>NC_142039.1:36264825-37753575 GCF_982192425.1 Myodes glareolus
TCCCAGCGAGCTCCATGCCAGCCATGCAGATCCCCGAGCACACGGACAGGGGAGGGGGAAAAAAGCACCGGCACACGCTATGGAAACACAAGCAACTCGCAGGCCTTTTCTCTCTAAACTCTGAGATCTAAGCTGCCGTCTCGGCTGCTCCCGGCTTTATTTCCCCAGCCCTCAGAATTCTTAAGGCAGACATTAACCACGAAAGTGACATTCAAGATAACAGTTGTCATATTCTTTTACTGAAAACGATCATGCTTTGCATTTGGGTTTCCTCTCTATTGTGTTGGTTTTGAAAAATGTTACAGCTGTTATCATAGTTTGGTGTGGCTTACTGGGCCAAGCTCCTCTTCATGCCTCTCTTTTTTATCTCCTCTTGTGTCTTATTTTAACTTCTTTCTCTCTGGTAACAATTTTCCCCATATGTAACTTAACAACATGCCTCCCTGTCCAGGTAAAATACAGACCAGCTGTTACTTTACAGCTCTGGCCTAAACAGCTGGATACATTGTAATTACTATGGAATGCCCCACCCCTGGGTGGGCTTAGGCCACCTTGTGGCTTCCAATCACCCTCCAGTGTAATGGTGCACTTTTGTCCCAGAGCATCCTGCTGTGTTTAATGTGGGATATCTGCAAACTGTACTTGAGTGATATCATTTTCTACAAATGAGGTCTCCCATGTATCAATCGCCATCAGCAATTCTTTGCTACATTTACTTTAAAAAATATGAAGCATCCTGGACAAAATTATATCGAGTGTTTTAAAAAGTCCTTCCGGTACTAAAGCCATACTGTCGGTGAAATGCAAAAGGGGACCAGTTCCTTTTGTTTATTTGTTTCTTTATTCTAAGTCCAAATCCATGTCCCTCCTATTGACTGCAGAGGACACAGATTTTTCTCCTTTTAAAAAGAGCATTCCATGTTGCTGAAAAAGCAATCATCTGGTATGGTTTAAGATGCTTGCAAAAGGATGAGCCAGGAGGGCCTTCCTGTGTGCCAGGATCGAATGTTGCAGTGTGTCCTTAGATCTCTTTGTTAAGGTGGGCAGCCCAGGTTTCATCAAGGGTTTAACTCCGTGGTGCTCCCAACCACTCAGAGTTCGAGAAGGCATTTGTTTATTGTGGTACTTAATATTATTAATGCCTTTGTCACCTGTGTCAGACTCCCCAAAGCCACCATTGTGACAACTTGCCACCTTTTGCATTTTGCTATCCTTCATCATAAAAGCCTGGGGGTTGAACTCTTGATAGTAACACAACCAGCCTCATAGGGCTGTGGCACCCAGGGGCAGAGCTTGTGAAAGGGACATCTGGTATAGTGGTGTCATCTTCCTTTTGTAACTCTGATAAGAAAGATCACACAGTCTCTGGGAGTCACTTCAGCCAATTAGCAGAGTGGTGTCTCGATGTGCAGACACTGGCACAGTCTTTCCCAGCCTTTGAATTCACTGAGACTATTCTAATGCAAAGTCTTGAGACTTATTCATTAATTCATTTGGATAGACACCTTCTAAAAAGCATCACTAAAACACTGGAAGCTGGAGAAAGGCCCCGAAGTTCGTTGATCTGCTCTGTTAAGGGATGCTAACATTTCCAGAAGTCCGCATTCTACAGTATTTTTAGCTTCCCTCTGGGGAAGACTTCACAAATCAGCATATCTGATTGGGGATGCCCAGGAATCTGTGTGCATGTGTGTCTGAGTCGAAACATTAGAGAGCACTTCAGTCAATAAAAGAAAATCACATTTTAGGGCTAAAATAAGCCAAAGAGAAATTTAACAACAATGGCAAATTGACATCAAAATAAAAACCCGTGGCTGCCTTGATCACAAGGCGCCAAGACCAAACAAAATTAATGTCTCCCGACAGGGAGAGACTCTATTCCCATCATTGATGCTACTTGTTAGCGTTGATGCTTCTGTACGTGGTGTTTGGAATAACATATACAAGCCTTGATATAAATTTCTCAGCAGTAGTATCCTTGTATAGACTGAATAAAGGTTATTTTCTACAGGGAGGTATCTTATAAGAAAAAACAGTAGGGGAGACCGTAGAAGTGAAAGGATCCTATGGTGCTTTTTGTATTTAACAACAATCAATGGGTTTTATGGAAAATCATTGAGCAAAATGTGAGCTGCAAGCTACCACCCCATACTGATGTTATTTATAACCTTAGTCTTAAACTGCAGGAAAAGTACACTTCTGTCCTTTGGGGAATACATTAAAAGTATAAAGAGCAGATAAAAAGACAGCATTTCATGGATCACCAAGAACAAAATCCACTTAAATGAGTTTAGAGTTGGTTTCTTGGCTGTTCCTGATGGAGGAGGACTCCTAAGGCACTGCCCAAGAGGAAAAAGCTCCTACCGAGCGCCTCCCATTCCCTCATGCATAAACATGGGATTAGTGCAACACATGCATGCGTGGGGGCTGCTCCTGAAGACTTAACCCGGATCAACTCAACACAACCAAGGCTGGATTCAGTCACGTATTTAATGTGGCAGGAGGGTGTGGGTACAGCTAGGTCAGATTCACTACCTGTTTGTAAACATTTAAAGCAGGTCTTTCCCCCTTTCTTCTCTTGTTTTCCTTTCTTCTACCTTCCTTTCTGCTTATAAAGACGAGTCTGGGCAGGCAAGTAATAAAATTTCCTCCCACGAGACAGTGAAATTTGTTAAAGTATGTATTTCGTGGGAAACCTTGGAGCCATCTTTGGAGAGTTAACAGTAGGGTGGATTAGCAGTTTTGCGTTTGCTCAGGATGCCCATGTGTGGACAGGAGTTAGCATTCTCGTCTGGCAGGGGCACCGAGGAAAAAGGAGATCCCTGCCCAGGACAGCTCTTTTCAACCTGTCAGCCTTGGAAGTTCATGGAGTTGATAGGAGTTAGAAGACAGAACCCCTCAACTCTTCACCGACACCCCACTTTGCACTGATGTCACCAGTCCCAACACACAACCACCCCAGCCTTCATTACCATGCTCCGTTCCTCCAGTTTGCCCACCCCAAGAAGAAGAACTGAGCTGCAAGAACAAACAAGGCCCAGGCTGGCCCGTGTCCACGGCATGCAGAGCCTGTTACCTGCAGATGGCTGACTGGCTGTATGCGGGGCCCTCTGTGGCACTGAGGGCTTGTCCCACCTGAGTCTGTGTCAGGCCAAGGGACAGGCGTCGAATTTTAAAAGCTTTGGCAAACTCTCGAATCTCCTCCAGATTAACCCCGTCCACCTCACCCGCTGCCGTTTGAGGATCTGTGGAGATGTTTTTAAAATAGGATCAACACGTCAACACAAAGCCCGTCAGGATGTTTATCACCGAGCCGCCATAGAGCGATGGAGAAATCATCACAGGACCTCCTCTGTCTCTCATCCTTCAGTATACCTTCCTCCTTCACAAGCCATCCTTCAAGGACCTCCTAGCCCAGATAAAGCCATTTCTGTTTACCCTGCCTCTTCCCAAAGCCAGAGCGCACTTCTTTAGGGTTTAACAACGGAAGCCAGAACGGGGAGGAAACTCTTGCTAGAGGGATTCAGCCCTACTTTGTTGGTAAGCCCATTCATACACAGTGCAAAAATAAAAACACAAGGAGCTTTCTGTTTGAAATGTACTAATTGGAATTCTCCATGCTAACAGTCGCCTGTGAAGGAAACAGCGCTTTGTGGTTTTCTCTCACCTGATTGCCATGTAGCCAGGCTAATAGATGGTAATCTTGCCTCATTTCTTATGTTCGCATTACCCCTCAGAAGAGCATGGTTATGAAGCTGTGAGAATAATATTGTCTTTTTCCCCATAGCGCTTTACCCTCGCAGCTGCCTTTGTCTCCTGAAAGGGCACATAATAAAAACTGCCTACCACAGGAAGGCTCCTTTGGTGCCGGATAACGCGGTCAATTTAGGACTTATCAAGGGAAATGACACAACAGCTGGAGAATGAAACTTTCTCCCCCCTGGCTACTGATCCCTGGATAAATGAAAGCGTTCACCACGCTGGAGCCAGCATGGGCTGGGCCTGGTGGCAGATTTCAGCGCAGCTCAATGCTGCCTGTAGTGAAGCTGGTCCTGTTGCAAGCCATCCCTATTGTTCTTTGCCTCAGTCTTCTGACTTAGCTGAAAGTTGTCCTTCCTCTTTCTGCACAGCAACCCATCAATTTCAGAGAATTTCTGTTCTCATCCCAGGACCGTGGTCGACTCTGTTAGTCTTCCGGGTTCAGTGCTATATACTCCCTGGCCGTTAGCGAAAGAAACGTTTGTGTCCTCAGTGACAGTTTTAAAAATGCTTTTATATAAGGAAGACGAGTCTGTCGGGGAAGGGCCTGGAGTGCTGTGGACAGCTCCTCTCGGTATGGGGCTGTGGGGGGAGTGATCCTTCCCCTGTGGAAAATGTACTGCTGATGGAAGGAGTGATACAGATACACATTATACATCTGTCTTCACATTAAAAACAAATCTCTGGCTGGGTATCGGAGCCCGTGCGTGTGGTGCTGAAGCAAGAGGAGTTTTGAACTCCAGTCCAAGGCAAACAGGGCAGCTCAGGAAGACTGCTGAAGGAGCCCTGAGGGTTTTTGTAGCACTAGGTCCTCACTTCCTCAGGGAGAGATTAGAGAGTGGTTTGGCCAATGTCGACAGCTCGTAAGTAGTTTTAGGCGACTCCTGGTTTCTGAGTGGAGTGGGAGGCATGTACTCACAGTTTATTTGGACTTAGGTCCAGCACTAATGCATGAAAAACTTACAGAAAAATGACAGAAAACCATCAGGAACTGGTGGCAGGAGTGTCATTGGGGATATAAACTACACTTGAGGGCAGGGCCCATGCCTGCAGTGGATGACCAACGTGAAACAAACTCAGTGGAATGTTTGGAGGCTTTTTGCTGTTTTTTTTTTTAATTTTTTTAATTATACAGGTCTTTTGTATATATATTATGATTTCTGATTTTTGTGTTTCTGTGGGATTTCTCTGTGAGCGAATGTGTGTGTGTGTGTCTGTGTCTATATTTCTTGTGTTTTTTTGGCTCTTTTGCTTCTGTTTGTTTGTTTTGTCCTATTCTGGTTTGTTTGTTCTAATTTTATCATTATTTTGCAGATGCCTGTTTGTTTTCTAATAAGAGAGGGAAAGGGTATGGATGTGTGTGGGAGGGAAGGTGGGGGGGAACCATAATCAGAACATACTATATGGAAAGATTTATTTCAATAAAAATGGAAAAGAAAATACAAAACAAAACAAAAAGCTGGCAGTGTGATTCTACTCAAGATATGCAGAGAAGGGAAGAGGGGCAGGAGGGGTCATCTTTTCAGAGAATGTAAGGGACATAGGCTGGAGAAGGAACTCATCTAAGTGGTGAGCGTCATGGGGTAACACATTGACAGATTGTTATGTATGGCAGGACTTCGTGGGCTGTTTATAAAGTTGGTTTGGATGAATGAATTAAAATCCATCTTTTCCTACACTCCCCCCAATTTCTTTCTAGAAATCTGACATCCAGTTAATGAAAGACGTTTGAGTGTTTTGTGGCCTCTGAATTTTAAAGTCCACCAGCATAGTGGTGTGGAATGGTTCTCGGAGTTCACAAAGAATTCCGGGAGACCACATGTGCACACATCTGCCTCTGCCTCTTGTCTTATTTACTCATTAAAACAATCCCAGAATTAGGAGCTGCAAATGAATACTGCAGGAGACTCACATATATTTGGAATTAGCTGCCAACCATAGAAAAAGGGAGTTTAAAGACGAAGCAAGATTTTGGTGTTCTTCCGGGGCAGAGGAGCTACATCGTCAGCGGTCATGTCCAGTCACGTGGAATGGATACCCACTGCGCCTTGCCCCTCTTCTCCAGCTCCCCTCACATTGGCTGTGAGCTGTGAGCCTGAGTTTAGATTGGGCATTCTTGTTGCTTGGTTCTTAGGTGTTACAGTGGCTGTTGTTACCACAGGCCACAGTACATAAACAGGACAGATTCATAGAAAATCTATGTTGAAAAGCAAACAAAAAAATCATTGTGGAAGGAAGAATTATTTTATAATCTTCTTTTGCTTGCTTGTCTTCATTTTTGCTTTTCGGGACCGAGTTTCTCTGTGCAGCATTTGAAGCCTGTCCTGGCATTTGATCTGTTCAGGCTGGCCTTGAACTCACAGAGATCCATCTGCCTCTGCCTCCCAAGTGCTGATTAAAGGCTTGTACCACCACTGCCTGACTGAAGGAAGAATTACTAGGATTTAGAAAAAGTTCAAAAAGTCTACTTGCAAGAGGAGAGAGGCAAAGAATTAGCAGTGGAGGAATACTGATTTAGACTAGAGATGGGCGCTGGCCGGGACAGTGGAAGAGAAGATCGACCTAGTCTCTTCCAGAGATGGTGAGGTGTCTGGTAGCCTTGCACGTAACCGTGGACATTCAAAACTCAAAACTTAAAAAACAAAACAAAAAGAAAGGGAAGTCAGAGACTTCCTTGTACAGACTTGACTTTTAAAATGACACTTTTCTTAATTTGACAGGCTTGAGTCACCTGTGGGGGAGGGGTGTATTTTACAGGTAGTCCAGTGTTCCGACAGGGGGCTCTTCCTGCTCCTTCATGCATCTGGTCTGACCTTCTTCTTCTACCTTTGCTGAGTCTGGCTGTGGCATCCTCTTTGCACCACCACTTTTCTGAGTCCGTTCATGCTCTCATCCCCCATGCTTCATGGTACAGAAAAGTTGCTTGCTCATCAGACTGACGAGGCAGACAGGCCTGGCAAGGAGGAGCTCCTGAGAGGACCTTCCACCTCTTTCTTTCCTTCTGCACTGCATCTGAGAATACAAAGCAGTTGAGTCTGTGGGATGGGAAGGCCAGTGGTCTGTGATCGGGGAGAAAGTTTTCTGTCAAAGTAGATACCTCAGTGGGAAATAACCCTTTGGCTTTTACTAGTCACATCTCTAGCTTTTCCAAAATCAGTTGAGTTAAGCAACACAGAGCAGTCTACATCACTACTGATGCTGCCAGCGCACACAGCACTGCAGTGTGGGTGAGCTTAGGATGTGGTCAGCACGTTTAGGTAAATGTGTCCTCTCACCTTTTTCCTTTCTTACCTCCTCTCTAGATCATATCTCCTTGCTGATTCCCGAGCCTTGGAACTAAACCTGGTCACTTAATTGTGAAGGATTTGTTGGTTTTGTTCATAACTGTATCACTGAAAATAATAAGAGTTAAAAAGAACACTTTGGATGCTGAGATCCCATATACCGAGGGGTGTTGGAGTGGATGCTTAGATATCCATGGAGAGTTCAGAGAAGAAAGTTCCAGTTATACACACAATATCTTCTATGAGGCTCTAATGAGCAGGCTTCCAGTTTTTATACAAAGCTTCAGGGGGCTTTATATAAACAGGTGGTAAAGGGAATGTGTGTATGTGTGTGTGTGTGTGTGTGTGTGTGTGTGCGTGCATTTGCATGCGTGCGTGTGCATGTGCACACACACGTGCTGGCACCTGCAACTCACAACAATGTTCTCTGCCTTTCAAGTACTGTGTTTATCCATGTGACCCACTATACCCAGGAATAAGAAGAATTTTTTTTTGAAATTTACACAGGGTGAGGTCTGGATCAAGGTCTGGAAGGAGAATTCAGCATCTTTGTGCAATTTGTTGATTGACAAAAGATGTGAGTCACTTGGCTTTCTTTATATTAGTGTTCTTACAAAGTTTGCCCCACAGAAGTCTCCTCATCCACAGAGGGAGCCGTCTGTGGACATCTGTTAGCTTTCTCTTGATTATCTGTCCGGCAGGACTGGTCTCGGACATCGGAAGGACACTGTCGCTGTTTCTTCGGTGTTCGTAACTGCTCAAAGGGCCATGATGCTGTGCTTGTGCCTCAGAGTTGGTCTCGCACTGTCTGGCTGTTGTACTGCGGCAGCAGTTCTCCTTGGCTAAGCGATATCTATTTTTCTGCTTGAGGAGGAGAGAAAGATACGCAATGTTGTGAACGGAAGCTTCCCCCGAGCATAGCTTTAACCCTCAGGCTAGCTCAGAGTGTCACATCCCACAGTGGGGAAGATTAACCCAGCTTCAATTCCCTTGTTCCTAGGGGAAGTTCGTCTTGAAGATGATTTGAGGTCAGTTTGACTGGGATCATAAGAAGCATCTTCAGGGCTTTCTCGGAGTGGGTCCAGCAGCTCTAGCCAGAAACCTAGAGGAGAGTTTCTCTGGATGGAGGAGGAAGTGGTGGTCCTTTTGTAGAAGCTGTCCAAGATTAAATAAGCCCTGCACACAGAATACAGGCCCAAAGGATTAGCAGTATTGGCCAGGGTCCACCCTAAAAATGGCCATGGAGCTACACTGGGATCATGTAGCTCTGGTTCTGTGAGGGAATCACAAGGGATTTAAGGAACATTGGACTTGGAGTTTTGCAGTGACTCAATAGGATGATGATAGTTGCCACATTAAATCCAGAATGCAAAGACCGAGAAAGCAAAGGGATTTTCAGGGAGATGAAATGCATGCTGATTGAGAATAAACCTGTTTTGTAGACTCTGGTGCATGGTGGAACTGGGGCCCATGTGGAACTGGGGGCTTGGGATACACCAGGACAGGTGTTGCTGTGGTTTATTTTTTTTAAGCTCTGTCTTGCTGTTAGCCTTGATATTTATGTAGAGTCAAGTTGCTAAGTAGTTGAACACTCCCACACATCAACATCATTCTGCTATGATCCCTGCTTATAGAATTGTTATAGGCATGAAATACATCTTTAACAAAGTCGCCAAAAGCATGAATGAAAATCTTAGCAAAACAAAACAAGTGTCAGCTTTCAGCACCTTCTCATAGCACACAGTGGGAGTGCCTACCCTGTAGTCCCAGGAAATGAGGCTCCATCAGAGACTGAGGATGTGGCTTGGAAGAGGCCCTTGCATCATGACCACATCACTGGCTGTATCAGAGATTTCTCTATGCTATAAACTGTCTCCATCTTTATGATTCTGCTTTAGTTTTGAGACAGGAACCAGCAGTCTTTTGCTAGCAGTAACGTTCACAAGCCAGGTTTCTAAACAGTATATGGAGACTAATAATAAAAACCACACCCACCAGCAGTCAAAACTTCAAATCTTCTTATTTGAAATTAATTCACTGTAAATTTCAAGCTGAGCTAGGATTTTAAAAGTCATTTATTTTATTTTTTTTCTAGATTTTCTAAGTCCAGTTTAGAGCTGGGGAGATTGCTTAGCAGTTTAAGCTCTTGCTTAAGCATGGGAATCCCCAGCCCCCATGTACCTAGCAGGTGGACATGGGATATTGCCTGCAATTCTAGTCCCAGAATGAATGCAAAGATAGGCAGAGCAAGCCAACCAGTGAGGC
The DNA here is from genome assembly GCF_982192425.1 of Myodes glareolus. Lineage (NCBI taxonomy): Eukaryota > Metazoa > Chordata > Mammalia > Rodentia > Cricetidae > Myodes > Myodes glareolus. The sequence goes on from NC_142039.1 coordinate 36,274,134, forward strand.
TAGTCGTAGCTTTGAACTCTCGCTTTGATTGAGAGATCTCACCTTTCTGAGTAAGGTGGAAGGTCTATCAAGGAAGATTCTGGCCATTAATCTGGGTCTTCTCCCTCCCTCCCTCCCTGCCTCCCTCTCTCTCTCTCTCTCTCTCTCTCTCTCTCTCTCTCTCTCTCTCTCTCACACACACACACACACACACATTCACATGTACTTGTACATACATATGCACCAATATGTAAGTGAACACATATGCACATATCACATACATATGAAAAAATGAAAAAAAAACCAGCTAATAGAAACACTGCCTATCTGTGAGAGCCCTGAAAACTGAACAAGGTTAAGGGAAGGGTGTTAGGGCCACAAGGTTTTAACAAGGATGTTTATTTAGTTACTAAGAGTTCAGATGTGGAATTCTTCACACATGAAGGTCATTTGATCATTACAAGGGATTAGATGTTATTCTTTTACCTGGAGTGAGTAAGATATTTTAATACTAATTTTTAATCTATGAAAGGTTGGACAATACCCTCCTTGACAATGATGTGGGAAATTCACTAACTGTAATTCTGATAAAAAAAGTTTGTGTGATATTGTCATAAAGAAGTATGTTTTTGGTCCTAGTGTATTGTGCTAGAATATAGTTCTTAAAACTCTTATAATATCCTAAATAATTATAGGGATGCTATGATCCTCACGTGAAGATTAGCCTTTTTGGTTCCTAACACAGACCTTCTAAACTCTTGGAATTTCTTGGATGATAGTAATATATTTTTGTCCTAATAGTTGGTTCCTGGATAGCTGTAGGAAGAGGTTGGTCATTAAAGAAACAAGCTGTCATAAAAATCTAGGGTGATAGGGGCTGGAGATTTAGTTAATAATCAACTATGTCTATATGATCAAGACTTCCACAAAAATCCCTGAACTACAGGGTTGAAAGAGCCTCTGGGCTTGCGAACACACCCATTGTGTGTGTGTGTGTGTGTGTGTGTGTGTGTGTGTGAGAGAGAGAGAGAGAGAGAGAGAGAGAGAGAGAGAGAGAGAGAGAGAGAGACCTGGCCTGATTCCACAGGGTGAGAAGGTCCTGAACTCAGATTTTTTTCAGACTTTACCCTGTGCACCCCTTGCTGAGTGCAAAAAGTGCTGATAAGGCTATATTCTTTATCATGTGTTTTGTAACACACCAGTAAACATGTTTCTCTGAAATAAACTATCATAGCAAATTACCGAGCTGGAAGAGATATGGGCTATAAATATGTGAACATGCATTTCTTTTGTGATTGGGTTTTGACACAGAAGAGTACATACCCCAAACCTGTAATGGTCATAAGTTCACACTGGGTTTATGTACTTTGATGTCCACTGGTGTCTCTAGACCCTCTCATGCAAAGAGGATCTACAGTTGAAAAACAACTATTAATCTTAAGTGTTTTACATTGGTATGAATTTTGGTTTATTGATAAAAACAAAGTTAATTTTGTTCTACTCTATGTATATTTCTACTCTTGTTTAAGGTATTATGTTTATGTTGCTCATTTAAAAATGTAATCTGTAATTAAGAAATACAGATTAATAGTCATTTGTAATAGTCAAACTTATAGTCATGTCAAATATGTCAGATATGTTGAATAGACAGATGGTCCTCAAACACCTGATGGTCCTTGAACCCTTCAAAGACCATGTCTGCTTCGACAGCACAATCTACTTTAAAGAAGATGACAGACATCAAAGAAACTCTATATGGAGTTTACTTTCTTCATAGCAAAAGTTAGATAGTGGGCAAAGAAACTGTCCTTGTCTCAGTTTCTGACTGTTACTGTCCAATCTGGACCAGCAGGGCACAAGAAAGGTGACTGCTGAACTTGCCAAGACAAGGTAGGATAGTCCTTTAGAATTCCCCACTTCTCAAAAAAGTCTATCAGATGTGCTAGGCCTGTAGGCCAGAGTTTAATGCCCCAACATTACATAGAAATTTTGGATATCTATCTAGGCAGCCTGATATCCCTGTCATTAGGTAAAATTTAACCCTTTTGGGATCGTTAATAGAATTGGAGACTAGATAGTTATAGTGTTTTTCTTAGTGATAATAGAAAGCAAATTAGCTTTAAAAAACTTTGAAATTAGCAAAAGATAGATAATAGAATATTTTCTCTAATTTTGCCAAATACAAATGGACTAGATATTGCTACTGTCCTTCTTAATAATTGTTTTTGTTGCATATAGTTTTATTATGTTAAAGTTAAAACCTTCATTTTTTTATTTAAACAAGGGGTTAATGCTCTGGAATAATCTTTTTGTACACTGTAAAAAGCTTTGTCACTCAAATTGGTTTAATAAAACACTCATTGGCCAGTAGCCAGGCAGGAAGTATAGGTGGGATGACCAAACTAAGGATGATGAGAAGGAGAAGGGCAGGGCCAGAAGTCATTAGCCAGATATAGAGGGAACAGGAGATGTGTGTGCCATGCTACTAAATGTACTTCGATGTGGTAGAACATAAATAAGGAATGTTGGTTAACTTTAAATGTAAGAACTTATTAGTAATAAGCCTGAGCTATTTGTCTGAGAATTTATAAGTAATATTAAGTGTCTGTGGTAATCTGGAAGCAGCTACTGGGATGGGGAACAGGGGGTCAGGATAAGAAACTTCCACTTACAGGTATGGATTAGATGCCTTCCTGCTTAGGCTCTGTATTTGGATGTCATGTCTTCTGCTCCAAATGCATGTGATAGAGCAGTTTCCCTCTCCCAAGTCTTTATTTTGATGATTGCTCACTGTATACCTAGAGGTTAAATAAACTGTTGGCTGCCAGGTAATTGAAATTCCGTCTGGCCTGCTAAGTAGATTCCCTTAATTAATTTCTGGAAAAAAAAAAGGGTAACCCTTCCTTGTTCATCTGTGTCAAATGGCCAGAGAAAGCTGAAGCCCATCCATCTGTCCATCATGCAGACTTCTCTCGGGCCACTTACCATGTTGAGTATAATACACGTGTAAGACTCTGCATTAGTGGAGTGGTTCATACTTTTACATCTTATGTATTTTCCTCCTGTATTTTACTTTGACTCCTTTTCTTTCAGGACAAAACTTACCCTACACTCTAATTTATATATGGGTTCTTTCCTGCCCAGGCCCTGTATATATTTAACAGCATATGCATATATTTACTATTTAAAATGTATATTTTGTAAACACACAGGAAATTGAATTTGGGTAGATTTTGAGTCTTTTCTCACAATAACCACATGAGATGCTAATTTATAGAAAAATAAGAAGATACAATAAAATTAATTTTGTCTATAATTTTATTCAGCTAGTACAAAGGTTTCTAGCCAAATAGTGTTGTGTCTTTAGACAGACAAAAAAAGAAAACTCTGCGTGTGCCCCCACTGCTTCATGCCACATTGAGGACTAAGAGTGCCCAGTGTCCAAGAGTGCACTGAAGAACCTGGGCATTGTAGCATCCTCCCCAAGGGCCTTGTTCTTCCCCACCCACAGCTTCTTTCTAGACTAAGTTATCTATGTTGTTGAACAAGCATGTTTTATTTTCCTTTGGGGAGTGTCACTTTGTATTATCATCAGCTTTGCCCCATTCTGTGTGAGGATCCCCACGCTCTATCTGTAACAGGCCCTTTTCCTTATCTCCGGTGACATAGGCATTCTTATTGTATGGCATAGTGCCTATGCAGTCACTTAGCCTTTTCAACCCATGACTGTTGAAATCCTGATTCCTGTTGGATTGAAATATCTATCTATCTATCTATCTATCTATCTATCTATCTATCTATCTATCACCTATCATCTGATTTTATTTGAAGATTTAGTAAAAGGTATACAGAGGTTAAAAATAATGATATTTAACAAGCTTATTGTTTCATGCATCTTCATATGCTTCTGTTTATATGTGACAAATATGCTGGCTTCCCTAGAGACATATGCCAACTCCACAACACCATATATAGACTTTCATAACCATCTTCCTATGGAGGCAGCCTTCAGGCTTGTTTTATTTTGTGAATGGCTGTTTGGAGACTTCCATCTGATTCCAGCCTGTGCAGTGTCCTCCTTGTGTCACTGAAGGTGGCTCAGTGTTCACTCACTCACCCGCCCGCAGGCATGCTCTCCTTTATTTCCTCTGACACCTACAGACAGAATGGCAGGGGACTTCAAACACACAGGAAAGCAGCTTGACCCTCCAGCTGAGTGTCTGTTGTTGGTTATTTCAGCTCTGAGCTGTTTGTTCACGTCCTGCAAGCTGATCAGTGTCTAGCTTTGGAAGTGACAGGTTTGACTTAGCACACCAAAACCCGCTGAAAATTGAACCTGATCCCAGCTTGCTCTAATGCAGGGGTGTGGTGTGGGGGCCAGCTGCCCTAAGGAGTCGTTTGGCATTGGATACAGACTTTATGCCAACAATGGCCTAGCAGCCCTAGAAATGAGGAAGGAAAGAAAGAGAGGGTGAGAGGGAGAGGGGGGAAGAGAGGGAGAGGGAGAAGGAAAGGGAAAAGGAAAAGGAGAGAGAGGAGATTGCATTAGGCAGCCAGAAGGTTACCATGATTAGATGGAGCCAGGACGGATACTTACTGCTGACTAACTGGCCCACGCTCAAAGCTGAAGAAGAGGAGGATGAGGAGGAGGAGGAAGAAGCTTGTCGCACGGGACTTTGAGATGTGGATGCTTGGCCATGAGCCAGGTGCAGAAGGTTCCCTTGAGTGCCTGCTTGACCCACTGATGACTGGGAAGATTGGTGAAGCTACATAAAGGATGTAAAAAAATACACAAATGAATGGAACGTTATGGGAAATGCTAGAGAACAGACGTTTCGTCTGGGGTGGAATCGGTCTATTTTCTCAAATACAGTGTACATACTGCTTGGGAAGGGCACCATACCCAGGTAGGATTTATTTTTTGTGTATATAATACGTTGTTGTTTGCTTGACAGGCACTTTATTAGAAATTCTAAATATATTATTAATTCCCTATTTGGCTTGCCAGAACATCCAATTTTTGACATTTTCAGTCATAGTGTGTGGCTGGACTCTTTTCTGCCTGTTTTAGACAATTACCGCACACCAGAGGCTTCTCAGTCGTGTGTAGGATAAAACAACACAATCAATTCAAATGCAAAGCTCAGACTTAAAGTTGGGCCTTCATCCTTCACAGAACTGGTAGTTTTGGGGATGTTCCAGTTTAGGCTGGCAGCTCTGCTTTCCCAGATCTAGGTTGTTATGTGGCTTATACAGAGCTGTTAGCATGCTTTCTGATGTCCTCTAGAAATCTGAGAATTTGAGCAGTCAGGACAGAATATTCCATAATATCTGCAGTTCTCCGTTGCTACTTTTTTGGGGGTGGGGAATCTAGAAAGGGGTCCTTTTTGTTGCCACGGGTACCCTGGAACTTACTCGGTAGACCAGGCTGGCCTTGAACTCAGGGCTCAGGGATCTGCCAGCCTCAGCATCCCAAGTGTTGGGGATTAAAGGTGTGTACCACCATACCAGGCTTGACATTTTTCTTTTAAAAAAATATTATTTGTGTGTGTGTGTGTGTGTGTGTGTGTGTGCGCACGCACTTGGGATTTCAATAACTTTCCCTGAAGGAAGACATTTTAAAGATAAGGCTAGGATGTGAATTTCAGAGCTGCACTCCAGAGTTTAACTAAACTACAATACAGACCTTGCCATGGTGAGGATATTGATCTTACATTCAGACTGCTCCCACCTCTGTGTGGTCTATCCCTTGGGACCATATGATGGAAGGACAGAAATGACTCCGGGGAGTTGCCCTCTGATCAGCAAAAGTGAGTATTGGTTTACATGTCACTCCCCATGCCAAAGACATCAATCTCTCATTGGAATAAGTAAATCTTTCAGTGTGTGTGTGTGTGTGTGTGTGTGTGTGTGTGTTTCTGTGTGAGAGTCTTGCACATGTGCATGCAGGTGCCCACGGAGGTGTCAGATCCTTTGGAGTGGAAGCTACAGGCATTTGTTAGTGAACTGACGTAGGCGCTGGATTACAAACTCCAGCCTCCCTCATAGAGCAAGTGATTGTAACCTGAACCATCTCTCTAGCCTTCAGTGGCTTTCTCACTCTGTGCCAGCCACTGAGTTAAGGGTGCTCATGCACTGTCTAACTGAATTCTCACACTATTGTTGCTTCTGTATAAACAAGGAAGTCAATGCTGAGATGTTTTAGGTCCATCCTCCTGGCGTGGACCAACAGGTCTCTGGGCATGTGCAGTCTGGTCCTGGGGCTTCAGCAGGTGAGCACACTGACACAAGGAAGGACTCAATGACTTTTGAAAAGTTTTTGAACTTTGTGTTTGCTAAGGAAGGTTGTCTCTATGTCTGTTTACTTATTTTTCCTTTAAGGGCCCTCAAGGGGATGTGACTCTGAGATTGCAAGAATCCTGGATGAGAAGACTCAGGACAGCAAGGGGAAAAGGGGAGAGGGTCCAGTAGGGACCAAGAGGAATCTTGCCCTCATCCTGTGTTGCCCACTGTAAAGATGTCTCAGGGATTCAGGGCCCTAATGAAGTGGAAGGTTAACCTCAGGAGCAGCTACCATGTTAATTGGAGGTGATATTTGGTTCACACTAAAAATACATGACAAGGGTTTTCTTCTCCTCTCTTTCTTTCTTTCTTTCTTTCTTTCTTTCTTTCTTTCTTTCTTTCTTTCTTTCTTTCTATTTTTAATAGTGTGGCAGCCTGGGAGCCAAATGAGAGCAGGCTGTAAACTTTGGTGGCAGCTCCCACAGAACAGACCAGTCTCCCACTGGTCTTCAATTCCAGTCTTTTCCTGTCCTCCTCTGTTCATTTTCCAGTCAACATTTTTTTGATACATAATTTTCACAGAATAAAACACACCCATTTCAAACGTAGTCTGAGGAGTCTGTCAAGCGGATACAGATGTGGAACCATCAGTACAATCAAGAAAAGAAACGTTATCATTCCCCAAAGTTTTCTCTTGTAAGCAATCTCCACTTTCAACTCTCTGCCTTGACAACCACTCCTCTGCGTTCTCTATGGTGGGTTCATTTGGTGCTGTTCTAGAAATGGAATCATACACGGAATACCCTGCTTGAATCCACCTTAGTTTGCTTGGCAGCCTGTGTACAGATTCATCCACTTTATTGTATGTTCTAGTAGCTCATTCTGCTTGGTTGCTAAGCAGTAGTTCACTCCCATTACAAGTCTTCCCTCCCCCTGACACATACATTATATTGTTCATCCATTTTCTATTGGTAGATATTTCGGTGTTTCCAGTTTGGGAACATGATCAATAAAACTTTTGTAAACCCTGTGTTCAAGTCTGAGTTTACTTGTATCTGCGTGTGTTTAATGAAAGTATGACGAGACCTATACTTTAAATACTGATCATACCATAAATTTGTGTTGACCTTTTTAAGAAATTCCAAAGCTGATCTCCTAAGTGGCTGTGCATTTGACATTGACACCAGTAATGCATAAGAGTTCCCATTACTCTTTAATCATCACTAGCACCTTGGCTTATCAGTTTCTTTAACATCCTAATGTTGTTTTAGCCATTCCAGCAGGTCTAGTAGGAGTGACCTTAGAAATATACTTAAATTTTTTTCCCATTGTTCCCCTTCCCTCTGTAGTGCTCAATAGCAATATTCACACTTACAGGCTATTCCTGCACAGCAATGCCTGTTGTGGTTATGATAAACACATGACTGGCACGTATGACTTCTGAACATCAGAATATAGATGTCTCCCCATGGACCTCCCTGCAGTTACAGTTTAAGCGAACACCCTTGTTACTTAGATATTCTGAATGAAGGTTCAATTATGAGCCAAAGATGGTCATAACTGACACAAGAACCCAAACTGATAGGCATCAAGCAAGTGCCTAAGGTAATTAACCAATTTGCTGAGTACATAACCAGCAATTAAATCCAGTAAATTTTATGCTCTAGAGATGCCTCGTAAAGATTAAATCTATTTTAATTTACTTCATAAATTGTGAAGGATATTTCATGTCAATCTTTTCCTTCCAAAGATTGGTACAGGGCAAGAGTGTTTACAGGTTTGAGATACTGAGTCAGAGGGAGCCCCCGCCCCTGGCTTCCCATTCCATCAGTAGTTGATCAGCTCTGGCTGTGGTAAAGTGCCATCAAGAACTGTACAGGACTGTAATCAGTTGAAACATTTCTTCTGGAGACATGATGTAGGAAAGGAAACCATGGTAGGCTGCAGTGTCCCTTAGGAATCATGAAAGCAAACTGGGGTTTGAGGATAATTCCATGAAGAAAACATCTAAAAGGAAAACCAGGTAATATTCTAAAAGAATTTGCTCCATGTCTATGTAGTTAAAGAGTAATTGAAGATCTCTTAGAATTTAAGATATTTTACTTTCAAAGAAAACATTTTTTTTTTAAATTTTTTTTTTAAGGCTGGTCAAGTGAAGCAGTGGGAGTGGAGAAGGAACAAAGAAATCTGTAACTGGTTGTGATCAATTAGTTGTAAACACCACTACTCTCGGACCAACCCAAAGAAAACATTTTTTAAAGGACATAGGAGTCTCTGTTTCTTTCCTGAGTTCTGCTTGAGAGTTCAGCAAAAACATAAGAATTCTTAAAGGTTTTGGGTCATAAATGATTGAGCAGCTTGTAATACTGTCTTTCTTCCTGACTCCAGTTTCCAGTGTGGACACTTGGATGGTGATTCTGGAAGACCTGTGAGCTCAGAGCCAGCTGTGTGCTATATACACTAATGAGCTCCCTCCAAAGTTCTTCCTCAGACAAAAAGGACAGTGACGGTACCGTGGCATTTACTGCTGCGCAGCTGGTTTATGTCAACGTGACACAAGCTGGGATCAGCTGGTAAGGAGGAACCTCAAACTGAGAAAATGCCCCCACTGGATTGCTCTGTGGATAAGGCTTGGCACATTTTCTTAACTTATAAATGTGGGTGGGCCCAGTCCATCGTGGGTGGTGCACCCCTGGGCTTCTGGTGGTGTTGGATACCATAAGAAAGCAGGTTGAGCAAGCATTGGGGAGCAGGCCAGTAAGCAGCTTTCCTCCATGGCCTCTGTCTTGGTTCCTGCCCTGAGGTCCCTGGATAATAGGCTATAACTGGAAGGTGAAATACACCTTTTCCTCCCTAAGCTGCTTTTCGTCATGGTGTTCTATCAGAGCAACGAAAGCCTAAATAAGACACTTCCCACCCAGCAAACAGCAATTCTTCTAGATGATCACGGCACTGTGTCTTTGATACTCCAAGTTTACTGATTTTGGTGTATTAATTTTTGAAATTATTTTATTGTTTTATAAATTAATATTATACTTAGCACTATATTTACCAAAGAAGAAAAGAAAAAGAGATCTAAGCTATTTCATGAAAGAACTCTGTAGCTCCATATAAAAATTTAATATGCTTTAAAAAAACAGTATTAGGAAAATACTATATATTTAATTTAATTATATTGTTTTTTAAGATGCTGACAATTTCAAAATTTTACACATATATACATATATGCATGTATATGCATTGTCAAAGTATTTGCAAAAAATATTAAAACAGAACTGGCCACTAAAATACAACTGGCCTCAGCAACTGGAATAATTTATGAAAGGAAAGGAGGCTGGAAATAACTGGAAGCACGCACCTAACCATAGCTTCTGTATTAGGTATTGGTGGTATTTTGTAGAGGAGACAACAGACTCCTGAAGATAAAATGACTGCCTGGGGTGATTCAGCCAGAACAATACCAACCATGAGCCCTGGTGAGCCCACTGCAAGCCAGTGCTTCTCCACTTGTGTAGGGCCGGCAAGTTAGGGATCAGGAGCCTTGCTTGGGAGTGTGAGAACCAATGAGGTATTTTGAGATCTGCCAATCCCCAGAGCAGATCTGTCTACTAGGACACACTCCACTTTCATTTCTGCCCTAATAAGTTTAAAATACTTTTTCTAGTTCATAGATTATTCTCTACAGGTTCCAAAGTCTTTAAAACTTCGTATTTTAAGAATAACATGATACTGTTGGGTAAGTGGTACCATCTGAGGATACATTTCAGACAGAACTGTGCAGACTGTCTCTGATAGACTCCATTCTGATACTACAGAGCTCCAAAGTTACTTTCTTGGTGTTGTCCTTTCATATAACAAAAGACTCTGTTTGCTCGCCGCTTGCGTGAAGCTTCTTGAAGGAGCAGGGTGGGGTTTACCTGTATCTGAGCTCACACAATCCCGTCCTTGCCTTTTTGGTGCTGGGAGCCAGGTGCAGACAGGCTGGAAGCATGGGGAGTGAGCACAGGGACCATCCTCATTAGCCAGAGGAGGCTCCACATCTGTCTTACACACGAGATGGCAACCAGGGAGGATGGGACTCAGACGGACTGCTCACGCTGGCTCCCACAGACTGCCTTCATGGGATTGTTTGCGTTGGTTGGCACGTCCGGGGTGCTGCATGCATTCAACAAAGAGACACTGAAATGGCAGCACCTGGGAGATGTTTTGTGATTTTCCCACTTGGCTTGTTCATTGTATCTTGCGTGTGCTATCTGTATAGTGTTACAGATTCTGGAATAAAATACCTTACAAAATTCCATGATGATATAAAAACAAGTATGGGCAGTAAGTGTCATGAAAAATGAAAGGAAATGCAAAATGTGTTCATCAAGTTGGGGAAAAGAATGTATAGCAACAGTAAAATTTATACAGAGAAATTCATGTGGAAAAAAAATAATCTCTCCAGACCTGTGTAGGCCAATGGAGGATGCCTGGCCCATATACATGTTCTGTCCACATGCTTGGTCAAGTCAAGGAGGACTGACTGTCTGAGGGCTGAGAGGGAGGTGAGGGCAGTATGGGGGGGTACTGTACCAGGCACTATGAGGACAAGAAGAAGCGGGGAGTTAGAATAAGATGGCTTAGTGGCAAGTCCAAATGCAGGCAGGCGTCTAGTGCATCGCAAACACTGTGGGATGCAGCCCAGACTCAGCAGGGACACACAGGGGAATGGGAGCTGTGTTTTAAGTACAGCAGAGAAGGAGGGGTTGTGTGCGGCTGGGATAGTGAGGTGGGGGCATAGGGAAGGAGAAGGGGCTGATATTCAGAAGGCACCAGGAGAGAAAGTACCACTGGGCTGAAGTCTTCTCAGGCTCTCTGATGGATACTAATCTGGGCCATCCCAGCAAATGACAGAAGCCACAGGAAAGCCACAGAGTGCCTTAGTCAGTGAACTAGAATTCAACAGCAATGAAGTGAAACACACTGACTGAGCCTTCATTGGCTGGGGCTGTACCTGTGCTGATGGGGTTGAGTTCCGCTGGCTCCTGTTTTTCAAGTCTTGACTTGTGGTGTCAGGACAGTTTGATGAAAGTGAACAGAACTTGGGGAAGGAGAGCTAAAGTGAGGGAGCTACAGAGGGAGGAGCTACAAAGGGAGAAGCTACAGAGAGAAGAGCTACAGAGGGAGGAGCTACAGACAAGGGCTGGGATGCTGCCAGTCAGGGGACTTGGGAAAACGTGTTCCATTGTACACGCTGTTCTGAAAACACTATAAAACTAATAAGTGCTGTCCAATCTGCTGTCTGCCTTGGCACAGTCTCCAAGATGCCGATTTTTATAAGGAGCCTTATAGGGAAGACCATCAGACCTAAGGCTTAGCCCTGAGACACTATAGAAAATGCATAGGCCAAGGTAGGAACTCTTCCTCCGCATCAACAGCTGTTCTTGGCTGGCAAGCAGCTGGAAGATGAGCTGACTTTGACTTGGTGTTCCAGAAGAGTCTGCCCTTCTTCAGCTGAAGTTGAGACTGGAGTGGCGCTGAGAAAGGAAGTCTGGCACCACTTCCAAGAGTAAGCAGGGTTAAGGTGACTGTCCTGAACTACTTCAAGGTGGATAAACATGGCAAAATTCGTCTCTTTAGTCAAGGGTGCCTTTCTGATGTATGTGGTGCTGGAGATTTCATGGCCAGCCACGCTGACAGACGGCATTGCTGCGCGTGTTGTGTTCATCAACAACAGAAGGCAAGTAATGTGTGAGTTTATAAGACAACCGAAGAGGAAGAGAAGAAACTGATAAGCAAGAGTATTTTTGCATTTATTTGAAAAAAAAAATAGGATAGGGTGATCACTTGGCGTCTTAAGAGAGCCAAGCTAAATTGCTTCCCATTGGCTTTCTGGTTGCACTAAATGTTCAGGGGAAAACTTAAAAACCTTGACTTTGAAGATTACTTGTATGGGAATCTCTTGGTATCATAACAATTTTTAAAATGCTGGTGTTTGACTTTCTAGGTAGAAACATTTGCTTTTCAAACTTCCCTTGTGGGACAAAAGTTCTTAACATTTACTAGAACTTAGTGAAAGGAAGAAAACATACACCACAGGCATGTTTAGGGAAGGGGGAATAGCAATGTATGAAGGAATCATGAAATTAGTCAGTCACCTGTGATTGGGGGCCATTATCTGACCCAAAATGAGTCCTCAAGAGCCAGGGCAGCCACAAAATCCAGGGCAGGGAACCAAAGGCTGCTTCTGAGCCCCCACTAACTACTCTCGTTTTCATACACAAAGAGCTTTATCTGGCTCTCTTTTTTATCTTCTTCTTTTATGTCCTTGCCCTGCTCATCAAACTTTTCTGATCTGGTAGTTTCTATGGAGTTTCATCTAGGACTGTTGGATTCTGCTAAACTCTAAAGTACTGTTTTGTGTTTCAGACAATACAGTAGGCTCTTCTCAATCTTTCATCACCAGGATAAGTCACGAAGAGTCCTGGACACTCCATTCTTAGATTTCATTCAGGTCCTCTTAGTTAGTGTTAGGAAACGGATGGAAAGCCTCAGGTATGGTTAGTACTATTTAAAAAAAAATCAAAATGACCCACTCCTCATCATCCAACCTAACTGAGAGCTTTGTACTTAATGCGGATTTCCTTTAATTTATGACATGTTTTACTGTTAGAGCCACGCTCTTGTGAGAGAGACCCAGCATTTGTCATAAATCATTCAATAGAATAAATTGAGAAGCCTCTTGCTGGATGAGAGAGATCCTTTAGTTTCAGTGCTTGTCCTTATTACATTGCTTCAGCGCCAAGGGTACTGTTTGAAGACAAAGCGAAGACCACTGTTCCATACCTCTGGTTTTCACTGTTGATTGGGAGTGATCGGATGTTTGGGATCATAGCTATTGTGCCCAGGACCTAAACTTGCATATCTACTGGTGGCTTGGCTAATTCCATACCTTAACTTCATGCTCCAACGTGTTTCAATTACAGCTAACGCCAAGACAAACTCCTCTGTCTGTGTCTACCCTGGCACCTGTGAACAGGGTCAGTCTGTTTCCCTTAGCTTTTCCAGGTTAGGACAGACTCTGGCTGTGCTGGGAATAAGAGGCTTGGCAGCTGCTGTGACGTGGGGGCAGGTGACTATGCCCACATCCTTCTCAGCCGTTCTCTTGAATTCTCAAGTATACACACGTGTACAGAAGAGATGCATGCACATCTGCCTGCAGAGGAGACCCCACTGTTTGGGATGCTAGCTGTAACTGAAGTGAGTTTTCCAGGTCAATACAGTGATGTGCCAGCTGTTCCCTCAGCCGTAGTGATGGTCCATTCCAGGAGAGATAAATATGGTGGAAAAGCTCCAGAAGGGTTTCTGGGTGCTTGAGAGAGACTGGAAATACTGCTGGTAGCTATTGTGGGCAGAGATGAAAAGTGACTCTTTATCGATCAGGCCCTTTGCCTATTTCTATAGCCACCTTTGAAATTCAAAATGAGTGTGAGAGCAAGTTTTATATCAACTACTCGTTATCTCTAACTAATTAATCACCCTTTCTGACAATTTAGAACTTTGCTGATATAAATACTTTTACTTTTTTTTAAATTTTAAATAAAATTGTGAGAAGAGAAGCAGGTCTCATTTTTCTCCCTAGAGAAAATAGAGATAATTATGAACAGACTGAAACAGACAGAGCTAGGGTTTAAGAAGCCAAAGGACCTGGGTATGTGATGTACACCTTGATCCCAGCAGAGGAAGCTGCATCTCCATCAGTTCAAGGTGGTCTGGTTTACACAACAAGTTCCGTGCTAGTCTGGACTACCTAGTAAGACCAGTGAAAGATAGAGAAGCTTGGCTCTTTTGAAGGTGGAGAATCAAGCAATTAAACGGACCCTTATAAAAAGCAAAAGGGGACTGTGGGTGGGAAGGTCTTTAGCTTAAAGGTGGGTCTGCCAGGGACATCTTCCAGGCCTGGAGTCCAGCTAGAAACAGTGGTTTCTCTGGCCAAGAATACACTTCTAGTGCAGAGAGAGACATAGGCCCTGGTTTTCATGATGTGTGCTTCCAGGTGACAGCTACTTCTTTCTCAACAGTGTCATATTCCTCTTGCATTTTTTTTTCTCATGACATCTACCATGGAGTGGTTATATAACTGAACAAGTCTTTTAGGACTCTGGATCTTCCTTGCTAGGTTGTAAACTCTGTAAAAAGAGAGACCAGGAAGCCTGTCTTGCCTATCTACACAGCTAGCTTTCAGGTACACTGTCTGACCTATGGTTGATGGGCAAAAAATATTTCCAGTAAACATATTTTTAATACTATTTGGGTAAACAAGTAGGTTTCTATGCATAGCCTCTGAGCACTGCTGAGGTGGGAAAGCACAGATGATGCTGAAGTCTCTCGAGGGATTTTCTGTGTTGCCATAGCAAATGGCAATACTGGTGCTCCATTGTTCTCATCCCTTTCTGATGGAGGAGGGTTATCTGTCTATTGTGTTATTTTCATTGGTCAATAAAGAAACTGCCTTGGCCCTTTGATAGGACAGAAAATTAGGTAGGTGGAGGAAACAGAACAGAATGCTGGGAAGAAGGGAAGTGAGGCAGACGCCATGGAGCCAGCCACCAGGTCAGACATGCTGAATCTTTTCTGGTAAGCCACCACCTCGTGGTGCTACACAGATTATTAGAAATGGATTAATATCAAAATATGAGAGTTAGTCAGTAACTAACTCTCTAGAGATAATGGTTAAATGAATACAATTTGTGTGTTGTTATTTCCGGGGCTAAGCTAGCCATGCAGGAGCTGGGCAGGATGAAAAGCAGGCCTGCCCGCAGCTCCACACTACACCTTTCCTTTTTAATCCCCCAACTGATTCATATCTTACAGTCTCCCAACAATATATAAAGTTGTATCCCAAGTGTCTTGGTTTGGGTTTTTACTGCTATGAAGAGACACCATGACTACGCAACTCTTATGAGGAAAACATTTAATTAGGGTGGCTTGCTTACAGTTCAGAGGTGTAGTCCATTGTCAACATGGTGGGGAGCATGTCTGTGTGTAGGCAGATGTAGTGCTGGAGCTGAGAGCGCTACAGCTTGTAGTCAACAGGAAGTTGACTGACTGTCACACTGAGGGAAGCTTGAGCAAAAGACACCTCAAAGCCTGCCCCTATAGTGGCACACTTCCTCCAATAAGGCCACACCTCCTAAGAGTGCCACTCCCTTGGGGACCCTTTTCTTTTAAACTACCATACCTAGCTACACACTGGCTGCTAGCTTTCACGTTCCTTTCCATTATCTTTGTTTTATCAATGTACACCTCAACCTTAAAACTGGCTCTTGGCCCTACTTAACTGACTCAAAGTGCTTAAAACAGAACTGACCCCCACTTTAAAATGTGCTCAACTCAAGACTTCTCTGCAGCATTTGATGCCTGCCTGGGTCCTAATGTTTCATCATTCATTATGTGCTAGGTAGCCTCAATCCAGGTTCCTCCCCTACTTGTCTATCGTCTCTTTGTGCCCTCCTCTACTATTCTTCGTAAGAGTTGGCATTTTCCAGACAGTTTTTTTTCCTGTTCTTCAGGATATCTCTAGGTGTCTCCTTTATTTTTCAGTTACAATGAATGACCTAGACCCCTGTGTCAGTTGGTGTCCAGGAGGAACTCTCAATAATGCTGACTTGGGTTCCACTATTGTCCTCTAAACCATTTGTTTATGACGGAAATCTCATCATTTCAGTTCAGCTTTCACACCACTATCAGACTTATTTTCTTAGGGGAAATAACTAAGTACATAATTCCTTCTTGGGCAACACCCACCTCTTAGAGTTCCCAGTTTGGCATCCTTATTGCCAACAGCAGTAGAGAAGACACCACCTCAGTAGTATTGTGACTAGATTGTAGTTTGCTGCACACCAGACACAATTCTAACCCTCTAACCCTTACACATATTCTTTGAAGTAGATACTGGTATCACCATCCCATTTTATTTTTGCAAATGAGAAAATTTGAGCAGGAAGTTGGCATGTGACATCTTCAAGAGCACACACAGATAAAACGTATGCTTCCTGCTTGTTTATACACCCTACCCTCAAATGTCCTCAGCCTGTTCTGTGTTCCCTGGTCCCTCAGCATACATTCCTTCCCTTTGTGCTTATTGTTCTTACTTCCTGGAGTGTTGTTAATTCCTTTCCTTATCAGTTCTTACTTTTTCTGTTCTGTTACAGGTCCTGCTCTGTTTTGTTGGGAAAGGGTACTGTTTATGTAAGCCCATGTCCCATATAAAACCATAAATTCTTTACTTAGAAAGCATAGCTCTGCTTCTTAGCTAGCATTTAGTTGAGTCTTGCTTTAGATGATCAAAAATGCTTATTGAAGGAACTAGTCAACCAAAATATCCATGAAGATCAAGGACCACATCTTTCCTCTGCAGTACTACATGCTCAACTTCCAGCATAAACACGTGGGAAAACACTCGGTGTTTGAATGAAAAAGTAAACCACCATCAGAGTTCTGGTGAAATTACTGAGTAGAACTCCCTGTCCTTAATTTCTTAATTTGTAGACAGCTGTTTCAGCAGAGTTTCAGCTTGGTATCGCTTTGCATTTAATAATTTTTTCATTTACAGTTAAGGCATAAATAGGCTGTGCTCCTTTGTAGCTCTATTTTAAAATGAAAGTATATTGGGTCTAGTGTTGTGATCCAGCTGCCCTCACTCCCCCTGGCTAACAACGGAACTTCCTTGTTGTCTGTAATTGACAAGGATCTTGGTGTTATTTCTGGTCAGTGGTTCTCCACAGAAGGAGTAGAGGTATAGAAGGTTGCTGGGCAAAATAAAGGTTGCTGTTCTTCCACCTGAAAAGAAGCCTCCATGTCTCAATCCTGGCACCCCCAGCCAGTCTTGGCTATCCAGGCTGCCTTAGCTGCAGCAGTCTAGGTTAAGGAGGACACATTGTAACTGACTTTTGGTCACAGTGTCTGTTATAATTTAATATGTTCCTGATAGTATATTAGGGAGTTATTCATGTTATTGCTTATATTCGCTAAGAGTGGGAAATAAATCTGTGTGATTTTATAAGTATTGATACATTAGGTTTAAAGAAATCGTTTATAATGCAAAATTTGCTTTACATTGAGAGCAAATAAGAGAAAGGAGGACAGGGGAAGTGAACTGAAACCTTGGTGTGGGACCCTTACCTGCTGGCCTGGCTTGATGGGGGACAGGGTGATACCCTGAGTGTTGATCACAGGCAAGATCTGGTTTCCGATGACCGTGGCAATGATCTGGCCCTGGGCATTGGTTAGGAGCTGGGGCGTGATAGGTTGTACTTGAAGGCCCTGAGTGCCACTTGTTGCTTGACTCGATGGCCCTGGGTTAGGCATCAGTGGAATGGTCCCAATAATCTGCAAGAGATAGGCCTGAAGGTGAGGAGCCAGGTGGATTCCGGGTCTGCTAGAACAGATGAAGACCATACTGTGACCTTGTCATGAGGAATGTTGTCAGGAGCTCATGCAGGATCTACAAGCAGGCCGGGGCTTGATGGCATGGAGTAGATATTAGGCAGGAACATTTAAAGAAGGAAAAGCTACACATGCACTGGCTTCATCAAGGGGACAGTTATCTTATTTAAAAATAGAATCTAGTATTGATGAAAGTTTATACATGCAGTTTCTGCCCACAGAACAGGAGGAAGAGATTTCTTAGTACTTAAGGCCATTGTGGACCCAGGCACTACATCCTTCCTCCACCAGAGCTGTACACACTGCATCCTTTTCTCACTGGAGCACCACATACTGCATCCTCCCTTCACTGGAGCACCACATACTGCATTCTCCTCTCACTGGAACTCTACACACTGCATCCTCCCCCCACTGGAGCTCTATACACTGTATTCTCTCCCACTGGAGCTCGGCACACTGTGTTCTCCCCTCACTGGAGCTGTACACACTGCATCTTTCCCTCACTGTAGCTCGGCACACTGTATCCTCCCCCACTGGAGCTCGGCACACTGCGTTCTCCCCTCACTGGAGCTGTACACATTGCATCCTTCCCTCACTGGAGCTCTACACACTGTATTCTCTCCCACTGGAGCTCGGCACACTGCGTTCTCCCCTCACTGGAGCTGTACACACTGCATCCTTCCCTCACTGGAGCTCTACACACTGCATCCTCCCCTCACTGCAGTTCTACATGCCCTACTGAACGCTGGGGTTAGCCTTCTACAGTCTGCCCCTTGTGTCCTTTATCTTTTTCTCTGTCTCTGCCCTTTATCCTACTCACTATTAAGTTCAAGGTCAGCTTCTTTACTCTGTAGACTAACAACCTCAAGCAAACATCCTGCATGCATGTGGTTGAGAGATCATACTCTGGAGACAGGAAAACAGAATGTCCCTAGTCAGGGCACCAACCAGTCACATCTGTCATGGTACTTCAGCCTCTCAAAGGCTTCAGAGAGTTAGGTCAGACCCTAAAGGGTTAAAACTCTTTAAACAGTGGTGATGTGACAGCAAGGACTCAAATCAGAATGATGAGATACCCAGCTTAAGTGGAAGGTGGTGTTAGGGGTGTCAGCCTCTGTGCTAGGGGCAGACCAGTGCCTTGGCCTCCAGTGGCTTCTGTCATCAGCAAAGGGATCGTGTGGGACGAAAGTAGGAGGCAAGTGCTTTGATATGGTTATGGTGATAGAGGACACCATGTCCAGGAGCAACAAATGTCCAGGGTATCTACAGAATCTGAAAATGGGGACGTAATATGCATTGCGAGGGAGAGGTTTAATTTACAAAACCTCAAACTGTGAGCGGTAGAACCTCAAGGGGTGTCATAGCGTAATGGGTGTGGGGCTACTTCTCCTACACATACTAAGCATCGCACTACAAGTTGTTGCCGATGTCTGTTCCCCAGTTGTAAGCCCTGGTGACCTGGTCCATGACTTCACTCTGATGTGACATTCTAGTTCATCCCGTCTTCTGACAAGACCTCTCTGAAATGAACTGGGGATTAGCCAGGTCTCTGCTTTATATATCAGACACAAGTGCGGAGAGGAACTCTGGGGAATAATCTGGGGGAGTTGGTATACCGGCAACAGAGCTGGACCAGTGTCCCTGAATGCTTGCTTTTCCACATATCTCCTGAGTCCCACCACCTGGAAGACACTGTACGCTGAATGTTTAAGAACTCTAGCTCTTAGCCAATGCTCCAGATCCTATCTACAGTTATCCACTGGCTGATAAACTCCCTGTGGACCCAGTTCACAAATGATAGTGTTTTCTACTGCACAGTACTCACACAGGGCTTTGAACGTGGTGTCTCAGCAAATGGGTTTTCAGTGAATGGCTTTAGGGCTCTGGAATTCAGGATTCCAGATGCAAGCGGGGCAATGGGAGAACCACTAGACTATTGCATTTGGGCAGATAGTTCCCCAACTGTCATTACTTCTAGCACAGCGGGCCTGTGGGATGGCAAAAATGGGCAAGCTGTACACTTATGAGGTATCAGCAGCATTTGTTGGTGGATGGTGATGAAGGCCAAGCCATTATTGTGGAAGTGGCCTGGCCAGCCATCCCTTATGGGCTCTCAGGCTTGCAGGTATCCTGAACAAGCATGCAGTGTCTGCCTTGCAGTGGCAGCAATGAACATGTCCCATCGGTGCAAGCAAGGTCAGGAGGAGTCCACATCAATAGATCATAATGCATAAGTACTTTATTGATGAGCGGTCTTACATTAGGCTAAAAGCCAGTTCCTGTGACCCCCCACAGGTATTGTAAGAGAGACACGGGATTAGCCTCCTGTCCTAATCTATATTGGATATAGATGGCCAACACATGCACAGTGAAAACTCAGCAACAGACCTGCCCACTCCAGCTGCCTGGAGTGTCTTAGACCTTAGCTTCCTGATCCCTCTGATTGGCTGCAGAAGCTTGTTGCATTTTAAATGCAGGACTATGGGTTCTATTTTAGGCAGGATGTCAGTGCGTTTAGGAGCTTGTGGGAGTAGGTAGCCTGAGAGAATGCCTCAGAATAAGGCACGGCACATGACAGTTATAGAACATACTGTGATAAGAAGAGAGGCATCTGGCCCCGAGATGATTGACATGAGTGGGTGCTGACTCTGTGGTAATGAGATGCGCTTTCTGGGTGAAAGAGGAAACAGACAGGGAAATGCAGCAGGCTCACCAGCCTCTCCTCTAGGAACAGCCCCACTCACCAACACTGAGCTACAACTGAAATGCTTGTCACTCCGTCTCCACCACCTCTCCTCTCTCATTACCTGGCTATGAGCATCACTTATGGATTAAACGGCAGTAGTGTCAGAGGCAGAGGAACCTGAAGTTGCCCAGTGGAAGATGCTGTTTAATAGAGTCTGGCTGTGATATTAGAGATGGTGCAGGGATGCGTATAAAGTCAGGAAGCTTGTGGTGAAGCTACACATTCCTTTGTTGTTGTTGTCTTCCTTTAAGAGGCATGGGTATCACGTCAGCATGCTAAGCACTTGTCGGTGCATGGTGGGAACTTTGTAATGGCCTCCAAGGTATCAGAATACCCAGTTTTAATTTGCTTAAGTTTGTTCAATGGTAGAGATGATCATACTCTAGATTATCTAAAAATTCTTTGTTGAATTATCGCCCTCAGTCTGACTGTGGTTCCTCTTAGCATTTCCACACCTGTAATCAGAACACCTCCAAAGTATGTGGGGTTCACAGAGGTTTCCACAAGGGGATAATAGGAGCCTAGGTACAAACATCTGAGACATTTCATGCTCCTACCACTGTCCAGTTACCGATGGACATTGTGCCTCAAATTAAAGGCCTTGTGAAATTCAAGGAAAATGTCTTTATCTATATTTATTTCAACTAAGTCAGGAAATTAAAACTGAATCTGGCAAGGCTATAGCGATTTTCTGGTTTGGGGATGAAGAAAGAAAGCACACTTTTAAAATTAGCTTCTAAGAGAATTTGAATACCCAGCTCACAAAAGCTAAGAATTTACTGCTGAGAAGAGCTGATGGAAGGTTACATTGCTACAGAAACAAGGCAAACAGAAGCTGGCTTCTGCTCACCCCTTCCAACATTTGAAACTAGTTCATACTCCCTCAAATTACAAAGGACTCAGGTAGAACAGCTGCATACACGTGGACTCTTTTCTGTATGAGTACAGAGTTTTGGGTCATAGAGGATGTTAAATAGATGTGGCTGGGACAGGGCAGGATTAAAGTGGTATCAAATGCAAAGATTCTATCAATCAAAGGAAGAATCCAGCACTAAAGGAACAAGTAAGGGCTTTGTGAGAAAAATGTCTATGTATAAGTGGTATGTGTTCAAGATCAATGGGGATGAATAAATTATTTTGGAGGAAGGTGGGGATGGTTCAGGAGTACTCTACAGAAGATGCAGGGACAAAGTAAAGTTTAGTATTAGGTCAAACCTAGTAGAAGCAAGTGTAAAGGTAAGAGGCGTGAGGATGATGGGCCGATCAGCTTGGAGGCAAGAGGAAATTGAAACATGTCAACCTGGAAAGATTAGATTCCATCCAGTCAAAGACTTATGGTAACTTGGAGGGGGGATGGGATCATTTCGAGACAGGGTCTCAGTTTGTACAGGCTGGCCTTGCACTTGATAATTAGCCCAGGCTTACCTTGAACCTGATCCTCCTGCCTTAACGTCCTGAGTACTGGTATTATAAGTGTGCCATTGTGCCTGATGATGTATGGATTTTGTTAGGGGCTGAGGATGAGGGTTGATATGGACCCGTTTCAGGTATGAATATGGCAGTGTGGGCAGAACACTCTCAAGTGGTGAAAGACTACAGACCAGATCAGCTGTTAGGATGCTATTGAAGTTATCCAAGTATGAAGCAAAATGCCTCAATGAATCCTTAGCACAGAGGATCCTTGATTCATTGGCTTTCACTTCAAATCACAAAGCGCAGCCTACTTCATGTCTAGCTTGCAACATTAGAAATTTTTGAGTGAAGTTATTGCCCCATCAATCCCACAGCAAATAGCTCGGGCATCGTTTACAATGATCGTCTGTGTCGTTGCCCTGACTCTCCACCTGTAATGATTCATCTCTGATGAATGCTTTAACCAGGCTGAGGCCCATACTGGTATTATAATGATAATTTGTGACTTGAAAGAGTTCCTGTTTCTCTAACAGGGACCTTACGTGGCTGTTGCTGTTCTTGTCTGCCAGACTCTTTCCTTGGATGGGTTAAGAGCTTTAGCCACAACTGAGGAATAAAGTTTATACACAAGAACAACTAAACAAAAACCATTCAAATGAATCGTGTTGATTGGCACACATATCTAAAAGACTTCTAGTTTCCATCATAATTTGAGTGGCTTACATGCAATTGGGACTATCCTTATCTCAGAAGCAAACAATGTCATCATGAAGGTTGCTTTGGGACTGTGGCAGAACTAGGAGTTAAAGACCCTGTAGCTTCTCAGGCTGTTGTTTCAACACCGCCCTGCACCTCAGCCTAACAGGAATTCACAGGGTTGAGTGGTCTGAATTAGGGAAAGGTATGAGTGAGTGCATTCACTGTCAACACTCAGATGACCTCAGCTGCAGTCTTAGACTGATGTCACAGAGGCCCAGGCACCCAGACAAGACATTTGATGGGCCACATGTTGTTACAGTCTCTGATATGCAGTTAAGCTCTGCCAAAGGAGTGTGATGGCAGATGTCACCTTGACAAGTAATTTTGTTGCCATACTTTAAAAACAATGCCTGTCAATGCTGTTCTCGGTGACTTCCTCGGGTCTGTTTGTGCATTAGCAGAGACACCCCTTTCCACATGTTTGTGACACCCTAGCACTGTGTAGTCAAGTGGCTTTTGTAAATAGTAGCATTGTTTCATCCATCCTTGAACAAGGAACTGAGATGTGAGGAGCTGACGCTAATGGAGGCAGCCAATCACTTGGCCCATTCTTTCCGGTCTGACCACAGTGATCTTTTCCTAGCTCGAGCATTGGGTTTCCTTTTTTTAGATGATGAATTCATTCTAAGCTCACTGTCATTTTAGGTTTAAAGCTAACTTTCTTGGAGTTGTTTTGGCATCTCTGATTAGGACATTTATTCTAAGGGAAAAGAAAATTACACTGTTTTATACTAATATTTATTTTCCAAACTGTAATCTAGTGTTTCCTTGCATTTGGCTATGTCTAAGTGAACAAGAGCGCTGAAAGGGAAAATCTCAGCGAATCTGAGTCAGAGAATGATAAAGGCATGGAGGACACAGATGGAGGGAAAGGCCTGAAAGGAACGGTCAGAGGAAGACACATGAACAGCGACTAGGGCCCTTTGGCCTGTGGCCCTGGCCTCCTGGAACGCCAGAAGTTTCTCTGTCCATAGGGTCCTGTGGACTGATTCGTAATGTCTGTCTTGGCAGTGTGGCCAGAGGTGGCATTGCCAGGGTTCCGGATCTCAGACCAATATTTTAGACCAACTTCAAAGATACACATTTTAATAAGAAAAAAATCATGAGAAAGAATATTTGAATGTGTTTGTTCTATTGCTTGTAGAACTGGGTGTTAGAGATACATTCCACTTGTAAACACCCTTCCTCACACTTAATGTTTTTACCTGCCTGAGTTAAAACACCAGTGGATGTTAAAGGTTTGGCTTCAACGTTAGGAACATAGAGACATACAGACAAAAATCACGGGAGCCTGGGGATCTGTAAACTGGCACTATCTGCAGCAGTGTGCTAAGAACAGTGTGCTAAGAACAGTGGATGCTAGAGGTACAGCAGAACAGTAAAGACAATCTCCTCTCCTCAAAACAGCTTAGCTCCATTAAAGGGTAGTTTTCTTAGTGGGTGTAAGAATGGTGGAAGTAACTCCCTCCTGACTGGGAGAGCTTGTGAATGGCTTTGCCTCTGTGTCTCAGTCTGCTCCTCTGTAAAATTGGAAAAACTACTTCCTAATATCATTACAAGTCCAAAATGAAACGAGGCATGCAAAGCACTCAACATGGCTTTACCTAGCAGCCAAGGGCTCAGCAAATGCTCGTTCAGAACTTTTGTTTCTGTTCTCGTGTGGTAACTCCTGTACATTTTTACTAGGTTGCAAAAATCACTTTCAACATCTTTATTTTGAGACTGGCCGTGAACTTGCGATCCTTCTGCCCCAGTTTCCCAAATGTGGTGATTACAGATGTGTGCCACCACCTGCCTTTGAGTTATTTTAATATCATAATCTCACCATGAAAAGAGTTCACCATTAAAAACAGGAGCCCACCACAAAGCATAATGAAGGGTTTCCTGTCTTAGGGAGGGAGGCATTATAACGATGTGTTTCAAAAGGCTTGACTGCATGCTGAACACATGGAAGAGGCCTCTGCAAAGTGTCAGGCAGTTCCAGAACACAGAACTCCACGATGCAATTAGACGCCGAGAACTCTGAGGTTCTGTGTGTTTTCCTCACTCCCAGGGTGACCTGGGAGTTTTCTCCTCACCCCAAGGTTAAAGTACTTGAGTGAGCTTTCTCTCTTCAAATTTATGTACTTTAGCTTCTACAGATTTTGAAATAGGAGGGGACAGAGACAAAGAAAGAGAATGGCTGGAAGGGGGAGAGAGTGTGCATACCCCGTGTCATTGTCAGGAGGTGCCCATCCACAGCTGGAGGGGCCAGGATGACCACCTCTCTAGATTCAATTGCATGGGTCTGAGTCACTTCCCACCTTGTACTAAAGCACCCCTTGTGGCATGAGCAGTGTAGTTTTTAATTAAAAATTAAAAATTTTAAATGCATCATAAAATCTGCATTTACATATATATCTGCAATTATGAGATTTACTGTTTTTCCTTTATTTGAGGTCTACAATCAAAAGCTAGGAAATATTGATAGAAAAAATTGATCCATTATCTAATCAAATGATTAAATGAAACTTACACCAACGATGTTATATTCAAATCAGAAAGAAGGAATCACAAGCTTCTATACTCTATTCTTAGGACGGATGGTGTCCAGGAAATGCTGTTTTTCTGAACAATATATAGATGACTGCCATCAGTACAAGCTTTAGAACCGTATCAGACAGAGATCTACCTGCCCTGCACTGAAGCAGACTGGTGAAGTTTGGGTTTTAGAGGGTTCATGGTTGTCCCCATGGTCCTGGGTTTACTAGCACACAGTTTTTATTCATCTAGAAAGTGGGGCAATGAAGGCAAGAGACAAGGGAGATGATTTTGCAAGGTATCACCTCTACTGTTGTCAGAGTTCAGTGGGGGCTTTTCTGTAGTGCCTCTGCCCAGCTTCCCGAGAGGTCACAATGTAACCTATTCAAGTTGGTGGTATTTGGAGGTTATGTCTTCAGGAAGGATATAGGTCAAGATGGCAGGCTCCATATGAACAGATCCACTGTCCTTATAAAAGAGACTCCCATTTCTTATCTTATTTCTTATTGGAATTTTTTAAAAGTACATTTTAGTCCATAGTTCCTTATTACAAGGGCAAAAGTCAAACCTTCTAAAAGCAAATGAATTCCCTTAAGCTGAATAGCCTGAAATTTAATTTCTAACTCCATACATTATTTTTCTTTGATTATTTATTTGAATAAATAAATTTAGTCACATTGGGGAATAAGGAAATTTGTATAAAACTGAGCTAACACTTCCGTGTCTGCTTCTCTTCAGTGGTGCTAACACTTCCTTTACACGGGTCCACTAGACAGTAGAATTGTCTGCGAGCCAGATGATGGCAAATTCTAAATGATAACCAGAATGTTTTTTCTTCATTGATTCTGCTTTTAGGTGGTTTACAAACTAAACTAAGAGTTGTTTTCTTTTTCTCCTATCCTGGTTGTATTGTAGAGTTGCAACACAGTTCCTGTTTGCCTTTCAAAAAATGTCACAACTGGGGTGATGCCCTCACTTTACAGAAGGACCAACTTCGTCCGCCTTTACCTGGCTTTTCCCAAGACTTAAGTCCCAATACCAGCCAAAAGTCACCACCAACAACGGAAAATTAGAATTAGGGAAAGCATTTCTGTTTCTATTAGTCGCTGCCAGATTAAGAGACTAAATCTGATTGAAGCTATTTATTGCTTGGAGGAACACCTTGACTCATAGCCAGGAAACATCCTCTAAGAAAGCCTCCCATCTAAGAACTTCCTATTTTATATTTCATCCAAAAAAGGAGAAAGAAATAACTGTAGCAACAACTAAACAAAAACAAAAAATACCCCCCCTCCAAAAAACCACAATCAATCAACCAACCAAATAGAAACAAATTGGGGACCAATGATAATGAGCTCCAATATTCCTAATTTACCCTTTATTGAAACAGGCCCTTGTCTGGTGGGCACAGGTGAAGAGACTGCTTGGCAATTGCTCAAGAAGGTGCTATGCATATTTAGTACCTCCTGGTTCTGTGTTTCTACCCAGGAAGTGCACCAGGCTGTAAAGTCGAATTTAAATGAGGATAAACAACAAAACAAACCTCCAAGGAAAAAGAAGGGTGGGGAGTGAAGCCCCTGGAAGGGCTGTTAGTGATGCACCTGTCTGTCATCGCCCAGGCCCACGAGCCCAGGATGATGCAGGGGATTTTTTTTGTGAAGAAAATGCCCATTGTTGTGGCAAAATTAAATGCATTTTGATACTTGCAGGCTATGCTTATCTATCTGTTCAATCGGAAAAAAAAGTTGTTCTCATCATTCTAACACTTATTACTTTTTCAATTTCCTGTTGGTAATGTTTTCTTAATGTTCTTTAGGGTGAGACCACAGAATCTCTCATTTCTCACAACAAAGACTGAGACTCATTAGAATTATGCTGATGAGTTTTTCTCATACAATTGCGAACTCATTGTCATAGGTGGCCAATCTACAGCCAGATCCCCCGTTATCAGGCAGTTTTTGAGAAATGTCAACTTCAATGGTGGCTCCTCAGAGCTTTCTTATTTCCTTATTTCTATTTCAAATGTCTCACGCACGCGCGCACGCGCGCGCGCACACACACACACACACACACACACACACACACAATTTGCTTTAGTCCTTCGTGATTCTTCTGGATTCTTCATCATGGGAACAGGTGTCAAATTTACAAATCATTTCCTCCGATGCAGTGGCCACGTGACATTGTGGTCTCAAAATCAAAATGAGTTTTCTGAGTCCTGGGTGATACAGTATATCTCACTTTTGTGTTCATTTAGTAATTTTTGCATTATGTTTTAAATATGTGCATCCCTTCTCTCAAAGATACCACCCATTATATTAAAAAGCCGAAATAGTTATTTTCTAGCCAAATAATACTGAAAAGATTCTTATGGTTTAACATCTTCCATTTCTAAGTTGCAGTTTCTCAAGTTCCTTGTAAATTGAAAGCAGACTTTATTTAGTACATATATCACTTCTCTTGGCTTCTGGTTGTTTAGGAAGGCTGGCTAAAAAATGACTTTAAGATACAACAAAGAGGGGAGAGAGTTGTTTTTTCTTTTTTTTTTCTTTTTCTTTATTCTAGGGCATAAGAGGGAAACAAGAGTACTTAAAGGAACTGATGGTTGATAACCCACTATAGCCTTGCCTTTTGGTTAAGCTGAGTAGTCTTGCTAGGAAGAAAGGCCAATGTTGTTGTGTCCAGAAGCCATTTGGTGTTGGTTGGAAGGGGGCGCAGACTAGACATAACCTAGCCGGGGCTGCTGCTAATCTTGAGAAAATAGGATTTCCCACTTGCTAATCATGTGGGTAGCAGACTCCGTATTGCCATACTGATCTTCTCTTCGTGTTGGAGGGAGCATGACAGATGTGGTCAGAGAAAAAGTGTGCGTCAGGGCGTGCTCGAGACTCACATGACTCACGTGACTCAGCATGATAGGCCCAAGTGTTTAACAACCGTTATTGTGTTCACACTTTAGTCGTAATTTTTTTTTAAAGCTGCTAAAGAAAGGTAAGTAACTGGGAGCAGTCATTTTCGCTTGACAGAGGGAGATGGGGTGGCCTTTAAAAACATTTTTCACATAACACTTTGATATATTCAGTGAGTATTACCTTGGATCAGCTGACCAAAGGGAATGAAGTAGATTACGCATACAGACACTCTGTTGTGGGATGTCTCCTATACAGTAGGCACAGTGGTAGACATGTCAGAAAGCTTATGCTGAAAGCAGTTCTGCTCAGAGTCAGTCTGGGCTCTGAAGCAGCCAGATGTGGGTCTCTGTGAGGTGCTCTCATTCACTGTGTGGCTCTGGAAAGCTGGACAACTTTCCTCAGCCTCCAGCCCACCCATCAGCCAGGAACTGGGATACAGCGGAGAGCGCAGTGAGCCTGGACTGAAAGCCTGAATCTGTGTAAAATGCCTACCGAAGAGCATATTAGCATACCTGGAATACCATCTGGGCCATGGACTTCATTACTATATTATTTTCGCTGTGCTTAATGCTTGGAGTGCATTAAGAAGAAAGCAAGAAGCTCAAATTGTTCCCAGAACATGGGCTGGAGAGCATTTTCTTAGATCAGACAAAGCTGGGCTTGGTTCCTGCCATTTCTCACAGGGTGACCTTGGACGCTCTCCATCTCTACAGACCGCATCATGCATGTTGGGAAAGATGAAGTGGCTGTGACATGTTGAGGGCTAAGGACCAATTGGCACTGACTGCTCTATCAATGGCAGCCACTTACTAAATTCATTATTGCTGCAAATTGTGGTCTTCCTAACATCCTTGCAGAGAAGAGAAAGCTGGCCGAGGGGGATGAGATGCCTTGCCTGGCCTTCTGGGGTATGTAGGACGGGAGTGAGAGCTTAGGTCCCTACCTGTCTTATTGGAGAACCTTGGTTTTTAACACTGGATGCCCTCCCATGTGGGGATACAGGCTTTCATAGCCCAGACATTTATTTCAGTGAAGCTCTGTGCTATTGTCACTACCCACTGGCAGCTGTCTGATCCAGGAAGTGCGCCATGTTTTCTTCTTGTGTATCTGTGCATTGCTTGATTAATGTTAGTTACTTATAAACTGCACCCACAAGCCCTGACTATACCGCAGCATTCTGGCCATCCCAGCTTATGACATCTTATCAGGGGCTACGTTTACTATTATTCATCCAAGGTGGCAAAAGCTAGATAATAGAAGTGGAAATTTGGAGCGAATGTATTGAATTTAATGGGGTTACATAGAGTCTTAGTTCTTCATGAGTCTGAACTTGAAACTGGCCCCGTTCCTTGTTCTGAGCTGTGACTTTTCCATTCTCCTTTGCCTCTGTTCTATTCATTTCTTTCTTACGGCCTTGTAAGTTGATGACATCTGACATCTTTATGAGTATGAACCAACTCATTGGCCAACAAGAACATATGAAGCATTTCTGGCATATAGAATATTTATTTCGAAGGTGGCTATATCTCACATGTGAGTTTAATGTTATACCTTGTCTTGCGATGTCTTAATGACAATGATGGCTTGCAGATGGGGCTGGTGATATTCTAGGAACACCGACTCATATTCAGTGTTCATTTTCTTTCTTTGCCCCCACCCCAATTCAAATCAAGATTATTTTTATTTTCTAATTGGAAAAACTAAAAATAAATAGCTTCTGTTCTTATTTATTACTTTTTTAAACCCAAATATTAAAGGCAGCTAATAGTCTAGTATATAGTTGCAATAATACCAGGCTAGGTCAAGGCTGCTTATTATACAATAACATAGTTCTTCAATTCCAATACAAACTTCAGTTCTAACTTAAAGAATTAAAATCTGTGAATCTCTAACAATCTATATATTTGTCTGATATGGTATTTTTTTAATACTATCTCCTCTCCCTGAAAAAAATGCATGGCCTGACTTTAGGCGCAATATAAATCAATAGTTAACACAATACTCTGGGAGAGATTTCTTTTTTCCTTTGAAAGACCTCATTGAAAGAGTAGGTCTCTAGAGGAAAGATCTAGAAACATGGGACATCTCAACATGCTTTGAGCTTAATTAACTCTAGCTCAGTATAGGACAAACACTACTTGTCTTTTTGCTTTTGTTTTGTTTTCAGATGTCACTTGCCCGAAAGGAGCTAGAACCCAACTGTCCTCCAAGATGCTTAAAGAACTCTGCACATTCAAATGAGCCCATGATTACTCCTTAGAGATAGACAGCACTGTCCCACAAGGGTGCATTAACTAATATAGAAGTCTGCTGCATAGGGAGCAACTCCTTTTTATTTCCTTATGTTTAATGTTAAGCAAGGTAGCCCTGATTGTCTCCTTGGAGCTGTAATTAGCATCCTCCTACTTATTAGCTTTTGAGAGTTACCTGTTTGGGAAGCTCCAGGAACTAACTGTCCTCAAAAGACTGTACAAGTCTTCATTCACAAGTCTACTGGAGAGACCATTTCCCTTATTCCATGAAGATGGAGACTAAGGGCTGAAGAATTAAAACAACAAGAACAACAACAACAACAACAACAGCAACAACAACAACAACAACAGCTGCAATGGGCAGAACTACAAGAGAAATAGAGGGTACAACATTGTGTTTTATGTAGCAGAGACACGGTCCTCTTGGACTAGCACTTCAGGGTGAATTCTGTAAAGGTTTTTACTGCTCACCACCCTTGTTACATGAGGTGAGTTCCGCTAGGGGTGGAGGCTAAAAAGAATGTCTCCAGAGGGGCCTTTTAAAGTTCATTAAGTTGATGGGCCTCTGGCGCTGATGTGTCTTCCATATCGGACATGGAGTGGGTGAGAGGGTCGAACGAAGTTGGCTGGTGCCCGAGTAGTGCCTTAGATGAGCAGAGCTGGGACCAAACTTGTCCCAACTCTGAGTCTCGAGTCTGCAACAGAGCCACCTGTAGCCACACTTCCCTCAAAACTCCGCACCCACAGGGTCACTGCCCACCAGGGTTAAAAACTAAGACCTTCATCAGAGTTCTGGAGAGCGAGAATTCAAGACACCACCAGGACTCCATCGGCCGGCCCTTTGGTATCACGTCCGATCTGTCTTTGTAGGTTTTAAAGTCCAAAGAAAGTTAGCTTGGGGACAGGCGAGCATTAATTTGCCAATCATTTGCATGTTATGGGTCCCTGGGAATTCTTGAAACAGCTTGAGACCCCCTGTTTTTACAATCGGGCCAACAGGCACCACGGGGTAGAACAGAAGTCAGAGCACAGCGCTGGTGGCAGAGCAGCGTCTCCTCGCCAGAGGGATTTCTACTTTCAAAGAGCATTTTAAAAACATGGCTAGGAATAAGCGAGAATTGCTGGCAGCGGCGTTTTTCTAAAGCATGTGCATTTTATTAAGTGTTGGTTGGGGAATTAAGGGTTAAGAAAGTTCAAGTCTGCAGCCTGGCTGCCTGACTCTACTCGCATCTGTGAACCCTACAGGTCACTGCAGCTCAGAAGGCTCAGAACCTGGAGAGAGGTGATCAGCACCAAGCTGGGGCACCGCTGCTGTGACGTCGGAGTTCTCATTTGCGGAGCATTTTGAGGGGCTATAAGGCGAACACTTAGGGAAACAGTGCCGAAATGAGCCAATAAAGCTCTTAACTGGGCTCCAAGGGCAGATTTGCTACGTTAGTAGAAGGATTGGGGTGGCTGATTGTTATTTTATCTTTATCACCGAAAAGAAGCCAGGGTGGAACTCTTAGAATGCTACCCATCCCGGGAAAATACATTTCCTGGCCTCCAGAGGAATGAAAAAAGTTTCACTAAAAATGATAGTTGAAATACAGTTCATTCAATGGGATTTAATTATTACACCTTAAAACTTCCCCCACGACACGTGCAAATGGGAAAGTACAGTTTTTGTCAGAACTATATTATTTTTGAGGAAACACAGAGACACCAACTCTGAATTTTCAACAAAACATGTTTGGTCCTCATTTATGTGAAACGTCTAAATATACTCTATTGTTTTTGTATTTTAAAAAATAGCATTGTAAGCATTTTGTTTTCTAAAATTAATATTTTGCAGTAAAAATATAAAATTTTAGAGAAAAGTCACAGTTTTCTGCCAGTGACCACCCTTTGGATGGAGGAGAGGGTATGCTTTTTGTCTGCACTGTCTTTTTTTTTTTTTTTTTTTTTAAAAAACCAGGAGATCTGAGGCTTGTATGAAAATGCAAATGTGTGTGTGTTGTCTTGGAAAAGTTATTTTTATATACATTTTATGTGTTTCACTATAAGATATAGAATAAAGGGGGCTATGTGGAGCTCCCCAGATTCTCCATTGCCTGCTTGCCTGGGTCTCGGGGGCCCCTAGCTTTATTCACAATCAGAGCCACACACTATTTCCTCCTTTTCTGCAGGGTTGGAAAACTGTTTTATAGATAGTGAGATTATGGCTTTGTAAGTGCATTAAACAGACCTAATGAGACCCCTGGAGAGACTCAAGAGACAACTATCAAATTAATTATCTCTCAATCTTGTGATTGATATTAGCATTTATTATAATTTCATCTCAGGTCATCCGACAGTGAGCTTATCTTAAGGAGTCTCATCTTTCCATTTAAATTGTCTATTGATATTCATTTAAGTGACCTATATAGGGTCAGTTGTGGGGTTTTGATCTTAAAAGGAATAGCTGTAATTTATTAAATGCCTATTTTCTCATTTACTGTTGGAAAAGAGCCCCAGAAAAGTTATATAACCTATATGAAGCCACTCTGTTAGTAAATAGGAATGTTTGTGTTTCAACAAGAACTTGGGTTTTTTATTCACTACTGCCCTGGAGATGTTCCTCGGTTCACGATCATAATCCGGAGGACCTTTCACGGAGAGTGATTCTTCAGTTCCCTCTTTGGAGAGCTAAACTGTGGGGAGACTTCCTGCTGGTGTCTAAAGTGCACTTTCAGAGATATTCTCGCCTCCCCCACCTACCATGGGGCTTGAAATGAAGCTGAGGGTTACCCTTCATGCCTGAAACGATAGTCTGCCACTCATGGTCATTAGGAGGCAGCCGTTAGCCCACATCATCACAGTGATTCCTGTTTTATCACACCGCGGGCTTTGTCTCTGTCCTTCAGTCGTATAAAAGCTTGTTTGTTTCTGAATAACCTGTGTGGGTCTGTGTCTTTACCATTCCTGTTCTTTTTAAAAAATCGATGGGGAAAAGGTCATAAAGTGTGATGACATACACCTGTCATCTAAGCACTTGGGAGACTGGGGCAGAGGTAACCCTGTTTTAAAAAAAGTAACTTTGTTTAGGCACTTTTGTGTCTTATATACTTGGCTCTTTAAAGTATAAAGGTGGGTGAAAGCAGCCTACCACAGTGGCAGAGGATTTGATTTCATCAGCAAACAGTCATGAGCTTCCACTAAAATGTAAAATGCTTTCCTTAACCCCAGGATAAAATAAAATCTCATTTGCTTTTACTTTTCTGTAATAACGCCAATAAGGAGATATTGCCAAGGACACAAGGGGAGCAGTTGTGTAGCTGAACAAATGGATGGTAAATCTACTTGCCAATTCCTCAAACACTATTAGGGGCACACACGGGTACATGCACTCTCCACCCTCTGGCGCACTGTTTGGAGATGACTTAGCGTCCCACTGTTGAGACTCACACGTTCTCAAAACCTTCATCTACACACCAAAGGAAAATGTTCGTTTTGATTCACGTTCATCTTGATTAGCATTTATGGACTGGTAGCTCTGAGATACATATGACTGACCTCATTCTAAGCATTTTAATCTAGTGAAATGGTGTCAGTATTTCCCCGCTTTTCAGAAGAGAAATCATGGCACAAAGTGAATAAAGAGGCCAACCAAGGTCTCTTGGCTGGTGAATGGCAGCCTTGCCTTAGATCTCTTTCTGTTTGTCTCTATATCATACTACTGTCTCTCGCTGCATATCCAAACAACAGCATGAATTATGATGTTGATGATGATGATGATG
Organism: Myodes glareolus; assembly: GCF_982192425.1. Taxonomy (NCBI): domain Eukaryota; kingdom Metazoa; phylum Chordata; class Mammalia; order Rodentia; family Cricetidae; genus Myodes; species Myodes glareolus. The sequence continues at coordinate 36,308,185 of NC_142039.1, forward strand.
ATGAGTGTGGCATTGTTTATTGAATCTTAGTTGTGTTCGTAAACTCTTAGGTGGTATTTTTAAGACACAATCTCATTTAATTTTCATAACCTACGGATTTAGATTATGTGCATGTGGTGTGTGTATGTGTGTGTGTGTGTGTTTGAGCACAAACCACACGTCAACCTTGGGTGTCATTCTTCAGGAGCCGTCTACTTGCTTTCCGAGACAAACTATCTCACTAGGACCCAGGGGTCACTGATTAGGCTAGGCTGACCAGTAAGCAAGCCAGGGATCCTCAGGTCTCCCTTTCTCCAGTGCTGGGACTACAAAGCTGTGCTGTCATGCCCGGATTAGATGTAAATCCTAGAGAGTAGACTCAGGTCCTCACGCCTGCGTGGCCAGTACTCTACTGATGAGCTATCTTTCTAGTCCAGGGTTCACTCAGTTTTTATAGTGGAGTTAGGAAAACTGATGCGGGAAGGGCTCAAGGAATTTGTTCAGAATGTGTCTGGAATTAAATCCCTCACCCTACTACTTATTCCTTTTTCTCTTGCACAAGTCTCTGATCCAGGATGAAAAGTGAGCCCTAATGTTCTCAGCAGTGCCACAGCCAGTGCCAACGACTGTTACCAGGGGGCACTGACTACCTTCTTGCCTTGCCGTGTCTGTTAAATTGTCAAATCTCGTTACTACTGTCTGCCCTTTCAATTAACAGTTATGAGAGGGCAAAGTAAAAAAAGTAAGTAAATGAAGGAAAAAATTTCTCTATTTGCTATGACTAGAGTCTGGGGAAAGTAGAATGACAGAAAAGCTCATTCTTCAACACACCCAGATATGCCATCTATACCCTTACTGGGATCTAGTTTCTGGAAAACATGGTTTCCAAGGCAGGCAAGTAAAATAGCAAGACCCAGGTGGTGAGATTTCTTGTTGTTGTGACCTGAAGGCCAAGAGTCTGAAGGAAATTCAGAGACTGATTCGGCAGCCATGCATGTGGCCTGCAGCAGATGTCTCCAAGGTTAAGGGGAGGCTTGAGTAAGCTAAGCCTTTGTTTGAAGCTCAGAAAACTAGAGAGAACTGGTACTTAAACCCTCCTGAGTTGGCCTGAAGGCTCATTTAGGTGTCTTACAATTCTGTTTTTTGTTTAAAGGATGCAGAAAGGATCTTAGGGAGTGAGGACAGGGATATACATTTGGGTGACAGTGCCCCTGCTTCAAGGTTTCCGTGTGGAACGAACCTTTTTTCAAACCATCAATCAGCCCTGCTTCTCAAACATAGGTTTACACATTCATGCCATTATTCTTACATAAATTTCCAAATACAATAAAGAGTCAGTGTCAAGAACTCCAATAAAAATGTTTCTAAATAGTCAAGGAGGTTTTTCTTCACATCTGCTGGGAAACCTCTACAGAGACTTTAAGAAATTAAAAATAAACAGTGTGGTAACCCTAGGTGGCAGGGTGTGTCAAGCAAGGCAAATTGTGGCAACATGGTTCCATATATTCGTCCCTTTTGTGTCACGTTAACACAGGACAAAGAAACACAAGTCTCAAATGACGTTTGGCCCCTTTTATGGTAGTAGATGTTCCCCTTAGGAACTATGTTTACCATAAATACGAATAAACCATCCTTATACAACTTGTAAAATAATAATAAAAAAGACTAAAATGAACTCTGGTTCAGTGTCTACACTACCTTGTGAGTCTTCAAATTGGGATTCTTGTGGGCTGAGAGAGAGATTCTAGAGAATAGAGTGACAGAAGTGGCTAACAAACCACCAAAGCATTTGAAAAGTAAGACACAGTGGTTCCTTTCAATAAAGGATTTCTCCATGTGGGGCATAGTCTACTTCACCTGCACTTGGAACAGAAAAGTTATGGGAAATGCCTATCTGCACACAGATTTGGTTTTGATCTTCAGCTCCTAAAATTTACATCTTAATGTTGCTTTATTTCTGGGCATAGCTCTAGGAAGCTGCTTCCAGCATGGGCCTGGAGTACTTATGAGTTATAGATATTAAAACCAACTTTTCCTCCACCCCAATACCCACACCCCCTCCAGAAATCTTAATATGCTTTTGAGAGTTTCAATTTAAAGCTGGCTGCATAAAATGATCCTTTGATGAAAAGGAATTGGAGCAAGGGTTAAAGCAGACATTGAAAGGTTACTATAGAGGGCACAGTGTTCATACAACCCTCCTTTAATATGTGTGGTGTGCACCTGTGATAAGATGATTCATTACATGGGGCCTCTCTTTGACAAGCTCCATCGTTCAGCCCTCGGGTCTCTGATGGGACAATCCTACACCCGCCCAGGAAATATAACAAGGTCAGCTTTTTCTTCCTTTGGGCTGTAGATGAGGATGGTTTCGCTTATAATGCATATTTGCTTATGCTTTAAGAAAATTTTTTAAAAAAAGAGTTTAAGGTGTTGCGATTCCTGGTTTTGCAGTGCAACTGTAGCAGGGAGCTATGTAAACACACTGCTGAGTAAAGAAACATTGTTCTCTCTGTAATCATATTGGCCACCCTGGAAAACTGATGTCACTAAGGACCGAGGCTGGACTTTGGCTTTCCATTGGAGGGCACCGTGACATCATCAGCTTCGACTCTGTTCTGCTGTTTTCTGTAACCTCCAGGGTTACTGATCACTGAAACTCTATCATATGTCACCTCAGTGAACATGACACGGACACGCAAACCTTACTGGAGAATGGGTGCTCTCCTGTGATATGGGGGAGGGCTTAGAGGACCTGACACGTTAGAGATAATCAACAGGCATGCAAGAGACCTCCTGAGCCCCTGAAAAATCAGTGAGAGTGCTAGGGGCTGACTGGCAGCTGGCATCAAATGCCCCTTTTCTTCTGTGTCTTGAGTAGGACTTAGCACTGATTCTCCAGACATGCATACCTTGGATTTACCGAGGTTAGTTGAGGCACATCAGAGTAACCAGCAACTCATTACATCAGAGTTGTTAAAAGTGGAAAATTAAAAAAAAAAGCAAAGCAAGGTTTCCTTTCCAAAATTCAATTTTTGATGGTTTATTTCCAAGAAAGTTCCAAAAACGAGAAAGGAATTCTTTAACTCAGGTCATAACACTAGTCATCACACAAAACAAAAACAAAATAAAACCTTGACATTTTAGGGGGAAGAAAGAAAAATCCTGCTTCTGAAATATAGAAACACTTTCCCACCCCTCTCCTATTCTTGACATTGCTAGTAAACATTATTTATTTGCCTCAAATAGATGCAGCTACATATCACTGTCATGCAAAAGAAATCCATTTCCTTTCTGAGTTCAATCTGCCATAAAAATTCACTCTTGCTCCCGTCTCCCACTCACCTGTCCTTGTGCATTAGTAACTAGTTGACCTGTGACCCCCTGAAGGCTGGAGACGGCATTGCCAAAGGCCTGTGAGCTTGCTAGGGAGCCCATGGCTGCTGCAGCAGCGGCGGCCTGACTTGCTAGAGGATTATTAACCAGCTGCAAAGAAAGAAAAGATTAGGGTGAAAACCACCACGAGGCAGGGTAACCACATAGCGACACAACACTCCCTCCAGCTTGCTCATGCAAAGAGCCCCGAGCCCACTGCAGGGTCCCAGTAAGCGATTCCGTCTGACTCAGGGGCCAGGAACAGGGTAGGGGCTGGACTTTGTCAACCAATACTGGCTACTACGTGGAGCCTCAGCTGAGGTACACCTAGGAGGGATTTAACCTGAATCTGGGGGAGATCCCTAATGAAAATTCCAAGGAAATGTCAGCCTTCCTTGAACTTATCACGCTAGTGAAGCAGGATGGGCGGAGGAAATTGATGCCCACGGGATTTAGGTATGGGTTTTTCATCTCCACGAGGGAATCACAGTTTCTTCAGGGTCTTTTGGGTAAGGCAGGTTTCTCACCTCAGTTCCCTTTTTGAGGTTAGAAGCAACCAAAATCAGTGAAAGGCCAGCTTCTGTGACCTCATAGTGCTGGGACACTTGGTCTTATGTTGAGGAGAGATTCAAAGCCACTGGTGAATGATCAGGCTGACAGTTGCTTCTAGCTTTTCCTACTGTGTGGCCTCTTCCCTGGGACAAAGGTTTAGCAGGAAGGAATAAACAGAAGTGGGAGACAGACCAGCACAGGGAAGAGGTTATGGCTGCCAAATTCTGTTTTTCCATGGAGACCAATTCAATATTCTTTATCCTGCCAATTTTCCACACCACAGGTTTTCAGGCCTTCTGACCATGAGGCAGAAGGGTGGCATGAACTAAAATCTGCATTTAGGTTAATGACTAGATATAAATTCAAGAAACATTTAAACTATTTTCACAGTATTGGTTTTGATACATGAATTTCATTTGTATTTATTCTAGGGTGTTATTTTTTTCCTCCGTATAGTTTCTCTCAAGTACAACAATTGTGTATAATAATGCATTTTCCATCACCGGCTTCCACATCCATGCAACTCCTGCATTTTAGCAGAGACCTGCCAAGGCTAGGGCCTGGTGGAAAAGGATTAAAGCCATACTTAGTTCAGATCTTGGCTCTTCTAGAGTTCCTATTTTAGTATTGTTATTTTTAAACTTTCTTTCTACTTTTTAAATGATCTTTATTCTTCTTCCCTCTCTCTGTTTTTCCCTTTTCTTCTTTTCATCTCACAAAAATATTCTGTGCTTTAATTATTTTGGAAATCTGCCCAGAGTTTTACATCATTTGTTGAGAAAGGAAATAATAATCAAAAAATGAAAAAAGAAATTCAATAACTTTTTGTTAATGTATATCCTTTTCAGATTTTTATTTACTTAGAACCAAATCTCATTGACCTAGCACATTGTTTTAGAAAGAAAAATCTACTTTAAACTCATTGCTTTATGTCTTTTGCTTTTATCTCTCTCCTAAGGAAAAAAAAACTATGATTTTTTTTTTTAAGGAGAAAAAAAATCCTTCTTTGGCCTATAGAGAAACCCTGTCCTATCCCAGATTACCACCATGGGATTTAACATTCAGGGTAGCCCTGGTCTTGGAATTTTGAGTATGTCTATAGAGTGACCATGACTATGGCTGTGGAATGGGAAGTGTTAAGAGAAATACTCTTTGTTGTAGTCTGAATGCCCACAACAGATGGTCCACATTGTCTTCCTGGCGACCTGTGCCTCTAGCACCCAGCACAGACAGCACACACTGGCGTTTCATTCTGAGTTCCTTTGAGAAGGCTCTACTTGCATTGTTTCTATGCATGGAGCTGAAATGGTAATAAAATTCCTGGAATCATAGAATGGACTTTTTAACCCCTAAGAATGATTAATTTATGTGAAGTTTGCTCTTAATTTTGAAAAGACAATTTGTCTATGATTGTGGGTAAAATTTTTCAGTTTGCACATAGAAAATGCCTTCTATAGAAGATAAGCAGTTATTCTTGTTTAACCAAGAGCACACAATTTGTTCACTTGTCAAGCACTTATTTGATATCTTCTAGGTCAACCAAGATATCATCTGGGAAACAGTGGACCGACCGTTTGGGTGGAGCACAGGAAAGGAGACTGAGAACTCCCTGTATCTCAGATACCCATGTACTGTTCACCATTGTCCTTTGTGTTTGCTGCCAAATCTGAAACTTCACAGAGAACTCGCTTTGAATATAAAGCCAATAAATTACTTTAAAAAACCTGCTGAGTCTTTGTGCTTAAGGGTTAGAAATGGGGAATGGGTGTTTGAGAAGATTGCTTAAGCACCATGAAGGTGTGTTTGGTTTACTGACATTTATTTGCTCTGTACCCTGGTCTTAGGATTTCCCTGCCGTAGTGACATTTCTATGTGTCTCTGCATGTGAACACATGCGGGTATGAGTGCTTGCACGCGGGTGTGAGTGCTTGCACGCATTGTCTTTCCATCTGAAAGGGGAAAATGCCAACTTGGATGATATATATTATTGCTCTGTTTTGCAGAACCAACCCAGGGTTTTATATATTCTAGACAAGAACTTTCCTATTGAGCTGTACGCCACTAGCCCCAAATGACTTTCTTCATTCCTGTCCAGCTAGCTCCCTGCTTTGTATTTGTGAATGGCATCTGACTCTGGGGAGATGTCTGCCTGGCCATGATCTCGAGCTAGACTACCGACTCCCAGTGTGGCCCTTGTGGTACAAGTCAGTGTGAGAGTGACTTAGACGGTGTTTGTGGTCTATACAGGTTCACAAATTCTTCTTGGCTCTTCTGTCTGTGACTTCCTGGGCAGGGATGCGCTGCCATTAAGATAAGTGGCAAGCGATGGAGAATGGCCATCACCTCCGGCCATGTCATTCTGTGTTGTTCACAGTCATGTCACATTAGCAGTGTTCCTATCACTACTTCTTCCTGACTGGAGACTCAGGGTAGATTTGGACAGCTGTGAACTCATGCACGATAAATGCATATAATGAGCGTAGTGACGTTCCAGGGCCATGTGGGCACTTGGAGGTGGCGGCCAAGTTTATGCCTTCATAGCTTTCACTGCCAATGAACCTACTAGGAAAAGGCAGCCTGGGAGAAGTCCGACTGTATTACATGGTGTATTTTCAACAGATCAGTTCAGGACATGCTGGTTTTGGAGTGTTCTTGTTATAAATACAGGAAGGCTCAGAGGAAGGATTTGCCGCGAATTCGTGTTTTCCTGTTACATCCTGAGCACATCAAGTCGTGGCTTTTGAGATCCACAGCCTGTCTAATATCCACCCATGAAACAGCCATTTCTTAAGACGTTTCCCCTTTTAGGGTTTTACAAAATAAATTAACAGAATAGTTTCAGATGGGGTTGTGCACCACTGAAATAGGGCACCGAACTTCACCTTTCCCCTGTCCAGGCAGGAGAGAATCAGGCTGCAAACCAGGTGGTCTCAGCAGATATAAGAAATTCAAACCTTGTTTTTTATACCGGATAAAATAGGTGGGGAGACGAGAGCCCCGACGAGAGTATGATGAGAATGAGACGAGAGCGTGCAGGCGGAGCTCTGGACACACACCCATAGCTCACGCTGACAACTCTCCCTCTTTCATGCGCATTTTACTTTAGGGTTTTCTCCTTTTGTTTATTTGTTTGTTTCGTTTCAGCAGGGTCTTCCTCTGTTTCCCAGGGTGGCCTCCAATGTGTGATAATCCTGTCTTAGCCTCCCCAGTGCTGTAGTTCTAGGCATGTGCCAGTGTAACTGCCCTGGTATTTTTAAAGGGCAGCTTAGAGAAGCTACTAGCCAACGACATGGTAACTAAATGAGGTGAATTCTGTAATTTTAAAAAGGTGAGAGTAGAAAAGTATCTAAAAGAGAAAGAATTATTTCTTTTTTTAGATGTGATCACTGGAAGGTATACAAGACAAAGAAGGATTTGAAACAGTTGCTGCCAATCTCTCTCATATCTCTGCTGTCAGACAGGACCTGTGCATCTGTAGAGACAACAGACTCTGTTCTGGAGCCAGGACTCGTAGGTGACAGAGAAGTCAGAGAAGGCATGACTTTCTGTATCATGAGTTATTCTCAGACTTAGTTTATAACATTTTTAAAAAACTCTTAAAGCATTCACTTTCCAATTCGGTTCCTGGCCCATGTCAAAGCATTGTGACGTAGTTTATCTTACAGTTGCTTATTAGATAGTGAATGAAAAATAACCCTTGGTGTTTACAATGATCTCTCTCTCTCTCTCTCTCTCTCTCTCTCTGTGTGTGTGTGTGTGTGTGTGTGTTTGTCTGTGTGTCTCTTGGACTTTCTGTAGCCCAGGATGGCCTCATATGTTCTGTGCATCTAAGGATTACCTTGGACTCCTGATTTTCCTTGTCTTTACCTACAATTATTTATTTCTGTGTTCACAAATCAGTATGGTGCTGATCTCAGGAAAATAAATACATATTTTCAGGTCAATATGCATTGTGTATTTCCTTGTTGTTTATGGATATTTGATTATGTTGGAAAAATTAACGGAGTCTTCCAGAGAGCAGCCGTCAGGGGCACCGTGGGCATCATCGACAGATGTCATCATCACGGATGCCATCACAGCACAGAGCAATGCTTTCTCCATTTTTCTGAGGGATTGCTATTCTGCATCTTGGTAAAAGACTCGTGTTTCTTAAAGTTGAATATAAGCAGTCACAACGTTCTAAAAGAAATTTCTGGTTAAATTACAACAGCAAAACTCATTTGTATAAACAGGACAGCATAATGACACAGCTTAGCTGTGACATGGTATCTGATGTTTCTGTCTATATCCCAAGAGGGCTCTCTGGAGTCATAGGCTCAGAGCCTTCCTGGTGCATGACTGTCCAGGATCTAGGGTTCTATCATTCTCCTTAGGAGCCATGTGGATTTCATAGAGTGTGGGTTTAGGAACAGTTTTTTTTTTTTTTTTTTTTTGCTACTAACTTTTAGAGTCTGGGTGTGTGATCCCATTTCATTTTAAATGAGGACGCTGAGAAGTGCATTTATCACAGCCGACTCCTCATTTAACGTCCAAATGACTCTCGCTGAGTGTTTAGAAACAGGAAAATTTTGCAGTTTTTGGTTCATCTACATAATTAAGACTTTGGTTTTCCTTTTACTTGTACGTGGGAAAGAATCACATCTCTTTTGTTTTGGGGACTCTTTAATCAAATCAGTACTTCTGCTCCTCAACTCTTAAGGTGGTGAGGGGAACTCCAGTAGAGACGCATTGGGTGTCTATTCCAATGAGCTACTTCCCCTGTGTTTTATGCAGCGAGGCTTTTCCCTGATCTATGATTATTGCTGTGTGAGACCCCTAGAGCAGTTGGAAACCATTTTCGAGTGTTTTCACACTGAGCTGATCCTTGGCTCTCTCTCTTCCTGCTGTATTGTGGACATGGTTCTGTGTTAAATGCTGTCTATTCCATTCAACATCTGTCAAACAAACAAAGGTCTTCAGTGATCTTTCGGGTGAGGTGTTCTGAAATGTTTTTACTAACGTAAAACACTTTAGTTTGTTATCATAAAATCACACCGGTTTCTTCGTACTTCTGAAACTAATCTTAACCATCAACTGACAAGCATTGTAGCTTACTATTTTCTAATACCTAGTCATATTTTGCCTAACTGGAATTTAACAGATAATGTAATGTGTGTGTTGATTCCCTAGCCACAGGCCAGGGAGAGAAGTCTGGTCCTGTGGAGTTCTGAAGAGTGAATGGGGCCTCCGGCATGGGGCCTCGTACTCAATTTGAGGAAGCTGGGGCTTCATCTTTCACACCTGACAGGCATCACGTTAGAGCATCCTGTGAGCAACTGAGGGCTGGAAACCCCCAGGTGTGGTTGACCCTTGGCTCATGAGGTAAAATGAATTCTGTAGCCTAAGCAAGCCCTTGGAATGTGATAATTGTTGAAGCAGAGGGGTGGGAACGGCTCATGAAAACTTGGAATTCCAATCAGTCTCAGAGATTTTGTGACGTGGTAACAAATGCAGAGTTGGTCCTTGCCCTCTTTAGTTATCACGGAGGTCTCGAATCCTTGGCACTTCTGAGTGTTATACGGACAAAGAGCAGCCATATATGCTCATAAGCTCCCTTTATACCTCGCCCGAGCTTAAACTTATTAGTTGGTTCTGGAGGTTGGAGGCTGGTTGTCAGGAGAGCCATCGGGATATGCTATCAGAGGCTTAGAAATCTCAGCTCATGCCTGCCCTCCAGGGACTGAAGAAGGCCTGAGAGGGTACTTGCTGATTTCAAAGCTTTAGTCATGCGTACACTGGGTTTTTGAGGGTTCATAGGCTGAAAGGGAGGTGACTGTGCCTCAGACCACCTAGAAACAGAAGGTCCTGCACTCAGGGCCCACTGGCTCTCGCCTGTGCATCCTTTTATATAGTTCAGCCGTTCTCAACCTTCCTAATGCTGTGAGCCTTTAAATATAATTCCTTGTATTGTGGTGATCCTGACTGTAAAATTGTTTCGCTGCTATTCCATAACTGCAATTTTGCTACTGTTATGAATCATAAAGTAAATATCTAACATGCAGGATAGCGGATATGAGACCCCGAAGGTGACACAACCCACAAGTTGAGAACCACTGATATAGTGGAACTGTTCATTTGCATCCTTTCTAATATTCATAACCAGTAAATGTGTTTCCTTTGCTCTGTGAGTTACAATACCAAATTATTGTATAGGAAGAAGCACTGATGGGAATCTGAGTTGTAGTCAAAGGAAACAGAAGCTGGGCTCTTGTTTTGTCTTCATGTTCTGGCTTTCTGGGATCCTAGTCTGTTTGGATGCTCACCTTCCTAGACCTGGAGGGAGAGGGGAGGAACTTGAACTTCCCACAGGGCAGGAAAACCTGACTTCTCTTAGGACTGGAGAGGGAGGAGGAGAGGGAGTGAGGGGGAGGAGGAGAGGGAGTGGGGGGAATGGGAGGGCACGGGGAGGAGGGGAGGAAATGGAAATTTTTATAAACAAATAAATAAATTAATAAAAAAATAAGCTGGGATACTCTGGGGATGCAATACTTACAGTTGACATATGGAATATGCATGCATGTTAGGTGTTGGGTGTGTGTGTGTGTGTGTGTGTTGACCTTGTGAGGTTATGCATTTTATTTGTGAGGCCTGCACTAATTTCAGATAATTAACCTCAGACTTGAATTAAACAGTAGGAATTATTGTCGGTGTTCGCAGGGAATTGGAGAATTGCTTGGTATGGGGAAAATAGCTAAATACATTGCATGGCAGAAATATAAGTAAATCAACAGGTGTCTTTTTATATAATAATGTGTATGCTGCAGGTACAGATTTCAATGCAGTCTTTCAGTTATTGCTTTCTTCAGCCCACAAGCACTTAGTCAGTACTGAGCATGTTTAAGGCACTGTATGGTAATGAATGACAGACTGACATGTTTCCTATCTCATGGGGCTTATATTCAAACAGGTGAAGAAATTTGGTAGCAAAGAAACTGAAGATATTAGAAACCATCTAATAATGAATCTTCAATCTCGGAGGATGGCACTCCATAGCTGAGAGAAGATGGAGTGGATTCAAAGACATCTAAACAGCTGTGATCTGTGCACCTGGACCTGGACAGAAATGTGACTGGCAATTAAAGGACGTTCCTAGCTTAAAAGGGCAGTGGTATAGGACCATGCCTGGGAGCCTGAATTCTGGAACTAGATTCTGAAGCTGCTCTAAGGTAGTTGTTCCTTTTATTACTCAGTTTCTCCAACTTTAGTAAAATGGAAATAAATTATGACTTCCTAAAATTGTAAGATACATGCCTCATGGCTGATGATGCAGTCCAGTGGTAGAGCATGTACCTGGCATGTATAAGGTCCTGGATTCAAATCTGAGCACCACATATATGTAAAACCATGAAATAAAACAATAAAACTAGCCATTTATATAAACCAATTCATGAAACATTCTGGAAGAGTTCCTGACATAGAGTAGTGACACATAGACAGATGACCCTCCTCCATCAGGAAAAGTTCCTGACATAGAGTAGTAAGCCCCCTATAAGTCTTACTATAACTTACCTCTTATAGGTTTACCAATGTTTTAGGATTGAGTACCTTCACACCATCACAACATCCAAGGTAGCTGATTGGTCATTTTTCATATTCTAAATTATCTAAAGGTTTTATGCTTTGATACCTCTCCTTGCCATTCACACATCATTTTCCCTGCACATTCCCTTAAAGACACTTTTCTTGATTATAGGACCCAAAGTGCATTTCTTTCTACTGGTAAAGAGTCTTACCAAACCATCATAAGGAAATGAAATAATGCTCAGGATTTATTGCAAAATGATCCAGGATAGAAGGGTGATGGGGTAGGGAAGATAGGCCTTGGGTAGGAGTTGGTAGACACTGAGGGGCAAACTGACATGGTTCACAGTTTACTCTTTTTTTTCTACCTTCTTATTGGTTAATTCTCTTACTTGTAACTATGTTTTCCCCACAATAACAATTCTTAAAGATCCTCTTTGTGACATTTAATTTTCAATGCTGAATTGACTAGATTTAGAATCACCATACTTCTGGGAATTTCTGTGAGAATGTTTCCAGAAAGGTTTAACTGAGGAGGGAATTTTGAATGTTGGTGGCATCATCCATCCATGGGCTAGAGTTCTCAACTGAATAAGAAGATCAAAGGAGACAGCTAGTTGAGCACCAGCTAGCATCTCCCTGTTTCTTATTTCTCTTTATTTTATGTGCATTAGTGTTTTGCCACGGTTGTAAGGTCCCCTGGAACTGGAATTACATATTGTTGTGGGCTACCATGTGGGTACTGGGAATTGAACCCAGGTCCTTTGGAAGACTAGTCAGTGCTTTTAACCACTGGGCCATCTTTCCAGCCCTGGCATCTCCCTGTGTCTTGACTGCAGACTCAATGTCTCATGCTCCTGCTGCCATTCCATCTCCATCAAAATGGACTGTACCCTCAAACTGTGAGCTAGAATAGACCCTAAGTCCTGTCTTTTTTTAAGTTTCTTGTGTTGAGCATATTTCCACAGCAATTAGAAAATAATGAATACACCTTTCTCTTGTTTATCCCATCTAGTCACGTCACAGCACCCAGCAAAGGCCATTCATTTGTCTATTCTCTTTCTTCCTCTCTCTAGACTCTCTTTAGTAGACTTTGGGCCACAGCTATATCTTCAGCTTCTTTCACAATGAAAGGCACTCAGGAGGCCATTGGTAGATGTTTACTGAATTATTATGCAAATGCATGAGAAAGCCATCTGTCTTAGGTACAAGACCTTTGTGGGAAGTCAACCTGTCAATCTTTACAAAAAAAATAGTAAATAGTTTTTAAAATAAATGTAACAACATTTTTCCTTTTAAAAAGACCTTCAACTCTCTCATTTCACACTGCATCGGTCAACCTAGGCTTTAGGTGTGGGGTGGAAGTCCAGAAACTTCTGAGTTCTTAGGTGTTAATTCATCAAGCGAATTAGGCTCAATAAATGCAGATGTATAGGCAGATAACCTGCAAGGCTACCGTGGCCCTGAATGATGTTTCTGACCATAGTTGAGAATTACATTTCCAGGATGGAAATCTAATAATGATGGCAGGTGGAGATGAAGATGTAGCTTTTCTTTGGACTGCTAGGATGAAAATCCCTGTGCCATCTCTAAGACACTGAAAGCCTGGAAGGTGTGGAGGACTGGAGAGGGGGCTTAATCACTTGGCTTGAGATTATAGTCATGGTTTTATAATGATGTTTCAGATAATGATGAACTGCATATGGAATCATGGTCGTATAAGACTACAATGGAACTGATGCATTTATATTGCTTAGTAATGCTGTAGTTGCCATATCGCCACAGCATAAGACATTACTTATATTTTGTGTTGATGTTAGCAAACATACCAATCATAAGAATGTATAGCATTTACATATAGCCTATAATACTTTATAATAAAAATAATTGACTGTGTTACTGATGAATGCATTTACTGTACTATACTTTGTTTTGTGATTTTAGAATGTACTCCTTTAATTATGCAGGAACTTAACTGTAAAACAGTTTGTTGTATTATGTGTGCAGTAGTCTCTCCATTTCTCTTTATTGTATCTCTTGATTGCACCACACAGTACAGCAAGTAATTGAGCTACGCAATCCAGTTGCATTCTGTATTATTTGCATCGTGGGTGGTGAAATGGCCCAGTAACACATTTCTGAACATGTATGTCTGCCAGTAAGCTACTCATGACTTTGGCTGGGCATCGAAAGTTAAAGTGGTAGTAAATGTGGCCTTTTTGTTTGTTTGTTTGTTTTGTTTTTTTTTTAAATCACTGGGTTTGATGGACAGCATTAAGCTGTGATGGGGATTTATGGATTATCAGGCCTCTTGGGTATACAAATAGTTGTGGCTTTATAATGGTTACTGAGTCAAAAGCGAGGCTCTGAACAGCTGACTTTACAAAGGCCTGGCATCACTGAAGATGGACAGAGGAGGCTCCCCCACAGTGAACATGAATATCTTAGTGAGTGTTCTAGAATCACACTGGGGAGATAGCTAGGTGCTGCATGGGGTCTGAGTTCATGTTAGGAAGAACAATTGAGGGGACTGCTCTGAAGACACTAGGTAAAGAAGAAGGAAAGGAATCTTGACTGCCACGCTGTAATCGGGTGGGAAGTTATTAGAAAGCTCTCCAAAGGCATGTGCTCCTCTTTGACTTTTAAATGTACTGATAAAATAACCAGTCCCAGAGTAGAGGCAAGAAACTAGCCTTTGCTTCAACATAACACACTGATTTGAATTTATAGTAGGAAGACCATCATTATGAGAGCACACTAACTCTAAATCAAATTTCATACAAGTGTTATGTGGACAAATCGAGAGTCACTACAAACCTGCACATCTCATTTCCTTTCCTGTCCAGTCCTCCACCTAATAACCCGAAAATCCATCTCTTTATAGAGTTTCATGATATTTTCTTACTTACATACAAAGTGCTGCTTTTACCAATTGCCTGTTGTCATGGCACATTAGTTAGGTGAATTTGTTGATATTACAGAATCATTCTTCCTGTATTTCTTATTCTCTCATTCACTTTAAACAAATAATTGTGAATACTCCTGTGATGAAAAAAGAATAAATTGATGCCATGGTACAGCAGTTAGTATTGTTCCAATCTCTAGCAATTGAAAAGCTTATTGCACTCTTTATTTGCCCAAGCTTAATATATATCTTGATTCTCAACACTTGTTGATTCTCTACAAGGGAACATAGGTGCTACAGAGTGCGTAGGAAAGACAAGAAAGAAAGAGGGACCAAAAGTATAAGTCAAGAGACAGTTTCTATCTTTATGAAGCTTCAAGGAATCTTTTCCCAAGACTTACTGATTCAACTAAGAAAATAAAGCAAGGAAATGCCAATAGCCACCAAAGAAGCAAGACGTGAGCTAACAAGGCACAAGCCTTGTGGTAAACTAATATAAATAGGTTAATATAAACTAATAGAATAGGTTAATTTAAGTTGTAAGAGCTAGTTAATAATAAGCCTGAGATAATAGGCCAAACAGTATGTAATTAATATTAAGTCTCTGAGTACTTATTTTAAAAGTGGCTGCAGTACCAGGTGGGACAAGAAACTTCCAGTTACAAGTGGTGTCTAGTGTCTGGCATGGATCCACATAAGACTTAAAAAACTATAAAAGGGTTCTAAATGCACAAAAATGAAGCCCTACTGGGCTCCATAGCCTTTTCTGCCATCCACAGTACAGAGACACGTCTACCAACAGCTGTCTACAAGATAGAGCTGGCTGCTAGATGCCATGAGCTAAGACGCATGGTGGGTTTCCCCAGTCTCACACAGACCTCAGTACAGAGAGGCTAATCTGCTGTGCGCTGTGTGGCAGATTTACCTTTCGTTCACACAGACAAAATAGGGTTGTGGGCTGAATGTGTGCTACCTGATGCCAGCATTGGAGGGTGGGGAGTAAGCATGATGCTCGTTGCTACCTCCACCATGTTTAAAAGCCAGTTAGGGCACAATGAACAGCCAAAGAGGCTACTCTGGTCCTAGCCATACTCACTTACCAGTTAAAACAGTGACCAAAAAAAGTTACATATATGCAATAAAAAACAAAAACATACAAACAAAAAAACCTCTAAAGGGGTCACAATGTTTTTAATAAATAAACATAGGCTTGAAAAAGAAAAAATGGGTATAGGCAGTTATAGAAAGAAACAAATAGTTTGAAAAATAAAACAAAGTCTTTAAAGAGTCAATAAGAGTAATTTAAAAAGCCATGTAAAGATGGAAAAATACACAAAGAGTCTGGATTATGTATACTATTTTGCATTCTTTGAACTTTTTGACTGTTAATGAGCTAACAGTAGAAACACATTTAATTGTGAAGGCTACTAAGATAAACCAACATAAAGGTGTCTTGTTATTATAATTTGGGTCTAAGGATTTTTGCTTTGGAAAAGAGGATTTGCTTTTGTTTCCACAGAAGATGAGAAGCTATGGATTCCTTCTAGGCTAACATAGTTTGATCAAATGAGACTCTGAGAGATCTCTGATGGAAGTGATGGCCCAGGTGATCCTGCATCCAGAACAGCTTCAAGAAAACTGGCTGAGGCGAGCAGCCTCACAGACTACTATAGCTGATTATATTTTACTATAATCCTAATTTTTCTCAGGATCCCCGTAAGATTACCAGTGACCCCAATCAGCAGGAAGTAGCATAAAACTATGTCCCAATTCCCAAAATATTGTTTATAAACATTTGTTTTCATTTAAAGGGGGTTGATTATAAATGGTTAATGGTAATAGTCAATCCCTTCCTAAAGAAAAAGGGAATATGATGTAGAAATGATTAAAAGGTAGATTATTGAATCTACTTTAATTCAAAAAACAACTGTTAATCTCTAAATACTTCTTCACATTGGTATGAATTTTGGTTTACGGATATAAATTTAAGGTCAATTTTGTTATACTATATGTGTATTTCTATACTATATGTGTTTTATGTTTAGGTGGCTCAATTAAAAATGCAGCCTCCAGGCAGTAGTGACACACACTTTTAATTCCAACACCAAGGAGGTAGAGACAGGCAGATCTCTGTGAGTTCGAGGTCAGTCAGGTCTACAGAGCAAGTTCCAGGAGAGGCTCTAAAGATACAGAGAAACCCAGTCTTAAAAAAAACAAAACAAAAAACAAAACCAAAAATGTCATGTATAGTTAAGAAATAAAAATTAATAGTCATCTATAATAGTCAAACTTACAGTCATGTTAGTTAGGTTTCCTAGATATGCAGAGATATATTTCAAATAGGTAATCCTCAAACACTTCAAAACCTACAGAATATGAAATTTAAAATGTCTTAAGAACTTAGACTTTTCTCTACAGTGAGACATGTCTGCTCCTGACAGCACTAATTACTTCAAGAGGATTATGGGTACTGAAGAAGCTCCTTATAGAGTTTGCTTTCAATGTGGTGAGACTAGCCATTTGGGCAAGAAACTGCTCTTGCCTCTACTGCTTGACAGTATGCTACATGAACTGGACATGCAGGACCCACAGGAAAATGACCACTGAACTTTGTCAAAACAAGGTGGGATGGCCTTTCAGGGTACCTGCTTCACAGAAGAAACTACCAGACATTCTGTAGGACACAGAGGAAAATGATCAACCAACTGCCAATAAAGATGAGACAGTTTCAAATTTCCTGCTTCACTGAGAAGTCTGCCAGATACTCTAGGCCTATAGGCTGAAGATGCATGTCCCAATGTTACAGAAGAACTTTGGGTGACTGTCAGGCAGTCAGATATCTCTGTCTTTTCTAGAATTTTGGAAGTTACTTACATATAATATTACCTAACTATAACAGGAACCGTATTGTTAGCAACTTCCAAAATTTTCTGTTTACTTCCTGCAATTCCTGTTTACTTAGGTAATATTATATCCTTCTGAAGTCTTTGATGGAGTTGAAGACTTGAAAGTTATAATGATAGTTTTCCTTAGTTATGATGAATTCGATATGAAACTTTAGACTTACAAAGATAGAATAGATGATAGAGTATTTTCATTAATTTTGTCAAATACAAATAGACTAAATATTGTAGCTGTAATTCTTGCTTCATAACTGTTTTGTTATATGCAATTTTACTGTTAAAGTTAAAACCTCCCTTTTTAATTAGACAGAAAAAGTGAGATGATGTGGGATTCTCTTTTGTGTGCTGTGAATATGCTTTATTATAATTGGTTAATAAAGAAACTGCTTTGGCTTATGGCAGGAAAGAATACAGCTAGATGGGAAAGCCAAACTGAATACAGGAAGAAAGAAATTGGAGTCAAAGGATATGCCAACACCTGCCAGAGAAGCAAGATGTGAGGTAATAAGCCACAAGCCATGTGGTAAAATATAAACTAATAGAAATGTGTGAATTTAAGTCGTAAGAGCTAGTTAATAATAAACTTGAGCTTTAGGTCAAACAGCATATAATTAAAATAAAAGAAAAATGAAACAAATCCTCTTTTTTCCATCTCAATAATCATATTATTAAAAAGTGCTCATAATAAGTGTTCTGCAGAATCTCGGTTTTGAGCACCTGTGGACAGATGGAGGCCCTTTTTAAGCGGTGTCTGAATTTTATTGTTATGCACAGTGGCTTGTTTGTCTACATAAAGTTTACTCACTGATCAGCTGTTACAGCTTCAGAGGCTTTGGTATTCTCAGAAAAGAATCTTATACTTGGATCACAGTTTCCAACCCCAAGAACAGGTAGTAATCAGCCTGTTTTTTTGTCTTTCTGCCCTGGAACCTTAGGACACTAGTGTGGTCCCTTCACCAAACAGGGTGAGGACTCTGGCAAATGGCCCGATAAGGCACCCTGAGCATCACAGAGGTGGCTACAGCACCATCTCTGAATAGCTGAGAACAACTCTATAAAGAAAAGCAAGTGGCCAAGTTATTAGAGAAAATATGGCTGCATAGACTCACACAAACAAAAACATGAGCAGAATGCTCAAAGATAAATAAAATCCTCTGCACTCACAAAATGTGTTGGTTCTAGGTTGTTCTAAAAACACTAAGTTAACAACGAGAAACACTCTCCATAGGAGCCGTAAGTCAAGAAAATATAAAAAGTTGTTGTACAGATTCTTTGGGAAGTTCTCATTAATAAAGCTGAACATAGGTTAAAAAGTATAAAACTGAATCTCTCCATGAGCCATTGCAAGGCTGTGTTGGGCTTCCCCACATTTAGAGCAGGCAGTCAGAGACTGAAGAGAGGGCAATCCTTCCAACCAGTAACAAAAAGCTGCCACAATCTTTCCAAGCACTGTCCAGCACTGAAGGACACAGAGCTGTCCTAGGATGTCAGAGGGACCATGGCAAAGTCGCTGGAAGCCAGAGCTCTCAGGTTTATTTTGTGAGTCTGCCGCTCACTGGCCCCACCACCTTACCTGACTCAGTCTTTGCAGTGAGAAGATGGAGCTACACAGTTGTTCTCAAAGCTGACTCCAGAGTACTGCAGTCACAGCTGATGTAAGCACTCTGTTGAAAACTGGGGACCTGTGCCGAGATCCACCAATAAACGTCACTTATGCTACTCCAAGGACAGGAGAAAGCCAGATTTCTGCTTCCCCGGAACTCTGCAGGGCTTTGAACGTAAGACAACCCCAAGAATCTTGACTTCCATGAGGAAGTCTGCAGGAAAACCTGTCCAGCCGTGGCCCTGACCTGGATCCAGCCTGCCACATCAGCAACACACAGAAACTCTACAAGGCAGATTTTAAGGCATTTCCTTCGCTCCTGCCTCAAGAATGTTCCTTTAGACTCACAGCAGGCAAAGCTTAAGTACATGGTGGCTTGGCCTGGCTGATCGGGGACCGGGGACACAGTGCGAGTGGTGAGGAAAAGCTGCTCACTCTCCTCTAACTGGGAATGCAGGCAAAGGGGAGGAGCCTGACTCCTAATGTCCACTTTGAAATCCATGACTCTGTGACCTTACTTAGTCTCACTAGGCCTCATCTATGACATCCCAATGGCACTGGAGTTGGGTGCTCAAGCCTTTAACACAGGGCTCTGGGGACACTTAAGATCCCCAAAACGACAATGATAATGTCAAAATGTAATAAAATTGGGAACAGTGCTGTAACTTTTTGAAGGTTTATAAGAAATATTAAATAAATCTATTAATTGAATGTTATTCTTTCCACATTACCCTTGTCTTTGTGTCTCCCTCTCTTCACCCTCTCAAGTGTGTGTGTGTGTGTGTGTGTGTGTGTGTGTGTGTTTGAGAAAGGGCCTTGCTCTGTAGCCCAGACTGGCCTGAAACTTGAAGCAATATTTTTGTTCCTTTTGCTTCAGATTTCCAAGTGCCGGGATTATAGACGAGTCACTTAATATAATTTTCTTAACGGCTGGAAACAATGGAAACGTGGCTGAAGTAATATTTTAGTGAGCCAGGCGGATGGCAAGGTTGGAGCATGGCAGGCAGCTCACTGACTTCTGCGGCAGCTCCGGCAGCCTGGGGTGGGCAGGGTTGGTGTGTAAACCCCCGTCAAGCTGAGATGGCTGAAACCGCTTCCATATGATAAAACTATCATGATGTTTTAGCACAGGGAGCAATAGAATGTTAAATCTACGATAGATTTTTAATAAAAACCAAACTACCTGATGTGAAAAGGTAAACAGCTGTAAGTCATCTGAACAAAGGTCTTCATAAACTCCGGAAGACTGAACACTGGGGTACCCGGGTTGCTGCAGAGCCGCTGCAGGGGGACTGGGATGATCTGGGTGGAGGGACAGCTGCTGCGAACTTGGATAACATTAATATTAATTTCAAAATGTTTAGGACTTCAGGAGGTCATATTCTTGCATCTGAATGGTAGAAAGCCTTCTTTGTATTTTATTTGAATTTTCAGATTAGGTTTTGCTCTGTGTGCCACTTTTTAAAAGCCGAGAGCCCCCGTGCTTTTCATTTACAAGCACTGAGAAAAAGAGTCCAACACTCACTCTCTCAAACACACTTTCAGACACATGTATGCTCACACTCTCACATACACACACATACAAACACAGTTCTCACACACAGCCGCATACATGTGCACCTGCACAGTTTCACATACACACACAGTCATTTATACACAGGTAAACACATGCCCACTCACATAAATTCACAGAGACTCACACATGTTACTCATACTAATTCACATATAAATACATATACATATACTTACACAAATACATTTACATATCACACTCAATAACATACTCACATACACACACACTTACACTCATATATATATGTATATATATATAAATATATACACACACTCACACATATATTCTAAAAAATCATATACCCACTTACATACACACATATGCACACAAACACACACACACCTCATCACATATACACACACTCGCACTCCTGTGCACACTCTCAGATACATATTCACACACACTTACATACATATAAATAATCAGGCCACACACACTTATATACACACTTCCCACACTCAGCATGCATACACACACATACACACTCACACACACTCATACACTTGCTTACACTGAACTAAAAGAAAATATAAAACTTCAGGAAATGAGTAAGTAATTCTTTTCTGAAAACCATTAAAATATACAGAGATGGAGATGTGAGAGTGTTAAGCATTTTTTTTAAGATTTTAATATTAAGAACTTGAGTAAATTGACCAAGTTGGTCAATTTAGTTTTTACCAGGGAACAGCAAGAAATATATTTTTAAAGAATATTGGAATAGAATGGGAATTCATAATGTCTTTAGGGCAATGCATTTCTAACTTTTGGCTATGCAAGCAATGGCACTGTGGCAGAGTGCTTAAGTAGTTCTCAAAGTCTGTGTTTCGAGACTGTGGTCCCAGGGTTTGCTCTGAAGTACAAGGTTTGGAAAACAAATAGGCTTGACAGACACTGTGTTGCATATGCCTTCTGTCGACTGGCAGTGATCTCAGTATGTTAATGGCTCTGCACACAGTCCACAGATAAGGAAACTTTCTCAGCACGTAGATCCATTGCACCTAACATTATTGATCACAGTAGCTCCTTTAGATATGGTGCCACATGTAAAACCCTTCAGAACTGTGTCCCATGTTGTGTTCCCTGAGAAATGCTAGGTGATGCATCAATCTGTTATCCATACATTTAGCAAATACGCAAAAAGAATATGGTTGCATCCATATTCCCTAGCCCCATCACCTACATCTCTATGAAGGACGGTATCTGCAAACCTGGGTGCTCCACAAGCTACATACATCTGGAGAATGTTTCACAGACACTTTAGCTATGATTCATACAAATTGGTTAAGCTAAGATTTATCAATTTCAATATCATGTATCATGGAGACCACAGTGCTGTGGGACAATGGTCTGTACCCTGTTACTTGTATTTTAAATAAACACTGATTGGCCAGTAGCCAGGCAGAAAGTATAGGGGTGACCACCAGGCAGGAAGTAGAGGCGGGGCAATGAGAATTCTGGGAAGATGGAAGTTTCAGTCTGCAGTTGTCACCCAGACAGAGAAGAAGCCAGACACAGGGCAAGCAAGATGTGACTGCCTTGCCAAAAAAGGTTCCAAGCCAAGTGGCTAACACAAACAGAATTATGGGCTAATATAAGTTATAAGAGTTAATAAGAAGACTGAGATACTAGACATATCGGTTTATAATTAATATAGACCTCTGTGTGATTTCTCTGGGACTTAACGACTGAGGGAGCTGGGAAGGACAGAAATCTCAGTCAATACCACAGGCGATGGGAATTCATAAACATACCTGCTTATTATTGCACAACAGTGGAGATCATATTTTGAATTCCTAGGAAGTGGAATAGAATCAGTCAGCAAGCCCAACAGCACATGGCAGTGCGTAACTCTTGATACCCGGAGCAGTAATTTTTACATCCCACAGAAAGAAGAGGTGTGGATAGAATGGAAAGCAGGCTCATGTGTTAGAGGAAACTTCCACGACAAGCTTGGATGATGATTCTCTGAGGACAGAGTTCAAGACAGCCGTGTGTGTCCACAGGTTTCCACTCTTAAGCCGGGGTGGTGGCTGTGGTGTTAATTCTGTCTGTGACTGATGATTAACCAAGGGTAAGATTCTTTACTGTTTTCTGTGCACGTGTGGCTTGGGAAATAAGTAATAAATGACCACTAACACTTTTATTTTGTTTATAAACTTCAACCTAAAGTGATATTCACTGATAAATAAGCCCAATGTGCATGTATGTCATGTCTATTGCATACTGTAGCTAAATTGATTCACATTAAGAGGCAAATTTCCACTCGATATGTTATTTTTCTCTAGTTTCTAAAGGTACAGTCATTTTACGTCTTAAGAATATTGGTGAATAAAATTCTTTGCCTCTACGAATTAATTTCTTTACCTCACAGTTGAAAGAAAGAAAAGTTACTTAAGAAGTTGACTTGATTATATGCAAAATCTTGAAAAATATTTCTATCACAGAAAAGTGAGCCATTACAAATTACAGTTAAATCTTACAGTGTAAAACCTGGTTATAAGAAAGCCAGTTTTA
Source organism: Myodes glareolus (assembly GCF_982192425.1). Lineage (NCBI taxonomy): Eukaryota > Metazoa > Chordata > Mammalia > Rodentia > Cricetidae > Myodes > Myodes glareolus. The sequence continues at coordinate 36,331,149 of NC_142039.1, forward strand.
CAGTTTGGAACTTGACAATAAAGTTCATTTTGAAGCATGTGACGCCTGGACTAAAGAAACACTTGTTTCTGGGGATACATTTGTTCAGTACCAGGAGTGCAGGTGATAGCACATTTTGATATAATCTTGTGGTGCCACCTTGCCCTTAATTTTCACTTAGGAGGGTAGAAGGTCATGTGATGCCGGGGCTTCTGAGTTCCTGAAACTCAGGAACTGTGTTTCTGGACAATGCTAGGCACATTATGACCACTGTAGATCTGCTTCTCAGTGATGAGCGTCTCTCAAAAACGGGGAGGAGGAGTCAATGCACTGATGTATAGAGATGTATAAAGATAGCAAAGCAGTAAAATTATGGTAAATAAACACAGGAAATGCATTGAAAATTACATTCCATTTTAAAAATATTTCAAAACAATCCTGTAATTTTCTAAACATTTTTAATGCATTTATCTTTCATGAACTCTGTCACCTAGTATTCAAGTAGTAATCACGCAACACATTATAAAATATGTTGTTTCAAGTGGAAATGGTTTCAGATATAAAATGTGCTTCATGTACTAGCCATTAATTTAACAGGATAAGTGGAATATGAACTTGGCAGCAAAATTAGTACTCTTTGTCCCTTCTCATGTTTGTTTTCCTAGAAGACAGAGTCTGGGGAATTCACCCAGCTATTAGATACGTCACCCACAGCAACTTTTTCTTCCTTTCAAATCATTTTGATTGGCTTCTTTCATTTAGTAATGCACATTTAATTCTTTTTCTCCTTTCATAGCTTGCTAGTTCACTCCTTCTTAGTTGTGAGTATTCAATTTCAGTAGACATTAAATATTCCCAAGGTATCACATTTTATTTATTCATCCACTTGTTGAAGGAAATATTAATTGCTACCAAGTTTGGACAATTATGAATAGAATACAAACATTCATGAGCAGGTCTTAGTGTGGATGCTGGTTTTCGGCTTTGTTGGGTAAATATGACGGAGCACACTGGGTGGACTGCATAGCAAGAGTGTGTTTATGCTTGCAAGAAACTGCCAAACTGCCTTCCAAAGTGACTGTCTCTTTGTACTCCCACAAGTGCCCGTTGCATCAAGGTTTCTCTAGCCTCAGTGTGTGTGTTCTGATTGTGGGTCATTCTAACAGGTAGTGGCTCACCAGAAAGTAAATGATGCCACTGTGAAAAGTCTATGTATGCGCTGTGCGACTCCAACTGTGATATTCTGGGAAAGGCAGTGATGGGAGGAAGACGAGGTCCCCAGGACTTCTGGGAAAGGAATGAGGATGGGCATCATTATACACTTGTCTAAAGATAGGATGAGCAAGACCAAGAGTGAGCCCTCATGTAGACTGGAGCTTTAGGTGAAAATGCTATCTTTGTGGGGTCTTTAATGATAACAAATGCACCATCTGGATGCATGTGGGGTGCTGTAGTAGGAGAGGCTGTGTAGGAGGGGGAGCAGGGATGTATGAAAAACTCTCCACCTTCCATCAAGTTTGTCATGAACCCAAAGCTGCTTTGAGCAGTTGATTAAATTCCTACAGCTAATTGTTCTGATGATGACACAAGTCTCCTGACAGGACATTCAAACAGCAGAAGCAAGGAGAGAACAAGTATTGACCAAGGCCTTCACAAAGGCTGTGGAATTGCCTTTGTTCCTGAGATGACTATGTTTTCTGAATGAAAACTACCAAAAGCAGTGAAATTCTTGACTTCAAAAGACATTTTCCCTACACCTACTACTAAGTCTAACTGTCCAAGATTGAGCCCCAGGACCTACATGTAAAGCACGAGAACTCTTTCAAGTTGTCCTCTGACTGCCCCACACTTGCTGAGACATGCCCCCCCACTCGATTCATTTAAATAAGGGCAACGCTAAAAGACAAGCTCTGAGCTGATATCAATTAGATGAACTCCGCAGGTCAACAACAAAGAAGAGAATGGATTTAAGAGGGAGTGGAGAGGCTGAAGCGGTGGATTGGTGTAAATACAGCATTTACATGTGAAATTCTCTGACGAATCAAAATTTTTAATAAAAAATACACTCCACACACCCTCATTTGCTGTTATGTAAAGTCTGAAAGGCAGTTTTCTTCTTCCTTGAGAGGTCACCCCGAGGATGCACACAGAGGCAGTCACAGCTGCCCTAAACATGCAGCTCCAACTTCATGCCTGCATCAGCGTCACGTTGGGCAGTCGGACCTATGGCCGAGTTTGTGTGCTATTGTGCAGCTTTTAAATGGAGCTTGCCATCCTCCTACTTTCACAAGGTTCCAGATGGGTTTACGTGGAAACAGGCTCTGTAGGGCAATGCTTCTCAGTCTTCCTAATGCTGCGAACCCCTTAATACAGTTCCGTGTGTTGTGGTGACCCCCAACTCTAAAATCCTTTCCTTGTTACTTCTTAACTGTAATTTTGCTACTGTTACGGAAATATCTGATATCTGACCCCAAAGGGTCGTGACCCACAGGTTGAGAACCACTGCTACAAGGCATAGACTGTTGTTGAAGGAAGGCCTTTGGGACTAAGCCCTGCAAAAGGAGTGGGTGGAAAGAGTGAGCAGAGAACTTGGGTTTGATGCAGGTCTGTCTGGGTGTCTTCCAAGCCCACAGGGAAGCTGTGGAGCTACAGCAGTTCATAAATATGGGCTGAGCTGGGCTGTATTGATTTAGTTACTTATTTTAAGGGAGCAAGAAGCAGGGTGGTAGTGGCACACGCTTTTAATCCCAGCACTGAGACTGAGGTCGTTGAATCTCTGTGAGTTCGAGGCCAGCCTAGTCTACAGAGTGAGTTCCAGGACAGCCAAGGCTATGCAGAGAAATCCTGTCTTGAAAAACAAAACAAAACAAAAAAGGAGCACAAATACTTTGTTTAAAGCAGCATTGACAGAACAGATCAGATTACGCGGTAAGAGAGAAGTGAAACATTTGAGGAGTGAAGATTCACAAGGGCCAGAGCTTTGAAAGGTCACATGAGTAGGTCATAGGATGTGGGTCATCCTGGTCAGTGCACAACCTTAAAGAAGAAGGCCCTTTTCAACTGAGGCCACCTAGGATGAGTTGCTGACAGAGGTCACTTCAGGCAGCTGGACCAGCATGTCACTCACCAAAGAGGAGCTGAAGGCACGCCTCCCCTTTAAGTCTCCATTTCTTACTGTGGGAATGGGGAATAGGGAAGGCACTGGCTTTAGGCATTTATACAAAGTTTCATGTTCAATGCAAGTACAGGGCTTGCTATTGTAGGATGATCATGTCATTCTTTGAAGAACATTGCTCTTTCTAGAAGTCAACGTGCTTTTACCAGGGCAGAGTCATGCCCTAAAGACTTCTTTTTATCGGTGAGTTCCGTTCTGAGCCAACACAAAATTCTCCCATCAAAACCAGACTTTTCTGTTATTCCTAAGTAATCTGCACGTGATTCTAATTAATATCTGCCATATTGAAATGGGTCATGGGCACGCCTAATTTCCTGGCTCATGTTCTAGAACTGAGAGCAACCCCAGAGAAGAGACCATGTCTTAGCCTCTTACTTCCTTACGCTGCTGCTGGCACTGATCGCTGTGCTTTCTTAGGGAAACGATGAACGTTCGTTGACTGAATAAACACGCAAAAGGGAATGGTTGGCCATTTGTCACATACTGCTCCTTTTGCTATTACAAGGTTGTGAGATTTACAGAACCTATTATTTCCTGACTTTACCCTTGGGAAGTCCAGAGTTAAGTTTAATGAGCAATTATAGACATAGTATTAGCCTACCTATTTGGTGTCTTATTTTCCTTTCACTCTGCATTGATTTTGGTGTTTGTTTTATTGACTTTGCTTATGACTATTATATATTTTTTATCATAATCTCTCTTGGATACCCTTTGACTGTGGGCAGGTTATAAATTCCATGTATGCAAATAACATCTTCCATGTTCTGTTCTGGCTTTTAAAAAGCATTTAAGGATTACCATCTGAACATAATTCTTTATAAGGTTTTATTTCTGTAACAAAAATCTTCCACGTATGTAGAATCAAGATGATCCATTATATTTTTGCTTCCATTGCAATGTTATCAGGAGTTATTGTGCAACAGCATTAGATCCCAAAATATGGCAGGGGTGATTCTTAAAATATGGTTCATAAGGAGAAAATAAGGTACTAAGCAAAAAGAAACAATAAGTGATAAGTGGAATTATCTATCTGTCCATTCATCCATCTGTCCATCTGTCCATCTGTCTATCTACTCACCCACCTTTTATCTAGTGGGTGTCTGTCCCTGTTCGAGATACTGGAGAAATCCAGGACAAGACCCACATGGGGCAGGGTGCTTGCTGTTACCTTTTTGTAGAAGATAGGCAGTCGGGAGCAAACAACGGGCAATTTTAGGTTGTAGGAAATGCTGGGAAGAAAACAAAACAGAAGAATGTGGAAGGGGAACTGGTAGAGGAGAGAACAGAAGAATTAGGTCATGTGGAAAGTAGAGCTATCTCAGAGAAGGTGAGAAAGAGAGACCGTTTAATGATGAGAGGAAGCCACTCATGTAAAAATATGACATATGACCAGGTAGAGAAAAGTCAAGAAGTGCAAGATCCTGAGGCAGAAGCAAGCTGGGCTGTTGAAGCCTTGACAATTATTTACAGCCAGATATTTTTTAACTTAATTTGTACTCAATACATCCAGCAGACTGACCTTACTAAAGAATCATCAAACATCTGCAGCTCCCAACACCTTATAGGTTCCCCTTTGTTGTCCTACATTCTATAGACTTCAGATGGCATCCCAAGTGGACATGTCTTGTGCTGAAATGTATTTTGTTCAAACTTTAAGAAACTTTGCACAGATTTCAACATGGCTATCTATCATTGCTACTGTAGAAAGGGAACTGCCTTGCCATGGAGTCTGGCCCAAGCCCTGGAGCGTTTGATCTGAACCAAATGCAAGTGCTTCTAAGGATGGAGTGTCTATTATTTTATGAGACACAGTCAATAAAATTCCTCCTCCTGACTTTGGTGGAACAAATGAGAACCACTGGGGCTAGTTGGATTTATCTTCCTCTCTGAGACCTCTAAGTGGGCAGTGCTTTGGATTACAGAATCAGCTTTCAGAGCAAAGGTCTTTGAGTGTCTTATGCTGAATGATTTGTAATTCACTACTTACTTTAAGACTCTTCTGAGGAGTCTCACTTCTCATATTTAAATTGAGCATTTGGGGAGAAAGGTGCTAGAACTGACTCACTGTGCCTTGGCAGAAAGGAGTGAGAAAAGATAGTTAAACCTGAAGCTTTCTGTGGAATACACTGTGGTGGAAATGCTAGTGAGATGTGATGCAAGCCAAGAGATGGGCGTGCAGGGAAGTTGCCCGCATAGTCTGGAGCATGTTCAGCTTTTGCTCGGGATATTTGGCAATGAGCACTGAAGAGCTTTGCCAAACAGTGATCCAATACCCTAAGCATCGGTTTGCTGTGTGACTGCAAACACCTTCACACATTCCTTCTGGCATTTGGCCCACGAACACAATATCTCTTGTGACTTCTGTCCTCACTACTGGCTTCCACATGCTATTGTTGATGACAGCAGAGGTCCGAACACAGTTGTTTGTGCTGAAGAGCTTGTACCATTGGGTACCATGAGATTTAATAAGGATATGAAAGCAAATGATCATTTCTTTCTAAGAGTAAGTCAAACTATTTCAGGAAACAATATGGTAGATAGTTGTTGTGAGGGGTGTTTAGCCTTGTCTTCCTATTTGGAAAATCTCAGTCAAAACATGACTCATGCTCGTTCATCAGGATCTCTGGATACTGTAGGGTGTTTAAGTTTTTATTCTTAAACAACAAAATATTAGAAAACCCATTGCTAACTTTGCTATCTTATCACTTTTATTATACACAAAATAGGTGCTTGTTGTTAAAAAAAACTATGAAATGGAAACAAAAACTATGCTAATTAAAAAAAATTATATGATTTAAAACTTATCTAAACTGGGGCTGGGCTAATGTCTTAGTGGTTAAGAGCTCTTGCTACTCTTGCAGTAGACTTGAGTTTGGTTCCCACATAGTAATTCACAGACATCTGCAATTCCAGTCACAGGGGATTTGACTCCCTCTAGTGACCTCTGCAGACACCCAGCATGAATGTATTACATAAACACACATGCAGGTAAAATATCTATACACAAAATAAAATCTTCAGTTAACATTTTCCTTTCTATTCTATTGGATTCTGTCTTGTTGCATACATAATAAATAATAAATAACAAATAAACAGTAGTGGGAGCGCAATCTGGGTACTTTGATGGGAAGAGAACCTTTTTCATTACTTTACATATAACTCATATCTCTTCATATCACTAAATACCTAATGCTTTTCTAAACTTAAAGGCATGCCTGCTTTTTTGATGACTTTGAAGTACAATGAGAACCAATGAACGCGTGTGGACTGCTTGACATTCTGCCCTCAGCCTTGTTGTCATGCAGTGTCTCTGAATCCAGCCTGGAGAATCTTTATGCTCTCTAAGCAATAGTGTACGTATACTCTCTCTGACTCTCTAACTTAGTGCCATAAGTCAAGATTCTAGGCAGCATCTGAGCTCTCGTGACAAAATCATAGATTTCCTCTTGCTCATGTTCTTACTCTACAAATCTGCAGGGTGCAGTTCCTCCCAGTCTGTACTTCCTTTAGTTTTCTCAGGATCCCCAGGGAGTGGGTGGGACTCTTTCTTAAAGTTCCCCCTTTCCAGGATTACAAGTCTGTACAAGAGTCCCCACATCCAGCATCATCCCAAGCTGCTGGAATCTGTGGATTCCTGCTGTCTGCCTCATCCTACTTACTCTTTTATTTTCGTCTGTCTACCCACATGCTCATGGTACCCTCTCCAACACTGGACAGTTTGCTTTCTTCCTCATTGTGAAGCTGACCTGTCCCTGCCTCTTCCTATCTGGACAGGGAGCATCACTCTTAAGACTCAGTTTCGTAGGCTCTGATCTGATCACGAGGTCACTTTTCCCTTTTCTTATATCTTGCTATTAATCTTCAGTGGCTTTTACAACCAGAAAACCAGTCTGATTGGATTAGAGCATGAACATTTGACAAAGACCTAATTTTTAATATATATATATAAAATATATATATATATTTCTCTCTTTGTTCTCAACTGGTCAAAGAGATGGCTTGCTGAACCAAGGTGTTTCCATTCTGAGAGCTGTGACCCTAGTCAGGAGTGACAATGGCAGTTCTCTTATACTTCATCCTGAAATTATATACTTAATAGCTACAAATAATTCTGAAGATATATACTCTAAGAAGGCTGTATAATTTTATTAAAGGTATAAACTGGGTTACTAAATGAAAATCAGGAGTCTAATCAACTGATTATAGGAATCTATTTGATAATCAGGCCATTTTCTTCTGCTTCAGTTGGTGCAGGGGCATCGTCTACTGCAATCATGCAAATATCTTGAGAATAATACATATCCATACCAATCAGCCCTCCCCAACCCACAGCAAAAGACTCCTTTAGGACACTTTTGAAATCAGGTTAGATGAACCCATGAGAGTTGAGTCAAGGTGACCTGACTTAAAAGTGGGGACAGGTGGGAAGGCTGGACCCTTGTAGTTTTTCTATGTGACGCCAGCCCCTGACAACATGGGTGAGTCCTTCTCTGGCAAGTGAGATCATGGAAAGATGATGGCCCCCTTTTCCCAGCCTGTCGTCCCTCTTCTGGGGACTTCTATAGAGAATGGTGACCGCACATCAAGAGGAAAGTCACCACTGGTTAGTATATTCCAAGGTATATTCCAAGCAGGATTTGGACTTCTTTTTTGTAACCTGCTCAACTAAGCCATGACTAACTGCCACTGTGACACTTGCACCGAAGGGGACAACTTCTGGAACAACAACAACAAAAAGACAGGAGGGAGCATTTGATTGACTCTTAGTGACCCTGCTTCTGTATGGATGATCATAACATAAGTGGGCACATGCTAATGTAACAGCAAAATAGGTAAAAGTTTCAATTATAGCAAGGTAATTTTTGTTGGCACTATCATTCTCACTTGCAATATTCGTATCTTATGAGATCTTAAAAAAGGAACTCCTATCCTTGACAATATAAACAATGCTAGGTTGCAAAGGAAAGAGGCAAAGCAGTGTATGTTTGTGTTAGGCTTGCAGAATGGTGTGCAGCTATGATGTTAGAGACGGAGAATCCTCCAAAATAGCCCTATACACATGAAACACTAATGATAATATATATAATAAAAAAGTAGGTGCTTAATATATACCATCTCATTTAATCCTACATTGAAAAATAGATCCTCCTATCTCCATTTTTAGGTGAAGAAATTGAGGTTAAGTTCCTTGTCTGAGTGAGGGACACAGGAGCAGCTGCAATTAGAATCTGGGTCTCCCCCAGGGATTACTCTGCCTGCTTAGAGTATAATAAATAAAAGAAAAATTTGTAGGCCAGGTTTATACAGCTCAAATTAAATGGAGCTATAAAAATATTCAGTCAGAGCATCTATACTTCTCATGTGAATAATACAGCAATTTTTTTCTGAGTTATATGTATTTCTTCAATTGCATTGGGATGAATAGATCATTTCTAAATAAAACAGGAGAGCATAAAAAAATGAAACGAATGAGCTCAATCCCAGTTGAAGCAAGAAGAGTAAAATACATTTCCCTGCTTGAAAGAAAACGATTCATCTATGTGAGGTTCTATAAATGCCCTCTTTCAGAAAGTCACACCGCTGTCAGAAGGGCTTTTTACCTCGAATGACAAGGGCTGTCATTTGGAGAAGGAGTGTCCGCTCACTCATGACCTAAGTGAACAGCTCTCTCTGGAGATCAGGGGAGTTGGTGTTGGTGAGACCTAGGGACCAGGTTGGGCAAACCAAGTGGAGAAATTGGTCCTGGATTTCTTTGTGTTTAAAATATTTAAAAGAGAAAACACAAAGCTAATAGTGATTACATGGAAACAGCCGAGTGTCTGGCCCTTCTGTAGGATCACAGAAACTGGGTACTATATCACTGGGAGACCATTTAGTACCTGGTCAGGAAGATAAAAGAATTGTACTGTTAACAACCACACTGAGAGAATGGAAACTTAAGGAATGAAGATGACTGGGCATGGTGGTGAACACACGTTACCTTAGCACTTAGGAGACAGAGACAGGAAGACTGACAATTTCAAAGCCAGCCTGGTCTACATTGTAAGTTCTAGGTCAACCAGGGCTACATAGCAAGGTACTGTCTCAAACAAAACAAAACAACAACAACAACAAAAAGATAAAAGTATACCAGAAGGAAGTGGTTGTAGGGTGAAGAGGAGCAGTAGGCATTTGGATGGCAGAGGAAGGGCCAGCTAAGGACAAAACGTAATACTGACTAGAAAATCAAGAGTCAGAAAGCAGGGGGTGGTTAATGAACAAAAAGTAACAAAAACCATTCTTTTGCCAGGAGGGATGTATGGATTCCATATTAAATTCACAGTGCTATTGTAGTTCTTCTGTCTTTGCCTACCTGAAGAAAAACCCAAAGAGTCTTTGGAGCACGGCCACGGTGATTATACACAGTAGCAAAAGCTGTTTTTCCCCAGCGCCACTCCTTCTCAGGGCCTGTTTCTGCCTGCATGCTCACCTCTCCCCTCATTTCAAAGAGCCAATCAGTGACTCCTTCCAGTCAGTTTGACTTTGAAGACTTTCCTTACTACTTTTCCTCCTGTGCACTACTGTTCCAAATAAGGTCTTAATTTCTTCACATTTGGGCCAATGCAAGATAATTTCCAAATTTCTCATTGGGAAATCTAAGATTTGAGGAGTTTAGTGACTCTTTGACAGACTCAGGTTGCAAAGTGCACAGAGATTTGTCCGCTGTTCCACTGTTAGAGGGTAATCTTTGAAGATCTAGGGAAGGACTCATGGTTTGGAAGTAGCAAAGTCTTCTAAGGAGCAGTGACAGTTTTAGGAGCAGGCAGTATTAAGAGTTGCTGGAATCCTGATTTCTGGCTTGTGGGTTCATGCTTGTCTATGCCACATCATGATACATCATACTGTATCATGCACAGTTTCAGGAAGTGACATGGTATATACTTGTAAGTGGGTCTAGTACACTCTAGCATGATATGCACTCTGAGACTGGTTAATCCGCAGATGTGCAAACCATGGACAGGAAAGGTCAATCTATAAATGAAATAATTTAACTTATTATATTTCATTTGCTCTGCACTACATATTTAATATATAATTAAATGTTCATTTATGTATATTATATATGTATATGCATATTTATATCATTAAACATTATATACTAAACATGGTTTGTAAATTAAATATATATATTTATCAAGTAAACATTAAACCATATTAACAATGAGACAGACCATAACAGAATCAAAATAGAATAATAACAAATAACAATAAAAGCTTTGTTCATCATAGCTAATGAATGATATATTATTATCATTTTGAGCATTTTGAGTACTTTCTGGTATTTGTGTCTCTCCTTTTAACAGTCATAATTCCAAATAGGAAATGATATTCCAGTAGCTTATCAGGTAAGAGCTGGAAGAGGCCTAAACCCATATACCCCCGGGTGGGCATGGTGGCAGGTGCGTTGGTCTACCAGTCTGGACCAAGAGAGGCCTGAGGATGTCACTCGGGTAGGAGTCAAGCACTGATGTTCCTTTTGAGTCTTTGAGTCTGCCCAGTCACTCTGCTTAGCCTCTGCTGACCCTGCCCAATGTTCCTCCATTCATTTGTTTTCACACTTAACAGTCTCTGAGAGAGGGGAAGAGGGTAAGCGGGAGGATGAAGAAGAGGGAAAGGGGGGAGGGGAGACAGAGACAGACAGACAGACAGAGAGGGAAAGGAAGGTGAACAGGGAGGGGGAAGGGAGTCTGAGACAAACAGACAGACACAGAGTCACAGAGACAGAGGGAGATGGAGAGGGAGAGATTTAGATTCAAGTCATGCCGTCCAAGGTTAAGCATGGAACAGCACCTTTCTATATCACATACCAGTGAATGGATTAAACACGGACTCTTACTTGAGACCAAATGACTGATTGTTAATTTACAATATATTTAAAATGATCAGAATTTAGTTAACAGCAACTTACAGTTTGTTGAGACCCTTTATTTAGGACAGATGGAAGAGAACATGCTAAATGTGTCCCCCCCCTTCAAGTTAAAAGTCTGGTGGGATTAGGCAAGTGCCCTAAGTCCCATTTTCCAGGTGAGAAAACGGAGGTCCAGAGAATTTCAGTAGCTTTCTCAAAGCCACGCACGGCTAACGAGTAAAAGAGCTGGATTTGAATGTTTTGTAGTCATAGCTGATTGGACCAGAAAGATGAGCATGAAATCAGGGAGGAAACAGAAGAAAAGAAACAACCAAAACAAACAACAACAAACCCCACTGAGGGAGACAGCCTTGGAGTAGCAGCGCTGGGATGTTGCCAGGGACAACAGAGGGCTGGCGCCGTGGCTTAAATCAAAGAGGAGTGTCCCAGCCCCAGCGCTCATCACCTGAGCCTGGGCTGGAGAGTAAATGAAAATAGCTTCCCTAGAGAAAAATATTTATTCATTTAATGGCTGAAACACAACGCCACCTCTGCCGTGAAAGCGGAAGACTTAAAGTGCATTACCGTCGTCCTCAATACACGTGCGGACTGGCTCGCAGGTCAGATGGCGCAACAGCCCATGTAATCCCCTGAACGGAAAAAAAATTAGGCTCCAAGTGCCAAATGGACACCCACAACATAATATCAGGTAAAACAAGCATATTTCCCCCCTCCCCCACCCCTTCCCAACCTCCCCAAATGTTAGAGAAATAGAGAGAAATTCCAGTCATTTCTCATTACTGTGAAGGTCAGCCTGGCTGGGAAATTGTTTCTGCTTTACAATTCCCCAAACTGTAGAAAGCAGTTAGACTTCTGGACAAAAAACTAATGTTGCATTCAAAGGGAAAAGAGGCTGAGACGGCACTGCTGCAGTAATAAGAGAATTTTTTACTCTTTCCACTTCCCTGTGAACCTAATCAACTGTGACATGAGAAAAATATACTGGGCTCACCCAGCCAGAATCTGCCAGCCACCTGAAAATGTCCTCAGTACTCCACTGTCTGGGGCTTTACAATGATCCTTCCGACATCAATTTTGTGCATGTACATCAAAATGCCATTAGAAATGCCTCCCCCTTCTCTGTCACGGGCCTTCCCTGGCTCCTCCCGCGCCCCCCCCCCCTCCGGTGCAGAGAGATTGCCCCGTGGTTGATGGATGGCCCCTTTCAGTTACTGGTTGGAAAGCATTTGCCTATATGGAAAGGTGTCTTGGGGCTCTAAAGCGCTCTGCTGACCGACCCCAGACAAGGTTTGAATATTGGTAGAAGGGAATTCTGAGAATCCCCTTTAATGCTTGTTTAGTGTTTATTCAAATAATGAGCTCCCGGTTTTTCTCCAGACCCAGAGAGGTGATCTGCACCTTGTAGCAGGCTCTACTTTTAAGAAAAATAAAATCCCAGTGCGCTCACATGGGTTGCAGCTTGGTCCCAGGTTCTGTGAGGTGCTGTGCCACAGGGACCCAGTGGAGGTGCTCAGACGCACAGGAGCTTTGACCCTGTCCTCTGATGTGTGTGCATGTTTTCTGGGCTCATGCACAGACACATATATGTGGGTAAATGATGCATAACGGGTTTTGACAAGTGCTGGGCATATACAATGAAATTCTTGCTGACAGTTTTATTATTTTTCAGTTACATAAAGCTGGGCAGATCTAATGCGATTCACAGTGGCATTATCATCTCTCTCTCTGCCCCAATATTTACAGAAATATTACAAGTATTTGACATATAAATTCAGCATTTACTGACTTTAATAACCACGTGATCAATAAGAAGTGATATTTTTATAGTCCAAGTTCAATATTTAAAGGGTCATGGACAGCAAATCTTCATCAAAGCAATAAGGCCAGATCTTTTTATTTTTCAGAATTCATCATTTCTCTTTGAAAAAAAAACCTCTTTGGAGAGACTACAATTAAGAGTTAAGATCTGTAAAAATGTTACCAAATTTGCAAAGGATGTGGACACACTGTAGGAAGTGTAGATACGGACACATCTCCTTTGAATAGCTCAAGAGTTTGGATATCAAGAAGAAGTCCAGAATGTTAAACAGGGATGGAAAAGAAAGGATCAGCATTTGTAAATCTGGGGACTCGTTACTCAATCAAGACTCCAGTTCCCAGCCCCTTGGTAAAATCTTTGCTTCTCCAACAAACTGATCCAGTTAGCTATGCCTAGGTACACAGTTCTTATTTCCCTGTGTGCTAGAGTCTGCCTTATTTCTAAAGGTAGGTGTCAAATTCCTCTTTGCTCCACCCCAAGCCCACCCTCCTCCTAGGCTACCCCATCTTCGGAATATCATTAATATTAGTAACTTTGATTGTTTGACACAAGTCTGTGACTACTGGTTCTGAGAACACAAGAGCAGGTCTCACATTTGAGTTGCTAATAGTTCTCTCCAGAGGTTGATAAATCAACTTCCCAGCTGTGCTTGAAACATGTGGAGATGATGCAAGGCCCTGGTGTCAACAGTACTCACTTCCCATGCTCCTCCCATCTTTCCTAGGGTCACCACCACATCCACCATATATCACTCTCACAGTGATATCTCATGCTCACTGAGGGACAGCATTGCTCTAAGAGCTTCAAAAGTATTCCCAGTTTATCCTCCCAGGAAATCTGTAAGGTCGATTCTATACCTGCTTTCAAAGGAAGGAAACTGAGTCATTGAAGGGATGTACAACTTACTAAAGATTATTCAGTCACTAAAGGGGGAGGTCAGAATTCAAGCCTAAGTAGTCCTTTCTTAAGTACACCAGAGTGACTGTCATTATCTTCATTTTAAGGCTAATTATTATGTTTTATCATTACTATTATTCTGTGATAAGAGTCGGCCAACTGCTGATCAAAGTCAGCTCAGGCCTATAGAGTATGTTTGAACCCCGCAGCTAACTAAGCACGGTGTTCACAGATGAACATGGGCGTTGATTTGACGAAGACAAGCACTAAGTGTGAACTACATTTGGTGCATTCCCAATGAATGCTGCACCTCCTCTGTATTGGTTAATTTCCTGTATCACTTGGTTGAACTCTGAAGTGCTCTGATGTTTTCGTTTTTCTGGATATTTCCATGATGGCATCATTTGAGTCAATAGACTGAGTTAGCAGATTACCTTCTTGATGGAGGAGGGTTATCTGTCTATTGTGTTATTTTCATTGGTCAATAAAGAGACTGCCTTGGCCCCTTGATAGGACAGAAAATTAGGGAGGCGGAGAAAACAGAACAGAATGCTGGGAAGAGGACTATGAGGCAGACGCCATGGAGCCAGCCACCAGGTCGGATATGCTGAATCTTTTCCGGTAAGCCACCACCTCGTGGTGCAACACAGATTATTACAAATGGGTTAATATCAAGATGTGAGAGTTAGCCAGTAACTAACTCTCTAGAGATAATGGGCCAAACAGTATTTAAATGAATACAACTTATGTGTTGTTATTTCTGGGACTAAGCTAGCCGTGTGGGAGCCGGGTGAGGTGAAAAGCAGGCCTGCCTGCAGCCCCTCACTACACCCTCTGCTGTATGGGTGGGGTGGGATTTACCCAGTCTATGGAAGCCATGAGAGGAGCAGTAGGCTCCCTGCCATAGTGTGAAGGAGTCCTGTAAACTTGTGACTTGAACTGGTATATGCCTTATTCAGATTTCAGACTTGAGAGCCTCCAATATTAATACCAAGAACCAAATCTCTCCTTCTTTATCTCTCTCTCCTTTCTCTCTCCTTCCTTCAGATAGATTCTATAGTCTATTAGTTCATCTAGAGAACCCTGACTAATACATCCTCCCCCAAAATTCTATTCTTCTCATTAGTAGACCTGTATTACAATTTTGTTTTTGTTTTTTGAGCAGGGTTTCTCTGTGTAACAGTTCTGGCTGTCCTGAAACTTGCTTTGTAGGTCAGGCTGGCTTCAAATTCACAGAGATCTGCCTGCCTCTGCCTCCCAAGTGCTGGGATTAAAGATGTGCACCACCATTGCATGGCTTTAAACTATTTATTTAATGATTGTTATGGCATTTAGAATTTTTATCAATAAAATTGGTGGCAATTTGTTTTATCACATATACATGAGAAAACAAATTTGTGCATATATATGTTAAATATATTTAATATTTAATACCTACTTTTATATATTATATATAAGTACATTATGAGAACCTTGATTTTGTGTATAATGATTACTATGTGGCTTTTACAGAAAGTATTTGCGGACTCCTGAAGTATAACAATGAGCTATATTGGGGAATCTGAGCCAGCTAGGTGGTTTGATCAATTGTTTGCATTAAGTGGGTATTTGGCAGAGCCATCAGTGGGCAAGATAGCAGGTTAGCCAAATGCATCCAGAATAAAGATCTTTCTTGGCTTTACATAGTAAAGCCACAGAGCTGGCTCAATGGGAAAGCATGAACCATGAGATGGGACCTGTTAAATCAGATCTGAGCTGAACTCTTTGGAGGAGAGAAGGGAAAAGGACAATAGGCCCACTTGGGGTCCTCATGAACTCAACTTTGAGATTCACTCCCCAGAGTTGACTTCCTCTGCCCTAATAACCACTCAGACACCCCTGAGTCCATCAACTGTCTGACAAGCATTCTTCTTTCCACCCACTGCATGGGACCATATTTTGCAAAGGAGAATTGTACGCTTTTATTTTTCTGGAAATTTGTATTGTTTTTGAGAAACAAATTGTATTTCTCTGAGGTGTATGTATGTGTCTGTGTGTGGGGGGGTATATTCTTCTCTTCCCCCACCCCCTCCATACTTACCTATACCTATACTCAGAAAACATTTAATTCAAAAGATCTGCTCACTTTACTGTTTGAGTATCATATTGAGATGGAAGTGTCACTCCCAGCCTGCCAAGCACTTTGCGCTTGGACTCCAACTCCCAGCCTGCCAAGCGCTGACCCCACAGGGTATTTAAGCTCGCACCAAAAAGAGAAACTCTGTGGTTTTGGGTTTGCATGTGTGCTTCCTCTGTTTCCCCCCAGGAGTCTGCCATCTATTAAACTTGGGCATTTAATTTGGCTTCATCTGGTTTGATTGAAGTTCATTGCACTGGTGGAGAGGGTTTTCTTAACATTTACTATAGAAGTTGGCAAGCCCCAAATATTCAAGGCTAGAATCCCAGAGAAAAGGCAATATTGAAATTCAAATTCAAAGATTATCTGGACTTCCTCTTGATTAGGAGAGGGCAAGTTTTGGTTCAGTTCAAGACTTCACCTAACAGGGTGAGGCTTTATTAATTGTCCACCAATTTAAACATCCAACTCATTGGAAAATGTCTTCACAGAAACACCTACAGTAATGCTTGACCAAATATATGTCATTGTGACTCAGTCAAGCTGACTTACAAAAATAATTACCGCAAAGACTGATTTAGGTGAAGTTGGGGAGGGGAAAAGGTGACCACAGGTTTGGGATCCACCTGTAGCAGGAGAGAAGTGGGACTAATGAGTATTTTTTTTTTTTTACTGACTCAAACATCTGGGTGCCCAGGGTGTTCAGTTTCCAGCATTCCCGAAATTCTACACTTGACTAGAACTCAAGTTCTGGCTTCCCCTCCTCCCAGTTCCTTTTAGACACTCCCAGTCCTAAGCAATCCTCCTATCACAGTCTCCGAGCCACCTGCTGTCTACCCATACTGTTTAATAGTTGGCTATGTTACTGTGTGACACACCTGGCCATTCCTCCCAAGAAACATCTTTATATTTTCTACCAATAACAATGACCCAAATTCACCAGAAAGCTGAAATTCTATTTTCTTTCATCTGTTTTGGGCCTTGCGCACTGTGTACTGGTCCCTCTCACGACCTGTCAAATCTGCAAAGGACCTACTTTGCAGGATGTTGAAGGATAATATGGGATAATGTTTGTGAAAGTACTTTGTAAACCACATGGCATGATACAAATAGAAGATTTTTATTACTATGACACTCTGTTGAAGAAGGCAAGGGGTGGGAGTAAAATGCTTTTAAAGGATTCACGTTTTAGAAGTTTTACAGTGCTAGCACTAAAAGGTTTAACCCTTAAATCTTCTGGGAATTCTTGGCTATGGAGAGGAACTTGCTTAAGAGTGACAGACAGCTAAGATTTTTCTGTTATTCTGACACGCCTCCATGCTATGTTTTATCAAATGCACCATGCCTCTCCTAATTTTAAAATTCTATTTATTTTCATGGCATGGAGGCTGATAGACAACTGACTTTCTAGGCTCATTTTATATTTGAATTTAATTTTAAATATACTTGAAATTTATAAAAGGGGAAAATCAAATAGTTTCCAAATTAATATTATTGATAACAATTACAATAACTGCTATCAATTCATCAATATATTTTAATTAACATTTTTTTACTTTTTGAAGAATTTCATACATAAGTATTGTATTTATATCATTTCCACACCTCTGCCACTCAAACTCTTTCCATGTTCCTCCCTATCAAATAATTGACTTCTTCTTTATTCATATATATATATATATATATATATATATATATATATATATCCTGCTGTACCCATTTAGTATTGTGCTTATGTATTTGTGTTTAGGGCTGACTATCCAGGATTGGATAACTTACTGGGGAAAGGGCTATCCCTAAAGAATACTGATTTAACAGTCTCTAATTAATTGCCTGTATCTTTTCATCTAAGCATAGCAAGTCAACTCATGCTGTCATTATGCCGATCTTGTGACCACATTGCCGAGATTTCATGGGTGCACCTTCCCTGTCCTATATCAGAGACACTGTCTTCCATCAGACACCCTGGTCCTCTGACTTTTAGAGTCTTTCCCTCCTGCATGGTGTTCCCTGAGCCTTAAATGTGCTGGTTACATTGTAGATGTATTAATTAGGGTTGAGCACACACAGTCTGTTATTTAAATTTTGACCAGTTGTGGATTTCTCTAATGGTCTTTATTAGTGTCTTAATAATCTTAGTAATCACTGTTGTATTGGTTATGAGTGAATCATATTTAAAGGTCTCCCTATGTTTCTCAAAGTACTACCCCTTTCCTAGTTTCTACCTCTGTCTTTGAGAGTGGAAATTATTCCCAAACTTTGTGTATCTCTCCAAAAAGCTCTTACTTGTGGAATATTCCTTTATACTCTGTTGGCGGAGGTTGCTTGTTTGTTCCCGAATGCTCTGCTCTGAAATAATCACTCAGAAACTATATTATTTGCAATACTGTTTGGTCAATAGCTTAAGTGTATTTCTGGCTTCTTAAATATCTTAAATTAACCCATTTCTATTATCTTATATTTTACCACAAAGCTCGTGGCCTACCAGCAAGGTACTAGCTGGCAGCTTGCATCTGTCTTCAGTGGCAGCTCCATGGTTTCTCCTGAATCTGCCTTCTTTCTCCCAGCATTCAGCTTAGTTTTCTCCGCCTAGCTCTACTCTACCCTACCACAGGCAAAGCAAATTCTTTATTCATTAATCAATAAAAGCAACACATATACAGAAGGACTTCTCACACCAACACTCTGTAAATATATGTCACTGTAATTGGTTTAATAAAGAAGCTGACTGGTCAGTAGCTGGGCAGGATAAGGTTAGGCAGAAGAACCAAACTGAGAATGCTGGGAAGAAGGATGGACCACCTTGTCAAATTATTGTCTGAACCCTTTTTCCACAGCATGACTCCTGCTCTTCCTTGAGAACACTGCTTACCTAAAGAGCTCATGCGAGTGGTCCTCTCTTTATCTCTCCTGACACTGGGCCTGGAGATCCAAGGAGGTCTTGCATGCTCATCACTACTGCCTCTACGCCCATATGCTACCCAGCTCCTTGGAAAGTCTCTTGAAGCTCAGCTGAGCTATACAAGTTGCTACTCTTTGTTACAGAAGTCTGTAGGCCCTTAAGTTACCCTACCTTGTTGCTTAAAGACCTTTTACCAGGTACTCTGTCACTCTCTATGGATTTAAGATTATTACAGCAGTGTTTGTGCATGTGTGTGTGTGTGTGTGTGTGTGTGTGTGTGTGTATGATTTTTTATACCCTTTGGATACCCTACTTCTGCACAGATAACCCTGGCAGTTTAATACACAATGATGTCTATAGCCTCACACTGAATAGTAACCTCAGGGAGGCAGACCCCTAGTACTTACTCAGCAACTTACATTTCCCCATAGTCCTTAAAAGATGGTTTTACATCTTTTCATTTCACCTATACCCCCAGTATCTCCTTTCTTGTTATCTCTCTTACTCACTGACTGTTTTACTTGTCACAGAAAAAACAGAGTCAAAAAGGAGAACGTCCACTCTTGCTCATTGTCACGAGCGCACACCTACAGTATCTGCATTCACATTGTGTCCAGTGGGAGAGCACACTCAAATCTTCTCTAGAGAAACCCTCCACTGCTTCAGAGGACCTTGTGCCCCTTGCCTACCAAAGAGCACCCTATGTGAGAGGACTGTGTCAGCAAATAAATATAATGTTCCAGTTTTCATTTAGAAAAAAAAACAAAGTTTGGTTCCACTACTACCTGTCAGATTAATTTTAGACCAAAGAGTGGTCCTTGTTCTAGACAACAAACCAGGGCCTCAAACAAGAGCAATACCATAGCTCCAACTTTTCTATGCTTTATGTCCTTAATTTTTTATTGAATTTGTTGTGAATCTCCTATGATCAGATCAGTTGTTTATTCTGGATGCTACCATAGCTGCCTGGCATAGATACTTTTCCCTCTGTGGAGCATGTGCCCCACATTGACTTGCAAGTATCCCCCCTTTTCTACCTCTGTACCCCTGTTCAGTTTCTGTGGTCAGTGTCCTTCCATCCTCAGGTATCCTTCAAGTTGGAGGCTTCCAGGGACAGCACTTGACCCTCATTGTCTAGATGTATTTGCCAGGCTTTACAGCATGATGCTATTCTGATGAACTCTCAAGTCCAGAACTTTGTAAGGCAACTGACTCCTTCACATTTCTCACCATTTAGTGCTCTCAAAAATACTACCTATCCTAAACAGACATCCCCCAAACAAAGCCTGTTACAACTCTGTTCTCCCCACAGCCTTTCAATAGCGAAGACTCTCATCTCTCAATTGTATAGGTCAGTCAGTAGATACTACATTTATTTTTTCAGTTTTCAAACTAGAATCCATTGGTCTGACCACGTTTGATATTTTTGGGGCAGTGATGTACACCGTATGTACTCTAGAGTGCTGAAGGCTTGCAGACCTACCAAAAATCTTGGGAATTCCAGGAGACTGATTATTGAGTGACTGTATGATAGTCACTTCGGACTTCCTACTGGGAATTTCTATTTACTGTGCTTCCGTTTTCTCACACCCAAAGCTGGTCCATCAGCAGATCCTGATCGCTCTTCTTCAGAGCATGCAGAATCAGGTTACATTTCACTGTGTCTGCCATAACAACCTGGTACAAACCGATACTCCCTGACCCCCAGGCTTCAGTTGCCCCTACATGGACTTCCTCCTTGTGACTTCTGGCAGCCATCTTTTCACAACATCCCTGGGGGTTCTTATTCCTCTTAAATTACTAGTTATACAGTCCTACTACTCTGGCCTCCCCCACTCTGTTCCAGTCTTGACAGCTGTTCCTAACTCACTACTTCTACCCCTTAGTATGTTCCCTCCATTTGTTGGCAAGGTCTGTCTTGATGAAGAGACATTCCTCTGATTGCCCTGTATCAAATAGCAAGCTTCTCATTCTAGCACTTTCTTTTGCTTTGATTTCATTTATTATTATATCGTAGAAGTTAAAATGCTCAATATACTGTGTGTTTAAGTGTTTATTTGCCTCTTAAATTTTGTGTTCACCTTTAATTTCTGCCTTAGCCCCAGACCAGTATTTCATAGGCATTCAATGCAATGGGCGGATGAGAAATTCAAAGGATTAAAAGATGTCTGAAAGATATCCTGAAATGTAAATTACAAACCTATCAAGAATCAGAAAAAAAAGAGTTCCCCAGCTGAGGGGGCCTGGCCATTTTGTCACAGATTCCTCCGTGAATCTACAGTACCCACCAGTCCTGCTGGCCTTGCCTGTCTTCTAAGCAAATCCCCGGATGCAGGCTGGAACAGATGATTGCTCTGTCGTCTTTTGCCCTCTGAATGGTATTAGAACTTGCAAACAAAAAGGCACCAAATGGCCTGCTGTTTGGACTTTTGTCAGAACTAGAAAGGTCAGATAGATTACAGTGGAGGATGTCTTTCAAGTGACTTGACTAATTTTGGTCAGATTCACTGTAACTGCCTTTCTGGGTCCCCACCTAAGGGGACAGCAGTGGTGACAATGTAGGCAGACGAAACAGAGTAATAGGTTATAAGCTCAGAAAGCATCTCCAAGGGAGACAGCTTGGAAGGGTTGACACTGTCCACATGCATGGTGGCAGCGTGGGGAGAGCTATTTGTGCATTGTGGGCACTTTCTGTGGTCCCCCCTCGCTTGTCTCACCCACTCACTTCAGCAGTAACCTCAGAGTCTGTGTGGAACCAGACACCGGTGGGTACTCTCTCTCTGGACTCAGAAACTCGCAGTTTCCCTTCGGTCCCTTTGAACAGCAAGTGTGGGCAGAAGCAGTGAGAGGCCCATGGGTTAGTGCTGTTTTCTGTCTCACAAAGTAAGCTACCTACAGAGGGAAAGACTAAGCTTTAAAGCCGGGTTTGAATGGTCATTTGATGATGTGTTCTGCAATCTTCAGAAAATAAGTGCATGGTATGGCCACATTAGGAAGAGAATTTGCTAAATAGAAATTCCCAGCAGCAAGTCTGAAGGCTATCGTACTGTCTCTCAATAACCAGTCTCTGAAAGTCTCCAGGTGCATTTTAGTAGGTCTACAAAGCTTCCAGCCTTCTGGAGGGTGCACCATATCTCAAAGAAACAAAGGTAGTCGGATTGGTGGGTTCTAACTTGGAACATGAAAATAATGAATCATTTATTGTTTCTGAAGGGATAAAGTGGTAGTCTGGCCTCTTCTGAAGAATCATCTATAGTTATGATTCTGAAAAGAGGAAAGTGGCATATTTGTTAATAATTGAGTTTTAAATGATACTTTTGATTATTTCAAACTGTGTCATCCATGGGACAAGAAGTGCAGGTTTTTGAGCTCTCACCATTAATTATGTAGTTAATCTTGATAAATCAGGGTTGAACAATGTTGAATACAGAGAAATCACCACACAAGAACCAGAGAGCATTTTCTGAGCAGATGGAGGGATAAAGTTGTGGGATTATGGTGAGGGCGTCACTCATCAAAAGCTTTTGCCTGTTTCTGAGACACTTTGGCTTGTTGAGCTTCTAAGTGTTCCACTCCAAAAGGAAAACATGGTCCCTCTGCCTGCATTTCAGAGTCTTAGAGCTGCTGAAGTTTGATATGGTCAGGATGTCCGTGTAGGTCTCTAGATGGAATGAAGGTGTAAGGCTGTGCATGGTCAGATTGGACGCAGTTGGTATAGAAGAGGGGGGAATGGAAGAAACCTAAGCTTTGCTAGCCTAGTGACAGAATAGCCATTGTCTTGGCAGGCACTTTATTTAACTGTTTAGTCTCTAGGTGATGAGTGAGCCATGTAGCATTGACAGCACTAGGAATTCTTAGAATACTTAATCCAGACCTCAAACTTCCTACTCTTGCTATATTGAGCCATGTGCCTGAAGCTTACCGAAAGTCTTTAGCTTCAACTATTTCTGTTTTCCTTATGATTCAATTTTTATTTTTACCCTTAGGCTTATCATTTCTAATCCTATATATTTATGGGGTGCAATGTGAAATGGCTGAATTAAATTAGTTAACATAACGATACTATCAAATGTTTGATTTTTTTTGTGATAAGAACATTTGAAATTTACTTGTAAAAACTTTCTACAGTAAAACACTATTATTAGCTGCTTTTACCATTCCGTAAGATAAGAATCAAAAGATTCCGTGTATCACTGAGATTTTACCCTTCAGCTATCATGTCCCCATGCTTCCTTCTACTCTTGTTTCCAAGTACTTGATTGTTTTCTATTGCATGTAAAGTAAGAACATGCAGAGTTTGTCCCTTCATGCCTGGCTTCCGTCACTTAGCTGGGTGGTCTCCAATTTCATTGCATGAATGACAACATTCCTTTTCTTCGGGCCGACTAATGTTGCACTGCGCCTTTCTCGCACACTTTATTTACTCAGTCTGCTGTTGATGGAATCTTAGGTTGGGTCTGTGATTTGACCGTCTTGGAGATGTGCAGTAGCACTGGGAATCTGTCCAGCAAGTTGAATTTCAGGTCTTTTGTTCGACACTTGCACGGAAGATGACTGGGTAAAATGGTAATCTGTTTTTTGCTTTTTATGCATTTCCACACACTCTTCCAGAAGAGGCATATTAACTTACATTCTCGTCAGCAGGGATTCCCTTTTCCCCACATCCTCACACTTACCTTCAGTCTTCTTCACAATACCATCTGACACGTGTGAGATGGTATCACATTTATGGTTATTAATATGAGTATTTTTTAAAAATGTCTGCTAGCTGTTTTTATATATCACTGAGAAATTCCTATTGAGTCTCTTTGTTCATTTACTACTTTTGTTTTGTTTTGACAGTTGGTTTCTTGCTTCTGAGTTGCTTGAGTTTCTTATATATGTTAGTTATTCATCTTTGATTGCTTATAGTTTGCGAATTTTCTCTTCTACTCTAGATGTTGTCCCTACACATTTATCCCGCTTTGCAGAAGGTTTTTAGTTTGATGTAATCTACTTCCACTTGTATCTTTGCTATTTTCTTTAATAATCAATAACCTAATAAAATAACATAACTTGTAGCTTATCTCTATGAATTTTAAAGTCCACTTAATACTAAATAGCGAATACTAATGACTAAAATCCTAGCTAATAGGTAACTGCATTGTGAACAGGAACTCTCTAATGGGACTCTTTCCCTTGGTTAGTATTTTGCAAGCACGTAGGCAGAAGGAAGGTAACACCTGAAAGCGCAATTCTAAATGAGGTTGTTAACTATCATCATGAGAAGTGCCTGAATACCTCGCTGCAAACAAATCTTGCATGTAAAATATAAAAATTTCTGTGTTGCATTTGAAATCTGATAAATATTTATTATCAATGCTGTTTGCTTTTAATCTGTTCAGGGTATCATTTTTCCAGCTTCTTAGTAGTTAAACAAAAATGGCATTTACATTACAATATTGCTTGCCAACAATCTCATTTTCTGGTTTAGTCAGCAGCCCTTCACGCTTGATTAGTCTTTAATTATACAAATACCTACATATTTTTAAAAAACTTTTCTTTTTTCCATACTTCGAGCATGTAATTATTTTCTCTTGAATGCAATAACCTTTAATTTTGGGATTAAGCAACTGACTCTCTTTAGTATGGATGGGCCTTTTCAAGTGT
The DNA here is from genome assembly GCF_982192425.1 of Myodes glareolus. Taxonomy (NCBI): domain Eukaryota; kingdom Metazoa; phylum Chordata; class Mammalia; order Rodentia; family Cricetidae; genus Myodes; species Myodes glareolus. Next base: position 36,355,595 of record NC_142039.1, read on the forward strand.
TGAAGGAAATTTAGTTATTGTATTTTGAGAAAAATTAACTTTGGAAACCCTCTCCTCAGTACATTTGACAGCTCCCTACTCCACTCTTCCAGGAAGCCCTAAGTACTGAGTAGATAAAACCAGGCTTCGTTTCTCTGGCTTTCCCCCTATTTCTGCCCACATGTTTAGTCTGTGAATGTGATCATTTACTCAGTTAAAACCTATGTGTACCTATCTCCCTGTTTTTAGAAGTAGTGATAAAAGACATTTGTTTTACAAAGTATTTTAATAGAAAGTTTATTTAGTAGAGAAATGCAAACAGCACACTGTTATAATAAAAATGTTCCTGTAATAAACTCACAGAACATAACAAGTGTGGCAGTAGCCCTTCCCTCTTCAAACCAAGCAGCCTGGATGCTGAAGTCTTTCCCATGCTGTCTGGTGCACTGGCTACTAACACTGTGTTGGTGTCCTTGCCTCCTCAAACCAAATCCAGAAACCAGCACTTCCTGACGAGATATGGTGATTACGTATGCGCACAGGCTCAGTCTGTGCCACACTAAATGTGTGTTCTAGGATCTGTGATCAGCTCAGAGGACTCAGAGCTGAGCTAGGCTGACAGGCATCTTACCACTCATCTGCTGCACACAGGGCTTTGCCTCTGTCAAGAAGGCATTTTTGCTTCATTCCATTCCTTGCTCTAAAATTCAGCTCTTCTGCTGATAGAGGTATCTCCCTGTCTTGTCTGATCTTTTTGTTATTGTTGTTGTACAGAAATTTAATTCTACTTCCTTTTGTTTGATGGGGTTACCTACTGAACATCAGAACCCACTGAACCAGAAAGCTCATCTGGCCCAACTCCATTCTGTTTTCTCTGTGGGGGCCATTGCTAGATCCTCTGATAGAATAGCCACCTATGTATAGACCTAGGAAACTCTGTGTTCTAGAGTGCTCACTGCCGGCCCAGGTCCCTGTTGTCCACATTTTTATTATGGTTGACATATATCTTTGAAATATGAGATGATGAGACAAAATTTAAACCTAGCTTGATATCTGAAAGTATTTAGGCAGAAGGAACAGTAATAGCCAAGGCCCCAAGAATACAAATTCAAACAGTTGACTCATGTAACCTTTACATGCAAATATGCAAATATCATCTTCTAGGTCCTTGCCTACCCCTATTTCTCTCTAAGTTCTTTTAGATGTTCCTTTAGTACTATCTCCACTATTCTAAATAATACTTAAAGTTTTCCCAATATGCTAAATTTTGGACGCTACTAACTAACCCTTTGCAAAGTGACTGCACAATCTCCCAGAGTCTCCCACTGCCCTGCATCCTCCCTCCCAACAATTGTTGATTTAATCAGTGTTTCTTTTTGTGACCTAAAAAATGCCATTTACTGCTGAGTCTCTTAGAAAACCACAACCATATTCCCTTTCTTACAGGTTCTCCTTCTTAAAAACTTACTTTGCACTTTTAGTTGATGTGCTTATTTACCCCCCCCCCCCCAATAGTTTTCTCAAATTCATCAAAGAGATAGTAAGATCTTTATGATTGCTGCTTTCAATAAAGTTAATCATGCTAAGCATTCTGGGAACTTCTGTCTTGTGTGTTTTTTCTCCTCCCCCAGTGTTCTAGGTCCAGGGACTTCTTTTGGCCAATTCTGGTGGTAAGTCTCAAACCTTCCACTTTTGTGGCTTACTCTGCTGCTTTTGTAGGACACTTCTTCTGCTACGTTTGATGAGGGATACCAGACAGGTATAGGGAAAATGAATTTCCAGAAACCTTGCTTCAACATCTCTTCGATTTTTCCCACACAGTGCATTTTCTATTTTGCTGGATAGCTATGCAGGATAGAAAACACCACAGGAAAACCACACCCTCAGAGTTAGTGTGACCTTGCAGCTTCAAGTGTTGCTTTTGAAAACAAATGCTATTCAAATTTCTGGGTTTTAGTGTTTCTTATTTTTCTTCTTCCTTGAAAATGTTTATAATGTGTCTGCGATGGGCTTTTTAAAATGATCTTTTCAGGTTGTATATGTAGTAAAACTTTCAGTGTGGCAGCATCCTTCTAATTTGGAGATTCCTTCTTTTGTAAAAGTATCACTCTTTTTGTTTTTATATTTTGGTCTATTATTTAAAAGTTGGAATTTCTGAACATTTTTGGGTCTTTCCCCCCATTTTACTTCTTGTTGCTTTTCCTTTTCTCTGTTTTCTCTTGTTTTTCCCAGGTGATTTTCTTCATCTTCTAAATATTCTATTGAACAAACATCTGCTTAATCGTTTGAATGCTCACCATGTTCTCTGCCTCTTTCTGCAAATGTTCCATGCACAGAACCCCTGTGATGAGTTTTATGGATGCCTAGCCTTCTTGCATCTCCAGAAGAACATTTACTTTTATGCTTTTATGGCCCTTTTTCTTCCTTGTCTCTATTTCTTCTACCCCTCTTATTTTCTAGTTTAATTTCTCTGATTTTAGACAAAGGTGTTTCTCAAATTTTGAGTCATTCTTTATTGTCTTCACATGTGTGACCAAGAGACAAAAGCATGGTCTTCTTCTTTGGTGATCCTAGACATGAATACCTCAGTCTCTCCTCTTCAGTTAGAGAGAGTTTCCCTGTCAGAACAATTTTCCTGAAGAATATCAGATAGTGGAGCCCAGGAGGTGGTGAGTGCCTGTAAGTGAATTCCTACAGGAAAACTGATGGTTCAGTGAGGTCAGTCTTAACATTTAGGATGCAGACTTTCTCTAGAGCCTCCTGGAGAGAGTGAAGGGTTTCCCGAAAGGCAGCCTGACTTATGTCTTCAGATCTAGAGGCTCTTTCATCCCATTCCTCATGCATAAGCTGCTGGAGAGATTGCTGTTGCTCTGGTGGGGCTGGAAGGAAGCTGACATTCTAACTATTCACTCCACTGTCTTAAACATCCTTCTGCTTTTGGTACCCTGGCACCCATCTACTCTTCCTACCCTGTGTTGTCCCCAAACACACTGCTCTATGTTCTCCAGAGTTGCCCCACATCCCTCTGTCCTTCTCTCAGGTCCTTGGTATTTTGCTTTTACAATTCATCCACTATTGCTTTTTTTTAACCTATATTTATTATTGAGGATTCAAAATCACTTTAATTTTTTTCCCCTAAGATAATTTTAGTGGCATTTAGGAAGATGCAGGAATAAATGTATACATCCACTTTATCTCTTTAGTAATAAGTTCTTTATTTTTTAAAGAACTGGGGGGATCTTTATTATTTTTAGTTTCCTAGTGCCTTTCTTATTCCACACAACTTCTCAGCTACTAACTGTCATCTTTGATTATTTAATTTTTGGTTAAAATCCTTAGTTTCTTATCATACTCTTTCTCAATCCATTAATCAGTTTGTCCATTTCCCTAGGGCCTTAATCTAATCCATTAACAACTACATAAAAGAGTTTTTCCTTTAATTCTTAAGTTATTTTTATTATTTTGTGTCTATAGGTGTTCTTCATGTATGTATGTGCACCCCATTCATGCAATTCCCTCAGAGGCCAGAAGTGGGTATCAGATACATGGGATTGGAGTTAGCAGATGGTTATGAGTCACCATGTGTGTGCTGGATATTGAATCTTGTTCTGGAAGAGCAGGTAGTGCTCTTAACCATTGGTCCATCTTTATAGTTCATAGAAAACTTGTTCCTAATTCCTGCTGAACATCAGGATCTTTAACTCTACACTAAATATTCCAATTTTATGTTTCTAGAGTTGGAGGAAGGGAATTTGTATTACTAAAGAATCCCCAGGTGATTAAACTTTATTTTTTAGTTTTTTTGCCATACAAATATTTAAATGCAAAGCAAAGAAGGCAAAAGTAACTCCCTTGGGCTCATTATGCATGTCCAGTGATTCAAACCCATGGACAATATTCTTTTGTTTATTCTTATCAATTAAACTTATTTGTTTATTCTTGTTTTTCCTCATATTATATCAGAAAAAGTTCCAGGTAAGTTATCGTTTAATTTGTGTTCCAGTGTGTATCTTCAAAAGCTATTCAAACAAAGCCATAAACCCCAGCATGCGCTATTACATGAAGATCGTTGGTGTAGCTCTTTGGTATGTATCAGCAGTCATTCAGCTGGGAGCCATGTTTTTAAGCATCTCTAAAGTGCCATACTCCTTCCTTTTTACAGCGTGCTTAAATTGTAACCTCAGTGAGGCCCACTAAGAAAACCAGTAGTGGTGTCTTTTCATCTGCAGGTCTAATTCCCTCACTGTCCACTCATGTGCTCTTCCTCAAAATTTATTCACTGACATGATCCTCACTTGTGATTTAGATTTGTGGTCAACCTTTGAAGCACCCCCAGGAGCCTCCTGCCAGTCCAAAGTTTATGGTCCCACCCTTACTTGTAAACATTTTGCTTTTCCCTTTGTTTCAGTAGAAAACCCAACAACACTACAATTTTGCCTCTAGGAATAACATGCTTATAGGAATTACCCTTTCCATGTTACTGCTAAGTTAAGAAGTCATCTACACCTTGCTTTGCGGTGTTGAGTGATTTTAAGTCAGGAGGAGGCAATCTGGTAAAATGGTGGATATGGTATGGTGAGCATTCTCTATGCAGGATTTGTCTGGGGATCAACTGGAATGTCACTCAGTAAGTGAATAACAGATAGTACAGTGGCTGTTTTAGTGAGAAGAGTGTGAGAAAGCCTTCAAGCTGGAGCCAGTGAGTTGGATCAAAGCCAAACTCCACCTCTTAAAGATTCTAGAGGTTTGGTGAGTTACTAGCTTCTTTGGGTCTTGTTTTTTTTTTTTTCTTACTCCTTAGTAATTGTAAAGAATGCATGTATAAGACATCTACTACAACATCAGGCATGTGATAAATGCCAGCATTTCCTTGTGCGTTTATTTTTGTTTTAAAGGGAATCATTGCTTTTGTATGCAAAGATCCTGTATACTTAGGTTCTGATAGTAGGATTTGGGTAGTTAGAGTCTGTCACATGAGAATCCCAGGTATCCAGTGGCAGATACTCAGAGTGAGAGATCCATTCTCATCTTCCTTCAGTGTCTCCCTTTGCTGCTTTTGGTGCTCATAGATCATTTGGACACATAAAATACTAAGAAGACCCATTATCTACCTATAATAGTTTTGATACAGAGCCACCTTGTTTTGGTAAGGTGGTGGGGAGAAACGCAATAGAAAAATTAGAAAATGATGGTCCTTACTTTGCTAAATGTTTGATCCCAGATGAAGGTAGCTAATTTAAAGCTATCTGTCTAAACCAAGTCTTCATCTCCAAAATCCCATTGAAGACATCGTATAGAGATGATGGGGTGACTAAGAACAGTAATCAGTCCTAATGAGACCCAAGGCATTCCAGTGCTTGCCCTGTGCTAAGCTTTGTTTTAAGTATCACAATAAATAAACATTATCTCATCAAATTTTGTAAATTATTTCAAGATGTCTGACAACAGGCACTAGCACATGTATGAGTAGCTCTTAAATGAGATGTTATCATGCATACCAATTATTGATAACCCCAGATTTCAGAGGTGTAAGGCACTGTGGCTATTTTTAAGACTATAATTGAAGTAAAATAATAAGTATGTCTATAAAAATTAAGAAAAAAAGCAAAAGTTATCTCGTATATTAATTCAGAGTATTGGGCAACTTCTGAGAGCTGGGTCACTGAAGACACTTTTATGGAAGAAGCAGGGATTCCAGGTAATGGGCAGGGCACCAACAAAGACAGTGGGTGGATCACGTGGGAGGTAGTGGGTGCAGAGGGTCAGGAAGACCCATAGCAGAACTGGGTTGGAGAATCCTAGCCAAGATGACTGAAGGGAGATTTTGATCATAAGGTTGCTGTGGTTTAACTGGGCCCTGTTTGTGTTTGGGCAGTTGAGAAGTGGGATCCGTAAGGGAGGAGAACTGTGTCCCTGTAACGTGATTCACATGATCACCATGAAGGGGGATTTGTGATAGAGTGAGCTTTACCATCTTTCAGGCTTTCCCTCCTGCTCACATGAGCCTTCTGCTGCCTTATGACCCAGCAGGATATGGCACCTTAATCCTGTTCTTCCAGCCTTCAAAGTTGTGTGGAAAAAAAAAAATCGCTTCTCTTTGTTACAAGTGACCTCTTCTGGTCTGCCATTTAAGCAGCACAGAGTGGTCCAAGATAGAAGATGTGAGCAGAGAATGCTTTCAGAAAGATTATTGGGCTGTGGTTGGCAGAGTGTGTGGCTCAAGGACGAAACCAGAAGCAGGAAAAACAGTTCAGGGGTGTGGAATAGCACTTCTCAGGGCCAGGGCAGATGAGATCCAGCTCTTTCCAGGAGATTGTATCAGGCAGTACTGCAGAGATCTGTCCTCCCTGCAGCCATTTTCTCCTTCCCTTTCACCTTCTCTTTAGACCTGTTCATCACTGTCAGGACCAATTTCCTTAGCATGTTCTGGAGTACTTAGCATTGGCACTTAGTAGGTGTATACACTATTAATCTGAAGTGAATGAGCTTTAGACCATAGAGGTAGCAAACCATGGTTGAACATTCAATTCTCCTGAATAGTGTGTGTGTGTGTGTGTGTGTGTGTGTGTGTGTGTGTGTGTGTGTGTAAGATGATGGAGGGGGAGGGTGGGTATACATTTTTTTAGTGTTTTTTTTTCACTGTTAGGTAGTGTTTGGTGTTTAGGATTTCATTCTTACATGAGCTATATCAGGAAATGTTCCAGACGTATTAAGTGGCTTAATTAAGGGCTTAATTAAGGGTTTCACCCTTGTCTATGTGAAAATCTGGATTTTTCAGCATAAATTTTATTACTGGTATTATTTCATTTTTTAAAACAATTCTTTTGACATTATTTCATTGAGAAATACATTTTATATCTCAAATTAACCCATGTACATATAGAATTGCATGCGATGGTATCTAACCTTCAGTGTGTTAGTGTACATCAATACATACATTATATATAAAACATGTTTATCTGTATTTATACAAATTTCAAGAAGTAAGCAACAGCCCTGCTATGCGTCCTGTGAGCTATTGTTTTTCCCTAGTCTCTGTAAGTGCTGGTTTCAACCATGAAACTGATGTAATAGTCACTGACAGTGTGCGGGCACAGCTTCTTTTCCCATATCTGAGTACGTGGTCTGATGTATTTCAGCATACGATCAGTAGAAAAGACCAGAAAACATAAGTTTTCTTTGCCTCCCGTGATAGCCTGTATTCTTATTCATGATTACAAAATGTACCAGGTTTATTATGGTTCATCATGGATGAGAAGGAGGGCATAGTAGGCTTGGGAGTGACGGGCAAAAAGCAGCCCCTGATGCATAAATCCTGCCTCCTGTTTTTAACCTAGAAAGGACTGGATCGCCCTTCCTTGAACCTTACCAGCAACCTGCTTCCTTTTCCTCCTTCCCCATCGGCAGAAGCAGCTAAAGAAAAGTCCTGCAAAATCTCAACTTCTGGGAGCTTCCCACAGAACCTTTTCTATCTTTATACAGGAATATTTTTTTTAAACATAGGATGAACTCCAGTCAAGTTCAGGCTTTATACCGGAAAGATTTTCATTCTTAAACACACACACACACACACACACACACACACACACACACACACACACACACTCCACCCACTGTACCTCCAGCATGGGATTAAGGAGTGTTTATTGTAAAATCAGAATCACAGCACTATACCCCATTGGAGCAATAAGTCTCAACGGCCTAAGGTTCTCATTTTTGTCATGACATAAAAAAAGAAGATTTTTCTTAAAATGCCCCTTCCCCCAACTCAGATTCAGGGGTTTTGGCCTCTGACCCTTTGATTCCCATTCTGCATCTAATCGGTGTCAGGTCCGTCTCAGTTAAAGTAAAAGGAGGTTAAGCGGAAAACCGAAAAGCTCCTCCAGCTCAGCGGACCGGGAGTGCTCACCATTTTGAGGCAGCGCCCTACACTCAGTGGGTAGGGAATGTTTCTTGCTTACCCTGCCTGACTCTCCCTACCCCGATTGTTTGGTGCCTGATTTGTTTCTAGTTGCAGCAAGGAGGTCAGCGCCAGCCAGGAAAATGAATGAAGCAGCCTCCTGCTGGCCGCCTGGAGCGCGCGGGTGTTACGGATCAGCATAAAGCCAGCTTCCTTTCCAGGGCCCGGGCCGATGTAACTCACTGGAGTGGCAAATTACATCAGACCTACAGCTGTAACCCGACATTATGATTAATTTGATCAGTAATTTCTCCTGTTTTTCATTTTAATCGGTGTGACTATTCTGCTGTGGCGGGTCTTTCAGATCTAATTAAGATAAATTTCCCAGTAAAAGACTTGGCAGACTTTCCAAGTCAAATCCAGGCATCAAGTGTGAAGACCTGCAGGCCCAGTCAATCACCTTCAGGGAGGGTCCGCCTCACACTCCGCAATGAACCATTCACACTTAAGCAAATTCGTAATCTCCAGCCCTGCTTAGTCATTCTCTCAAGACATCCAGGCAGAAAGGGTGAGAAACATAAAGTAAAGTAGACAATGCCATTCTTGCCCCTTGCTTACCCTCCACTGATTTGCAGGTACTAGGAGGACGGCACCTTAAGTGAGGCTGCAGAGTCCCTGAGCTGATGTTTCCAAGAGGGATTCTAAATAAATATCTGCACGTGAATATATACACACAAATATTGGAATCTCAGACACATAACTATGAAGATGGACAGTACACAAACACACACACACACACACACACACACATACACACAATTTATACATATGTAGTCTAACCCTTGAGTGGAAGTACATAGCCATATTCATGTTGGATTTGTGCTGGCTAAGTTTAAGAGCTAATTTCTTCTCTCTCTCCCTCGCTCCTCCTCCTCCTCCTCCTCTTCCTCATTCTTCTTTTTCTTCTCTCTCTCTCTTTCTCTCTCTCTCTCTATCTTTCTTTCTTCCTCTTGTAGGTCATCAGAAGCATTCATCTATGCTCTCAAGGCTGGTATTCGTACAAGTTCTATTAGGCTTCTGTTGCTGGACAATGAAAGTGTTAATGAGACTTATTTCCCTGGCCGTTTAATCTGGAGAACCTGCCTGTCCAATCTGGCGGAGGTTGATATTGAGTAGGTGTCAAGAATTCGACTAGATTTTGGGGCTCATATGCTTTCTTGTGGGAAACAAAAAAGACAGACGCAGAACGTCAAAGGGGCAAGTATTTTTGAAAATGTTACTCTGTTTTATCAAAAAAAAAATATTGTTCTACCATGATGGCACTACTTCAAACTTGTATGAGATGAATTCCCTTTCTGACAGAATAGCCATCTTGAAAATACACATTGACTGGAGACCAGATGCTTAATTTGTACTTCATGCTGTATCCAGTGCATCCCCCACCCAGTCTATTAAGAGTGCTAAGCATTTTTCTAATAACAGATATGTGACCTGAAACTCAACACAGAGAATGGCATTCTGACTGCACACAGCCTCTGGGGCTCTGATGATGCTTTGCTACCGTTATAGAAGTATCTTGATTTTTGCTTCTCCCCAAGTCTTGACCCAATGGTATAAGAGAAGACTTTAATTTCCAGTAAGCCAGATAGTGCTCCCTCACTGGTACATGAAAGACATTATGAATGTAGATGGGTGTGGTCATCATATCCATAGAACAAGACGAATCAGATCTAAAACTTAGGGTGTGAGCTGACGCCCTCTCATAGGGAAGCTGCTGTCTATCTTAGATCTAATTTACTTAGTAGCCACAGACCACTGTGATCTCTCTGTATTGATATTTCAATTTGGTAGAAATGACTTCATCAAGCCAGTATACTCACTAAAGACAGGAAAGGATGTATGGCCTTGTCTTCAGCTTTAAAGAAACTAATATTTGAGCAGGAATAAGGTCAACATTTAAATCAGGAGAAAGATTCAAACTGAGAAGAAGACCAGGCAAGCGGGAAAGTGAGAATGTTTTCTCCAACTGGGCTATTTACCACCATCCTCATCTGTAAGGAAATAAATGATGTGTCTCTGGTGAGACCCCTTTCTAACAATGAAAATTCCAAAATTTAAAAAAACACAGAAGAATCTTGTATTGCAGTGAGTGGCTGAGGTTTTGATATTATTTCCTGCTGTGCAACTTGTTTCTTTGAGGGCTTCACACAGAACTTCCCATTCATGGAAAGGAGCATCAGGACAGAAGGGCTCTCTGAGCAGAGCTTTGCCAGTCCAAGTAACAGCTGAGTATCCTCAACATTTACCACCAGCAACTGGTGAACAATAACGATCAACCTCACCCACTGACCTGGGACCTAGTGAAATTGGAACTGGGCATCTAAATCAGAACTCTATCAACTGTCAGCTTCCCTCTCCTTGCCTAGAATCCAGGATACATGGATCCTGACACAGAACCCTAATTAGAGACTCTCATAGCCAGTCCCCGACCTGATGCCTGCCTATAAGCACGTCACCCACCTCACCAATATGGAACCACGAAGAGTCACACTTAGAACCACAGAAATAATCCAAGATTGAAAAGCAAGCATCATTTCGCTGGCCTACAACGTGACAAGTTGGAGTAATAGCAAAGCAGATAAAAATCAATACAACTGCTACTGAAAGGTGGCTGTATAAGACACCCATACCAACAAACACCAGAAACCACCTAAATCCATATGCCTAGGTCCCATCCCTAAACCACAAAACCATGAACATCCAGAACAATATGTGTACTCCAGAAACCAACACCCTTAACCTAATGTGTCCTTAGAAAAGAAACTTAGCTGATATATAAGACTTCAAAATAGCAATTATAAACCTGTTCAAGTAACTCAAAGAGGATATGAATAAATGCATGAGTGAAGACCATGAAAACAGAGTTGAATGAAATAATAACAATTCAAGGTAATAAAATAGAATTTAATAAGGGAATAGAATCTCTGCGTGGGGAGGGGAAGAGAATAAGCCAAACCAAAATAAAACTTGAAATGGAAAGACTCAGGTATTCAAACAAAAAGTTCAGAATAAAGTCTCATCAAAGATTTACATCAAGTGGAAGAGAGAATATCAGTTCTTGAAGACAAGGTAGAAGAAATGGTTCATCCAGTAAGGGAATGTTAATTCTCAAAACAAACAAAAAACCAAAACATACAGCAACAACAATGAAAAACCAGGGAGAAAACATTCAGGAAATCTGGGATAATATCAAAAGACAAAAGCTATGTATAATAAGTGCAGAAGGAGGCAAATCCCAAGTCAAACGTGCAAAAATATTTTCAACAAAATTATAGAAGAGACTTTTCCAAATCTATCAAAGTAAAAGAACATGAAAAATACAAAATAAACAAGAAACTCCATATGGCATATAATAATCAAAACATTAAATTATAGAACAAATAAAAGATATTGAAAGTGGTTTTTAAAAAGGACCAAATCTATGTATAAAAATGGGTAGGCCCATCATAGTAGCCTATGATTTTTTAATTGGGGACTGTGAAAGCCAGAATGGCCTTGTCTGAAGTTCTATGAGTTCTGAAAGACCACAGATACCAGCCCAGACTTCAGTATTGAGCAAAACTTTCAGTTGTAATAAAAGGAGAAAGAAAACGGTTTTCTCTCAAAAGAAATTCTTGGAATTTATGTCCACCAAGTCAGCTCTACAGAGTATACTAGAAGGAATCCTTTCATCAGAAGAGAGGATTAAAGACGCCCACAACAGTTTACCAGAAGAGATGCAAGTAAACAGCACCACGACGATAAAAAACAAACTGGCAAACATTATTCAGCAGTGACTATCAATGTTAATAATTCCCCAATAAAGAGATACAGACTAACAGATTGGAATAGAAAACAGGATTCATCTCTTTGCTGTCTTCAAGAAACATACCTCGGCCTGGAAGACAGACAGAACCTGAAGGCAAAAAGATGAGAGAAAGCAGATGAAATGAAGAGACAAGTAGGTGTAATTATTCTAATATCTGACAAAATAGATTTCAAATCAAAACTACTGAGAAGTGGCAGAGAAAGTCATTTCGACCCCATTAAAGGAAAAAAAAAATCCTCCTAAAGAATATTATGATTCTACATTTTTATGCATAAAATACCTAATTTCATAGAAGAAACACCGTTAGATATAAAATCACAAATTGACCCTAACAGACTGATAAACAGCAACTTCAATACACCAGCAGATGTGTCACCCAGACAAAAACGAGATAGAGAAACTCCGGAGCTAAATGACATCATAAATCAAATGGACCCAAGGGACATTTACAGCACATAGCACCCTAACACTTAGGAATACACTTTCTTCTCAGGAGCCCACGAAACTGTCTCTAAAATTGACCGCATATCAGGACAAAAAGGAGTTTAAACAAATATGGAAAATCTGACATAAACTCATGTATCCTATCTGGCTACAAAAAAAGGAAGCTGGATATCAGCTATATTAGAAACAGAAGAATGTACACAAGCACAGAATGAAACAAAACACCATGGAATGAAAATTGGTTGAAGGAAGAAATCAAGAAAAAAATTTAAAACTTTCTAGAATTAAATGAAAATGAAAACACAACATACCAAAATCTATGGGGCACAGTAGAGACAGTCCTAAGAGGGACATTTATGGCACTAAGTGCCTACATCAGAATTCTGGAGAGATCTCATATTGTAGTAACTTAATCATTTGGGGCTGGAGAGATAACTCAGTGGCTAAGAGCACTGTCTGCTCTTGTAGGGGACCTGGTTTAATTTCTAGTACCCATATGGTAGCTCACAACTGCCTTTAACCCTGGTTATAGGGGATTGGATGCCTTCTTCTGGCCTCTGAGCGCACTGTACACATGTGGCACTGTGCACATATATGCATGTAGGGAAAACACACATATAAAATGAAACAAGTAAATCTAACAGAGTTTAAACACTAATAACTTCATGACACGCTGAAAAGTCCTAGCAAAAGGAGAACAAACAACACCTTAAAAGAGTGGATGGGAAGAACTAATCAAACTCAGAGATTGAATTAAGGAAGCAGAAACAAACAAACCAACGAAGAAAAGATAATTTTTAAAAAATGTAAGTGAAACAAAACATTGGTCCTTTGAAAAAATAATATTGATATTCTTGAAAAAGAATTACTTATTTTTTATGTGTATGAGTGCTCTATCTGCATGTACACTTTTATTCCAGAAGAGAGCATCATATCCCACTCAAGATGGTTGCACACCCCTGGAACTCAGTAACTGAACTCAGGATCTCTTGAAGAGCAGTCAGTGCTCTTAACCGCTGAACTATCTCACAAGTCTAAGACAGATAAATCTTCATCCAAATTAATCAAAAAAAAAAACAGAGATGGAGATACAACTTAATCAATTAGAGGTGAAAGGGGAGCATTATAACATACAATGAAGAAAGTCAGAGAATCAAAATTCATGTGTTAAGACAAATTCAGACTGGGGGACCTAAACGAAATGGGCACATTTCTAGATATATGCTATCTACTAATAATAAGAAGAGATGGAGTAAATAATTTAAATACATGCATACTATACAATAAAATAGAAGCACTAATTTAAAACCTTGCAACTAGATCCACTAGGGATTTATGTCTTGAGGCAGACCCAGGGTACCCCTTATCTGTCCCACCATCACTTTCAGTTTTTTCTTCTAGATTTGCCCTGTCTCTTTGAGACAAGCACTTACCCAGAAGAAACATTCTTTACCAGGGACCCTATAACCACAACACTTGACTAAACCCAGAGTAGGCAAAGGCAACCAACGAATGGAAAAGCCAACCAACAATGGGGAAAACAGAAATTTACACCAAGAAACGCCTTGAACATCATAACTTCATATGCCTAGATCCTAGCACAAAAAATACAAACATAACTAAGACAATATGCTTCTGCCAGAGGCCACCAACTGTGTTATATATAATATGTCCTGAGAAAAGCAGTTTAGCTGAAGTATAAGACAATATCTTCAAAATAGCAATTATGAATATGTTCAAGGACCTTGAAAAGATACATTAATGAAGACCTTGAGATTACAGTTGAATGAAATAATAAAAACAATTAAATACATGAAAGTAGAATTTAAGAAAAACTAGACTTACCAAGGAAAACACAACTGAAATAAAATTGAAGATGAAATGTTTAAAAAGTCAAAAGTAAGCCTCATTAATAGATTACAAGGCATGGGAGAAAGAATCCCAGGTATTGAAGAAATGGATAGCTAAGTCAAAGAAGATGTTAAATTGAAAAAAAAATTCTAGGCACAAAACATCCAGGAAATCTTGAGACACTAGAACAAGATATTTACAAATGGTAGTCATAAAGGAAGGAGAAGAAACCCGGGTCTAAGACACAGAAACTATTTTAACAAAATCAAAGAAGAAAATTTTCCTCATCTAAATAAAGATGTTTATCAAGGTACAAGAATCATACCAAGTAGACATGACAGAGAAGAAACTCCCGATAACACATAATACTCACAACACTAAATGTACAGAAGAAAGAAAGAACATCAAAAGCTACGGGGGAAAACGTCCAAGTCACATATATTGGTAGGGCAATTAGAATAACACCTGGCTTCTTGAAGGAGCCTCGGAAAGCCAAATGGGCTGGATGGATGTTCTACCAGTCTTGAGAGAACACAGATGCCAACCTCGACTAGTATTTCCAGAGAAAATATCAATCACAACAGACTGAAGAAGAAAAATATTCCAGGATCAAAACATATTTAATAATTTCTGTCCACTAATCCAACTCTATAGAAAACACAAAAAGAGAAAAAAACCCTTCAGTCTGAAGAGGTTAACTACAGGGAGTGAATAATCCCAGTAGGGTAAGTCAAAGGAAGGAAAACAGAACCCTCTACCACAATAAATAACAGGAATAAATAAACGGTGCTCGTTAACAACTCTCAGTATTATTGGTTCCAATTCAAAATAAAAAGACACAGATTAAGAGTGGATTAGAAAAAAATCAAGTTTTCTCTTCCATCCAAGAAACATCTATTACCATCAAAGACAGACATCATCTTAGGGTTAAAAGATAAAAAAAAAAAGGTATTTTAAGCAAATGGACCCAACAAGCAAGCAAGCACACCTGTTTTCATGACTCACAAAATAGTCTTCAACCTAAAACTTCTCAGAAAAGATAGGGAAGGACACTGCATATTCATTAAAGAAAAAATCCACCAAGAAGATATTGCAATTCAAAATATTTTTGCATGATACACAAGGGCACCCAAACATAAAGAAATATCATAAAGGAAGCACTAGTATAGCTAAGATCACATATAATGCCTCACACAGTGATAGAGGGGTAACTCAACACACTACTCTAACCAGTAGACAGGTCATCCAAATAAATACTAAAGAGAGAAATGCTATAGTTAAATAATGTCATAAATCAAATGAACCTAGCAGATATTTATCAAACATCTCACCCAAATACTAAAGATATATTTCTTTTCTCAGTAACTCATTAAACTTTCTCCACAACTGACCACATATTAGGATACAATGCAAGTCTTTACAGATAAAGGAAAATTGAAATAACATCCTGCATCCTATCTGATAGCCATGGATTAAAGCTGGATAGCAACAACAATTGAAATAGCAGAAAATATACAAACTCATGGAAGCTAAACAACTCACTACTAAATAAAAGTTGGACTGAGATAGAAATAAAAAAAATAAAATCCCTTTTACAATTGAACAAAAGTGGAAATAACCACATACCCAAACATATGGGACACAACCAAGTCCAAGTCAGTTCTATGAGGAAAGTTCATGGTACTAAGTGCTCCCATAAAACACTGGAGAGATCTTATGTCAATAACAAAACAATTTTAAAAGCTCTAGAAAAACAAGAAGAAACAACACCCATAAGGAGTAGACATGGAGAAATAAAGTTAGGACTAAAATCAATGAAATAGAAAAATCAGACAAAACAAAACAAACAGTGAATCAGTGAAATGATTTTGTTCTTTAAGAAAATCAACAAGACTGACAAATATTTAACCAAACTGGCCAAAAAATATATACAGGGAAGATTAGAATGAATAAACTTAGAGATTAAAGGGAGATATTACATTAGACACTGAGAAAATTAAGAGAATCATAAGAACATACTTTAAAAATTTGTATTCCAACACACTGAAAAATCTAAAGAAAATAAACAAATTTCATAACATGTGTGACCCAACAAGTTTAAATCAAGATGAAATAAAGAATTTAAACAGACCATAACCCCTAGTAAAATAGAAGCAGTAATTACAAATCTCTCCACAATAACAACAACAGCAACAACAGCAACAAATAACAACAGCAGCGGCAGCAAAGAAGTCGAGATCAGGTGGATTCAGTGTGGTGTTCTCCTAGACCTTCAAAAATGAATGAATGTCAATCAATACTCCTGAAATACAAACTAGAAATGGAAGGAACATTCCTAATTCTTTTTGTGAATCCATGATTGCCCTGATACTAAAACAATACAAGTATCCAACAACAACAGCAAACATAGACAACTATAGACCAGTAATTCTCACTAAAATATTTGCAAGTTCAATCCAAAATCACACCAAAAATATTATCCATCATTATCAAGTAGCTTTTGTCCCGGAGATGCAGGGATGGTTCAACATACAGAAATGAATAAATTTAATCTACTACATAAATAGACTGAAAGATAAAAACCACATGGTGATCTCATTAATTGTTGAGAAGGCCTCTGAGAAAAATCCAACATTCCTTCATGATAAAATTCCTGGAGAGCCTAGTGATACAAGGGACATACTTCAATAAAATGAATCCAGTTTATGGCAACTCCAAAGCCAAATCATCTTAAACAGAAACACTAAGCATTTCCACTCAAATCAGGAGCAAGACAAGGATGTCTACTTTCTTCATACCCATTGATTATAGAACTTGAAGTCTAAGCTAGACCAATAAGACAAATAAAGGAGATCAAAGAATTACAAATAGGAAAGGAAGAGACCAAAGCAGCCCTATTTGTAGATGTATGATTTTATAAATCAAAGACCATAAAGACTCCAATAGGAAACACAACTAAGAAACACTTTCACCAAAGTAGTAGAATACAAAAGCAACACACAAAAGCTTTCTATCTACAGATGACAAACATATTGAGAAAGAAACCAGGGAAACAATATCTTTCACAATAGCCTCAAAAGTTATGTTGGGATAACTCTAAACAAGCAAGACTAGTATAATAAGAACTGTAAGATGTTGAAGAAATTGAAAAAGCCATTAAAAAATACAAAAATCTCACATGGACATAGATCCATAGGAGTAATATTGTGAAAATGGCCTACAAAAAAAAAAAAAAAACACCCAACATGCTTATCATTAAAACAAATGACATTCTGAGTGAATAACCCCGACCCCAAAGGAAATATTGCATGTTTTCTTTTATATGTGGATGTTGCTTTTAAGCTTTCAATATGCATGATACAATATGAATAACTAAAGAGATTAGTCATGTAGTGAGGGAGCAATGACAAGGAGAAGATCTTCCAAGGAAGAGAAAATAGAATGTAGTGTTATAAAGAGATAACGAGGAAACTAGAACAGGAGGATTAAAGGAGAGGGGTTGGGAGAACAGAGTCAAGGAGAGAAGAAGGGGAAGGACAACTAACACCAAGGGCTTCTTGAAAAAACATGTAGAAAGCTACTACTATAGAATCGTCATAAAATTTATACATATATGTAATGAATTTAAATGGAGCCATCATATAATGGGAGAGACAATGATCCAACTAGATACGACACTAATTTAAACCTCCAGTACCAAGGATGGGTTACATCTTGCTTAGTTGCTGGCCAAAGGGGATCCCATAGAATCCCCCAAATACCACAATCTATTGACCAGGCTATTGGTTATTATCCACAAATGGATGGCAAGGGCCTCCTGCTGAAGACAACACTTATGTCATTGAACATGGAGAAATCAAGTTGGTGCCCAACTAGAAACCTCGGCTCTACTGACTAGTGTTTATGGTGCTGGGAAAACTGTGTGGGCATGGCTGAGCCCTCACTGAGAGACACCACTTCTTACGGTGGATGGGAATTAACACAGACTCACAACTGGACAATGTGCAGGGAGTGAAAGACTTTGGAGACTCAGCCCTAAATGGTGTCTTTACTCTCCTTCCTTGCCCAAAGCTTGGGGACCTATGTGAAAGATTGTGAAAGGCTGTAGGGGCGAGAGGTGGTGGATGAACCAGAGGAAAGAGTGCCTTCCAGACACAATAGGACTGATGTGTATGTGAGCTCACAGAGACTGGTAGCAAGCATAAGATCAGCCTAAGTTCAAACCAGAGAGTCGCAGCACTGAAAACTTCCCAGCAGATTCAAAATACCACCTAAACCCAGTAGCTATTTATAATTAATACCTGCTACAAAAAGAAAAATATTTTTTTCTAAAGAATGTCACTGGGTGTATTAAACACACACCAGTGTAGGTTCAATGCTCAGGCTTTGTTGGTCAACACAAAACAGATTCACTGTGTGTGTGCACTTTTTATTTTGATAATTTTTGTCTTATTAGTAAATTTTTTATTTTAAGTTTAACTTTTTTGTTTTTGTTTTGAGTGGAGGTAGGGAAGATTGGGAGAGAGACAGAGACACAGAGATAAAGAGAGACAGAGACAAAGAAAAGAGAAGATAATGGACATGAAGTTGGGTGAATACGAAAGTGAAGAGAATTTGGAAATGTTGTGGGAGGGGAAACATGATAAAATATATTGTATGGAAAAAATAAGAAAAAAATCTTACTACTAAGGAAAACTCAAGGCAAGATCAATTTAGCACAGAATTCTATCTTCAAAAGAAAGAAAGAAAAACTAACACCAATACAGCTGAGATTATTCCATAGACTAGATAGTAAGGAGACATTTCCAAATTTTTTTATAGACCTAATATTCCCCCAAACCAAACCAAACAAAACAAAACAGAAAGTTATAGGCCAATAACGCAGATGAACTTAGACACAAAATTTCTTAACAAACTACTTGGAAATCAAATTCAAGAACATACCAGAAAGCCTCCGCATCATGACCAAATCAGTTTTATCTCAGAAATGCAAGAATGGCTCAATAAAATATACAACAGATTCCATAAATGTAATATACCATACAAATAGACTCAAGGACAGATACCACATACTCATCTCATTAAATACAGGCAACAATTCAACATCCAGTCACAGTAAAAATACTAGAGAAACTGGAAATACAACAAGCCTATCTCATGACAAGCAAGGAAATTTTCAACAAGCCCACAGTTGTAGGCAGATGCTACTTGTTCATTCCCAGCTGCTTAGACCCGAAATAATTACACAAAACTGTATTAATTAAAACACTGCTTGGCCAATCACTTAAGCGTGTTGTTAGCTAACTCTTATATTTTAAATTAACCCATTTCTGTTCTTTTTTATTTTATCATGAGGATTGTGGTTTTGTGACAGCTACATGGTGTCCCATTGACTCTGCGTCTTTTCTCCCAGCATTCAGTTTACTTTTTCCACCTAGCTCTATTCTGCTCTATTGCAGGCCAAAGCAGCTTCTTTATTCATTAACTTTATTCATAAAAGCCACACATATACAGAAGGACTTTCCACACCACACAGTCAACACCATTCTGAAGGGAGAATAATTCAAGTTATTTCTACTAATATCAGAAATAAGACAAAGGACATCGACTTCTACACTATTGTTCAATATAGTCCATCAAGTCCTAGTTAGAACAATGAGACAAGTGAAGGAGATAAAGAGAACACAAATAGGAAAGGAAGAAAAGTATCATTATTTGCAGATTATATGAATTTATACATTAAAAAATTTAAAGACTCTATTAGAAAATCCTTAGGCTGATAAAGACTTTCAGCAAAGTAATGGCACACAAAATTAACACACAATAATCAGTAGCCTCCCTATATACAAATAACAGTATTGTCAAAAGTATTTTGGAATAAATCTAAGAAAGTAGAAGAGTTGCATAATAAAAACTTTAAGACTTTGTAAAAAGAAATTGAAAAGGATACCAGAAGATAGAAGACTTCCTATATTCATGGACTGGTATGACTAATACCATGAACAGCCATCCCTACAAATTCAGTTTACAGAGTCAATGCAGTCTCCTTCAAAATGTCAACACATTTTTTTTTTTTACAGAAATTGAAAAAGAAATAATCTTAAACTTTATATAGAAGCACAAGAAACCAGGATGATTAAAGCAACCCAGAGCAATTAAGGACCTGTTGGAATATTGCCATCTCTGATCTTAAGGGGTATGACAGAGTTTTAGTGATAAAAACAGCATGCTACACACATAAAAACAGACATGCCGATCAATGGAATAAAATTGAGGACCCAGACTTAAGTCTACAAACTCTTTTTTAAGTGAAAAACAAACAAACAAAATACATATTGGAGAAAAGATAAAATCTTCAACAAATAGTGCTTGCCAAACTGGATGACTGTGCACATAAGAATGAAACTCTGTCCATATTATTCACTTTGTATAAAACTCAACTCCATGTGCATGAAGGATCTCAACATAAGATCGGAATCCTGAATCTGAGAGAAGAGAATGTAGGAAATATGTCTGAACTTATAGACACAGGAAGAGAGTTTTTGAACAGGACCCTATAGCAATCCAGAGAGAACAACTGACAAAGGGAACTGAAACTGAAAAGCTCCTATTCAGCAAACAATACCATCACTCAAGTAAAGAGGTACTCTACATTGCGACAAAATCTTTACCAGATATATATCTGACAGAGGGTTAGTATCTAGAATATACAAAGAACTAAAGAAAAGTTAAACACTAAAGCAAATAATCCATTTTAAAAATGGGGCATGGGACAAAACAGATAGGTCTCAAAAAATGAAACACAAGTGTCTGATGAACACTGAAAAAATGTTCAACATCTTGCAGGGCGGTGGTGGCACACGCCTTTAATCCCAGCACTCAGGAGGCAGAGGCAGGCAGATCTTTGTGAGTTCAAGGCCAGCATGGTCTACAAGAGGTAGTTCCAGGACAGGCACCAAAGCAACCCTGTCTCGAAAACTCAAAAAACAAAACAAAAAAAGTTCAACATCTTTAGCATTAGGTAAATGAAAAGTAAAACTACGTTGAGATTTCACTTTATTCCAGTCAGATAAAAAAATAAAACAAAGACACAAAAATCAAATTATAACAAATGTGTGCTAGGATGTGGAGAAATATAGAACACTGCAGGTAGGAATTCTTACTGTTGTGTAGTAGACAAATCTGTGTGGCATTTTCCCCAAAGCTGAAAAGCCCTCTACCACCAGATCCAGCTGTACATTACTTAGTGTGTTCCCAACAGACTCTGTTCTGCACCGCAGAGGTACCTTTCCATTTGTGTTCAGTGTTGCTTCAGTCACTGTACACAGGAATGGAAAACAGCTTAGATGACCACACACTGATGAGGGAATAATGTAAATGTGGTACATGTACACAGTGAATGTTCCTGGGCTGTTAAAAATACAAAGTTATGAAATCTGTGGGGAAAATGGATGGAACTGAAAACAATTATCCTGAGTCGAGTAGCCCAGGCTAAGAAAAACAACCATTGCAAGTTTTTTTTTCTCACATCTAGCTACTGCTTCCGAGCTTTAGAAATGTGTGTTTCATTGAGAATAAACACAGGGGTTAGATAACTAGTCCAGAACTATGGGAGGGGATCTTTCCAAGAAAGGGAAATAGAATTTAGTGTTATAAAGTTGGATGGGAAAAAATGGAAGAGGAAGGCCCAAATGGGTAGGAACTGAGAAAGGATAGAAGAGGGAACATGGGAAGGTCTGAACAACACTAATTATCCTTTGAACCGACCTTGGATGCTTCCTAAAATATGCATATACATCATATCCATTACATATAACCACACACAATATACATATATACATAGAAAAAGAATTTAAATTGAGTTATGCTATAAAGGGGAAAATAACACAGCAGACACCATACAATCCCAAATATAAACCCTAGTATCACAAATGGTTTATCTCTTTTTGAGTTGTTGGCTAATAGGTGTCTGTATCCCGTAAACATTGCAGGCTATTATCAATGCTATTATTTACCCTCCAGAACTTGACAGTAGGACAGTAGGTATGTGTGCTAAAGACACAACATACTTGAGTCGTAGAAAGAGGAGAAGCCTAGCTGGTACTATGGGAGAAGAGAAACAAACTATCAATCTCACCAGCTGTGAACCCTATGAATTACAACCAGGGCTTGCCTTGCAAGATATGGTGCAGTAATGGCCTGAACGTTACAAGAATAAATAATCACCTTTTGATTGGATTGAAGTCTCACTCCAGAAAATAGAATCCATTCTTGAGACTGTCAAAATAGTCAAGAACCTATTCCAGGATAGCTCATGGGCTCAAAGGAAGGCTACTATTATGACTACTGTTAGCAATACAATATAGCAAATCCAGACAGCTTCTGTTCACTGAAAAACTCTGTCTCAAGGGAATAGGGTAGAGATCAATAGTGAATAGAGAAGGAGAGAGGAAGATCCTTCATATCTTCCTCTGGTCTCCAGATGTGCAAGTGTGGACCCAAACATTGTGTGTTTATATCACCCACACAGCACCAACAACCCCCCAACACACACACACACACACACAGAGACAGAGAGATAGAGAAAGACAGAGACAGAGAGACAGCTAAATACAGAGATAGATTTAAAATTGTTTAACTTTCACATTGTCTTAGTTCTCTATCTCTGTTGCTGTGATAAACTTCACTGAGAAAGGAGAAAAGGATTTATAAAGGATTTATTTCATCTTACACTTCCAGGCTATAATCGATCTTTGAGGGAAGTAAGGCAGGATACAAAGAGTTTGAAGGAGAAATCATGGAAGAATGTAGTTTTTTTTTGGTTTGTTAGCTCCTACTTTTGTTCAGACAGCTTTCTTATACAATACAGGACCATGCACCCAGGGGTGGCACTACTCCTAGTGGGCTGGGCACTCCTACATCAATTAGCCATCAGGAAAACGCCCCCACAGATATGACTATAGGACAATGTGATGGGAGAAATTCCTCAGTTAAGTTTCCTTTATCACAGGTGTATCAAGGTGACACCCAAGGTTAGCCGTCACAAGTCCACCCCTGTCAATTTGACATACTTGACATAGAGTAGAACTTTAAAGTCTTTCAATCTTTGAAATTTCTATCATTTAAAGGTTCAGTGTCTTAAAATATCTCAAGTCTCTTATTCGTGGGCTCCTGCAAAATCAAAAATGAGTTACATATTTCTTATTTCAAAAGGCAAGGACAAGGACATAAAAACAATAGAATCAAACTAAAAGTAAATCCAACGGTGTTAATGGTGTCTGATATCTGGATCTTATTCGTGAGGTAGGCTTCTGGGTCCCAGAGGACTTGGGCAGCCCCACTTCCCTAGTTCTACCAGCCATAGCATACACAGCTTGCTCTGGAGGTTTAGACCTGTTCCACTCCACACCTGCTAATATCCTTGATGGTCATCCCACAGTCTGGCATCTCGAATAATCTCAAGTTTCCATTGCAACAGGAGCTTCACCTTCTTCTCTGAAGGAACCCCAAGACTGCCATAGAACCTCAGCTATTCTCCATGAGCCATTAATGCCTTCAAAATCAGTATCTTTCCAGAGATTTACAAATTGTTAAATTTACCTACCACCTTGAGATGTAGGCTTGGCCTTTTCTGGACTACAGCTTTTGTGTACTGACACTAAGAAAACACTCCCTCACTGTCCCCAGGAAGCACAAGCGCTTTCACCTTAATATACTGATCTTTTATCAATTATAGCCAATTTCCAGCCTCAGTTGACCATTATCTATTGTCGCAGTTAATTACTGGGGCTTATGGTTCTGGTGGGTTAGAGTCTATGACCATCATAGTGAGGAACATGACAGCAGGTAGGCTGGCAAGGCACACTGGTGCAGCAGCTAAGAGCTCACATCTGACCCACAAATCCAAGGCAGAGAGAAGCAAAGAGAGTTAACTGGAAATAGCATGGGCTATTGCAACCTCAAAGCTCACACCAGTCACATGCCCCCTCCAACAAGTCTATACTTCCTAATCCTTCCCAACCAGTTCCACGAACTGGGGACTAAGAATTCAAATATATGAGTCTATAGAGGCCATTATCAACCCAGGTAGCATAAGCTTACATTCTCAATTCAAATATACCACAGGAACAGTCCTGATAGAGTGCTTCCCTCTGACATATCACAAGGCAGGCTTCAACAACTTGTTTTCCCCCCAAGCTCCTACAACAATACCTTATCAAGCTCTGAACAGCCAAAGGTTTTTCCAGACAAAATTCTTCATCCCCTTTAATTCCTATAATTCTCCCTCAAATCAACATGGTCAGATCAATCACTCCAAAAATTCTACTTCCAGCACAATTTCTCTTCTAGTTTGCTCTTTGTTGTCCTGATAAATACCATGACCAAGAGCATCTTGAGGACAATATTCCACATTCCAGGTTGTGTCTGTCATTGAGGAAAGCCAAGGCAGGAATTTAAGGCAGGGCCTTTGATGGAGAAGACACAGAAATACTGCTCGCTGGCTTACTGTCTACTGCCTACTGCTCCTGTCCAGCCCGCTTTCTATCAATCCCAGATAAGCTGCTCAGGGGTGTTACTGGCTACCACAGACTGGACCCTTCTACATCAATTAGCATAAAGAAAATAATCTCATAGACAGGACAGTCTGACGGAAGCAGTTCATAAACTGATGTTCCCTCTTGCCAGGTATATGAAACTGACAACCACAATTGTTCATCACAGTCATTAAATGAATTTTGACTTGAAATTAAAACAGAATTTTCAACAATTTCTGAAATATCTCTAAACGCAGTTCTGCAATTTTATATATCACATTTGTGTAAATATTCTCAGCACTGATGATGATCATAAAGTCAAAATATTGATCCACTCTGAAAACATTGAAGATGCCCTACATCCTGCTGCATCAAGTATTTGACTAACATCTCGTTTTTTGGTGTTGATGAGATGATTCAGTAGGTAAGGATACTTGCAGTCAAGACTGACAAACTGAGTTTGATCCTCAGAACCCATATGACAGAAGAAAACTTCTACAAAGAGTCCTCCGACCTTCTCATGTGTGTGGTGGTATATGCACAACACACACACTAAATATAAAAGAAACTTTCATTCTTTATTAAAAAGTGATCATGCAATTTGTCATTAGTGTCTAAATTTTATTTTGTCCATCATAAGGGGTAAAATTATATATATATCAAATTTGTTTCAAAAGAAATTTCTTTGTAATTTTTTATAAATAAATGTTTAATTTGTAAAGAAAGCTCATATACCAATATACTTTCTCAGATTAAAAAGAGGTTTGTGAGCTGAAAAGTTTAAGAAGCCCTTAGCTAGAAGGCTCAGCAGTTAGCCACAGAAGAACATCTAATACACTCAGATCTTTAAAAGAATAATAAATATTAAAAAAGGATTGTTTATTTCTCTTATAATATTCTAGGTGTCAAATACACGTCACTAAGATTCTTTCCCCCTGCAGACAGAGGTGTATTAGCCTGCATGTAGAGTTTGGGTCACGTAGATAATAAGCCACAGAGTCTCTTTGGCTTCCGGAGAGGCAGGCAGTAGGAGTGACACTGGCTCATTCTTTATCGAAATGAAGATCTCTGTATCTTAAGAGCAGTAAGGGCTCACTCATGTAACAACACTTTCCGACAAAGCTTTTGCTCACCATTTTAGAAACGGGTCGTTTGGACTCTATTATTAAGGAAATGGCTGGTTGTTTACCTTATCACCATTTTGGAGGCTTCTTGGGAGTTTAAGAGCTGCAGATGCTTAACTTCACTTAGGACCTGTAGGCCAGTGGTTCTCAACCTTCCCAATGCTGTGACCCTTTAACACAGTCCCTTATGCTGTACTGACCCCCAATGAAGTTATTTTGTTGCTATTTCATAACTGCAATTTTGCTATTATAATTAATTTTAATGTGAATGTCTGATAAGAGAACCAAAGGGCTTGCAGTCCACATGTTGAGAAACACCACTCTAGGTGGATCCTACATATCAGTATTCAAAAAGCTCATTGCTGCTAATGTTCTGCCAGTGCTGAGACAAACTAAAGTGACTGGCAATTTCCTTTTGAAAAAATAAAGAGGAAGAACAGGGGACAAATGGCAGCTGTAAGATTATGGGTCTGTGTAGCTTGAGTTAAACAAGTTGGAGAGAATAGCAGCGGCTAAGTTGATAAGGTCCCAGAAGCCTAGACTGTATTTGATCATAGGCCAGTCTTCTTTTCTGGTAAGAAGAGACTTATGGAAGAGACTAGATGCCACAATGGTGTATTGACTGTGCACTAAAGACATTTCAAATGGAGTCCATGTAATTCTTATACTATAGGCAATTCAAAAAACAAACACATCTTTGGTTTGTGCCATCATTGACTTTCTGCCTGTTCTGGTTGGTTCCGTGGTGCACTTGGCTTCAGCCCTAGATCAGCAAGTCCATTTGGATGCAGAGGACTGCATGTGCTTAGTGCGCAAAGAACATCATTTTTTAAGATCATAGGCAGTAGTGCAATGGTATTTTCCCCTAATTAACAAGATTTAACCTTTTAAGTCTTATAGATCATGGCCTGGAGAGCTTTCCTAGGATAGCAAGAGGGATTCTTTTCAACCTTCTCTTATCCAAGCCCTTAAAATATTTTGTTCTCTTTACAAGCTGTAAGTGCCCTGTATTGCCACAATACAATACAAGGACAGAAGCGCCACTCTGAAGAGTCCAGCTGAGAAAATGAAGGAACGAAGGGATTCCTAATTTTACTTCTTTTTCTTCTTCTTCTTCTTTTTTAAATGATTATTAAATATCTCCTGTTAGAGAAAACAAAGTGGTACTGGATTCATCTCTGTCAAACTGTGACAATATGAACTGGGCTAGGAATGTGCATTAATCGGAACCCAACTGGGTTTTCAGACATAGCCACTAGTTCTGAGACTCAAAAGAGACAGTAGCAGTCAAATAAGCACTCCCTCCATTGCGCATTCTTCTGTCCTCACAGACAGACTCACTGAGTGGCCAAGGATAGAATTGTGCTTTCCACTAGACAGCCACTCCAACAGGCAACTCTGCCTTTGTTGTGCTAGGTCTGTGGACACTCTGGGAATGGTGTACCCAACAGGGTGCCCTTCTGCTTTTGTACTCATAAGGTTCAATATTTAGGTCTTAGCAGTGGGAGATGGAGAAAGAGAAGGAAAACACACAAACATATAGGTCACTGACATCCAAAATACACATTGCAGATGTAGAAAACACACCTACACTGGAGTACAAATTCTGTCAGTTTTAATGATGCTTAGGAAGTTGCTTCAATTTTTCGAGATTCAGACACAGCCACTAGAAATGTGAAATTGGAGTTAATTCTGTAAGATATACAGAAATTTTTATTTAATAAATGTTTAGAGCTTCCGGTCTTGAGGCCATGAATAATGTAATGAATATGAAAATACGCATGTAAATTTCAAAACACTCTATAGATATTAGTCCAATATTAGGGGTATTACTTGAACATTACATATATTTTATGGATTATAGTGTACATGTTTGATTTTTCCACTTGCCATCAAACCATGCTATTTATTTCACGAATAGAATGTGGGTCTAGAAAGATTTAAAACATCATCTAATATAAACTTTTCATGTAATGGAAACACAGCTAAGTCTCAAAAACTAGCGGAAGAGCTGACATTGCCAAGATTCTTTGGTCTGGTAAGGTGGCTCAGTTGGTGAAGGCACTTGCCATTGATTGAAGTACGCAACCTGAGGTCAATCCAAGGAGAGAACTAACGCCCTAAAAATGTCCTTTAGTTTGCTTATGTGAGTAGCATGTGAGTGCATGTGAGTAGCGTGTGAGTGCACACACACTCACAATAAGTAAACAAGGCCCCATTTATTTACATGTTAGAAACTACATTGGTAAGTTAGAAGTAAGATTATTTTGGTTCTTAATAATATTGATGGTAAAAAATGAGATTTTGCAGGTTTAGGTCTTTAAACTGAGCTGGTTAATGAACATCAGGATTAAATGCAAGGATCTACTTTCTTTCTGGCTTGCACCCCTTGGAGATTCTCAACAGCCTTTGTTAAACGTCCCCTTCAGAGGTGACTCAGGGTCACAAGATAAGGCTTAGGTGTAAACACTGTGAATACATGCAAGCCCAAGATTGTTTGCGTTTGTCCAAGTGCATCTGTTGGTCTTATTACCTTTCCAGGTTAGAATAGCTACAGTCAATGAATGATAGTCACCACTGGGCCCTAGCTCTATCCTCTGGAACCATATCAATAGCTCTCCCATAAGCCATTACATTTCATCCCCAGCTCCACTCTCCAGTCACAGAGGAAACTGAGGCTCAGCTGGATGTGCTGACTTGACCCGGGTGTTCCTCAAGGTAGCATTTGATCCTAGCAGCGTCTGCTTCGAAAAGACACTTTCTAAGGTGCCACCAAGTCTGATCTGCAGATCCTCTCAAGGCTGCAATGCACACCATTTGTGCTTACCAAATGTTTGCAGAGACTGGTAAAAGTACTTTAGTTTTTACAACCTAGAGAATATTCACTTGCAAGTCTATGATTTGGGAGTCAATTTAAAAGCCCATGGAAAATTTACTTCAAACTTGTGGGAAATGAGGCTAAGACATAAAGAATAACACAGTGTTAAAGTACTAGAATATTATATTGAGTTCACATAAATGTAAGTTTTGCTTGTTCAGAGAAAAGCGTCAGCCAAATGATACATCTATGAATACGGAGGTAAAAGGGTTTCAGACCATTCTGCACTTATTTTGGGATTGGTTCACCAGCTCCTGTCAACAGACAACGCTGAAACTAGAAGGTGTGTGTGGTGCCAGGCTCCATGCTGAGCTCATGGATCTGCCCCCATTGCCATGATCACAATGGGTCTGTTTTATTTGACAACTTAGGACTTACCACATTTAAATGCTGCAATAATTTCCACCACCGCTACCTTGTACACACTTTCCGTCTCTCACTATTTGATGTGAGCTTTCACAGTGAGTGGTGAGGCCACGCTGCCTGCTTTGTTAAATCCCTTCCCCACGATCTGACTAATCGACACAGAGTACGGTGGAATGGTAAATCCAAACAATGACAAAGAATCACTGCATTGTATAAGTATATTCTTGGTAAACTAATTTTTTCCCCTGCCACTCTCAAAGCAATATAAACTTTGTTGTTCCTCCCGGATCTCAAATGCTTGTAATAAATTCTTTGAAATGTCAGTAATGTTGAACTGAGGGTTTTGTTAAAGGAGATTTTCTTTCTTTCATAAAAGGAAAAATGGTCCTTTGCAGAGTATATGAGTAAATATATTTTGCTTATTTTATTCAGTGCTTAATACAGCTGGGCAAAGGGATTCCTGTTTCCCACCAGGCCTCTTGCTGAATGGCCAAATCATGAGTAAAGGCCTCAATCTTCGGGATGGTGATGTGAACTGAAAAAGTATTACTCTTTTACAACTTTAGGCTAATGAAGGCTTGCTTGGCAAACTGATAGCACACAAAACATCCCTATTAGTGTGCTATATCTAATTTTCGCAGTAAATCTCTGAGTTCGGTTGGATTTTCTCATCCATGATAATCAAGTTTTCTTTGGATCTTTAGGCCAAGAGGAAATATTTCCTAGCCCATGCCAAGGTCCTTGTGATTGGACTGCTGTGGGAGGGTGTTGGCTGCATGGTGACAGTGCTATCTTGCTTAGCAACTTTACTTGATTTCAGGAAATCCTAAAACAGTTAAGGAAAATCGGTCAACCAGAAGAGCTATCTGATTGTCCTAATATTTCAGTTAAAATAAAAAAGATTGCTTTATTAGTCATGTGCAAAGAGGAAGATGGATTTACAAGGCCCTATCCTTTCCTAATCTATTAGTCAACATGCCTTTGTTTCCGGGCTCTGCACAGTTTGTGCATTTCCCAGTACATCTAGAAAGTAAGGCATACTGAAACCTCCAACAGATGGGATGCCTCTGGCTGTGGAGAATGCCTGCTAACCACATCCTTAACACATCTGGTAGCAACAGGTGGAGGAGGCATGAGTGAGGAAGCCCTGGGTGCTGCATTAAGGGTCAAGATGCAAAGCAACCTAATGCAGCATTTTAACCCTGAAAATGGAAGTCTCAAGTTCAGGCCAGCACATCATTATCCCTTGGATTTCCCCTTGTGCTTTAGAATGGACTACAACTCAGCCTGGCTTTTGAGCTTAAAGCCTGAAATCTTACTGATGGTGGATGTTTGCGATTTGAAATTTTAAAACACTGCATGAGACTATTATCTTTTTCAACCAGTGCGCTTTGGGGGTGCTCCTAAATTCTGCATCTGAGATGAGAACCACATTGTCTTACCTTAGTCTCACTTCCGCAAGTGTCTCTGCCTGTGTGACCGCAGAGATATCTGTCCTATCAGAACCGATCACGGTCGAAGGAGATTGTATACTATTGTACACATGCAGGGCACCAACACCACACAGTGTCACTGATTTCTAATGTAAAACTCAAAAGGAACTGAAAGGGCCTCAGAAGAGTTTAATTTTACGAATGAGAAATCCTATAGCCAGGAGCCTTGTGCTAAACTGATCAATACTAATTGCTGAAGGGAAAGGGAGTTTGGCCCTTTTAATGGTGAGGAGGTGGGCTCATTGTTGAAGAAAACTTGCTTTAAAAATAATGAAAAGAACTACTTCTCATGATTTTGACTTTCTGTTTCAAAAAGGGGTATGACATCACCCTTCCTTACTACACATATACACCGAGTGTATGCAGAGTGGGCCAGTGGGAAACTATTGTCAAGAAGGTCAGAAGGTCATGCCCCTGTGTAACCAAGGTGGGATTCTGATCAAGCTTCTTTACTGAGCTGTTACTAGCCCTGCACATCAGCAAATGCTCACATGTATACCGTCTTCTGAGCCTGAGGAGGTGATCAGGCCCCTCATACAAGCATAGATTTTCTTTTCTTTTCTTTTTTTTTTTTTTTTTTTTTTTTGCTCCTGTTTCATCTCCCTCTCTGCCCCTCTGTGGTTTATTAAAATGTGCAGGACAACAAGAAAAGGGAAAGATTATCCTGCTTCCTGCCATGCAAGATGGTTCGCAGAAGGCCGGGGTTAAATGCAGCGTTTCGTTCCTTAAGCTTCTCTAATGCACAGGTGTGGCAAAACAATCTGGGCTGAGAGCGCAGAGCCGCGACTCTCTGAGGATACAAACTGGAGTTTAATTTGTGCTCTCTGGCTAAGCTAAAGCCTTCTTCTGCTGTCATTATCCCACTTACGCGTGTCTTCCACTCTCCTCCACTTTGCCATCCAGCTGAGTGGGAAGAAATTCACCTGACCTTGAAGAATACGCGGAAAAATCTGAAAATAAGGTTTGCAGCAGCCACTAAAGTCTTAGACTTCTACCAACATTTGGATCATGCGTGCAGAGGCCGGAAAAGATTCTTAGAAATGGCAGATGAGGAAAACGACATTCAGGGAGTTAGAATCATCTGACAAAAGCCGCGAGTGACTTTGGATGAGAAAGAAGCCACCAACCTTCCAATATGCCACAGTGGGCTCCAGTCAGTCCCTGTCAGATCTTTCTGCTCATTAGGACATCAGCAAAATTCCTGTGATGTGTCCAGTGCATGGAAAATTCTGAAGGGCATCCCAGGAAAAGCAGTCTCCAAGGGCTGGACAGGAGGGCCTCACCACTCTCATGCTCACAGGCCCTCTGCCACACTGACCAATGTGGAGAAGTCCTCCCAATTTAAAAGTTTTCTTCTATGTCATTGTTTCAGAGCATTGCCTATTCTGATGCAGATGAGCTACAGCAAGATGAAGGGGCATGGACTGAGAAGCACCCCTGAATCCAAGGACTAACTTCAGTTCTCGCTGCACTTCTCTGTCCCATGAACTCTACATAAGCTCATTTTGCATTTTGCCCTCACCTGCCTGTGAGCCCTGACTGCCTGGCTCCTGCGGATCTGTGCAATTCCCCTTCGCTCTTTTTTTTTTCTAGTTCATTTTTATTTTATTTTATTTTTTTTATGAGAAAGTAATTTTATTAAATTATAAAAGTTTCCATTTCCGCCCCTCCTCCCAACACCCTCCCACTCCCCCCACTCCTTCTCCTCCTCCCCCCTCTCCATCCCTAAGAGCAGTCAGGGTTTCCTGCCCTGTGGGAAGTTCAAGTTCCTCTTCCCTCCCTCCAGGTCCAGGAAAGTGAGTATCCAAACAGACTGGATCCCCAAACTCCAGTATATGCAGAGGAAACAAGTCCCAGTGTCATTGTCAATGGCTTTTCAGAAAGACTCGGGGCCAGCCACATTCAGAGAATCTGGTTGGATCACATCCTCATTCAGTCCCAGTCCAACTGGCCTTGGTGAATTCTCATTAGATTTAGAACCTCTCTCCTCAGCCTCCTGGGACCGAAGGAAGTCCCGAGTGAGCAGGCTCTGAGTCTCCGTGGAGAACACAGCCCTGTAGGGCTCAGCTTCTGCTGTCCACTCTAGACCCACCCTCCCCTGGCCCCAGATGATCAAAGCGAATGAACAAAGTTCCTCTCTTACCCAGGCTTTTCTGGAGGGGTAACGCTTTAGAGTCTTGTCTGCCTCGAAACAACAATCTGGTTTTGTAAATGCAATCCATTTCATGGAATTGGGTGAAAAAGTGAAATCAAATTATACTGCAATTTTATAGAAAACCCTGACAGGAGCTATTTGGAGACTTTTTGTCTAGGTGTTGCTACCTGCCAGCATTGCTAACTTTGTTCTCTCCATCTTGAAAAATGACCTCACCCCAATTTGTCTTCACAACCTGCGTTCATTTAGGACTTTTTTTTTTCCTGAAAACATCACAGTATCTATACAGCTTGAGAAATAATTGTTATACTTCAAAATGGTTTTGAACCAAATAGAAAATAAAAAGGGTTTTCTGATGCCCTGGCTTTCCCTCATAATTTATGCTGCACATTTTAAAATGCTCTTTCTCAGATGGAGTTTGCATAATGTAGGAAGAAAAAGTCCAGACCAAAACAAAGAATCATAAAAATGCAACTTGTCACATACAAATTTAGTTGATCTTTATATTCCCTGAATAATTTTCAGATCATACATTTTATTCTATTTCATAAAGATCATTACCTCTGAGAATTAAATGTCTGCATGGTGACTTTAGAGTAGTTTTCTTTTTTAAGAGTTCAGACCTTTCATGATCCACAAACTCAAAAGCCCTACAGCGAGTGTTGGGGGAAAAAGTTTAGACTATGAAACTCTCCCTTTCTTTACACATGCCTGACATCAGATTTTTACGACTTGTTGACAGAGACTTCTTCAAGTTTAACTCTGTATCTACTCAGAAATGGTTTTAAACTTTCAACAAGGCATTTCTTTAGTGGTCACTCATTCAGGTCCACTTAAATATCATAAATATATTGATTAAGTTTAGAAGCAAAAATCCTGACAAGAAAATGAGAATATTTTATAAAGACTCTAAGGGGACAAAAACGTGACTTTGAGCATCCCTTGGCTGAAAAGTGAAGCAAAACTAAACAGCCCGGGATTTCCACGGCAGCTGGGAGCCGACTTAGAGCTCCTCAGAGGTTGTCAGTGTTCTGCGAAGATTGGCGACTACACAGCTCCAAGCTGGCTTTTACTAAATGGGAAATAACTCTGGCTTATAATCAGCAATTTGGGCAGGTGTAAGTCATACCTTCTCTTAAGGCAGGATGACTTTTTCTTTGGTGATGTAACCTAGTTTGTGTCTCGGTGGGAGCAGTGTAGAAATGTTTCATTGCATCTTGTCGCTGTTTGGAGCTGAACATCTCCCACAGGTTCTTGTTTGAAACTTACTCCTAGCTGGTGGGGTTATTTGGGGGAGGCGGTAGAACCTCTAGGTGGGCGTGGCTGGCAGAAATCCATCCCTGGGGATGAGTCATTTAGAGGCAGTCCCTGGTTCCTGCTTTGGTCTGTACTTCTTGGTTTACAGTTGTGAACAGGCTCTGCCATCCACTGTGCCTACAGACTGAGTTGCTCCCCACGCCCTCTCTGCTATTATGGACTGCAACTCTCCAACACTGGGAGTCAAATTAAAACACATTGTTTCTATCAGGTAGTGTGCTATAGTGTGTAAAAGTCACCGATTCGTTTGGTGTCTAGTTCCGTCTACTTTAACTGTGTTTAACTGTTTGTTCTTTCTTGTCTTTCTTTTTGGTTTTTTGAGACAGGGTTTCTCTGTAGCTTTGGAGCCTATTCTGGAATTAGCTCTTGTAGACCAGGCTGGTTTCGAACTCACAGGGATATGCCTGCCTCTGCCTCCCGAGTGCTGGGATTAAGGGTGTGTGCCACCACTGCCTAGCGAACTGTTCTTAAAAAGCATTAAACTGTTTCTGGGATGGCAGAGACACATTTCAACGGCTGACACTGGGGCTGCTTGAACAGGGCATGTGTGCATTTGGCTATGTCTCCCCTCCCATCAGACATCAGGGGTTCCAGGAAGACACTTCTAGCTTGAGCTCATTTCAATATCATGTCAAAATTGTTAGGTTGTCTTGCCCTTGTAATATTTGTGAAAAAAATACACCTTAGCCCTGACTTAGGAATGGGCTCGTGGTGAAAGTCACCTTTAGCCACCTTTAATCAGGAAATCACAATCATTCCTCAGTCAGTGTTTGGATTTCCGGATAAACTTGGAACCACTCCAAGAGAGCAAGTTCAAAGAGACAAAGCAATGGGTCATCAAATAAAATCAGTTCCAAGTTGCTAAATTCCTAATCTACTTGCATTTAGGCTGTGTGCTGATCTGTGTGATTTTGTTTGTTTTCCTGTTTAACACCCATAAATGCCATTGCTGGTGTCATCCTTGGATTGAGGAGACTGGATCAAGGCTCACCTCTAGAGAAGGTGGGAGGGCCAATTGGCCTTGAAGTGAATGCCTAATCTGTTCACTTGCTTGTCATCACACCTGGGAATACCCTGAGTCATTTGGAATCTCATGGAAAAAGTGTCTCAAGTAAGTTGAAAAACAGGTAACCGATACCTCCTGCCTTGGCATCCTGGTCATTCTGTTTGGAAGCTAATCTGTTCTAAAGAATGCCTTTCTAAAGTTAAAGTTATCTATTCCAGAATGTTCCTCTTCATTCCTCTTCAATGATAGTGGATTAAAGATAAGCATTTATGATTAACCTAAAGTATCGATTTTTTATTTCTTCAGTTTCACAGTAATAAAGTAAATTCACAGCTGCTTTATCTTGTATCAAGATGCAGATTTGTTGAGGCCCTGGGCATAAATTTAGAGTACTTGTTAGTCTGTGGAGTAATGGCTGGAATCTGGGACATAAGACTGGGGCTAAATTTCTTTGCCCTCCTAACCCCAGAGAGTATTTAGAAAAATAAAAACAAAAGAGCAGAAAGTAGTGAAGGGAAGACATTGTTGTATTCATAATATAGAGAAATAACCAGCAAGCCTCGTGGACAGGAGATGCAGTTCTCCACGGGGCTACAAAACTGTGCTAGTAATAATTTTAATTGGATGCTATCTTTGCAGCCTTCAAAAAGTATCATAAAATGGAGTTATTACAGGCTACAAGTGCACTTACACCGCTGTCCTCGCACCGAAAGAAAGACATAACATTTATCCTTCGGAGGGCAGCGTCAATGGACTTCTATTTGTTTCGTTCACATGCATCCCCAGCTGCCTGCCATTTGCTTTCTCTTCCCTAAGTCTAGGAGATCAATTTGAATTGGACACCGCGGAACGGGATGCTCTGTCTTGCTGGCCTTCCGCCTTTGGGGACTTTACCACACCATGGGGAAGTCCCTCTTCCTGAGAAGGATGGAAAGCATACCTGTAGAGGGTTGGGCGGCGTGAGCGGTGACGGAAGGCTATGTCCTGGAGATGCGCTGGGTTTCTGAGGGGGACTTGAGCTCTGTTGGTTTGGAGATGACTGATTCTGGCTCTGGGGGTGGGAGTGGGACTGGTGCTGTTGAGACTGAGGAGCCTGCGGCAGCTGAGCTGGGGGAGCCGGGGGCTGCTGTGAGGCAGGTGGTGGCTGGTGGGGCGGGGTGGGCTGGGATTGTGGCTGTTGAGACTGTGAGGCTGGCTGTGGGTGCTGGCTGGTTGGTGGTGGAGGAGGCAGTTGTTGCTGTTGCTGCTGCTGCTGCTGCTGCTGCTGAAGCTGGAGCTGCTGGAGCTGTTGCAGTTGGGAGTTCAAGGATGAGGTAGCTGCAGGGAAGACAGGAAGGATGGCGTGAAACGAACAGGACAGATACATGAGTCTTGATCTCTTGTCTTGTGCATAATGACCAAGGTCCCTTTTACAGAACGTTGGCCACTCTCCTTGAAGCTCCTTGGCACGACAGAGGACTGTGGGACTCTGGATGAAACAAAGTCATTTCTTATGAAAATCTTACAGTTTCAGACCAGGATGGAGCACAGCAGATATTCTTAAAGCTCTGAGCAGCGCTTTAAAAGCACTGCATTAAGGAGGTGCACCAGGAATGGAGACAGTTTTGAAGCACTTTCTCCCTCTTTCCCTTCTTTTCCACCTGCAAAACATACTCATGCTTTCAAGATTTGATTTAGATTTTCAAAGTTCAACCCGTTTAATTCTTTTGGTAAATGCTTGACTGGAGTTAAGAACAGAACACTAAATTGTTAGTAATCTCCTTTCCACCCATCATCAACGCCATTAGTGGCATCATTTTCACTTGCTACTTCAGACCTCCGCCAATTTTCTCAGACATCCTGGTTTCAATGCGTGTTCTGCTTTAAAGAGAGCACAGACGTCTCAGGTTTTCAGAGTAAAAGAACCCTGGATGATTTAATTATTTTTTTGCTTGCTGATCAGACAAAGCTCTTAAACAGAAGGGATTGTGGCTGGTGGCTGTGAATTGGCTAGGTACATTAGCATCTCAAAGAGTTAAGAGAATAAATTAATGCTTTAGGGTTTTCTTAAGTTGTGTGTGTGTGGAAAGCTGTCTCTGTACCAAGCTAGCAACGTTTGTCTCTCAGGCACCCATTAGGCACAGGGCAATCTCAGTCTTTAAATCTAGAAATATAAGTAATATGAAATACCATACAATGTACATACCTTCATACAGTAGATATACCTGAAAATACATGGATCCTGAGCCATATTTTGAAGGTACCCAACAAGGAAGTTAACTAAAGGCTACTTTTGTAAAGAATCATTTTAGAAGAGACATTAAATGCCACCTAGATACTGGCAGGGTGCCAGACAAGATGTACGATTTAAGGAGATAGAGTCCTATTTTCTAGAAGCTTATAGTGTCTTTGAGGAAATAATATCAATTCATAAAAAAGGTACTATTTGGTACAATTATTACAGAATCCTGGACGGAGTATAAGCTGGATTCATAATTGTTAACTGATTGAGTGATGGATGGTGTAAACCTGACAGAGTCAGATCAGAAGAGTTCTGTGGCCTGAGAGGTAAGGGCCACGCCTTACCTACATAAAAAAAAAAAAAGGTTTGGGAGAAGGACATGAAGAAAGAGAGGGAATCTCTAGCTGGAGAAACACATGACTCAAACAACCTCTTTGCAGGAAAATTCGAGACAGAATGAAACTAAGAGTCAAGGAAATTCCAAGTCACCTAAATTTTCAGGGACATGGTGGAGAGGGGGGAGTGCTCACAATCAGCCTTGGCATAACTTAGATTTCAGATAATAATCCAGGTTTACTCAAGGAGGGCAATACAGACCCTCTGGGGAGTTAACAGTATTCCATGGGTCACCAAATGCAAGTTCCCGGATCTCAGGTGCCACAAGGAGAGCCATAATGGCCAGTTTGACAAAAGTCTTGCCTGGGTCATTGAATCACTCCAGGTCTCTTCTGAATCCTGCTTTTTAAGGGCACCCAGGCTACCCTGGGGCTTGTGTGTGACTCTCAAGGTCTAGGTGACTCATCGATTACCCTGGCATTGTCCTCATTACCAAAACTTTAAGAGGAAGGCCTATTTTGTTATTTTCTCTGGCACTTATTAATACACAAAATCATGTTTGATAGAAAACCAAGGATTCAAAATTAATTTTGACCCTCAAGATCCCTTACATTCTGAGATTCCTGGAAGACTGAGGTTTGACATTTTCATGGTGCGGTTTCAGACACTGGAACCTAATTGCACCTCCCCTCCTACCTGATTCAAACCCGGTCTCTCTGGGCTTCTTCCAACTGGGGCACATACAGCAGCGCTTATTTTCGTGGCCGCATTCAATACCACGTTGTTTCATTTGTATTAGAAAAGCATTTATCTACATCAGCATTTAGGAACTGGAAAGACTTCAGGATATTGGCAGATAGGTATTGGCAGACAAGTGTAACAGACCCTAACCTACTAATGAGACAGAGTCCCAGATGTGTCTTCAGCGCTCTGTGTCCATGAGCACACATTACTCAGATATGCCTCTAATAACAGTTTGACTGGAAAGGCCCAAACCTGAGCAAAACCCTATCGCACTCAGTAAGCTGATTTGCACCTGAAGCAAAACGGAGATGGAAAATCAGATGTGGTCACAATGTGGAGGTGCAAAGGAAGTAGAAAATGAGAGCATACAACCTTAGTCTAAAAAATGTCTAAACCGTCTACCCAGTGATATGAAGTACAAAACCACAGTAACTCATATTATAAAGCCTAATGAAATATGGGCATGGAAAATAAAAATTAAGTAAACTGAGAAAGTTCAAGGACATAGTTGAACTATAAAATGGTGTTTGCAGGCAAAAAGTTGAGTTGGAGAACAAAGCTGACCCCAAATGGCCAAGATTTTACGGTCTTCTTGTATTTATTTACTATATCTGTTTACAATACACTGGACAGGGCCAATATTAAATATGAAATTTAGGCTACGAAAGATGTAAGCACCTGTGAAAGAGACATGTACGAAATACACCTTGGAAAATTTAATACTTAAGATTGTGAAATTGGAAAGCAACATTCTCTCAAACTCACAACCTCCTAGAGTGAAGAGAGGGCTATGGTAAAATGGCTTGAAACTTTGCAGATAAATAATTTAATATGACCAAGGAGTAGCCAAGAACCCTGCATTTTGCCATTTGTCCAGTTTCTATATTTCAACTGTATATTAAAAACAATTTCTCATTTTGAATGTTTAACGTTGCCATAGTGAATCCTACAGTTAACTGGGACCACACAACCTGGATGGTCAGTAGCATTGCATAGGATGAGATTCACGGGAGCTCAGGTCCAGGCCCAGAGTAAAAGGGAAAGAAGACAGCTGTCCTTCGTTTCCTTGAAGATTATTTTGGTTCCAGGACATCTGTGGAGACCCAAATTCCCAGGTGCTTACATCTCCTATTTACAATGACATTATAACCAGTGCAAGTGGCTAATTGTTATGCAGTTTTGCCTAGAGAATAAAAGCAATGGAGAAGTCTATGTATATTTATTATAGATTCAGCTTATTGAAGCTTCAGTTTCAGAACTTGAGCTGATTGTATCTGCATTTTAAAGAGTCCATGAGATCCTGGAGAAATGAAAACACGCCCATCTGCTGAATCCCACTCTCCTTCAATGTGGTACTGTATTG
Source organism: Myodes glareolus (assembly GCF_982192425.1). Lineage (NCBI taxonomy): Eukaryota > Metazoa > Chordata > Mammalia > Rodentia > Cricetidae > Myodes > Myodes glareolus. The sequence continues at coordinate 36,395,175 of NC_142039.1, forward strand.
TCTTAAACCAAACCCTCCTCAACTGTCCCCCTTTTAGTTTCTTTAGATCCCAAGGGCCTCTGAGGGACGTACATACATTAAAGAGTCAGAGCTAGAGTCTGCACATCACAGAAAACACATTATACTTCTCTTTCTGAGTGGGTTTACTTAGATCAATATATTTATATTTTCAGTTCTATTCATTTCTTGAAAATTTTATAATTTCATTTTTTCTTTATAGATGAATAAAATACAAAACATTATATATTTGTACATTTTCCTTATCTGCTTATTTGTTAATGGAAATCTGAGTTGATTCCATTTTCTAGCTATTGTGAATAGAGATTCAATGAATATGGAAGCAGAAGTGTCTTACAAAAGTGTCGGCTACAGATTCCTTAGGGTGTGTGCCCAGAAGCATATACCCTAAGACATATAGTACTTCTAGCTCACAGAGGAACCTCAGACTGGTTCTCAAAGTTCACACTTCTACTACCCGCGTATAAGGGTTTCTCCTTCTGTACATCCATGCCAGATTTGTATTTGATGTTTTTTATGACAGCCATTCTGACTGAGGTGAGAGAATCTCAGAGTAGTTTTAATCTGCCCTTCCAGAATACTGACTACTAGAATTCAGGGAAGTAATTTTTGCAAAGGTGTGCTAGTTTTGTCACAAGGGAACCCTACGGCCCGCCCGTGGGGGCGTTTTCTTGATTAATAATTACTGTGGAAGGATCCAGATCACTGCAGGAGGTACCTGCTCTTGGCAGGTGGTTTTGGGTGCTAAAAGAAGGCAAACTGAGTAAGCCATGGAGAGCAAACAAGTAAGCAGCTTCTTCCCTGGTTCCTACCTTGACTTTCCTCCATGATGGACTGTGGTCATAAGTGTAAACTAAAACCCTTTCCTTCTCAAGTTGCTCGTGGTCTTGGTGTTTATCACAGATACAGAAATGAAAGGAATACAAAGAATAAACTTAAGCTCAAGAAATTATCAAATAAATGAAGGAAAGAGCTAGACCATAGTGAATGTCTTCTCTGCCACTACAATAAATCCAGTAGAGATGAATTAAAAAGTGGGAGGCAGGTTTATCTAGGGATTAATTGCTCTCAGGCGAGGGCCATGAAGTCATGGTTGAACTGGGTTAGGTTTTTTGGTAATTATCATTATTATTATTATTATTATTATTATTATTATCATTATTATTATTTTGGTAGAAGAAGGATGGTAGAGAGTGACATGTTTGATAAGGTATTAGAGCATTGCCTGGCTTAGGGGTCCAGTAGCTGTGTCCTGAGGTCCTGAGCCCAGTGGTTACTTTGGAATCTGGAACTAAGTGTCCACTTTGTCCACGATTTTGTGTTTTGCATAGGCTTCTGTAAGCATGGGCTTTTGGCAGGAATCTCTTTGTCCAGTTTGCAGACTTCTGCAAGCACTGACTCCTGGCTGGAAATGGGGGTGGGGGGATCTTTTGTCCCGAAACCTCCAGCCTAACACATAAAAGTGCCATTTGGAGAGGTACCATAGTGTGGGCTGGATTGTCACAGAATCAGTGATTGTCTTTGATAAAGCAGCAAGCTACTCCCTTGATTGTTGAGATAAGTTTGGCGAGCAAAACCACAAGCCACCCTGGTAGTTTCACGTATGGATTTGGTGTTCTATGTCAGCCACGCCTCTTCCAAGACTACTTTCTAAAGCCAGGTTCCTGGCTGAGGGTGGATATTTCCCATGTGATGCCACACTGGTGGCAGTGTGACCTGTTCGTCATGGACATGTTGATATTAACAGACATGGAATTAACTAGTTAGTTTTGGTTCCTGGAATGCCCCCAAAGAGTTGTATTATAAACGGGAAAAGCCAGGACCTTGGGATTGTTGAAGAGAGATTTGTTGTGATTTGTAGGCTTTTTTTTAAAAAAAAATATATATATATATATATATATATATATATATATATATTAAAACCACTTATAAGTGAGTATATATGATAATTGTCTTTCTGGATCTAGGTTACCTCACTCAATATGATGTTTTCTAGCTCCATCCATTTTCCTGTAAATTTCAAGGTATTATTTTTTTTCTGCTGTGTAGTACTCCATTGTGTAAATGTACCACATTTTCCTTATTCATTCGTCGGTCAAGGGACATTTAGGTTGTTTCCAGATTCTGGCTATTACAAACAATGCTGCTATAAACATAGTTAGGCACAGGTCCTTGTGATACGATTGAGCATCCTTTGGGTATATAGCCAAAAGTGGTATTGCTGGGTCTTAAGGAAGGTTGTTTCCTAATTATTTGAGAAATCGTTGGGTATTCATAACTATCCTGGGCTGGAGGTTAGGCATGCCCTCTAGTGATGGGCCTGAGTTTTTTTGTGAGATGAAGCTACCAGATAGCAACTTCCCTGTTCCTATACATCTTTTCAGCTGTTTTCAGGACAGGGACACAGAATTGTAGGACAGGACCTGACAGGAAGAGTCTTGTAGAACCAAGATACTTTATCAGAATCTGAATATGGAGAACAAAGTGTCAATTAGAAGCAAAGGGTTCTGTCAACAGATGTCGGAAGCACCAGAGACATGAAAGGATGGACCAGAGATATGAAACCAACAATAAGGTTTGGAAGGTTAATATTGTCACCTTGGCAGGATCAAGGAAAAGCCTCTCAGAACACCTGTGGAGAATGAACTCCATAGATTAGCTTCTGGGCGTGCCTCTGAGGGATTATTTTAGTAATACCACTGAACCTTCTCATATCAATCCTGACTGCAGCCCCTACAGGAAGCTCTCAGGGAGAAAGGTTTTTGCATGCTTGTCTTTGAGTCTTACTGGTGAAATTGTCTACCTGGTTGCCACGTTTGTTTACACTTCTGCTGTTGCTGCCACCACCATCCTTTGCTGATATTAGAACGGAGCTTCTAGCCTCCCATCATCTCCAGTACTTCTCCAGGTTATCAGTACCTGATGGGGGCTCTGGAACATCCGGTCTCGTAGCTGAACAGTTACTGGCTCTCAGGGCAATGACGGTATTGTTGGATTACTCAGACTACAACATCTAAGCAATCTAAAGAATTCATTTAAAGATATAAATTCATCCTATGAGTTCTGTGCTTCTAGAGAACCCTGACAAAGACTCAAGCTATGCACAGTTCTATCTGGTTCCATGTACCTGTTTCTGACTATTCCACTGAGCTCTCTATCAGCTCTCAGCTCTATCTCTATAATTTATCAGCTCTCTCTTTTTCTTTATCTCTCAGCTTAAATTCCTTGGCTACTTGTGGAGGGGAAGAACAGATTTGAGTTTTAATACCAAATCTCTGTCTCTGTCTCTTTCTCTTCCCTATCTCAATCGAGCAAACAAAAACAAACAAAAGCCATTGTGCCATAGTGGCACATGCATGCTGGATAGCAAGCTCATGCTTGTTATCAGCCAATTTCCTCTGTTAAGGACAGTGCTCAAATCGGAGGCTGTGCAGGGTCACCACTCAACCCTCTGTGTATTGTTAGAGGACTGCAGGGCAGGAGTCCTGCTATGGCACACCTGGTAACTTAGTATTTCTCTGTTTTGCATCATTATATGCATTCACTTACTCAACACACACTTACTGAGTCCTTACTATGTGCTGGTTATTCTGTAATGGAAGAGACAGTGCCAAGCAAGGCCAACCACGTCCTGTTCTCAGGGGACAAGCAGTCTTACAGGTTTGTCCAGAAGGGACAGTGACATTTATTGGCTGGATCAGCACATATGCACTGAGAGAACAAACAGTAACCATTGTTCTATGCTAATGTATGCGATGAATTATTGGCTTATGATCTGAGAGATTTATTTATTTGTTCTACTATAAATATTTTCTACTATAAAGAAAGAAGTGTACATAGAGGGGGAGAGAGCACCCAGACAGAGGGAGAGAACCCAAGCCGAGGAGGAAAGATGCAGGCAGGCCTTCTTAAAAGTGGCCAAGTATTCCACCAAGAACAAGGCAAGTAATGATTCTCCAAACCCACCCTTACCCCATCTTCATGAAGGGATGGAAATAGAGGTAGGAAAATAAAAATGAGCAACCTTGAAAATATGATGACTGAAGGGAGCCATCAGAGGAACCAGGGTATGGGTCCACTAATAGAAGTGGGCAGGAGGGGTAAATGGAACAGACAGAAGAAGAAGAGCAGATGCTGGGGCTGGGGTGGGAGGAAGGGAGCCACTGGGAATGGCTATGGAGTTTCTGTTGAGGATGATGGAGCAATTCTAGATCTAGATAATGATAAAGGTGCCTAGTGCTGCTGAGCTATATGCTTAAGGTGAATAAAATGGCTAATTTTACACACTTCGCCATAATTAGAAAAGGATGCCTTTAGCTCTGTGTTCCCACACTGAGGCCCGTCCTACACCGCCTGCCTCTCCGTTCCCTCTCTTGGCTTTTGATCTGGGGGTGTCAGTGTTGTCACCAGGGCAAGGACTGAGCTCAGAGGTATGTGCTTTCTGCTTGCTTGACTTCAAGTCTCACGGGTGAACTTCTTTACTCTGTTCCTGGAGAGCATTGAGAGGTCACGTGCTTAGGGAGGAACACACTGGGCCCATTGGCAAGGCATAGGCTCTGCCGGACAGAGAGGCATCATAGTGTTCTGGTTAGTTTTTGTCAACCTGACTTAAGTTAGGGTTATCTGTGAGGAGCCTCAATTGAGACAATGTCTCCATCAGATTGCCTGTGAGCCATCTGTGAAGGCATTTTCTTATTTAATGATTGGTGTGGGAGGGCCCAACTCACCAGGGGAGTGCCTCCCTAGGTAAGACTCTAGGTGGTACAAAAAAGCAGGAGCAGGCCAGGAAACAACATTCTCCATGGCCTTTGCTTCAATTCCTGCTAGGCTCCCTCCTTGAATTCCTGTCTTGACTTCATGATAACCCCTTCCTTCCCAAGAGCTTTTGGCCATTGTGTTTATCCCAACAACAGAAAACTAAGTAAGACACACAGGTGCATCCCCTATCCCTGCTAGGGGAAGGTATCCTTTGGATCTAACAACAGGGTCATGTCAAAGGCATGGAACTTCCCACAACAATGGCTTCTAGAAACGCTGGGAAGTCCTAAATGCTGTACATACAGGTGGAAAACTGGGTTAAAAGTATTAGTGTCTTGTAATTCAGAAACTGCTGTCATTAAATATCATAAAGTTGCTTTCGAGACATGGAAAGGGAAAATGCTGCCAAAGTTATCTATGCTGTGTTACACAGTGCAGGTTCAGAATGGTTCCATAGCTTTTCTAAGCATACACCACTTGCCAATGCGCCAAGTGACTTTGTACTAGGGCCTTAACTTTTCAAAGCCTGTGAACACAACAAAATTGCATGTATAGGTGGGACAAGCTATTCCCCAATAAGGGATTCCATAAAAGCAACCATTCATTTGTAGAAAAATACCCTCCATGGTCATGTTCTTGAGATGAGGTACAAGTACTTAGACATAGAGGCTGTGTCCAACCTTAATACATGGGAGGATGCTTAGTCTTACAGCAACTTGATAAGCCATGCGTTGTTGATACTCGGAGACCTGCCCTTTCCTAAACAGAAATGGAGGAGGAATGGATTGGAGGTTGGAAACAGAGGAGAATCAGGGGAGGAACTGGGAGGAGAAGAGGGAGGGAAGACTGCAGCCAGAATGTAAACTAACTAAATAAATAAATAAACAAACAAACAATTTTTTTAAAAAAAGAATATTGGTTTAATGATGACATTTGTTTCTTGTAGTATTTTTGCACATATTATTGGTCCTACTATAGGTAAACCATCTTTTAAAAGCCTGCTTATGGGAAATTGTTTATTCTAAGAAGAAGGATGCTAATCCAAGCATGAACCTTGGGTTTTTATAAAGAGCAGGGATGACAAGATGGGGCAAAGAAGACATTCCAGTAGAGGAGGGGGAGAAGGTCTCAGTGTACTCACCTTAATGACATACGATCTCTAGAAGAGAATACAGGATCTAGTGTGATTTAACAAGAAGAATTTGACTTAGTAACCTAAATACCTATTCACATACACCTTAGGAAATAACATCAAATGAGGCTGAACCAAGGATGCAAGGAAACCACCATTTCTGGTGCCCACACTAAAGACAAGTCCAACCTACATTCGTAGACAAAATTTTTCAAATTAGATGAAAAAGTATAGATAGTTAGGTACAAGATTTTGAAAATTCACAGAAGGTGAAGACTGACTGGGAAATCTGCTTTGTTCTTGGCCATAGTCAGAAACAAGAAACATCACTACTACCTTAGAGATGATGGATGTCTGCCCAGCTCCATCTGGTGTTAATTCCAAATATGGCTGCAGAGGTCCTTACCCTTTTATTTTTTATTTTGCATTTGTGGCAGAGATCTACATACTATTTGAGATGTCTAGGCTAAGCAGAAAAATTCTTCCCTGAAAACATCTATGCAAACCTCCATCACTAGTTTGAACTAGCCAAGCCTGTCTCAGCTTGATGGCTTCCACCATCCCCAGCAACCCATCACAGGCTTTGGGTCCGAATTACCAGGGGAGCTTGTTAGGAGGGACATTCAGAGTGGTACAAAAATCTGCATTCTAAAGCACGTTCCCAGGGGAGCAGAAGATGTCGCCTCTGGGAGTCCTAGTAGCTTTACTGATGTACAAGAAGTGTGTGCAGCCTGCTCCTCCCTCGACCTTCAACCGAAGCCTCTTCCTTGTATAAGCCATCTCCTTAGGATCTTTAAGAATATTTCATGCACTCAACTTGCTCTAAAGGAAAAGAAATGTGATGGGCTAGGAAGAGAAGAAAACAGACTCCTGGAAATGGGGCGCTCTCTGGTGCTTTTCTAAAATTATTATTTTATTACAAGTCAACTCACTAGTCTCTCCTACCTTTATTGAGGTTTTTGGGGTGCATTCTTATTGAAGTGCAGTTAGCAAGTATGGATTTTGAGACATGTCAGATTCACCACTAACAGGGGCAGGTGACAGGAAAGCAGAACGAAGGGGCAGCACCTGTCCAGTGGTGTCAGAGACGCTGACCTGTGTAGGTGCAACAAGAACCCACTGAATTTAGGAGTTTGCTGAGGTCTCCTTATAGAACAGTTAACCTTCTCACTACCTTGTTCAGCAGAATGGATCAAAGCTAGGCCTAAAATATCAGAAAAAGTAATGGAAAGACTCTTCTCTAAAGAAATTGTAAAAGCCATCTGGAAAAGAATCAAGATTTTTAATGTGTATGTGAGCACCCCAAAGTGAAATTCTTTCCCCTCACTTAGCTAAACAAGCCTGTCAATCTACAACATCATTGCACTATGGAGTTCTCTCCCACGTTACCACTCTTTCCAGTCCTTGGGATTTCCGCTTACATTCTTAAAGAGTGCCAGCCAATATTAAAGAAACAAAGCCTACCCTGAATAATTTCCTCATGGGATTAATAACACGATTAAGGCAAGGAGATGAAGTTCTATTAATAAATGTAAAATCTTCTTTATGAAAGGGAAGGTGTAAAAACTTCTCTTCTGCCAGTCTCCATCAAGTTTTGAAAGTCCTCTTCTGGTCTTAATGTGATGGCACATCAGAACCCTAAGGATTTTAACAGACATTGGAAATTGAGCTCCCGTGGACAGATCCTATGTGTTCCTTGATTTGCTTGACAGATGTTTGCAAAACCCTGTGGAAAGTTCATTATTGACTTGAAATCCATTTGCTCTGAAGCAGAGGTTATGTTTACCCACTCGAGAATTTTAATCCACAGTTTCTGAGACCCTTCTCTTGCAGTTTGCAGAGACTTGGTGAAGAATCTTATAGGGAGTGCCCCCTGAGGATGACTGCTCACTCCCAGTGTGTGCATAACCAAGTTGTTTGATGAAGATTCACTGGGCATTGCTGTTTTGATACTGTGTTAGTTTAGTACAGAGAACGCATTTGTGTGTGAAATGGGGAGTTCACGGAACACAAGGTCACCATTGTGAAGAATAGTTGTCTTGATCTCTGGCAGTTTCTTCTGAGGAAGCCAAGCTACCTTTTGTCAGCTGGTAAAAACTTTGAAATTGAAGCTAATGCTTATTAAACATGAATTTTCTCTAGGGAGAATTTGACTTTTATTAAGGTGCAATGGAATTCATATTTGCTAAACGAGATTAAGGATAAATGAAAAGGAAGAAACGTTCTGTGTTTCTATGCTAATCAAACAGTAACATGTGTGATTCTTTAAATGGACAAGGACAGGCAAGCTGAACCCGGACTTTCGAAGCACCAGCATTCACTTTTCATTTCAAATGGAGATTTGCAGGAGAAAACATTAGGAGCCATTCAATGGCTGCTGCGCCTTGTTTTAACACAGCGCTCTCCATTCCCTAGCGTTTCTTCTAGGCCACAGACGCAGGGGCCAGTGCTTATTTTCATGGTTGATTTAATCCGTCCCCTCGGCCAGCGTGGGGCTTATTCCCTACAGTTATTCTCCAGCGATCTGTCAGTTCAGATTTTAAAAAAAGTTAAGTGACAAAGATGTGGTGGCTGATTCCTTTAGAAGGCCCTGGAAGCGTGAGTGTACCGTCTGAGATTTCTTCCCAAGGATCTGACTGTGTTCTCTATTATTTCCCTCTCTGTCTTTAGGAGCGTTCCCAATCTAGTCCGAACTGAAACTCCCTCAACAGGCTGTTCAGTTTTGCTCCTTTACGACAGTTTTAGGTTTGCCAAAAGCTATACAGATCTGACTTCACTAGGTTCCTGCTCTGGTTATCATTGTTGTTCAAAGACAAGGCAGAACATACTTCCTCACACAGGTGAAAAAGTCTGAGACCTGAGTCTAGAGCCATGGGCACCCTAACTGTCTAACTGTGCATGACTTTCACAATAAACAATGATATTTCTCCGAAAATATATCTATCTTTTAGTTTTGAGATATAAGAATGCTCCTTTGTCAAACTTGTCTAGACTTTTAAAAGGAAACACTGCAAAATGACTATGGATGGCAAATGCTGGTTAAATAAAACAGTAAAAGTTACTCATATTATGTCTTAAATGTTATTACTGTCTTATTCTTATTTTCTCTTCCCATATCTTTTGCATTTGAATTCTTTAGTGGGATAATGAATATGATACATTTATAATTTTCTTATTTTATATTGATGTATTAACCATAAAATTTAAATAATTCATTTTAAAAGGTTCTATCTATCTATCTATCTATCTGTATACAGCAAGTTCAAGAGATGACAACTCATAGTTTTAATGATGTACACTAACAGTAAAATTACTTCGGAACACAGGTCATCAGGAAAAGAATCTTAGGAAAATCCCTAAAAGAACAATAAATACTGTAAAGTGAGTGCACATCTCACAGATTTTGACAAGCGGTCTTATCTTGAATGCAGGAAGTAAAGCAGTAATATATTTACTTTGTCTTTGGTGCACTATTGAAAAAAGAAGTCAAGACAATTGTACAGGACAGGACATGCTAGGTTACACTGTAGTAGTGATCCCTCTTGGGATGGGTTAGAATACACTGTAGTAACAATCCTTCTCTGGATGGGTCAAGATACACTGTAGCATGGAATCTTCTTTGGTCAGGTTAGGATTCACTGTGGTAACAACCCTTCTTTGCATAGGGTAGGGTTCATTGTAATAATAACCCTTCTTTGGGTGGGTTAAAAATACACTGTAGTAACAATCTTCCTTGGACAGGTTAGGATTCACTGTAGAAACAATCATTCTTTGATTGGGTTAAGAGTTACTGTCTTAACAATCTTTCTTGGGTGTGTTAGAATTCACTGTAGCAACATTGCTTGTAAACTTGCAGGACTGGAGCCTAACAAGCTCATTTCTTTACATCAGAGGAGACAGTGGTCTGAGTTCAACACAGACACTTCCGAAAAGCAATCACTGTCCTGACATTGCCAGGATAATGCCAACAAGAAAGGGACTCTTTGAGGGTAGGAATTAAATATCCTGGCTATGCAGTAAACCCTATCACTTTCTCTCATCATTCATTGTCATTGACAAACACCAGGAAGTACAATCAACTCCCAGAGAGGGAGGAGCCTGAGAAAATGTGACCAACATAAATGACTTCTATAAGGACTCCTTGGAGACTTTACATGTTTATTGCATTCTTTTTGTTTTTATTTCCTTTAGTTTGATCTCATTACACCTTGTGTGTGAATCGCTGCAAGAGCCTGAAACTAGACTAATACCTTACTTAACCAATTAATCATTCTTTTTCTCTGTCGAGAATTTCTAAAACACAAATGTAATCTCTCTCTCTTTCTCTCTCTCTCTCTCTCTCTCTCTCTCTCTCTCTCTCTCTCTCATACACACACACACAAATACACACTCACACACATAATTTGCATGTGTATACATGTTATTATCCTGGCTTTGAGACAGAATCATGCTAATGATACTGATCTCATGATCTTTTTGTTTCACCCTGCTGAATGCTAGAATTCCAAACTATACCACCATGCCTGGCTCATATCATTGTGTATTTTTAAGAAGACACATGCTAGTTTCCATGGTAAAGAATTACTAGGGACCAGATGCATTCTGGTTCCAAATCCCCTTTAGACACTAGCCATTATTAAAACCTTCACATTCATTTCAACTGTAGCACCTGATGGTGCTTGGCTGTGCACAGCCAGTAGGCAGGGACAGCACACTCTCACACTTAGGAAAACAGGACTTTGAAACAGTTTGAATTTGTTGATAGTTCTGAAAAATCAAACCAGGAAATCCTCCATAAGACACGTATTATCTATTTTTCTTTAAATCTACCCAGAAAGTATGACAATCTAGCTTTGTGGAAGGGACTGGGGCTAAGTGGCAACTGTCATATTGGGGGAAATGCTCCTTTCTGACTTCCATGAGGGAACACCAAGTGTATCTTGCATTATAATAACACATGATTCTCTTATTGCTTGCTGCCTTCTCTGCTCCAACATCTTCATACAGTACATATTCATTAAATGATGGGATATGATCATTGTTGAAATCTGCAATGTGACTGGTTACTTAGTTTTACTGGTTTACTTAGCTTTAGTTTGTTCTTCATACCTAGTCACAAGAGTTCCCTGGTTTTGTTCACTGAAGAGGGCTTAAGGAGAGCACTGCTAAATCTTATAGGAAACCAAACACCTATTATACAAGGAGTGACTACTGACTCTAGAGAATGTTGTAGGCTTGTTTTTACATATAGTTCTGCGTTCATTCTTTAATAACTGTGTGGACCAAGGCGGTGTCCAAAACACATCCAAAACCATGTTCTACAAGTGCCATAGGATAAATCGTTTCTAAATAGCAAGTTGTTCAAGAATGTTAAGGAGGATCTAAAGATTTAGGATTTGAAAAACTGGCAAGTTGATCACACTTCAGTGGAGAGCCATGATGTAGGAGGTCCTTCTTTCTATGTGTTGCTTGTATTGGTTAATGAATAAAGAAACTGCCTTGGCCTAATAGGGCAGAACTTAGGTAGACAGAGAAGACAGAACTGAATTCTGGGAGGAAGAAAACAGAGTCAGAGAGATGCCATGGAGCTGCCAGAGACAGACATGCTGAATTTTGCTTGCCACAAGATGATACACAGATTAATAAAAATGGGTTAAATTAAGATGTAAGAATTAGCCAATAAAAAACTAGAACTAATGAACCAAGCAGTGGTTTAATTAATACAATTTCTGTGTGGTTATTTTGGGGCTAAGCTAGCCAGGCAGTCAGGATGAACAAGCAGGCCCTCTCCTTGCAAAAGAGCCACACACTCACAAATATTTGGGGAGCACAAATTGTCCCTGACGGAGGTGGGGATGATATAAAATGGGGTGGGAAGGGAAGGAGGTAGGTCTAGGAGAAGTTGCTGGGAGGAGCGTGAGTCTGATTAAAGCATGTTGTATGAACTTCTCAGAGACCTAATAAAAATAGTTTTAAAATATGTTCACAGAGGGAATGAAAAGCTTAGAAAGTCCTTAAAGGTTATCTGGTTATACAGAAAAGTATTTCAGATGACAAGAACAAATCATAACAGTAGAAAAATAAAAATATCATTCTAACCATGAGCTCCTGAATTCTACCCAATCGGAGGAGCTGTATAACAGAGTAGACAGTCTAAGGATGTTTGTTTTGAAGGTGAAGTTTTTAGATTGTCCTGCCTTCCAGTACGTGGATGTTAACCAGGCATAACAAATATGTTGTCCTGGTATAGGGACAGAGTTACTTTTGGGTGTGGGGCCCACGTGTCAATTCCTTCTCCCAATCATAGCCATGTTCTACTTCCCACCATTACCCAAGTGTGCTCTGTTCGTAAGTGATAGGCAGATAGGCACGTATTCGCAGGCAGTGCTGGTAACACTGCAGCGCGTCTCTTTCTATATGATTTAAACCACTAAATACCAATCTCAAGCTGGTGACTGAACATTGTTTAAAGGAAGTAAGGATCTGAGTTACTCCATGAAGTGCCTCACCCTTGGCTGACTCGAATGAAGTAATAGCTCTTTGTTCTTTTCCTCTCCTACTCTTCATCCCTTATCTCTCTTTCTATGTCTTTTATTCTTCCTCTACCTCTCTTTTAATTGTATCACTTCTTCCCATAAGCCCATATTCACTTTTTAAGATAGTGCAGCTCTCACCTCTCACCACAGAAGCTTTCTTTAGTAGTTGGTGGTAGTTAATACAGAGACTTAAAACAAATAGGTCAAAGTGTGGTGAGCCCATGGAGTGCTTAGTTCTAAGAAAGAAACATCTGTATCCTTCCCTGTAAGACTCAGGGAACACAAGAGGAAGAGGACTGGAAACTCTAAGAGCCAGGGTTTGGAGAGGAATGCTGTGAAATGGTGTCTTCTGGATATCACACTCAGGCATTCACTGCCACTGCAGCTATCACAAATGGCGGAGAAACTAATGAGGGCCCACCCCTCCCTGAGGGTACGTGGTCCAAAAGAGAAAAAGACATTGAAGTGGAGGGGGATGGTTGGGAAGGAAAAGGGTTTCCGTGGAATAGGTGAAAGGGGGCATGAAAAAAAAAATGCAGTAAGGTGTGAAAATGCTCCAAACTCAGTACATTCGTGTATGAAAATGTCAAGTAATAAAAGGAATGAATTAGACCACTAGACAGAAAATCTGCAGCAAAATAAACATTAATTTGTATTAAACTCTGACTCTGCTCATGTGTACTGCGTTCATATTCTACCTGGGAAAACAAACACAAATGCCAATTATAATACCATGTGATGTGCTAATGCTATTTCTTCTTCTTCTTCTTTTCATTTGTTTTTGTTTTTCAAGACGGAGTTTTTCTGTAGCTTTGGAGCCTGTCCTGGAACTCACTCTGTAGACCAGGCTGACCTCGAACTCACAGAGATCCACCTGCCTCTGCCTCCCAAGTGCTGGGATTAAAGGCTTGCGCCACCACCGCCCGGCATACTATTTCTTCTTAGATAATGATTTTCATTCTTTCTCCACTCCTCTTCACATTAAAATTCTTCAAAACCACACTCCAATCTCACCTTTCAGTTGAACTACCTGCATATGGCTTTGTGTTCATATTTTGAAATGGTGCCTTGTTAAGCTCAGGTTAGCCTCCAGTTCTCTGCCTCCTAAACTTTGGGATTATGGGAATGCACCATCATGCCTGGACCATGCTTGATTTGCTCACGATTCACTGCAGTTTCTAAAATGGCCTCTCTAACTCCTTCACTCCATCCTCTCTCCCCTGCTGTTTTCCTCTATTATAATCCTATATAGATGCTACTAGATTTATAATGAAGTTCCCAATAAACCCATTGTGAATTGAAAGCACCTTGTCAAAATTCATCTAATATGCGTAACCTAAAATGTCTACCTTAAATATTCTCAGGACACTTATGGACCTTTATTTCAGCCAATTCTGAGACTCTCATGTAATAGGCTGAAGCATGGTTGTTTCTGTTATATCAGGAGAGTGGTTCAATCTTCTCAGCCTGTCAATAATTGCATTACATATTGCTAGCCCAGGGCAAAGATCCAAATTCAGAACTTAAGGAACGGTTCTACTGAATGTATATTGCTTTCTCATCATTGTTGCACTGAAAAGTTAAAATGAAGGCAAGTTGGGCCCATATCTAAGTCTTAGAACTCATCTAATCTTTCTAGGTAGCCTCTTCTACTCCCACTTAGCACACAGCGAATGTAAGGCATGGTTATTGGAGCATTGAAGTTTTCAGTTTCCACCAGACCAGATGTGGGTCCTGGAGGTGAAACAGCAATAGTGTGGACGGTCTCAGAACTAGCACTAGAGAGTCCCATGCAGTCAGGAGTGATCTTAGAGGTAGTGCATCAATGGCCCTGGGAGATTTTTACCTGAGAGTTCATGATCAACAGGGTTCAAAATTTCCCCACAAGATTAGCTCTCAAAAAAAAAAAAAACCAAAAACCCAACAACTATTATATCCTCCAGGCCAGTGAACATACAGACAGCGACAGCCATGCCTCTCACTTTTCTTTTTCCTCCAAAGGCTGGGTATAAATGATGAGAAAGGATGAAATGAATCTTAGGCGGGGCTCAAGAAAGGGAAGTTGGCAATCTTGTCCCCATGGCCGGGGGGGGGGGGGAGTGGGAGAAGTGGGATGTGGGAAGGGGAACTGAAACGCTGCATCGAGGTGGGGATTGATGACTGCCTGCATATGTACAACCCACTCTCCAGCATGGAGCAGTGTCCGCAGTAGGAGTGACCCAGGAGGCCACGGGACATCCCTGAGCTGTCATGGGGGCAGGAGAAAGGGCAGCCCAATTGAATCAGTTTAACATGAGGTCAGTGTTTGGCCACATCACCTTGGAGGATCTAAGCCTTGATTTGTTCTTCCTGAAAGGACAGATGTGTCCTTTTGCAGCAGAACATAAGAACTGCTGGTTGATGGGCACCATCCTTTCCTCTCTTCTTTTCCCCATTTTGCCCACTGAGCTCAAATCCTTTGCCAGAGAGAGGGCTGAGTTTTCTCTTCTTTGCAATCATTCATTCAGCATGCAACACACATTTATTGACCATATATCTCAGTCTATCAAGCCTCAGGGCAGAACCATCACCTAGGGTGTTTATAAAGAGCCTAGCTAAAGGACTCTTCTCACACAGGCTTTATTACATAGACAGAAAGTGGAGTGATAAAAGGATTCCTTTAAGCAATATTTTGGTGCAGGGGCCGTCAGTTCATGCTTAAAGTACTGTCTGAGAGTTCTAGGCACTGGGTTTGGCACCCAGGATTCCACAAGGAACTGTGGATATTTCTTGCCCTTAAAAATACAATAATTATGCATATAGTCAGTAAATCACTGGCATAGGTGGGCATGCATTTCTGTATTTGGTGGTATTACAAACATAGGTCAATAATAGAGTTAGCATCAGAAAGTGGGGTTGGGAGAGAAGGAAGGAAAGGAAAGAAGATAGGGGGAAGAGAGAGAGAGAGAGAGAGAGAGAGAGAGAGAGAGAGAAGAGAGAAGAGAGAAAAAAAGAATATTATGCCTAGAAAGAAAAGTTTCCTGACAAAGATGGTCTTCTAAAGGCCCACCCAAGCTGGGCAGTGGTGGCTCACACCTTTAATCCCAAGCAATTGGGAGGTAGAGACGGGTAAATCTCTGAGATTGAGGTAAACCTGGCCTACAGAGCTAGTTCTACAACAGCCAGGACTGTTAGACAGGGAAGACCGGTAAAAAAAAAAAAAGCCCACTCACCCTAAAAGATTTGGTCTCACATTCTGTGAATGTGTAAGACCCAGACTTGGCATAGTTTTTGGAATGCATCAATCCCCAACATCACCCTTGGTAAGTAAAGGAAATGAGAATCAAAGACCTTAAATGCTTTGTTCAGAGGGAAAGGTTGGGGTGTTTACTGCTACAGTTTGGCTATCTTAAACCAATAAACACTTATCCCAAGAGGAGGCTCTTATTGGCTTAGAATTCTAGAGACAGCTCTACATCTAATGTTAAAATCCTTGTAAATACAATACATGTTTAAATGAGTAAAATAATTTAAAAGGCTTGTGGGAATTTTTTTTGAAGAACTATTTTAGTGAACATAATGCACACAAGCAATCCCTATCGTAATTTATTATGTCATAGCTTTTCACTATAAATTATTAAAGCTGAAAAATGTCATTGGTACAGGAATTAGGTTGTGTATATATCTTCATTTGTTCAGACAGTGTGGATTAGCATGTTAGGTTTCAGGCACTGTGACTGCATCCAGAGAATTTGGAGGATCAAAGAAAAGGTGTGTGGAAGTCCTGTGTGGAAGGACTGTCTGTCTCTCTGGTGTGTACAGCTCCTTACAGATTCCCAATGGGCACCAGTCACATGGACAGCTATTTCTAGTCCTGCCCACTGGGAGCCAGTTTCCATGCTGCTGACTCGGTGGGAGCCACTGCAAAGCTTTTGTCTTCCCTCTAACGTACTTACGGGCCTGGGAAGACAACTTTTAACATCTGTTTCCTTCTAGGATGAAGGATGGCTTGCTTCAGAGGAAGTGGACTATGAGAGAGGTGTCTGCTCTGGATTGAAGCATGTTGCTTATGTCAAGGGAAGGAAGGAGAGAGCTCCTGAGCCTTTTCTGGGAAGGGGATCCTCCCTCACAGGGGAAATACTGAGGAGCTTTTGCAATCTTGAACCACACCTGTGCATTGCCTTCTGGGTTCATTGTTCAATTTCCAAGTGCAAAGATTTAAAAAGGATAAACAGTTTAGAAGTCACATATCCACATCACTCTTTTTTTCTCATGTGCTATTAGGCAGTTAATAAAACTAAGTTTCATGTAAAGGCATAATTTCAGCAATAGTTCACCTTCCTTCGGCTACAGCAGTGACTTATATATATTAATGTATTGTTTTTGACTCCAGGGACAGCACTGAACTGAGTGCATGATGGTGGTGGCCTCATGCTGTAATGAGTGCTGTACTGGTAGCTGTGTTAGTCTGGAGAAGAACACTCTATGTATTTGCACAAAAATGAAGCCCCATAGAGGATGCATCTTTTGGAATGTATTCGTAAGTGATGCAGACTGTGCTTTGATAGTCTATAAGTTTAGGTAGCTAGCAAATCTAGTTTTTCAGATGAAACAGTATACAGAGAACTGTGTTCTAGACCAGCTAGGGTGCTTCCAAGTCTCAAGTCTTACATGAAAAATTCCACAAGGGATTTTCAAATATGTGAAATTCTGTGTCTCCAGGTGTGATTCACCCTGCACCTGTGGCTTCTGGCTCACATTTAACAAGTGCTACATAGGAACTAAGGTTTGTTTCTGTTTCTCAGCCATATTCCTGGATCCTAGCTTCATTGTCCTGTTTCCTTCATTTGAGTCTCAGATCTAGTGGGGATATTGAATGAGACCACAATTATGTTTTGTTAGCATCTGCAGTTTAAAAAAAGAGAAGATATCAAATGCTAAGTGTGTACCAGTGCTCATAGGACCACCAGCAGTTTGATACACTCAGCCTTACATGCCCAGTAATGTGAGTGGTACTGGGTGGGTATTTGGAACAGGAAGATTGAACATGCATTTTACAGAGGAATAAAGCAAGCTATTTCTAAAATAGCCATTCTGAATGTTACTTCTGTTGTTTATATGATCAGGGCAGAATGCTTCACAGAACTTCAATTCTTGCCTCAGTCAGCTACTCTCGCTTTGACTGGAAGGAATTTTCACAAGATAGCAAAGAGTTCAAATAAGCCTGTCCAAGTTATTTTGTCAAATTGCTCGTTTTTTTTTAAATATTAGCAAGATTAATGACTGCTTGTGGGAGTTATAGAGATTGTGAGAGCAAGAGTGTGTGACCTCCCAGGCCACTCAACTTGAGTGAGGCATAAGGAAAGTTTTGATTTCTCTCCCTTTGGTTCTAACTGGTCTCTGCTCCTGCTGCTGGAGACTGTGGACTAGCCTTGTGGGATGTGTGTCAGTTAGGTGGAGGGGTTCAAGAGGAAAGAAGGATCCTTTGGCTCTCCCAGCTGCAGAATCATGATGCATGGCCTTGAGCATAGGAAGGCTTCCTGCCGAGATGAAGGAGGACAGAGAGGATCTATGTATAAGTGACACTTATTTTTCTAAAGCTTTAGAGTCATCAGCCCATAAACATTACAACAGCAATTAAAAATAAAGAATTGTTCATTCGTGAAGTACTTACTATGTGTCACACTTTACCTCGTCACAGCCCACACTGTGGGATCCGTGAGAAGTCACAAACTGGGCAAAGAAAGTGATGCTGAAGTTCTCGAAGCCTCCTTGGAAGACTGACACTGTGAATGTTCGGGAAATGTTTGCAGATGGGAAGACTGTTGCAGCCAGTTAGCAGAATAAAAGCGACAGAAGCTCCCTCGGAAGCTGAAAGCGATGCCTACATAGCTCACCCACTCAGCAAAGGACAGGCATCAGGTCCTTCTTTCTAAACCTGGGAAGCAGAAATCCATCACGGACAGGTTGAGGAACAGTGAAGGGTTGGATCCAACAGCACAAAGATTTGGGGTCTGGCTGGGTTTAATTGTGATCTCTTGAATCATTGTCTCGACCTGTCTTTTAAAGTTATGGGGCTGTGGGATTGAATGTGGGGTTTGCAGAAAAAAATTGATAATGGCAGAAGTTTCTGAATACACAGCAACCGAAGTTTATTCAAAATCAAACACAATGAGACCAAGTTTGTAGCCGTGCCCACCTGTACTGTGTCACACGACTTTGCTGTCGCTTTCGTTCTTAGCACACTAGTACACAGTGGAGTGTGAATGCCATCATGCTGCAAACCACCAATGAACACTGCCTCAAACACCCAACCTCAGATTCCGGACTCCTGTCCGTGATGAATTGTGGTGTTTCTAAACTACACGAAATGGCTCCTGTGCTTACAGAAATATAAAGTTTTAGTTATGGAAAGCAGGGGGCTTTTAATATTTTCCACAGCAGGTAAATTTCAAATTAGTATGTCTCCAGATCATATTGTGTTAAAATGTTTGACTCTAAAGATTGTTTGAACTGCTGAAATAGAGGCTTGGGAAAAATTGTTAAGTGATTTTTTTTCCCCCTTGGGACCAGCCTAGAATTTTGTTTGTTTTTTAGTTTTTTTGAGACAGGGTTTCTCTGTGTTTAGTCCTGGTTGTTCTGGAACTCACTTTGTAGACCAGGCTGGCCTCGAACTCACAGAGATCTGCCTGCCTCTGCATCAGTGCTGGGATTAAAGGCATAGGAAATGTTTTTTTAAAGCTAGATCCTTGAAGTTCAGGAGACTGCCTGCTGTCCCTTCAGATGAAGATGAGAAAGAAAATTCTTTTCTTTTTGTAGACTCAGTTCTGTCTAATAGCTTTGCTAAAAGTTAGTTCATGAGTCTTAAAAACAACAACAAAAACCCCTTGATTAATTTAGATTCCACCTTTTAAAGCCAAATAAGTACTTTTGAAATATAATGACCATGTATCTTAAATTTTGGCTCTTATATTTCATGTAAATGTAAATGTCATACCTTCTCAGCTAGAGCCAAGATCGTGAATATCCAGACCTGTAGTGCAGGCCTGTAACCTCAACCACCTGGTAGAATGAGCCTGGGGCATCACAAGTTCAAAGACTGCCTGGGCTCTGGAGTGGGTTAAAGCCCAGTGTGTTGAAAGTTAGGAAGATTCTAGGTATTCTATATTCCAAAGAATCTGTGCTCAATCCCTGGGATCTTAAAACCAAACCAAGGTAAAACACAAAAAACAAACAAATAAAAACCCTCCCCCATTTGCTAGTAGTCTTTCTTCTATAAACTCCTCAGGAAAGCTGTTAACCTCCTACCAAAATGTACAGTGCAAAACAACTTTAGAAACTTTGTTCCTTCTCATAGGCTGTTTAACTTTGGTCTGGGGAAATAAAACATTTTGCTTCAACCAAGGACGATGTATAGATGGGAGAAATTCCCTGGTGAACATATTAATTTTCAAAAGATAGAAGAGATGATATGTTTGGTTAGTTATAGTCAGTGGATGATTTCTGTTGGGACTGCATTAAAACTCCTCAAACCCTGTCAACCAGCCATGCAGGCCCCTGTCCACTAGTAGCTTGGGCATTCATTAGCAGCTAGGGTCTGCTGGCCAGAGCATAGTTCAGTCTTCCAATGGAGATGTCTACAGCACTCACGTCGTAGATATGCATAGCATTTTGGGATACCTTATTTGGTGAACATCTGGTGTAGATTCTCATGCATGGTGAGAATTTCTGCTAGCAAACATCCCATATCTTTTCAGTTCCTATAGGCAGTGACCCTGGCCCTCTGTTCTTGAGGATGCCGATTTCATCATTGATTCTGAATGTGAGATGGTTTTCTCGGAAAACTGGACAACTGTTCTCTATAAATGCCCAGTTCTGTTCCTGTCACTCTACTGGAAAAGCCCTTTGCTTTCTTTCTAATAAAAGTTAGGGTCAATTCACATAAAGGCAGGGGATACATCAGCTTCTCATAATGAGATCTGGTGTTCAGACTCATGATACAACGGCCCTTGATCTGGGCTTTACTCCCAAACAACACTGTCAAAGAGCTGACTGGAAGAGACAGCGCTGAACTCTAACTTATTTATCTAGTCAGTAAATGTTCCAATGTTAGCTATGTTCCTGCTGCTGTTATGAGAATAAGAAAGGAGACAACATAGATAGCAATTTGTATCCTTAAGAAACTTATAGTCTAAATGATGGGGACAGATGAGGAAAAACAAGACACAGAAAGAAAATTGAATAGGTTAGATGGTGAAAATTGTCAAGAAGAGAAATCGGGCAGGGATGGGGGTGCTCTTAGGAGACTGTGGAATTGTAGGTAGGGCAGCAAATGACTGAATTGCCAAATAGGTGAGAGGTAGGGAATTCAGATGTGGGGGAAGAATCCCAGAGGCTGAACCATCATGCTAGGCTGATAATACGGTGGCGATGTAGGTGTCAAGCAGTAGGCAGACAGACTGGAGATCCTGGAACAGAAGGAAGGCAGTAGTGTGGAATAGGAGGAAAGATTGGAGAAAAGGAAGGGTTCTGGGTCTCTGGCATCACTGAAAGAGGGCTGGGTTCCTCTGAGTAAAGTGTATTCTTTGCCTATCATGGAGTCAATTTTTCCCTAGTGACAGGTCCTCTGGTTTTTCTGTAGTGGTGAACTTTGGTTCCCGAGTGACAGCTTACCTAGTGGAAAACCCAGTGTTCTGTCTTTCAGAACTTTGTTGAGTTTGCACCAAGCATTTTGGAATTGCTTCTGTGGAGACGCTGGAGACAAATTCATTATCTGTCCTTTCTGAATGACTTGTTTCTGATGTCCAACTGCCTGGATAGATAACATTCAAGTTCAGGGACCTGCCTTGTAGCAAGCGTTCAATATTTTCCGCCCAAGAACATAAGTTTTAAAGCTGATTCAGCCCTCTCTTCACTGCTAGGTATTTTTCTATGTCTTCTGTTCTCTTCTGAAAAATCAATTATTTTTATATAGGATCACCAATCTCTACGTTCCAAGTTGTGTTGTAGTTGCTGGGATCTATAAGGTTTTGATATGGAAGTCCCCTCTATGTGCTGGGATTATCATCAATGAATAAAGAAACTGCTTTGGGCCTACAGCAAGGTAGAACTTAGGTAGGTAGGGAAAGCTAAGCAGAATGCTGGAAGAAAGGAGGCGGAGTAAGGGGGACATTATGGAGCTGCCACTGGAGATCGATGTGCTGAAACTTTGCTGGTAGCCACGACCTCATGGTGATATACAGATTAATAGAAATGGGTTAAATTAAGATGTAAGAGTTAGCCAATAAGAAGCTAGAGCTAATGGGCCAAGTAGTGACTTAAATAATACAGTTTCTGTGTGATTATTTCGGGGTTGAGCAGCAGGGAAAAAACGAGCGGCCTCCCTCAACAGGGTTTGATCTATTTTCCTTACAGTGAGCTATGTGGTGGCGTTAATTCTATTTCTAGCAGTGTTATTCTGTTATTGATGCATCTAATTTATTAATTACTTCTTCCTAGTAATATCTGCTTTAATATTATCATTTTTACTTATGCATTTTTGTGGGTCCTGGAGTCTTCTAAAAATGCCATCTAGGGCTTTTATTCTAGATCTTTTTCAGTGATTTCATGTCCTCTTTCAATTCCCTTTATAGAGAAAGTTTATCCCTTAGGTTTTCTTTGTTTCAAAATATATTCTATCTTTAAAATCAGCACATTGCTTTTATTACTCAGCTACCATCAGATGAAGTATGCTTGAGCCCTTGAATTCTTGGTACTTGTCCATGATTCAAAAATATAGACTGCTTCCTGAATTTGTGTGTTATCCTTGTGCAGGGGCCGTGTTAATCTTCACTGTATTGTTCTAAGTTTTAGTGTAGGTACTGCTGAAGTGAGCACCAGACTAGATTTTTAATTATACTTTTTATCCTTTGTTCCTTCATTTGATGACTAGCCCTATGCAGCCTTACTTATCCATACATGTGACTATATCTGTACGTATAACGATTTGTGTTTCTGCCCTCGGCCTTAGCTACACATGTGTAGCCAGCCCATTGTTATTTCCTCTAATGCTGTAGAAGTTCTCGTCCATGCATCAATCATCAAATCAGTTCAACAGCTAGTTATCAGACACCTAGTAAGCGCCAGATACTATTTTGTATACTCAGGGTAAAACAGGTTATGTCTCTAGAGTTTTCACTGTAATAGAAGGAGACAAAGAGTAAATGATAAATGATATTACTCACTATGTAATATGGCAAAATGTGTGATAATGCCTACTTATTAGGTTGGCATTGGGCATTTTGAGAAGATGTTGGGAAGGTTGGATGCATTTTTTGTTTTTACAGGAGAACTTTTCTTCCCTTATCAGGATCATGTGACCCTCAGAGGTTCACATGAAGGCTGGAGTACCTTGAAGATTGAGTAGCGAGATGGAGAACAGGATCAGTTTGGACCGTGGGCGGGCAAGTCTTCATTGTTCTGTATTTCTTCACCTTCCCTGTTATGCTTTAGCTATAGTTTGAGTGGCTCCTCCCAAACTTCATGTGTTATAAGCTTGGTTTTTAGTGTCACTACGCTGACAGACATTCGTAGGAAGTAGATGGAGATTAGTACGAGCTGCTTATACCTTTGGGTGCTACCTTGGAAGGAACTGAGTTCTTGTGGGATTCTAGCAAGTTCCCTTGGAACGGGGTTAAGACAAACTCCTTCCTAGCTT
This sequence comes from Myodes glareolus, assembly GCF_982192425.1. NCBI lineage: Eukaryota > Metazoa > Chordata > Mammalia > Rodentia > Cricetidae > Myodes > Myodes glareolus. The sequence continues at coordinate 36,418,294 of NC_142039.1, forward strand.
CCTGTCTTAGCATGTGCATAGCTATCACTGTAGCATTATCTTCATTTAGCCTTCATCAGAGGCCAAACAGATCAGGCCACCGTAGGTTGGTTTTTTAGCCTCCAATAACGGAGTTAAATGGTCTTTCCTTAACAGCTAATTTGCTGTGGCAACAACAACTAAGAAAATGGATCAGGTGGGTGTGTGAGGAGCCCTCCACACTCTTCAGCAGGATGCTGGTGGGAGCCTGTTCTGAGGGAAAGGGCTGTCTTATACAGTTGTCTCCTTCAGTGACTCCAGACTCATGTTTGAATTTGTTTGGTTTTGCAAGATGGCAACGGTCCTGCCTTCCTTCTGAGTGGGAAGCCAGAACTCAGATGCTATAGACATGACATTTAGCATTGGCTTCATTGGCTTCAGAAAGAACAAATGGATAGATAACAATTTTCTCATTCTGGAAACAGTCCAGGGTAAGAGGGATGATCTTCATTTTGGTGTGTAAGAAAATAAAATGTAAGTCTTATTATTAAGTTTGTGCTTATGCGTGATCACTTCCTTTGTGCTAGTGTCACATGGCACAAAAATGTAGACATCTGTACATAAACCTGTGTATCTTTTACACAGGAGATACTTTCCCAAGTGTGTGCAATGGTTTAAAACTTACTTTGACTACTCTTCAACCTTAGAACTTGGGGTATTCTTTCTTCTTATTTTGATCCAACACACAGATCTGAAAGGCTTCCCATCCCTTAAAAATGTTTTCCCTTTTCTTTTTCTGCTCACCGTAGAACACTGTGAAGTCTTGCGTGGTGCAGCTGCAGACTCTGGATTGCCCTAGATTTTGGCAATTCAGAATGAAGGTCCAACTGTAACCTTAGCTTTGCCTTCTTGAAGGGTTACAGCAGCTTTTTGTCATGTGATCACCTCACCCCAAAGAGCTAAATTCTGTACTGCTTGGCTGTCATTCCACTTGCAAAACCCTCTTTGAAATCAGTGTGTCTAGGGTACCAAGAGGCCAGGTGGCACATAGGAGAATTCGATTCCATGTATTCCCAACTACAAAATGGCACACATATACATTTCTTACCTTCTAAGAAAGGCTTAAAAGGCCACAGCTTAGCTACCTGATGGTGTCTTCTGAAGGAGCTACACAGAAGAAAAGACCGTGGACTCTCCCATTTATGTAAGTCACATCCTATGCCATGTCACTATCTCATATATAGTTGCTGGATAAAAGCCTACATTGTACAGGAAAGGTAACCTTGTGAAAATGACAGGCGTAGACTTTCTCCGTGTTTTATGCAATTAAAATGTTAACCTTGACATTATACTAGCCCTTCAGTTTCCTTTAGGTGTCCTTCAGTTTGCAAACCTGAGGAACTTTTTTTTCCTGGTATGTGTAAAGAATCTACAGAGAAGCACTATTTTTTCCTGTCTGGGACAATATTATGAGTAGTCATGGAGACTGGCTGTCCTGGGTGAGAGGACTGACTTCTGTCTGAGATTTCCTTTAGCATCTCTATTCCTCTACCTTTCCAGAAACTTTTCCCCAATCCTAGCCCACCTCCCATGCTACTGAGTGATTTGTTGGGTGGAGAGGTGGAAGATAGTGAAGGCCGGCCCTTGTAGCTAGAACCAAACTGGCAAATAGGATCTTTCATGGTATCTCTTCATTCCTCAAGGGGTCCCTCTTCCTCCTCAGAGAACCTGAGACTCCCGGTTTTCCTCAAATGAAGCAGAGTCATCTTATTCCTCTCCATACTCTATGTTCTGCCATTTCTCCTTTGTTATCATCCTTAAGCAGAACTGGCTTGTTTTTGTCTACACAAGAGAAACACCCAAAAGGAGGGTAGGTAATGCAGAAAGTACCTTTTAATGAGTGGCTGTGAACAATGACATCCTCTCTGAAAGCTTGCAACAGGTGGCGAGATAGTAGGCACAGAGTCCTTCAGTGCCCCTGCAAGATGTGCCCCCCTCAATATCCATCTGATAGCAAGTTTACTGAGATTCTCCAACTACAGTTCTCTCTCTCTCTCTCTCTCTCTCTCTCTCTCTCTCTCTCTCTCTGTGTGTGTGTGTGTGTGTGTGTGTCTGTCTGTCTGTCTGTCTGTCTGTCTGTCTGTCTGTTCTGGTTCTTATTTCTTTCCCTACCTCCAGCTCTTCTCTTTGTTAAAGCATTAGTGGCATTAGTTGTGGGCATTTGTGAGAACATTGGTTGGGAATGTATTTGGTACTGGTTTAATGGTGTATCTTTAAGCTAGTGCTAGATATCTTGGTAAAGGAAAGCACTGAGCAATATGTCTACCACACATCTTTCTAATGTGGACAGGCATCCCAAGGTGGCTCCTCTCTCTGGAGGATGGTGGGTAGTGGAGGCAGCATGTGAACGTGCAAACCCAGAAACTTGTGTGTAAAAAAATTATTCCATCTATGACAGCTCTAAACTCTAGCCCATCGTGATACTAGGGATTGAAAAGAAGATTAATCACTATAGAAAGATCCTTCAGAAATTTCTATAAACACTGATATTACATAATCTTTGTTACCCGAAGAGGCATTTGAAAGGTAGTAACCAAAACTAGACGCAATATTGAAGAGTATGAGAGGTTGTGTTGGTGGATTTTGTGATGTTTCTGGCTCTTTCAACCTTTTATTTATTTATTTATTTATTTATTCAAGACTGGATTTCTCTGTATAGCTTTAGCTGTCATGGAACTCACTTTGTAGATTAGGCTGGCCTCGAACTCACAGTGATCTGTTTGCCTATGTCTACTTGAGTGCTGGGATTAAAGGCATGCGCCACCACTGCCTGGACTTTTTCAACTTTTAAATTTCTGTTTTGCTATAATTTTCCATAACTCTGCAAAACCTAATACCTAATAATCTTGAAGGATCCCCAAATTATATAAAATTTCAGTTCTAATATTCTAACCTGCCCATACAGAAAGAATATGATCTACTTAAGTAAATTTAATTTATTTAACAAAAATATACTTATTTTTTTTCAAAAAGGTATTTTAAAGGTGATCACTACTACTTATATTTTTATATTTAAATTAGTAACAGGCAAGGCTTAAACACTTATTTCTCCTTGAGTACACGCACTCAAGGAGTGAGTATGAGCCAGTATGGCCAATGATCTTGCTGTGTTAGCCTTAAAGCAAGAGCCATACAGATGGCAAGCCCAATCTGAACTCTAGTCTTCTTCAGTCACTTAAGGTCTTCATGGAGCTCGTTCTTCAGATAATGTCCCAGAACTTTACTCTATTTACCATCTTTTTCATCCTTCTGTTTTGTTTAGTTTTTCAGGAAACGATCTGGGATTCTGCATAATGCTGATCACATGTTCCACTTTGTTCTCGTTGAGCTTTCCAAGCTTCTTGGTGAGGTCAGTGTACCCTTTTCCTGACACCATACGAGTACACCTCTTCCCACACCCCTAGTGGAACCAATGACAGTGACTATCGTATGCTGCCTGTGGATGTTGCTGCTATTTTCAGGGATCACTACTGACCTGGTGGCAGCATCATGTGGCACACAGTCCTCTGTAGAAGAGCTTTCAACTACTTTAAGTGCACTTTAGGAACTGCAGAAGTTAATTCTTCTGAGTCCCTTCAGAACCCAAATCCACATCTGTGGAGTCATCATCTGATGGATCTGTTGGACATCTGAATATCTTCACATAACTCATTAAAGAGTAATTCTTGCTAAATTCTTCTTATGGATCCCTTCAAAATGACTCAAAACAATAACCAAAACTGCATAAGACAATTAAATTGAACTAGAAAGTAAAGGAGCAAGCTTTACTTGAATACAACTTGAATGGAAACAGCAAATAAAAAAGGCCTTGTGGCATGGTGATTGGAAGCCATCAACTCCAGTTTGACAGAAGTTTCCCAGCTCAAGGATCTACATGGAAGATTAAACTTCATGCATGCTAATAGCTTGAACGAATAGCATCCCTCTCTGTTGTGATTTGATATGTGAACTCTCAGCTTTTCCTGTTGCCACATCTATCGCCTGCTGCCACAATTTCTTACTATGATAGACTCATATCCCTCTGTAAAAATAATGCCAAATGAACTCTTTATTTGATAAGTTGCTGTAGCCACGGTGTTTTATCACAGCAGTAAAAATGTAACTAATACAGAAGTGTGTACCAGGGAGTGACCTATTGCTGCAACAGACCTGACCGTGTTGTTTTGAGGGCTGTGGAAGACTTTGGAACCTTGGATTAGAAAAGCAACTGAATGCTGTACCTTAATAGGTGCTTTTAGTAGGATCGAGGAAGACAATGCTGAGAGCAATTTGTACTGTGGAACCTCAGCTCAAGAGATTTCAGAGGGTAGCAATATTAGCAGCCGTGTTAGGGACCTTTCTTGTGATGTTTTGGCAAAAAATGTGGCTGCTTTTTACCTATGTCCTAAGAATTTGCCTGAGGTAAAATTTAAAGCAAGGAAATGTAGGGATATTTCATTTGTATTTTAATAAATAAATCTTGCCTGAAGATCAGAGAGTAAAACAGCCACACTGGTCTGCCTTACAGACCAGGCAGTGGTGACACACACCTTTAATCCCAGTAGCCACACTAGTTTGCCTTAGAAACTGGGCAGTAGTGGTGCATGCCTTTAATCCCAGCACTAGAAAGGAAAATGAGACTGGAGGAGACAGCTCTCAGACACAGTCTCATTCTGAGATTCCTGGAGGCAGGATTGTCATTTTGAACTGAGGTAGAGGTAAGAGCCAGTGACTGGTTGGTGCAGGAGAATCATCTGTATTCTGTCAATCATGTTTTAAATAAACGCTGATTGGCCAGGCAGGAGGTGTAGGTGGGAAAATCAGACAGGAAGTGGAAATGATGCAGGAAGAGCAGGAGAATTCTGGGAAGGAGGAAGTTGATTCCTCCCACTCCTGCCCAGATCATCAAAGCAGCAAGATGTGATCTGCCCCACTGAAAAAGGTACTGAGCCACATGGCTAAAATAGATCAGAAAAATGGGTTAATCAAGATGTGAGAGTTAGCTAGTAAGAAGCCTGACCTAAAGGGCCAATCAGCTTTATAAATAATAGAAATCTTTGTGTGGTTTTCTTTGGGCTTTCCAGCTGTGGGGTACCGGGTGGAAAAGAAACCTCCAAACAAGCAGTCCCCCCCCCCATGTTACAGATGGCGCCTACGTGGATAACTGAATCCACAGAAAGCCTGGGAACGCTTGGGAAAGATTAGAGTAAAGCATTTCAGTTTTCAGCTGCAGCAGGAAAAAAGCTGCTCTGTTTTAAAATGTCGGCTTTCTGGGCAGTCCTGCCAGGGAAAACTCTGACTCTTTCAAGCAGGCAGTCTGGACTATGGACACAATGTTGCAGCTTGCTTCCTGGCAAGGACCTTGAAATGCCTTAAGAGCTTTTGAGTGTTGTCTTCTCCATATTCCTTAACAAATTAAAGACCCACACGGTCAAAAAGAGAGAGGTATACAGTAAAGAGAGATTAAACAAAACAAAAACAAAAACCTCTAAATGGTTTAAAGTCCTTACAAATAAAAAAAAAGAAAGAAAGAAAGAGAGTAGTTGGATGTGGTGGTACACACCTTTAATCCCAGCACTGGGAAGGCAGAGACAGACGGATCTCTGGGAGTTCAAGGATAGCCTGGTCTACAGAGGGAATTCCAGGACAAAGATATACAGAGAACCTGTCTCAAAAAGCCAAAAGCTAAAAGTAAAAATAAAAGAAATAGAGGTTAAAATAAAGCCACATAAAGATGGAAAATACACAGAAAATCTTAATACTGTATGCTATTATGCTCTCTTTGAATTGTTTAAATGCTGAGGAAGGAGCAACAGCTGCTAAAAGATATTTGCTTATAAATGCTGAAGATAGGTATTTTGAAAATACCTTGGCTTCAAAATTGAAGTTAAAAGGTATGCCACTTTGGAGAAGAGATTTTGCTTTTGTTTCCACAGAAAACGAGAGGCTCTGGATTTATTCAGAGTTAAGAAAAATCACCTTTGATCAAGGAAGGCCAACTGAAAAATCTCCAATAGGAACAGATGGTCCAGATGTCAGAGTTCTTCATCCAGAACAGATTCAAGACTGCTGCCTGAGATGATTAAGACTCACAGGGTACTTCAGTCAGGACTTGATCATAACTCTAAATTTTCTTTAGGTTCCCATAAGATTATCAGCACCCCCAACCAGCTGGAAGTAGCCTGGAATACTATGCCCACATTCCCAAAAAATAGACTATGGCTATTTTTCTTTTTTTTTCTTTTTCTTTCTTTCTTTTTTTTTTTAAAGAGGGGGAAGCGGTGTGGGAGAATTGTCTGTATTGTGTCAATCATGTTTTAAATAAATGCTGATTGGCCAGGCAGGAGGTGTAGGTGGGAAAACCAGACAGGAAGTGGAAATGATGCAAGGAGAGCTGGAGAATTCTGGGGAGGAGGAAGTTGATTCCTCCCTCTCCTGCCCAGACCACCGAAGCAGCAGGATGTGATCTGCCCCACTGAAAAAGGTACTGAGCCACATGGCTAACATAGATCAGAAAAATGGGTTAATCAAGATGTAAGCGTTAGCTAATATGAGGCTAGACCTAATTGGCCAATCAGCTTTTTAACTTACTGAGTCCTCTGTGGTTGATTTTCTCTGGGACTAAACAGCTGGCTGTGGGGGACGGGCAGGACAGAAATTCAAACAAGCAAGCCTCTATCATGTTACAGCTGGTTATTTTGCTTTTCTGACCTTTAGGTTGAACCCTAATTTCTGTCTCTGGGTTTTTATTAATTGTGCTACAATGGACTAATTCCTTTGGTGGAGGAGATTGCAAGATAACCTAACACTGGTGCTACATACGTTATTAAAAATGGGTTAGATCAATATGTAAGAGTTAGCCAATAAGAGGCTACAGATAATGGCCAGGCAGTGCTTAAATGAATACAGTTTCCATGTAATTATTTTGGGTAAAGCTAGCCGGGTGGGAGGCGGGAAGTGGCCCGCCATTCCTTCTACACTTCCTTCCTTCCTCCCTTCCTTCCTTCCTTGCTGTTTTGGTTGTGAACCTAGCTTTTAGTGGCTGCACTATGGGCTGCCATTAGGAAACTGCCTTGAGTCTCAGTAGAGCTTTTGGATTTTAAATAGTCCTGAGCCTGAAAGACTATGGAGACTTGGAGTTGGGCTAAATTTTGCATTATTATGTGACCAGAAGCCCAGAGGGTTTGGGGTAGGGAATGGAATGTGGTAGTTTGAATATAGTGTCCCCTACAGGCTCAGATGTTTAAATACTTGGTCTCCAGTTGGTGGCACTGTTTGTGTGGTTTAAAAAGTGTGGCCTTGTGGTTGAATTATGTCGCTTGGAGAAGGCTTTGAGGTTTCAAAGCTTGAGCTATTCCTATTTCACTCTCTTTGGACTTGTGGTTCAACATGTGTTCTCTTAACTGTTCTTGTCACCATGCCTGACAGCCAAAAACATGAATAGAGTTAAAAAGCCAAGGGCATTGGTTGCAGCACTCACCAGAGTATAATGAAAAATCCTAGAAGGCAGAATTAGAAACTGAATTGATACCTTAGTAGTGTGTTAATAGTGGTAGGATGACACTTGGGGAGGGAATGTGGGTCTGCAGAACTGTGCTTAAGTCTTTTAATAGTTACTAAGTGTTTGGGTTTCCCCATTCATAACAAGCTTAATGGCATCTATCTGTAAGCATAGCTAGAATAGACAGGAAGAATAGGCAGGAAGTGTTGGGTAAGTTGTTAACTAGTGGTAGACTCCCAAGGAATGAAAGCTATTATCTTCTTCATGGGATTATGCTATTCTGCTGTTCCAAGGTTATTGCTTTAGATTCAGCAGTAATAGATGCTTTTATAAGCAAGCATGACTTTATTTTCAGCAATGCTAACTGGTTACTTACAAGCTGGCAGCTCTGGTTGACTTAATGTGTTGGCTCCTCTTGATTTGTGAACCTGGCTTCTATTTGTTAGGAGACTGAGGATTTCAAGTATCCTTCACATATATAAGATTTCATGGCCTGAATTTACAAGTATAACATTTGACTCTAATATTAAATGACTATCAAGAAAAAGAAAAAAAAGATGAAAAATAGCAATGACGGTTATTCTCTAAAAAATGAAATTGAGTCCTAGGGTGGTTAAAGAATTTACTATTCTATTCTAACAATGAAAAGTATCTTTTGAAGACATCTAAGTGAAAATTTAGCTCATTTCTCTTTTCTTTTATAAATATTCAGTGGAAATCATGCACATGAAAACTCAAGGCATCAGGCTTCAAGTGTTCTTAGCACACTGAAGAACATTAGCAAAGACCTGTTTACAACCCCGCATTTTTAGAGAAGTGTAACACTGCCAATTTAAGTCACACATTTCCCTCCAGATTATGATTGTGTGCTCTCAGTGCCATTGCACAGCAGGGAGGGGGCGATTATCAGCATCTCCACATGTGAATACGACACCTGAAAATCTCAAAAATTCAATCTTGAGCACTGTAGCTATCAATAGAAACACAAAGTAGCAAGAAATATCCAGACTCTTGCTGCACAGCGGTTGAAGCAACACAACTGTGGCATAAAACACTTTTGATTTGTCCTGGCCTCATGTTAATAAAGCCCAATATAGAGGGTTGCTCTGAATTTCTTCTTGTACATTATGAGCTACACATGACAAAAACACCTTTTAATTATAAATGCGTTTTGTTTTAGACACAGTCTTTAAAAACAGTGAGATAGGAATTCTCATTGATTAAAGCATAGGAAGCAAAAAATATGTTACCATTACTAATGCTAAGCCCTTTAACAAGCTTGGCTTCTCCACGAATAAAATGAGAATTTTTTTCTTAATAAAGTTACTATGAAGACTAAGTGAAATAACTTACGTAGCGGGAATATCTCAGCACTGAGTGTGCAACAATAGCAATTGTTACATTCTGGTATCTAGACACAGTTGGCGTTTTACATCAAGCTTATTAACCTGTGAATTTATGTATCTACACAGTTAAGGAAAATGTTCCTTTGTAAAATCGGAAATCTAGATCATGAATTTGGCGGGGGTAAGGACTAATGGAAATGATATTGTGTGATTCCACCTTGTAGAATTTATTATATTCTGGAGTCCTAGAATCATTCCCACAGGAATTCTTAGCTTCAGGCTCATTCTCACTTTTGGGGTCACTATCAAACCTAAGTGTGTGACTAAACTCCCCGTGACTTTCTAGTAAGTTGGAAATGCTTGCAGAATTTTAAAAATAGGGCAGTTGTTTCTAAACACAGTGGCGTGTTAGCTGTGTATTCCCAGTTTACATGGAGTCAGTTTTATGTTCCTCCCTGCATGAGGAATCTCTGTCCACACCAGGGATGGCGATTCTCACTTCCTATGCCTCAGGCTCTGTTTCAATTCCAAGTTGGTTGAAGATTATTTCTTTTGACCTGTTTTTAATTTGCTTTGTTTTGAAAACTAGTTCTGAACCTTGGAGACATCCCGCGATGTGCACATTTAAGATGCAGGTCCTGCTTGTGTGCAGAGAGGCTCGGTGGGAATTGGTCCTGTTCAAGACACCCAATAAATGTTGACTCAAAAGATGTTGATTTAAATAAACTCTCAGAAGATTGTTCCTGTGGTTTGTTTTTGTATCTGTTATGTTTATTTGTTGAGGCAGGGGATTATGTGGCCCAGGCTGGCCTTGAACTAGCTGTATAACTGAGGTTTGCCTTGAGGTCCTTCTTTTTCTGCCTTGCCACCTAAGAGCTAGGATTACAGGCACATGAGAACTTACTCAGCTCTCTTTCTGTAGCTGTAAATTCCTCTTTTTCCTGTGATGCACTGATCTTTTTATTAGTGATTTTTAAGATTTCTCTGTATGTTAAAGCTACATCCTAGTCTGTCATGTAATGTTACAAATATTTTCCTCTATTATTTGTCTTTTCATTTTTTTTAATATGAAGATATTTTTATGTGCCGTATCTTTGAAGATTTTCAGCATGGGCTCATTCTCTTTGCTTATACTTTCTTTTTTATGTGCACGTTTGTCTGTGTGAGGGTGTGAGATCTTGGAGTTACAGACAGCTGTAAGCTGCCATGTGAGTGCTGGGACTTGAATCCCAGTCCTCCGGAAGAGCAGCCAGTGCTCTTAACCACTGAGCCATCTCTCCAGCCCCTGCTTTTACTTTTTTATCCTTGAAATGCTTAGTCACATTTGAGATGAGATAAATATCACAGAATGGATTTGTATAAGAATGTGGCATCCAGAGAGAGTTACATAAATTAGTCTAATTCCTTATTTGGAATAAAGTGCATTGAAACAAAATGGGCCCAGATACAATTTAGTATTTAATTTTAGTAATTTAAAAAAGTTCAGTAGCTCTATTCTGGTCAAATAAGAACAAATGTTCTCTTCAGCTTTAAAGGTTTGTTTTACAGAGGACAGATTTCCATACAGACACCTTGTGGTGAGCTGGGTCTGCCAGAGGTAACCGTTTTCTGGACTTTAACAGTACCTTGCAAGGTCAGGGAAATACTCAAGTAACCAGCTTGCCTTTCTACCTAGACACCCCAGTTGACTTAACACAATATATGCCCACCTTGATTCCCATCAGTTTTCACCCTTTGTCCTGTGTCAGTCCTACTTGCCCTCCTGGCTGCTGCTGCCTGCCCCTCGCTGTGATAGATGCCCCCTTGTGGGCAGAAGGCTCCTCCATCCTGCAGGTGAACCCACAGTTCCCTGATTAGCAGATCTGTTTTGTGCCGGAGAAAAACTGCTTTTCCTTTCATCTCAGCCTTGTTTATCATTTTCTCCATTCACAGAAATAACAAAGACCTGAAGCAGGTGCTATGCGAGTTTTATTTCTTAACTTCTTTGTTCTGGGAAGTACTGGAGAGGCACTTCCTTAGGATTTACTTAGCTTCTCTCTTCCTTTTCTGCAAATGTGGAGATCATATATCAATTCCTAGATGGACACTTTGTAGAGACCAAGTCATGCTATGTGTGTTTCATGACATCATGCATATCACAGTCAGTCTTGAGGATTTGCCCCCATTCTGACTGAGGAAGGAGAGTCAACCTAACCTCCCAGGCTTCATTCCACCTTGCTCAGACCCTAAGATCAACTCCCTTTGTACCTTCTGACAGCTGCAGGAATGGGGTATTGTGAAAAGACAGAGGACAAGAACCATAGTAATCTTAGAATAAGATGGGTGTTTCTATCCGCCCATTTACAATAGCCAGGTAGAGGAATAGCAATACAAAGCTGACTATTGGAGCCTTGTCTCTGAAGAAGTAACCACTACTCTTTAGAACTGGGATGCAAGAGCAGTGGTTCTTTAATGTGACCAATCCAGCAACCACAGTTCACCATTTGGGAACTTGTCAGACAGGCTACACCTTAGACCAGCTGCTAGAAAACTATAAATGGGCCTTAGAAATCCACATACATATTAATGCATCGTCCCAGTGATTCCAGTTGAAGTTTGGCTAGACAGAGCACATAGCCAGGCAGAACTCACATCTAGTCCTCTAAATTTCAGTTATTCATTACGTAATAGTTATTGCATGCCCGCAGATATGCAGTCCTGCAGTTACTTAAGGCGTTCCGGCTGTAAAAGGCTCTGGCAAATGCTCAAGCTGCAAAGGAGAAAGAAGACAGGGACTCATGTCCTCTATGATTCTCATTTGAGTCTAGGTTCTTGAGTCTCTCATATTAAGATAGTTGATACTTATGGGAAGTCTGTGTGTCTTGTGCCATACCAATCTCTACTGCACTTTCAAAGAGTGATACAACATACTCTTTATCATCAAGGAGATTGAAATTTCACTGAGAATCAACAAGCAATCAGGGAAGAAGCAGTGTCAACATATGCATACAGATGTAGATAGATAAGAGAGAGACAGACAGACAGATACATAGATAGATAGATCGATAGATAGAGGATAGATAGATGATAGACAGGTAGATAGATAGATAGATAGATAGATAGATAGATAGATTATGTAGGTGGTAGACAGGCAGACAGACAGACAGCGACCGAATGACAGGTAAATAGGAAGCTAAGTAAATACACCAGTAATTAGAAGCTACATCTGGGTAAACCCTCTGTTAATAGAAAAGGCTACAAACCTTATCTGCTGAGCAGTACAACTCAGCCAAGCCTAGCCTACATACGCTCTGAAGATGTACATTAACTTGCCATTGATAAAGATCATTGAACACAGAGCCTGTTTAGTCATCAAACATTGAATAGTTCAGATATTCTATTCAATACCTTCCATCCTCTATGATCTCTGGCTGGCTGGGTACTGCAGCTTCCTGATGCTACCCAGCCCCGAGAGTGGTTCTAACTGCTTACAAATGAACCAAGTAGTGACCTTTTAAGTAGGAACAAATCGAGAGAGGTAATTTCTTACCTTATTCCATGAGGACTTTAATTAGCTTTGTAAGTTTGGGGACAGATTAAAAACAAATTACGATTCTTCTTTGGATTTGAGGAGAATCATTGACAACATCTCTCATGTTTCTCTTTTGGTGGGGTTGAAAATGTGGGCTCTGGTGACCTCACAAAATCCTGGAATACGGGGAACAAATCCAGAGGATATCATAACAGAGCAGCTGCTTGGAGAGCAGAGCGAACTTTCCCAGGCACAGCCTCAAAGAGCTGCCCTTATCCCTTTCTTAGTTAACATTCTCATTAGTGACTGGAGGAAGGGCAGAGAGGGGATGACTACCAAGACGATGACTGACAGAATGAGGGTGCCACACGCTCACGAGGAGCTCAGAGTGGCAAAATAAACCTGACAAGATAGAATATAATGAAGAAAAGGTAGCAATTGATTTTAAAGCGAGTGCACATGCGCGCACACACCCTCAGAGACACAGGCACACACGCATTTGCATGTGCCTCTACAGAACTCTTAGAATAAGGATCCATGGGTAACAGAGGGACACGGGTACAGTGCCTCACAGATTCTGTGGACAGTGAGCAACAGTGGAGCCGACACAGTTTTGGGGTTAGCCTAACTTGGTGCAATCAATAACAGAACAGAGCGTTAAGCAAAGGTAGTAGTAGTCCCCCTATGCATGGCTGGCAGACCCTAGGGGGAATAGTGTGTTCAGTTCTGGATGGCATGATTTACTAGGGACACTGCACAGAATTCCATCATTTCTTCATGATGCCAGATGACCCTGAAATGATTGAAACTAAAATCTCTACAACCGTGTCAATCCTAATTTCACAGGAGGACTCGAGAATGAGTCCTCGAATTATCAAATGGACACTGAAAATCGCATTGAACTTTGGGCTAGGATGACTGACATCACAGAAGAGAAAATTGTGAAGCGCTGGGAATAAGAAAAGCAAAACTGCTCTCTATAGCATTTTATCAAAAAATAAACGGGGCACAATTTTCACTGTGAAATGAAAAAAAGGTCCCCAGATGGGTGTTATGCTGCACACCTTCCATCCCAGCACTTGGACGGCAGAGACAGGCAAATCTCTGGGAGCTCAAGGCCAGCATGGTCCAGATACTCAGTTCTAGGACAGCCAGAGCTACATGGTGAGATGTAGTCTCACAAAACAAAACAAAACAAAACAACAACAAACCAATAAAATAGCAAACCCTCAGAGAAAACCCCAACAAAACAAACAAACAAAAACCCCAAACCAAACAAAACCTACATATAAAACAACCAAGCAACCCAACCTCACAGAAACAGGACAAGGAAAGGATCATTCGAATGTGGCAGACGCCTTCTAAGAAAGATTTTGTAACTTTCCCTCCATTCTTAGGCTGATGTCTTTGGAGGTGAGGTCTTTAAAGGAGACAGTGAATAAACATGGAGCCATTAGGTAGCCTTAATCTAACAAGTCTGATGGTCTCATAAGAAGGTAAAGTTTGGGTAGACATAGGCAGAAAATGGCCTCCCAGAACCTGGGGAGAGGCCACCCAAAACACATTCTTCTCTCTTGGTCCCTCAGAACCAACTCTGAGGGTGGACTGTCTCACACCTTTAGCACGAATTCTGATTGGTCATAATAAATAAAACCTGTAGTCAGGTATTGTGGGGGGAAAGCTGAAAGATCAGAGAAGCAGTGTAGCTAGTAACTAGAGAGACCTTTTACCTCTACCAAATCCTCAGAACAAAAGAGCAATCCTGTTCTCAGACTGCCTCCTCTGACTGTATCCTCAGACTAACTGCTTCTGACTGCACTGCCTCCACTAAACCTCAGACTGCAATGGGCTCCTGTCTCCTCCCACCTTATATTACTCTCTTACTCGACCATATCACGTCCGACTCCACCTCCCTGGTGCTAGGATTAAAGGTGTGTGACACCACCACCTGTCTATTTCTCTTTGAGACTGGATCGATCTAGTGTAGCCCAGGGTGGCCTTGAACTCACAGAGATCCATCTGCCTCAGCCTCCTGAGTCCTGGGATAAAAAGTGTGTGCCCCCACTGCCTGGCCTCTAAGAGGCTTAACTTTGCACTCTGATCTTCAGGCAAGCTTTATTTGTTAAAACACAAACAAAATATCCCAGCACCCGCTGGTGGGAGGATGATTTCTCTGGTTTAAGACTCCCTGTCTGCAGTACTTCAGGACAGCTGTCCTAGAGCAGAAAAGAGGTTAGGGCTGGGGATGACAGCTTTTCCCAGCCCTAGCATTCTGCCGTGGATACAGAGCCTTGGTTAGTAGTCCTTCTCCCAACATGTAATTTCTCTATGAGAGACTTAACATTTGGAAACACCTTCCAAGGGATCTGGTTCTCCTCTTGGGCCTTCCATTATCTCCCTGATCCTTAGCCATCTTGGTGTATCTCTTATTAGTCTTTCCTTTGCACATTTAACGGAATTCTGGTCTCTGCTTTATTTGTAGATTCACTATACAGTTGAGCCATGGAGACACTTTAAAGTTTTATAGTTTATGTTTCTGTGACATTTTGATGAAGGATAGCATTCTACACTGGCCTTTAAGAATATTATTAGTGACTGAACCCCTCACTCTTGAGCAGTCACAGGTCTGCTTCTTGCCAGTGTGGCTGGCCTTTGGGAGAGGATGCTAGACTTGGCTACCTAGTCAGATTCAGGGCAGTTTTGAAGCCCTGCTGCCAAGGCAGGCCATCGATGCTGGGGAGGCTTTATCTCCTGGCTAACAGGATAAAATTCCCCTCATGTTCGGCACGGAAAAGCATGCCCAAAGGAAGCTGCCTCCAGCAAGTGCAATCCCATTCAGTTAATCCCTTGCTGAGAGTTGTCTAAGCCATTTCTGCCACCGTGTCCTGGAGAAGAGCAGAGGAACTGAGCAAGGACTTGCGTATAAGTCTTGTGCACACCCAAGGACAATGAACACTCTAGCACAGTTTGGCTTTCTGCAACTGCCAACTCATATAGTCAATTCTCAGAACGTGCAGAGTAAACCTTTCAATGATGCATGAAGCCCGTACCAAACTTGAAAAATTCCAGCCCCTCATTATCTATTTAGTGCGAGTTCTCTGCTGGGCCCCCGCTGGGAGACTGGCATATCCCTCCTACGTTTTGTTGTGTATATTTTAGGGTCTTCATGTGGTATCAAATGCTGTGGGTACAAATTAGGGATTGGTGTTTGTTAATTTTTTTGATCTCTCTCTTGATGGATCCACATACATATTTATTAGGCAGATGAAGCATGAAGAAGTTAAAGGATTTGCTGATAAGATGGACTGGTTATATAAGAAGGTGGAGAAATGGATGAGATAAATGATGAAAATAAAAGCACCACCCCCTGGGCAGCCCAGGAGAGCGGGTGAGGGGGCTGTGCTGGTCTCACCCACACAGCCAAGATGATTCACAGGTAGACCTGTTTCAGATCCGAAATGCTTACTGGAAATCTCTGTTAGCATGTATACTTTTACTTAAAGTGGACTTAGCAAGGGAGACACAAGTGCCACCCTGACCTTCTAGATTAGTTGTGATTGGGTGTGCTCAAACAATGGCTTCCTGCTTTCTGATCTGAGTACAGGTGAGATTAGACGCACCATTAAAGCAAAGTCATAAAGGTTATTTCTTGACTAGGCAGGGCCAGTCACCCAAATCCATTCTACAATGAAAACATAATTAAATACTCCATTTCATCCACCTAACTTGCTCACCATCACCATTGGGCCATGCAGTGGCTGCAAAGTGGGATGGTCACTGTTGTGAGCAGATAGCAGCCAGAGAGCTGCAGCTGCCTCCACCTGCCTACTATGAAAACCTTTGAAAACCACTGTGAGTCAAGATACACTGGAATGTAGTTAAAATAAAATTGTATACTATAGATATGTGGCTTGTCTCATCATTTACTTAGGTAATTCTCAAGTCATTTTTGTCTAATGACAGTGAAATGCAAAAGGGAGCTATTAATGGTGGTGTTTCACCAATGATGGCTGTATTCTCTCTGGTGATGGCTGTGGTCTCACTGGTGATGGCTGTGGTCTCACTGGTGATGGCTGTGGTCTCACTGGTGATGACTGTGGTCTTGACAAAATGCCTGCCTTCCTTCAAGTATGCTAGAATCTGACAGAAAAGTGTTTTCTGTGTTTTTGAGAGAGCATGTGCGTGTGTGTGTGTGTGTGTGTGTGTGTGTGTGAGAGAGAGAGAGAGAGAGAGAGAGGAGAAAGGATCTGCTATGAAAATAATGCACCAATACTGAAGACTATAGTTTTAATAGGATTTCTATTATAGATTTTATGCTAATTACCAAGCCTTCTTAATTTATACTCAATTTAACTCTTTCATAGGCAAAAAACAGACCTAGATTTTCTTTCAAATATATTTTAGAATCAAAGTTTCTCAGACTGTAATTATTGTTCTGATATTCTTAGATTTCAGAGCTTGTTAGGTTTAAATTCCCTGTGGCCTTCAATAATATCAATCAAGTGAGTTTTTGTTAGGCAATTAAGTTAATTTATTCTCTAGCTTGTTCATTTGGTCAGTTATTAATTAACCCTTTCTTTCTTTGGCAGAGATGGAGCAGACAGTGAAAAATAACAGTGAACAAAACAAGGCACAGAGCAGCTTATCCTAGAGCCCTGAGGGGAGGGGAGGGAAAATATGAGCCTCATATTCAGTCATGGAGACTTGAGGCATCTGCAGCGCTCAGTTCTGGAGTGGCCCAGGCACTGGAATGAGAGACTCTGGGAAGAGGAGGATGTATGATCCAGATGGGAGGAACAAGGTTTGCAAACATCCTGCAATGGGGACTTCTGTGGAGCTGCGAAGGAGGTCTAGAGGCTGTTTATAGATTTGAGGTTTGCTCCTAAGAGCTAGAGGGACAGAGCATTCATTTTGAGACAATAACCATGTCTACATTATAGATACTAGTTTTAATTGGGGGAGGGAAAAGGGGGAGAGGAGGATAGTTATTAAAAAGACTTACGTGAAAATGTGCATTATGGAAACAGTTATGATTATGACAAGGTAACCTGCTCTCTCTCTCTCTCTCTCTCTCTCTCTCTCTCTCTCTCTCTCTCTCTCTCCAAACATTACACTCCATAAACTGATTTGTTAGGAGAAGCAAAGGAGGCATAGATTAGCTGTTGTAATAGGCTGCTAGTTTGTTCCCAGCTGCTCAGCCCCAAAATAATCACACAGAGGCCATATTATTCGCAATACTGTTTGGCCAACAGCTTAAGCATACTTCTGGCTAACTTGTATCTCTTCATCTAACCCATCTCTATTAATCTGTGTATCACCACGTGGCTGTGGTTTACCAACAAAGTTTTGGTGTCTGTCTCCTGCAGGGCTACATAGCTTCTCTCTGACTCTGCCTTCTTCCTCCCAGCATTCAGTTTAGTTTTACCTGCCTAGTTCTATTCTAACCTATCACGTCAAGCCAGTTTCTTTATCAATCAATGATATTCACAGCATACAGAGGAGAATCCCGTTTTCTGTTTAATTGAAAAGGAAGGTTTTAACTTTAACATAGTAAAATTACATTAAACAGTTATCAAGCAAGAATTACAGTTACAATATTTATATCTATTTTAACTTTTAACATAACTAAGTAAAACTATAACTATAACTATCTGTTCTTACACAAGGATATAATATTACCTAAGTGAACAGGAAGTGCATTGTAAGCAACCTCCAGAACTCTAGAATTGGCAGAGACATTCTTCTGCCTGGACAGTCAACCAAAGTTTTTCAGTACTGTTGGGGCATCCATCTTCAGCCTACTGGCTCATAGTATCTGGCAGACTTTTCCACAAAGCAGGAAATTTCAAAGACAGTTCCACCTATATTAGCAGTTTGTCAGTTACTTTTTTTCTGTGCCCTGCAGAATGTCTAGCCGACTCTTTCATGAAGCAGGAACCTTGAAAGATCGTCTCACCTTTAGGCAAGTTCAGCAGTCATTTCTCTGTGGGTCTAAGTCTAATACAAAATTATATACAATAAAAACAAATATCAAGTATAAAAATTAGAATTACGATCAGCATAAACAATATCATACAACATGTCCAGTTCAACAGCATTGCATGTCTGGACAGGACAAGCTAGATACAAGAAAAAAAGATTGTCAAATCCTGCCAAGACAGGGTAAGACAGTTATGAAAATTTTCCTGCCTCTGAAAATGGTCTGTCAGTTACTATTGGCCTTAGCCAAAGTTGGTTGCTCTAACATTGCAAATGAGACTTTGGGTGATTGTCCAGGTAGCCAGTTGTCTCTGTCATTTGTTGCACATTTTGGAAGTTGCTTGACTGCACTTCCTGCTCTCTCAAGTAATATTATTTCCCTTCTCAGGTCTTTGATGGGGTTGACGACTCAATAGTCATAATTACTTTCTTCTCATGACTTGACCAAGTTATTTATAATATAAAACTTAGACTCCTTAGGAAAGGATAATTATTGAAACATTTATCACATGTTTCTTGCTTGATATTGGTTATGCTGGTCGTAATTCTAATTTTTATACTTGATATTTGTTTTTATTGTATATAATTTTGTATTAGGCTTAGAACTCTCTTATTTAAACAAAAGGGAGAGGTGCTGTAGGAAATCCTTCAGCCAGTAGCCTTTAAGACCTGCCCACTTGGGCATGGCCTTTTATACTATAAATGCCAATGCAAAGCGCACCCTCCCTCTCTCTTCCAGCTGTTGGATTTTGTTGCTATTTTTCTGTTTGGGCAGAGGACTGTGATCTGTGAGTCTACCCCTAAATAAATAACCCTTTAATGTACTCAATTCTGAGCTAGTGTGGGATTTCTTTTACGTGTCCATCTTCAATTAGCTTTAGAGTTCTTATAGTTAAGTAGATCAAAGAACTCAAATGTTTTCTTGTGCTACCTGAATATTAAAGATGAAATGAACAGCCTCAACTTATGTGATAAAACTGGTCTCCAATCTGAAATTGCTAAACTGAACATTGTAAGCTGGATTTTTAACTTCATCAAACGTGGGTTGTCTTGTTTTATTTAAATTGGATTATTAAACATTTGAGTAAGAAATGAACTTACAATGAGATATAAAGCGCTATCAGTGTTAAAACTACTTAATTCCCAGTAAAATGTGAATGACTAATGAACATAGGATGCAATTCTGTAGAGACAGGGACCAGGGTTCCTTTTTATATCCATCAATCTATTTTAGTGCCTGAAAAATATTGTTAATATGGAATAAAGTTTCATTTAATAATAAATGAAAAGGAAATTGTGTTACTTGCAGTAAAATGAATGGAACTAGAGATCATTCTGCTAAGTGAAACAAGCCAGACTCACAAAACTCCACTTTTCCACCCTTGTTAGACTCACAAAGACAAGAATGGTTGATTTTCTCCCATCTTCCGTACATGGAATGGGTCTAGATAAGGGGAGGGAAAAGCTATCTAGTTTCACTTTCCTTTGCTTATCTGAATTAGCACTTTTCAATTTTATTTTTAATGTGATTTCTTTTTGATATATGTTTGCAAAATGCATTTACCCTTTATATCCATGGCCTTGGCATTTGGAAATTCAACCAAACAAGCTCAAGCAAATGCTTCTTTGTGTGTGTGTGTGTGTGTGTGTGTGTGTGTGTGTGTGTAAGAAATGTGCAAATACTACATAATTTTACAAGGGGCATCAAGGAACCATGGGTTTTACTCATCGCTAAGGCACAACTGTACTATTAGTAGGAGAAATTATTTGATGAATCTTATTAACATTAACATTTTGGGTTAGAAAGTCTACTTTTAATCCATCAATTTGGCTAGCGCTATTGATTCAGTTTAAAAACTGAGATAGTTATGCCGTTGTGATTGTGACTTTCTGGAGGGACAGTTGGTTGTTCCAATGACATGATCCCTGGTTCCTGTCTAAATACATGCACCATTTTAGTTCCTGTTACCCGCCTACTTAGCCTGTGCTAGTTTTTTTTATATATCTAACAAATGATATTAGCAAATGTCTCCTAGTTTTAATGCCCATATTTAACTGATCATTTTCTTTTTACTTCTCCCAATTTTTTCTCAAATCCTCTATCCCATTCTTGAGCAGGCCAAGCTGTCCATTCCTAGCCCATCTTTCCTTATTCCCCACCCAGGCCATGGTGTCTTCCTGCTTCTCAGTTTTCCCAAGGGCAGTACGATTCCTCCTCCTCCATAGAACTGTGGTGAAAGGGCCATGGCCATCATCTCAGTGAAAAGGATAAGGGTTTAAAAGAAATTGTAACAAATTTCTGGTTCTCATTGGAAATTTTAGCTTGTTCTTGGAATGCTGCAGACATGACACCACATTCTGATTTTACAAATAATTAGCCTAAGAACTTGGTCCATTCAACTCTCCCTTGTTACTATGGTCACATGCATAGCCTTAAAAGGAAGAGGGCCCATTTACTCCAGTTAAGGGTGCAGGTAGGGTCCTGAAATCCGGAAACAGAAGCAGAGGAAAGAAAGGAAGCTACAGGGAGTGCTGGGCAACAAAAAAGAGTGAAGAAAGAAAAACAAATTCAAGGGACGAAACCAACGGGCCCCAAGTGGCCTTATTATATGAATAGACTGCAGATAACCTACATCTTTGTACCACGGAGCTTCATAAATTTCATCACTTGTTTGGCTTGTCAGACGTACACTGACCTCACTTCCCCCATTAACAAGCTTGCCCTATTTGGAGGGGAGATTCTTTGAGAATGCAGGGTCCAGGAACATAAATAGCTTGCCGGCCTGCTAACTCTAGAAGGAATGAACTTCGTGCCAGGCAGAGGGAGGGCAGCACTTTAGAAGCCAGCTGACCAACGAAGACTAAGGTAGAGAGGCCCTGGCCCAGTAACAAGTGAGCGGAGGCAGTCACCACTCCTAGGCTTGTGAAATGGTTCAAAGCAGAGTTGAACCTGCTTGCCGAGAAAGGGGTCAGAGGGAGATGGCTTTGCACATGATGGTAGGGTTCTGTTCATTTGCCTGGATGCTTATTTCTGTAGGAAGACAGAGGCTACCAGATTGTATGACCGAGTCTGTAAATATTCTATAAGACAGTTCATTTCTGTACAGCTCACTTTGAGGTTTTGCTTTTATTTTCTATTTTAGTTTTTTGAGAACTACTGCAAAACTCCATAATCCCCAGTCTCCGAACCTGCCTCTCTTAATTCAGACTAGATGAAGAAAATGGCTTTGCATTCCCAGTGTTCTGGGATGGATTGAATGGTCAGAAATTGCATTCTATTTCTACGACACTTGAGTTTTTGCTGTGGGCTCCTGTATAGCCATGAAAAGAATCTCAACTCTATAAAGCCAAGAAAAACTCCCCACGGTCAACTTATGCACAAGACGAGGTCCATAAAGTTGCTCTTGCTGACTAGCTTGGGTTTTAGTGTCTCAAGACAAACTGCATCAAATTACACACAGAAACAAAGCATCCAGAATGCCAACAAGGCCTTATCTCTTATTCCTAAGGTGTTTCCTCTTGCTCCTCAGCTGGCTGCTTTTCCCTCCTGCCGATTTACACTTTCTCGGTGGACACAAAGGTGGACACAAAAGCGCGAGCTGTTTAGTGCATTCCTTGGCGCCTTGAACATATAATGAAAACGGCTCATGCCCCGCACTCTCCTTCTCGTTGTAATGATGGTTTGGAAACCTTTTCATGCCGCACGCTGTAATCAGAGCTCGTGGATGGGCAATGGATTCATCAAAATTCATTGGATGCATGTTGGGGTATGTGGAGGTGGGGAGCAGAGAGGCAGACAGGAAGGTGGGCTTAGCACTCACCTTCGCTCTTCCGGGTCTCCCTGAGCCCAGCGCCAGGGGAAAGTGTGTGGAGGGTCATCCGTTATTTCCAGTTGCTATTTTGGTCGGCCACATAAAAAATCTCCCTGACAATCCTGAATTGCATGTATAAACCATTTTATGACTGTTGGTCCTCTTGTTGCTCTTTGTGCTTGCAGCTTCTTCCCTTCTGAGTACCCCATATTTCCTCCTCTCTGCTAGATCCAACATAAACATTTATCTTCTTGGACCATGTATTCAAAAAAAAAAAAGGTATAGGGAATAGTAAAAATACAGAGTCAAATGTGAGTGGCAGCCCCATAATTCTTTATGAAGTAGCAGGTAAGATTGATTGCCAAGGGTCAAAAGGCTAGGTCAAACTCCGCTCATTCGTCAGCTGAATGTCATTTTTGTTTTCCCTGTCACCAGATAGCTTTTAAAAAAATTGCAACTCCTTCCTCATTATCTGGGACTTGGCTCCTTTTCTGCCATCCAGTATTAATGAAACCGTGCTTCAAGCTTGGCCCTCATCTTCTGAGGTTCTCCTTCATGTACTGCCTTTTTTTTTTCCTGAGCACCACAGAGAAAGCACCATTTCAAAGGCCATTTTCTCCCACAGCCACCCTGGAAAATTGCCACTAGAGTGAGAATGATTTGAAAACGCACGAGAGGTATAAACGTTTGGATGAACAAAAATGCAATTAAGTCACAGCAGGTGTAAAGCGCGCTTCCCAGAGTAATTGGACGGTGGCGATGTCTTTGCATCTCATAAAGGGAAAACAGAATGAGGTATATAATACTATCTGGGAGCCATCGAAAATTGTGTGTCATAAAGAAAAGATTCCCCTCTGTAATTACAGTGGATCTCTACAACATAAAACAAAATTTAAAATAACACGTTGGTCTCATTGGGTATTTAACATGACACTCATGTCAGGTCAAATGTAGGTCAATACTATCAAATAATTTCACCTCCAAAAGCTCCACCTAATTAGCTCATGTTTCATTACTTTAACCTTGTTTTTTTTTAATTGTTTGCTTGTTTGTTTATTTGAGATGGAGGCCTGTCTATATAGCCCTGGATATCTTGGATCTCACTGTGTAGACCAGGTTGGTCTCAAACTCAGATCTGCCTTCTGAATACTGGAATTAAAGGTATGCATCACTAAGCCTGACTTATGTTTAATTATTTCACAGTAAAAGATAATGATGATTAACTATGTGCTAATTAATCTGTGACTTTTTAGAGTACAGAGCTGCCAAGTGCTCTAAGTTATAAGTTAACAGGGCAAACACATAAAATATAGCTTTATACCTACAGCTAGAGAACACCAATGTTTTCAATAAAAATGGTAAGTTTATTTTGTAGCCCTGTGCTGTTTTCTTCTCTAGCCTACTTCTTTTGTAAAAACATTTATTTTAGTTTATTTTATTATTAAGTTTATTTTTAAAACATTTATTTTATGTGCATTGGTGTTTTGCCATGGGTGTTGGGTGCCTTCGAACTGGAGTTCTAGACAGTTGTGAGCTGCAATGTGGGTGCTGGGAATCAAATCTGGGTCCTCTGGAAGAGCTGTCAATGCTTTCCTGAGCCATCTCTCCAGCCCCTCTATAGTATTTCTCTAAATATTGTTAGTGCAGAAACATGGCCCATACGTCTAGATTAGTGGTGACGTTATACGGACTAATCATGTAAACCTCCTTTGTATTTGGGATTTTCATTAGATCATCTGTTCTTATTAGTTGGCAACTATATGGTATGCTGAAGTCTGTAGAGACCAGTGAGCTTCTCTCGAAGAACTGCAAACTACAGTCTTTAAGGGAGGGTTTATCTGAAGATTACAGAGAATCCTGGCTGCACTGATTTGTAAAATCAACTCATAATTTCCTTCCAAGGTGAAATAACCTTGAGGTAATAATCAAAATCCTTTCATGAAATTTTAGGCTAATTTCAATCTACCGAGCAGTCAGTAATTAACTTTGAAAGTAGCATGGTTTCAGAGCATAGTTTGTCTTTTTAAAAAAAATACCATACATTCAAACATTCTCCAGGTTCACCTTAAGACCCTTGAGTAAAGGAGACACGATGCAACCATATTGAGAATGCAGAATACAGGAGTCAAAAACTTAGAGGACAATTCCCCACAGAGCATGGCTTGGTGTGCAGACTTATCCCAGAAGCCTGAAGCTTTTAACTCCTTTAGGGAGCTACTCCAAGTGAGAGCAGAAAGTGGGCTACATGAATTCTAGGGGAGAGTTGGATTTTGTGGGTGGAAGGGCTCACTCTGGAAACAATCATTGAGAAGAGCAATATAGTAAGGAGACAGGCAACTGTGAAAGAAGAAGTTGACCCAGCTAACACGAAGGAGATTTAAGATGCTCAAAACCTGTATAAGCAAGGAAAAGCTGTGTTAAGTTTTTAGAAGTATTTCATTAAAAATTCTTTCCTAACTGTGGCTCAGCTGTGAACGAATTATTTTCATCAACCTTTCTCTATCTAAGACTCAGGGAACATCTTGGAAGAGGGGGCGGAAAGAATGTAAGAGCTGACAGATGTCAGAGCTATGATGCTGATTTCTAGACGTGGCATGGCTGTCACAGCATCAGCTCACAACAGCTGTGGTTCTGTGCACAAGACTAAGCCAGTCAGCAACCCAGCATGGATGAGGAGGAGGCTCCATCCCTAGTGGAGGAGACATTGGCACTTGATAGCCATTGAGTGGGGAGAATCACTCTCCTTTTGGGATATGGATGCTGGTCATGCCCCTTGACCACGCACTCATGCACATAAGGGTGGTACTAACTGGACTCAAGATTATTAGCAAACACAAAAAAGGAGGCCATGAAGTTGGGAGTTCCAGTGTAAAGGGCACTAGGGGGAGTATTAGTGGATGGATGTGATCAAAATTCACTGTGTAAATGTATAAGATTTC
This sequence comes from Myodes glareolus, assembly GCF_982192425.1. Lineage (NCBI taxonomy): Eukaryota > Metazoa > Chordata > Mammalia > Rodentia > Cricetidae > Myodes > Myodes glareolus. The sequence continues at coordinate 36,443,379 of NC_142039.1, forward strand.
CAAAAAATAAATTAAAAAATATTTGAAAAGCTGTACTTTTCAAGTTGTATTTTTTTCTGACTTACAATTTTGTTTTAATTCATAATTTCTGGGGAGTGGTGGCTTTATATGCTGTTACTCTGAGTTTTACACCTAGTTTTTGTAAGCGTCAAATGGGTCACCTTAGTGCTGGGCTCTGAGCCCAAGTCCAAACCATACAGTGACGAGCACCACTATTCACGCGGCTCTCAGAGAATGAAAAAGGAAGTATCCAGACAGATGACTTATCAGGCCTCCTGGGGATTGCCTCAACCACAGATAACAGTGTAAAGAACCATCGATCACTCTAGATGCTAGAGCTGGACTTCCTTCTGTGAGGCTAAGGTCTTTGCTCCAATGGACCGTGAAAACCAGGCTTGAAATGTAAATTCCTATTTCTAACAAGAGCTGTTAGATACTGACTGTATCCATTCTCTTGTAAAAGCTATCTTTAGTTGCCGCCCTGGAGAGTGGGCTAGAAGAGCTCTTGTGCCCTTGATGCAGACTCTGTTCTAGCCTGAAGCCATCTGCTCTGTTACCCTCTTGTCACCAAGTCAACTTGTCAGGTTGTAATCAGCTGAGATTTTGTTTCTTGTGGCATATGTAGTGGCATTAATCCAAGTTTTCCATATGTGATCAATGTATAATCCTATCTTTTCATGTCTTGTGTTACCTGTAAGTATAGCTTATTTTCTGAAAATTATTAACTGTCATCTCTCACTGATCTAGTAATCCATGACTCCTCTCCTGGCTGTTGTCAGTTTTGAACCCAAAGCCCACCTTCATCCAGCCTCGAAAACTTCAATTCTAGTGTGACTGTCGAGCATTTAACAACATCGAGATGGTCACTATGGTTCATAGACTCCTTTCTTCCACGGTGGCTGTTCAGTGCAGCGAGCAAGCTGATGACAGACGATAGCACTGGAAGCTCTGCTCCCTGAAAGGTGGCCCAGGACGTTCTGCTTTGCCGCTGATCTTGCTACACCTGTAATCCAAACACTGACCATGGAGGTACATATAACTATCGGGGAAATAGCAATGCTGCTGGCTTTGACTATCTGAAGACTGTCCCAGGATAGCTTTAACTTATGATGAAACCTTGTCCAGGGCTGTGCAGGTAGAACCTAAGTTAGAACAGAAAGGGCCAAATAATAAAGGACTTGTACAACATGGCCTCTTACACTGCCATAACTTGGGCTTGTTGACTAACAAGGGAGCAGAAGTGATTTGCTCTGACCATGGGCATCACAAGACCATCACCATCATGGACCAGAGGTTCTGAGGTGACCTAGAGAATGACTGGCAACAGAATGAGCAGAAGAGTACAGTGGTGGCTACAGCTATGCAAGGGAGCTGTTAACACTCCCAAGTATGAGGATGGCTGTGGGTTTTGGACTCTCAGCTGACATTCTAGCCACTGCTTCCCCCTGCCTCCCAGCCGTATGTGGTCTTGTTGGGAATGGCTAGAGCGTATACAAAGGGGATGGTTAGTAGTTAACTGAAAGTGGAGCTTTAGTAATGCAGCTTTTGTGGGTCTTCATGAATGCTGGGGTGCTACTTCTCCTTAATGGTCACGCATACCACTATAAGCAAGTTCAGTAAGTTCATTTACTCTTGTAATTGGACTCAGATAGAATAGTTTCTCTCATGAGAAGTCGGTACTTTCATGGCATGAATAGGCATTTCTTCTCATGTATCCTTAAGGAAAGAATCACATCAGCACTGATGGAGCATCTTCTTGTACCAAGTACTATAAGCTGAAGCATCCTCTACTGACAGCCGGATACACTGATTCCAGTGCCTTTCATCATCTTGGTAATCAGAGAATGGGCTGAAAACTTGTCTGTTTGCTAACTACAGTCATTGCAGGAGGTGTAGGGTGTATACGTTATGACGCCTGCTTCAATGATAGGCTTGCGCAGCACTTGACCATGTGGATCTATAGTTGCTACAGTTTGTACACAGTTTGAACATGTCCTTTAAGAGTTCACATGCTGAAACCTTGGTCACTGCACTAGCCTCCCAAGTGCTGGGAGTATAGGCATGTACACGTGTGTGGATTTGTATCAAGGTTTTCAAGCCAGCCAATAGTAAAGAAGGTAAAAACCAATATTTGCCTGCTACTTGTGAGTCACTAAGTTCTGTATCAATCAGTATTACTGTTGTTGTTGTTGTTGTTGTTGTTGTTATAGGTGAGGAATTCAAAGCTCAGAAGGGTGAAATGATTTGCCTGATATCATACAGTTCATTAGAGGCAGAGCTGAACTTGTCTGTCTATCGAAATACAAAGGTGAAGGTCATGACATTACATCTTAATACCTCTGAGGATAAACAGTCTAAGTGAATTGATAACATTCTCTCTCACAACTTAAAGCTTTGATTGCAGCTGAAAGATTAAATAATTAAAGCAATTAAAGAGAAGAGATAATTTGAAACTAACCTGGATCTTTAATCACTGTTTAACATGTTTCTGGTTTTCTCTTGTTTAGGCAAATTGCAGTAGCTGCTCTGATTAAGGCCTGTTCTGAGTCTTTGAAGGACACTGACATTTCTAATTGGCAGTCTCCCTGCTAACAGGTTTACACAGGTTCAACTAATATTCGATGGTGAGCTCTAATGGTCCCGGGCCACATACAGAGCCCAGGACACTCTACATCTCAGTTCTTGTGCTCACAATTCACCTGGGGATCTTGAGAAAAGGAAGGTTCCAAATGAATATATCTAAGCTGTGAGCTTCTCCATCTCCAATCTGCTGCAAGACATATTGCAACACTAGGGCTCCTGGGAGCCAAAGTATGAAAATGGTCAGGTAAGATTCAGACACTCAAATGATGGATCCAAGATCCTTCTCTCCCTCCACCCCCTTCTTCTCCCCTGTCTGTGTGTGTCTCTCTGTCTCTGTTTCTCTCTTTTGTGTGTCTGTGCACGTGTGCATGTATTTGCATGGGAGTGAGTGTTCTGGAACCTGAGTGTGAATGGCAAGACCTGGGACGAGAGCCCAAGAGGAAGAATAAGAGAAAAACAGCACGTGGCCTATAGCACCTGCATAGTGCTTTAAATATATTACATTTGATTTTCAAAGTGGCAGTGAGATTGGTAAGCTGTGACTTTCCATATCTTTAGCCACAGGGAAGGGACATAGACAGCTGAAACTACAAATCTGAGTCTCAGCTGTAGAGGGAAAGCATTGAGACAGCCACAGGGAGAGGAGCGAGGATTCTGCTGAAGCCTCACGATGTAGCACGAGCACAATCCCTCAGCAAGCTTGACTATTTAGCCTGTATTTGGAACTTATCTTCCTTATCTATTTTTTTTCTTTTTGAAGAGCCATTCTATGAAGAAAAGCAGATTTATTTTGTGTTTATCTTTATGACTTCTATAAACATTGCCTGTTGGATGGACTATTAATCTTGAGAAACGTTTTTTAGGAAAACAGTGTTGAGGAGGGCACCAGAACGCATCAGCTCATCCCACTTGAAGACTCAAAGCATCCAATAGACTCCTAAAGGCTTGGAGAAGTATCTGGGCTAGCAGGCTGACTTGACAATGGTTAAGAATTCCATTCTATTTGATCACAAATCCCCTGTCTCTCTTTAAAAGTTACCTCTTAATATCCACGAAACTAACTACCACTCTCTGGGCACGGTTTGGAAAATGCTGATGTCAGCAGATGAATTGCGACCAATGAATGGATGTTTCAGAGAAGCAGGTTTTGAAATATTCTAACTCCGTGATCTGTTCAAAATAATAACCTCATCACTATCAGGATTGTTCAAGGAGGGACTAAGATGGGCATTTCTAGGAAGACATATCATTTTACAGGATAGGAAGCTGGTATATGATACCACTTGAATTTTGCATGGTCTTATTAATTTCTCCTTAGTTTGATCGTAGATTAAACTATGCCATTGAATTAAAACAGTGGCATAAGAAATGGTGTTACTCAATAGATGCAGATGTCTGTACAAGGCCTTCCCAGGATTAAGCCAATGAACATTGTAGCAATGGAGAGGATAGTGCTTCACAAGCTTCCCCTACCCAACCCCTGAGATGCTTCTGTCAATTGGTGGCTTCTTGTTGACAAAGAGACATCTTTCTTTATGAATGTAGTCTCTGGTAGGTCATCCATGCTCCTGTGAATGACCCTATATCCAGGAATATGTGTGTAGTGCAAATTATACTCAGTGATTCATTTAAAGCAAAAGCAGACTTGGGGAGGATTGGCTAGATCTGAGAGGTACAGTATAGCGGAATCCTGAAGACTGCTTTATCTTCTTGGCTAATTGGACTGGATTTCCACAATTGTACAGGGAAAGGTGGGAATGAATGTGATCAAAATACATTGCATGGACTTCTCAAAGAATTAATAAAAATGTTTTTAACGAAATGATACCATTTAAGATGCTGCCCTTGCTACTGTAGTGTCACTGTTGAGCCAGGATGGGGTGTTTTCTGCTACAGCAATACTTTTGTGATCTTTGGCCTGGGCATGATGCTTCTAGAGTATCCATAACAACTGCATATCCTACAAACCGTGGTTTCCGTTCCCCCGGTCCTTATTTCCCCACATGCAGCTTTCTCAGTAACTCTCTGGGGCTAACAGTCCCTTACTGAGGAAAAATCTGGACAGCCAAGAGGAGGCAAGACTTCAAGCACACATGCTGGAAGGAAGGGAAAGCATTGGTGCCTGTTCTCTCTCATTCCCTAATTCACTCCATCAGCCAATACTAATGCAGAATCAGCAAGTGGCCTGGGCAGCAAACAGAGGCTCAAACTTCCTCCTTGCTGGGCTGTCCTAAAATGATCTGCATTCCTGAGAGTGGTTTCAGGTCTGACTACAGGAACAAAGGCACTGGAGAGGGGGAAGGTTGCTGAGAAGACAACATGGAAGGGAGACCACGGAGACACGGTATTTCATGTAATTTCAGATTTCTTTCCCTTTTATAACTGTTCTTTTATCCTTCAGTGTTTACTTTGCATGCATGCCGTGCATGTGTGAGTGTGTGTGTGTGTGTGTGTGTGTGTGTGTGTGTGTCTTGATTTGGATCCAAAAATCTGAGTGTGAACGATAGGCTTGGTCTGTTCTGGATGAACCACATAAACCACCATAACAGCCTCTGCTTCCTTCTCGATGAGACAGCTGTTAGCCTCCAGTGAGGACTGAATGCAACCCGCTTGGGAGTCATGTGAATATTTCTATGGCAAAAGTTGGCAGAGAAGTGAATCTTCTACACTTCTAGTGGACCCCGAAAGCCTCGCCTCTGAGACACAATGGCTGCCTCACTAGTCCCTGTCACTGCTGGCCTTGGGGTCACATTCATCTAGAGTCGGAGAAGACAGTTTCCGAAACTGCTAATATCGTATCTTTATCATCTTGTTTAATTTGACTTAGGAAAAATAAAAGCTATTTATTATTCCTTAAATGGCATGGAGAAACCCAAAACTATTTTGATATTAATGTCAAACATATTAAAATCCAAACCAAGAAGTATTTGAAAGCCAGGATTCAGGAAAAAAAATAATGTGATGCATGTTTTCCCAAAGGATATGGTATCACACTCCCATTCTTAAGACAATATCCCTATTTTTAAAGAACAAAGATCAAATTAAATGTTCAGCGCTGCTACATGCTGTCACCAAGTATGAGAGTATATTTATGAACAATTCATAATTTGAACCGTTTTCCAGACAGCTGGTCATACGTACGTTAAGGCAGTCGTAATAACCTGTCAGGAGAAATTTCCTACAGCACATTCATTGGAGAAAATACAGGTGAGCCTGGCAGCCCTTGCAAACCCCACCAGATTCCTTTATCTTCTGAGCAGCTGCTGCCATGCCTGGAAAGCCCATAGAAAAACCTAAAGATCACAGGAGTTTATTGTGTCCCTTCCTTGTAAATTTACTTCCCACTGTGAAGACTTTGGGCTACAAGTCTGTATTTACACCTACAGTTGCACCAGCCCAGCCTAGAATGCGTTCAATGAAATCAAGCTGATCTGGAGCACATGAAGCAAGGCATCTCTTGTGCACGGGGGAATATTTATCTCACTGTGAAGTTCCGCGAGCAAAGGAGTCTCTTGCTTTTTGAAATTGTAGACTCTTGTTAATCTGGTGAAGGCATGGGTGGTGGTAAGGGGTACAGACTCAGACTGGAAAACAGACAGATGGTGTTTCTAGCACCCGTTTCTCATTTACTAGATATGTGCTTAGGCAAGTCACTCCCACTTCTATAGTCCCAGCTGTAGTATCTTCTTTTGGAATAATGGTGCCCATGTCACATTTTTGGACTGCTTAGGTCCTGAGTTTTTAAGAATTAGAAAGGGACATAAATTTTGTGTCCTTGGGCTGAGTTATGCAGAGACAATATTGCTTTGCTGTGTTTGGTTGACAAAATCTGTGGTTCTTGGGAATGAGTGATAACCATGATTTATTCAATAACTCAGATGGAAATAACTCAGTGTCTAATGCATGGATGGATAACAGAAGGAAGTGTATAATTCAGTGTAATTGTATTATATTATATATGTCATATATTGTTAATACATATTTATGTTATATATGTGTCATATATTTATTAAATAGTGGCCATAAATAAGGAGATTGTGTCTGATAATATAGCATGGATAAAACTTGAGGCTATTAGGCTAATAAGGTAAACCAGTTACAGAAGGACACACACAGTATAATTCCACTTATATCAAATGCTTAGAGTAGCCAGAATCATAGATTGAGAAAGCAGAATGGTGGTTGCCAGGAGTTAGGCCTGGGAAGACTAGGAAGCCCTTGTTTAATTAATAGAGTTCAGTTTGGAATGATGGGAAAGTTCTGCAGAGGGTAGAGTGGTGGTCCTGTTCCAGTGAATGCACTTACTCCTGAAATGTATAATTGAGTATGTTTAAAATAGCAGCACTTATGCATATGTTACCATGATAAAAGGCTCTATAAATAAAAACTCATGATTTTTAAGTAGATTTGCCTTCACGTGTTTGTCTTTCCTGCTTTTCTCCATATTTTCTGTTAGCAAATAAACAGATTCTTAAGAGATGCATCTATCTTGCAAAGTGTCCTTTAGTGCCCTCCGAGGAAATTTTGTGCCAAGAGATCAGAATTCTAGCAAGGTCATGAATGTTTGGAAATTCACTACTGTCTGCCAAGTCATGAGAATCTCTGCACTGTAGGATCTTGAAGAAACGGTGTTGGACGATCACTCTGTAATCACACAGGGTCACTCAAATTTTCCATGTGAGTCTGGGGAAGTTCTAAAGCATGTATATGCTAACTTATTTCCTCTTGCTTGCATTGTTATATGTGTTGTCTTAGTTATACTCGTTTTCTTTCCCTATTATTTTATCTAATCATCTATTGTATTCACAGTGTTCAGTAGAAGAAGCACACACTCCAATTCACTTCCTTAAATTATCTATAATGGATATATCACATATACCACTTCAGAAATAGTCACAATTGTTTCCACGACCAACACACAGCTGCAGGTGCTTCATCAGCAATTTTCATACATAGTTGAAAGGAAAGTAAGTTCCGGAGACATGCTCTGTATGAATCCCTGTGCTTGGGTGTATATACATCTAGTGACTCTCTGCCCACATCACTTTCTCTTGATTAGGCCACTAGCATACACTGAATAAGAGCCCTATATTTTAACTTGATTTCCCAAGAAAAGACACCTTCTAAAAGTAAGGTCTTGTTTTGATTCTTTCTGACTCAGGGGTTCCTCTGAGATTAGATGTGAATACTTAGGGAAAAGATTGGAAAATAAAATAGCCCCACATGCTTTGATTGTCAGATCCTCAGTTGTATCTGAGGATTGGGTGGACAAACCCTCAGTGTATACTGTGGACCAAGGGCTCAGCATATACCAAAACTTCACATTTCTTATTTGTTGTAGGTTTGCTGTGGGACAGTTGTCTTTTATCTTGTCACTTGTAGTATTATTTTTAATAAAATGCTGATTGACCAGTAGCCAGGCAGGAAATATAGGTAGGGCAAAGAGGACAGGAGAATTCTGGGAAGAGGAAAGGTGAGTCTGGAGTCATCACCCAGCCACAGAGGAAGAAAGATGAGAATCCCTCGCTGACAAGGGTACCAAGCCATGTGGCTAACACAGACACGAATAATGAGTTAATGTAATATGTAATAATTAATTAATAAGCCTGAGCAACTAAGCCAACCAGTTTATGATTAATGTAGACCTCTGTGTGTTTATTTGGAACTAAACAGCTATGGGACCTGGTGGGACAGAAACCTCTGTCAACATAGGTTGAATTACTTTATCCCAGGAGGGTATATTGAAGTATTGACTGAAAATGTGGGGTCTCTGATCCAATGCGTGCTGGTGCCTGGATAAAGGGAATGTTTGAACCGATAGAATGAAGATGACCACATGAAGATGGAAGCTTAGCCTCATGCATCTACGTGCCAAGGAATGCAGAAGATTGCTGGCAAGTGATTAAAAAAGCATGTAAGAGACAAGGTCTTTCCGAGGGATTATGATCCTGCCTATGCCTTCATTATTGGTGCAGGAGAATTATCTGTATTCTGTCAATCATGTATTTTAATAAAATGCTGATTGGCCAGGCAGGAAGTATAGGCGGGTCAACCAGACAGGAAGTAGAGGTGGGGCAATTAGAACAGGAGAAGGTTAGGAAGGAGGAAGCCCATTCCTCCATTCCTGCCCAGACTACAGAGAAACAAGATGTAACCTGCCCCGTTGGAAAAGGTACTGAGCCACATGGCTAACACAGACAAGAATTATGGGTTACAGGAAGATGTAAGAATTAGTTAATAAGAAGACTGAGCTAATAGGCCAATCAGTTTATAACCTAATGTAGACTCTGTGATTTTCTTTGGGACTTGCTGGCTGTGGGGTACCGGGCGGGACAGAAACCCCAACAAGCCGGCCCCTCATGCTACATATTATTTACTCCAAGCCTCCATAAGAGAATGAATTCAGTTGTTTTTAGGTCACTCAGCTCATGGTACTTATTTTCTGGCAGTCCCTGGGGAACCAATGTGATGCAGTTCCATTTTTTTCATCGGTCATTTGAAGGGGGCATGGTTATCTTTCTCTTGTTTTATGGTTTGGAAAGTAAGGCTTACAAAAGCAGCGAATGAAGCCAAAGTCACATAAATGTCATGTAACCTCCAGGCTGGGGCCCCTTCAAGTGTCTGGGAATCCTGGTGGCTGGCATCTATCTACTTTAGTCTCAGCACGCGAGTAGATGCTTGGTGGATAGGGTGACATGAGGTCAGAGGCTCTGCAGGTGAGAAACTGGGTGCTGAAGAAGAGCACAGATATCAGGAGGAACGTGAGGTTGTCAGGATAGTGGCTGGAGTTAAACCTGGATGCTAAGACCGTGACAGGCAGTTGAGAGAGACTCTTAACAACGGGAGTAACTGGGAGGCTGAGGACTCTTAATCCTAGTAGTGTCGTGCCTGTGAATCCCATTACTTAGGGTGCAGAGGCAAAAGAGCTTGACTTTGAGGCCAGTCTGGACTACATAACAAGGCCTTGTCTCAACAAATAAACAAAACTCCAAAAGACCATGAGTTGGATTAAGGAGCAAAAGGCAACTCTGGTTCTCCTTCAGAGGTGGAGTGTCTAGAATGTAGTCATTCACAGAGTTGGAAGTGGCTGGTGATGAGAGGAAAGTGGGTGAAGTTCCTGCTCTCTTGTCTAGGGGGCCTGTGGGTAGTGCCAACTGGACTGTGGAAGGCAAACACACACAATGAAATGCACAGAGATCTTCTGGACAGAGATGCATGTGTGCATGGCAACAGGTTCATTTCAGTGCTGGGTAGCTTCTGGATATGAACATGAAGAAAGAAGAAAGAGCATAGACATAGAACCACTCTATAAATGAGTTTCTTAAATGGATTTCTTATAGTGATAAAAGAACAACCACTGATCATGAAAAAAAAGGCCCTGCTATGTATGGTTTGAGTGTTTCCCCCAAGTTCTTGTGTTGGAAACTTAGTCTCTGACTCACCATACTTGGGAGATATGATCGCATGGTGGGTATTTGAGCCATGCAGGGCTGTTCTTATGAATGGACTAAGCTAATTATAGAGACCCCTAGATTGGGAGCTCAATTTGTTGCCCTCTTTCTCTCCCCCACACCTCTCACCTTCTGCCATGGATGATGTAGCAAGCAGGTTCACCAGAGACTGGCTCTTTGACATTAGGCTTCCTGCTCTTAAAACCTACTAGGAAGATATTTGTTTGTAACAGCAAACCTACTAAGACAGGTCTTAGGACAATAATGTAATGGCTGGGGCATGCGTACTTGAATACATGTGTGTTCAGGTTGGCCTGCCTGTAATCTACGAGGAGGTCCTGGAAGTCAAATGCTGTAACCTGGGCCATGCAGCTTGTCTGATCACTGTGGAGAGAAGCACAGTCAGTTAAGTAAATTTGCCTCACCCCCAACTATGCACTAAGTTACCACAGTCAGGCCTGGGGCCATTGCTCTGTGCCTCCAGAACCTAGGTCTCTCAGGGCAGCTTATTTATAGTTTCTGGTCACACTCTTAACGGTGGCATGTCCTTTGATTATGTGCCAGGGAACTTTCTGAAATGCACTTCTACGCTTCCCAGAGTTTCTCTTACAGGGCGAACCTTCAGGGGCTTTTGCTCACCCACAGTTCCCACTTGGTCTTGTAAGATAGCATGGCATCCACAGAATCCCAGCAGAATGTCTCACTGGCCATGAGGGTAATGGGACTTGTGAAAGAGAAATCTAACCAGGGTATCAGTCTTTTCCCTTCTGCTGGTTCTGTCCCCACTCAATTGCTGATGGTAAACCTTTGAGCTCCTATAGGCTTCATCCTCCCCCAGGGCAGAAGTCAAGGCTCTGGTGCTTGAAGTTTCCATGATATATATACTTTTCTGGTTATGCAGATGTGTTAGTTGGGAGATTGAGAAGGACTTCCTACCTACCCAGGTTTACTTAAAATTCAGCCATTTCATAAATTTTATTGTTTACACAGTTCAAAAACTGTTTATCCAGAAGCACAATACTGCTCACTATATCTTAAAAGAGAACCTTATATATGGATAGCTCAAATTAAATACTAGTAGACAGAAAGGCATGTTATGGAGAGAAGTTTGAAACTGAAATGAGGAGGTTATCAAATCCTTGAATATACTATTTAAGTAAGTCAAATTTGTTAGTGGTAAACATATAAAACTGTCATTCCTTTTACTCTTTGTAGTGTATGTTCCAATAATATTTTAAGTATGTAAACTTATACTTTCTTTCATTGCTTAGCACTGTAATGCTGTTGTTACCACAGACTTCTACAAAGTGGATTCTAAATCTAAATCATATCATTGAGAAAGTTAACAAGTTGCTGGGAGCTGTAATTTGTCTTTCACCGACCCTCCAGTCAGCTTCCAAATAACATGGAGACTGCTTATTAACTACGAAAGCTTGACCTTAGCTTAGGCTTGTTTCTAATTAGCACTTGTAACTTAAATTAACCTATTTCTATTAATCTATATTTCGCCTTATGTCTTTGTACCTCTCTTCCATCTTCTGTTTCCTCTCTGTGTCCTCTGGCATATCTCCTGCACCTCAGTTTATCTCCTCTTCCTCCCTGTCTGCCTAGAAGTCCCACTTAACCTTTTTTTGCCTAGCTATTGGACATTCAGCTCTTTACTAAACCAGTCAGAAGGCGCCTTGGCAAGACACATCTTCACAGTGTGCACAAAGATTATTCCACAACAGGGAATTATTTTTTGTTTATTTATTTGATGATGTTTTTCCTTTTCGTTTTGAATTTTCATGACTACCCTCTTGTCTGAGGATCAGATATAGATTTCCATCTTATAGCTAGTTGTCCACTCTCCCACTTCTGGACCGGGTTCTTAATTCATCTGTGTTATGTATAAACTTAAAGTTTAAGGGAGCATTGACCTGGAATACTGTAGAATGTCTCCCAATTTAAGTTTAACTAGTCTTTTTGTCTTGATTCAGTAAGGTTAAGGGAGGGGAAACTATAAAGAAATAGAACCCTTTCATCGCATCACATAGGAACAATGAGCTCAACCATTGACCACAGTACTTCTTGACTTGATCATTGTTCATGATCTCTCCTTTTGTCACAAGCCACAAATCTCAGAGGTAGGAGTGATGGAGAAGAATTGGAGCCTACTTCCTAGGGTGGGTCTGTTATTTCAAATTTCTTAAGAAAAACCTGGGACTTCTTTTTATCCTCTTGTCTCTGACTTGCTCAAGTTGATACTTGTTGGTTAAGAGCCTGTAAAATACCATATTCCCAAACATTCTGCCAATATTACCCTATGTTTTTCTTTACCAAGATGTTTACAGACTGTTTAAGATCATAGTGTGTCCTTAGGGTCAAGGAATCCCAAAAGATCATGCTCCGACTTCCTCGTTTCTTGTTATTTGACTAGAGCCACATTACTTCTTGTTCTACAATAGAAGCTTGGTGCCAAGAAGTGGAAGAAGCGTGCAAAAGCCGAAGCACACTGCTGGTGAATAAATTGCCTTCACTTTAGCATTGTCTTTTCTTCACAAAATGGTTTTCTTCTAAAAAGCATGTCATTACAGATGCCCAAGTTTAGCATAGCAAATCTACTTACTTCGTTGATACAAATTTAATAAAAGTTGGAGAAACTTAATCTTGAAACTACAGTTACAAAGACATTTATCTATAGCCATATGTTTCTTAGCATGTTCATTTCCAGAGAGTTCTGTACTCAGTGGGAAGCACCTTACTTCCAAAGTAGAGCTAACAAGGTATTTTCTTTCTTCGGTAAATATTTAGTTACTGGATAGCTATCAGGGCTTTGGCTTTAGCGCTTGAATTTACTATGAATAAAATATAACCTTACTTCCAAGGGCTTCCAGTCTGATAAGGAAAGAAGACGAGAGGATCCCCTGGCACAAGAGGAAGACAGGATAAAGTTGACAGGCATGGTTCTTCCAGCTTCATTGAATGGTTGAGAAGGTGGGGTCAACTTAGACTTTGCTCCTCTCCAACTGCACAGGTCATGAATTGACTACATTTTAGCAAATTTCTATTGGTATTTATGGCCCATCTCTCTGTATCAGTCTAGGTAGTACACTTTCCTTATAAACATCATACAGACAGCCACAGAATTATAGAATAGCCTCTTTGTTGCTTTAGCATGTATAGATTTACCCCTCACTTTTCTAGGTAGCCTCCACATATTTAAATATACCTTCAAATCTATGTATTTTTCAGAAGCACAGTTTCATAATACAATCTAACAAGACACACGTGCGCGCGCACACACAGACACACAGACACAGACACAGACACACACACACACAGACACACACACACACACACACACACACGCCTGGCTCCTCATCCTCTTCACGACCTTATGGATCTGGTGAATACAACCCCTGACTTGATCAGAACTAATCAAATCTTCTGTTTCTTCTCTTGCTCTGCAAATTGGTTTTGTTGAAAACACATATTTCCATTTCCAGAATTTTTTTTAGTTAAAAGGAGAAATAAAAATAAGTCAAGGGCCCGTTGAACTGCTCCTGGATGCCCCATCCCCACCTTACAACAAATTATTCTCATGGCAGAGCTTACGTTTGGAAAGGAGCATCTGGGCGTGCCACTGATGGGAGCTGGTAGCACACACCTGGATTTCCTGAGTCACGAGAGGGGAATTTTGTGAAGGCTGTGGTGCTGCGATAATCAGCTGCTCCCCACGGCTCACACAGCTGCCAAGCCACTTTTGCAGACACAATCCCAGGCCTTGGGTCTCCTGTAATTTCTTGACTGTGGGGGCCATTGCCTGGTCATGAAGGTTATTTGTTTCACTGATTGAACACAGGACAGTATCTGAATTTCTTTGTGAAACATACCAAAAACCTGGATTTCTTTATCTCTTGCTACGTAATAAATCCGGGGTCAGCAAGCCTCTATAAAACACCAGAAAGTGTCCCTGTTGAGTTGGCTCACCTCAGCCAGGGCTGCAGAAGCAGCCATAGATGACGTGCAAATGAGCGACCAAGGTCCAGTTCTAGTGAGGCTACCGGCGTGTACTGTAATCTAATTATTGCCATTTCATGTGTCATGAAAGACTCCTTTCCTTTTGATTTCTTTCATGTTTCAAAAATGGAATAAAAGAGAAAAATCTCAGCTTGCAGGTATACCTATCAGGTGGAAGGCTGGGTCCAGCCTACTAGCCCTGGTTGGCCAACACTTGATTTAGGCACACACAAAAGATGCTTTGCCAGATGACCTCAGGCTTTCCTGGCTCACAGCTGGAGATGAGGTTGTTTTATGTTCTCGGGGGTGTGCCATAGGAAATTAACTAACCCGTGATTTTGAAACGGAATCTCGAATCATCAAGGAAGACGGGATCTCAGAGAATATTAAAATATAGTTCCCTTGTTGAGCCTATAGAAGAAATACCATTTAACCTGCTAGCTTGAATCTGTTAGCACTTGGGACAAAAAAGCTAATGTTTTGAGTATGAGATTAAATAGCTTCTATAATCACTAAGAAAATAAAGTTGTGTGGCAGGGAATTCTGCCAGCCCCAAGCCTCACAGTGGCCATGAAGGATGAACGCTATTTCATAGCCTAATTCAGTGACAGGACAAGATTCAGGGAGAGCCTGTGTGTGGCACGACAGTCCCACTTTAACTTTTCCATTACAGAGGCTCTGTCCTTTCCTTTTCCCTTCACTCAGTAGGAGAAAGAAAGAGAATGAACAACAGTGACAATAATAGCTACCATTTCCTAAATGGCTTTCCACAAAATGATAATAGATTAAAAAGCTGCAGTCTCCGGTATTCTGCCCACAGGGTTTTGACAGATTCTCTAAACTGTACATGCCTCTGTTTGCTCACCTATAACGCAGGACTGTTTTAAGGACAGTAAATTTATTTATGCAGGGAGCTTACAACAGTGCTTTGTGGGCCTTGGGTGGTGGCCCAGGTGTGCAATCCCAGCACCTTTGAAGGACGAGGCCAGTCTAGGCTGTACAACAAGGTCCTGTCACAAGTCAGCAAACAAGGAAACAAGCAAACAAGCACAGACTGGTCTGATGGCTTAGGCCTGAAATTCAGGACACTTGGGAGGCTGAGCTGAGAAGATCTCAAGTCCATACCATACTGAGTAATTTAGTGAGATCCTGTCTTAAAAGGAAAACACATCAAAAAGGGGAGTTGAGGCTAGATCAAGGGTAGGGTGCTTTCCTAGCCTGTGGAAATCCATCGCTCAATATCTTGTGTCCCCCCCACCCCCCAGCACCAAAAAGGGTTCTTGGTACATCATTCTCTCACTCTCTCATCAACCTCGCAGGAGTTTTACAAGTAGAGGTGGCTAATCACGTGTCACATGTACGGACATCAGGACATCAAGCCTTGGAGAGGGGACTTGTCATGGCACCACCCCTGGAATGTGAGGCGAGCTATTTACATAGGAAGAAAGATGAGAGAAACAAACAAGGTTGTGGGTGGGCTGTCAGGCATTCTCTCTCACACTTCGTGAACTCTTCTCTTAGTGTTTGGTGCTTTAGTTCCTATGCTAGTAAAACGTCCTCCCCGCTTCCCCTTGAAAGATACTGAATGTTTATATCTATTTCATCTTAGCATTGAAATTTCAGTTTTGGTGAATTGAGAACTGGGTCACCTGACTCCCCCTCACCCGCTACCACCAGACAAGGTTAGGGTTGCCTGACTTTATCACACCTATTTTGTCTCTGATAGACTTGGTAGTAGCAACAAAAATGAAGACAGTGTGGCCAGGAAAAGGATTCTCCCCATCTGCTGCTGCATTTATCTCCTACAAAGGATACGCAGTAGCTCAAGTTCCTGCTTTGTGCCAGACAATTAAAGTAGAAGGAGTCTTACTTCAGGCACTAGGGTGGCCCAGGCTATAGGAAGAGAGTGTGTTAAGCATCCAAGTCTTAAGTCTAAGATGCGGTCCCTTAAAGGGCCTGAGCTAGAAGAGTCTGAGAAGAAAGGAGGACCACGTCCAGGACAAGCAGAGTCCCATGAAACATACCCATGTGACTTATGGGTGCCAAGATGGGCCATTGAAATGGGATAGCTCTTGTGCTACAGGTGGTTGATACTGGGCCTGGCTCAATATGAATCTTACCTACTGACAGCTTGGGCTTTTGTTCTGTTTTCTTGAGAAATTCTCAACCACATCACACCAAGGACAATTTCTTTGTCACATCTAATAAGACTTCCCTATCAACCTGAATTCCAAGAGTTTTTCCTACCTCCCTCCGTATTTCCTAAAAATTCAAAATAATCAATGTATTCAGAGAGTAGAAATGAGAAAAAGATGATTTTTTTAAAAAAAAATAACTCTTTCTCGTCTGTGAGAAGCTAGATGTGACTACAGTGGAAGCCTTAGTGGCGGTTCTAGCAGAAACGAGTGAGAAGGAGAAGGACCTAGGCGCATGGAGATGACAGTTCAAACACCACAGCAACACAGGAGCTGACATCCGGAAGCCACGGAAACCACGAACTAAACAAAGACCAGCCCTCCCCTGACGCCAGTCACAGTTGCATTCCTGGACAACGCAGTGTGTGACTCTGTACAAAACGTTATTTGGATTTCTATGTAAAGTAGATATAAGGTTTACAGCTGGGATCATCATCAAAAGAGTTTTCCGGAACGCAAGGTCTGGCAGAACATCTGAGAGTCACACTGGGTCAGGGCAGTGCTTCACTGTGCCCGGTTGGCCCCACGTTAGCTTTCCTGCCCCCCACGTATTATTCTAAGGGAACACAAAGTGACAAAGGAGCCTTTTAAACACTGCCATTTGGAGTGCCCTCTGCACCCTTCTGCTTGAGCAACTTAACAACTGTTCTCTTTCTCTGCTTGAAAAAAAAAAAAAAAACTAGTTGAAAGTCATCAAGTGCCTTTCGCCTGGGTACTTCCCAGACTCCTGTCCTTTCTCTGGTGTCGGCCATCGCCCTGTCATGTTTTGTATGATCGCTTCCGTGTACGATCGCTTCCGAAGGCTGAGTACTCAGAAAGATATCGCTGGGCGGATCTGAACCGGCTCCAATTAGTGTCCGTGCGTCGCTGTTCCAGCTCAGGTGAGTGCGGAATGGGCAATGTGATTTTATTTTATCTACTTTCCATTATCTTTGATAGACTTTACAGCAGCAACAAAATCAGCCACGCTAGCCTGTGACGCCATGACTTTCACACTCTGCTGCTACATCTCCCTACGCAGAAGACACATAAAAAGAAAAAAAACCAGCATGTTATTGCAGAGCCTGAATCTGAGAAAGTCTCCAAGAGCTAGTTCATTCTGGAATTCATGCAAAGAACTTCAGCTTTGCGACAGGATACACCTTGTGGATCACCCATTCTGTGCATACAGATTCTACCTACAAGCAAGCGGTGCATGACTCATTCTATTTATTTAAAACTCACAGAGAGACAAGGGGCTAGGGGTAGGAAAAAGTTTGCATTGAGAATAATATGTTAAAAAAAACAGACATGGGAATTATAGTGCTATCATACTAGCTAATTATGATTAACAGTCTCAGTTAAAGTAAAGTTTAAATAAAAACTAGATATTGCTTATCAGTTAGACATATTTTTTGAAAAGGGAGTGCTTATTAAGACTGTGCAAATTCAGAATGTGATGGGGACTGGGCACAAAACGTACCTTTGCAGGATGTCCAATGACAAGCAACAGGTCTGGGGTGCCTGCTGCCTTGCCAGGGTTCGATATGTGGCTTGTTTAGTGCATATGTATCAAACACACGCATGAGTTAACTCATGCCCTGAACACAGGGGTCTGTAGTCTACATTATATTAATAAATTTTCATGTGCTGTTTAGGCTAACTGGGAAACTGCTCTGAAGCAGGCTGATATACCCCACACTTCAGACTCAAACATGTTTGTCTCAAAGCGTCCTCTAATGCTGCTTCCTTGGTGATGGACTGTCCCCTAACTCTGTGAAGGAGGGAAAGACAGCACCAAAACAGACCAACAGTGAAAACATCTACAGTTAAATAATCCATTTCCCACAAAGGTTGCCATTGTTTACTTTCTGACATAAAAGAAGCTGGAAGTTCAGTCATGGGAATCTTTTGTCTGGAGGTGAAACTCAACCAGAGTCTCTATCTGGCTGCCTCAACTTCTTCAGTCCATTTCCGCTGGATGTTACGAGTACCCAAATCAGTGACATTATCTATCTCTGTTATTTGTTCTTTTACTTGAAATCCTCTTCTGAGACTTTCTCAACCAGGAGCTCCCACTAGCTCCCTTGAGGGGCTTTCCAGTCTGTCTGTCTGTCTACTTATCTAACTCTTGCTATTTATTCACTTGCTTTGGCTTGCTATATTCTTACCAAACTCACACATTCAAAATCAAAAGCGTGGCTATCAGAGATCATTCTAAAAATGGTAAAGAACAGGTGCTCAAAGGTAGGAAGACTTTAGAAAACGACACCGCTGTATTTGAAGAGTTTAGGGTCCAGGAGGAAAATTCCTTTTATTTTTGTCACAATATGATCTTGTGTATGTCTGTGTCTGCAAGGCTGTCTTACCCACATATTGTCATTTACCTCTTATTTCCAACTTGATTTTCTTTAGATTTTTGCATTTTGGCCTTCTTACTCCTAGTATACTATTCAGCAAGCTTACTGCCATTAGTAACCATTAAGTTTTTTCAGCATAATGATAATAAAGTTTAAGTCAAATTATCATACATTGTAGAGTCTTCACTTCAAAAAAGTTACTACTGGGATGTGCAGAGAGCCAAAGCCAGGGCTGGGATAAGGGTAATTCTTACAGAACCTGACGGACAGAGCAGAAAGTGTGGCCTGAGTGTGGTCTCACCCTGGCTGGCTGGACCAGTTGGCTTCTTCAGCAGCTTTTGTGAAAATTCTCATCTTGTAATCTCCTATCCTATATGTACAATGCAAAATGATTTCACTGTTCATATCTATGTGTTATAATGAGATATTTGGGAGGGAATGGGACCCTAGTTTACAAATAAAATTCATTACTTTCACATCCATCCTATACACTTAACCAGAAGGTAAATTTTTATGCTGTGTTTTCAGTGTACCTATATTGTAATTGTGACCCATCACGTGAAGTCAGCTGTGGAATTTTCCAAGTTAAGAGTTATGTTAGTAATCAGATTTTGAAGCATTTTGGATCTTGGAGTCTTAGATTAAGGATTGTTCAACCTTTATTGCACCCTCATGGGATGCCGTCATGTTGATCATCCTTTGAACCCTGTATCCTGATCAGTACAGACTCATATCTGACCCTGTTCATATGGCTATCCTCCAAACCCAATTAAAGTTCTTTCTTGGATACATTTTAACTATAAAACCGTCATTAAAATCTCCTGTGGATCCTTGCCAAGGGAATTCAGATGGTGGGTCAAACACAAACTCAGCTGGGTTCCAGCCTCTGAAAAGGGCCTGGTGAATCGGTCTTCACAAGAATTCTCCCTCCCGGTGGGGAGGGATGCTTTGATACATCTGAAACCTACACTTCCAAGGAGAAGACAGACACCTTTTTCTTCCTGTTATTATTTGATATCTTAGCAATTAGAAAATGTATGGGCTTTTGAACATGAAGGGTTAAACGGACTTCCACTGATAAGGGAGAATTCCTCCAGGAAACTCCTTGGAGACACTTGTAATTAATTTGATCTTCTCCAGTCATTAACTCAGAGTCATAGCGACTCATCTGCACACCGCGCTATTAATTCACCGGAGATCACTTCCTGGGATTCATTTAGTTAAGCAGCACTGCTGGATTACATTTTAAACCTCTTCAAAAGAGTTGTAATTGATGTCTGTTTACAGAAGCTTAGTTTGATGGAGTCCGAGCTGGATGGAAGGTGTGCTCGCCAGCCTTGAAGGTGGACTTACACACAGCCCAGCCGCAAAAGTACCAAGTTGAATTAAAAACACTGCTGATGAAATAACTATTGGAAACCCTCTCTGTTATAATGCTAATCACTCTTGCGACAGTGGGGTGACTGACTGGAAAGCACCTGCCCCATATAGAAACGTGCATGTAAACCTTGTGAATGTGCGTGTTTTACTGTCAATATGCCAAACACAGTAATAATCATGTGTGGGACAGATAACGAGAAGCTGAGGGTATAAGACATAAAATTCCCATTTATCCTCTAAAAGAAGTAGGGATAGAAGGGCAATTACGCCACCTTAAGTTTCTCGCATATGTCCTTGCTCTAAATCCATGACAGAGCCAGCTCAGGGAGTCACTGATGTGGTCATTAGATTAAACACACTGGCCTTAGGCCTGGGAGTGCCACGGGCTTGAACTTCTGGGATTTCAATGATAATTAAAATAAGAGTTCCCTTAATTTACAGTAAGCTTGTAGTTGGAGTGGGAAAAGGTGTCTTTCCTCTCTCTCTCTCTCTCTCTCTCTCTCTCTCTCTCTCTCTCTCTCCCTCTGTCTGTGCAAACAGCAATCAAGAACTGCCTGAGGTATGCATTTGACCTTTTCTGTTTATTTCACCAGGTCTGCTTTCTCTGCCTGGCCAAACCTTACCTTTCCTCCAAAGTTCAGCCTTTGGCCTAACAGCCTCCTCTAATAATCCTTCTCTGACAATAAAGCAAATACTTTTTTGTTGCAGAGACATTTAGAGTTCTTCCAATCAATTTAAGATACCTTCTTCAGTTCATTCCTTGGAACAATTCTTTGTGATATTTAAGGGTATATACATGCTAGTTAGCAGTATATTCACCAACACACACCGCTGACCCTTTGTGTCCTAAAGTTCCATATGTGCAGGTTCAAATTTACTTTAAAGATGTTTCAAAACATTTATACCTGTGCTGAAAATACACAAAGACTTTCCTTACCACAACTCCCTAAACAATGGAGCATAATAACTAATCATATATTCGTGTTGTATTGGGAATTATAATGAATCTAGATATGATACTAGGAATAGAGAAGTATATGGCATGTCATGGGAAATGTTGTGATGTATTATTTAAGGGATGGAGCATCTGCAGATTTTAATACTTTCAGGGGGATTGAGGACCCATTCCCTTATGACGATCAAGAGATGACTGCCTTCACATAGGTATACATGTATGTGGCCACTCTATTCTCTGTTACCGTATAATACATAGAACACTGACTAAAAGCAATTTAAAGTTTCTTTGCTTTACACTTTTAGGTCATAGTCCATCGTTAAGGAGTGTTGGGGCAAGAACTCAGAGACAAATCTTGAAGCAGAAACCATGGAGGAACACTGCTGGCTGCCTTGTTTAAGGCTGATGTTCAGCTGACTTTCTTATATTTTCCAGAGTCACCTGCTTAGGGATGGTGTTGCTCATAGCAGGCTGGGCCATCCTTAACTAATTAAGACAATAAAATAGTGTTAAAATCCCTTAAAACCATACTTACAATGTGATAGACAATTACTCAATTGAGATTTTTCTTTTTTGATATGGTTTTAGGCTATGTTAATTTAACTGATAATGCTAACTTAAAGGATGGCCAAAATTCTCCTCACACAGCACCCTGCTGAAGAGTTGTTATGTATCAGGCACAATTCTAGATTCTGGAGTGGATAAAAAGACGGTATTCAAGTCCTTATCCTCGTGGAGTACCTCTCCTTGGGATGAGGGGTGGTGATAAGACTTTGGGAGGATAGATAAATTATTTCCAGTATTCTGTCACATGAATTAAGCACAATAAGAAAAGGCGCAGTAAATGTAAATGATAATACACATTTGTATATATGTACACAATGTTTGCACATATACAAGTTCTTTCCCATTTGTAATGGACATCAATCCCAATGAGCTGATCCAAAGAGGAAAATACCGCAATTCAATGTGCATTTTAATACACCTAGCCTTCATCTAGCGTAGTGACACAGCTCACTGTAGGGGAGCCATTTTGTTGTTGTTGTTTTGGAGATCATGTGGCTGGGTATGAGTTGTTGGTTGGTGCTCAACCCAGCACCTAGAAAGGGTTATGTTGTTAATTTTTAGTTCGTGTAAACATCCTAATTCAATATTCACAGTATAGTTTCTGCTGGATATTTATTGCTTTTACCCCACAGCAAATGTGAAGAATCTAGAGTCTAAGTATAGTAAGTTGGTGATCATGTGCCAGAGATTACACAAGTCAGAGAAAATGTAAATTTTATCAGAATCTTCTTCTCATCTGTTCTATGTTTTTTATTGAATAATTTGTATTCAAGTGATAGCCAAGTTATACAGTGATGTTTACCTTTAATAAGCAAATACATAATCTTCAGATCTTTAAAAGTCTACTTAAGCTCAAAATTAAAGGGACAGTTCCAGCAATACATGAACAATAAGAGGCTTAAAAGACAATACTTTACAGTGTGTGGATGAAGCATTAAAAGAAGGCATGGTGTGTGATTAGGTACAACACTGAACATTATCAATAGTTAGCCTTGAGTTTTAGGATCATGAGTGATTTCAAACCATATATTCTTATTTCAATAATACTGGGAAGAGGGAGAAGGAATCATTTTCCTTCATTTCTTGACAAATCAGATATGATACTAGTTTTCTTTTTCGTGTTTTCTGTAGTTTTAAATTTTAAAGTGGGCCACCTCTTTACAATAATAAAAGGCACACAAAAGACATCTCTACAAACGTGGCCTGAATTTCTGGAGAAAGCATGTGGTTTCACAGCACTAGAAAAACAAATTGCCACAATCATCTTTAAGGTGATATCGCGTAGGATGAGCTGAACACTGTACCTTAGGAAACCCAGCATACTTGTCTGTCTTCAGTCAAATACAAGGGAAGGGAAATGATGATTCTCTGGGCAACAGCACTCTTGTCAGACAGAAGAGAAAAGGAGTTGGGTACCATTCACAGGAAACGCACTGGGTAATTTTGTTAAGTATATGTTATAGTTTCCAGTGCATTTTACATTAAAAAAAAATCTAATGCCATGATTCATGTAGTCTTGAAAAAAATAAAAGAACTGCAACTGTACTATAAATAAAGTGCATTCATCATGAGAGTAGAGTCTGAAGTAGCTTACTGTTTTATGAGAATTCTGGATATTTCTAGGTGGATTACTTCAAAGTTTTCCTAGTGTCGTAATAGCTAGAGTATTACCGTGCTTTCTTAAGTACTAAAACCGAAAAAAAAAAAACCTACAAAACTTGGTTTATAAAAACGAAGCACAAGTCTGTTCTTCATAAGCACATAGCAGCTTAGGTAATTGGTCTACTCAGAATGAGAGCTGACCAGCAGTCAGTGGCGGGTTCTACCAGCGAACTCTTGCTGTATGGAGGCCACAGGTGAAAAGAGGAAACAAACGAACACAGCCACCAACGGGACATGAGCTCATTGGGAGCATCATGGGCTGTGGCCACAGACACGGGACATGAACACTAGCAGCTCTGCTTTGCTTGTTCCTGTCCAGGAAAGCCACCCTCTCCTGAAATGTGGTTGTTGGCTGTTGGGACTCTTCTTGTACTATCCCTGAAGCCTCAGATAAAGCCTGTTCTCTGCCACCAAGAGGGTCATGAGTCACCAGCTTAGCTCTCCAACGCATGAAGCTCATGTTGGACTATAGCCTAGTTGTGAGAAAAAGGTTTTGGTCTCTGAGGATCTACTCAGACTGGAAGCCTCTACAGCCTCTTCTTATTTCAGACCTATTTCCAGCTTTCCTCCACTATTGACATTGCTTCCTATAAAGAATGCAGCTCAACCTCATAGCCAGGAGTCCCACAAGACTTATAATCTTGACAAGAAAAAATACTGAGTGTACTTTAGACTTGTAGGCTCATTTCATTCATAAACTTTCTTAAAAACATAAGTCCAGGTAAATTTTCTGTTTAACTCAATCTGCATAAACATGGTAAAAAAAAAAACCCCTTATTTATAGAAATAGCAAAAAAAGAGAGACAAATCACGCAGATACAGAAATGAAAGGGAATTTAGGGATTGGGAACTCCATCTTGCCACTTCTTATTGCAAAATGACAGTGTGGTGTAGTGCGGTAAGGCTCAAGGTTAAATCCTGAGTCTGCTATGGTGGTGTTTGTGTGTGTGACGTGTATCAGATATATCATGTCTGTGATGTGTGGTGTGCATGCATGTAGCATGTCCTGTGTGTACCGTAATGTGTATGTGGTATATGTTAATGAGATATATGTGTTTGTTGTGTGTCTGATACATGTGTATGTAGAATGTGGTATATGTGTAAGATATTTGCATGCAGTACATGCTGAGTGTGCTATTTGTGTAATATGTGATGATGGTGATGTGTGTGTGTGTGTGTGTGTGTGTGTGTGTGTGTATGTAGAATGCAATTTGTGTAGTAGTGTATGGTGACTATGGAGCATGGGGCATGTGTGTGCTAGAGGATCTGATCCCATGCTTGGCATCCCTGGGCATCTGGGAACTGTGTATCTTACAAGAGAGCCTGGAGCTGAGTGGGAGATTGGGCTCAAATGAGCTCTACTCATGTTTTCTAAAGGAGCAGAGGAGATTATAAAGGGGAATAAAGACAACCAATACTGAGAGGGATATACCAATGGGACACACAGGCAGGAACTCCATGAGAAGCGTTGAGGGGAAGTGAAATGGGGAGACAGGGTGAGAGAAAGTCCCTATTTGTAGAATCCAGGGCAAGTGTAGCATGTTACACAGACTTCTCCATCTCCACAGGCTGCTCTCAAGGCCTAGGAAATTCAGCATCACACAGGTCAGGCACCTGCTTTTCCAGACACATTCCTATCATGTGCTTTCAGAAGACAGAAGCTATTCTTAGGAAGGCTTTAAGGAGGAAGTAACTCCAAGTGCTCAGACTGGATGAGCCACTATCTACTGAACTTAGCAGCCTACTTCCTGTTTGGCCTCTGCTCTCCTGCTTTGCCCTTTGACCTCTTATCCCTACTTGTCCACTACCCTATCTCCTCCTTCCCACAACAATGGTGCCCAAGAGGCCATTTTGTTTCTTTCTCTCAGGGAGCAGTTGTGTTCATGCCTGTTTGAGAAGGATTTGCTCTTCTAAGGACAGACAGACTTCTCTACACAGGCTGAGAACCTTATCCAGGATTACTTCCAACACCTATAACACCTTAGCTTAACGACTGCTGGGTTTTGCTGTTATTGTTTTCCTCTGTTAATACTGAGACTAGAAAACAAAAATCCACCACTGTTGAAATTCAAGACCAAGTTATTACAGAACAATGTTAGGTTTTTGTCAATCCAGCCTTCAAAGGCCTTTGCTTAGTGTGACTCCTGGATAACCATCCAAGTTTTGATAGTGTGATTACCAGGTTATGCTATCAAATAACAATCACGATTAAACAAGTTACATGAGTCCTCAGGCCCTGAAGCAATTTCTTTGAAGAATGAGTTTGTCCTTCAAATAACATAATAAGAAAAAAATTAAGTCCCCCAGTATGTTATAGTGGGAGAAGCATAATATGTTTGTCCATTCCTTAGAATTACAAATGGCCCGCAGCCAGAGTTCCCCTTCAGTGCTACTAGCTCCTGCTTTCTTTCCTTGTCCCACTTAACACACCAGGTGGATCACCGCTGTCCCTGTGTTTTTTCCATTTACGTGACCCACTTTTCAGCATCTGAAATTCCACTGTTCCTTGAGTTACTTATTTATTCATTCGTTTGTTGTTTATTATTTAGCAATGAGAGTAAAGACCTACAACACAACCACAAACAGTTTGCAATTGTTGATCAAAAACATGCTGAAAACGTAATTTATGAGAAGAAAAATGACAACAATTCCATTACCATTTGGAGATTGTTTTTAAAAGATTTCTGTAAAATTAAATAAACAGAACCAAGATAAACTGATTTACTCGTATACAAAGTCTATGCATAAGATTCATAAAATAAAAAACTTGGGGCTGTTGTTAGCCAGATACTGGCAGGGTTGATTGACAGGAAGTACAATACCAAAGCATGCAAAATATTGGATAAACTCTGAGGCTCTGGGACAAAGGGGATGTTAAGATTCTGGTTTATGATTCACATTATGTTTAAAAAGCAAAAATCTCCAAACTGCAGGGTAGTATGATGTGAGATTCTCCTCTGTATGCTGTGAATACCATTGGTTAATAAAGAAGCTGCCTTGGCCTGTTAATAGGGCAGAACTTAGGTAGGTGGGGAAAACTAAACTGAATGCTGGGAGAAAGGAGGAGGAAGCAGAGAGAAGCCATGGAGCCTCCACTGGAGACAGACATGCTGAAACTTTGCTGGTAGGTCATGACCTAATGGTGAAACACAGATTACTAGAAATGACTTAAATTAAGACGTAAGAGTTAGCTGATAAGAAGCTAGAGCTAATGGATCAAGCAGTGATTTAATTAATACAGTATCTGTGGGATTATTTCAGGGCTAAGCAGCCAGGAACAAACAAGCAGTTTTTCCTCCAACAAATTGACTCCAATGTGCTTGACTAAAATCCATTCAAAACCTGAGAGGGCTTGGAAAGGAATTCTAGACACAAAAATATAGAGTTTAACACAGCTTCTTGCTGTTTGCTGGCAGCGTGCTGCAGCTCTGTTAAGAGAGGTTTTCCTGATTCAGCAGTAGCAGGAAAATGCCATGGTTTCAAAATGGTGGCTTACTGGTTCACCAGCACAAATAGCTCTGGCTCTTTTGGGAGATTCATCTATGGAGCACTTGAATGGGGTTTGTGGGCCCAGGCACTTGTATGCCCACTTGAGAAAGTAGCTGATCCTGTGCCTGCAGTTTAGCACCCACTGCCTGGGCAGGTAGCAGGATCAGGACTGCTAGGAGTGCACAGGCAGGAGAGCATGGCAGATTCCTGCTGCCATACACAGAGATATTTCCAGATCACACAATTCTTTGATTGGCATAGCTATTACTCTGATAAAAGGGGTTTATGTGCTGCATGCTCATTCTCAGAGTTAAAGTTATGAGCACAACTCCTACCTGGCAGTCCCAGAGCTGGCAGTAATGGTGCCTCCACCATTTTGAAAGTGGAGAGAGGCAGAGCTATCATCTAGAGCAGCCGTACGCAAGCTGCTTACCATTTTAAAAGCTCTTCAAGACAATAAAGAATTACAGCTACACAATAGGACAGATCCAAACATAAAAGACCTCTAAATGAGTCACAGTGTTGGATAAATGTACATAGGCTAGGGAGAGAGAGGGAAAAGAATATAGAAAGTTATAAAAACAAGTGAATGGCTAAAAAAGGAACAGTGTAAAAAAATTAAGCCACGTAAAGATGGAGAATATATGGAGTCTGGATTATGAATATTATTATGTTTTCTTTGACTTTTTTGTCTGTGAAGGAGCTAAGTACAGAGAGACATTTTATTGTATGGGCTGCTAAGCTAAACTAGCATGTATATTATAAAGGTACGTTGACTTCAGACTTTGGGTCTAAGGATATGTTGTTTGGAAAAGAGGTTCTTCTTTTGTTTCCACAGAGGATAAAAACCTGTGGATTGCTTCCAGACTAATATGGTTTGATGGACCAAGACCTCCCCAAAAGGTTGCATTTTTGTTATATGTATTTTTCTGCTCTTGATTAAGGTATTGTGTTTGTACAGCTTATTTAAAAATGTAATGTATAATTAAGAAATACAGGTTAATAGGTAGTCATCTACAATAGTCAAGCTTCTAGTCATGTTAGTTAAGTTTTTTAGATATATAGAGATATATTTCAGTTAGATAGATATTCTTCAACCCTTTCAAAGACTATTGGATATGGCATTTAGAATGTTTTTTTAAGAAAGTTAGGACTTTTCATGACAATGAGACACAACTGTTTCTGGCAGCACCAATTACTTCAAGAGAAAGATGGGCATCGAAGCGGCTCCTCATGGAGTTGTCTAGCCATTTGGGCAAGAAACGGCAGTTGCCTGGACTGCTTGATGGTATGCTGTGTGGACTGGACATGCAGGACCGACAGAGAAATGACTGCTGAACTTGCCTAAAGGTGAGACAGTCCTCTGGGGTTCCTGATTCAAGAAAGAATCTGCTAGGCATTCTGCAGGTCACAGAAAAAAATGTGACTTACAAACTGTCAATATAGGTGGAACGGTCTTTGAAATTTTCTGCTTCATGGAAAGGTCCAAACAGCAAGATGTTTCTGCCATTTCTAGAGTTTTGGAATTTGCTTACAATGCACTTCTGTTTACTTAGGTAATACTGTATCCTCCTGGAGTCTTTGTTGGAGTTGAAGAATAGATAGTTATAATTATAGTTTTCCTTAGTTATGATAGAAGATAAAGTAGATATAAATATTGTAACTTCAATTCTTGCTTGATAACTGTTTTGTAGTATCTAATTTTACTATGTTAAAGTTAAAACCTTTTTTATTTAAACAGTAAGAGGAGTGATGTGGAATTCCCCTTTGTATGCCATGAATACCATTGGTTAATAAAGAAACTGACTTGGCCTGATGATAGAGCGGAACTTAGGTAGGCCGGGAAGCTAAATGAATGCTGGGAGAAAGGAGGCAGAGTTGGAGAGAAGCCATGGAGCCTCCACCAGAGACAGACGCACTCAAATTTTACTGGTAGGCCACGACCTTGTGGTAATGCACAGATTACTAGAAATGAGTTAAATTAAGATGTAAGAGTTAGCATAAGAAGCTAGAGCTAATGGGCCAAGCAGTGATTTAATTAATACAGTATCTTTGTGATTATTTCGGGGCTGAGCGGTCCCTCCTCCAACAGTAATGTTGTTATTTCTGAGCGCGTGGGGTGAGGCAGGACAATCAAATGGAAAACTGAAGCAGTTAGCTTCTGTTTCTCCTGTGTTAGAGTGTGTGGTGCTAACATCTGTGAGCTCATTCTACTACCCAAGGGCATGGGAAGTAAGAAGTCTGCAATGTCCTCACCATCCTCCATTTACATTAAAGTCCTTCCCTTCATCAACTCTGGCCTCACTGTGGAGTGGGAGGGACATAGTGGTGACCTAATTATTTCATTTCACAATGGTAAGTGTTAGTAGTGATAAACACTGGTATTTTACTTTAAGGGGTTTTGTTGCCTTTGCACAAGCGTTCCAATTTTCTGAAAGCTTTGATACACATGACAATATATCTCTGAGGGAGAACTAAAAAGAGTTAGTGTGAACTGCACGCACTTCCCTGTGTGCACACAGTCTGTAAGAGAGTGGGCCTTTCTCAGCCTGCTGTGATGCTTTAGCTCATGCAGAAACACTGCCTTTTTAAAGGCTGCTGGTGGCAGGAAAGAGAGTTATCCCGAGGCCATGTCCTCCCTGGCCTTCTGAATTTTGTCTTTATTTGTAAGTAGGCATCTTCTTTCACTGGAAAGATATGTGAAACAGCTTCATGGGGCTGGTTAGGTCGGGCCAAGTAGTCACGTGGAGACACTACGTAAGGAGTTTCAGGGAGGCTAATGATGGTTTTTATTACTAGATAATACATAATGATTTTCAAGGAAAGTGAAACCAATAGGAATAGGAATTTAAAACTTCTCTGTGTTGGGAAGACATTTTTCTCCTTAAAGATCTGAAAATTTTAATCTAAAGCATATTCCATTGTTTGAATTGTAACCAGCTCTTAACAATGGCTAAATATCATTTTTCTTTTCAGAACTTATATTAATTCTGACTCCAGGTGCATGTATTTCCTCCAAAGTATTAGGAAGTATGTCAATGACAACTCTCCAAAGCAGGGGGTCACACAATCTTCTCTCCCCATGTTTCTCCATTATCAGGGCTTTTGCCCAAAATACCAAAGTGTGAAAGTGTAAGCAGACAGTAAGTTTAGCTGTGCTAAGGGAAACGAGTAGATGTGAATAGTCTTTACCTGACTGGGCTGTTGTGGTTCATTCTGTGTGAGCCGGCAAGCTCTGAGCTGCAGACATGCTAAGTGACCCTTCATACAAACAACACAAATGTGTAATTCTACAGTTTTGGAGATTAATGCTCCCATGTGGGTTCTGTTAAACTAAAGTCAAGGTTTCACCTGGGTTGTGTTCTCTCTAGGACACTCTAAGGAAATACCCCCTCTACAGTGTCTAGAGAGGACCTTTGCTTCTGGACTGGCTCGTGGCTCTGTCCCCATCTGCAAACCCAGCCAATCCAAGATGTGCTTTGGATTCCATCATCATTCCTCTTTCTTTTGATTTCTTTCCTGCTGCTTCTTTAACCCTTCAGGACTCTGGACACATGGGATTCATCCAATAGTCCTAAATACTCCCTTTTCAGGCCTGCAGACCCTGGTACAGGCCTTAATTCTGGATACAGTCTTTATGCTGTATAACACATTCACAAATTCTGTACATTAGGATATGGATATTTTAAGATAGGAGGAAATGTTCCTCTTACCAGAGAGGGGAAGGGTAGGATGGATAGATAGATAGATAGATAGATGATACATATATCTATAGATATATAGATACATAGATAGATGATAGATTGATGATATATAGATATATAGATAGAAGATAGATAGATATGCAGATATAAGTACATGATAGATGTCAATGTGGAATACATTCTAATTTTGTCTTTCAGACTCTTCTGCTCCCTCTAGTGATTAGTAACTTCCTTTTTATTTCCTACCCTTAGCCCTATGCCACCTTCTCTTGAGAGTTTTGATGCTCAGGCTTTTTTTCTCATTGCCCTTTGAGCATGCTGTTCTTTTGTTCCATCAGATTCCATTCTTCTTGTGATGAGTATATTTATATGCTATCTAATAATAGTTTCCTTCTGGGAAATATATCCTTAGGTAACTTAGTCACTGTAAAAACATCATAGAGTGTATTTGCACAAGTTAATATGGTTACAACAAGATATCTATGATATCCCTAGGCAACAATCTTGTGGGTTCACCATGGTACATACATCTAATTTTTACTGAAATATCATTATACACAGTATGACCTCACTTATTGAGGCTTGACTGTGTGCAATGCCATACACTTTATTAAATGTATGCAGATTTATGCAAACAACAAGGTGAGACTGATGACAGGTAAGAAAGAGCAATATGGTTCAGTAGCGTTCTGAAAAGAACAAAATGTCAATCATCTCACAGCGGATGAAGAAACATCAAAGGGGAAGTCAAGGGACCTGGTAGTAATAATGAGCAGAAGTCACTCTTGCGCTTGCCTGCTTGACGCGATCAACCATTACAACATGCTTACTAAGACCGTCTTCTGTATTTCTATGCAGTTTTAAACATAAACATTTTATTGAAGAATGACATAAGCATGTCCTTGTGCACAAAGCTTAAGTATGTGCCTAGTATATTGTCACAAAGAGACACATAGATGCAACTACCTGGATCAAATAATAGATCATCGCCAGTAACCCAGAAAGCCCTCTGATTTGTTATTTTGTTGGGTATTATGTTTTCTCATGTGTGTATGTACACTTAGAGGCCAGAGGTAAGACACCAGATGTCTTCCTTTATTGAGCTCACTTTATGTTTCGAGACACGGTCTCTCACCAATCCCAGAACTTACTGGTTCTAATTTAGCTGAACTAGCTGTAATGCCCTAGGGCCTCATCTTCCACCACCTACAAAACTGAGGTCATAATAAGTGTGGAACACTACAAAAGTCTTTTGACATGGGTGCTGGGGATCTGAAGCCAGGTCCTCATGATTGCACAATAGGCTTTGATCTGAGCCATCTCCCCAGTCTCCAGCTCACAGAAACCTCTTCTGTGTCCCTTTCAGACAATGTCTTTCTTTTCTCCTAGGTGATTTTAATTTTATATGTGTTTGAAACAACGTATTTAAGGCTTGTGGAGTCTGGAAAGACAGAAAGATAAAGTTGCCCCCTGCTGCAGCTCTCAGATGAAACCTGTGTAGATGGTGATGGATGCTACAGTCAGTGGAGAAAGACAGAGCCTCCACTACTGCAGCTCTCTTGAATCTCCTAGAATGTCTTTAGCTTTAGACACAGGTGCTGATTCCTTTTCCTTACCTGGAACTATCACTTCTGAAGGAGTTTACTGGCTAACAATGAGCTTCTTTGGTGCTAGTTGGTCTTAACCAGGTACTCAGTTGATTTAATTTTTAAGTAAGTAGCATATAAAAAAACTTTTATTCTCCGCAGCATAGTTTACATTCTGCCCTATTTCTCCAAATATTAAGACCACAGTCATTTATTATTAATTCTTCACGTATTTATTGACCACTAAATGTGTTAGATTCTTCACTCAATCTTCTTTTCCTGGAATATTCCTATCCACTCTCTGAAGGGGTCTTTTTATAATTTGGCTGTTTTTGTGCTTGGGTCTTTTATTACTTTAATCATTATGATTTTTTTGATTTCCAATGTATAAGCCCCAGTTAATTTTATAAATAGAAAATATCATTTTTCTTTCAATGTAAAGCAACCTAAATTCACTTCTAAAAGTTTTAATTGTTTCTTTAAAATGGAAGCTCATTTTTATAACTAATGTTTTTGTTTGTATACTCAATTGTATACTATATAATTAATATGATTATATATAGTCACACTCTCAAAATTCTTCAGACCTTTTATAAATGTATCAAATCAAACTAAGAAAAAGGGAAATCTCAGTGCCATTGACTTCCACATTCTTCAATCTTCCATAGTCTCAGCAAATGTTTGTACAGTCTTATTGTGTGCATAAATCCATGCTGGAATTCCCCAGATAGAGTAAGCCAGTGGTTACCCAGGAGATGCCTAGACCAAAGAAGAAAGGATAGGGAGACTGGATAGGATAAGAAAATTATACTATGAAGGGGCAAGTCCAATGATGGAGGCCCAGAGAAACTACTGCTCTTGTTGTGAGTTTTGACCCATTCATGCCCCGGAATATTGTGACTTTCAAATGGGTTCAGGACCACTTCTCATGGTCTACTGTCAGGTATTTGCAAAACACATTCTAGAATAGGGAAAGGTTAATAACTAAACAGAGATGAACCCAGATATGAAGAACTGGAATGGAGATAGTTTGTGATGCAAAGGAAAATGTTGATGGTTTAGTTGTGGTAACAGAACAACCGGGAAAGACACAGTTTAAAAACCTCATTGCGTGTTTAAGAAAGAAAGGGTTTTTTTTTGTTGTTTTTTGTTTTTTTTTTTTTTTTGCAGTGCCTTTTTTTCAGGGGTTGTTGTCAGCATCCCCTTCCCCATGCCTTGTTTATCCACCCTTCGCTTTGCATGACATTGGGGTCCCTGCCTCTCAATACAGTGACCTATATTACATGTTTTCCATTTATGTGCAATAGCCATCTCGGCTGTTGTTCTGGGGTTGGCAGTGATTCTGTAATTTCATTCCCTCATTAGAAGCCGTGTGTTTATTTATTAAAGCTGCACACTGCCCAAAGGCAACGAACAAAAACTATAGAAATACCAAAATTAAATAAAGGTTATTATTGCTGCTATTTTATAAAGCTTGTCCATCACAGGCCTCAGCCTACAAAGCAGAAGGTGGAGGCTCTGTTAACCAGGTGCTATGCACAACCTTAATTAGCTAACCTGCGCTTGCTTTCTGCTGCAGTCAGGGGGTCATAGGCCAAGGCTGCAGCATGATGCAAGAAGGTAAAGATCCACTAGAATCGTCCAGAAAAATCTTTAGTCTCCAAACTATGCATTCAAGTATCTCCCTAGCGTCATCCTGCTGAATTCAAACACTCTAAGAACACCAGTCCAGGGACTGAATGGGCCTTTCTGTATCTGTTTGGGTCAGGGAGGAAACAGACTTGTGACATGACTTCATGTATGAAATAGTCACAGAATGCTGACCTTGACTTGATAACTTGGGGGTTGGGAAGCCAGCAAGCACCGCCCACAGTCGTTTATGTCCCTGATGGAGCTTACATTCCACAGGCAAGGTGGCTACCTGGTAAATGATGTTCTGCTGCATGGAGCTCTGAGTGGAAATACGGCAGGGAGAAAGCATCGTGTGTCCACTGGAAAGGGGGTCTGGGTTCTGGTTCTGTATATTGATTCAAGTTCTCACTGATGAGATGCTTTGAGAAGACTCCTGGCTGATAACCATGCGGAACTGAGGGAAAAGCCTTTCAGTGGAAGGAATGGCAAGTTCAGAGCTCTGAGCACATGGAAATAGATGTGGGGATGGTGTGTTTCCTCAAACAACTGTCCAATCTCTGTAATAAGGAGTTTGTTAATGAACTGATGTAAGGACCATACCCATGGACGAGAAAGAAGTGAGTTATGGCATCTTTGGGTGAATGCTTCTCACAGCATAGTCTCAGCGACAAATCCATTTCAAGCTTTCAGTTAATTTTTTTTTCAAAGTCTCCAGTATTTATGGAGGGCCATTATGCTAGGGTCAGCTCTACTACCCACACCTCAGCCCAGACTGTATGGATAGGTTTTCCTCCTCTTTTTTTGTCCTCAGCTAGTAGCGACACTCCTATCAGAAGACAGCTGAGCCTGTTCCTTTTGTAGTGAATGTAGCATAAGTTTGAGGTGGGAAAGATGAAAATGTAGAGATCTATATACTAATGTCACTTAATGGCTGACATCTTTGCCAAGTCACTTCCTTCTTCCGAACCTCAGATTATAATAAAAGAAGTTGTCAGTAAAGAAGATCAATCCACTTATACTGTATTTGTAAATACCAGCTCTGTAACAGCTCCATAATAGCTCCACACCAGCTCCATACCAGCTCCCCCACCCTGGCAATTAAGAACCAATAGTGTCTTCTTCCCACCCCTGTCTCTCCTCTCTCTCTCTCTCTCTCTCTCTCATACACACACACACACACACACACACACACACACAGACACACACACACACAGACACACACCACTACCACCATCTTCTTGCTAGGTCTGAGATGAAAGATGTTGAGAATCTACTGTGGTAGCATTCAATAATTCCTCCTCTTTTTTATTTATTTACTTTTTGTTCTTTTGTTTTGTTTGTTTGCTTTTGAAAGGCCAGGGAAGTTCTATGGCTTCTCAAAATTCATTCTCTCTAGCTTTCTCTGCATCTCTTTCTCTGTCCTTCTGTGCATCTTTGTCTGTCTCTCTCTTTCACTGTGTGTGTGTGTGTGTGTGTGTGTGTGTGTGAGAGAGAGAGAGAGAGAGAGAGAGAGAGAGAGAGAGAGACTGTGTGTGTGTGTGTGTGTGTGTGTGTGTGTGTGTGTTTGTATTTCTGGTGACTGAAGAAATCTAACTATGGCAACTGGCCTATAGCCACCCTGCTCAAAATACGTTCTGACTCTTTTAGAACAAGACCCATGTTTGGTCTGGGCAGTAAATGAAAGCAGGTTAGGGTATTTGCTGGGTGACCAATCTTTGCCTGCTAATTTCTTTAGTGCCAGGTGCTTATCTCTCCACAGAGACAGGAAGACAATGAGAGAAATGACAGGGCAGGCTTCACCAGGAACGCTGTGAGGCTATCACTTCAGGCCATATATCAGCCAGGAAGGATTTCAAGGTACCAGGCACTTGGGGAATACCGCAGGTTCCGAGACAGACCCTTTAATATCTTTGCAGCTCCTTATTTTTCTCTACTGGCCGGAATCTAACTTCAGGAGGGTGATTGGGACAATGAAAGGAGGAAAAAGAAAAGCAAAAACTGAAAGACCTCTTCCCATATGTCCTTCACCCTATACTGGTAGCCGGTCTGGCAGATTCTGGTTTCCTGGAGTGTCCCATCTTAATGTGTGCCAGAGAGGAATGTGGTTTATTTGTGCATGGTGTCTCAAGACCCTTCAGATGAATCTGCCTACAAGGAAAGGAGTCTGGGGAGTCATCTTCCTCTTTGGTTTTAGTTCACAGTAGATACTTTTTGTATTCTTCTTCTGATGGAGTGGCATTTGAGCCAGTTTCAGTGAGAGGGGGGCAAAATCACTAATTCCATGTGTGCCACAAATTGTTAGCTACCCACGACGTGAAAGTGAGCCAGGTGTTCTTCCTGTATGCTTCAGCGAGAGGACCAAGCCTTCCGGAACTTAAGCTCACAAGTGTGATTTTGCCCATTCTCCTTGCCCGAAACTCATTTCAGAGAACACTGCTCACCATGATAGCTTGGGTTTTAAGGAGAAATGTCTCCGGTGATGCCAACAAACGGAAATAAAAATAGTCTTCAAAACTCCTTGTAAACATAAAACAGCATTGATAAAAGCCTGCGACAAAGAAGCAGAGGAGACACAGAAAGGAAAGGAAGCTGCCAAGCCCAGAGCCCATCTCTGATGCTGAGCCATGGAGCTCCCGTTCCATTCCAGACAAAGCAGACCCGGTTCTCTTTAAAAATAAAACAGAGCGTGGTTGGATGAACAGAAACAAGTGACGCCTCAAGTGTGAAGTTCGTGCCCTTAATTAGAAGCTGCAGCAGTCTGAGCGCTACATTCTGGATCTAACACCTTTTTCCCCAGGTTAGCAAGCTTCAAGGTGAATGTTATTATTGTTATTCCAAATGGTTACACAGAGACAGAAGCTGAGTGCATTTGCAGTTATTCAATAGAACAAGGTCCTGCTGGGCTCCATGATTTTTATTTGCACAAAAATGGTGTTCTTCTGGTCGGTCTTATCTGTGCAATAGGGATACCACACACACACGCGCACACACACACGCACATGCACACGCACACGCACACACACACCATATAGGATAGAGAGGGGATGGGGGTGTGAGAGAGAGAAAATAGTTCATGGAGATAATCCTTCCTAGGTCAATTCAACTTCCTCTTGGAAATGCCTTGTGTCATTTAGGATGTCATTACAGAAAGTGGCTGGAATTAATGTACTGGGGCGGAGCGACAAAGACACCACCTGGACTTAAGGTGGGTCAGGCCTGTGGGTTGAGTATCTTCTTCATGCTCACTGCCAGAGCCTCCTAGCAGAATGACTGCACTTCAGACAGAGCATTCCCATCACCAAGCGAGCTAAAGAGCTGCTCATAAATAAGGAGCTCTCAAGGGGCCACAGTGGGCCAGGCAGAATGTGGGTATAAAAGGCAGCTGGGTTTCCTCATACCTGTGTACCAGTGAGCCCCATCTTTCAATAAGGCTTTCTCAGCAGGACCCCAGATCTTATCAAATGTCGTTACATACTATTTAGTCTCTCGGGTGGCACAAAAGAAATGACACCAACCAGCAAGGGGAACAAAACAACATGAAGAAAATCAGAGGCTGTGCAGGAAAAGGGCTAAGTGGGCTGTGCAGTCATTATTGCCAGATGCTGTTCCAAAAAGCTGAGTTAAAACATGGAGAGAGAGAGAGAGACAGACAGAGAAAGAGAGAGGGGGGGGTTTCTGAAGAGGAGATGTGAACATACGGGAGAGAAGTAGAAAATAAAATTGCACCCTGGCTGCTGAGATGGGAATGCTATTTGTTTTCTTGGGCGCTGGCGAGGCGCCACGCTCCGTATCCTGCTTTTGTCCTTCAGAGTCGCAAGAGCCCATGCTTTAATGCCTGCAGGTTGACCATGCATTGTTATTATACAGTCTTCATGTTCACATCATGTGTCATCTGACCAAAGGAGAGTCTACAAAGTGAAAGGGCTCATGCAAAATTTATGCTTATACGGCTGTTTCAGTCAGTGGAAAAATCAATACTGCAGGCTTGATGCGCAGAAATGACTGAGTACTCTCTGACTGACACTAAAAGCACCCGGAGATTGAGAGTTGCATTTGCTGTTCAAGGGATCGAGTGTATTAGGGCTCTTGTAATAGTCTGCTCACCTTATATTAGCCTTTCCTTGGGATTATTTTTTGATAACAATTATGATTGTGGGGTTTAAGGCAATTACACTATTACAAAGAAAAAGCCGCTCTTTATGTCCTGTGAAGCTGTCGTATATTTCACACTGCAACCGCCTTCCAATTATTTTGCTACAATGCACTTTGGAAGCAAAATGTCCTAACTGATATATATTAGTCCTTTATGTTTTATAAATAAAAATCAAAGCCATAATGTAATCCTTCAAAAGGGGCTTCTCAGTTTCCCCAGATGTGATTTTAGAAAGAGCCGAGTTGAGCTGTAATGGGCTCCACATGCTTTGAAAGAGGCACATTGAAACGTTTGTGGTTGTGCGGGAAGAACACTATTCAGGGTGCTGCTTCGGATCGGAGAGAGAGCAGGTGTCTGGGAGCTAATAGTTCTGTTAAGTGGAGGGGCAGGAGGGCTTTGATGAAGCAAAAAAACAATTCTTGAAATTAATTCATTCAGAAAAGAGCCCGACGCGTTGTGACAGTACATTAAACAGCCAGCAACAACACAGAAAAGGATTTCTTCTTAGCCTGCCAGCACTGTTGCGAAGATTTTACAACTGTGCTGGGTGAGCCTCAGATATCAAAGGAAGGAAGGAAGGGGTGTGGGTGGATATAAAGACGGGTGCAGGGAAAAATATATATTAGAAGAAAAGGAAATTTATAGGCTAAGATGAACCCTTGCAGTAGGGATCTGGAGGTTAAGGAGAGCTGGAAGGAAGCTCCTTGAGACTGGGTGGGAGGAGGGTGGGAGATGCTATTGTCTTCAACTCTCAAAACCATGAAGCAAGTCACTCAGTCAGGTCAGTGGATATGGAAGTGTGGCGAGCCTAGCTGAACTGCCCTAGTAAAATGGAGTTCCTGTGAGCGCCCAAGTGAGTGAGCCCAGTTTCTTCAGTCCATAGAACTGTTCCAAAGTGAACAGCAGCATTGCCTCAAATGGCTAGAAGCCCAGTGACAATCGTGATATGGACTAACTGTATATGCCACACACTGTGTGTGCATTTCACATAGATCACCTACTGAGGAGATCCATCTCTGTATGCATCAAGAAATGGAGATTCGAGCCTGTAATCCTGGTTGCTTACAAGGTCCAGGAAGGAGAGCTGCCTGAAGCCAGGAGTTTGAGGCCAAGCCTAACAAGACTTGATCTCCTAAAGTAAATAACATAAATAAATATTTAAAGAAAATTAGTTATAAAAAGAAAGGACTTGGGGTTTAAAAAATTCCATGTAGAGAAGATTTCCATGTTCACTGGCTCGTCCTGTTGTCACATAGAGGCACAGACAGGTGGCCACACTAACACAGGCCTTGGACTATAATACAGGCACGAGAGATACGCTTGCCCTCTCTTGTCCCTTAGTCAGGCATCGAGAGGCTAAAAATCTCACAGTGATTTGATCTGGAATAGGTCTCAGAACCGAGCAGAGAAGAAAGCGTCACCTCTTTCTTTGGGTACTAGAAACATCCATACAACAATTGACCATGGAAATATAGTAGGGAAAAAAAATCCAAACCTGGGCCTGATTCACAAGATTCAGTGTCTACCTTTGCACTTCTATTCCCACCCCCTCCTTGACCATGAGGAGAAGTGATGGCAGCTGCTGTGGATTAAACATTCTCAGAAAGTCACTTCATCAGTACCTTGTGATAAACGGGCTGTTTTGTCACCCTAAGTGTCCATAAGAGAGCTAAGACGCAAGCAGTTGGAGTAACTTGCCAAAGGTCAAATATGTAGGGTGGAACTGGCATATGACACCAAGACCCCTGGTTTAAATGATCTTCCAATTATATTCCTTAACTGTCACTTCCAAGAGAGGGTTAACCTAAATTATCTCAGTCTAAATTGTATGCCTTCTATTTTCTCTGCCCTGACATTGGACTTTCCTCCTTCATAGTGCTTATCATGATTTGAAAGGCCATTCGAGTACATCTTTGGGTAAGTAAGTTGTCTTGCCCCTAGAAAAGTCTTTGACTTCCTTGCTCAAGTTCCTAGTGACTATGATAGGACCTGGTCCAGAAGAGGGAGTTCTAACATGTTTGCTGAGGGAGGAGATCACTGAGAGTACACCTAAACGTTGGCCAGTATAAATCCAGTAAGGACTGTGAAGGATGGGGGCGGGTGGAGAAAAGCCTTTGGTTTGACTTTTATTAAACTGAAATGTTGATTGTTTCTTAGAAGCTACCCTAAGCCTCAGGGGTCTGCAGCTCTCTGGAGTTCATAGAGAAGAAAGGAAATAAGAAGAGTCATGAATGGTATTTCGGATTTGCCCTGCGTTGGTCCCCAAATCTCTTGTTCTGTACTCTGTCGCATTTACCATGTTTGCAGAAGGGTTGCAAACACTGGCAAAGGCAGCAAGAATGTCAAAGTGTGATCTGCATGGTTAATTGCTTGGTAGTTCTACTTTTTAAGGATTATTTCTTTCTCCACGGGAGCACTCTACTGAAAATCTAAACACAATTCTGTTCAGTCTGGTGTAATAGTGAAAATCATGACTGTGGATGATAATAAAATTTTCAGTAAATCTTAAGCTATTCCTCGACAGAGTGACTGTTCAGTTCTAATCCAGTCTGCCAGACAAACAAGCACACAGAGAGACAATAGTGTCTTTGTTAATAAGTGTGAGGGAAAGGTGAGCACTTGATAAAAAAATACAAGTCATAAGGGAAGACTTTGTATGAGAATAAGATATATTGCTATTGGGATAGCCTCTTGGGACAACGGCTTGGCGGATATTCTTCCACAGAATCTACCAAATAAACTCAAGAGAGGAAAAAAAGCAATTTCTATGCCTTACAGAAACAAAGCAGAGTTAGTTTTGCTTGATGGTAGCTCATTTAACTCTGCCACCTTAGTTTCTAAGCCTCACATTAGCTCTATGAATTACCAACAATGCTAAAAGACATTACATCTCCAGAACGCCCCCTTTTGTAAAAAAAAAATGGCCATTCTTATATTCAGAAAATGAAAGTCTGCGTGGAGACTATGTGGCTGCTTTACTGACTGCGTCGGCCTCATTAGAATGAGACCTTCTATAACACAAATCCTTTGAAATGGAAAAATCATTTTGGGCAGAGGTGGCTGTATATGGATGTTGAGGAAGACGTGGGGGCAATTTAGATCCCCTCAGGAAAAAATAGATGTCTCTTTCTATAGGAAATATGAATGACAAAGCCAGGCTCAGACCTGTGACCTCAGCATTTCAGGGCCCTGAAGAGGATTACTGGGAGGTCAAGGCTACTCTAGACTACCTAGTGAGTCCTAGGCTACCCTAGACTACCTAGTGAGTTCTAGGATACCTTTGATTGCAGGGTTTAGAACATTTTAATTGGGTTTCTGTTTTTCTACTCCATGGTTGTTTTTATGTAGAAATAATTTATAACTTTATTCTCAATAAAGTCTACCTCTAATCTTATCATTGACATTTTTAGAGAAAATGTCATAGGTAGAAATTTTCTGGTCATTAGTACCTTTTGATAGAAATGTCCTCAAGTCTCTCTTGTTTTGTATCTTGTTTTAAGAAGTTGAAGACTGGCATGGGTCAGTGGCTGCCGAATTCCTGACTCCCACATCAGCATGACATGTGTGTATCACTTCTCCCCAACCTCTTTCCACATCCAAGTCTGCTAGAGCAGAGTACATGCGATTCCTACTAGTTACAAAAGAAAAGCAAATTCTCGGTTCCCTGAATGACTTTAAGGCAAGTCAAATGGATTTGGGGGACTTCATTTCTGGGGATTAGCGTACTATCCTGACAAAACTGGAATTTTCGCACTGTTACTATATAAAAATCTCTAGAAATATGTCCATCTTGATCTAGTGGCACAGATTTCCCTTGTTCCTAGACTAAATTATTGATGGTACAGTTATCACTTCTTATCTCTTCTTGGGGGACTCAACAAAATGACTTTCCTGCAGCCAAGCTGATAATTGAGAAAGGAGAGAGGGCTGTTTGTTATTTTTGTTTGCTCCCTCTTATTCTTCTCGCTCTGCAGAAGTGGCTTCAAAGGTGGGTGCTGCCATGCTCTGGAGGCATATCAACCAGTTGTTCTAACAAAATACCTGACGATACCAGCCCAAGGAAGGAAGGATTTATTTCAGCTTAGGCTTCAAAGAGGAGCCTACCATGGCAGAGAAAACATGGTGACTGGAGCATACAGCTGCAGGTCACTTGTGACCACAGTCAGGAAGCAAGGGTGGGGACGGAGAGGGAGAGAGATACACATGCTTAGCTAGCTTTCACCATTGTATGCAGTTCAGGACTACATCCTATGAAATGATACTACTCACATTCCAGGAGGTTCTTCCTACCTCAATTACCCTAAGAGCTGATCCCTTCCATGCCCAAGGATTCATCTCTGTAGTAATTTACTATGCTGTCAAGTTCACAATCATGGTCAACCATGACACTGGATCTGTCATTGAGTGGATATGACCAAGATGGCATACAACTAAGTGCAGAAATACCTCAGATTTGCAATGGCTTCAGGAGATGGAGTGCAAGAGAGGAGTCTCTGCAAGGTGTTCATGGTGGTTCTCTTCCATCAGCTGGAGGGCAGACTTGCGAAGGAGCTACAGAACATTGATAAGGAGCCTTGCAGTCTGCCAAGTCTAGGAACCATTACTCTTTATTTCACTGAATAAATAAGGAAGCA
The DNA here is from genome assembly GCF_982192425.1 of Myodes glareolus. NCBI lineage: Eukaryota > Metazoa > Chordata > Mammalia > Rodentia > Cricetidae > Myodes > Myodes glareolus. Next base: position 36,485,711 of record NC_142039.1, read on the forward strand.
CATTGCATTTATTATTGTCCAAATAATATGGCAGCTGTCTTTCACATCATTGAGAAGACGAGCTATGCCAGGTGTGTCTATTAAGCCAGGTTTTGTCTAAGAACCAGAACGGTGAAATAGGTATAGTCAGGGATTACATTTTTAAGGAATCCTTTTACGTTTTATTGGTGCATAATAATTGCACATATTTATGTGACATGAGTTCTTGTCTTTTATTATTTCAGTTAATCTGATAAACACGAATGGACATGCTTCTATGGGAGCAGTATCATTGGGTGGTTTACAGGAATGTTACCAGCATTCAGATTTTTCAGCCACCACTATTTATTTCTATGATCTAAAGCAGTGATTTAGTTCAGTCACACAACAAACAAAACTTGTTCTCAATGTTGGCAGTGTGAAGGTTCCTAGGTCCACATGTGGCAGCCATTTCAAAAAAAAACTAATGCTCCTGCATGCATCTAAGGCAGTATAAATAAGGTAATTATAATTTTCAAATCCTGGCAGGCACTGTACAAGGTGCTTTGCACACTCAGGGTCTGTCACTGCTAATATGCTCCTCACTCCCCTCTGTGTACTGTGATTAGCATTAATGAATAAAGAAACTGCCTGGCCAGTTGATAGGACAGATCTTAGGTAGGTGGGGAAGACAGAACTGAATGCTGGGCAAAAGAAGGGTGGAGTCAGAGAGAGACACTATGGTGCTGCCGCCAGAGTCAGACATGCCGAATCTTTGCCGGTAAGCCACTGCTACATGGCAATATACAGATTAATATAAATGGGCTAAATCAAAATGTAATAGTTAGCCAATAAGGACTTAGAGCTAACGGACCAAGCAGTGTTTTAATTAATACAATTTCTGTGTTATTTGGGGGCTAAGCTAGCCGGGCAGCCGAGACAAACAAGCAGGCCCTCCTCTATGTAACACCACTCTGTTGACTCATACTTGCTGTATGTAGTAATCTCTCATCTGGTTTTAACCTCACACATATTCCTATTCTGAGATGTGACTTTGATATGACAATCCAAGGAAGAAAAAATGTTTATAACATTTCTTTATCCATATTCTTATAACAGATCTTTATCTTTAGGCAAAAAAAAAATAGAGAGAAAGCAAATGAAAGGCCCATTAGTGGTCACCAGAGAAGTGAGGGTAAGTCTCAATGAGCTGTTACTCCACACTCACTAGGATGACTCAACTACAAATAATAAATAAGAAGAAAGGAAAGCAAATCCAAAACTGATACACAAGGTGTTGACAAGGCTGTGAAGAAACAAGACCAAGTTAAACGTCGTTAATCAGATTACAAAACCATACATCTACTTTGGAAAGCTGTTTGCAGTCAATGGACGTTTAACAGCAATCAAATTCTCAGTGTTACCTAAGGGAAATGAGAACGTATGTTAATGGAAAACCAAGTGTTTATAATTTTGTTGTTCATAGTTGCTAAAAACAGAAAATTATTCAGATATGCTTCAACTGGTGAATGGATTAATAGACTGTAATAAAGTCATGCAATGAAGTCCAAGGCAAAGAAAGTTACCCAGCCCTACAAGTCAGGAATGCAGCAAGCGTATAGGCTGAATGAAGGAAGGCAGACTCAATGGATGCACACCGTTATGACATTCAGGAAAAGGTAGGCTATTGAGGCAGAAAGTAGATTCTTTGCTAGGAGCTGAGGGCCATGGATGGCTAATTAAAAAGAAACTTGAGAGGATATTTAGGGACAATTTTCAGTCCTATTGTGGTGGCAGTTACAATGGATTATTGTGCCTGCCAGGTCTCATAGAACTATATCCTAAAAAGATAGATATAACACTATGTACTGTGTAGGTCAATAAATCAAAGAAAATCCTTCCCATTACCAGACATGCAAGGTTTAGTCAATTAACTAGGCAATAAAACATATCCTCTCAAATGGGTCCTTAAATACTGTCCCCTAATGACCTTCTCTGTCTTCAGTCAATGTCCCTCTGTCAATAAGTGATGCCGTATGTCATTTTACTTCTTTCTATTTGTCCAAGATATCTTATACATGGAATGGCTTCACCAGTTGCTGATGCGTGTCCAAGTCGCTCAGGTTTAAGTCGGGTGTCATTCCTTCTACCAGTTGAATCACTCATTTGGAATTTAACATTCGTATTTTTATCTAGATGCGATTTGTTTTCAGACTGATTCACTCACTTATTCTTATATTATTGGACTGACACATACCTAAATAAGTACCAGAACAAACAGACTAGTACTGGAACAATCACAGTTACAGGGAAGCCCCTCGGTGGTATGTTCAAATATACCTAGTCCAGTTCAAACACAGAAAGTGGTGGATTTTCCAAACTCAGGCAGAATTCCCACTGAATAAAACAACCCTCCTAGTCCATCAGGGAACTCTCAAGAAACCCTGCCCAAGAACATTCAGCAGTCTTCTGGACTAAGGTCACTAGGAGATGCCATCTAAAAGTTGGAAGGACCCTGCAGTGAGTTCTTCCAGGTGTTGATTTAGTGCCTGCCCCTCAGAGCCAGGGGGCCCACAGTCTTTACAACCCTTCTACTCCTTTCTTTCAAAGTTTCCTTAAAGGAAAACAAATAGGTCACGATTCTTAGGTACTTGGCAAGAGACAGTTTTGATATTGATGGCAGCAGGCCCTAAGAAAAACTACAACCACAGGTTTCCTTGGTGTGAGAACAACACAATGATGATAAAGCAAATCTTGGTTAAGAGCTTGTGTGGGGCAGGTACTGCTCTAGCACCCACAGGGATAGCATCAATTCCTGTAAGCTCTGCGAGGAATGTACAAATACACAGCCCTTACTGAAGCCCTCAGTCTAGATGCTTCAGATGTAAATGCATACACACACATGTGGCAGTGAGGCATATCATTTATCAGATCACACCTTGGTGTGGTCTAGGTAGCATTCCACAGTCAAGCATACTAATATTCTGGCAGTTGTAACATGAGCGGCCCTGCTTGTTTGTGTTGAAGGAGCAGAAGTAGCTCCCGCAGAAGGCAATTACACCTCTCTCTTGTGGCTGGAGAGATGGCTTAGTGGTTAGCTTGCTGCTCTTCCAGACGACCAGAGTTTGATTCTCAATGCCATTTCAGGTGGTTCATGACCATCTATAGGGCCAGGTCTAGGGGAATCCAAGCACTCTCTGGCTTCTGTGTGGACTTTTCAAGCATATGCACAAACTTGCGTGCATGTATGCACACTTTCTTTCTCTCTCTCTCTCTCTCTCTCTCTCTCTCTCTCTCACACACACACACACACACACACACACAATTCCAAATCATTTATACTCATTATACGTAGAAAGTACATTTAATTGACATCAACTAATTAATAGTTTTTTCCCACCATCTTGACCTAAGTGATGAAGAAACAGGACGTCTGAGCAACCCAGGAGTTTCCCTTACACCCTTCCCCCAGGCACCACCCTTCCCACATTAACTTACATCATCATGAGCTAGTTTTCTATGTCCTTGTATTTGATTCAGGTGATCTCACAGGATGTACCCTTCTATATCAAGCTCTCCTGCCTTCACCCATGCTTCTGGAAGTAGATATAATTTGTTCTTTTTATTGTTGCAATGCAAGCACATCATTTACACTCAACCATTTTTCTCCTGGTGGACATGTGAGGTGGTTTCACTTCAGAGTTGGTTCTTATTGCCTTCAACTCCCAGTGCCTAGCCAGGTTGAACCTCCACAGGCTATCACAATAGGGCAAACCAGTTCATCCAATCAGAATGAAGGCAGCTGAGCCACAAATGACCTTGGTTGTGTTTATAGCTCTAATGCAGAGGTCCTACAAGACAAGCTTTTTCTGTAAAAGGTCATATAGTAAATAGTTTTGATTTTGCAAACCATGTGATCTTCATGGCAAATACAGACTCTGCCACATACAAACAGTATGTAAAGAGGTACATGTACACTTCAATACATCTTCAGTTGGAGAAAACAGGGGGTGGTAAGATCCGATGAGTAAATCTATGATCTGACCAAACTTCCTTTCTTGTAAATGCCTTTGAAGTCATTGAATCACTGGGGAGCTGTTCCTTACTGTGGGACCCTAGCCCTCTCTTCCCTAACTCTTTTCTCAAGTTCATGATACAGAAGGTTTGATTTGCCACACACTTTGCCATGATGCACTCCTCACCACCATCCCAAAGTAATGGAACTAAGTGACTGTGCATTGGAACCTTTGAAACCGTGAACAACAACAGCAAAACCCTATAATTTTACAAGGACCTTATCTTGGGTGTTTGGTTGGGGTAATGAAAGGATGGCTACATACCCCTTGAGCAAGCATAATTTTTTTTTCTCATTTTATAGATGTCCAAAGTGAATTTGACGCTATTTAACACCCTGCACATAGGTGGCAAGCATGCAGTGTTCTTCTGGCACATTCGTGAGTGACCCTCAGAGTATGTGTACCTCCTGAAATTATATATGGAAGTTTTATGTCTGCAGCGTGTGTATATTTAAATAGAGCAGACCTATAGTTTTAATGAGCATTTCAAATATATCCCCAGATCATGAAAAACTAACATCTAAACAGAGAGATGAGAAACAAAAGCCTGAGAAATGGAAAAAGCCAAACGGTTTGTTGCCGTATATGTAGCCAAGGCATTGTTTTTCTAACCAGTAAAAGCAATGCATCTAAATTCTGCATTCAAATACAAAATCTCAGAAAGGGATATTTTTCCTTCCTTAGAAACATAGTGACTTTTCATCTGAAAGGCATCTCCCCTTTTGTATGAGCATTGCCTACAAGGTGTGGTCCAGCAGTGTCAAATTTACAAGCAAGTCAGTGAGTTTGATGCAGAAACACTTGGTGCCACTGCTGTTTCTGAAGGTCAGTAATCCCACATGAGTAAAAATATCCGTAGCTCTAAATTTGTATCTTTATAAAAGTGTTGGTGGCCCCCATCACGTATGGGTTCTATATCTCCAAAGTACTTCCTGCATCGAAAAGAACAGCAAGTCAGTGAACACATAATTGTTAGCTGTATTTCACATTCGCAATTCCTTTGAGAAAGGTCCTAATTAGTCTAAGCAGTGTTTAATGTAAATCAAGTTTCACTTTCAAAATTTCAATGGCCCCATTCTGACAGAATGTAGATTTTTTAATGCTATACATAAAACATGGGGGCTAGTAAAACACTGTAATGACAGGCAGGGCAGAGCAGAAATCAATACACGGAAAGTTACTGAAATTAGGTAGGCATGACCTCCCGTAGCTGCCTTGGAAAATAACCCTGAACATCAGACTTTCTAGGTAGTCGCTGAGGGCTGGGACTTCTGTCTTTGAACTCACCATTGTGCACTCCGTCCAAGCTTCTGCAAGCGATTTCTCCGACTTGCCAGCAGGAAAATGCTGAAGGGCCTCCCTGCATGAGAAGTGTGGTGCTAGACAAGTCTTGAGACACTGCTGAGATTCTCAATGCCCTGATTTATTTCACAATGTAATTCAATTATGGAAAATAGAGCGTGCTTTTATATTTTCCCAATCCTCTTATACACCGAATCACAAAGGCAGGTACCTTTTATTAGTGTTTGATAACATGTGGTTAGCAGGGTTATAAAGGGGAAATAAAAAGAAAAGGAGTACTTACAGACTTAGTGTAAGCTATGATTAATTTTTATTAAGAGGATACATTCATAAGTCATGAGCTGACAATTTTTTCAAAGATCTTTTTTCTATGAGTTGGGTAGTTCTTTGCTATTCGGGATGCAGAATTGTATATGAGATACTTGCGTGTCTACAACGACGTATGATAAATGAAGTAGCACGCCACTTATACGCTTATCATGCTCGCTGACTAGCAACAGGTTCAGCAGAGGGCACAGCAGTAAATGAAATTTTCCACCAGGACAATATATCATCACACGAAATGTATGCGCTGAAAACTTACAAGCTTGCTCAAGATGCGGACAAGGTGTGAAATGGTAAAAAATGAAAAGCAGCACATCGTCCCGCAAATTTCAAATTCAAGCGAATATTGGTTGGAACTGATGCCTTAGCTGTTTCAAACCACAAGAGTGAGGGAGAAGATGCAAACGCTATCTGAAGGCAGGGATACGTTTCTGTTATTGCCGATGCCACGGAAGCAGAGTAAAGGGCATAGAAGTGTGTGTGGCTGCTGTGATATTAATTGAGAAAGAGGTTTCAGAGATATTTTCTGCAGAATCTTCATTATATTTAACCTTGAACAAGTCCCTTAATACTCCCACACTTTAATTTTTTCTGGTTGCTAAATGCAAGCCAGGACAAATAATCTCTTAAGTGTCCTTTTTATAGAAAAGAGAATTTTGTGGCTCTGGTTTTTATTTTGAGACCACCAAAAGAAATGGTCAGAGTAGAGGGTTTCCACTGCATGCTATAAGCAGTTTTTCAGGAGGATGTTAGGATTGCATTTTGATACTTAACCCAACCATAAAAGCACCTACTCAAGGGCTATGTCAGCAAAGGCAAATGTGCTCAGTTAGTATTTTCTTTCAATAATTATCACACCTCGTAGTTTATTCTTGTCATCTTTGATTTCCTTCAAAGTCACTGAACAATGATCCTGCCAAAGAAGGGTCTGTACAATCCAGGAGGGGCAAGCTAAGTCCCCTCCACCACCCCCCACCCACACATGTATGCACATCCGGAGACACCAAGGTCCTCTGTTGATAGGCACTACACATCCCATTTCCCTTTGCCTGCGACTTCTGGTGACAGTGTGAAGTGACAGCTGCAAGGGTGAATCTCCTGCAAGTAGTGTCAATAGGTATAAATTACAATAGACCTCGGTGACAGCTACTCTAAAGAAGGGCTCCCTGTATGTTAAAAAGCTCAGCAGAGACAATGCCCAGGAAGGAGAGGAATAGATGCAATCTGATGTAGGCCATGTCTTGTCAACACCAAGGACCTTTGAGGAGAAACAGCCTGAGACTCAGTGACACGGAAGGAAAGGGGCAGTGTGGGCAGATTCAGCACCACAACTGACCAGTGTGTGCCCTGAATGACTGAAATCGGGATGGTAACAACTGCCTCAACCGAGTCACCATGTGGATGAGCAGAAACCAGAGGGAGTGCCCTGAGCTTGCTGCCTGACATCTCGGAGTCATTCTCCTTATGGTGGGCACTGATGCTGCTGTGATACCTGTTTTTGTTTCTTCTTTCTTTTCTAGGCTCCGCACCAGTAAAGATGGGCTTCTCCAAAGCATCGGCTGAGTGAAAGCGTATTTGTAGTAAGAAAGGAAAAAGATGAGATGATACGAATTAGGATAGGAAAAGTTGCTGGTCCTAAACTGTAAGGGATGGCTTGCATCACCATCGTTGTGGTACAGACTTTAGCCAAATAACCCAGCAGGTTGGGATGTGGGAAGGCAAAACAAACAGGCTTCTGAATACAGTGAGAAAGCTAAGCCTGAAAAGAATTGTAGAAGACAGCTTATATTCGGTTAGGTCTGGCAACAAAGTTATTTTGTTAGATGGTGCCCTGATCTGGATCATTATACTTCTAGAAAGATGCTACATGCCACAGGAACAGACAGAAACAATGGTATTAATGATGCATGGAAAATTCAATGTGCTGGCAAGAAGATTGACATTAGCAGAAAGCAAAATTTTTTTGAGAAGTCTCCATTAGATACTAATTTTGCTCATGTGAAGAACAGATAAGCATGATTAGAACAAAAGATGCTTTGACACCTAGAGGAGGTGTGTTGCTAAGAAGTAGGATAGTCAGAGATACCAAGGAAGACAGTTTCTATGACCACACCTGGCAGACCCTCCTCTCCTCCCACCCCCCTCCTTCCTAGAGATAAACACAGGTTACATTTTTTTCTTCACCTGAAAAAGAAATCACCGAACCCAATAACTGATGGAAACTAATCTTCACAGCAAAATTCATAGCAGCTAAGGCTCAGGAGCACCTAAGGTCCCAGCCCTGTGTGGTTTCAGAGTTCTCTCTTAGCCTGCCATGAAGACTTCCCAATAGACGGCGTTGATAGTACCCGTGTGCTTATTAGAGACTTGGGACTATTCCCGCTCAGGCTTACAATCTATTTATAATTATGATCATTTCCAAGCGTGCCATCTTATTTAATATTTGAGTGAACCAATTCATCATTAAAATGGAAACATACATTTTCTCCTAATAGAAAATTTACAGTCACCTTGGCTTATTGTCCACAGGGTGGGGCTCATATCGTACTGTGTGCTAAGCTTACACTTACGGTGGAGTTTCCATCCAGTTTATGCTAAAACAAACGGGACAGGAGGTCCACATAGCTATGGGTAGCAGAACATTAAAGATTCAGCAATGCTTTTCTCTGTGCTGACTAGCGTTTAATGAAACATCTCAGAGGAAATAACCACATGCTCTGATTTCACAACTGGGAGCCCGGAAAACACGAGTGGGGGACAATTGAGCAGATGGATTGATATAATTAAAGTCATAAGGTTTTATGTTTTTTAAAGACTCTGCTGTGCAGGAAAATGAGTCACAAGGAGGTACAGCAGTGTAACCATGTGGTGGGGTGACACGCCTAAGCTTATATTCCTCATAGAACACTGACTGCCAATGGGAGTGGTCTAAATGTATGGAGACGTCCCAAGACCAAGGTCTCTCTTGCAGTATTCTATAATGCCCTCTGGACAGAATGGCTCCTCAGTGCAATAAGATGAAAATGCATGTTCCCCTGCAAACCCTCCCTTTCCACTGCAGAGAAAAAGAATACAGCCGTGCAAGAAGCTTCACACTGATTCATGTCTGTAAGGTACAAATTACTACAACTCAGGTGACTTGAAAGGCAGCTAATTTGGTCAAATAACAAATTGCTAAATTCAGGCTAAATACCACAATATTGAAGCATTTAAAAAATAATACGAGCCCATTTTCTAAATAACCTATTTTTACGTTCTATCTTTCTCACTATACTATGAACTCTCTATTGCTTGTGTTGGAATATTGCAATATTGAGAATGTGGATCAAAGAGCCTTATAGTTGGTATTCTGGCGCCAGGAATGAAGTCACTAGCCAGTACTAAAGCATCCAAAGAATGATGAATTAGCTCATGATTTGTATACATTTTGTAAGAAAATATCTTAAACATTCAAGTTACAATGTTATCTACAAGAAACTAAAATATTATTAATGATAAACTTAAAAACCAAGAAAAGTAGTTCCAGGAAGAATAGAAATATTACAGGCAGAATCGAGTAATTTTGTAGATGTCCTTAAGAGAGCACAAAACTTCATTTCATGGGTAAATCCCAAGTTTAATGCCATGGAAATTGATCCCATATCAGCAGATTCTTTGCCTTTAGCATGTGCATTATTTCAGACCAATGACACGGGCCATAACTACTCCTGATCTTAGCATGTCATGGAAACATGAAACAATTGCTACAGTAATAATATCTGCTCCAAATGTTGAGGTCAATGAAATTCCTGATACCAAGAAGCCAAAGGAGAATTCTAACAACTTCTGCTCCTATTCATTCTATCCTGTTCTTGTCACTCTGTTGTGGCATAATACCACTAACATCCACTCTCCAAATATTGGTCCCTCTAGCTGGAGGGACAGACATGTATTCTTATAAAGTTGAACACTTTTGTTTTTAATTAAAAAATTCTCAATTAGGCCTCCACAAAGCACATTCTTCCTAGGGGATTTCGCTTTGTTCCCCAGCTTACAAATGCAGTGGTTATCATTCTAGTTCACCTTGGCTATTCATCAAGAGTCAGCAGCTTATTTTGATCTAGAAGAGGAACAGGCAAACAGCATTGATTATGGTTTTTTCTTTTTTATTACCAAAATATTTGTAGCCTGTTTGTCTGGTGTTTGTGTTTGGAAGGAAGAACAGTGAACAAACATCTATGTAATATCTGAAAAACAAGTCAGCAATGGTATATATTCAGATGGCAATCATAAAATAATAATTTTATCTGCTTCTAACATTTTAAACTACTGACATGTTTCAGAAATATATTTATGGCAACATTTATCACCATAATGAGAAAAATCCAATGATTATTATATACTTTGACTTTTCTACCGTAAACACAGAGAGGAATCATAGACATCATTTTACAGTCACTTCTTAAAAATGATTTGCACTTGTTTCAACATGGTTAATAATCATTTATAACATAATGCAGCAGAAGTGTTATTCCATACCAAGGGTTTGCGACCCATAGGCTGAGAACCACTTTTCTAGGCCGGTCTCTAATTCCATTGAATCCTCTGCATCTAAGAGATGGGGCGGGAGGGGGGGGGAGGGTTCACAGCATAGTTTTAAAGGGTAATTCTGGAAGAAGATACCTGAGTTCATCTACATTCTTATGGACAGAGATGTGACACAGAGTCCTACTTAGCTGCAAGACAGACGAAAAGATACTCTGAGTGTCCAGGTGAAAAAAAAATAAGGAAATTGGTTGTTCACAGAAACACTTCTATAGCACCCAATCATTTTCAGTCAAAATTCCATCTTTTTAAAAATGGTCCAACTATATAAATTTTATAGAGTTGTGAGGATTAAAATATGATGCTTATAAAACATTAAGTGCCTGGTATTTAATCCTATATTCTTGGAAGTTGATTGAATTTCTGAAGTCAAGTCCACAAAACTATGCAGGATGCAAAAATGTCTCAGTCAAGCTAACCATATTATGACCCTTTGATTCTCTGCTTACCACAATTTCTAGCCGGAAAATCTTTCATTCTCTGATTGTAAATCCAATCAGGCCTTCCTCCACCTTCTCCCCTTTCACCCTCTAACATCTCTGAGCTCAGCACACTTGACATTTTGGGCTGGATAGTTTTGGATGCAGAGCTGTCTTGTTTCTCACATTCAGAATTGTCCCTAGGTCCCTACAGTGTAGATGCCAGTAGTAGCATTGCCTCCTCTATAAGGAAAAACAAAAATGTTTCCAGACATTGCCAGATATTCCCAGGGAGTTGAGAGATGAATCATTCCCAGCTAAGAATCGCTGTGCTATATGTATTTTTTCTGTACTGAAGATTGAACTGAGGGCCTTGTGCATGCAAGGCAATCTCTCTACCACTTAGCTACATCCTCCAATCCTCTTTCTCACCCTAGCATTTCTGGACCCTATTAACACACACCAATCTTAGGTGGTGGATGCATCATAACATTTCTGTCAGCTTAGAATTCATCTGACACATAAAAAAACACGTGTTAAATATACTGACAAATGAGGCCCCACACTCTCCTTTTGCTTATTATTTATTTCAAGGATGGTAGAAGCTGTTTGAGTCAGTTCTGAAGCTTCGGTGGGAGCCTTTGTGCTTGTCTCAGTTCCCTTGCTGTGGGAAAGGAAAACACCACAGTCAGAGACTGGAGGCTGCTCTCGCCAGTCACTCAGCTCTGCAGGCCTTGCTGGGACCAGTTTCTGTCTCTGCATACCACACTGTGCCATCCAGTCATGCTGTCTCGAGTTTACTACGAAGCGTGTGGGAATCATTTCATTTTCCCTCAGTGCGAGAACGAAGTAGGATGGATTTTTGTAAGTGGTCATTTTTAGTATATGTTCAGCAGGTGTAAACTAGGTTTGAGGCAGTATATATTTGCATTAAAAGTTTCAATATTTTCTTTAGAAAAAAGCCCACAATTTTACAGTGTCCAAGATCACACACATTGTTTGGGGGCAAAGACGGTAAGAAAACCAGAGAGGCACCTGTTACAAAAATCCCTATTGGACATGTCCATTTTCCTTGTCAAGAACATTTATGTAATTACCGAGAAAACTTTAATCCATAGTAGTTCTTAATACATGAGCTTAAACAATGAGCAAGTCGATCAGGCCTCATCCGAGCCCCTGACATTAACATCTTAAGAGTGAAGAACTTAGGTAATCAGGTTGCACGGTGAGGAGACGCGATGGAGGAGGCATTTCTTCTTTCTAAAATAATCCCTACTCTAGTTAACAGAGGCTTGGTTTGAGTCTTTGCTTTCTAGACTTCTGGAAAGATTGGGAGAAATAACACTTCTTAGAGAGTAAGGTCATTGGGACCATTGCAGAGAAGTGGCTTGGGGTGAGAAGAGTCAACACGGTTTGCTTAGCAGTTGATACCAAGGGAAGAAGAGAGACTCTTTGGAAAGCTAAGGAAATGTTAGGACTGAACCTTGTTCAGTTGGGCCTATGACTGACCTTTTGGATAAGGTTTTGCCAGCCCTTCAAGACTGCCTCCTGAAACACAGGTAGAAGACGCACAAAGAAAAGCCATCATAATTCCCTCTCTCTCCAGCCCTTTACATATTCCCAAGGAAATGTCAAGAGGGCTGCTATCTTCTAACCGAAGCTATCAATCTACCAGAACAAGCGTATCTCAAGAGAGGCTCCCTTTACTAACCAGGAACCTGATGCTGAAAAGGATCCCTGCATCGCATTCCACAACCACTGCTCACCACTCTGTGGTTCACAGCAGTCACTGATGGATTAGCTGGGATGTACTTGTGGTTGCGAAGAGATGGAGATCAGAAAGCTTTCAGTGTTTGAGTCTGGTCCCCTGGGTCTGTTTACTCCACTGATCTGTTCTGAGGAGTCCACAAGGCACTCCCAGTACAGCTATTGTGGACCCATCCATGAGCCAGGGAGCAAGGGTCCCAGGCTCAGCAGCTATTAATTAAGGTAATTGTTCCCAGGCCTGCAATTACAACCCAAAAGATCCCACTTAGCATCTCTTCAGGAATCTCTTGTTTCTGTAATGCAGATGTCTCTAAAAGATTCATTTGCGGCCACTTACTGATTACATTTACTTCAGTATATTGTTTCAGATGGACAGGACGGGAAGCCGATACTGGATATTGACTTGGGCAGCATCCTGTGATTACACGGGCTGCCCCAGCTATCATTAACCACCCTGTTTTATTTTCTGAGTGCCACAAACACTACTGGTGACAGACCCATGACCTTTTTCTTAGAAATGTTATAAACTGCATGCATGGCAGAAATGACTTGAGGGATGGATGTCAGTTGGCTCTTCCGGTGCTCTGACAGCACCTGCAGCGACAGTCTCTGGCTCTGAAGTGGGAGGACATTTTGGTGGGAGAACTAATTGATTTCCATTTGTATAGAATAACTAATAACCAGAAAGACAGACACAAAGGTCCTCCTTTCTTTATAACATATCCCAACCAGTTCTCAGAAGTAAAATGAATGTTTTATTTTAAATTTAGAGAAACACTCATAATTTAAAGTCACCACCACTAGGGAAAAAATGGGCGAGCTAAGCAAAGTGTTTTCTGAACAAGCATAAAGTTTGAATCCATGACACCCATGTAAAAGCTGATAGAGCAACCATGCATCTGTAATCACACTGCTGGGGTAGGAGGAGGACAGGCAGATGTCAGGGACTTGTGTCCTGTTTAATTGAAGTGACAAGTTCCTGGTGAAGTGAAAAATCTTGTCTTAAAACCTGAAGAGGGAGAAGGGAGGTCAGTACAGAACGTGAGAGAGGGAGGAGGCAAAAATAACAATAAGAATGTTTTAAAAAGCCTTAAGTGACTGTTTTTTATTTACCCCATATTACATACAATACATGAAAATATATGGGTTTATATTATATATGTATACACACACACACACATTTATTTCAATTAAAAAAAATAACTTAAGCCACTTGGGCTAACAGTGCTCCTTTCAAGAGTCATGAGTCAGTTAATGAGTATTGAGTACCTAATACCAGACTTGAGAAACATTCTTTCTTTCAAGTTATTGGTCAAGGGAGTCCAAGAGACTCCCAAAATGACATAGACTACTGTCACTGGCCTTGGTTATCCACCAAAGATGGAAAGTGTGTGCCTACTGTTGAAGGTACTGTATACTTCAGACTCAGGACTCAGAGGCCCTGAGCTGGGTCTGATCTGAAAAGCTCGTCTCTAAGGATTAACATTCACAGTACGGGTAGTTGTCATGCAAGCTTCCAAGTGAGAGAAGCAAGCAACAGTCCTACCCAGAGATGAAACATATGAGCCACAAAGAATACCAGCACGACAAGATAACCCTAAGGGTGCAATAGTGCCACTTATATCTTAGCGGTAACCAACAGCTGTCTAGCTTGACATGCTCTCCAGTAGAGAGATTGTAGCTAGTACTGGAAATCTAGCCAATTACACTGGGCTAATGAAGTCATGGATCTTAGGAGAACCCACTACCATCACTTTTCTAAATCAATTCCATTCTTAACTGCCTTCTAAATATTTATTTTTAATACCCACAGATAACAGTAGCTACAAATCTTCACCAAAACCAAAGATGTTTCTCTTTGCAAAAGAGATCACTACAGAAAATCACAACTGGTCAGAGGTCAGAGAACAACTTATCTATCATGGGGTGCCATGCCCCAGTGGATATATCTCCAGCACAATTCTTGTATCTAAGGCTCAGCAAATATTGAAGAAGATAGAACAGAAAGATTATAAAAGCCAGAGGACCAGGAAATTTTCTATGACATTGTATCTCCTAGAAATGGCAGGGAAGGTTTTTCCATAATACCTCAAGAATATGGTCACCTAAAGACCTGAACCCAGACAATATCAATGGACTTGCTAATGTGGAAGGGGGAGATCTCATGGAGTTCCACCCTTAGACAAAGACCTACAAGCAAATTAGGGATGAGTTCCTGGAAGCAGTCTTCCCAGAAGAAGAAGCTCCCTAATTGGATATCCAATGCTGAGTGGTCAGCTCGGACATCATGTACTTATAAGCAACACTGAATAGGCTCAGCAGATTTGAATTTTATGCACACACACACACACACACACACACGCATGCACGCACATATATATATATATACACACACATATATATGCATATATATATGTATATACACACCAAAGAAGAGGAGGGCGAGGATTTGAGAGGGAGTAGGGAGAGGAGCCATGGAAAAGAAATTAAATGGATTAAAATATATTTTAATGAAATTTTTTTCCTTAAATTATAAATAAAATATAAAAATAATTGCTAAAAAGTGAGATGGAGGGAGATAGAGGAAGACACTCAGTGTTAATCTCTGGCCTCCAGATACCCCCACACACTGGTGTTCTCACACACATATGCACCACACACACACACACACACACACATATACTTGAAAATAGCTAATGTGTAGTATATTTTGAGTTTATGATCTGAAAATCTTATTAAGTATAGCATATAATTTCCTTGTAACCTGGTTGTATACATGTCTATTTGCAGTTTTTAAACCTACAAATATAAATAACCTCAGATCATAAAAACAGAGGGAGGAAAAAGAAGCATGGCCTGTGTAAGGCAGGCGAAGTCATCCCCACCTTTCCAACCCTCTCTCCTCACCTCCCCCACCTACAACAGCCTAATTTTGCCAACTGTTCATGGAGCTGCAGTCTCAACATGAGCTGCATACTAGCAGAACGTTTTCTTGATGCCAGAGCCAGGAGGTGTGCTGGACCATCAAGTCAGAGCTCTGTAACAGGGTGGGGGAGCCAATGTCAAAGCTTCCGTGCAGCAGGAAACATATAGCTCCAACTTCAACTTACTGAAAAGAACTTGTAGCTTTCTTATGAGGGAAAAATAGAAAAAGTCAAAAGTAGAAAACTGCACAGATGAAGTGTAGTTGACGAGAATAACGGCATTAAAAGAGGCAGTCCAACCAGTCAGTCTGAAAGGAGCTGATTCCAATATTGAGTGGATTTATTGAAATACAACACAAGTGCCAGTTTAGCTAAAGGCCTTAGTTTTAAGAATGTCTTTTAAGAAATTCTACCTATAGTTAGCCCTGCTTCATGGAGAAAGAGACAAAAATTTTAAAAAAAAAAGAGTCAGATAATAGATTTTGAAATTCTGAAATTCTAAAGCAAATAATTTCAAGGCTTAAGCTTTGCCATGAGGGTCACAGTATTTAAATTATATATGATGTTTAAGGTAGAGTAACTTAGAAATTCAAGACTTGAAAAAGTCATGAGCAGCTGTCAGTGTAATAAGTGGGAAGAGGGAAGGAATAGTTCACCCCTGGCTCCCTGTTATGAACTACCCCCCTCCCCCCAAACAGAAAGGGACAGGCTTATCCTTTCCTTTCTGGAATGCACTTCTCTGGTCACAGAAACAATTGCAATTATTTCTTAAAATTGGAACACAAGGAGAGAAAAATGGACTTTTGAACGATCCATTTGTAGGAAGATACACATTTACCATTTTGCTAACACGTTCTAGGTTTTGATGATGTAACGATCAAACGTTCAAGACAAAAAAATAGGGCAGTGGTTTAAAAGAAAACATTTACGTTCAGTGTGCTTGCTTCTCCTGTGTGCATCTGAGGGTTTTCCTGGACATTACCTAAACAATGCCGAACTAAGGAGCAGCCGTGGCGTGCCTCTAAAATGTGCAGTTGGATGGTGTTTGTGAGCCTTTGATGGTCTTCTCTAATAACCTCAAGTAAAAGGCTGAATGCATTCAACAACAGTAGCTGAAAAAAGTGCAATGAGTCATATTATAGGAAAATGGAGAAAAGGATACAGGCCTCTCCACTGAGCACAATCCTATATTGTAGGCAATCTGTGATAACACCCTTTCCATTTCAGCTCAGTCCCATAAAATTACCACTAACATTACAGCTCATGCAGAACACAGATAAATGTAAAAATGTCACAGAATTCTTCCAGATGGGACTTTTAGTTCCACTAGATCACCATCTACTTTTTACTTGTCTAATATTTCATTACAACCTTCCATAAGTTAATTTTCTTCCCACTGACCATGTAAATCACAAATCAATTTTCATTTAAAATGCCTGACTACAGATTGCTCCTGAAAGCTTGGAGCCTATGCTTCAGTGAGCTCTCCAATGTCCTTAATGTACATTAGAAAAATGTTGTTTTTCTTAAAAAAAAATCCTTTAAAAAAAAAAAAGAATTAATTCTACCTTAAAAATCTGACACGAGACCTGAGGCTTCCTATGTTCCCCCTAAAAGTCAGGTGTATCTGTAGGCATGGAATCACTTATGGCCAAACCTTTACCATGAAAATAGCAATGTTTTACACCAGCATAAAGTACAACCTATTTATCAAAGAAAATGTGTGGCGTAAATACAGAGATGTTTCCTTGATCATTAGCCACTCAAAATCCATGTTTCTCTTTAGTGACAGAGGTAGGAGCTCAACTACAATTCTCAGAAATATTCCGGCACTAAAGGCACCTTCAGCGTTTGTCAGGAGAAAGGGAAGTGTGCATTTCAGGGGTACAGGGGTACAGGGGTACAGGGGTACACTGGGCAGCTATGAAACAGCAAAGTTTCCACAATAGGCCTCGAATTTTTGCTCTTTTGTCAAAATACATAATTTAATAATATTTTGCACTGAGCAGACATTTATGTCTGGTAATGTTTTGGGTTCTTTTCCAGCACTGGTGGAATTCAAAGAGTTTTAAAATTTTGTTCTTTAAATGTGTAAGCAGTACTTACCTGTGAATACGAAATGGATTGTAACCAGAAAATTGCCCCACCATGGAACCCTGTCCCAGGTTCCACAGAGGAATTTGGACTTGTACAGTCAAACTTTCTGAGCATGACAGAGGCATGGTAAGGCAAGATAAATCAGCCGTCTGTGGCTCTGAGGTGCTCACATGGCTGCTGTATAGGAATCAAGTGTGCCCACCAACACTCTACCCAGGGGGCTCACCTTCATTCCCAAAGAACTGTGAATCATTTACTAAAGTGTCGGGGCAGAAATGCTGGGTGTGCTGGTGATGTTGGTAGCTACTTTTCCTCTTTTTATTTATTTATTTTTTCCTTTTCTGTTCAAGTAAAGAAGTGAAATGAACTTCATGTTTTGAACAGCAAATAGTTTCAGAGCAAGGCTTTGTGGGTTGGAAAAGCATTACCTAGGAAACACACAACTTTATTCCTGGAAGTTGGCCAAAAATTAATGCAATTTTATGAGCCACCTATTAATCTCCTGAAAAAGATGCAATAATATTTTATGAGCACCAATGACTTTATGATCTTGAGGGGCCTCTACACACCAGCCCTGTACTTTTGAGATGACCTGGCTACTTTACCTTCTACTCTTTTATGTGCCAGAGCATGGGCAGGTAGCTGAAATTAAGGAAAGACAAGGTAAGTCTGTTTTTGTTGTTTTTATGCGAATGGTTTCAGCGCTGATTACTCTGTACTGGCTAATTAATAAGGGTGCTCATCCTTGGGAGGGGCCAGTTCTCCATCCCTGAGCAGTCATTAGCTGCCTGCCTGCAGTTCTTTGTCTAGGAGTAGGACCCCTGAGATTTTCCCTTTCTATATTAGTCTATTGATATTGCCATTGTTCTGATCTTCATTATGCAGCCATTTATAGGCGATATTCTTTCAATACCAGCAAACTTCCTGGTATTTAGATATCTGTGCATACTTAAACATACACATACGTGTAATAGTTATATGACATATGTGTATATAATTAAAGAAAAAGAGGTATCAGTTTGAGAATGGGGGATGACATAAAAGGAGTTGGAGGGAGGGGCTTTGGAAGGAGCTGAAGAGAGGAAAGGAAAAGGAGAAAGTGATGTAATTATGTTTTAATTAAAAGGTATAAGACTAATAAAACATTTAGCCTTATACACAAAAGAAAGAACAAGGTAACTTGCTGGTGAAGTGCAGTTTACTAATTGCACATTATATTTTTCTTGAACAATGTCAATTCATTGCATGTGAAAATTATTAAAAATACTACGGAACTGCCTAGATTATATTACAAAATACTGGATGAAATGCAAATATAGAGAATCAATGCAATTTTGTTACTATTTGAAACCCCTGTGATAGAAATTTAGGTCAAAGTAAAATAACAACAATAACTAGAAAAGTCAATACTATATTCTGAGTTGACCATAAAGTACTCCCCTATAGACTGAAACACGGCTATGGTAGAAACATTCTAGGTACTCAAAAAAGGGAACGAGGCCATGGTTATAGGGATATAAACATTTTTACTTACTGTGATAATTAGTTTTAACTGTTAGCTTTAACACCGTCTAGAATCACATGAGAAGGGACCCCCAAAGAGGACTTGTAAGGATTGTATTGGCTGTGAGTTTGTCTATGAGGTATTTATTTCTTAATTGAGTTGGTAAGATTCAACCTGAATGTGGGCAACACTATTTCATGGACTGGGCCCTGGACTGAGTGAAAAGGAGAGGGGCAGCAAGCTCTTGTGAGCTTACACCCATTCTCTCTGTTCTTGACTGTGATATGTCTAGCTGCTTCGAGTTCCTACTGCCTTGACACCCTGCAACATTGGACCTGTGAATTGTAAGCTAAGATAAATACTGTTTACACAAGTTGTTTTCGTCAAGATATTTTGTTATAGCAACTGGAAAGGAAAGTAAAACACAATTCTTAGGATTCAGAAAAGAAATTAAATACTTATCAAAGACAACTGTGGTTTTGAGGTTGGAAACAAATGGCTCTGTGAAGAATAGAACAATTGTAACCCACTGAGCAAGACATGATGGAAAAATCTTCAAGCACGCTTCTCTTTTATTGGTGTGTACTTTTTGTCCAGTGAAATTTATATGTACATTGCAAGTCAATAAAAAAATAGCATTAGCATAGCAATAATTTCTTTTAAGGCAAAAATTGCTAATGTTGGCCTTCAAGTCTCCTGTGCTTGTATAGACCTAAAATGTAAGTCCAACAGCTATTAATAAATACTGTAATGACAATATTTGACATTGGAAGGGCATGGAGTACAAAGTAACTTTCCAAGTGTGCATTCTTGTGGTTATTTTTAAAATTTGTAGTCATATAGTATAATCAAGTTCTATCAGCATGAATCTCTAAGAAATTGTTCCTTCCAAATGAACCTCATCCACACTAAATGGCAACTTTATATCCACTAGGATGAATATTACCAACAAATCAATCAACCAACCAACCAAACCCACGACCCACTAAACATACAATAGAGTCCAAGACAAAAATCTAGAAAAATAATAATATGTTAAACCAACTATCAATTTTGCTATTAGTTAAGTTGGATGACAACATGAATAGAATAAAGGATACCTAGATAGTTCATAAAGAATTATATTGGGTATGCATGTGTTTAGAGAAGAAGTTACAGGTATTTTATAGAAGAAGTTGGTTTTTGAATTCAGATACTAAGAAGTATCTGTCATCATCTAATATAACTCACATAGAAGAAAGAGGCAAAGGAAAGGTGAATTGTTCTTCCTTATCTCCTAAGCTGGATACTTTTGATCACCTGCCCTTAGACAGCAGACCTCTAGGTGATGTGGGATTCCCCTCTGTATGCTGTGAATGCCATTGGTTAATAAAGAAAGTGGCTTGGCCTGATAGCGTAGAGTGGGGAAAACTAAACCGAATGCTTGGAGAAAGAATGGCTGAGTAAGTGATAAGCCATGGAGCGGCTGCGAGAGACAGACATGCCAAAACTTTGCCCGTAAGCCACTGCCACGTGGCGATACACAGATTAATGGAAATGGGTTAAATTAAGATGTAAGAGTTAGCCAATAAGAAGCTAGAACTAATGTGTCAAGCAGTGATTTAAATAATATACTTTCTGTGTGGTTATTTCAGGGCCAAGCAGCTGGGAACAAACAAGCGGGCTCTTACAACATCTAGTTGCCCCAGATTGTGTAAACCCCTGCTCACTCCTCCAATTCTCAGACACAAGTGTGACTTGTACCACAGCAGCTTCTGATGGTTTCCAGACTCAGGCTGAGCAACAGTATTAGTTTCCTAAGTTACAGAGAAACCATCATGAACTTTTCTGGTCTCTGTCAACTCTTAAGTTTCTCCAGACAGTACTTATTAATACATTGATCTACCATGGACAACTTCCCTGTTTCCACAGCATCAAATTATGAATTAAAACATATCACATTAATATATAGGCAAAAAGGGTAATAATCATACATTAGAATAAAGACTAGCAAGTCTGGTGCCTGAAACCCTGAATCCATGACAGTAGACATGGATACAGGCTTCATTCTCTTAACCACCAATATTTGTACAGCAACTCAGAGGTTCTGGGTCTTGTGCTCAAGTCAGTAAAGATATTTGAACTGAGACCCATGTGAAAATCCAGAGTGCTCAAAGTGTTGCCCCAATAGTGAGAACCATACCACTATTCCTTATCCCAGGGACTTGACAAAGATGTCTGTCTTTGTCAAAAGTTCTGGTTAGAGAAAAGATACCCAAGAAAATTGGAGCCCAGTTTGAAATACTGCATGGCAGAGATATATCTAAGCAGACAGATTATTCATTGTAATCTGTTCCACAGAAGCAAACCTTACTATTAACAATACTCGCACAGCCCCAGAGGTGGGAGGTTTACATAGAAAAAAACAATCTCTGCTTAAAGTAAGCTCAAAATAGGAAATTACTTATTCCAGTGAAACTAACCCACTATGAAAACTAGAAGAATAGTCAACTCTTAGATACTTAAGTTGAAGGACAGCAGGTTAAAAATAATTGGCATATTTAAACGATTGAAGAGAACTAAGAAAAAGTGAAAGAAAGGCCAAATAAAACTTCTAAACGTGAAAAGTATTTTCTTTAAAATAAGAAGTTTAAGGTTAAATAAACAGTAAACATGGCTGCATAGAGAGTAAGTAAACTGGATGTAGACCACATTCGTGTGAATCACAAAATGGGCAAGATGCTATAAAGAATAGGGAATGCGGGACAGTAGTTAAAAAATGCAAATACAGAACCCCCGAATGTATAACAAGAGAATCACAAATGCCAAGCAAGAGATACAGAAATAAATTCACCTAGAGGTCTTTCACAGTAAAACTGAAGAATGTCTAAGGTTAAGAAGATATTTTAAAATTCAAAACAATCAAAATCATATTTAATTTTTGAAGCAACGACAACTAACATAATGCTTATTTGTGAGCTAGATATTGAGGCTGGATGATAGTTTTCTCAGTTTCTAAGATAATAATGTGGAATTCAAAGCCAAGTTAAACCATTAAAAAGAAAAGGAAGCTGGCCAGTGGTGACTCATACACAGAGAAACCCTGTCTTGAAAAACCAAAAAATAAAGGGGATTGGTTGGTGGAGGAAAAATTTGTCCTTGAAGACTGAGAAGGAAGGAATTACTACACAGAATAAAGAGTTGCATGTATGACTAAGGTTGAGGAAGTTTCTGTATATAAAAATATGCAAAATCACTGACAGAGAGAACATTGACATAGAACAGAAGGGAAGACAAAGTATGTTTATCATACGCGAGGAAACAACTGCTTTAGCTGCTTTGAAGCAGTCATAACTGAAAGACTAAAAAGACTATACCAGTAGATGAGAACAAAGGAAACATAATAATGAAATTAGAATGTACAAAAGAGAAAAGAGGTAGAAAATATCATAAAATAAGATGATTGAAATAAATAAAAGTACACCTTTCCCTGTCTGCATCAACACGAATAAATCTCAGACACAAAACAGTGAGCGAAACAGGCAAAATACAAAAATACATTCATAGTACAGCATCTTTATGCAAACATTCAGCACATCAAGAAAATGAAAATTCTGTATTTCATGTATGTATGCCATTATATTATCAGCACTGTAAGGGTAGGACTTATTTCCAAGAAGCAAAGATGTTGTGGGGTGACTCTAGGTTGGGGTGGAGGAGGCTTTAGCAATATTCTCAAAAATCTCTTTAATTTCTTAAGATAAAATATTGCATGCAGAGTGAGTACAAACAGCTGTAATGACATATGTCACAAAGAGCAGCATAAAACCCATTGCCTTATACAATAACCTGAAGATTCACAAGCAAATGAAGCCAACATTGACATCTGCTAATTTGATATCACTTTTATGTATGTAATATATAATATATATAAAGGTATGTATAGCTATATGGATATTTTTCTGTATTTAAAATGGCAATTCTATAAATTTTGGAGGATTTCTTGTGGAGTATAAAAAGGATAGATCACCGTAGATTGTGATGGATGGAAAGAAGTCTCTTAGGGTACTGTACTTCTTTGCTCTACATACCCAAAGCCCAGCATTCCCAAAACACAGAGGGAAGCTATAAGATCTGCTGCCTAATGGCTGTTATGCACGTGGATCGTTTATAAGTTTCTGCTTGAGTTTCCAAGATTGAAATGTATGTCTATTATTATTAGTCAACACAGCTTGTAACTAGTGCTGTATGTACCTGAGATGCACATGGCAGCTCCTTCAGGCCTCCACTCACCAAGGCCTACAATTTAAGACACAAATGTGATCTAGAACTCTGGCGTACTTGCATTAAAAAGTGAAAAACTAGCAGGGGAAATTAATTTGATAATGTATCATGTCCAGGTTTCTGCCCTTTTTGCCTGCTCTTGGGGCTCTTTTCCTCCTACTGACTTGCCTTGTCCAGTCTCGGTATGAGGGCGTTTGCCTTCTTTGACTGTAGCTTGTTTTGTCTGTTTTACTGTTTTATCTTGGAGGTCTACTCTTTTCTGAAGAGGAAACAGAGCAGAAGTAGGTCTGGGGGGCGAGGGTAGGTTTGGGGGGAGTTGGGAGGAGTGGAGGCGGGAAATTGTTGTCAGGATATATTGATAGAGAAAAGAATCTATTTTCAATTTTAAAAGACATTGTATCTTTACGGCTGTATTTGCTGCAGGGAGAATAATTAAGTTTAAATGAGATTGGGGTGATGAGATGATATAAGCTCCTTACAAGAGACACCGGGAAGTCGCCTTTCTGCATCTCCCTGCTTTCTCCTCATACTCAGAAGCATCTTTAGTCTATACGAGGCCAAAGTAGACATTTAAAAGCTAGGACAAGTCCACCAGAAAACGATACCCTCTGGGTCCTTAATCTTTAACTTTCCAGCCTTTGCTACTGTGAGAAAGCGAATTAGCACTGTTAACGCTTGGCAGAGTGTGGTATTTTATTACGGCGACCTGTGCAGGGCAATGCAGCTGGCCAACTCCAGCCAAGAAGAAGCTTCACCTTAAAAGAAAGTGTTTGTTTCTAGGAAGGTATGAGGGCTAGTCATGGCTGTTAACTCAACATACCTGGAAAGATGGAATCTCTATTGAAAATCTGCATCCATCAGATTGGCCTCCAAACATATCTGTGGAACATTTTCTTAGTTGATAATTGATATCAGAAGGTCCAGACATTCAGAACAGCGTCACGCCTAGGCAGGTGAGCTTGGAGCTATATAAGAAAGCTAGCCAAGCAAGCCAGTGGACACCATTTTTTTTCTCATGGGCTCTGTATCAGATCCTCTTCCCAGGTTCCAGCTTTGAGTTCCTACCCTGGCTATATATAGCCACAATTATAGCCTATAACTTGTAAGCTGAAATAAATGCTTTCCTCCTCCTCCTCAAAAAAAAAAATATATTGTATCTAAATAAATCAACAAATCTAGGATTTATTTCAACATTTTGGATTGACAAGCTTGCACTTTGTGTGTTTTCGTTCGTAACGTATTTCGCCTTCCAATAGCCACCTTACAACTGCCGAAAGGTCGCATGTGGCTTATGGCTACCATATTGGACTTTACACCTTTCAGTCATGAAAGCAGCTATCATCATTGCGCACTTATGCCTTGTGTGAATCACGTTCCCCATAGCATCACATTTAGTGTCTAAAACAACCTTTTAAAATAGCCACAGGAAACCAGACAATGAGTGGTTGGCTGGACTTAAAGCTGGTCAGTATGATTCACATATCACTCCAATAACTTTCTCTCAATCTTTGCCTAAGGGCAGAGGATCTGTCCTAATTAATTCTCTCCTGACCGTTTACCTTTTCTATTAACTGAGCTCCTCAATTCTCATCCTCACCAGGTGCTGGGGGTTTCAGTGAAGCATCATGGCGCAGAGACCTCGCCAGGCACACCCCCCTCTCTGCTGTCTCCTGTCAAGGAGCTGGGAAATGGGATCTAATATTTGCTCTGACTCCAGATCACTGTTAAATGAGACAAAATGCACCGCGGTAGCAACTTGCAGAAGAAAGGAAGAGACTGATGTCGTGCAGCTTGGTGCACCACGGCTGTCTCAGAGCCTCTGTCAGTCCTCATTCTTCTACTGCTTGACAAACTTCCAAACACGCCTATGCTCCCGGAAACCTCCGTGGCGGGGGAAGTTGTGTACCTTTCATGGCTTCCTAATAAACGGGAAGTCGAGAAGAACACAAAATCAAAAGAAATAAAACTGCCGTGGCTGTTGCGGCTAGAGCTGCCTTCTGGATGAGACTTATAGAGTATTTCATCTGTGCTGACACCTTTCACTCTCAATTATTTGGTCGCTGTCAAAACAAATCAATCAAATTACAGCACGGTGTCTTCACGTTACCATTCCATTGTAAGTTAGCGACATTAGATTTGAAATATACAGAGTATAAATTTTATCTCTATTATTTATTTAATATCATTTTCTTCCCTGTGAGTTATTTTCTAAACACAGCAAACTCAAATTATCTTTTGTCAAATGCTGAGTGCATATAAGTTGTGCTACGAATTTCAAACGAAGTGGCACTCAGGGGAAGGAGATGCATAAAGATGTGCTAATGGACCCCAGTATATATGCTAATCTTACCCCAGTGATCAACAGCAAATAGACCATGTGGGATTTTTCTCCTCCCAAATTTTGGCTGAAATCTCAGTGAGCACAGTTGATAAATATATTTTGGGAAAAGAAGACACTAAAATGAAATAAAAGGCTAGCATTAGATCAACATTTTTTCAAAACTACTATTGCTTACATTACTTAATTTTACTATGGAAATCACCTAAGAAAATATATTTCCTAAATTATGGTTTTTACAGAACACAAAAATTGTCTGTATTTCTCTACAGACAGCATCATTAAGATCAACTGACAAAACCATCATTGGTATGACCCAAAGGAGAAGAAAGAGGAAAAAGAATTCAAACATTTTCATTTTGAGATTTTAGAGCTACAACTACATTTTTAAATAATAAATCTAAATCAATAATAGATCTAATCTAAATTAATAATAGATCTAAATCAATGGAGTTATTTTTCAGCAAAAGAGAAAACACTGTCGAAGCTTTCATGTACAAGCTCTTAAAATAACTTTTGTATATTTAGAAACTTGGCATGTCCTTAGAAGATTAAAAAGCCAACTGACAGATGGAGATTTTTTTTTCTTGCTTCATTCTGACTATAGAAGGGGTAACCAGCAAAACCTCCAATAGCAATATGTTCATTATGCCCTGGAAAGAGAATTCAATGCTGACATAATTGCAGGAGCCCATAAGAGTTCAGAGGAGATGGAGTCTTCTTGGGTCTGCCTCAAGCCCTGGAATTGTGGCTTTCCTTTTCAAATCTCTTTGCTCCCAAACCTCTACTCTCTCTCTCTCTCTCTCTCTCTCTCTCTCTCTCTCTCTCTCTCTCTCTCTCTCTCACTCTCTCTCTCTCTCTGACTTCAGTCACATCAGGTTCCTGAATCAGGATCTTCAGCACAGATTCCATTCCGCATTCCAGATCTGAGGTTTCCAACTAACACAAGTGTCTCCATTTAAGTAGTTAGCTTCTTATTGCCAAACTAATCAAGGATTCTGTTCTTCCTTTCCTTTCTTTTTACCACTCTACAACAAATGCTGGTCTTTGCAACCCTTATCCTCAAGACTTCTAAAGCAGCTTTGGCTATCTTTTTCTGCCACCAATGCTTTCTCCCTGGATTATTGCAATATCCTCTTGATTAGACTGGTACCTACCACAGTACCTGGCAAAGAACAAATGTTAAGCAATTGGTTGAGATATAGATCCATCGATGTTTGGGCACAGTTCATGGGAGGAAATGGGCTGTAGCTTTTCCCTAGAGGGAGCTGAGATATCATAGTGTCCTCCCACTAGGAATATGACCTATGGGAATCATCTGCATAAGAGATGAGTTTCTTGGGGAGACAGTAACTCCCCATCCTCTAAAACTCAGGGAGAAGGAACTGGAAAACATCTCCCATTTCTGTATCTTTCAGTACCTCTCCATTCTCCATACCTCACTCTTCTCCCAGGTATAGAAATCTTCATTTGGGAATAGATGAACTGGTCATCCCAGCTGTTTTTCATCTTTCATGATGGTGCAAGACTAAGAAGAATTGTAAACACAGTCTAGTCTTTTTCCAGGCAGGCATTTGTGCCATTCAGGAAGCAGCCATCTTGGGAAGGAGCTTCTTGCCGGCTCTGATGGCTGGCTTGGAATCTAATCCAGGTTGCAGGTCCTAGTGTAGACAGATTGTGAGTCTCTGTGGAAATTCCTGATGGATTTACAGCCTTATTATGCGCAAACTGGGGATCACATTACTTTCCTGCCTTTTGCTTTGAAAGTAAATGCTTTGGCTCTGCTTTGACATTTATGTGGCAGCTGGAAACCATTATCCTTTGACAATGCTTTATTCCATTGACAGTATCTCTTAAATACACACTACACTAGTCAAACTCCTCATTCACGTGCTTCCTGTTTAATCCATGCCCCGTGCCTCGGCAAAGCCTGTTCCAAGGAAAATGTGCTGCAGAACAGGCTCTCCAGGTGTTTTAAATAAAATGCTTGAAGCCTTGGAGATACAGAGGTATGAAAACTGCCAAAATAAGACACGCCGTAAATACCTTTCACAACTTCTTCATGGCGGATTTGGTATTATTGTATGATGTGTCAGGTGGGACTCTTTTGAATCACGGCAAATATGAATTTATGCACTAGGCCTTTTTAATATTGTGCTTGGTAACAACAAGTCACATATCACAGAAAACTAAAAGCCAGAATCTGTCTCATCTCTGCTCTCATGTTCCTGGTGTCATGGGCGGAGGGCAGCTTTCAGAGTGTGCTTATCAGCAAGGTAACACAAAGGGAACTCCCAGGAACAAGCAGTTGCTGTTAACTTCTTATCTTTAAGACGGCATGGACATGTTCAGTGTATGGTCCTACCATTCTCCATCCACACGCCAGCAATGCCAACTTCAACCAATATGACCAACCCCTCTTGCAGACATTAGGCCTGATCTGAAATCTTGCTCACCCATAATGAATGCACGTGTTTTTGTGTATCTGTTGCTTTTACTTTGAGAATTAATGCACTTTGAGTTAAGAGATGGTATTTGAAAGTTAACATACTTAACCTTGGTGATGCTGGCAATAACATTTTGGGCATGATCTCTCTTAATCAATACAAAGTATTCTTACTTTAAGATAATAGTTATTAATTTATTAATACAGACACTTTTGAGTATTCAGATAACTAGCAGAAGAAATTCAATCATTTATAATCTCTGACTGTAGACTCTATTAGTAAGACTATTGTATGTAAGTGGCCTTTCATATCTACAGATTGAATATCCTCAGGTTCAACCAATGGTGGGGAAAATGTGCGTACATATACATATATATATATATGTATATATATTTGAATTTTAAAGTCATTTCCTTTATATACAGGTTATTATAAGTCACCTGGAAATGACTTTAAAATTCAAAAGGGTGTGTCTAGGAATTTGTTTTGTTTTGTTTTTTGAAACAGCACTTCTCTGTGTAAAAGCTATGGCTGTCCTGGAACTCTTTTTGTAGACCAGGCTGGCCTCAAACTCACAGAGCTCCACCAGCCTCTGCCTCCCTAGTACTGGGATTAAAGGTGTGCACCACTGCTCACGATGCCTAGGAATTTGTAAATACTGCATAAGTTTATGAGTGGCACTTGACTATATGTAGCTGCTCCTTAGGAGAACATTCTCAGTGGTCCCAGAATCCCAGAATTAGTGCCGCAGAGATTCTGAGAGGGAACTTTGTGGTGTGTATGTGTTGAGATTCTTTTACAGAATTGGGATAAAGTTAAATGCATTTGAAACTTTTATTATTTCAGTGTTACCTTCTGCATCCACTCAATGAAACCAACCACACATTTTAAAATTGTCTTTTTAACTATTTCTTTTTATTTTATGTACATTAATATTTTGCCTGCATGTACATCTGTGTGAGGGTGTCAGATCCCATGAAACTGGAATTACAGACAGTTGTGAGTTGCCCTGTGGGTGCTGGGAATTGAACCCAGGTCTTTTGAAAGAGCAGCCAGCGCTCTTAACCACTGAGCCATTTCTCTAGCTTCCAACAACACTTTAATGGAAACTTCCCTGAAGTCTTTTCAGGCTTTAACCCCATTTTTGTACATAGGCATCTTTCTTTAGCGCTTCCAAATTAGTTCACCACTAAAGCATACACTTACTTTCATTACCTTTATTTGGACAATTGAAATATATTTTTCATCCACTAAACATTCCCTTTGTGTACAAAGCCAACATATTTGTATGGTCACCATTATGGGGAGAAAAGAGCAGTGTGTGTCAGTCTCTGCATTCTGTTTTCTCCTACATTGTCATCTCCCACTACCACCAATCTGCCTCTGGTCCCTACAGTTTTCCTTCAATGTCAAATAAATAAGTCAAAAATGAGAAAAAATGCAAGGGAGCTTTAATTAGAGAGATAGGAGTGAGGACAATAAAGGAGAGGGAGGAAACAGGTAAAAATAATGTTAAGGATGTTTGAAAAAAAACACAGAAAATTATTTTATATTTATCTAAAATTATATATGAAACATACAGTTATATTTCTGTATCTATATGCAGAGAGAATTTAAATGAAGTTATGTCATTTGGGGTGATAATACCCCACAATAGTCATACAATATTTAACAAAAACTCTAGTACCGGGAAAAAGAAATCCCCTTTTGGGTTGTTGCTTAGCAGGGTCCAGGAGGCTCTCAAACAGTATAGGCCATCGCTATTGCCTTTGATTGCTTCCCAGAAGTTGAAGGTAAGTACCTATTACTGAAAAAACCATGTGCTTCAGACAAAGGACTCACAGGATCCAAACTGGATCTGACCATAAAGCCTCCTCCTTGAAGTCTTGGCTTCCATAGTTCCAGAAGGTGCTATGTTGACAATGGAGTAAAGCAAAGCATAGTCCTATCCAAATGTGACTTAAAACCCACTCAACACAGGGGAAACCATGGTATTGAAAATCTTGCCAATCCTCAAATGCCATAGAGACCATGGGTCTTAGAAGAGTGCCTACCACTACCACTTTTCCTAAACGAGCACAATCCTTAAC
This sequence comes from Myodes glareolus, assembly GCF_982192425.1. Classification (NCBI taxonomy): domain Eukaryota; kingdom Metazoa; phylum Chordata; class Mammalia; order Rodentia; family Cricetidae; genus Myodes; species Myodes glareolus. The sequence continues at coordinate 36,515,804 of NC_142039.1, forward strand.
TACATTTTAGTGTTATCATTACATCCACAATAAACATCACTCACACCACTCAACCAAGGAAGTTTTTTTCTGTAGCAGATAGAAACCATTACAGAAACTCAACACTGGTCAAGATGCTGGGACAATAGGCCACTGTATGCCCATGTTATATCTATGGCATAATCCCCACATTAGTCTGAAGAGACATCACAGAAGAGGGGATAGAAAGATTGTAAAAACCAGAAAACCAGGAATTCTGCTGAGACTGTGTCTTTTATACATGACAGTAGAGCTACACCCACAAAATCTCAACAACTTGGACGCCTAAGCAAGACCTGAACAATGATGACATCAGTTGACATGTCAATATGGATGGGGAGATCTCAGAGGGTACCTACCCTTTGATGAGGAGTTAAGGAGAGTTGAAAGAGGGAGAAATGTTCTCCAGAAATGAGCTCCTTAATTTTTTAATCCAATACAAAGAAATCAGCCCTAAAAAATATACAAATAAGCAACACTAAACAGATGCAGCAGGTTGCATTTATGCATTTATTCATATATATGTAACAATAGTAATTGAAGAAAAAGAGGCCATAACTTTGAGATGGGGTTGGAATGGTGAGACATGGGAGGGTTGGAGGCAGAAGGGGGGGTGGAAGAAACAATGTAGTCATATTTTAATTAAAAATAAATTAAGTGCTTTAAAGGAGGAATAATAATTTAACAAGTGTTGGCTTGCTATTTTAAGTAGTTTCTAATTATTTTGAATGTTATCTAATTTTATATTCATTATTTGAATTCCATAACTTTAAGTGGTTATTGATGCATATGTTCCATGGGGCCATGTGATACATGAACCTAGTGTGTTTATCTAATGGAATTTTGGGGGTTCATTGCTGCAAGAATTTTAAAGATCATGTGAGTCGAATGCTTTGCAGCTTGTCTTCAGCGCTGTGCCTGTCAGAATGCTGGAGTAATCTGTACAGCAGCTTCTTGGCACAGGCTGCTCCTTCCTATCCTCTAGGCTTTTCTTCTCCATCCCCCATGCCACTGGTAGCGGGTTTGACTAGAAAACTTCCATGGTCAAGAGAGGATGAGTGGAAGTGATGCTCAGGATGTCACTGGCAAAGTTTGGAGAGCAGTGAGGTTCTGTCATTCTCTGTTCCTTCTCAATGAGAATGGCACTTCCGGGAGAAGGCCTGCTTTTTCAGCCCAAGTCCCAGAATTGGAAAGCTCTAAAGGAGAGTTCCTGCTCGTCTGCAGACAACACATGATCAGAAATGAACAAAGAAACCCATCTGGGTTGTTGAATGGAACAAGAATTTGCTTGTTTGCTGATTTAGCACAACCTGGAGAAACCTGAGCAATACTGATTACCTGGCCTTCAGATTGTTCTATTTGTATTCCAAAGCCATGGGAATTTCCTTATCTTTTAGAACTTCTTCTGAGTGCATTCTTTCTCCCCAAACTCAACTCTTTAGGTTTTCTGTACAACGTAGAGGCCATGAGTTATTACACTATACAACATACATCATGCTTGTATCCCTGCCTCATTTCACCTGCTTTATTCCCCAAATAGAAAATATGTGACATCCTATACCTTAATGGATGTATCTGATGATTATTATATCCCAAGTTTAGATCATAGTACATGTGTGCTAGGGTATGAACGTGAAATATTTCCCAAATAGGACCATGTGTTTGAACACCTGGACCCCAGCTGGTGGCACTATTTTGGGACATTATAAAGCCTTTAGAAGGAAGGGTCTTTCTAGAGCAGCAGTTCTCAACCTGTGGGTCAAGACCCCCTCTGCAGTCAAACGATCTTTTCACAGGGGTCTTGTAAGACCATCAGAAAACATAGTAGCAAAATTATAGTTATGAAGTAGCAACACAAATAATTTTATGGTTGGGGGTCACCACATGAGGAACTGTCTTAAAGAGGCTCAGCATTAGGAAGGTTGAGAACCACTGATACAGAGAAAGTCATTTGCTAGGAGGCAGAGACCATGGGTGAAAGACGGGGCTTTAGGGTTATGACCTGGCCACACAAATTCTTCTGCTTTCTGACTGTCAGTCTGATATAATCAACTGCCTCCTGTTCCAGCTATCTCTGCCTAAAGTTGTTCCTTCCACCATGTTGTCCGTGCTGTAATGGACTGTTATCTCCTCAAACTATGAGCTAGAACATATGTTTATTCCTGTAGGTTGCTTCTCATCAGGTATTTGGTCACAGCAAGTGTCTTACTTTTTGATTGATATGATGGCCATGAAAACTTATAAAAGAAAGTGTTCAACTGGGCTTACAATTTCAGATGGTCTGAATCCATGATGGAAAAGCAAAGACGTGATGGTAGGTACAGCTAAGAGCTCATAACTTGATCCCCAAGTAGGAGACAGAGAGGATAAACTGTTAAGAGGTTTTCAAGTCTCAAAACCCACCCCTGCGACACACCTCGTGCAATAAGACCACACCTCTCCAATGAAGCCACACCTCCTCCATTGAGTCCACACTCCTCCAATGTAGCCACACCTTCACAAATGAGGCCACACCTCCTAACCCTTCACAAACAGTTTCACCAACTGGGCATCAAGTATTCAAACCAATGAACCTATGGGGGCCATTTTTATTCAAATCACCAAAGTCTCATAGAAGGATGAAATTTCAAAAGAATTTTGTAAATAAAAGAGTAAGCTTTGTGTTAGTGAAAAACAAAAACTGATGTATTATATCTGTTTCTCTTTAAACTATTATGGTTCTTTTGATGATATGATTTAAACTATATAATGAATGTGGTGTTTGTTCTGGCCTCTAGATCTACATCTTAGTCTAGATTTTTTTTCTAAGGTTTTTAGTCTGCCATGATTCTTAAATTATTATTAGAAACTTTAAATATTAGAATTACTATCACGACTACTAATAATAACAAATGCAAACAAATATCTTTGAAAATATAACATGATGGCATGGATGTTAAGTATGTCCATATATAATATATCAGAGCCATGATTCCCATTCTTACATACAAGAGAAGCATGCCAAGTCCCCCACTAGTGTCTTTTTCTTTTTTCTTTATTAAGATTCCTTGCCAACTGGGACTCCTCATTTCTACTTGAACAAGAGAAACTTCACAGATCTGACACCTTCTGTGCTGTGGGAGCTCCTTTAGCCAATAGCCTTTAAGATACCAGCTCCCATTAGGCATGGTCTCATGTACTATAAATGCAGATGAAAAAAGTGTGCACTGACCTCTTGGGTGCTGGATTCGGTTACAATTTTCAGCACATGCAAAGGACTGCAGATTGCGATTCTTTTTTTTTTTCAAAATGCCCGTCGTTTTATTAAGGATGATACTCTCAAGCGCATGGCGGGGAGACAGGACAGGAGGGAGCCCATGCAGAACCGAAAACCATGTGTTCCTCCTTTTTTAGGAGGCCACTTAAATACCCAGTGGGACTGGTCCTGACTCCTCCCCCCAACACACCCAGGGAGGGGTCACCTTGCATGCTGGGATTTGGAGTCCAGAGCAAAGCAACTCCCAGGCCAGGTGCTGGGGCTACGCCCCCGACTTAACAGGAAGCTTGAGGATTAAGACATGGTAGGTAGAAAAATAAAGATACAAAAGAAAAGACAGAGACACAGGATAGAGTCAGGAAGTCATTCAGTAAGTACTGAAATTCTCCCTGCATTTACTTCTCTTTATATACCCCAATCCAAAGAGGAGGGGGAAGACCAAAGACTTCTTTACCATGATACAAGGAACAAATAAAGTAATTGCCTTCTCCATACCCAAAGCATCAAGTATTCTTTCTGTGAGTTTATCCCCAGGTAAATAAACCTTTGTTATACTCCATTCCAGGATATTGTGTAACACTTTTGTACGCCAACAAATTGGCACCCAATGTGTGGCATGAACCCGTGACCCTGAGATTAAGAGTTTCATTCTCTACCAACTGAGCTTGCTGGACAGTGGTGGCAGGCAAGACTAAGCCACAAGGGTGCAGTCTGTGGGCAGAGATGATTAGCTGTTGGAGACCTGTGCTCCCATGGATGGTTCCTTACAAGGTGGTTCAAGTTAAAATGAAGTATTAATTGCTGCCCTTGTGGCTTCTTTCTGTAGGGTATGGCTTCTTGGACTGAGAAGCTACTAGGGTCTCTTTCTTTCCAGAGGGTTAAATTGCCAAGGCCTATCATATAAACTAGTCAATGAATCCTCTCTTTGTATCTTTGTAGTTAGTGTGTGTGTGTGTGTGTGTGTGTGTGTGTGTGTGTGTGTGTACACATACTCCATTGGTTCTATTCTTCGAAAGAGTCCTACCTCATACAACTCCCAAGAACATTTTCTTGGTTCCAGTGGAGGGGACTTTGAGGGTGTCTGCATAATAGGATGTTGGAATGACTGTGGAAAAGCAGATGTGGTGTACTATAATAATGGAAAACTGCTTTGAGATTAAACAAAAGGATATATATATATATATATATATATATATAAAATCTGAGTTTAAAAACAATATGAATTTATTTACTTGTCATTTTAGAACAGACAACACTAATGATTACCAGAGTTGGAATTGTCAATTTAGACAGAAAGGATTAACTGAAAAGGGGCACAAGTGGTTTTTGGTGGAATAATAAAATTATTTATTTATTCATTTTGGTTTTTCAAGACAGGTTTTCTCTGTGTACCCCTGGCTGTCTTGAAACTCACTCTGTAGACCCTGAATTAAGAGGTCCACCTGCCTCTGCCTCCCAAGTGTTGGGACTAAAGGCATGGACCACCACCGCCTGATGAAATGTTTTGTTTATTGATTGTGGTGGATGCATGCTGCAAGGTCATATGCTATCATCAGAGCTCATTGGACTAAGCACTAAGGGTCATGTACTTTATTGCATGCAATATCCTAGTGATGGCAATGCCACCACAAACGAAAAGGAAATAGAATACAGCTCACACAAAGCATCCCTGAATACTTTACCATGGAAAGACATTAATTTGGGGAATGTTATAGGTAGGCATGGCTTGTTCAGCAAAGGTTCTTGGATGGGACTTTGATCTCTACGTGGTGGCATTTTCTTGGTAATCTGATGATCTCTATGTTTTGGAATGATGTAAATGTTGATAGATGAGAAGATGCCATTAAAAGGCAATCAGATAATGGGAACATCATCCCCAGAAGGAGTTCATATTTATCTTGCAATGTAAATCTCACAAGAATGGGTTGTTAATAGGGTTTCCCCATGTGCTTAGCCTTTTCTATATAAAGCTGATTCCCTTTCTAGTTCTCCATATTGTGGAGGATCAAAAGGCCTTCGCCTGAGATCAAACCTATGAAAATATCCAATTTCATTCAATCTTTGAATCTCCCAAACTGCCTACTGAGGAAATCTATTCGCCTAGGACCTGACATCAGTGATTCTGTTATAGCAACATGAAGCAGACTAATCCAGGGAGTCAGAGAAAAGCAGGGCAGGATTCCTGCCAGAGCCAAGGACAGGAAAACCATCTTTGACCTGATTTCTTTTTAAACTTGCCTTGAAACTAATTGCTTTTCCATGTTCAGGTTAAGCTGCAATCTCTAATGTATTTTTGGTCATTAATTTAAATGTTTTGCCCGACTTAACTGGACTGTTCTTCACACTTCGACATAAATCTCCATGGCACATTTATATTCTCCATTTGTGCTACCCATGGTGATTAGTGGGTCACTCTGGTCTGGGCCGTGAGAACAGGTTGCTAACGCAGCCCATCTGTCCCGAGGCAGTCTCCCCTTGCTGCCATTGTCCCTGACACCCACACTGTCTAAGCTTATGTTCTCATTTTCTGACTGAGTTTAAGCAAAATAAAAGACTCAACAGATTTGTCTGAGTTCTGGGAAGAAGATTTTATTTTGCCATTACAACTAATTGATATTTTCCTGAGGAACTCTGCACTATTTTCAGCACAGGATTCGCTTTTCAGAGGAGTTGGTAAGATGATGACTTTTAAATGAATCTCAAAATAATGTGACATAAAACACACTTAGCAATTTTCTTTCTTAGAGATTTACTGTCCTATAACCATGGCACAAAGGGTCTAGCATATTCCCTCAGCATGCTTGCTCAGGTTCCATACATTCTAATACACATTGACTAAGAATAAGCACCTCAACATGGGGCCTGATAATCTCCCATGTTCTGGAATATGTGTTTAACTATCCAAAGATGTGTTGCTTTGTTTATGTTGCATAATATTTATTTAATTATGTAAAGATATGTCACATTTGTTTAATTGTGGAAAGATGTGTTGCTGTTTTATCTTGCCTGCCTAAGGAACCTGATTGGTTTAATAAAAAGTTGAAGAGTCAGTAGTGATAAAGGCGTATAGGTGGAACTGGGCAGGAAGTATAAGTAGGAGGAGAAATTTAGGCTCAAAAAAAGAAGAAAAGGAAAGTATAGGGAAATGCCAGGGGCCAGACAGACAGACAGACATGGAGGAAGAGGAAATTGGGATGTTCAGAATGAAAAAAAGGTAAAAAGTACCAAGGCAAAACATAGAAATAGAAACAGGTTAAATTAATTTAGAAGAATTAGTGGGACAAGCCTAGGCTAAGGATGAGCATTCATAATTAATAATAAATCTCCATGTCTTTATTTGGAAGTTGGTTGGTGGCAAAAAGAAAATTACAACTACACTCCCCCTCGGCTAGTGAAATTAAGGAAATCCAGAATATAAATATCCCATCCTAACAGGTAATTTCTCTCTTAGGTATTCTAAAATTAGAAATCAAAGGCTATAAACACAATGGAGCTTGGTAGTGGTATAAAGTTCTTCATAGCTACTAGAGTTGGAAAGTGGACCACAAATGAACCTAAGTTACAGTAGAGAAGTGACCTGAATGCAACAGCAAAAGATGTAAAATGGAGTTTTAGTCATTTGTCTGCTGCATACATGAAATTAGTTCACCTAGCCACCTCATAGCCACTTGGATACTCTGGGACTCAGACCTCACTTTGGGCTAGAATGAGATTTGCCTACAGGCCATTCCTAGGACCCTATGTAATGCTCTGTTCCTTACTCTTGTAGTATGGAACCATCAACAAAATTCTTTACAAACAACACAATGTCAGCATTAAGATGGGAGGGAATCTCTTTCTTGAGAGGAAATCTGCCAGTGTTAGGGGATACAATGGCCTGAATGTTTGTGTTCCTCCCACATTTGTAGCAAAATTGAATCCCCTAAGAACTGGTGTGAATAAGGCCTCTAAAAAGTGATCAGAGTAAAAAACTAGTGTCCTTAAAAAAGAAAACCCAAAGTCTCTCCTGCGAGTGAGGACTCAGTGGAGGAGGGACTGGGCACCTGTCAGAACTGACCTTAGATTCCCAGACCCCAGAACTGCAGGAAAGGAAGTCTGCTGTTTGTACACCACCAGGGCCATGGGATTTTTATATAGGAGCCAAAATGGACCAAGACTGTGTGAGGAGAGGAGCTGCCAACTGGAGATAAGAAAGCATCTTAGTCTCTTTCATTTCTTAAATATGAATGTGTACTGGAATTGCCTAGGGAAAATTGTGAAAATGCAGATTCTGGTCCAGGTTTCTGCTGCAGCCTGAGGTTCTGTGTTTTCAAGCTCCCTGCTGCTGTCTAGGACCACATTCGGACGGGAAGATGGTCCAGTGAACCCCTGGGTCTAGGAGGATCACTCTCATCTCTTCACCAGCGCTCATCATGAGCATCTGTGCATTATGGGCCCCTTTGAGAACTGTATTGTTATTTGATAGAGGATGTAGACGATAAGTTCTCAATCACATTAGTATAAAGGAAAATATTTGAAAACATTTCACGGAGCTCCAAGCCATTCAGAAACTGGTGCTAGAAACATATTTTTAATCTTCCTAGCAAATATTTAGCTTTTGAATTACAAGAATGGGCAGAGGGAGGATTGGACAAGAAAGCTGGAAAATCATAAGACAAAATTCTTGCAGGTTAAGTAAAATCATGAACTAAAAAAACCCATAATACTCTACAAGAGGAAAGAGGGAACTATCTGGCTCTAAGTATGACATATATGATTAGGACTAGGTGTGTTACAATTAAACCCCCCCCGTAACTTTCCCTACTCAAATCATTGAGAAAGTGGGATGTTTATTATAGATGAACAGACTTATCAGTCATTTTAAAAGACTGAAAATCAGCCAAGTGGTGGTGATGCATGCCTGTAATCTCTGTACTCAGATCTCTATGAGTTCAAGACCAGCCTGGTCTAAGCTAGTTCCAGGACTGCCAAGGCTACACAAATAAGTCTGTCTCAAAACAAACTAGCAAAATAAACACCCTACACGCCCCCCCAAATAGTGAAAACCTTGGGCTGAAGTTAGCATGTTTATTGTATGAGGAGTGGGTTCTGCAAGAAGAACAGCCTTCTACCCTTTTTGTTAATTTTGAATACATACATGTGTGTACAGATCATTCTAATGTGTTCATTGGCAGGACCATAACTTTTGAGAAAAGTTATGAGTTGAGGACATCTAGAGATGTCATTCTATCTCAAAGTAGACCGAACCCTTAGAGATGATTTTTCTCTGCCATTTTCCCACATGACATGGCCTTCTCCAATTCAATAAAACTCAGGAAGCTTCACCACCAAAGCATTGCCTAGGGATCATCACAGACTGTAGAATCAAAGTTCCCAACTTTCCTAATGCTGAAACTCTTTAATACAGTTCCTCATGTTGTGGTGACCTCCCAGTGATAAAATTATTTTCGCTGCTACTTTGTAACTGTATTATTGCTACTGTTAGGAATCATAATGCAAAGATTTTTGAAGATAGAGGTTTGCCACTGGGGTTACTACCCACAGGTTGAGAGCCACTGCTATAGGAGGTCACCTAAAGGTGTTGAGATCAGCCTTGGGCTGAATGTTGATGGACTGGATGCAAGGTGATTGCTCTTCAAGTAATGTACGTTGATCTTGATCACCTTGGAGATAAACGTTCTATTTATCATCCTTATCACCTTCAGACTTATCACTTGGCAACTAAATCTTTCTGATTTTCCTGGAAATTTGCTGATTTTTAACCCTGGAGATTGGAAATATCCCAATTGCCAGTAAACCAGTAGGGTTACATCTTTGGTTAGTGAGGTCTGGGTGTTGAGAGAATATGGGAAGGTCAGAAATGCCTAAAGAAACCAAAAGTAGAACTTTCTTATCTGGTGTTGATTTGGACCTCGAGGGAGAGGATGTTCAACATCCTTCAAGGAGGGGCTTGATGTTAAGACCAATGAGGGAAGCTTCCCCCAGTCAGCTGACTTCCTGATAGAGAGTTTCACATGAATGACCTCATCCCCTCCTTTGATCACTAAAATTTTAAAGATGACTTCAAAGGGAAAAAATATTTGTTCACAGTTCTGTGGCCGACATGAGCTTGGTTGAGAGCACAAATATTGTTTGGAACATTTGTCAAGGGAACCAAGAGACGAAAGGAGTTAACGCTTCTGCTGCCCTTACCCTGGGCACAGACACAGGTGTGACGTGAAAACACCAGTGCCAAGAAGTCAAGGTCCAAAGCACAAGCCCACATTTCACATTGAAAACAAAGCAGGGATGACCTTGCTGCACACTGGGCCAGCACTGATTTTGAAACTCTTAAATAACAGGTACGAAAAATCCCAACAACACTGGCCAGCAGTGAAAGTACAAAAGACTTGCTTTTTTTTCACTCTGACTTTGGTGTCCATCTTAACCAAGCAGAATTAATTCACAGCCCAGGAGCTCGGCAAGCTGATGTTTATTTATAATATTCAAGATTCCCATAAGCACACATGTTCCAAATGGAAGGCTGCATTTTGATAATGCCCGTTTCTTCATTAAGATTTCATCACCCACCTACATTAAGAAGCCTAGCCCTACACTTTGTTGCTTCGGCTTTCACCTTGTGTATTCCTGTTTTATTTGCTTAATCTCAAGTTCCTGGCTTCTCAGGCACTCAAATTTGAAACAAGCAAAGTTCATGCATTAGTGTATCCTGAGCATGCATGATTTATGAATGGCCAAGTTCTTGGCACAATTTAACAGTATAAGGGAGACTTTGTTTTAAACATTAAACTGAAAGTTAAGAAGTAGCCACAATGGGTGGAATATCAGAACACAGACTGCAAAGAGGTCCAAAGGAACAAGATCCTTTAGTTCTTAGTTGTTCTTCAGTGTGTGAATGGATGTGCTAACCAATTTTTAAAAAACCATATAAGCATCTAACATCTGACCAATTTAAAAAGTACTTTAAATTGTTATTCTGAGGACTTACCCAGACAAACCTTTATTCTGTAAAACAAAAATATTCTTACATTTACATAAATGAAGACTGCCAGCTGCTTTAAGTATCCCAAAGTAAATAGTTGAATTTTTTTAAATTTCTTTTCTTTTCTTTCTTTTTTTGTCACCAGACATTATATTCTTATTCATAACATTTCTCACCATAATTATTCTTTCTCTGACAACAACCACTGTTGTTCTTTTCAAAATTTTTAAGAATAGCTAAAAAATTCAAATTCTAAATAAAAACTTCTCCCTTCTACCAGGTCTTGCTTCTACCAAAAAGCTGAAATAATACAGCTTAATACTTACATCTAAAGCCTACATAGTAGCAAAATAATCATTAAATTAATAATTCCATATGACATTTTGTATTTATGGTGTCCCAACCACTTAGCTCAGATGTAAAGAACACCCTACCTTTCCTTGCATGTGGCCAAATTGAATACCTTGCCAGATTATAAATGAGTCTTCAAATAACAATGCTACAGTTTCACATTTAAATGATGGTGTACCCCGTCATGATTGCTTGTAACTACTGGAGGACCCGAAAAGTTGCTGTTCATGAGAGGAAATGAGGGTTGATAAAACCACAGATTAGATAAGCTCAGAGTTCATAAACAGCTGTAAATGTTGCTTTCCATAGAGGCCTTTTATGCCCTTTATGATAGAAGCATCCCTACGCTACACTTTTTCCATTTCAGAGAAGAACGAGTGTAACACTGCACAGCACCTGGGCATGATGTTACCTTGTAGATTTTGCAATGGCAGAGTCATGATGCCTCCCGCTGCAGCTGCTGCTACCAGCCCTTGGATGTTTGTGAGATTCGCTGTGGGCAGCGTGAGGACTAGGCCTTGCTGACCGCCTAGTTGTCCTGCCATGTTGAAGGGGATGAGGATGGGCTGGTTGAGGGCTGGGGGGCCTCCCGGCATCACCCCTGCCACAGCAGAGGCAAGCTGCTGTGCCGTCAGAAGAGGCTGCAAAACAGGAGAGACCTGGCTCACTTTCCAGCAGAAATAACACATGGTTTTTAAAGCACGATGCCTCCATTATATCCAGTCAAAAGGTTTCTCAAGCAGCAAAGAAGCATACTCCATCCCAGAAAAGAAGACTGGGAGGAGGAAAAAGTTTGACATTATGTTTTCTTTACCTTTGAAATTTACCTTTGAAATTTTTCTTTTTTTTTCAGAATCTCCTTGAAGCTTAAACATCTTTAAAAGAAATATCATGTCTTTATATACTGCAAATTCAATTGAATTTTCATTAGATCCCAGTTCTCATATATTTATAGCGTTCAGCTAATTTTTTCTATGTTGTTACAGAAAGAATTCATTGATTTTGGTAGGATTTTTATTCTATTTTGGTTCAAAAATAGTAATAACACACTGTTTTCAATGATTACGTTAACAAAAATAGTGTCAAAGATTTTCTGGAAGCTAGAAGGTCTTTAGTAATGCTGTCACACACATCTGTGGCTGGAGGACCTGATTGCGGGCATAATTCTTTGGGAAAGCAATTTGGAAATACATACATTTCAAGAGCGGCAAATATATTCATCCTTGTTTGACTCAGAATATATTCTTAGGATACAGTTTCAAGATAGAATTCAAAGGGAAAAGAGATAAATGTACGAAATTATGCAATATACTTCGAGTTACATAAATGGTGAAGCTGTTCATAGTATAGTGCTAAGCTTGGTGAGGTGCTGTGTATTCATTAACATGGATCATTTGGGTATCTATTTAGGAAAGTTAAAAATATGTTTCTGATATGAAAAGTAATTGGATAGTTTCTAAATAGACAAGTGGCTACTATTGAGATGGTAATATGTGTGTGTGCATGTGTGTTAACACATATATGTGTGTGTGAGAGGTGTCAAGACATAAAATGTAATAGAAAACCAAATATTTATACTCTAAGATATAATACTAAAAATTTTTTTCTGTTAATTCTCTCATATTTTTCACACAATTAAGATGTTATTATTAAAACACGTGTTTATGTCCACTTTTGATTGAATAATCACCATTTGGTGTAAAAGGCAGCAGTAGAGAATAAAACTTGTTTGAGTGCTGGGGTAGGGTTCTCACTGGAGTCATATCCTAAGATTGTGGTTCTGGCCAGGCTAAATAGCTGCACAAGTCACTTAATCTTGGGGTCTTTAATCCATTAAACTCTATTTAGGATTAACTTTCTTTTAGATGAAACATAATAAATGTATTTAAATATGTACATGATATAAAGGTAGATTATAATCACCAGACCCTACATTTCAATTATCCTACCAATGAGACTCACAGAGTTTCATAACTTCCTGGAAGTTCATGTCTCATGAATGGAGAGGCCAAGTTTAAGACTGGATAGACTGTTCCAGAGTCTATACAAGGAACAGATTAAGAGAAAGGGGACTATTTCATCTGAAGAGTGGGCACATTCTCTGGCTATCCCTCTGGTGTACCATCTAGATCTTTCAAAAGAAGCTCTTGAGAGGTATTGGGCTTCCAATGTGTTTGTTCACTTTATTGAATTTATAGCAATAACTTTGCTCCTCCCTTTAAAAAATATGAAGTTACTCTGTAGAAAAAAATCATCAGACTTAGGGAACAATAATGAAATTGTAGCTTGGTTCCTGGTAAGATATTGTGACTGATCAGTGCAATGTTTCAAAGGAAGCGTGTAGTAGTTCTCAGACTATACACAGGTTTAGAGACTTGACATGCAGAATTTTAAGACTGGATTTTGGGCTTAATGTAGGGTGTGTCTGCTCCTAGTTGGCACAGAGCCATGCTTCTTCATTGTCTTGAGTTAGTCATTCTAGTTACCTAACTTGGAGTATTAGACCAGTTTGAGACTCATGGACTTCTAGGAACATCTGTGCACACACACATACAGAAGCATTTACACATATGAACATATGAGGTAAGAAGAATATCATTATGAGGGTATGACACATAGAAGTCCATGACTCATGTCTATGAGTTCAATCTAGGTTTTGATCTCCCAAATAGACACTGCCCAGTCTTCATGTCTGGAGCTGTGTGGTCTCTGAGATGGGTGATAGGATCTGAGGCCACTGGAAGATTTTATGGCAACTAGAATAAGAGTGACATAACTGAGTCAAGCTTTCCACTTGGGCAAGCCCTCCTTATACTGAAAGTGATTGATTTCCAGGGACAACAACAGCAGCAACGGGGAAAGGCACAGACATTTCTCTCCCTAAAAGCAAGATGAACTCTGAAAGTTTCACAGTAGATGGCAGAGGTTAAAGGAAGCCCAGGCTTTTATAATTGTGTTCTACATCTCCATATAACCCACGCCAGGCTGCAAAAAAACAAATATTGGACTTTAAAAAATAATGAATGTATTTCTTTATTAATGCAAGAGCTATGTGTGATGTACAGTATTGTCAAACCCAATAAGCTGAACTTGCATTAAAATTGCATTAACTTTTTTATATTAAATCACATCTTGTATTTCAAAAATGGCTATAGTAAGGTTGAAATAACTTAATTTTCTTCACACTCCAGTCATTAAAGTTTTACTTAAAAAAAAAACTGCATGGTAGCCAACAGCCTAGATGTAGTAGGTTTTAAAGGAAAAAAAATTTCCACATGATTAAAACCAACCTTTCCTTTAAGAAGAGACTTTTGCAAACACATATTTTCTTGAGAGTATTTAATAAATAATGTAGTCATATAGCTTTTCATATAAAAATTTATCATCATCTTTGCTCTGTTGGAGTTAATTGGATTTAAATCATTATTATTTATTTGGTTATTTATATGGTAAAACCATCCTAAATGCAGCCTAATGGAAAGCAGTTGAGTGATACTGACCTGTGGCCCAACTGGAAATGGGGGGTGGGTCTGACTGGCCTGGTGCTGGTCAGGAGTTCCTGGGTCTGATAGGACTGTGTTTCCTCTGGCCCCTAGAATTCAAAAGAAGAGCCTCCTTAGTATCAACAGCAGCCTAGCAACAGTATATTTCTGTGATATCACAGGACGCTGAGGAATAGATGCTTATTAAAGAGTGGTTTTTCAGTAGTCCCAGTTATGGCAAAAATGATGCTATAGTACATTCAGGATGGCCAAAGTCATCAGGAGATAGACAATAGGAAAAGGTGTTCTTTCATATACATGCCAAAAGACTTACATTAGACATCAGTTTGGAAAGCGCACTCTAGTTCACATGTGTGTGTGCACATGTTTTGGGACATGTTGTGAAATGTGTCTGTTATGCTTAAATGAATAATAGATAAGCCAGTTGTCCAAAGCCAAAGTATAGTCTCAGACATGACCATCTCTCTCATATTGTCCACTGGTAGAGATTCTTCCCTCTGTTCTGTTCCCTTAGGTCAGCTTGCTGGCCTTGGATGGACTCTTATGAATCACAGCCCTTTCTAGCGCGCCCTTCCACAGTGTCCTAAAAGGAATATGGGTCCCCTTAGGCGAGTTTTCTGGGTGCAGAGCAAAAGAGAAATGTCTCCCATCAATTCACAGAGACCCGCTCCGGTAGGCACTGAACTAGTTGTATTCCCGTGCTGAGATCCTGTTGCATTTCAAGCACCCTGACAGCAAATCTCTAAAGCCTTTGGGCATTGTCTGCATGTGTTTGTGCTTGATTTTAGGACAAACCAAAGTGGTTCGGATAATGGTAGAAACAATAAATACTTGAGTAAAAAATATATATATAAATACTTGAATAAAAATAAACAAAACTGCCATTTCTGAAGTGTCCCTGTTGGGGACTTTTCTTGGCGTTTTCTATTGGGGTGGTTGAAATCCAGTTCTAAGCAAACCTTAACAAGATCCACTTTCCTGGTGTTTGTCCTATGAATAGCAAGTGGAAGACATTTCAGACTCTGTTTACTGGCATGCTGAGGCCAACCAATGAAAAAAGATATGATTCTGTCATGCTTATAAATTTTAAAGAAGGTATTATTGGCTCATTTAAAACAAATTCTTCTATATCGTCTCCAAAGGGACAGACTTATAAATAATGGAAATGTGGAAAAAATACTTCAGCACATTAAGCTACAAATAAAATTGACTGCTACATATTATTCAATTGACTTCTATTTCCACAGCGATGTGTCAATCATAACAGCATTTTATAATAGGATTAAGCAATAAACGTGCAAAGCCATTATGCAGAAATCTGAAAATCTGATTAATTTGTAATATTTTTTTTGTGCAGAAAGTCAGGAATGGACATTGCTTAGGGAATTCTTACAAGCAGTCTATTGAAATTTCTAAATTGATTTGGAACAAACTAATAAAAACACAGACTTGCTGACATTTTATAAACCAAATTCTGTCGAGATATGTTTGGCATTTTAATGATCACTGTCATTTAATAACAAGAGTAAGATGACCCATCAGAAGATACCAGCAATCCCCATATATACAAAAGAGCTTTCCCCTGAATTTTTTATGTGTAGTTTCTTTATTATGCTTGAAAACCAGGGCATGTTAAACTCGGAAGCAGCTTATATAGTATAATCTCATGGTCTCCATTCAGCCCCCAAATAATGCTTTTGATCAAATATGAAGATTAGGCTAATTTGCAAATGACTAAAAATTCACTGCTTAGAAAAATGTGGTTGCTTCCTCCAGCTTCTCAGGCCTGGATTTTTATACCAGAAAAGAAAGTTTTACAATGTACAGAAAAATCAAAAAGTCCCTTTTTAAACGATTAAATGTACACTTGATATCAGAATTTTCTACAGCACGATAAGCCCCTTTGTGTCATATTTTCTTCATGTGTTCAGAGTCTATTTTTGACTCTGTTCTTAACACATCCCACTGTAATGTTGAGAACTGGTCCCATCCAGGCACTGTGCCAACAGTAGTATATGTTTATTCTCTACAATTCCATACAGATTACATTTGCTTATATTTATTCTTTGGTGCTCTGAGGCCCTAACTGGTGCTCAGCAACTTGTTCTGAGAACAGCTATGCTCAAAAACCATGTTCAACGCAGTCTGGGGCAATTCCACACAATTTCATGTGTAAAATGAAGTCTTTCACAGGCTCTAGAGGAGATTATGTATGCTTTCCCGCCTGGATCAAAAAGTAATGTTTCCTCTTAACGTGCATCTCCATTTTCCCCAAACACATGTATCACGCTTAACCTTGTAGGGCCATAAACTAATCTGCTTGCTTGGAAGGCAAGTTCCTGTACAGGGGCCTTGCTGGAGCCAGAGGGGAATCCAGCAGTCAGAATGAATAAAAGGCTTTGGCTAAAGGTTTTAGAGATTTGAAGCAGCACTTACTGTGTGATAGCTAAGAATTTGAGGTTAGGCATTTCCATGGCAAAGATAAGGAAACATAAATATTATAGATGACCAGGAGTCTGGAAAACATAGTACACCATTGGAGCCCTCCAGTGCCAACTGTGGGGTGAATGACATGTGCTCTAAAACCTTTATGTTTTTGTCAGCAACTAGTACACGTAGAAAAAAATGTTGTGTGATGTTTTCCTAAAAACGTAACGTGGTTTGATCATATTCACTGTGCGTCACTTCCTTTTCTTCTATCCCATCGTCTTATGTCTTCATCCTCTTTGCTCGTGGTCCCCTTTGACTGTGAGCTCTCAGGTCAGGACATCTCATTCACACTTAGTGACTACAAACAGAGGTTCAGCTTAAGATACACATTGACACTCATTTGATTACTTCCTTCTGATTAGCATAAATCTTGGAAATACCTTTAAATTATTAGTTTATTGACAAACTCTATACCATAAATCTTGGAAACATCTTTAAATTATTAGTTCATTGACAAACTCTATCTCAATCCCAAATGACAGATTGCTACAACATGGATGTAGAAGGTCCCTACAGCCCATGTGCTAAAAGCCTTATTGCCAGCCTGTGATATGATGAGGAAGTGATAGAACCTTAGGTAGGATGGACTAGCAGAAGGAAGCTGAACCACTGTGGGCATGCTTTTGAAAAGGACAGTGGGATGCTGGTCCCTTCCTCGTGCTCTCTTTGCTTTCCGGCCATCATAACTCTGGTACCCAAGGGGTCCTGTCCATCATATGCTGCCTTTCTGTGGCCTCCAAACAAAGGAGCAAACAGACCATTGACCCAAGGGTTCTTCCCTGTCAAGCACTCCGCCACAGTCACAGAAAGCTGACTGGAGAAGATATAGGAAGCAGTTTGGTAAAAAAGGTAAAAATATTAAAGGCAAGGTTTCTTACATTGTAAACTTGGCCAGGTTTACGTTTAGATCTGCCACCTCACTAGGAACATACTTAGAATTGTCTTCCAATTGCTTATTCATCAGCTTTCCCTTATGAAAGTCAGGAATGACGAGAGTACTTCCTTCACAAGCTGACTGCTGTGAGTGTCATATGAGACAATATACATGTAAGTTCATTGTAAACTCTGCGTGCTTGCTACATAACTGCTTCATCTGTTGGTTGTTGTACTTTAATAAAATTTGTACTTAAAAGAATATTTCATATCATTCAATTTGGCTTTTAATATTCACCCAGCAAAGCCAAATGACACATATTCTAATCTCTATGGGTACTTACTTCAGAAATATCTTATATATAAGCTAAGGGTACTTTGCTATGTACTGTGTACATACTTCACCATGTACTGTGTGCTATAAGATTAATGTCTGAAATGGAGCTCCCTATTTGAGTCTCTCAGAGCTTACAAAATGTGATGTTTATTTTGTAACATGTAAAATGTGGGCAGAGAGCTGTTTCTCAGACCCTGTGAAAACCAAAATCTGAGGGCATTCAAGTCTTTTATCTAAATCTGCTTAACATTTGCATGTAACCTATATATCCTTTCTCATTCATTTAATTCATCTCCAAATTGCTCAGAATGCTAAATGCAATGGGCATGCTGTGTAATTGTTATACTGTATTGTTTAAGCAGTTGTGACAAGAAAAAGTCTATACATACTTAAAAGAAATTCTTTTCCAAATAGTTTCAATGTACAACTGGCATTTCCTCACAGTGAAGTTGTTGTTTTTCAAATTCCTTTTTACATTTTCATTGTGACATCTTTTGGTTAACACAGATAGCCAGGCTTGGCATCTCTTAGCGACTCCAATACAGCAGATGCGTGCTGCAGTATAGATTTGAATTTGCCTCCCTTTGTGAAGGAGACCCCGCTACAGAAGTCCCTTTAAGATTCAAACAGCTTTCAGCCTATGAGGGGGAACTCTTTTCTGGAGCCTTCCCACACTGTTTCTGTAAAGAGGACAAGGTAGTGGCTGCAGTGATATGGGACTGAGAGAAAAAGGACCTCAAACAGACTGCTCACCCCAATGTACTCCCCCATGTCTGCCATCATTCGACAGACAGAACAGAAAGTTCCCTTGTTAAGGACCAATGCATTTTTAATGAATCAAGTTCCTCAGAAGTCTGAATGTGGGAGTCTCTCCTCCATGCATTAGCACAAACGTAATCACACGAAGGTCACAGGGATGTGCCAGCTCCTTCTGGTATTTCAGACCGTTCTCACCCACTGTCTGCAGTTTCCACCAGTGGCTGAGGGATGCCCAGGTTACTTACAGAAGACGGGCAGTTGAGCGCATTACTATTTCATGTTGAGCAGATGAACCCAAGCTAAGCAGGGCAGAAGGCCTGTCTAAATTAAACTTCCCTTTCTTTCAATTTCTTCAAGATTACTCAATGCCAGAAAGGGAGCGGAAGTGTTGGAAGTGCCTATAGAGAACCCTTTGTGGGACCACTGCCTCTGTTAGACACCTTTTTTTATCATTGGATGGGTTCTCTTTGTGACACTGGACACACACATGCTTGTGTACAGAACTCTACACACTGCTGGTGGGATTTGAGACTCTAAAGTAATAAGGCTAACTCTATGAAAGACATCTTACACCCCACATTCATTAATCCGCATGGATTTGTGTGCCTTTGCAAGAACCTCAGAGAATAAGAATATCTGATGGTGTTAATGTAAAAAAAAATGCATTTCTTTTTACTGGCTGTGACTCACGTGACTCTTGGAGAGGAATCTCAGCTTTTTTGAGTTTAGGGTCTAGGCACACAGTGGTGCTAAATGATGACTTTTATTTTAAGGCTGCATATATACCTGAAAGTCAAAGGGAGATGTGGGATATTTCGGTAAAGAACAAATACTCCCCACAGATCCCTTACACGGACTTGATTACCTCCTGATGATTTTGCTCAGTGACTCACCCAGTTTTACATGTGAATTTAGTTTGTACTCTACAGAGATTTTTAAAGATTTATTCCTCAGAATTTATCAAATTTTCCTTAAGTTGGAGACATTTTTTATCATGTGTTTTCATATCTATCTATTAAAAGCGTAGAAGAACTCCTTTGATATCCAGAACAATGACTGTAAATACTTGCTGAAGAGAAATGAGAAGAGAGCCAACAAATGCTAACAAACTTCTATGGCACACTATTAGTGGATAAAGAGCTTGTGGTAGGCAAGGCCCTTCGGTACTGTTGTCTTCTGGAGAGTGTAAGACCTCCCCTAAAGAAGGCCATCTCCTGATACCCTGCAGGCCCGCTCTGGGCTGAGTTGTGAGTGCATGATGTATGTATGTGAATATCCGTATACAGCTGGTATTAGAAACTCTGGAGCAAGCTGATATTCTTAAAAGGATGAAGCAATTTAATCACAGATTTTGAGCCACTTGGAAGTGGTGCAATTTTAAAAAGGTCTTTGAAATCCAGAAAACCTTGCTCATATAACACGTATCTCCAAAGAAATGGCAAGGTCGCTCATTGTTCAGGGCCACCCTCAACACAATGGCACTGCTTGCAGTGTTTCTTCTTGATGGTGGCACTCCGGTGATGTACTGATGAGGCAGGTCCTGTGCATCCAGTAGCTTTCTGTTCATATACGGAGATTTGCAGTATGATTCATTTATGTCTGGCTCTATGAAAGGGTCAGCTACACAAGCTGTGGTCCTCAGTGCAAAGAAAAATCTGCAGAAATGCAGGTCCCTGACCTGGGGCTAGTAGTCAATTCCCTTGTCCTGCGAGCCACAACCTCAACCTTCCAGAAGGGACATACTCAAAGCTTGCAATCTCCTCAGGGTATGTACCTCTCAACTGATCAGTGATGGTGGGAATACTCTGAGAAATGTTTAACTTTGCTGGTTGAGCCCATGTCTGTTAAGATCAGAAGAAAGAATGAAAAAGCCGCTACGGCAGGGAGGGGGCAAAGGTCTCGCAGCCACAGGCTTCCACGTCTCTCTATTCCGGTTCCACTGAGTTTACCAATAAAATACAAATCAAAAGGCAAATTATTAGGACTTTTAAAATACAACCTAACATGACTTCACCAAAACTGGAAGATTTTACGGGTCAGCTGCCCTCGATGCCTTCACTCACTCAGTTTCTAAAACTTCTGAAGTTACTTATTTTTAATCAAATATCAAGGAAACTTCTTTTTATCTGTGTTTAAATCTGAAGAATGCTCATATCTACAGAGCAATTTAAGCAAATTTTTACCTCCAAAAACAATCAAATCGACAGAAAATATCAACTTGTCATTTACAGGCTTGTTATCCCCAGCTTAGAAAATTAAGCTATAGATAAAATATTATTTTGCTTTCTATTGGCTAACATTACCAATGTTAATAATGAATGGGCTGGGTACAACCTTTCCAAAGAAAATATTTATGTTCAGTTTGTTGAGTCTTAACCTAGTCTTACATGGATACCTGGAAACCAAAGCCTGAAAGGAACTTGAGGTCAAGTGGGGCTAGTTATATGATGATCGTATGACGATGATGAGACTAATCTCCCGGCCCAGCCTGATGTTACTATGGTGCTCCCGTCACTTCCAGACACTGCCTAAGGTCTGATATTTGCACAAGCTTTAACAGAATGCATCATTATTTCAATGGAAAATGTTGGCCTCTGGGTGCAGTCACTTCTGATAATAGACATGGTATAAGATCTCAGAGACTTCTAACCAAGAACTCGTGGTTCTCCGATCAGGGTTTGCTTTTATGACTTCCATGGGCAGGTGGTCCAGCAGTCACAGACCAGTCGCTTGCCTAGAATTCGGAGTTTCGCAGGACAGTCAAACTAAAGGAGAATATTAATAGTTGGATAACACTCTTGTGTCCTACTTTCCCCTCTTATTTGGCTGCATATCTAAGTGAGAAGCAGCCAGTCATCTTTAGCTTAAAGGATAGCTGTATTCTCGGGCTTCATGGCCAAGGCCTGAGCCCATGACCAGCAGCATAGGAGTTAGCTAGGACTCATGAGAAGGGTTCACTTCTGTTTCCCAAATCCAAGGCTCAGACTCTGCAATAGTCAGACCCACATTTGGAAAAGTTCCGCAGATAATTTTTACACATGGCACAAAAAAAGAGAAAGCCTGCTTCTGAGTTTATAATGCCGGCTTCCCGCACTGACCCATTCTGAGTCTCTCCCTCCTTCTTCTAACTTTTCTTTAGTAAAAAAAAAAAAATTGAGTAGTATTTAAAGCATAGATGCACTTAAAAAATCCTAACACTGATCATACATTTTGACAGATTTTTAAAATTTTATTCTCCCCACAGGGCTCAGAAGGGTGAGAGGCAGAGAAGAGTGGATAGGAGGAGGGTTCCAGAGGATGGGTCTAATTAGATCCGCTCTGGTTCTGACCCCAGTGAGAACCACAACAAGACACCAGTCAAGAGATTGCCAGCAGGAGGAGCTGCCCAAGTTCTTAAAAAGACGCATATTTACCCTTCACAAATCACAACAGAACCAAAGCTCTGTGGTTTATGACAAATTTTCTGACCACTTTCTCCTCTGTATCCATATCTTTGTCTTGCTATTTGTGAGAATTCGTGAAGAGTCTGGCTCATCCATTTCAGTTATTTTTTTTCTCAGAATACCACATTCCCTACAAAAGTAGCTATGGTGCCACTTAAAAAAAGAGGGGGGGAGAATAAAAATGTAAAATCCCTTAAAGAAGAAATAAAACTGCATTTCTACTCAGATGCTCCTAAAGGGTAGCATTTGCAGCCACTCTTGCATGTGGCTCAGGACTGGTGAAAGTCGGGTCATTTAGGACTCGTGGACAGGAAGAAATACCCCAGAGGAATCACATTGCATGAAATTGTAGCATCACACCTAGTTAGCAGCCCCTTACTGTAATAGAGCCTCTCTAACAGCACAACAGAGCACAGCTGGAAGAGAAGGATGCTGCACACCACACCAGGAATGAATCTCTAATACCTCTAGAGATGGGGTAATGAAACATTGCCTTCCCAATAACACTCGGCATTTCTCGAGTCTGAAAATGTCAATCTATGCCCTATCAGTAAACTGTTTTTAGATTCTTTTTTTTTTTTTACCCAAGAGTTGGTTGCTTAAAAACACCAACAACTAAAACCAGCCAAAGGACTAGTCTAATTCAGGAGTCTTCTGATCATTTTTCTCTCCCTTAGCCTATTTATTTCTTAGCATCACTGTAATTGAAAAAGTAGTGATTGCAAAAAGATGCTATTAACCGGAATGCATTCATGGTGTGTTTCACTAATAGAGTGGGGTCGTATTCTTTATCCTTTTAGCAAAGCATCATTTTATTGTCCTCTTCTTCGGTAGCTTTTGTTCCACTTAAATGAAACAAAAGCTCGGTGGAGAGAATTTGTTCAGATTATTTTTATCACTATATTTTCTCCATTACAGAAAAACATCTGATGTGTAGCAATTTCCATTTGCTATGTTGCCATATTGGGGTGTATGTCACTGCTTATTTTATATAAAGACACACACACATACACACACACACACACAAAAGCCATCATTGATTCAATTCATAACTTACACACTCTAGGTTAAAATGTTTTAAAAATCCATTTACTGAGTTCACATTTCTGTTTAGACTCTAGTGTTGGAATTAGAATAAGAAGTAGACCTAAATCCTAAATACAAAGGGGGTAATAATAGGAGCATACCTAAATTGTATATGATACTTGAAATCTTATTAATGTCAAACTAATGAATATTGTGTGATGCAATAAGAAACCCTGGCATACACCTGACTCTTTGACACATACCAGCTCATCCTCAACTGTTCCCTGTAAGGTGTCACCTGAGAATGAGTGCGAGGAAGAAAATCTGCCAATATAAGTGTAAATAAAATATTTTCGTACTCATTACTCACTGACTTCCACATATCAATAAATTATGACACATAGAATAGGTGATAGAATAAACTGGAAATTTACATGTAATCTGGGTGGAAGATGGCAATTGGGTAGCATAGTTCATGTAGAAGAAATGAGTTGACATAAGGGGTCAGGGAAAGAAAAAATGGCTCAGAGCCTATCTGGTATATGGCTGAAAATTCCATGTCTTCAGTTCAACACAGCACATGAGAATTAAAACCCAGAGAATGTAAATAACTCAGATCCCCAGCTTACAGTCAGTGTTACTGTTTCAGATTTCATTTGTGCAAAAACAGGGAGAAAAGAGGAGGAGCTGGGATCCAAGTTAGAATCTAGTCAACTTTCTAGGCACTTTCAAGTCAACATGTGCAAGAACTATCATAAAGGTTGTCCAGGGTAGGGGATGTCAAAGCTGCTCAGGAAGTGCTAGAAGTGGGGGAACTTTGGATTGAATACTTTAATAATTCCTTAGAAGATAAGAAAGACTGAGCAAATTTGGAGCCCTTATTGGTAAGATATAGCACTCCTTCAAGCCATTTTGGTTCAAATGCTGCCCTTGTTTTTATGGTTACTGAGTGTTTCAGCATTGACCTAATCCACCATAGTCAGCATGGTCCTGCCTACAGGAAATACCATGAAGTCATCCTGGGTCATTAGGACGGCATCAGTGCTTGCTGTGAGCTCTGTTTTCCAGCCTGAATGTCAAGGGCATCTTCCCTTTCTCAGTGGAAGAAAACAAGCTGCATTTTGAGGGCCCCAAAATGAGATTAAAGAGATGGACAATCCTCACTATATAAATTTTGTCCAGCAGGAGACATTGGTAGCAAAGAGCATCTCTTGGAAGGCCACCTCTCATTCTGGTGCAGAGTGGACCTATGTGACTCTAGACAACATTCTGGCCAATAGGCCATGCTATTGTAACAGAATCATCAGATAAGATCAGACTTTCCAAATTGTTTAGCAATAAAGGCAGCATGGGACCAGCCTGGCGCACTGAGACTTCAGAAAATCAGACACTGCAAGATTCTGAAATCATCCACATGACCCAGAACTAGAACCACCTCAAGACAATAGATGTTTTTAAAACCCAATCTAAACCTAGACATGATGGCAGAAACTTTTTATGTTAGTACTTGGGATGCTAGGAAGGGAGACTGAGATTTTGGGCAGCCTAGACTACCTAGTAAGACACTGTTTAAAAGAAACACACACACGTGTTAGGTCTCAGGAAGTTCAAACATCCAGAAATTGACTATAGAAGAATTTCTATAGATGAAAGTCACCATCATTCCTCAGGAACAGGTTTCTATCAGCCTAAAAGAGCTATTTCTCTTACCTGTGACAAAAGGGCCATCTGGATACCTGTGATGCCTATCAGCATATCAAAATCCAAGCTAGCCATCTGGCTCTTCCCTCCCCCTAGCTTCTCATCCTCCTTCTAGTCCACATTTGTCCACCCCCTGCTCTCTCTATTGCTCTCTTCTCTGTCTCTTACTGTCCCTTCTTCCCCTGCTATGCTCTCTTAATTGTCTCAGAGAGCCCCGACTACGTTCACTCTGTGTTTCTTTGTCTTTGCTCTGGATTCTTCCAGATGCCTCTGGATATTTTATCTTCCTTACTTACAACAAAAACCTTGCACCCTAATGTCATGTCAGCAGTTTCTTTCCTGCTCCCTCTTGGGCATTTGGGCATGTGCGTGCATGTACACACACACACACATACATACACACACACACACACACACACACACACACACAAATAATAGTAATAATAATAAAAAATTTTAAAAAAATCCTGTGAGGTAACTCAACATGTAAAGTCAGTTAGCACAGACCTTGACCTACAAAGTGAAAGGAGAGACCCAACTCCATCAAGTTGTCCGCTGATCCCCACATGAACACCATAGCATGTGCCTGCCCCCAAAATAAATAAACTAACGAAATAAGGTAGAGTTGAACTGGTTTATGTTTTTAGCTTTGTTTCACACCATAACTGGCCTGACAGAAATGAAAGTATTCTAAGGAGACCCTTTAGTCTTTCAATCTATCAGATGGATAGAACAATGGACCCCAAAGAAATGGGAGTTTCCCCAGAAATTTCATGTTGGAGAAGGAATGGGCACCAGCCAGAGGGGAAACTTGTCTCCCAGAAAGAGATTTCACACCATTCAAACATCTGGACAGAGCATTTTAAGGATGAGGCTGAAGCCAGATGATGATGGGACAGTGATGAGCAGGGCTGCCTTCAACCAGCACTGTTCAGATGTACACTCCCGTCCATCTACACTTCAGTCTGACCAAACCCCAAAGATGAAGTTGGGGGATTCACTGGTCTCTGTCCCTCTTCCCACTGAATAAATCTCTTTTTCTTTTCTCTACATGTTATGGGCTTATTGAGAACAGATGGCCACATTAGGCTTGAGGCACCCACCGGACATGAGTCCCACATTCAATAGCAAAGTGAGTTGCCTGTAGAACTTTAGGAAAGTTAATTAACCTTATATTTAATTAACCTTATATTATTTCTTCAGTTGTAAAGTGGGGCACAATAGCATCCCTAGTGTGACTGTGAGATTTAAATAGATCTCAGCACCATGCCCTGCACTGGTGTGGCCAAAGCTCCATAAGTGTTACTGGAATGTTGTTATAACAACCTGACACACATGGTTCCATCACACAAGATTTTGGTGAAGGGACAGGCGTTGGAGAACACTACGACCACAGGAGAGTCTCTTTAGTGAGGGGCTTTTTAGAGGAAATGGTTAAGTCAAACAAGTTCCCCACCAATACCCAAGAATGAAGGTGGATATATGGAAAGAAATTTGGGGAGCCTGTACAAGGGAGAGAGGTCTCTGATGTTCAATTTAGCATCTGCAGTCCTTGGAGCTACTGATCAGCATTTTCACCAGTGGATTTCCGCAGGGCTCCCCAAGAGGAGTCGCTGTTCTTTTTCGATTTAGTGAATCTGACAAACCGCTCATGCTGTTAGCCCTTATTTAAGTCACCTCTGCCCTGCCTCGGCTCCTTCATAGCTGTTTGCCTTTCTCTCACTCCACCTTTATTCACAGCTTACCTCAGAGGCCCTCATGGGTACTCACACGTATCACAAGCATGTCTTTGCTCTGTCCTGTCTCTCGCCCATCCAGCATGTTGGTGACCAAGATGGCCTGTCAACAATGCCACAGAGTGAAGTGAGCCTGACACCTTACCTTCAGGCCCTATTTCCAGAGATAAAATCGGTAAGGGCTTGGGAGGAGCAGGCAGGCAGAGATGCAGCTTGTTTGCATCTGCTGGGATGGCAAACACCAGCCCCGGCAAGGGTCCACAAGAGCATTAGCGCCTCAGGAGGGGGACACAACTCTGAAGTGGAATTGCTCCTCTCCCGCGATTTGCCAGGTGTGTGATTGCAAGCTCGTTGCTTAATCTTTCTAGCTCAGTTTTTTCATCTGCGAAAGTGAACTAAAAACAGTACCTGCCTTCTGGGGCAAGGATTAAACCCACTAATCCACATGAATAAATAGCATGATTGCAGATTCTGGCACAGATGAAACCTTCAGCAAATGCGAGCTTTCTCTAAGTTGATCTGGGGAGGAAGACAATGACGACTTTGCCCAGCATGTGGAAGGAGTTCCAGGCATCCAGGCTCCAGAACAAAGGAGGCCCAGTACACCAGGTAGCAGCTATCTGATCTGGCTGAGGCTCTTGAACCTCAAGCATTGTCAAGACCTAGGAGTGAATAGGGCCAGAACTTGCGGCAGAGTCCTGTGAAGACAGCAGTGGATGGAACCAAGCCAGAAGCCTGCCCAGCAATTCCGGAGGTCTCTGTGGATGCAAGGCGACTAGAGGGCTCAACTCTTCAAGACAGGGTTCGTGGAGCCCAGGATAGACAGACTTGCTCCTACATGAGCTAGGGTGAAAACAGAATGGGAGAACCTGGGTTTTCGTAGCGTGGAAAGGAGAATTTTCCTGGAAATGACTAGCAGTGGTGTCTGTTGTGAAAATTGTTCAATTGTTCAACTGTACATGGCCTGGGGTGGAGCTGCTGTACGACCACAGAACTCAGGTCTGTGTGCATCATAAGCCCAGGTGGAGGTGCAGCTGGATGCTAACTCAAGAACCACATTCATAAACAAGGGCTGGGTAGGGGAGGACTAGGGCGCCTAAGCTACAGGCGATTTTCAGAACCCAAGCACAGCCTGGATTCTGTTTCTAGTTTCTTGCCACCGTCAATTACTTGAACATACTTTCCGGATCCTGCAGGGAACTATTCTCGGAGCTTCTGAGTCCCAAACCTGTGACCACTGGAAACCTCCTCATCTGAAAACTGGTCATTGATTTGTTCACCCATTCCACATTTGTTTCAGTGTTCACTAGGTGAAGGGTGTTGCACAAGATGTGAAGGACACACAAACACTTCACATATCACACTCCTCGACCACTTGATAAATTCATCCGTTCCCAACAAATACTTTCTGAATGAATACCAAATATGGTTGCTGGGTGTACAGCCTAGCAAGCAAGCTACTCATTGAACTAGCGCATGTCAAACAAAGAACGGAAATTACAGAAATGACCCCAAGTGATCTCTAGGGAACACACAAAATAGGGCAGGACCAAAATGCCCCTCTTCATTTCCACCAACCTTGTGTGTATTCCTCTAAAGAGGAATGAGCTTTAGTAGAGGTTGATGCTATCTATTTAAAAATTCTGCCCCTGCTCCCATCTCATAAGTTATCTTTTAAAGCAATTTACGTAAATGATTCATCCTATGAAAAAACAATTTGGGAAGTATTTGATCCTACTCTTAAAACTGTTTAAACAAAGGTGCTGGGAGCTGGATGGATTAGTCACTAGTGTGCTTGCAGCGAAGCATGAGGACCTGAGTTTCATCCTAGCACACATGTAAAAAACCGGGTGCTGTGATCCATACTTGTAACCCCAGCGCTGGAGAGGTGGATTCAGGTGGCTACCCTGGGCTACTGACCAGCCAGCCTAGGCGAATTACTACGTTCCAGGGCCATGTGAGAAGCCCTATCTCCAAAGACAAGGTGGATGGCTACGAAGGAACAACTCCAGAAGACTGTTACCTAGCAGCCACACACCCATGCAAACACCCGCTTGTGCACTTGCACACACACGATTCCACGAAACACATGAATTTTGAACACACACATACACATGCACACACACACACACATACATGCAGTACTGAAATGCAGTCCTGTAGGAATTGATGAACTAAGTGGACTGAAAGCCTGGGGTCCTTTGCCCCTTTGTGCCTCTGGCTGCTTGCTGGCTGTCATTCTATGGCAGGATGGCAGGGAGAGAGCAGCTCAACAGCTTCTGCCTGGGTGTGATTAGGCTGGGATTCTTTGCAGGGCACCCCCCACCCATGCTATTGTGGTGCTTCCTAATGACTCTGCACTGAGCGGCCCCAGAGCCATCACTTCCTTAGGTAACAATGGATAAACATCAGCTTGAGAAATTCCAGCTCTGTATTATTTATGAAGCCACAATTCTCCTGTAAATAACCCAGTTGTTAAAATGATATGTATCTATGTAATTGAGTCTTCTGTATACAAATAAATAAGACTTTATTGCAATGTCAGAAGTTAACAGACCAGTCAATAAAATCAATAACTCACTTTTTCTTGCTTATATATCTAACTTTTCTCCACCTTTCCCGTGTCCTCTGTTTGTTCTGGTTACATATTACAGCTCAGAAGAAAATACAGCTCTTGTACTAGTGTTTATGAAGTGCTAGGTGAGAGGAGGTGAAAACAAAGGGGAAAACAAAGCCACTAAAGTTTCCATTTGTCTGCTGTTTTCAATTTAAGAACAGAAAGAGGAGGAAGACATGCCTTCTTTAGTCTAGCACGCGGTTTTCGCAATGTCTCATCAAAGATATGAGAGCTGGATGACAGCCATGTCTTTGGTGAGTGTCTGGGGTCATATTGTACCATCACCTCTGTGCTGTCATGCAGGCCTCCCGGAGCAGAGTGGCACCATTTCTAGGCTGGGACTGGGGTTTTGGAGCATCTCCCTCGTCAGTCCTTAGTGCTGAGACATGGCTAACTCATCTGGGAAGATCCGCTTTGCACAAGCCTGGCTGGCATATACTATTCCTGAGGTGGGGAGGGGGTAGCTAGATTTGCCAGGCATTTTTAAAGCAATCTGCTTAATTGATGTGGGTCCTTGTTGAGCTTACTATAAAAGCTTAAAAAAGGCTTTTAAAAAATGTTTTTCCACTTACTCAAAAATCCAATTAAACAAATTGGCATCATTCCAAATGGTTTTGCACCTGAAGGGGGAAAGATAACCAAAATATAGAAAATAAAAAATTAAGAAATTAGATCACTCTAATGATCATGATGTTTCTTTTTTTGTGCAAATAATGTATTAGTCTATTTGCATAGAACATCTGTCCTCTCCCATAGACTACTTACAATTATCTAGTCCTCTTGAGCATCTATCAAAACAGAAAGAATATTCCCCCAAAAAAGACCTCTAGTATTGCAAACATGACTTGGAACACCGGTGTTTTCCTGGACAGATATGGTCTTTAGTCAGGTAGTTATAATGTTGTATTCTGTGTAGTTGTATGCTTTGTCAGAGTATGATACTATTTGTTTCTGTGACTTGAAGCATGACACCATAATTCAGATTTGAATGGCACATTCTGTATTATAATACTAAATAATTACAAGAGCGTTAAAATGAGGCATGAATAGTAATGCCAACTGAAAATTCACTCTTTGGCAAGTGGAGGCTACAGCAGGAGGTGTTCAGTGGTACCATAAAAATTGAGAAAAACATGCTAAGTTTTGGTCTGGGGGATATATTGACTCGTACCAACCTAATGATTTTCATTTACATGGCTGGAATAAAAGATTCAGGCTTAGACACAGTCAGCACAAACTATCTGAGAGATTCTGAAGGAGATGTTGATACCAACAGATCCTCAAGGAAGAAGGGATAAATCAGTATGCAGACTCAAAGACAATCAATAAACTGGTTGTGTTTAAAATCATAGAATGGATGAAGGTGGAGAGATCACTCAGTGGTTAAGAGCAATGGCTGCCCTCCCAGAGAGCCTCAGTTCAGTTTCCAGTATTCACTTGTTGCCTCACAACCATCTATGGTTCTAGTTCCAGGGAATCTAAAGCACTCTTCTAGATATCACAAGCACCAAGCATGTACGTGGTATGCATGCATACATTCAAGCAAATACTCATGCAGATAAAATAAAATCAAACAAATCTATGAAAGCAGCATATAGAGGGTAAATCCTAGGAACAATTATCAGGAAAATGATTTAAGAATATAATTCTGGAAAATGGTCGCCGTTTAAATTCGACTCAGGAAGGAGCAACTGATGAGTTTAAGCTACAAATCAGAGTTAATATCTGGTCACCTTGGAAGGGGAGGTTTTATTAGGACCATGGAGTTGGTTATTTCAGTAACTTTACAAGGGTCAAATAGGGGAAGGAGAGACATCTACCCATTAGTTGTGTTGATTTGCTAACATACATTAGGTACTTAGTTTATTATTTGATTGAATAAATTTTTGTAGGCATGCATGGGGTCACTAAAGACTATCTCAACTATATCCTCATATTTCTAGAGATTATCTTATATACATATCAGAATTGATCCCAGAATTGTACAGAAACTCAGGCATCATATGAGTTATTGTTATTGTTATTCTTTTGAGTTTGTCTTCTAGGGTTAAGCCTAGTCAACAGAGGGTGATCAATGCAAGTGCATACGGTTTCAAGCTTAGCAGGAACAGTTTCAGTGGAAAAAGGGCACTGTACAATTGAGGAGTGGAATATATAGTGTATTTAAACAGGAAGAATAGTTTGGAGGAGTGCCTTTCAAAAGGCAGATGGGAGGCTATTATTTGGATATAAAATATATTTTGTTAATGCAACATATATACATACATACAGATGTATATACACATATGTCTTTATATGTGATAAAACAGAATACAAGATTACAGTAGAAGGAAGTTGTAATATTCAGTTGGGGATGTCACCTGAACCCTCTAACACCCCTATATCTAAGGGAATGATTAGAAGCCCCTGGCCTAGGAGTTGCTCTGGTACAGACCCCAACTCCCAGTCTGCCAAGTGCTGAACCCTCCCCCAGGGAGGGTCAGGACCACTTCAACAGGATATTTAGGCTCATGCCAGAAAAAGGAACATGTGGTTTCAGGTTTGCATGGACTTTTCTCTCCACCATGCTGTCTCAGTCCACCCAAGAGTGCTGCATTTATTAAACACAGGTATTTTAATTTGGTTTAATCTGGTTTGATTGGAGTTTCTTGTGAAGGCGGAGAGGCTTTTATTAAGATTAAGCCAAACAGATGGAGGTCCCACCGAGATGGGTCTGTTCCCCCACCACCACCACCCCGTGGGCCCAGAGACCAGGGCCCAGGGCTGTCTGCTAGAAAATTCCCTTCCCATGCACACACTCTGCCAGGCACCATAGGCTTCACTCAGTGAGTTCCCCTTTTAAATTGCATTGCCATTAGGGTCTTGGGGTGACCCATTCACTTTTCGAGCTTTCCTTGAAGCCATGGGCTGTGGCAGAAACCTAGTCCACACGGCAAAAGCCAAGGGCTTTTGCTGAGATGGGACTTGGGTATGAGGAGACATCCCCCATTCATTTCTCATGCACCCCTGTTTTTGACTCAAGGGCACTGTTTGGTAGATGCATTGCAACAGGCTTGAGTCACACAGACATGTACTTAAAATGGGTTTCTTGCAATTCTAAGCCGATTCCCAATCGCCCTTAGACGGCCTTTTACAAAAATCCTTTTAAATTGGGGCTATCTAACCTAAATTAACAACGCTTTAAAGTCCATGGTTTCGGCCACATACTCTGCTCCTCCCCCTCTCTTAACTGTTTGCTGTGCTCGCTTGGCAGGCCTAACTGCACTGGGATTTTTAAGTCGGTCAGAGAACACAGGTTTCTAAAAACGTTTTGTCTGTCTGTCAAAATGATGTGGCCGCACTATGTCTGTGTAAATGTGTAAATGTGTTTCCATGATGTGCTCAACATATTACTTTTAATCTTCTTGCACCTACTAGCATTGGTAAACTGTAACTAATTGGATAAAATACATGGCTAAATTTAGCTTATTATGCCCAGTTTAAATAATAGGTAACAGTACTTAGTTTTCAAGTGCCTTTACAGATCTGAGGGCATGGCATTTTAACCACAAGAGCTTCTAACATAGACATGCAGCTTCCTAGCACCCTTTAGCTCCTCCAAAAAGACAGAATACCTTCTGCCTCCAGGCCTTGCCTCTGGGTTTAGCAAAGCCACTCACATAACAAAAAGTGGCCTTCCACCTCTTCAGCTTCCTGGATACTTTTCAGGGAACTGATCTCCTCATTCTGCCAAGCCAAGTAGATTAAATCTTCCCCTACAGGAAAAATCTTTGGACCTCTTGTACTCAGCAGCTAACAGCAAACACTGCTTCTAAGATTGGTGTTCTCCAAGGACTACGGAGAGAATCTGGGATTGCCTGCATAGCTAAAAAGCTGTCTCATTTTTGCTCATTTATACCTCCCAGATCTATCTAATGGTATTTGACAACTTAAGGTACTATTAACTTATTACCTCATCCATGACATTTACTGATGTTTCCTGCTAAAATACAGACAGGTATGCCTCTTTAACAGGCTTCATAGTCCAGGATTAGCAGGTTTCAGGGTGTGTCTTCAGAGGTTCAGAGTTTCCAATTTTCTTTAATTGTCTTCTAAAATGTTTATACCTTTTAACCTAAAGCAATAGCCTTTTGCTAAATCTGTTCCAGTTCTCTTAAAGTTCTGCTACACTAACCCCAGCCAGCTTCATGAATATTTTCAGGCCCACTCTTGCTGCCTGGGCCAAGACCAACTCACAAAGCGCTCTCTAGATAATACCAAACACCTACAACAGCTTCTGGGACTTCACCACTGGCACCAACTCTTCTGGATCAAGGAAACCTGCCATCTAAAATCTGGTTTATCTGCTATTGTGTTCCCTCACATGGCTAGCCCCATTTCATAGGGCCAATAATAACAATATTTTTTTTCTCCTAACCACCTCCCTTCTCAAACTCCAGGATGACAGCAAACTGGATACTGCTCCAGCCAATCCTCTCACTGAATGTGAGCGCACCAACTCGCAGCTCTCCCTCTCTCATGTTACCCTATGCCTGCAGGAAGTAGCCAGACTTGAGCCAATGTCCCTTTATCAAAGAGAACCTAAAATGTTGGTCATAAATAATCACCTCAGCTCCTTGTCACACTCCTATATCTAAAATGTCTGGAATGTAATATTAAGGAGGGGGCATCTCTAATACCCCTATAACTAAGAAGTCTGTGATGATTGGAAGTCCCTGGCCTGGGAATTGCCCCAGTCCAGACTCCAACTCCCAGCCTGCCAAGTGCTGACCCCTCCCCTGGGGAGAGTCAGGACCACTCCCACAGGCTATTTAGGCTCATACCAGATAAAGGAACATGTGGTTTCGGGTTTGCATAGGCTTTTCTTCCCTCCATGCTGTCTTGGTCTACCCAAGAGTGCTGCATTTATTAAACATGGGCATTTTAATTTGGTCTAATCTGGCTTGACTGGAGTTTTTTATATAGGCCATGAGGCCTTTATTAAGATTAAACCAAACTGGAGTAAAATCACATAGGGAATAAGAAACCACTTAGCATCATACTAAGGGTAAATATTATTTCAAGCCATTTTAGCTCTGTTTTGCTAGTGGGTGTAATGAGCTCTAATGTGGATCATGTCATAATGTAAATTGAGGTCAGAAAGGTTGAAATCTTCTGGATTAAAAAGCAGGAAATGGTCAGGGTAAAGTAAAATTTGTTGTTTTTGAGGAGTTATAATCTGGATCAATGGAGATAACCAACAAAGAAAAGTTACAAGCCTCAGTAGGAAAGCTGTTACTCCTATTGAAATGAGATTCTCAAAGAAGGGATTCCTCTTTCTAAAGAAGAGGAAGGGGATCTACATGGTGACCAGAAGAAAAGAGGATGAAGGGACATGGAGGAAGCTGACAGAGAAGAAACCTAATGGCTTCAATTTTCTAAAGGAAGAAGATACCAACTTATCTGCTATGACAGATCTAAAAGTGACCTGAATTTGAGAGGAGGGATAGGTGTTGTCTGAGACAGTTACTGAAATGAGGGGAACCAGAGCTCTTTGTGAGCAAATAGTTTGCTGAAGAGCTAAGACCATGGAGTTTCTGAGGCTACACACTGCAAAATTTAAAGAGTTTATGTAGTGAGGTGAGTGTTGTCTACTTAAACAGCATTTTTATGTCTCAGTCTACAAAACAAATGTATTCTGTGTAGAATAAGTATGATGGGAATATCTGTAGGATGATATTCAACCCACAGATATTCAAACCCAGAATAAGGCTTTCAAAGCAAAAGAATTTGGAATGGTAACAGAGTTAGTTAGACATGTCCATAGAGAGAAGGTAAAGGTCATTGAATTGAGGTGGCGGGAAAACATTGCATTCTGTGTAGAAATTGGCAAACAACATGATAATGCACAGAGGATCAAGATTCTTGTGGGAACAGACGGGAGAAGTGATGATGTAGTACCAACATACAAGCAATACATTTCTGAGTACCTCCTGGTGTTCTAGTGCCTAGGCTGGGCAAGAATATGCAATCTCCACTTAAAAGAATTGCAACGAATGCCAGATCCTACCAGGTCTGATGTCTCAGACATATGTTCTCAGCTAATGAGCAGGTTGAAATAAGATCAAGAGTTTAAGCCAGCATCAGCACCATAACAACTCAGCAAGACCCATCCTTGTCTCCAGAAACCAACCAAACAAAAAGGTTTGGGGCTGTGGTTCAATGGTACATCATTTGCCTGGTAGGCATGAGACCCTAGGTTCCAATTCCTACTACTAAAGAAAAAATATCCAGGTCCACGGAGACAATTCAAGTTTGTGTGAAATCAAGGAGGTCAAAGTGATAGAAGATGCTTACAACGAACAAGGAAAATATTTTAAACCTTAAGATGAGTGTGAACCAGATTCACACATACATCATTGCATATATATTTCTACCTGGGACCCGCTTCTAATAATTTTGATTTCACTACTTGTACTGGACTTTAGATATTAATATTATTTCAAGGGCCTCAGGTTACAAATGTGCAGTCAGCTGAAAACAATGCATGGCACCCTTTCTCATGAAATGGTGTTCTAGAAAGCAGTAAGTAAAGAAAGGTTTGGTAGGAGTGTCAGCAGTGAGTCATTGCTAAAGAGTGAAGAAAATCACAACCTAGAATACCGAGCTGAGAGTAAAATAAAAATGAAGCGTTACTTGTTCAAAAATCATTTATCATTTCAAAAAAGAGTGGACAGAACATTGGACTAAACATGGGACTTTTAAAGGCTTGAAGTCTTGTGTATCCATGACAATCACATGCCAGAATTCCTGAACCTAAGTATGCAAACCCTCAATAACAGCAAAGATACAAGACTGAAATTTTCCATATCACTCTGGGATCAAATCCATGGCACAGTCATAAGCTAATTCCAAGGCCTGGTGGAGACATTGATGAGTGACCAGTAGTGTGTGATGTCATTGATACTATGTCCCTGACAACACTTGCTAGTGATGTTGAAAGTGTTTTGTATTGGCATAAAAACAGACACTTGACCAATGGAATTAAATCAAAGACCCAGACATAAGTCCATACACTTTCAGACACTGGATTTTTGATAAAGAAGCCAGAAATACACGCTGGAAAACAGACAGCACCCTCAACAAATGGTGCTGGTCTAACTGGATGTCTGCATGTAGAAAATGAAAACAGGTCCATATCTATCACCCTGCACAAAACTCAAGTCCAAGTGGATCATGTTCCTCAACACAGAACCAGATACACTGAACCTGATAGAAAAGAAGGTAGGGGAGTAGTCTTGAATGAATTGGCAGAAGAGACAACTTTTGGAATAGAACACTGATAGTGCAGGCTCTAAGATCAGTAATAAATGGGACCTTATAAAACCAAAAAGCTTCAGTAAGGTAAGGCCAAGGTCACTATTTTTTTTTAACAACTCCACATCTGATAGAGAAGTAACATTCAAAACGTAAAAGAACTTAAGAAAGTAGATAGCAAACCCCTAAATAATCCAATGAAGAAATTGGGAACAGATCTAAACAGAATTCTCAACAGAGGGATCTCAAATGATTGAGATACACTCTTTTAAAAAAGGCTCAACAACCCAGACATCAAGGAAATGTGAATCAAAACTACTTTGAGATTCCATCTTATACTTGTCAGAATGGTTAAAATAAAAAACACAAGTGACAGCTCATGCTGGTGAGTCTATGGAACTTTCCATTGCTGGCGGAAGTGCAATCTTGTACAGCTATCGGCGAATCAATCCCACACCAGTTATGTTTTAAGGGGATATTTATTTTGGGGGGTAAAACTTACATACACCATAAACCGTCAGGAAGGGAGCCTAGTCGCAGGAGCCGGGAGCAGGAGCCAGGAGCAAGCACCGGAACCAAGAGCCGGAACCAAGAGGGCCTGATCCGGATCTGCTTCTCTTTTTAAAAGAGAAATATACCACGCCCCAGTGGGCTGGTATTTCAGCAGTTATTGGCTGACGGAGCGGAAGTCGCTCCCCGCTGCACTGTGGGCTCGTATTTAGCGACTATTGGTTGAGGCAGCGGAAGTTACTCCCACAACATACAGCTACTATAGAACTTAATATGGCAGTTTCTCAGAAAATTGGGAATTGATCTATATCAAGACCCAACTATAGCCAAAAGACACCCCACCCTACCACTACCACAAGGACACTAGCTCAACCATGATCATGGCAACTTTATTCATAATAGCCAGAAACTAGAAACAACCTAGATAACCCTCAACAGAAGAATGTATCAGCTGTTTAAAAAATGACATCAGGAAATTTGAATGCAAATGGAGGGTACTAGAACAAATCATCCTGAGTGAGGTAACCAAGATCCAGAAAGACAAAAATGGTATGTATTCACTTATACATGGATATTAACCATTCAATAAATGTTAACCAAGTTAAAATTCATAGGCTCAGAGAGGTTAGTTATAGAGAAATGGACTATGGAGGAAGTATAGATCTCCCTGGGAAGGAGGATTATAATAGATTTTATGAATGCACTGGGATCTGGTGGGGATGGCAATGGGAGGATCAAGTGGGAGGCGGAGAGAAGATAGAGTTGAGGGAGGGGATGTGGAGAGATAGAGCAGGAATTGGGAACACTGAAGGAGTGATGTGGAAATCTAATGCAGGGGAAACTCCTGGGAATCTGTAGAAGTCAACCTAGGGCAGACTCCTGGTAATGGGTGATACGGAGTCTCAGTTGGCCATCTCTTGTAGCCAGGCAAGGCTTCCAGTGGAGGGACTGGGTCACATTCAATTGAGTTGTTGGCCAAGAAGGTCGTGTGGAGTTCCCCCTAACAACCTATGCTGATGCTATGATAGAGGATTGCTCTCTGCAAACCTGACAGCCTGGCCCCATTTCTGAGGACAACATCCACACGACTCATTGATTATAAAGAGATGAAGCTGTTGCCTGTGTGATTCCTTCAGCCTAACGTTTGATTCACTTTTGTATGGGAAAGTACTCTGCAAGCTACTGAAAGAGAAATGTGGACACCAACACAGCCATAAAACCTTTGTCCTACAATCTGCCCTGCCTGAATGATGTGTTAGTAGCAATGGTGGCACAGGACTTGTGGGAGTGGCTAACCAATGTCTGCTTTGAATTGAGGTCTACTCCACAAGAGGGAGCTCATGCATGACTCTGCTCGGATGCCCAGGAATCATACTGGATAGTCCAGAGACCTCGGATAGAACCAGCTATGACTGGTTAAAAGAAATCATTTAAATTATTTCTAATGATATTCTGCTATACTCATGGATCAGTGCCTTGTCCAGTCATCATTAAAGTGTCTTCTTTTGGCAGCAGATAGAAGTTTATATGGAAACCCACGGAGATGGGGAAACCCTGTGGAAGGGGGTGGGGGAGGACTGTAGGAGTCGGTGGGGATGGAGGACACAAGGAGAACATGGCCCACTGAATCAACTAGGCAAGGCTCATATGGACTCACAAGGAATGACCTGACAAACACAAGGCCTGCATGGGTCTGTACCAGGCACTCTGTGTATATGCTGTGGCTCTTAGCTTATTTCTTGGCGAGTACTCCTAGCAGTGGGAATGGGGAAGTCTCTGACTCTTTTGCCTGATCTTGGGACTCTTTTCCTTCTATTGGGTCACTTTGTCTGCCTCACCACTTCAATGTGAGGATTTCTGCCTTGTCTTATCGTATCTTGCTTGGTTGTGTTTGACTACTGTCACTTGAAGGCCTGTTCTTTACTGATAGAAGATTCAGGGAAAAGAGTAGATTCTGGGTAAAGGAATACCCAGATATGGGATAGAACTGGGAGGAGTAAAAGAAAATATGTTTAAAAATAAATTTTAATATGAAAAGTGTTTTGAAAAGCAATCCCTCAGAAATATCAGTAGAGATTTTAGAAAGGAAAGCCCCCCCCTTTCTATGACTTTCTTTCATGCCCCTTTCTTTGACTATGAATTTCAGAGATTGGATATTGCATGAATTCTCTTGGGTAGACTCTCCATGGAGAAAGTTCGTGTTGGCTTTTGATGTATATACTTGCATACCTGGACTGATTTCTTCCGGCTTTGTGCCATGTCCCCTGGTGGTAGTGACTTCTGTACTGGAATAAAAGACAATGTGCCTTTGCAGTCTCCTTCAGACCTATGCTCAGAAGTTACCCTTCTGTCTAGCTCTCCATTACCAGCAAACAGCCCCGATTCACCCCTCCTTTACTACTATTGATCCCTTTACAATTGGGCAGCACTTTTAATTTTTCAAAGAGCTTTCACATACATTTTCTCATTTGACCCTTCCAACAATCCTGTGAAGTAGGTAGAGCAAGTACTATTATCCCCATTTGGAAGATGGGAAAAATGAAATACAATGCACTTAAGTGGTGGGCCCTAAGTGATGTTTCACACAGCCAATTGGGGCCAGGGCTGAATCTGGGCAGTCCTATGGCACTCCATGGAGAAAGCTTGTGTTGGATTCTTGTGTACAGATATATATACACGTGCTGATTCTTTTTGTCTTTGTGCTGAGAACTTTCCAGTAGATGAAGAGTGACTATCAACAAGGGTACTTCATTTTCCATTCTTAATAATAATTTCTACAAACAACATTCTCTGTTTGCCCTGGACCCCTTTAGCTCACTAAGTATTATCTATACTTAGCAGTAAACACAGGATTTCAGATCATCCTGGACTTTTCAAAGAAGAATCTGCATGCTAAGAGCAGAATTTAGAATTTAGGAAAACACTGCATTTCTTTAAATATATATACTAGAAACCAGCTAAGAATATCCTATACTTGATCAGACTTGAGTGCAAAAAGAAATGTTCAAGGTAAAATACCTGGCAAAGGGAAGAATAACAGTAGCAGTAGATAGTCTTTGTTCACTGTCCAGAAGGGCCTTTTCTATAGAAGCCAGGTTGCTGGAAACAAGGCAGGCTGTCTCTCTGCCAAGCAACCCTATCAGAGACTCTATTTTTGAGGAAGCCCAAGACCTGCTTTCCAGATTTGCTGTCTCCAAACATAAATTACTATGATTCTGTTCATCCATATGATAGAGCTTTTCACATGGGCAGGCTCAAGGCACAATTACCATAATCACAAAGTCTACACCCAACAAAATGACAAGTTATGAAATTGCTGGGTTACCTATATTTTGCATTTAAGAGAGTAGTTATATGGGTAGTTTTAGAAGTATATTCAACTATTTAATGCTGTAACTCATTATAGTCTTATGATACTTGTAAAATAAAGTATAAAATAAAGTAGAGTTTTATAACTATACAGTGTGAACCTTGATACTTACGTATAGGAATATAGAAAAGTTGAAGAGTGGGGCGTGTCAGAGTGGGGTGGTGGTGAAGTTATTATTTATAGTGGAGACAGGTGGAGCTACATAAGATGCACTTGACAACCGTAAGTCATGTATGTAAATGTATAACAAAAGTTGTTACATATTAGGTCTTTTATATTCAGAGAAATGATTAATTCTAATGGGGCTTCATAGATCAAAAAAAACATGCTACATCAAAAGTATCAGTTCTGAGACACTTTCTAATTTGGAAATGTTAAAATTCTTCAAAGGAAAAAAAACTTATGTTTGGTGATACCAGACTATTTGAGGATAATCTTATGGATGAACTAATGGTCCCTTCAGATCAATCTTAGGCCGCACCTCCCAGCCTATGTAGAGTTTCTGAAAGTATATTGCCAACTTTTGA
Source organism: Myodes glareolus (assembly GCF_982192425.1). Taxonomy (NCBI): domain Eukaryota; kingdom Metazoa; phylum Chordata; class Mammalia; order Rodentia; family Cricetidae; genus Myodes; species Myodes glareolus. The sequence goes on from NC_142039.1 coordinate 36,556,599, forward strand.
TCAGGGTAAAAGGCAGTCTGTTGAAGGTGATACTGTCTCTGTTTGTTCCATCAAAGAGATGAAATACAGCACAGTGTTTGGCAAATTTAGACTGTCCAACAACAGAAAAAAAAAGCAGTATACTAATTTTTTAGGGAGATACAGGGTGTTAATTATAAGATAGTAGTTTTTGTTCTTGGTTTTGTTTTGATTTTTAAAATGTCTCTTCTGCAATTTAAGGCGATTTTCCCTGTAAGATAGAGATCAGTGGCCGATTTGTTCCTGGAGACTTCCTGCCGTTGTCATGGGTGGTAAAGGACAGACACTGTCCTATGTTATGAACAAAGAGGAGAAAATGGGTGAGTAACAGCTTTTAGGGCTTGAAGGTGTGAGAACCTTTGTGTCTAGTCTCTAGAAATGTTGCTACTATATTTTTTTTCTCCCCTCAGGGTTTTTTCTTCCATCATTACAAGGTGTTCTGGGTGGTGAAGGTCTACCTTCTAGGACTGCTTTATGGCTGATTTGGAGCTATTAGTCTCATCTACTAGAGAACTAGAGATCCCTGGAGACTTGATCTAACCGGACTCTCCTTTTGAAATGGATTGGTAACTGCAGTGAACACCAGCTTGAATTGGAATTAATGGAATCTAAGAGACACAAATTGTGCAAGCCTTTTGGAAAAGCATGGCCAGAAAACAAGAGTGGAATGATGGTGACTCATAGCCCACAAAGTACTAGAGGCCACTGAGATTGCTGGAGAGCCATCCCTGAGCTTCCGCTACGCTGTAACTTCCCAAGGAGGATACCTCAAGTTAGATCCAGCACTCTTCCTCTGAACTCAGCTTAGTCTCTATTTTTATGTCGGATGAAACCAACATTTTATCCCTGTTCTGAGTTCTGTGTAAAAGCAGGACTTGAAGAGTTCTGGGGACATTTTGACAACAGTGTATGAATCATTTGAATTTGGAGTGCAAAGCAGGAGAGAGGAGAATCCAACATCTGGGGATGATCTCAATCCATCATGACCCTACAGATAAGTATGTTTCCCTCTCTGTGCACATATTTGCTCTACCGGCATGCTTTCTGAAGGATGGGAAAAGTAATGAGATTGGGTACATGCATGAGGCCTTGTATCATTACTTTTCCTGAATGTGCTCTACTCCTTTTAATATGTATGGAATCAGTATGTTCTAACTATGCCTTTAGCTTCCATTCTGCTAGGCCCCAGTATTTTCAAGACTAAGGACTTTGATTTATTTCCTATGCTTTAATTATTATGGTTGTGTGGTATTTGGAAAACTGTGACAGTCTAGAATTTGAAAATGTATGATTTCTTGCTAATGTGGGATGTTGAGTGTATGTTTGTATATGTATATGTGTCTTTTCTTTTAAACTTTTATATTTGGTTCTGTGCCCATTTATGAATGAAAGAGAATATTGAAAGCAGGATATCAGCATTATTTCCAGTCAGATATCTACACAACAGAGATGATCAAAGGAGCATGCTTTGGGAAAAGCTCTCCTGTATTCCTCCCAAGTGTGACCTTATTGGTCCAATCTATGGTGCATGTGACAATTTACCAAATAATCCCCACAGTGTATGGAGCTTTTATGCAGCTGTGGAGTAGCTGCTTACACAGGCAGTGCCTGCATGCTGTACAGCATTCTTGATGTCATTATCAATAACATTAATACAACTACCTATCTTTATAGCTAAGGTTTTTCTTAAAATCAAATGTTTTGCATGCAAAGACAAATATCCAGCTGCTTTGGCAGATGAGCCACTCTCGGTCTCTTTAACACCATCCTCCAATTCTGCACAGGGAAAGAAGGTCCTCCTTTGCCTGCTATAAACAAGCTCCCTGGAAGTTAGGACCAAGCCTTGCCTGGGGAAGGGTCTATAGCCCAGGGTGGTTTTGTGACTGGCTAATAAAAGGATACAGGAAATTCCGATGGAGGGAGAGGCAAACGGGCTCAAGGAAGAGAACACTGAAAGATAAACAAGAAAGCACTTGGCTACAGACCACACCTTGGACTTGCTAGCTGACCAGAAAATAATTTTATGGGCCTCTAAAAATGTCACAGTCTATTAGCACTTCGTTGTCTGTGCCTAGAGAAGAAGCCACTCAACATCCTTGGAAAAGCTTTTGTTCATGTCTGTAACAGTAGCTTAGCTATAAACAATGAAAAACATTTGTTTCATATTAAAAATGACACAATTTAGCAAGTAAAATGTATGCTCACCCTATACCGTTGCACTAAATTTGGGAGTATGCTTAATTGGAGCATGTCTATGTTTGTGCATCAGAATGAAAAGTTTCTAATGAGTAGGAAACAGCAAGTATGGGTTGAAGTCAGAAGATAGATCTGAGTCACACCTGGAGTGTCATTTAAATACTGTTGGAAAGAACACGTAGAGAAAAGCAGGGTCTCAGACACACCACATGAAGACCTTCTGAACTGAAGAGGTAGGAGAGGGATGTAAATACACAAAAGTCAGTGCAGCATCTTAGGAGCATTGATTTGATAAGGGAAAGTGTGAAGGGCCGCATCCACATGCCCCATTACAAGATGGCGCTGGCATCCGGTTTCACCGCCAGGTGAACACACATGTGCTAGGTAACTTTCCACTGCTGTCCCCGCCTACTCCCGAGGCTTTACCTGGGCTAATTGGGCAGAGGACCAATCCAAGGGTGACACGTCCGAAGCAAGGACTGCTTCCTATATAAAGAAGGGGTTCCCTCATTTAGGGGTCCCCGGCCATGTTAGCTGATGCTCTCTCTCTCAGGACGCATTAAAGCTATTTCTGCAGAAGAATCCTAGTGTCCCGCATGGTTCTTGCTGGCGAGACAATAGCGTGGGACAGGAAAGGAAAGAATAAATAAGCATCAAACACTGAAGAGGAATCATGTAGAAAGAGAGGGACAGTGCTTATGGCTTTAGTTCCAGCAAACACATTTGGACCGTGGTGACAGCAGTGGACAGAATAGGATGCATGGTTCAGATCTCGGATGCTGGAGAAGTATGTAAAGTAAAAAAGCAGTTCTTCCAAATACTAGAGCTAAGATAACAGAGAGAGACTAGAAAGTAGGTGGAGGGTCTCACAGTCAAGGAAGAACTGAATATCTTGAGAAGAGGCAGAAAAGCCAGTCAGGAGTGATGACTTTGAGGAAAGAATAGAGGGACTAATCAGTAGAGGGCTAGAGCAAGGCAGAGAGAGGACGTAGGGATTAGAGGAGATTTCACCAGAAGAGTACCAGAAAAGGAGAGATGGGACTACAGCTTAACTTGTTGATGGTTTCTGAACAGAGCACAAGAAAGTAGAGAGATCGCCTCAGTACCGGGATGTAATAAAGGTCAGATGTAGCTTGTCATCGCTTCTCAAATATAGCTATCCCCCAACTTGCAACTCCTTGACTTAAGGAATTTTCAAATGTGTGGTCGTATAGAAGGGATATGTATTTAATAGAAACCACACTGGATTTTTTGTCTTTTCCTTTAATTTTATGATCCTGGAAAGTGGCAGTGAGCCAAATCTCCCAGTCCATCATGTGATCATTAAGGGATCCAGCTTATACTGCACAGTAGACTATGTTGCTAGGCTAGGCCATTTGGAAAGCTTCCATTTTTAGTATTGACACAGAGAAGTCACTTAAAACAATCCATACAAGGCATCCTGCTACCTTTTTTTTACCTGTAGTGTGCCATAGCAGTATTGGATTTCAACATAACATTTCCTATCAATCTTGATCACTTCTCTAAGTGCAAAAGATTTGTGGCTATTGTCAGAGTCTGATGTGGGATTTCCCTCTTTATGGTGTGAACATGTTATCTTATTATTGGTTAATAAAGAATCTACTTTGGGCCTATGACAGGGCAGAATAAAGCCAACAGAGATATAGAAAGAGAGTAGGTGAAGTCAAGGAGATGTCATGTAGCTGCTGAAGGAGAAAGACGCCCACCCAGAACCTTACCAGTAAACCACAAGCCTTGTGGTAAATATAAAATAATAGGAATGGGTTAATTTAAGATGTAAGAGTTAGTTAATAAGAAGACTGAGCTAATAGGTCAAGCAGTGTTTTAATTAATGCAGTTTCTAAGTAATTATTTCAGATCTGGGTGGCAGGGAAATGAACAAGCAGTCTCCATCTACAAGGGTCCTTCTGCTGGAAGGAATCCAATTTTTGTCTAGGTTCAGCTGAAGGAGGCTTCTCCATTCGTGTCTCCTACATGGGTGTGTCAGGGCAGGTCTGTCTTTGCACAGGGCAGAAGCGCTAAGGCACACACACTTGGGAGAGTGAAAAGCTGGAATAACTGTCAAGTACTTTCTAGCTGTCTCTATCTCTACTTCAGACTTAGAGTAGGATATTAAAAATTGGGGAGGCATAGAATAGGCCAGATTCTCCACTAAGTATACAGCCATCTGACAAGAGACTCAGGCAAGCCAAGAACCCATGGCTCTTTTCTACATCCTTTCCTCTTGATTTCAGAATATACTATCCAGACTGTACTGGGGAAATAATGCTAATTACTGCTGGGAAAGATCAATGTGACTCACAAAGGACAGTACCCAACACACAAAAAAGAATCAGAAGGCACATACATCCATGATGCATGGCAATCTGGGCTATGAGTGGAGTATGAGAGTGTGTGGTTTTATGAGAAATGTCCCTCATAGTCTTGGACATCTCAACAGTGGGTCTCCAGTTGATGGTGCTGTTTGGGAAGGTTTAGGTGGTACTTTGAAAGTTAAAATACCCCCATCGCTTCCAATTTTCTCTCTTAGCTTCATGCTTGAGCCAAAAAGTAGGAGCTTTCATTTTCCTGTTCCTGTCTCAGGCCTCCCCACCACGATGGACCCTTAGACTCCTGGAGCTGAAAGTCTAAGTAAACTTGTTATTCTACAAAATACTTTGATTGTTGGATTTTATCACAACAGCAGAAAAATAATGAATATGAGCTATAATGATGCTTTTCTAAACAATGTATACATAATGAAATAGTAACAAGATCACAAAAGAAGGGCTTGGGATAATAAAATTAATCACTTAAGTTAGAGTTGCATTGATATCCATGCTTTAAAAGACTCTTGTATATATTTGTTAAATATCACTCCTAAAATTATCCCATAGATTCCCTACCTCAGTTCTGTACAGTTTTATTGCCATTTTACTTATAGACAAACTGAAGCACAGAGATATTAAGTAATTTGTCTGTGGTTTGCTAGTAGCAGTAATAGTTCAGACTCCAGATAGGATCCAATGTCTTCACTCCATCTTCCCAAGCTCTTTGCATCTGGACCGTCTACTGGGACAGCAGTCAGACACATGTAGTACTGAATATTTGAGCAAAGCTACAGTGAATATAGATATTTTTAATTTTTTAAATGTTTTTATTAACTATATTTTATGTGTGTGAGTGCTTTGTCTACATATATGTCAATATACTACATGTGTCTGGTGCCCATGGAAGACAGAAAAAAGCATTGGATTCCCTAGAACTTGAGTTAAAGATAGTTGTTAGCTGCCATGTGGGTACTGGGAATTGAACTGTGGTCCTTTAGAAGAGCAGTCAGTACTCTTAACCACTGAGCCATCTCTTCGTTCCATTTTTACTATTTTATGTGTGCTACATGTGCATGGTATATTTGCATAAGCATGTTTTGTGTGTGTCTATGTGTGTATGTGGCCATGTGTGTTCCTTTGTTGATATGTAATTTCCTTTCTGTATGCTATGAATACCATTGGTTATTAAAGGAATAAGCTAGGCGGGGAAAACTATTCTGAATGCTGGGAGAAAGAAGGCGGAGTCAGGGAGACACCAGGTTGCCGCAAGAGGAGAAAGATGCAAGCTGCCAGCCTTGCTGGTAGGCCACAAGTGTCGTGGTAAAATATAAAATAATAGAAATAGGTTAATTTAATATATAAGCGCTTTCTAGAAATACACTAGAGTCATTGGCCAAGCAGTATTTTAAATAATATAGTTTCGGTGTGATTATTTCGACTCTGGGCAGCTGGGAAAAAAACAAGCAGCCTCCCAACAACACTCTGTGTGTATGTGTGTGTGTGTATGCACTTGTGTGTGTGTGTTTGTGTGTGCATGTGGAGGACAGATATCAATGTTGGGTTTCTTACTCATCTACTTTTTATTTTAAGATCTGAGGCAGGATCTTCCACTATGCTGGACCTCACGAATTCAGGTAACCGGCTGGTGAGTGAGCTCCAGGTATCCATCTGTTTTGGCCTTTAGGGTGCTAGGATTACAAGTGTGCATCATCAATTCTGGCAATTTATGTGGGTCCTACGCATTAGAATTCTGGTTCTGATGGTTGCACAGTATGCTTCGTACTGACTGATCAGTCTCTCCAGGCCCCAGGGATCACACACACACACACACACACACACACACACACACACACACACACACACACGATTTCTAACAGTACAAAGCATATATAAAACATCTCATTTGGTTTTCTTTTTTACTGATTTTAAACTTGAAATAGTAATACTTTAGGTTCTTTAGATTAAGGATATTTATTAACATTGGTTTCTTTTATTTCGTATTTTTTTAATATGGCTACTAGATGACTTGACCATTACACATGTGACTGCTTTTGTGAATTGTGTTTCTACTGCAACACAGGCCTTGGCTAATTCCTAGCTCCAGTTTTCTGAAACACAGACATGGGTAAATGAATAGTAACTGATCCTCAAATATAATTTTCCTATTCCTCCTGAGTTACAATGCCTTGCAAATAATGATATCCTAGTTAAGGATCATCTTCAGTGTATTATATTTTATAGAGTAGTCAAACAGACATTACAAACTAAGCAACTAATGTAACCAAGGAATTAAATTACAGAGAGGTTCAGCTCTAAAACAGTGTTCCAAGCTAAATGTCCAAAATTAGCTGTTCCAAGCTAAATGTCTAATGATGGGGGATGGATATGTAAATTGGGAGATACACAGAAAACGCCACGAGATCTATAATATTAGTGGTACATCAGATTACACTGATGCTGAAGAATGTTTGGGACCCAGTGTCTACCTCACAGTAAAAACTGCAAGCGCACATGCTGCGAACAATGGGGAAATGGTGCACTAACCTCTGGACAGCAGTCCCTTGGGTAACATGAAATTGGGTGATTAAAACAAACAAACAAAACCTCAAACTTATATTTTTACACTTTCCTTATGTTTCCAAAAAGGAGCAGAAGGTTTTGTTTGTTTGTTTGTTTTATAAAAATGATGTTTTAGCAAAGACAGTCTCCTCTTTCTTTCTAGAAGCTCTTTGTTCTCCTAAAAAATCAAATCAATTACCAAGCAAACAATAAGGCAGTTGCAAAAATTGCCTGAAGGCCTTGCTGTTGAGGATGTAAGCTAGGCATAAGGTAGTTGCTTTTGACTTTAAAGTTTTTACCAGTTAAATGTGTTAGGAAGTAAGTGACTTGCAGAGAGAAGATTGCTTCAAACACAGCAAAGGACAGGGTGACATCTCTTTCCACCTGAGATGGCATGGGAACAGTGACCAGGTGTCCTACAGCTAAGCATTATGAAATGGGGATTCCTTGCTGGGGGTTAGTAAGATGGCCATTAGCCAATTGAAGGATTATCTTTGTTTTAAAGTTGAACATCTTTTCTTTTTATCCAAAAGCCTCTTTTTCTCCTTTTAAGACTCCTGATTTTTTTTTTTTGCTAATCCAAAACACATTGAGGAACATGTTCAACAAAAAGTTATATCTAAATAATAGGCCCATTTTAATGTACAGTGTACTTACTAAGTTAAAATATGCCTTGTGCTTCGATGGTCTGACACTTTGTCTGTTTATGAGATGACTGTGCTAAGATCCCCAGACATTTTGTCTTTAAACACAAATTCTAAAAGATTTTAACAGGAAATTTCCTTAAATTTTACTTAATAACTTTACAGTACCACTTAACAGTAATAGTTAATAGGAGAGCTTAGAATAAAAATATTATAAAATATACTTCAGATATATAGAAAATCCATTTAAATTTCAGATTTTAAAATTTAAAATTAAATTTAAAAAGTTAAAATTTAAAAACCAGAGTTTTTAGTTTAAATTTGCTGATGATATTTAAAATATTAATGGTTTATATAAAGATAAAGTTTCTTTAATCAATTTAATGAGAAATAGATAATTACTATCTATTATCCTAGATTTATGATTAAATATGCATAATAAATGACATTACAATATTAAAATTGCATGCTTAAGCTTTTCAAATTTAGGAATCTGGAGTTTTTAAGCTTTGACAGTCTGCTCTCATTCACAGCTCCTAGGACAAGGAGGTTACTGTAACTCATATGAGGCATAAAATTTTAACAGAATCTGGTGTTTTCTTTGTTCCTCCTTTACTTTCTTTATGAGGGGTGGGGGATGAGAGTGGATGAACACATAGTTTTATCACTGTAACTCAGAGATAAGGAGCAGGGCTGGTGAGGAGAGTCGGTGGGAAAGGCTCTTGCCACTGAGCATGACAGCCTGACATCATCCCCCTGGGACCCAAGTGGTGGCAGGAGAGAACTGACTCCCACAGCTGTCCTCTGATCCCCACATGTACACAGCAATAAGCCGAACTTAATTTTTAAAGTAATAAGCAATGAAAAAATGCAGAGACTGACCAGAAACAGGACAAAGAACCTTAACCTTGAGCTTTCCTTTAAGTTGACAAAAATGTGATAGAACGTTTTATGACAGACAATTTTATTGGACAACATGGTTATTTTATTTCTGGTATGTGCCTTCCTTTCAATCATTTAATCATTCAATACCTGTTCTACCATGAGCTGCTTTGTGTGACTAGGGGTCAAATTCCAAGTGACTGTGGCAGAAGGTCCAGGCATATTTGTTCTTAAGTTGACCACGTGTTTGCGTGAGGCTTGAGAAAAAGAAGCTATGTTTCTATACTGAAAAAAATTAAAATTATATGATTTGGGGCAGTGTTCCTCACTGTAATGGATGCATGTGTGAGTGCCCCATCTGTGCTGGCCAGAACCTACTTTCACATCAGTGTTTGTTATTTCATTGCTGGTAGATTTGGGGCTGTGGAATTCACACTTTGTAAGCTTGTCTGATCTCACACATAGACTTAAAAAGTGTTAACAATTCTCCCCAAGACTCATTTTCAAAGCATAGTGGCTTTAAAATGTTGGGATGATAAATGAGAGAAACAAGAAAAGTTTTAAGCCAACTCTTCTAAGACTGGGCGTTTTCTCTTTGAATATCATCAAACATTTTAAAAAATGGCATAAAAATTAGATGTTGTATCTAATCAGATCTAAAGCACAGTCATTTGACCAAGATAAACCATGTCCTCAGATTCAAACCTCCTCTTCCTAATTTGCATTCTTTCCATGGTCCCCAGGAAGCTTTTGGGTACCACTGAAATGTGCAACTCAGTTAATTCCACGACACAGGGTTGTTAAACATGAAATAATTTACTGAGGTAGGGCAGCCCGCCATCCATCACGACAGACACCTCAGGAAACAGGAAAGCGCTGCATTTTTCCGAGTAAAACGCAATGTAATGACCATTGCTTGGAAATGGATCAATCTGGCCGCACTGGCGCTCCTGCCCCGCATTCAAAGCAGCAATCATGCAGCTCTGGTGTGATAGTTTTCTTCCCAATGTCATCTCATTTTATCCCCTCAGAAAATGGCAGTGGGGACAAAAAAGATGTGGGAGAGACACATCAGGTTTTCCTTCAGCGTCCTTTCTATTGTGCTAACAACTCTCAATTGGGCTAGCAATTTTCCACTGTCTTGTATTAGGAATTACACGGGCACAATTTGCACCTCTCCAGTTAAGCTTGCTCCCGACACCCACCCCAGACCCATTTCCAGCAGGTTTGCAACTCAGTCACGACCATGTGTGTTAGGCCAGCATGAGGAGAAAGTGTTTTTGACCTGTCTTTAACAAATCTAAATTGCTTCACTGTTTTTACTTCTTCACTTATTTTATAGGCAAAGTATTCTGTCTTGGGATTTTTCAATACACAAAATAATGCTTCATAGGAAGCTTATGAGTAGAAAGAATACTTGGAGGCTAAAAAGCAAAGAGATCTTGTGCATTGAATCAATACAGCCATTAATTGTCGTAGAGACCTTAGACTAGTCATTTAAAACAGGTATTATTGCCTACTGTCAACATAAAGGGTTGCAATCATGTAGGAAAGGAAAATGCAGGTGCTAAAAGGATTTGGCAGTTTAAGGTGCTAAATAAATACGATGTGCTTTGCTATGTTGTGCCTCCTGAGAAAATAAAGAGGTCAGAATTAATGCATTGTAAACAATTCTACTTTTATGATTTTTGCAGACTTAAAAAAATAAAATATAATGAACTGTGTTTCCATTTTAGTCATGATTTTTGTGTTATCCTTCTCAACTTGAAAATTCCTACACCTTGCCATCCATAAAGGAATATGTTCTATATAGAGTAAATATTTATTTATAAAAATTAGTAAAGTTTACAGAGTATCAAAATAAAATATATTAATCATTTTATAGATCTGTTGGAAAAGATTTTTCTTAGCATGACACACGTGAAACACCATGAGTACATGAGCATACACAAATTTTCAGAGGCACAAAATGAATTTTGAAGACAATGAAAGACTTGTTACAATCTACTATAATCTACATAAAATTTAGAACACTAAAATTCACAAACTGCACTCCTGGATACATATCCATAACAAAATGAACTGAACAGAAAAGCAGGTAAAGTATACGAATGAACAGAAGGGAAATATAAAGAGCTAACAAAGAAAGAGAAGGGTTCTTCAGACCATTAGCCATTGAAGACCAGTGTGAATGACCAGATGTTGTACAGGGAAAGCTAGCAGAACCGGGTTAAGTAAACCATCCATGTCAGCTAAGAAGCGTTATTTCTAAGTGTTTTTCCTTCAACAGATGTCACGCTCACCAAGAGAAGAAGGAAGAGGGTTTTCATGGAGAGCGGTCGATTCCTTACAAATGATCCAAAGGTGAATCTGTCAGTAGGCTACTATCAAATCCTAATTATCTAAAAACTGACACGTCAGGACACTATGGAGTTGATAAAAATGAGCAACACAATAAATAGATGGGCATGACGCTCTGTGTGGAAAACTGGGGAAGATTCTAAATTATATGCACAGGATGACCAGCACAGTTTGTTAACAAGATTGCACTTGTGTGCATTGCAAATATTATATTTTTATATCTACATACATTATAGTTTTACACATGCCATATAATATCCCTCTTCATATAAATCAAATGTATAGAATTGTGAAGCCTAAGCCAAACTTTTTTTTTTTTTTTAAAAATATTTACCGGCAATAGATACTAAGAGAGCCCTGGAGGAAATTATCTGCCTTTATTGTTAGTTTTTATTTTATTCTGTTGTATGTTCTATCATATGTGCATAGTATACATACTTATTAGTGTAGGTTTGTGTACTTATATCTACACGCGTGTGTGTACCCATGTGTGTGCATCCAGAGGTAAGATAGACTTTGGTTATCTTTCTTTGATCACATTTCACCTTTATTTTTTGAGACCTGATCTATCACTGAATCTGAAAATTATTTATTTGGCTAGGCTGACCAGCCAATGAGCTTCTGGGATCTGTCTATCTCTGCTCTCCCTTTTAGCCCTGAGAAGAAACTTTAGGCACACATACCCATGTCCAAGGTTTTATATGGGTTCCTGAGATTCCAACTGAGGTCCTCACAGTTGCACACCTCCCTAGCCCCATCTATACTGTCTTAATATGGTGCACATATATTTTGTAATATATTAATAGCAAAGCACATGAAAATTTCCAAAGACCTTATGCTGCTTTATCATTGTACATAAGACTTACTGGTTTAGGGTTTTATATAGAAATTCTGTTTATGTCTGAGACATTACTTTAAAAAAAGTATCTCCTTTATTATCTAGAAAAGAGACCTTCTTTGAACAAGGAGTTTTGCCTTCCTAGGGGGTGGTGAACACTCAGAGCTACTTGCTATCAGCCATAGACAAAGATTAAACAGGGATCAAAAGGAGCCAGAGGAGAAGGCACCAGCTCCTGAGCATTCTGGGAACAAACGTAACAAGATACCATTTCCCATAGTGTCAGATCCCCTTAATAGCAGTGATATGAACTAGCTTTCATAGGTAATAGGTCAGGCTGACACTAGGGCTCTGTCAAAAACGATGTGTATACTCACTTCCTGTCAAACACATTCCCCATGACCAAAGAACTTGTTCCCAGTCAGTGCCTTGCAGAATATTAGTTCCATGGAAACAATTCTTTGCTGGAAGATCATTTTCCACAATCAAGTAAGTGTGGAAGATACTAGATGAAACTAAGCTAAACTTGGTGAGACAGTCTAACTGCTCTCTCTTCAACGTCTATAAAAGAGGACAATAGGGCATTTCCCAACTTTGTGTCTAGCAGCTAACCAAGCTTTCCACAGTAGAACAGTAGTTTGAAAATAAGAGCAGACATGATAAAATATCACCAGTATTGGCAGCAAGACTCGTTCATTAATATTTATTAATTAGTCCATTGCTAATGGCCATACTAGATTTGTGTTGGACATTGTACTGGACACTAAAACAGTCAGGAAGTATGGCACAATTCAGTGCATGAGATGAATGGGAACTGTAGGGTATCCAGATGTGGTGACAGCAGCATGGCAGGAACATAGAAAGGTGACATAATAAGTGGCCCTAGAGGGAGAGGAGAGAGTTCTTCTTCAGGACAAGGGTGCTCCTCTCTGGTGGGACCTGTCACTAGGAGCTGCTCTGGTCGGCATGGATTTTGTGGAACTGAGATTGAGAAAGAGTTTTTCTCACTTATGATTGGTTAAATTTTGTTTTTGTTATATTTATTAAGTAGCCACCACTGTCTCTGGATTCTCTAATCAGAGTACTATCGTTTCTCCTCACCTCTTCATCCTCAGAGATTTCCATGGCTTTCTCCATCATGAACATACTGCTGTTCTCTCATAGACTGCCACATCATGGGAAACTTTTATTTCAAACTGTACTTATCTAAAACAAACATATTTTCATCTGATTTTCCTTTATTGAAACATATGTAATACTCATCGATTCTATTCACCCATGGATGCTTGTCAGGGATCCTCCAGCCTTCCTTTGGAGCTTGTCAGATGACAGACTTCTCCATACCATGGATGCTTCATCCTGCTTATGTGGCATGAAGACACAAAAACTACCTGTGTGGCTTTCCAGGGCCTCCTCATTCTGGTTTCTGGTTGGCTACTTTCCAAGGTCAAAAACTTTCTTCTGATCCATCACCTTCCTTTTGGAATGCACTAGTTTTCAGCCTGCTCCTCATAGGGGACTCTCCATACAGTTCAAAAGATAGGGAGACCCAGGCTATTGATTCCATTCGAGACTAGTTGCTTGCGTGGGAGCCTCCAGTTGCTCTATCCAGTTCTAAGACCCACAGTGCCAGAAGAAATTGTTCCAAGCTCCTTAGTCAAACCACCAAAAGCAACAAACTAACAAACAGAAGACTTGGGATAGAGGCTTTAGCCCCAAACACTAGACAAACAGAGGAAATCAACATCTCAATGTTTCTATGAATTATTTCCCTATTGAACATTTTAAAAACCCATGCTGAAAGAAGACAGCTGATCCAAATAACAACAACAAAAGCCCTCAATCAACAAACTAGTTGCAGATGCACAAATCCCCATGCAGAAATAAAAACCACAGAAAACCAAAATAATGTGTCTCCCTTATTGAAAATAATCTGCAAGAATTCTCAGACAAAGAACTCAAAAGAATGGACTATAATTATGATCAAACAACTAGAAGGAGACAAATAAAAATAGATGAGAGAAAAAAAGGAAGTTAATTCAAGACATGAAAAGAGAATTTGAAGTTTTTAAGAAAACAGAAACTGAAATGCTCTAGAAATGAAAAGTTCATGATCCAGTTAAAAATCCCAAATGGAAAACTTCACCAAATAATGAAAGCCAAAAACAGAGTCAGGAATGGAAGAATTTATATCATTCAAAACTGATAGAGAAGTTTAGAAATATATGAATAGAACATGGGAGGATTTGGGGGGCACCCATCAAAACACCGAACTGTTAAAGTCGGGGTGGAGAAGAGTGTCTTCCAGACACAGCAACAAAGCTGCTCACATGAATTTACAGCAGTTGTGAAAGCATGCATAGGAACTGTGTAAATTCATTCAAACCATGCCACAGCCTGAAGAGAGGGCAGTGGGCATGAAGTTTCACTCCTAGCCCAGGAGTTATTGACAGATTCTGGGAGAGAGAGAATTGGTTCAGAGTGTAGCTGTTGGGATGTCCAGTGGAAGACCATACATTCACGAATATATGAGCAGCAGAAATTAGAATGGAAGTGTCTAAAGCACTTGTTTTTTTTTTTAAGTGGACAGGAAATTTGGTGGGCGGGGAGTTGGGGGATGGATCTGGTACAAACTGGGGAGGAATTAATGTAATCAAAATGCATTATACAAAATTCTACAAGAACTGGAGTTTTTTAAAAATGACCTTTATCCCAAATCACTGGTAAACATATTAACCAATAAAAACTTTTAGCCAAAATGAATGTGATATTTCAATTGCTTATTATTGATACATTAATTTTTGGCCTTTGAAACAGCCATAGGTGGTAATAAAGTGTCATCGTTGCCCTTTGCCTCCTACAGCCTAGGACTGGCGTGCTGCACCACTGTCTAGCATGGGTAACATGTAACTGCCTTACCTCAGTCTAGAATATAGTAGAAACATTCTCTCATAAGGTCTTCAGTTGAGACCAATGGCAAAAAGTAAGCAACTTTGGGGAGCTAAACATGTTTATATTACAAGGCTTCCCTTTGGTAACTTGATTTCTAACTTTCTCTTCTCTGTATCCCACAATGTTTGAGAAGGTACTGAAGTTTTCATAGACTGTGAAGAACAAATTTATGTGCCACAACCATTAACATCCCTGAGAACTTGATTTTGTAATGAGGAAAGCTATTAGTATTTATTTGCCATGTACTTAGTTGTTGAATTACATTATTTGGTAGTAAACATTTTTTTCTCTGATTAAGAGAGAGATAAACTCATAGTTCAGTAAACACAAATGAATTAAACTCAAGCATGGACAAGTTTGGAAAAGGAACATTTAAACCAAACATGGATGGTCAAGAATCATTTACATTTAATAATCTCTAAAATTCTGTCATCCTAGGTGAGGTAACCCCATGCTATGGGGTTTTATGTTCCACATACATCTGGTTTTTTCTTCTTTTTAATGTGTGAAGAGTAAATTTTATTAAGACCTTTTAATTCAGCAATGCTTTTGTCTGTGGTTGAATTGGGGCTAGACTATGGACTTTATGTTATCATATTCTAGAGATTACATTAAAAAACTTAAGAATATGCATGATAGACATCATTCATTTATTAAATGATCATTTTTCTTAAAATTTGCAATTCTTCAAGAGATCTAGTGAGCTAAAATTTGCCAAAGTCATTGTAAAAAGTTTTAAGTTCCATGGCTTTCAGTGATAGAATGGAAAGTAAGACATTATGGCTTTTAAACCCTATTTTGTATACAACAATGCTTGGTATGGTGTAGAGATTTATAAAGGCTGGGACATTTAATTTTCTCACATCTGCCCAGGAAAATCGCCAATTTCTATTCTTTGATACAAAATGAGATTGGATGGGTAGGTTATGTGATGATTGAGATTTCCTCAGACACTAATTAAGATTCAGTGAGTTTTCACCCTGTTAAACATATCAAGTACAGCCACAGATTAACTGAAGAGGGGAGCTAGGTAATGAGAGGTTAGCACTATCTGGTACAACATTTTATGAGGGGCTCTGAGAATGCGGGCTACCATTTGATGACGTAGATTACAGTTAGGATGGAAAAGTCTTATGAGAACATGGAATATGACCACCAGGGAGCCAGGACATAATCAGTGGTCCTGGTGAAGTTGTAATTTCAAAGAATACATACTTGGCAGAGTTTAAGTAAACAGTCAAAGGCTAGATTTGAAATCATGAATGGCACAGTGGTTAATATTAATGAGAAGTGAAAGGCCATTTTATTGTCCATAACTTGGAATTGGTACTTGAGTTAATTATGGTTAAAGAAAATCAGAGATCAGCTTGTAAATTCTCCATTAAAAAACAAAGAAATTTTTATTAAAAATGTTTTTAACAGATACCATATGGATCCCAGGAGTAGATTTCTGTATATGTTCTGAGGAACACATACATCCTTAATATACATGTACATAACTAATATCCCCTTTCCCTTGGTTCCCAATATTAGATTACACTTATGTAATAACCCTGACTGTGTAGCTCAGGCTCCCTTCACTGATGTACATCAGTAGTTTGGTGCAGTGAATGTCTTCATCGGCTTCCTTCCTCCTGACACTGCCCAGCAGGAACTGGGACTTGGCAAGCATAGTTGATTGTTATAGGAATCTTGGGTAGCAGTGGTTTCAAACCCATGGCTGAGTAGGTAGAACTCTGGGTCCCACATCTATTCTAGCAAGTATGCATTTGTTTACTTATATAAAAGTGGTTCAGTTGCTGCTTTTCCGTGTTGTTATTAATTATTTTTAACTGGTCATAAGTAATGTTTGGACGTATAAATATACTGTAGCATGACTAAAGCTGGTTAACATTGATTAGCTCATATCCTTTTTGTGATGATTCTTGAATTGACTCTCAGCAGTTCTCAACTACACAGTGTGTTGCTTTCCTCATGCTCACCTGTGTAAAAGGCCACCTAACTAAAGTTATAGACACTTTGACCAGAGTGCTCCTAATCTTATTCTTCAACCCACTCCATACCTGCCCTTTCCTCTGGAAACTAGTGCCTGATTTATTCACTTAATGTCCTTCTGGTTCATCCATGTTGTCACAAATCATAAGAGTTTCTTTTAAAGGTCAAATAGTTGTCTATCATAGTTTATTAATTCGTGGTTTAATGCATATCTTAGCTTGTATGAGGAGTTAACTGTGATGAATACGTGAGTGAATCTGTCTCTTCAGTATGTTGATCATCTGTCCTTGGCTATATATAATCAGTAGTTAGATTGCTTTAGCCTATGCATCCTAAAAATAAAACTGAGGCCAAGAATGAGTTTAAGGCATTCAGTTGCACATAGCTATCTAAATAGCAGTCAGCTTCCAAGTCTGAGTCTCCCTTAACACCTGAAGCTCTGACTTCCACCCTATCCTAGCAAGGTCTCCACAAGTTCCAGGCTGTTGGTGTATAAAAGAGTTCCACAATAGCCTGGAATAAAATATAACAAAGGTTTATTTATCTGGGATAAACTCACAGAAAGAGTAGTAATCCTCAGTTCTCTGTGTGTGCTGGGAACTGGAACCGAATCCAACAGCCCAGAGACCCACACATGCTTTTCGTCTGCATTTATAGTATGTGAGACCAAGTACAAATTGGGCCAGTATTTTAAAGGCTGAAGGAGTTCCCACCACACATTCCCTCTTTTGTATAAATAAGAGAGTTCTAAGCCTAATACAAAACTATATACAATAATAACGAATATCAAGTATTGTCCAGGAAAAAGAAGAGGCAAAACATATATGAAAATTAGAATTACAACCAGCAAAATCAACATCAAACAAGAAACATATGTTAAATGTTTCAATAGTTATTCTATACTGAGGAGTCTAAGTCTTATATTAAATAGGGCTTGCCTAAGTCATGAGAAGAAAATAACTATGACATAAAAGGGGAGATAATGTGGGATTCCCCTCCCTATGCTACAAATATGTTTTACTATCATTGGTTAACAATAAAACTGTTTCAACCAGTGACTTAGCAGAATATAGACAAAATGGAAGAGATAGATAGATAGATAGATAGATAGATAGATAGATAGAAACATACATACATACATACATACATACATACATAGATACATAGATAGAAAGAGAATAAACACAGTCAGGGACACGCCATGTAGCTGCTGAAGGAGAAAGGTGCCTGAATGCCAGAAAATTACTGGTAGGCCACAGTCTTATGGCAATACACATATTAATAGAAAAGGGTTAATTTAACATGTAAAAGGTAGCTATAAATATGTCTGAGATATTGGCCAAACAGTGTCCTAACTGATATAGTTTCTGTGTGATTATTCGCGTCTGGGCAGCCAGGAAATGAATGAGTGATCTCTGCTCACACCAGGCAGCTGTAAAGGGAATGTCTTGTCTCCTGTTCTATACTAGAGATAGGAGAGGAGAATCACAGAAGCTCTGTGAAGTCTTACTAATGATTTAGACCCAAATCTTGGGGCAGGAGAGGGAGAAATGTTCATAAATCATAAAGTTCATTGTCCAGTAATTTTCCTGAGGTAGATCAGACCTTGATAACTACTTCATTTCACATTCTGCTCCATTGCCCACTCTGACACATTGCACTCATAATTGTCTTTGATTAATTAAGAAAAAGGGGTTAAACTCATACTGTTATAAGGTTAAAACTAAACATCTAAAATCTAAACAGGGTCCTGATATTCCCTTCAGAGTGACGGGAGCTAACAGAGAAGTGTGATTACGAGGTTCTGTTATCCCAGCACAAATGATGCTACAGATTCCTGGAAAATCCAGGCAACTCCATTTACCTAATTTTACCAAGTTTTATAAAGCAATATTAAAGTATATTTTAAGAAAAAATGTTTACAAGAAATATTATAAATGAAAACACCATAATAATATATTCATTTTTGCCATCAGAACACTATTGCTTTGCTAAGAAAATCAGATTGCTTAACTTTGTTTACAGCAAGCTTCTTTGAAATCAGAATTTCAGGTATGTATGTTATTTATAAGCATCTTGTTCAAGTGTTTCTGTTTGGGCAACATGACTCCTAAGGAATGTTATCAAGTATGTGCTGACTTACAAATACAGACTATTTGATCTTGTAAAGAAACAAAATTCAAGTCTGACAAAATTCTCACATGTGAATAATGTTTAAGACTTATGTACCTTAAAACTAGAGATTATTTGCTATAAAAAACACATTTTTATTGTGTTTTAACAGAAAAAGTAGGGCTACCATCAATGAACCCTTCTCAAGTCAGGGTACAACCAGAGCTGCATAGTGAGCTCTTGTCACTGTTCTAAACAGCGCCTACTGCCACATAGCTAACCACTGAAATACAAAAGTCATACAGGATCTGCCTTACTGTAACTAATTGTCTTATGTTTATACTTTCTGTCTCCCCTCCCCCACAGAACTCTTTCCATAATATCACTTCATTTATCGAGTTACCTCCTTATTCCATGTACTTAGTTCATCCATGTTCTGTAGGTACTATTTTACCAACATCCTTCACCTGTTCCACAGGTTTTTTGCTTGTGTCTTACAAAAGATGACTGCTAGTTACCATGGAAACCTCATGAGAGGATGGATTTGGATTAGGAGAAATACATGTAAAAACCTATTCAACACATGTATCATGATGAACAGTAGGTCAAATGCAGTTTTTAATTTTTTTTTTGTCAAATGCTAGCCTTGTATCACTGTAGGTACACAGGTTCCCCATTTTTCCCGAGGTGCTATGCAGGGCTGTTCTGCTTCCTGGTTCCACTGCATCAGCTTGAGGGTGTAGCATAGAACTGCCCTCTCCTGTTATGTTAATTTCACCTACGGCCCAAGGGTGTAGCTTAGAGAGAACTCTCCCTCTACTGTTATGGTAGTTCCACCTGCAAGCAAGGTTCTCGCCGCAGGCAAGGTTCCCGGGTCAGCTTTTCTCTGAGCCTGAGCACGCCCACCTGGCTTCCTCTTTTCTCTGTTCAGCTGCTCTCTGACCTTGGGTGCGGCCCCCTGACTTTTCTCTTTCCTTGATCCTGATGGGGGGCTGGTGTCCTTTTGCCCCACAGTATATATATCCGACTTATGCTTAATAAAGCTGCCATTTGCCACTTGCTCTTTGGCAGATGAGCCGGTCTCTTTGTGTGCGTGTCGTCTGTTCAAACCCCTAGGACATGCGTCCGTTCTCGTGGGCTCAAGTCAGGAAAGCACGCGCCTGTTTCGAGGTTCGGGTGTCCACAGAAAAGTGCGGAAGCTTACATATCACCATGCAGATTAAATGAGTATTGAAAATGATCAGTATACTAAGTTCACTAGATGATGAGCCATCAGGAGATTCCTGACTCTTAGTGCTAAATAAACCACATCAGAATAGACCCACGCATGTACAAAGTATTGCTTGCATCATTTATTTTTTCTTTTGTTGTCTATTATTTTCCAAATATTCCTTAATTTTCATGATACTACTGAATTATAGTGAGATTGTGGCTCAAAGAACACCTCTCACTGACCAACACCATACCATGAGCCAATAAATCCTATATAGCTTTGTTCTAAAGACTTGGAAAATACTTCATCAGTCTACTCAGGCAATTCTGAAGCTATGTTGAGTAGGTTGATCTTTCTAAGCTACTATTTTTTTTTAATCTAGAAAACAAAGATGAGAGCATGAATCTGTCTAAAAAATGCTGATAACCTTATCAATGTGTTTACTGCACAGCTGCCTTTAGCAGACTAATGACTATGAAAACACTCAATCTTAGCACAACCTTCACTGTTCTTCATATAAATAAGAACAAATTAGGACAAATAAACATACTCAAAGCAAACGTAAATTGTTCAAGCTGCACACCAGACTTAACGAAACGTATTGCAAATTCTATTGAAATAATGAAATGTTACACAAAACCTAAGGAATTAAAGTAATTTTGTCAAAATGGACAGTTACAGATATGTACAGATATAGGGCAAGAAAAAAAAGGGAAACAAAAAAGGTCTAAGACATTACAAAGCAGAGCAGGTAGTAATGAGGTGAGGCAGTAGACTATAAAATGTATCTGTAGATCGGAGTGGATGGTAAGGAGGCTAGGGAGTACACAAGAATACATAGCTGAGATCAGAATGGATAATAGCAAGGCTAGACAGTAACCTAGAATACATAGCAGTAGATCAGAGCATATGGTAACACGGCTAGGCAGTAGCCTAGAATACACAGCTGTAGGTTAGAGTGTACGGTAACGAGTCTAGGTCGTAGACTAGAATACATAGCTGTAGATCAGAGTAGATGGTAACAAGACTAAGCAGTAGACCCGAATACATAGCTGTAGGCCAAAGTGGATGGAAGTGAGGGTAGACTGTAGACTTGAATATATAGCTATAGCTCAGAGTGGATGGTAACAATCCTAGACAGTAGACTAGAATACATAGATGCAGATAGGAGTGTGTGATAAAGAGGCTAGCCAGTAGACTAGAATGCATAGCTATGTCAGAATGGATGGTAACAAGGCTAGGCAGTAGACTAGAATACAAAGCTGTAGTTCGGAGTGTATAATAATGAGGCTAAGCAGTACCCTAGAATGCATAGCTAAAGATAGGAGTGTATGGTAATGAAACTAGGCAGTAGCCTAGAATACACAGCTGTAGGTCAGAGTGTATGATAACGAGTCTAGGCAGTAGACCAGAATCTTCATCTCACAGTCTGATGCTGATACCCAGAATATTCATCCTATATATAAATATCATATAAGCAATTGTGAAGACAAGAAAAGAATGTCAGTAAACCAGAATGTGCTTAAGCAGTAACCATTACATGTACAACACTGTGTTAGTCACTCAAGGAGACAGGGTTAAGAAGATTCTTAGCAACTGTATAATAAAATTAACCTGTGGTTTCTTTCAACATTCTAAAGCGTCTTCTTCAGCGTCTTAAAATCTGACGGGAAGAATTTTTGAGAGTCACAAATGTCACACAATAGTGTATGTGCTTTTAGAACAATCAGACAGGTTAGAGGAAATGAGTTGTGAGGAATTTGTCAGGAAAATTCTCTGGAAACATGTTCATTTTAAGTAGGATCCATGGGCTTTGACTAATGCGATGGGAAGGAAGGCCAGAAACAGAGAATATAGTATAAAATTAAAGATGTGGTGTGCCAAGAGGCAACACATGGATCATCCCTCTCTGTGGATAACTGAGAAATTTATCATGAATCTATAGTAACAAGGGAACTGCTGAAGGATTCTAGCTGTAGACCAAGGAGACAGCGCCATGCCCTGCACAGAGTCAGCTGGAGGTGGGGATACAGGAAAAAAACACGTAAGAGTGACAATGTTACTGAAAAATAAGGAAGAAATTGAAGGGCTTTCCCTCTCTGGACCACGTAGGCCTCCGAAGCAAACCTTCAATCAACAGCCTCTTAAGGTTAGAAAATCCATGTGCCTCTTTTAAGTCTCCTTCCTGGCTATACAATAACATCCAGAATTTATGCATAACTCAAACGGATAGCAATTGTTTAGCATAGGCTACTTCATGCTATTTACTCCACGCCCGCCATACTTTTCCTGAATGTCTGTATCTCTCCATTCCACTGTCTTCTCCTGAATTTACTGATACTGTTTTGACATTTGTCTCCCAGTCTTCCTTACTGACTCCACATCAGTGGGAGTCAGCCTATTTAAGTTGTCTAAGCCAGCTGGTGTCTGGGGAAGTGTGTTTTAACAGCTGACAACTACTGATTGTCCTCTCCTTTTGACAAATAGTTTCCCCTTTCTCTTACCTCTTCCCTACCTGCTGCCTCCCTCCTTTTTACTCTCCCTTCCTTCTCCTTCTCCTTCCTTCTTTCCCTTCCTCCTCTCCCCTTCTCCCTGTCATACTCCCAGGTTCAACTCTCTGTACATGGTTCACGTTCCTTGCTTCTTTCTTCCTTTCATCTCTCCTGCTGTATCTTCCTTCTCTACATCATACCCTTCTTCCTTCCTTTTTAAATCTCTTCCCACCACAATGCATAGCATAACACCAATTTTAATATATACCCTTGTACTTTTTCACAGCAGGTGAGAAATACTTATATACAGAGATAAATAGTCATTTTGTTTATTAAATAGAAAGTAGTGTTTCTACACTTAACAAAATCCATATAGACCTTAAAAATGGTAGTCATGAATATAAAGTTTAAATTTTTAGGTAGGAAACTCTGCGACAATTAATTATTTTCAGGTGTCCATGGTGCTAATATATTTATGTGAGCTTTTAGACTAATATCTCAATTTGATAAATGTTGAAAAATGAGTTGGGCAATGGAAACAGTAGTTAGTGCTTGGGGCAGTGACTGTGAAGGATAGAAGATTAGAATGACTACAAAGATAACATGATGCCCGGAAAAGAGCACTTATGAGGGTCAATTCCAAGTGTCAATCTGAATGGATTAAAGGATTCCTAGACAGCTGGGAAAGCATTGTTTCTGGGTATGTCTATAGGGGTGCTTCTAGAAGAGACTGATATTTGAATCTACAGACTAGAGGAGATTCACTCTCACTCATGGTAAGCTAGAATAGAACAAAAAATAAGGAACCACGAACCAATTTCTCCATCTCCCCTCAGGTCTGGAAGTGGTGCACCCATCTTCTTTCATGACTATGTGGACTCCTCGTTCTCTAGCCTTTGGTCTGTAGTCTTGAAAAGGGAAACATTTAAAATTTTCAGATCATTTGCTATTAAACTGGGTTATACCAGCAAGATCTCAGGCTCCGAGGCCTTTAGGTTTGGACTGAACTATGCTATTGTCTTTCTCGGTTCTCAAGCTTATGGGAAGCCTAAAACGGGATATCTCAGCTACTAAAATTCATGAGAGAATTTCCCTAGTAAGTCTCCCTTCATCCATTTATTGTTTCTTTATGATGTTGTTTCTGACTGTGGGAAACAGTATCTAAGTAGATACTATCTTACCTGAGTAGTGCAGTATTTAAACCTTCATAGTTTCCGATCATGACCAGGCTTAACCACATGCCTGTGGTCCCAATATTGCGAAGAATGACTGAAGACAGTTCAGAGTTTGAAGCTAGCCTGTACTATTATAGCTTGATCTTGTCTTAAACAATTAACTTTCATAGTCCCTAATTATGCCTAGATATAGTCAAAACGTTGAAACTTGGGAACTGCTGTTTACCATGGTGTCCTCTGCCTTACCAAACGTGACGTTTAATAATTCATTCTTGAACTATGAGTGGATAAAGAGTGCTGTTTGTAAATTGCTAAGTAGTCTTTGAGCACTATGAACAATTACCTCATTTGTGTTTAGTGTGTACTACGTCTGTTATCTCTGTAACATCCTGGGAAGAATATATCGCTCCTGTCTCACAGAGACCAACGCTCAGAGAAATGACGCAAGCTACTGATTTTTGAAAGAATGAGATCCACATAATTTGCTCCTTAACCTGCACAGATCCAAAACAAATGGCTGGCTTCATGAATTTTTGCAAATATTTTACTGCTCTATAGGCACCTGAACGAGTCATGGTTAACTATTTAGAGGTTCCTCGGAACATTGTCAGCTTGCTGCAGTGACTCTAACAATCAGTTGCTGTTTGGTCCAGGAGTGTATGTGTAACCCAGCAGAAGCTCCTGCAGTTGTGGCTGATTTTTAGCAGTTAGAGATGCGTGTGTTGTTATCTACATCATTTGCTAAAGGGACAGATGTAAAACATGCAATGTGTTCCGCCAAAGGTCAAAACCTTGAAAACATTTTATTTGCCAAGTAAATGTAGCTGCAGATTAATTTATTGCAATCATTGTTTATAAATATTTAATATATTTATATGAAGGATTCCACTTCACCATTCCCTATATATTCTGCATTTAATAATCTAGAAACAGCCTATCTTCTTTAACTCACTGAGACAAGATTTGCAATAACTAGTAATGTTAAATGTATTTTTTAAAAAAATCAATAATAAATAAATGCATAAGCACTTCCCTCTAGAATGCTTCTGATGTTATTTAGAAAATTAAAAAAAGATGGCAGACCCACCGGAGACTTTATAACCATTTCATTACCTCCTCCCTAATTGCATATGGTGGAACTGGGTAATCTGTTTATTGAAATTGAAATCTTTGAAACAGATCTTCCCCACAGACATTAACAATAAGCATCTCATGCAATAACATAGTACTTAATGTAATATTAACATTATATGCACCAGGCCTTAACCGTCCTCTGGTTCCCCCACTGGAATTGGACATTTTCACACTCTGTGCTCTGCCTCAGTATTCAATTCTATATCTAATTTACAAGCTGTAAAACACAATATTCACAGATTACAGTAAATACAAAAAAGTTCTAAGGATGTACCTACTGGTACTGCAATGAGAAAGTCAATTTTTTATCTGAGATAGACACAAAAGAAAGCTTTGAAAATGTTAAAGTCTTGATGAAGTTGTCGTGGTGAAGAAAGCTGTTCCGCTGATCCTGCCTGGCCAGGTGACATAAAAGCACTTGGACATCTGGTAGAGCTGCCTGTACCTACATGTTCGGTGTCTACATAACTTTGCAAGTTTTCCCTTTCTCTAGGACATAAAGAAAGATGAGTGAACACTAGATGAGGATGATGAAAATGAGATCCTGGATTTTCCAGGATGATCTTTTGTAGTCTTGAGGGTGGTTGTATAGCTTTTCTGTACAGACTGCTCACCTTTCAATAAACAGGATGAATTAGAATGCCTTGATGACGTCTTCCAGCTATATGAGTATGAAATTTCAAGGCTAATCTTCCAAGTATAAATAGCTAGTTTGTAAAACCTGCTTGGAAGTTGCCCGTTATTTTTTTTTTTAAGTAGCACCTCTTAAACTCCTCACTCCACCCTGAGAAATTGAGCACCTATTAATGCACTGCATTTTGTAACATTTAGTGTGACAATATCCTAGTTTATACTTTATCAGTTCATCTAAAGCAGAGTACCAGACATTGACTTTATAGATGTAATAAAGGTTACAGGTGGAGCTAAAGGCATAAAATCACATGACATTGCAAGATACCTACTGGGCAATAGGACCTATCAGAAGTCAATAAACATTCGATATTTTATGAGTATTCAGCTTAGTAAATGATCCAATGGAGATCTATCATGAGGATGGGATTTTAAAAACTATATACTGCTGGGTAGTGGTCACGTATGCTTTTAATTCTAACACTCTGGAGGCAAAGGCAGGTGGACCTCTGTGAGTTCAAGGCTAGACTGGTCTACAAGAGTTAGTTCCAGGATGGGCTAAAAAGCCATAAAAGACCTGTCTTGAAACTCCCCCCCAAAAAACCCCAAAAACAACAAAACCCAACTGTATACCAAATATACTAAATTTACTAATCACACAATTTTACTATTTATTCCTTCATTAATTGCCTTACATGCTTGTATTAATCAAGAAACACACAGTCTGAGTTTTACTTGATAATTTGAGGGAGATATGGATATCTTCTTAGATATGGAAAATCTATTGGATTTTCCTTTTTGAAAGATATTTAATAGCAGTTTGATATGACTGTTAAAGTGACATCTCAAATCAAGAAGGACATGATATTTTGAACATGAATATGAGGATTTATTCAAATAAATCTTGAGCTCTTAGGGGACTTTGTGTAAACGTAGGATCATGCTGTTCACTATAAGAGGCACATGTCAGTCACATTACTGTTTACATGTTTTCACATAAAAAAATTGAATCATAGTTGCACTCTCAGAAAGACATTTCCAATTAAATCTATCCTCTTTAATGAACAAACTACTAAAATCACTGAATTATAATGCAAATGATAGTTGTGGACTTACCCTTAATTTATCTTCTGATAGAACACAAAGCTGTATCAAATACTCAGAGTCAGTAATCAGGAAAGCACTGATAACAAACACGAGGAAATGTATTTGATGTATATCTACCACCAAAGGGTGTCCTAAGTATTCACAACTTCCAAGCTTATAGTTCGCAGATTAAACTTTTGTAAGTGAAAAGTATACTCTTCCAGAATGACCTTGAGAAAACTATCTTCTCATTCTCCTCTGCCTTGTCCTCAAAATGAAATTTTTTTTCATATTTTCATAGAACTTTAGAAGGCAAAGAATTATGGCTATAGAGAAAAGAGATTATTAAAGTCCTTTCAATCTCACTTCTCAGCCCCTTGCTAATGCAAAAGTTGCCCTGAAAAAACACTGGGAAAAAATTTTAGTATCAAACTAAAAATTAATCAATAATATCAACTAGAGTTTGGAATTATTATTCCTTTCCAAAAGTTTCTCCGTTTCCAACAGTGAAGCCTAAAGACTCATTCCTTCAGTCTGACTTTGCTCTGCTTCTAGGGTAGGAGCTGTGTGATCCCACTGCACAGCATTGCTCCCTCAGGAGGGTCAGCATCTAGCTCTTGTCTTCAGGTGTGGTTCTTCTTTGGGGAGAAAGAGAGAACCTGTATACTCAGGTCATTTATCCCACAGGTAGCTCTGTCCTGCTCACATTCCAATTGTCCTAAGCATGGATGAGCACAGAGGCACCCTTTGTGCAGAGAACGTGCAATGATTTCCCCACTTCTGAATTCTGTGCTCTCTCTAGAATAAACCCAGCTCACCACTCTCCTTTCCTCCCTAGTTTCACAGCAAGTCAATCATACCATCGCAGCAGAAGCATTCTCTTTGCCAGCCATCCTCCTTTCCACTTGGCAGGAGGCCCCACCCTCATCCACAGGGCCTTCACACAAAGAAAAACATTAGCTCATCAATCCCTATTTCACTCAGGGTCATCGACTCTTGAAGACAACGCTAACCATGGTTATAACTTCAGTAAAATGCATCAGCTCTTAGCGATGTGAAAGTACTTTTGAGAAGACATGACGCAGTCACAGCCTGTCCTTAGGGCCTCACGGAGCACAAGACAGTGACAAAGCTGTGATCTGAGGACATCCTGTGCCAACAGAGAAGCAAAAAGCTTTGTGCATTTTGGCTTATTTGATTCTCTGAGAACTTTATGTAGACGTCATTCTGGATTTGGGAGAGCTTATGTTCCAATGTATTAAAACACAGTAGAATCAAGGAGAAAAGCCAGGCTCACCTTCATTCAAAGACCACATTGCAATTGCTGTCTCATGCCAGCATAATTACAAAAGACCTGGGAATGCTGGGGCAACTTGAAGCAGCAGGAAACACAGACTTCATTTTAACAGCCTCTCTAAATTATTGGTTCTATTTTGAAAATCACTGATTAGAAAGTTCACAAATAGTGCATAGAATTCATTGTGTGCTAAAACACTATCAAAACACAAATAATCCAATATATTTATTAAAGTGATAATCAACATTGGAATACTCATGTAGGCAGAGACTGCTCATTTGTTTCATGATCACTCAGACCCAAATAATCACAAAGAAACTGTATAAATTACAACGCTGCTTGACCTATTATCTCATCTTCTTATTAACTAACTCTTACATCTTAAAGTAACCCATTTCTAATTTATCTGTGTATTGTCATGAGGTTGTGGCTTACCAGAAAGGTATCCAGGTCCTTCTCCTTTGGTAGCTACATGGCATCTCTCTGACTCTACATTCTCTCTCTCTCTCTCTCTCTCTCTCTCTCTCTCTCTCTCTCTCTCTCTCCATATTTTATTGACATCTAGAAACTTGGATATAAAATACACATTTTAAAATGAATCCATATTTTCTTTCCACTCTTGATCACTGTATTTTCTCCACACAATATGATATGACCACATTGTAGAAAAATCAGTGAGGGTGCAGTGTCTGGGAGCTTTGATTGACACAAGGAAGGTACTAGTTCTGTCACATCAACCTCATCTTGGTGTCGTGCAAAAAAAAAAAGCTACATCAGTTCAAATATAGATCAATCTGTTTTTTAAGGCAATATAAACTGCCATCCTTGATGCTGAATGCTCAGAATTGCTCTTCAACCCTCTAACTTTCATCACAATATATAATATATATGAATTCTTTTCTCCATCAACCTTATATTGGTCTCTGATTTTGACACTAAGTCTTCCCAAACCACCCTTGTCCAATGCACATCACTGAAGAAACTATTTCTTATTGGCTAAAAGCAGATAAACCTGCCAAAAACCAACAGTTATTGCTTTCCCAAGAGACCACACTTCAGTAAGCACACAGCAGCATAACTGTGTGTTTTCTTACCCAGAGTGACAGACAGCCACAAAAAGAAGTTCTCTGTTTCTTAGTTCGGCACCCTGGATTTGGATGATTTAGCTATATATAAAGGCAGCACAGGGTTGATTTGAAAGATACATTTTATCAAGTTGTCAGATTTCCAAGGACCAACTGTTTCAGAATCACTTAGAAGTAAACTAGAAAATGATTTGGATTGTAGGAAATTTAAACCCTACTTCCCCAGAATGTTGCAGCAAATAGCTGAAAAATAGACATAGAATCACACACTGAAATTAAAGTGCACTGAGCACGTCTTGTTGGCAGTGAGGAGCTGGAGGATCCAGGAGACAGAGAGTGGGAGAGAGACTTCAGAAGTAGTTTGACCTTGGGATCTGAGTGAACCCAGTCATGGAAAGAATTCCAGAATTCTTGGACTCAAACCCCTGTACTTTGCCTACCTCTAATACATGTCTTGACAATGTCCCTGGGAAACACGGTAACTAGGAGCATGCGTAGAGAGGCGAGGATGTGAGAGGACCTCAAACCACACTCCTCACACCTATCTCCTCAGGGATAGGGAGAGAGACAATGTCTTCAGATCCATGTGTATCTGACAGCTTCGTGATACAAGCTCCTATTGTATTCAGTTTTACAAAGTCAGTGGTGGGGGAGGCTTACTCACCCAGATGCATAGATGGTCACATTGTCCTTGATTGAATCAGAAAGTTGTCCAGGAGAATTAATCAGATATGGACAACTAGATTTTTAAATAATTCTAAGCACCCAATGATGGCATATTTTTGATGCTTTGGACTTCAATTTCATCTCTTACCTTAGTAAACTAAAATTCATGGTAGCAACAAATATAGCAAAGTAAGTAGCACTGGCCACAGGCCATCTCCCTGACATGCATTCTGCCTACTTAAAGAAGTGTTCGACTTATTTTCCTTCCTGATGATCTTACCAGCAAAAAGGTATAGGGAGAATAATGGTTTACATAGATGTTTCTACTCTATTTAGAGAGGGTTATCCATAGTCCTATACCATAGTCCTTTGTTTATTTATTTCTGTCATAATATGGGAGCAGACTCTCAGGTGTTTTTTTAATCGAAAGCCCTTGCAGCAAGCATGTATTTAAGTGTGTGGGAATCTTAGCAAAAGGTCATCACTGCAATGGTGTGGTGTTTCAAGTAATTCAATCCAGCTGTTTTAGAAGGTGTCTCTCCATGTTACTTGAGAGTAAGAAAAAGCAGAAGCTACAGGATAGTATCAGGCACTTTCTCCTTGTCCTTATTAAAGGGAATTGGTGTCATAGATGCCACTCTGCCACTGGATGACTGATGGTATGTCAGAGAAATCTCTGTCCAACAAACTCTGAAACTCCATCTATCTACCTCAGGAGGGAGAAGGGGCACAGCGGTTCAAAAGCGGTTTGAAATAGAAGGCTCTGGACTTCTGGTCTAAGGAAGCTGATGAGAGAAGACTAAGTCATCGTCACCTGCAAATGGGTCCCCAGAGAAGATGCATGTGATCAGAATGATTTATTGATCAGTGCTGACCTCCACAGCTACTTAAGGACAGTCATTGGAAACATAAACCCACTTCTCTATTCAGAGGCTCTGGCTTGTTAAAATGCCATTTTAACTGGGATCAATCACGGATGGATCTTACAGATAGAAAAATTCTCTACAGGACAGAACCTTCTAGAAGATGCAAGAGGCCCCTATGTGTAGCAGAGAATGCACTGCTACTTTAGCAGTGTGTTTGGAATCATGGATGATAATTTGAAGGACAGTTTTCCGTATACCAGATGGTAGAAGATTTCTATGGAATTATGAAGTAGAATTAACCAATTCCACGTAGTCCCCTCAGACCAAGACATAGTTTCTAAAAAATGAATTCTTTTTATCTAAAGGATAAATTTTAATTCAGGTCTACATATTACTTCCTGTAATTTTTCAAAGGGTATTATGATGATTGTTCTCATGAAATTCTCTGTAACTATATGGCTGTATAAAGATTCAGACTTTAAGGGGTTCACAGAGGTTTCATGGCCATCAATATATCAATATATGACAAAACCCGTATGGTGTCCAGCGATGAGAGGGTTTGTCTTAAGCTCTGACAGTAAGGAATGGAGCCAGGCAAATATGCCATGTTGTGAGGAACACCAGTCAAGAATGCCTCAGTGAGGGGCTGAGTCCTCTGAAGTCCACGTCTGCCTTCTTGGTGCTCTCTGTCATCAGCATTCCATCTGGCTCCTGGATTCTCCACGACTTCCCTGCTTCTGCCTTCTCTTCAGCAAACAAATATATTCAAAACTCCACAATCCAAAATTGGACCCTTTATTCTTCCTAAGACTCCACCAACTTCTTCCTCTCCTAACTGAAACAGTTTTTCAGATGGAGGCAGCTACAATGTGTTAGCTGTCTCATCATGTCTGAATTACACAACCAATCAAAGTCTCCTATAACCATTTTGATGGACCACGGTCTTTGGAGGCTGACCCAGTTGGGATGACAGATCTACATCTCCCCGACTGTGTTAATTTAGTGAGTTTCCTTACCTTCTCTTTTACAAGTGTGTTACTAATAGTATTCCCTAGTTTACCATGAAGATCCCATCAATAGCTATGTGTCCATAGAAGTCCTTAAGACATGATTTTTATCACCACCTACGTCGTTTTAATCAGATCCATTCCTGGAGAGGGTATTTAAGACTAGTACTAATTCAGGGAAGAAACACTTGGACCAGAAATGGCCATGTCTGAGAAAACAGAGAATTATCACATCAAAATGGACAAGGAAAAGATGGGGCTCTAGGGCTAGAAGAAGAAAGGAAACAAGGGATATCCAGCTATCAGAATATAGACAAGAGGTAAGCTAGTTTCCTTGATGCCCAACTAGTCACTGGACTTATCCTGTTGATTCTCAAGAAGGTACAAATTAAACTCACCAAATTGTCTATCTAAAAGAAAGTGTCCAGTGACAGAGAGGCCAGCTGAACATTAATGAAGATTAAAAAAATTCCTCCCAGTCTTATAACAACCTTTCTATAGATAGAGCAGGACTCGCCTCAGTTATGAAATAATTCTGTGTTTTCAAAATAGTGCCAGCCGTATTCACATTATGTTAAAAGTTATTTTAAAAATGTATTGTCATGAGTGGTCTAGAGGTGGGAAGGAAGAAAGGAAGGTTCATTTTGCAAACATTTGAACACTTAAAAATTTATTTTGAAATTATAAGGTGCATGTGAGTGAATGCATGTGTGTGTATGTGTCCGTGTGTGTGAATATATGTATGTGCAAATTTGTGTGTGTGTGTGTGTGTATGTATGTGTGTGTGATTGTGTGTCTGTGTGTTATGCTTCATATGTAGAGATCAGAACACAACCCACAGGAGTCAGTTCTTTCCTTCCACAATATGGGCCCCAGTGATTGAATTCAAGTCTCTGGGCTTGAGTGTAAGTGCCTGCATCCTTTCCCTGGTACTTTTAAAAATTATTCTTTAGTAAGTTGTAGGGAACAACAACTTCCAAAAATTAATAAGTTTATAGCTTTCCCGAATATTTATGTGTATTCTTACACACTAGTTCACATATTGTTTCCTACAATTAAATGTGAATGTACATTAGACTTGCAGAAAGATTTACTTTATTATACCATCATCACTTTCCAGTATTTCATTAGTAATGCTTACCTGATCTTGATGTACAAAAAATATTAAATGGAAAATTCTGGACTTAAATGATCTACTAGATTGAAATCACATCTTTTCTAAGTAGCACGATGAAATTTCACATTGTCTTTCCCCATGATTCCCTTCTCTCTGCCAATGTGAACAACAGTCCGATTAGAATATTCACAGTGTATAGGGTAGTCACACATTAGCTGCTGAGAAACCAGTCTGAAAAACCCACTGTGAGTGACCAAATGCATCAGTATGGAAGAGAATCATATCCTTTGTGGCATAAAGCCATTGATGACTTGCTAGTATATTGCCAATTACATTAGAGAAAGAAGGTGGTGACAGATAAGTACTCCATAGGAGAAGTAAGGGGGTCATTCAAAATTTGCAGAAGTCTATCCCTGCAGTACATGTAAGCCCCAAGACAATTCCAATGCCTGGGAGGCTGAGACAGACAGATCTCTGTGAGTTCAAGGTGTAGTAGCATACACCCTTAATCCCAGCACTGGAGAGGCAGAGACACGTGGATCTCTGTTCAAGGATAGCCTAATCTACAGAGGGAGTTCCAGAACAAAGATACACAGAGAACCTGTCTCAAAAAGTCAAACATTAAAAGTAAAAATAAAAGAAACAGAGGTTAAAGTAAAGTCACGTAAAGATGAAAAATACACAGAGAATCTTGAGACTGTATGTTATTGTGCTCTCTTTAAATTGAATGCTGAGGAAGGAGCAACAGCTGCTAAAAGATATTTGTCTATAGATGCTGCTGAATTAATCCAAGACAGGTATTTTGAAAATACCTTGACTTCAAAATTGAAGTCAAAAGGTATGTGACTTTGGAGAAGAGATTTTGCTTTTGTTTCCACAGGAAATGAGAGACTGTGGATTCATTCTGAGTTAAGAAAAACCAGGTTTGATCAAGAAAGACCACCTGAGAAATCTCTGGTAGGAACAGACGGCCTGGATGTCTGAATTCTACAACAAGAACAGATTCAAGATGCTGCCTGAAATGATCAAGCCTCACAGGATACTCCAGTCAGGACTTGATCATAATTAAATTTTCTTTAGGTCCCCATAAGATTATCAGTGCTCCCAACCAGCCAGAAGTAGCCTAGAGTACTATGCCCACACCCCCCCCCTCGAAAAATGGACGATGGATATTTTCCTTTGTTTAAAAAAAAAAAGAGGGGAAGTGGTATGGGAGAATTGTCTGTATTCTGTCAATTGTGTTTTAAACAAACACTGATTGACCAGGAAGGAAGTATAGGCAGGTCAACCAGTTTTCAGGATGAATCATGCCATGAATCAGTTTTCATGAGAATCAGGATGAATATGAGAAATGTTTTAATAGAGCAGACTCATCTAGTACAGCACGTGCAGCACAATTTTGTTTCTAATTCATTGATAGTAAGATCTAGATAAAAATGAGCTTTTCCATATATTTTTCATATAGCATGATTTAAAAGTTAAGGGAAATAGTGATGTTGTTTTAACAAGAGACCTTTCAAGATACAGTCCAGCTTACATTCATTTGGGCTCCTGGTGTCTGCTGGTAACGACTGGGTAAATACTTGAAGGAATGGCAGAGAGGCGGAAGACAGGTGATTAAGAAGCAAGGACTCTGTTGATGCTGTGAGCTGTTTGACTTCCACTGCTGACCTTGGCATTCCAAAGAGTGCCTTTTGCTTGTTTGTCCACAGCCTCCAATTCAACCTTTGAATTTCAGATTTCCCAGGAACCCACTCACTATCCACCTGCCAGTAAACCTTAGAGAAACTGTTTGATAATCTGTCCACAAAGAATGCAACAGTTTGCACCAGGAAGTTCAGACTCTTCTATCTTGCAGGCCAGACCCCTGGTAAAGTTCCCTTTTTATCCCCACATTTAGCTCGTCTCTTTATTTTAGCAGTTGTTGCAGTGCCCATATTGTGCCCAGATCTGCTCAGCTCAAGCCTTGGGAATGAAAGCCTAGTTAGTACAATTTGCTGCCCCTATAGTCCATGTGGCATTTTATCCCACAAATGTCCACTTTGAGTCTGCCAAGACATCTTTCTTAGAAAGCAAATACAGTTCAGAGAAACGCCAGTCATCATTCATAGAATACTTTTCACTATTTAAAAGATGCCCTCTTCTTCAAATGTATAATCCACACGCATCTTTCCATAAGCATCATCCATAAACCAAACCTGACTTTAGCCAGTCCTAAAGTCCACCACTTCTTCAGCGATGATCAGGAAGTTCAACGTCAGCATTTTGTATTAGTTAGCCTTTTGTTGCTATAGCCAACTAACTGCAGCAGGCCAAATCTATGTCTTAAAGAAGTTTATTTGTTTAGTTCTGAATCTTCAAGGTCATGTTGCCAGGGTTTGAACAGCTCTGGTAGAGCCCTAATGGCAGATGGTATCACAGTGGGTAAAGGGTATGCAGGATCATATCCAACGAGACGACACAGACTCTAGACACATCCCTAACCGACCTGAAGATCCTTCCCAGGTGCCGCTTCTTAAAGATCCCGCTGCTTCACACCGCCCCTCTGAAGACCAGTGCTCCCACTTGAGTCCGGGAGGAGAGACTGCATCTGAATCATAGCACCAGTCACCTCCCGCTTTGGACCATACCTGGTTTATGAACAAGGGAATCGCGACTAGCATGTAGAGCTAGTCCCATTCTTAGTCCACCTTATGTCCTGTGCAACTTTTTCAGAGTCTCACCTTCATCATCAATGAGGATCCACCTGGAGACCACTGCAGTCAGGGGCTTCTTAAAGCGGTTTCTGTGTGGTCTATTTTCTTCTCGTTTATTTGTCAAATCAAAGTTATTTCTGATCTTGAGACTTTCATTTAAAAATAACCCTTGGTG
Organism: Myodes glareolus; assembly: GCF_982192425.1. Taxonomy (NCBI): domain Eukaryota; kingdom Metazoa; phylum Chordata; class Mammalia; order Rodentia; family Cricetidae; genus Myodes; species Myodes glareolus. The sequence goes on from NC_142039.1 coordinate 36,592,125, forward strand.
TGGGAGAGGTGCAGTTTATGTTTGTTTTGCTTCTCAACATCCAGACAATCACCTGCCTTCGGTCTCTCTGCCATTCCTTCAAGTATTTATTCAGTCCTTACCAGCAGACACCAGGAGCCCAAATGAACATAAGCTGGACTGTGTCTTGAAAGGACCCTTGTTAAAACAGCATCACTATTTCCCTTAACTTTTGAGTCATACTATATGAAAACATATGGAAAAGCTCATTTTTATCTAGATCTTTTATCTGATTACTTTCAGTTAAATGCTTGCGTGTTCTTATAAGTTACGTTTGGGGGAGGGTGAGTAAACACAGAGGCATATTTTAAATATTTACCAAAATATAATATGTGGGGCATTGTTTCAAACTGTTCACATCTCTTAGCTGAGTGGGAGGACACGCAGAAAAGGGGCACATGACTACAATCCATTTACCTCGTGTGAGGAAACACTGATCAAATAAAGAAGACTGTAGACATGCAAAGATTTTCTAGGCTCATGAGGAGCTGGCTTATTGTATTTCTTATAGCCGAGTTTTATAGTTCAAAAACATCAATAAGGAAACAAAATCAGGGGTGCATGAGGTTTCATGGGCAGCCTAATTCCACTGTGTGCTGAACTTTATTAAGTAATATTTTTGTTTGTTTTTAAAAGTAGTTATCTTTCTTCTCAGCAGAGTAAATTCATTCTCTTCTTCTAAAATAGACATGCAGCTAAATGCACAAGAAGGACACCAACAAGCTTAAGTGAATACAACCAGTGTGCACTCAGCCTCTCTCCTGCCCTACAGTAGATATTACTACAAGAGAGCACCCAAGCAGCCCTCCCTGCTGCCCATCCAAAAATGTTCTGCAAGCGACAAGCAGATGCAAAGCTCTCTGTAAAGGCAAGCCCAAGCTGTCAGGAAAAAGCCAGACCCAGACACTTCAGCACACAATGTCCGCTCTATATGGAAGGGCCGTGGACCACTCGGTGCACTCGGAGATGCACCGATGGGTGGAGACACAGGATTTTATTTGGTTTGATGTGAATGGTTGTGACACTTTGCTTAGTCTTCTTCAATGATATTCCTAAGGTCCTACATAGACTTTTTAAAAACAAATATTTATTATGATGATCAATAATTTATTATGGGACTGAGATCGGAAATTTAAGTCAAAGTATTCATATTACTTGAAGTAATAATTTATCTATTCATATATATATGTGTGTGTCCATATTCATAATATATATATATATATATTGATTGTGCCAAAAACACAAACATGTAAGTTTAAAAAAAACACAGAAAAATCTCTACCATTGTCTTCCAGATGTAAATGAATATAAGAACTTAGTGAAAAGAGGCCACTAGGATCTGAGCATCCAAATTACCAAGATTCTGTTTGGTCTTCTCTGTCAATTCTAATCTGGCATACTAGACATCTGGAGGAGATCCAGATATCTACGTGTAAGCTGGATTTGAAAAGACAAAGGACTTGGGCTTCTCCATAATGGGAGGAGAAATTCCTCCAGAGTTCTGCTGATTGTCCCCTAAAACCCGGGTTCCCAATAAGTTGCTTTACTGAGATCATGTTGCTGATTAGTGTGACGTTGGTGACCTATTGCATCTGTGACCTTCAGGCCTTTTGCTGTGAATGGAAGGGCATAGGGAAACAGACACTGGGGCTCAACAGCTCTGGTGAGAGCCCAGCAGGCCAGGAGCCCTCAGAAAGACTTCTGACTTTCTGGTTATCCATAACTCATAGACCCCACTGTCCAACAAGAAGGAAGGTGTTGCCTTCAATCTGAGTCAAGTGCCCTGGCCTGCAGTGGTCCTCTATCCAGCTCCCTGTCCCTGCTCATGACTGCAAGTCAATCAACACAGACTCTTAGTAGGCCCTGAGAACTCCCTACTGCCCTAAGCAATCTTTCAAGACCATTGCAACCTCCTCTTTGAGAAAAGCAGGATGATGGTCCCTTCCAACATTGTGTACTTTCAAATTGTGAAGCCAGTAGATGCTGTGGGGGCTAAGGTCCTCGAAGACGTCATAAAGTTAAAGGTCCTGAGAAAGGATAAATCATCTTTTGTTGTCTCTATGAGTTGTGTAAACAAGGAGCCACAGTTAGATTTGACTACACACAGAGGAGGGGAAACAGGTCACAGAGAAGAGAGTAGCAGAACAGAGTCACAGCCTAGTAGAAGCTGAAGTCAGTGCAAACTCACACCTAGTCCTCCAGAGGGCACGTAACACCTTTATTTCAGACTTTGGTTTCTAAACCAGGGATAAGTACATTTATATAATCAGCTACACTGTTTGTGACAGTATCTTAGAAGAAACTAGTACAGTACCTTCTTATCATCTATACCCCAGCCAGTCTGGAAGTATTTGTAGTTAGTCACTCAAACAAATGGAATCACTCAGCCTCTGCCACTTAACATACAGTAATTCTTGTGTCCAAAAGATTCCTGTTGACCTGATATTGAAAGACAAAGGGATACCTGAGTAAAAACTAGAAATCAACATGAATCCACTATGGTAATGTGAGAGTTACAGAGTAATGCTCTATGTTAGTCCATTTCCTATTGCTATAATCAAATGCCACAAACCAGGGAAATTATAAACTTAAGATGTTTACTTAGTTCATGGTTCTGAAAATCCAAGATCATGACAAGGCATCTGCTTGTTTTCTGAGGAGCACCATCATGCTGGATCATGACAAGTCATGAACATCACATGGCAAGAAGAGCATGCTGCCAGCTCTTAGGGTTCCTCCTTACTTTGTAAGACCACTAATTACATCATGATGGACTCATTTTCATGACTGTTTCTAATTTTAATTCCCTCTGCATTAGTTACTTTTTGTTACTGTGAAAAAAACTGCATGATCAAAAGCAACTTATAAAAGAAGGGCTTTGCCATGGATTATGGTTCCCGACAGAGAGAGTCCAGAAGAGCAGGACAAGAAAGCTGAGAAGATACAACTCAAACACACACAGGAAGTAAAGAGAGAGAGAGAGAGAGAGAGAGAGAGAGAGAGAGAGAGAGAGAGAGAGAGAGAACTAGGGAAGGCTATGAACCCTCAAAGCTTACCCCTAATAACATACTTCCTTTGTACTTCCCAAAGGTTGCATGATCTCTCCTAACAGTGCCACTGCCTAGGACAATTTCCCATGTGCAAACCCTGAGGGGTGGGTCACTTCTCATTCAAACCACAACCCATCATGATTTGAGGAACTAATCTCCAAATATGAAATTTTATAGGCACATTTCACACCAAACTTTCAAGCTTCTGGAGAGAAAACTGTAATCTTAATACACTGCATAAAAACATCTATTTTCAACCAAAGAAAAATAGAAAATAATGGAGTGATGAAGAAACCCAAGGATAAAGCACAAGACTTTCATGCCAAAGACTGAGGCAGGTGCTTACAAATACATCAGTTAGTAGATTCACAATGAAAGCAGAGGAGAGCTAGGCCAGGTCTCATCAGAGCTGCGCAGTGCCAATCTGTAGGTGCTGAATGATCTGCTTGCTAAGAGGTTACACTATTCGGGCAACAGCAGCTTCTCCTGCAGGAACAAATCTTCACAATGCAAATTCTTAATACCCATGTAGCCATGGAATGGCCATATATTTGGAAAGACGGGTTGTCATCTACAGAGCTGACAATGTGTCTTCAGTGCCAGCGCAAAATGATAACACATGGTCCTTGCTCAGACACTGTTAAAGGATCCAGATGGTGAGTGACAGAATATTAAAACACACACCAGGTCCTTCTGGGCAGGTCTGTGTAACTGCCTAGGTCTCGTGTTCATGAAGCTGGCCCTCCAGTGACAGCTTCCGTCTCTGGATAGGGAGGGAGAACACTTGGACCATAATCCCATTGATGGGAAAGTAAAAATGGAGTACTCCAGTCAGACTATAGTGAGTAATAAAACTCTCCTAAGACAATACTATAGGTCCATCATAGGTCAGGTATTTTGCCTGTAAACTTTAATTGTCCCGTTTAATTCTCAGAGTGTAAACATGGTCTAATATTTAGACATCTTGTATTACAATACAAACAATACTGTATTGTGCCTTCCTAAAGTCAATATTGCGCTGTTCCTCTACAGTTTATAAGCATGCAGAAAAGTGGAATCATCTATGCTAACAGCAAAATATTATCATAAGGAGCATCAACTCCTTATAATACATTTGGTGACATCTGGTGTTTATACCATTATAAAAAATTTTTATACATAGTAGAGAAGTCTATTCTGGGTCCATGCCTTCCAACTAACTTCTCAAACTTTTCACACTTGTTTAATGTTTTTCTTATTCAGTCTTGGGTTTTGTGACTCTACCCAAGTAATCCAATATGGATTTTTATTGAAATTATATGAAAACTTAGTTTGGGTAAATGGAGCACCACTTTGTTGTATAGCTGCCTATATGGAAATGGAATGAGCATTTCCAAATGGTTCTGTGGGATTTGGATACCCACATTCAGAAGAATGATACTAGCCCTGTATCAGTTCCCTGTAGAAATTAACTCCATATAGACCTAATACTTCCATGTTAAACCTGAAACGCTGAAACTACTAGAAGAAACCACAGGCAGTGTCCTTTGAGACATAAGTATAGGAAAGGACTTTCATAATAGGAATCCATTTGCCCAAAACAAAGGCCAGCACTTGACAAGTAGAACCTCATAAAACTAAGAAGCTTCTGTACAGCTAAGGACATAATCAATCAAGTGAAGAGAAAGCCACAGAGTGGGAGAGACTCTTTCCTAGCTGTGTAGCTGACAGAGGATTAATATCCAGAATACACAAAGAACTAAGGAAAAGGCAGCGTCAAGAAAATAAACAACTCAATTATTCAAGTACTCTTTTATGGTTCTCAATAAAACCTCATGGTTTTCTTTGTGAAGATGTTACATGTTGATAATTGATGGCTTTGTACCTTCTATTATCTTATTGCTATTCTGTGGGATACAACTGCTCCCTGTGTATTTATCCTGAAGTCATCTGCTTGTGGTGAACTTGCTTATTAATTCAAAACATTATTTAGGTGTTCCTTTGGATTTCCAAGGTGCATCTAATCATACTGTCATCACACAACCATAATTTTCTCTTCTTTCTCACTGGTCTTACTTTTATTGTTCATTGTATTTACGTGAACTTTCAAACAATGCTAGAGAACAATGGCAATGGGACGAATTCGCCTACTTCTGGTTTAGAGGGATTGCCTCCCACGAGTCACAGTGAAGTATTTTGTTCGTTCCTCCTTTCACAACGATTTCATCAGATTAAGAATACAATCTGTCTTTCTTAGTATTTCAGGGTATTTGCCTTCTTCATCAAATACTGTCTCTTATACCAAGAGCAGCATTCTTAAAAGTAATAGACTTATTGATATTATAATAGACATATTATATTAATGAAGTTACTAACATTAATAATTATCTTGTTATGAGTATAGTTGAGTAATTCTTGTGATGTGTTGTTAATTATAGGCTCATAGTTTGTACTTAATTTTTCTATTTTTATTGATTTATTGATTCTACTTTTATTGATTTAGCCTATTGTCGTCTTCATGTGGGATATCATTTTGATATTCTCATTTGCAGCAAATAAACTTATAAGTGTTGCAAATTTTGACACATTGCTTACTGCTAGACCCTGAACTAGGATGGCCTTTGATATACAGTGAACACTTGAATTGGTGAGTAAAAGAATATATTCAGCATTTTCCAAAGTTTCCGTCAATGAGTATAACTTTTTCCTTATAAATGTAGTCAAATTCCCGTCTTGTGTCTCATATACTTGTCACAGGATATCTTTTTCATTTCTTTTCTATTTAAAATTTTTTGTACAATATATTTTGATCATGTTTTTATTCTCCCCCAATACCTCCCAGCCCTTCTCTACCCACCCAATTTCATATTCTTTCTCTCCCATAAGATATGTCTTATTATTTCTTCATGATTTGTGTATTGAACTTAATTTTCCTTTCTGTATCTAACAATATGATAGCTTCTGTTAGCAATGGTTTTGAGGGAGGATCTCAATCACGAGTGAGTGTTTGAAGGTCAAAGATTGACATTGGATGCATTCCTTAGTTTAGTCTCTACCTTGCTTTTGAAAGTTTCTCACAGAACCTATAGTTCAGCACTTTGGCTAGATCCCTGGACCGCAAATCCCTGGGCTCCTCCTGTCTGTACAGTATTGTGGTGACAGACACATGCCGCTGTGTCAACTTCTTATGGGTGCTGCGGATGCAAACCCAGGCTTCATCCTTGTGCAGCAAGCACTTTACCATTGAGAAAGCAGCTCCTAAGACTCAGCAGTTTTTGAAGTAGGAGAGATAATGTCTGATAATTGATTGATATGAAAATTATTGGGCCTTAAACAATCGTATCGAATAGGAGTCTCTGGGTGTAGGTTCAACAATTTGTTTTCAAATCTAGCCAGATAAATATCTCATACACTAGAGAACAATTGTTTTATGGTTTTCTTCAGTAATACAATGAGTGCTATTTCTGTCCATGGTCACATAAGAAACATTCCTTTCAAAAATCATTTCTGGAGCATCTAGCCCCCTTTCTATGCCCTAGCCCCCTGGACCTGCAGGTACAGCTAACATGGGTTCACACTCCGCACTCTGTGAATATGACCCTTTATACTTGTGCTGTATAATACCTACCATACCATATTTGTGGTTGATACAAGAAAAGCAACAGATAATGCTAAAGTAATCATGAAATATTCATTCTATATAGGGGGATTCCTTAAACTGGTCAACAATGACATATGCAAGTCAAAATCAGATACTTTGAAGAAACTACTTTGAAGAAAGGTTGCAAAATGTAGAGAAAATATTTTCTATTCAAATTCCGTAAGTACATTCACCGCGGTACCCATGACCATTTTGAAACCCAATAAGTATGGAGAGACAGTCTCTGGTCTCTTAACTTATCATTGCAGACATAAAACATGGAGATATCCTGCTGTTCCTTACTCAACACTCGCTTCAGATAGCAAAACCATTCACGTGGGTGCTCCTGACTCAAACCACAGCTCACAGGCTCCGCACAGCAGCTTCCTTGCTCTGATGAGGACACTCTCCTCTTAGTCACATGTGGGCTTGAGCAACTGTGACGACCTTGCTCAAAGGCATCATGAGGAATGATACGGGCAGGCTCTCCTGGCCTCAGTAACTTGCAATACGGTATAAGACATGTTCACAGTGTATATTTGACAAGCATCAGGTTCCTGCTTGTCAGTAGCTAAGAATAAAACAGAACATGATATTTCATGAGCTGGATTGGCTTGTTTCACTGTCCCCAGGAATTCATAACACTCATGTCAAGGAGATAACCTCACACATCACTGAACAGGGAAGATGTTCCTAAGCGTAGGAGGATGTCAACATAGGATCGTATCAAAACTCCAAAAGAAAAAGGTCAAGTTCTGAAACTATGTTCCAAATAAAATGATTTTATTTCCTTTCTACTTCCCAATTCTCATCCCACAGAATGCTCCATACACAGAATTTCGGAACTTCGAGCTACTTTTACCCTGAACTGTTTCTGGTCAGATCAGTGACAAGTCACATTAACAATGACATTTAATTCCATCAGTAGGTGACCAATTGTGTTAAGTGGTTTGGGTCCGTTGATTTCACTTAGTGGTCCTGTTGAATCTGATAGGCACCAACTTTTCTTGTGGCCCTGTGTAGCGATGGTGCCCAGAGCTGACTTCTGCTGAGCTATTATGAAGATGCTGGGCTCATATTCCAGAGTCCAGTGAATGACCCAAACACGTCTAAAGTTCGAGGCTTGTCATTTACCCCTGTCATTCTTCTTGGAAGAGAATACAGTCCTAAATTAAAAGTGAGAAGGCTAGAAATCAGGAAGTATTCAAATTAAGAAACTGAAAGTGAGAAAAAAAAATACTCCTTAGACCAGCTGGTCACACAAAAAAGTTACAGTTACCAACTATGCCAACAAATTTGAATTTAGATCATTAGATGCGATAGTTCCTTGCTTCTTTGGGTTCACAGCCTGGCTAGTTCAACTCTTTTTTGATTGGGAAGTTTAAGGACCTTATCCCCGCCCCCACATTATTCTGTGTCTCTTTTTCCTCTGCTTCTAAAATGGCTGCTGTAGGCAAGAAGGACATTGCTTCCCGCTGCTCAGAATGACAGTTCAAAGACAAAGACAAAAGAGTCTTTGTATTTTGCTGAATACCAGCGTACATCCTCTTCAATTAACACATTTGCGAAAACGAACTTAGGGCATTTAAATGCCCATTCCACACTTAGGTTACCAACAGGTAAGGTAGCCCTTTAAGAAAAAGATACCAGCGGCTCAGTGTGACCTTAGGTTTAAGATCTTTGCTCCTCTTTCCCAGCTGAGCAACTTTTCTTAAGAGTGGCAGCCTTGGTCAGTGTGGTGGTCGGAAAGAGTACAAGTACGGCCCAGAGCCAGCCCTGGTAGCAGCCATCCACTCCCAAAGTCCTCAGCCTCCGTGAGCCCTTACAGCACTCAGCTTATCAATTTACTTGCAAATGGCTCCCTGAAGTATTAACCCAGGTTAATTATTCGTCAAATATGATTATGCAATGGTAATGTAAAAAATCGGAAATGCAGGATGGAATTTTTCACTCCAGCGGTTTGGCAATTGTGGCAGCTGGTGGAGGAGCTGGAGTAATTACCAGGCCATTCCAGCTGGTGGATCAGCGCTCCGGTTCAGGAGGGGAAGGGGGAGAAAGGCAATAAAGGGCTGTAGGCGCGGGAGTACGAGCCGTGCCAATCGACGTGGGGAAATTTTCACAGCTGCTGGTGGTGATAAATGAGAAACGGTGGCCCTACTTCTAATCAATACATGTAAATGCTACTCATTACAGCCTTTATACACACTTCTCAATTAGCCTTTCCTCCCACTGGTAACAAGGAATGTCATGCTTTCTGGACTGTGAAAGTGGTTCAGTGCCGGGTTCACCTGCAGCAGAGCGACGCTGCTGGCTCCGGGCAGCAGGTGGGAACTGGAGCGCGGATTCCTGCTCAACATCAGGTGAATCGCAAGTGGCCCCTCTGGTTGAACAGGGCTGTTTCGGATGCCACTTGTTCACTAGGGGAAACTTGTCACACCCACATTCTGTATAGAATCTCAGAAGCGCTTTAAAACAGTGGCCAGAAGAGTTGGAGCCCAATATTCTCTTCCTGCTTAAAAACAACGAACTTATGTCTAAGTCGATTTTCTAAGAAATAAACTCATGAACACACATGGACCTGATTATGTGTAAGTCTATGAAGGATTTCCTGCTGTGGCATGTCTGGCTTCTTGTGTAGGGAGGTAAGCAAAACTTTATGCAGAAAAACTCCAAGCTGTCCTGAGCTTTAACCAACTGTTGGTTGCTCCATAAGAAACTCTTTGCAGCAATGGCTTGATGTGGGATGCGCCTCTGTATGCTGTGAACACCACTGGGGAATAAAGAAGCTGCTTTGGCCTGTTGATAGGGCAGAACTTAGGCAGGTGGGAAAAACTAAACTGAATGCTGGAAAAAGGAAGGCGGAGTCGGAGAGAAGCCATGTAGCCCCCACCAGAGACAGACAAAGGATAGAACTTTAGCCGGTAGGCCACAGGCACGTGGTGATACACAGATTAGTAAAAATGGGTTAAATTAAATGTAAGAGTTAGCCAATAAAAAGCTAGAGTTAATGGGCCAAGCAGTGATTTAATTAATACAGTTTCTGTGTGATTATGTTGGGGCTAAGTGGCCAGGAACTAACTAGTGGCCCTCCTTCAACAATAGCTCAGTTTCTTCCTTCTCCATGAAGGGCATCTCCATCAGGCATAAAGTTACCTGATGGCTATATTAAAAAACTAACTTTTTTTAAAAAAATGTGTCCTGCTCCACTGACACAGAGTTCCCTGCCTGCCAGATAGATGGAGGGAAGTGATTAGAATTAATAGCCTCCGTTTGTTTTGATTCCTTTTACATGAAATATAACTTTACCCCAGTTAAAAATAGTCCTATAGAAAAAAATCTATAAGGACCCTCTAACACATACACACACACACACACACACACACACAATCTACTTATAAAAGTTATATTTTACTTGACTTCTATAGAAATACTTCTGAATAGTTATAACAATACTTTTGAAAGTTTGAATTGTTGCATAAGGAAAAATTCCCCCAATTTGGGCTAAAAGTAATATGCAAAGATCCACACATTTGAATATTTATTGTTCTGCCTGTCTGTCTGTCTTTAGCTATCGTCAATCATAGGCACATGAATTTGTGTGGTTAGTTTGCAAATAAATAATATTTTGATTGCCAAACAACTGTTAGAATTAAATACCACAGAATGATCATTACTTCAGAACCAAATTATATAAGTTCACTGTGTATTAAAGAGAAGGGGGCCAAGTTTGTTATGGGGGCTAAATGGGTAATCAGGCATACTTATAAAGGCTTCTTTAAAGAACAATTTATATTGAAATCAAATTTCAATTTCAGCCAAGGGCAGTGTTGATGATTTGCCATTCACAAAACATCACTGTGTTCTAAGGACACTTGGACACAAGGTGGAATACAGAAAGATGGGTGAAATTTCTACTCTTATGGCTTCCTTGGAATCATCTTAATATCTTTCTCAATGAGAAAAATGAGAGCAGCTGTCCCTGCGAAGAAATTGAGAAATTATCACCAAACACAAGTTATCCAGTTTTTCTGACCACACTAAGAAATGCTCCAGGAGCAAGATAAGGCAATTCACCCTTGAATCTTTTCTGCCTTTTGGTCGCTTTGAACACCAGAGAGGCAAGCATGTCTTTTCAGATATGTTTATTTTCACTATGGTATTCCAAAAGCAATATCCACTCTTATCCTGATCCTGGATTTCTAACTGAATTTAGACAGTCTTTTACTAAATAAGGATGTGCGAGAGAGATTTGTTCTTGGAGTCCAATCTGCTCATACGGAATTTCAGCTGAATTTCTTTTCTAAGGTAAATGTACTTTGTTCACTCCAAAGAAACCTTAAATCAGAGAGCGGGAATAACTTGTGATTCTAATAGGAGATAAGAAATGGCTTATATCTAGCTGCTGGGCTGCCTGAGAGTGCATGGCGATCACAGATTTAAGCATCGGGATATCTTTGGTTTTCTTTGTTGTTGCCTTGCGAGACACAGAATGATAATAAAATACTGCCAATTTCATCTTGTGTACACTTGGCACTGATATTAATCAGGGTCTTGGATAAAGACGAACAGTAGAATTGTGTATACACAGGAACCCTAAACATTCAGTCTATATGTAAGAATATTTCCTAATGCTTACCATTAAACTAGAGATAGACATCTAATGTAGTTCATTTAGACATAATAATCTAGGTGTCCCAATATGCGAATGTTCAAATTCATTGCATAGGCTCCATGACAGTCCTAGATGCAATTCATGCCTGGGATTCAGCTCCCCATATTTAAGAGACAGAGCTGTTCATAAGTTTTCTGGTTCACATAGAATTGTTAGAACGGGATTCATAAATGTCACTTGACCTCATGTTTTACTTCTAGGGAGAGGATATGGTTAAAAAGAAAATGAATCCACAAAGGCATAACAATACAAATTCCTACAAATGACCTGAACTTATTCTTCTGTGTAGGACACCCAGATACCCTCACTACCTTAAATCTGTTGGTGTCATTCGAGCCTGCATGTGGTCAGTTCAAACAAGAGGAATTAAAGTCATGTTAGCAGTCTGTAGGATATAGGAATTTATTTTCCTGTCTTGGAGATTTTGGGGTGCTACCTGAAATAAATCTCCCCAGGTGTTCATATGACCTAATCTCTCCCTACAATCACATCTCAGCTCCATTGTCCTCATATAAAACTATTGTGCATAACATGAGTTCAGCCGTCACTCTTCCAGTCTTTATTGTTTTCAAGCCCTGTCTGTCCTTCCCTTCCTTTCCTCCCATCATTTGTCCTTCCCATCCCACACTGTAGCTTCTAGAGCATAACACACCCTCAACAGTGCTTGAATGAATGAATGCTGCCTATTTAAGACAAGGTCCTGTAAGTCCAGTAGTTGGGAAGCAAAGGCCAGAGAATCAGGAGTTCAAGGTCATCGTTGCCTATGTAGCTAGCTTGAGGTCAACCTGGGATATATAAGGCTGTCACAATGAATAAATAAAATACTGAACATGTATAAAGTCACCATCTTTTTAGTAAAGAATCCAAACTTACTGTCTCCCACAGAAGTCCCAGGCACTTGTGATCAATGGGTACTGCAAGTGGTCAGGCGCAATTGAGACGTGCTATCAGTATGAGCTACACACAGACTACAAACACCTTATAGAAGCAGAAAGGAAAGTATATAAAATCCCTCATAGAATGTTTAAACGTTTGGGAGGTTGGAGAGATGGCTCAGTGGTAAGAGCATGTGTTGCTCTTCACAGAGGACCTAGATTTGACTCCCAGCACTGTTATGGTTTCTCACAACTCTCCGTAATTCCAGTTCTAGAGGACCTGATGCCAGATTTTGATTCTGTAAGAACCAGTAATGCATGTTGTACATAAACTTAAATGCAGACCAAACACTCGTGTACATAGACTAAGATGAATAAAACTAAAATATCCTTTAAAAAGTTTAAATTTTTAATCTCGGTAATTTAATTTGTGTGTTGAAATAGTATTTTATGCATGAGTCTGAATAAAATTTAAATTTAATTAATCCTATTTCTTTTTATTTTTATAATGTTGTTACTAGAAAACTTAAAGTTACTCATGTAGCTTCGTTGGGCTGTGAATTGCTAATGACCTGCAGCACATCACATACTCTTCAGTCCACTAGGCTAGCATGTCACCCTGCTCACACTCAGTATCAATATATGCCTTACAGAAAAGCATATGTTGGTATATATTATAAATATCTATAGATACCTTTGTATGTGTTTAATAGAGATCATACATACATTTGGTTCTGGCTTTCTTGTGTGTAGTGTTAGAGTATTAGCTGTCATGCCAAGAGCTCTGAATCACCAATAGGATGACAACTCACGTTGGTGACTAGAATATGATTAGAACAATCCTGAGCCAGATCCATCATCTTTACTTCAAAATCTACACTGTGTGGAAAAATACCAATGCAGTTCACACAATCTTTTCTAGAAATAGAAAAGATCACAGTACACAGTTAACGAACATAGACTAACTATGAGGGGGTGCTCATGGATAAATACAACCAAGAGCAGATTATTAGCAAAGCCATGCAATATCCATCCATTTTCAGATCCATAGCTCAGATATGATGTCACCCTCTCACAGATGGACTTTCCTAGAAGTCCTCCTGTCCTCCACCTGGTGACTTTTATACCAATCCAAGTTTTCCAGTTTGTGAATCCTAGGGGATAAAGGATGTGCCTCTGCTTTGCATTGCTTTGCTTTGCTTTCCCTGGGGTCCTTTGGATGTGGTATGTGCACAGATGCCCATACTGCTGGGAGAGCTTATACCTCAGCCTGTGAATTGTTACCACAATGAAGTCTAGTCTCCACATTCAGATAAAGATGTGTGTCTTTGCTGTCTCCTGTAAGAGCTGATAATGAGCCAGCCGGGAATGGAAGCTGTCACTTTGCATTGAATCAGCGCAATCTGAACAATGTAAAGAAATTAAAAGCTCCTGGTGGCAGAGGATCCCATTTCAGTCATCAGCTGTGGCAGGGACAGGCACCATTCAGGAGGCTAGAACCAGGGAAAGCTTTGGTCCTCAGGGGATTTCTTGCTAATGCTGCTTTATGCCCCACTTCTTTTTAATGTACACCAAGAACAAATAAATCGTTATTTTTTGTTTTTGTTATTATTTAAGCCTAGCTACTGTGGGTGGAGAGGGATTGAAGTGGGAGTTGAAGGAGGAGAAATATCACAAAGAAAAAAAACCTAATGCATTAATCTATCCAACAAGAGAACGCAAAAACAAATGTATATGCAAAAGCATATTTGTGTTTTAATGTGAGAAAAAATGATAATGAATATAAAATGTAATTCTTTATCTTCTCTCTATCTTCCCCCTCTCTCCATCCATTTCCTCCCTTCCTCCCTTTTCTCTTTCTCTCTCAGGCCTGCTGAAAATGAATGAGACTAGCAAGCCCAAGACTGATTCTTATTTCAGGCTCAGAAATATGAAAAAATGTAATATATTTTTTAACAGAAAGTCTCAGAATATATGCTTCAATCTTGGAGGTTCAAAAAAAAGGCAGCGAATCAGGCAGAAGGACAGAAGGTTACAGATTAGTACTGGTCATTGCTCAAAGAGTATGGGTTATAAATAATAAAGGAGGAAAGGGTGAAGGACACTAAAATATAACTGGGAGCCACAACGGAATAATCAAAGCAGAGAATCTAATTTCAGCTTTAAAATACCAGCCAGCATTGACTTCCTACTCGGGGATCTTCCTGCTAACACTGCCAAAGACACAGCATGCCTTCTTCACATATACATGGTTTCAAGTGTCAAGATAGGTACAGGCTAGTGTGTGACTTCATGCCTAACATTGTGGTAGCTTTTATTCATTTATAAAGAGAAAATAATTTTTCTATCATCAGTTAATAAGAAGGGTGGATAAGAAAACAACAGACATTTTTGTGTCAAAGCCCAGGATCTACAATCTTGTATAGGACATGATACATGGACATGTTAGGAAATATCTAACATTAAGAGTCCCTTATGTACTTCGTTGCTTTCACTCACCTTTTCAGATTATCTATAGAGGACATGAACTTTACATTCTGTCATACATAAACAGCACACATAAAGACAACATAAGGAAAGGAAATGTACAAGCTACTAGAAAGCCTAAAGATTATGCCTTTGCCAAGTGTCTCGGGCAAACATGAGAAGATTCAGCCTCAGAAGGACACTCTAGGTTACAGAGTCAGTAACATGTGCAAGATGCACGTCTTCAGAAATGTCTGAGTCACACAATGTGTGTCTGCTAAACACTTTTAGTTCTTCTCCTATGCCAATAGGTTCTGGTTTTGTGACTGTCAATTATATCTAACCTGCTCCTGTGAAATAGTACTCAGTATGAGACCGTGGTAATGTAAGAGCCCCAGAAGGAAGGGAGTGTCTGAGGAATTAAACTCTGTAATATGTCTACGATGTCGTGATTGTCATCATCTCAGTGACACTAGCTATAATGACAACAGCCAGAATGCTCATCATCTTGAAAGCCATGCTTGTTCATTTCAAAATACAACCGGCTGTTTCATAAGAGAGCAGTTGCTGATCTCTTCTGCGTGGTTCAGTGTAGCTTTAGAAAATGCACAAAGACAAGTAGAAATTTCGTAGAGGGTTGAATTTTGTAATAAAATTATTAGGAATCAAAGTAGTCATTTCTACTGCCCTTGTCCTCCAAAGCGGTCCTTCTAGACCTCCTTCCAGACAGTTTAGTCGTTCATTTGGACCTGGCCTACCATGAGTGAGTCAAGAGGAGCACATAAGCTCTGGAGGATATTCAGGCAGAGCGCAGGCTGCAGTGCTGTGGGTGTGCTCAGATGCATTTTTATTCCCTATATAGAAATGTGTTTCAAAACTGGTAACTTGATTTTTCTCCTTGACATACGTGAGGCTGCTGAAATGTCACTGTGTAGAACTGTAAATAAAAGAATAAAAATTACAACAAAGGTCATGACGATCAAGGAAAGCTAAAAACTCCTTCTCCAGGAACCTGAGGCACCATTGCTCAAAGGCAGTGCACTGAGAACCTACAGGTGCCGAGTGAGCAAGAGGTAATAGAAATGGCATTGTGGTTTTTGAAATTTTTACTGAGCCACAAAGGACAGTGGCTGAAGCACCACCCTCAATCTAAACACACCCAGAATTAACAGACAATGGATTTTCTAAAATCTGGAAAGAGAACCGTGCCTATTGGAAAAAGATTATCCCAAGGACTAGTGAAAGCATTGCTCGCACAAGAATCCAATCAAACAAATGCTCCATTTCTTAGTGCCCTTCTGTACCCATGATGCTGTGGGAACTCAAGTCTATGCTCTATACTAGCATGGCTCTTTGATGAAACAATTAACTCCCCTAAGAGATACGGGATTCATTCCATACCCAGAAAAATGATAAATAAAATAACTAAGACAGAGACAAACCTGTCAGATATTACAGCCTATTGAGAGCCCAAGTTTGCTGGCCAACATAATTCTTTTGTATCATTTAGGCATTGGTTGAGGAGCTACTATTTTTGTTAGCCATCGTGACAGCTGATTTGTGATAAAGCTTTAATCGGTTCAATGTATATGGGCCCATATTCATATGCAGGGAACTGAGGCTCAGAGAGGTTAAGTGACTTGCTTAAATCACACAGCTCCAGCTGTTGAAATGAACACACACACACACACACACATACACACACACACAAACACGGCATTTAGTTGACCCATAATCAGCAGGCAGGTTGGGATGAGAGCAGTCAGTTGAGCACTATGGGCAGGAAATATTTCTGCTTATTTCCCTCCCTTGAAATTGCAAATATCCTCCAACTCTCTTTAAAGGTAGTTGTGTATACTTCTCAGAGATGAGGTTGGCTCTTGTGACGTGATCTCTGGCTCTCTGCACTGCGGACCAATCTCTGTGTATCATGTAAACTTCACAGATCAATCACACTGCAGTTCAGGAACATCCATGCCTTGTAGGTTGGTTGCAGCACAGCTTTAAGAAGTGCTGAATATTCATGGGAAATGTGAAGACACACTTCATTAAATAACTATTTGTGAAAAATCTTCAATGAGAGGGTTAAGATTACATTACAATTAGTTATGAAAATGAAAAGGGAATCAGATCCCTCTCTTGGGCACCTCAGCAGTGATAACCACCTTGGCTGTTTATTACATATTCATATCTGCTTTAACTGATCTTTCCTTCTGGATGGGTATGCACACTTCTGAGTGAAGATAGGCCAGTCAAATGCACACATTACAGGAGAAAACCACATGTGTATCATGCGCTTATTTAGGGTAAAGAAGGGGGAAGAATAAGAAGTATGTATTTTGTGAGGAAACTATTGATGGATCTTTTTTAGCCAGATGGGAAAATCATTTGTAAACTGCTTATCTTAAACATACCACTTAGCAAAGAGTTCTGGTGACAGAAAATCCTGGATGCCGGAAAGCTGAAAGTAAAAGCTAACACGGGAGTGGGTGTGGGGCTTTGTCTTTGCTCTGAACTGGGGAAAGAGTGCTACACAGGTGGCGAGAAGACGTGACAGACGAGAAGATTGTGGTTTCTGAAGTACTGGCAGCTTGCTGGGTTTGTACCTTGTCAATGGTGAGACTGGGCGCAAAACTGGGGCTAGGACATGCCTAGGTCATTGTCTTAATAGGTAGGCTTTGACCTTTTAACCTTTCCACTAACAGCAGCCCCCCCTCCCTCCTCCTCTCTAGCCGCCCTTCCTCCCTTCCACTCTTTCAACAATATATAGCTAAAACAACAGTTTTACACAACAGTAGCTGCCCTTACATATTATACATGCTGTCATTTCTTCACTGTGGGTCATAGCAAGAAGCAATGTTGAAAGATCAGAGTTCTAGCTAGGTGGCAGAACAGAGTCTTGTAAACTATCAAGAAAGTCTGTCACAGCACCAAACCTGCTGGTTCAATCATTTCTCAGACCCTTGCCATTTCACCAGTCCTGGACCCCTGTGAGGCCTTTTGGAGACAAAAGTTTGAAAAGGTAAAGTTTCAAGTAAGAAAACGTCAGAGCACAGTGCCGTATTATTTTTCAAATCAAAGGATGCGGTACTTCGTTCACAGGATTCTGAAATGTTCCACCTTTTTCCAATAGAAATAAATGTTATTAACCTACAATATTGATTTTTAACTCTAGGTGGAAATTAACACTTAAAAATAAAATAGAGAAGAAATGAATATAAATATTTTCAATATGAAGATGGTCTTGCCGAGTTGTCAATGAGTTATGGACTTTAGGTTTTCTTTGAAGCTCTTTGTCATGCAATAACTGTGGAGAAGCAGTGAATTTCATCACTCAACAATTAATATTCCCAGAAATATAATCTGTATAATACTTTCTTGATTCTGATTCAAAATAAGAATTTTCACGAAAGGTTGTCTATTGCACTGGTGTATCCTGTCCCATGGTGTGACCATTTTAACTATATGAGGTAGTGTGCTAAGATGCATTAGATTTGGTCCAGTACTGAATTTGTTTGATAAAATAATATCAGACTCATGAGGTTGATGCGCTCTGCTCAGTAGATGTCTGAGGCAACAACTGGCAAACTGGACCCATGGAGTGCTGGCTTTAGCTTCTTCCTGCTCCGAGACACCTTATCCTGCCTGGATTTTAGTCCATGCCATTTCCAACAGTATTAACTGAGAGTCTGTCCTCGACCTCCACGAACTTCAGTACACTGTTCATGCCTCTCTCCGTTTTGAAGTGCAAGCCCTCACTTGGGACACATTATTTTATAGCTGAAAGACTTACAAAATATATTTTTTAACTTGTAAAAACTGTGGCATTAACAAGATCGTCACTGGTTTATTTTGATTATTATATAGTTTTTAGAACAAGTTTTTAAATCTATTTATATTGCTTACTAACAGCCCAGTAGCACATTGTTTGAAGTCAGCTGCCACTAAGACTCATGGGAAATGGTGTATTTTTTTCCTCTTTCCTTTTTTCTTAGTTTACTTTCAAGTCTATATTTCTATGATGCTTACACAGTTATCATGCACATGTGCCTTAAAATTGAAACTGTTACAAGTAGTAATTATTTTGAATTATTTTTAAACTTTTGTCTTAATGATATTCTTATCTACCTAGCAAATTTCCACAGTTTGGTGGTTGGGTTCCATCTTGGTGAGTTCTCCAGTCTGCAACATGGACTCACTTTCTATACTTGGTAAAGGCAATTATTCTCCCCTCTTCCCAAAGTTTAGTGACTGGGTTTGAGGTCATCCCTTCTGTTTGATTTGTCTTTGGAGGTTTGTATCTTGTACATTCCTGTATGGGTATGTTCACTGGGTTTCAGGGGAAAGTAGAAAGAAATGCTTCATCATCTGGTTTATCTGTGCAGGGATTTTAGTCTTCAATTATTAGTTCTTCCTTTGTCCCTCCCTCCCCCCTCCGTTCTTCTGTCTCCCCCTCCCTCCTTCCCTCCTGTTCTCTAACTGCTGATGGGATCAGCATGATTCTGGGTTTCTGAAGGTAGAAAATGCTGTAACTCAAGCTTCACACCCTTCTAGATTTTTCTCTTCACCCTCCTCGGCTCCATACCCCAGGCCCAAGTTTTTCTGCAGCCACAAGATTTATTATCATAAAGATGTATTATATAACAAGCCAAACAATAATTCATTTGCTATTAAGAAATTTTCTGGGTATAACACTGCTGAATTCTCTTGAAATATACTCTCTCTTTCAAAAACACAAAATTGATATGCACCTGAAATCACAGGCCTCCTGGCTATAATTCACTTACAAATGGGAGCTGTCTTGGGCTCACCATACAAAGAAAGTGCACATTATACAAGGTCACTTCAGATAATTTGGGATGGGTTTTTAATTTCCTCCTCTACTTTCTCCATAGCTATCTGAGATACCGTTTGAGGTTCTGTTTCTAGTTTTATATTTTATTTCCTTATGAGTTTTTTTTCTTGATGTGCAATAATGCTTGTGAGATGTTTACAAAAAAAAATCTCAACGTGATTAAGAGGATTTAAAAGTTTCTGTCCACGGGAGGGAAATCATCAGCATAGATGACACTGGGAAGAAAGGAGAACAATGTCACAGAGAAGGGGATGGGGCTGGTCAAAGAGTAAAAGTCAACAAACACCCAAGGAGAAAGGTTGTATGAGCAACAGATTAGCCCCCAAGAAGAGGACTTTGGGGAGAGAGACATCTGGTTTCAAATATCCCACTCTCTTCCGGTGCTGCGGTACTGCCCTAACAGTCTCTTCACTCCCTCACCTAAACAGCAGGGGCTGGAAAATTTCAATGACATTAGACAGGGAATGTTCAAAGCTAGGGGCTTGACTACTGGTGGGAAGATGTACTCAGCAAATGGCAGTTAATAGTGACAGGGCACAAGATGAAGTAACTGACTTCACAATTCTCCTTATAGCTGACTGGAGTGCGCAAGTCTAAAATGGCAATAGATGGGACAGTAGAGGACTTGTCTCTGATCTGTCTCACCAATAGAGGACAAGCGTGCAAAGTTGAAGCTGATAGATGATTAAAGGAATAGCTCTACAATCCAGGTATAGACAACCATTCTTAGAGCTACATACATTTATGGGTAAGGAGAAAGTATGTTTTATTTTAAATCTCATTTTTTTTCTTCCCAGTATTATAATCCCGCAAAATAAAAATGGCAGCATCCAACCCGGCATGGTGGAAGATGCCTATGACCTATAACACACAAATATGTCTATAATCGATAGCACATAAATATGCCTATAATCCATAATACACAAGTATGCCTATAACCTATAACACACAAATATGCTTATAACCTATAACACACAAATATTCCTATAAGTGATAGCACACAAATATGTGTATAACACACATATATAGGATACTAAATCAGGAAAATCACAAATATGAAGTCAGCCTGAACTACACATTGAGATTCTGTATAAAATAACAAATAAATAAATAAATCTAAATTAAATACAGAATACCAGGCCCTTATCATTAGTCTTGAGTTGATCACTTTCTTCCTCCCCACTAAATAGCACACCAGCCCAAGTCTGAGGTTCCTGTGTTTTCTTCTCAGAAGATGAAGAGGAGCTTCTTCTGTCATTTCTACATTTCCACAGAAACCAAGAATATTTGGCAAGTGTTATCTTTTAAAACTGTGAGGAGGTTCTCTGTGGAAGGAGCAGGGACAAGAAGAGACACTGGGGTAAAGCCATCATATTTGGAGAAACCAGAGCACAAGGGGCAGAGAAGTTAGGCGAAAGGTCAGTAGAAGGGGTTCATAAAGCAAGCACTAAAGGTTTGGGGTGGTCTGAATTTATAATGAGGGGAAATATGTCAGTCTGTTGAGAAGATGCGGTGTCCACACACCCCTGTCACTCACAGGCCGAATCTGGGAGAGCAGAGGGGCATTGAGGAGAAGGGCCTGGCTCTCTCTGCAGGGCGTTAGTTGTCCTCACAGGGACCAGTTGTACCTTATAGTTCTGGCCTGTCAAATAAAGAGCTGTAGTCGTCTCCAAGACTTGTTCTCCATCCTACCTGGTGTTGGGGGTCTCTTTTCTGTCTTTCACAACTAGGACTTCACTTGTGTGTTGTATATAACTGCTAATCTCTATTTTAGCTCCCTAAACCACTGCAGTTTTTATTTGTCTAAATCAAAGGACTACAGACAAATAATGCAAAGACACATATATCGACCAGCCTGCCTCTCCATCTGCATCTGCTCTCATTGTATATGTGGACAGACTGACTTTATATTCAACTTCCATGAAATGTACAATTCTTATTAGCAAAGGCATACTTAATAATTTATTTAAGCAATTTAGCACAAAAATATAATTTAAAATATGCAGATGAGTGTGTATATGTGTATTATGTATGTAATATGAAACTACAAAGGAAGCCAAGAGAAGGCCAAAAGGGAGCTTAAGCCATTGACAGAGAGGGTGATAAAGTCAATGTGACATCATAGTGACATAAGGGACACTGGAAGGCGACAAACACAGCCAAGGGACGGGAATGAAGAGAGACCAACAAAACAAAGTGTGTGTGAAACATTAAAAAACCACATTACTTTACACATTAATTCTTCAAATGCAAGTGATCAGATAAAATACCGTTAAACACTAAAAGCAATTTCCCTTTGAAATACGATTTAACCACCTCACTTTATGGTATAAGTATTGTAATTCATCACCTTACCAGTAACAACAACTGAAATAAAATCTCTACTCTTTAATCCCATCAAAAGTCGGTTCCATCTCTTTTGCCAAGAGAAAAAAAAATCTCCATTGTTTTTTATTAACTTGAGGTGATGATTTCCATGTGAATGATATTGTTTATTTGTTCTTTCCCCACATCTGACCTTATTTCTTAAAGAAATGTGGAATATTGCTTGGGGCTTTTCAAATGCAGAAGGCTAGAAGAAGAATAATCTCCACCCAAAAGAGGTTTTAAGACTCACCTATCCATTGACCCATGAAGGGTAAACGCTAAATTCCTAGAGCCAAATATGCATTTTGACCCTGCAGAAGAGACGAATGGGCTTATCTCCTATTTACATTATTGTAAGTGGGTACAATTTTTACCACTTTGAAAGGTGATAATCATGACCACTGTCACCATCACCAGACTATTAGCACTGGCAGAAATAATAAAACAGCTTTATTTACCCATAACCTCCTCAGTAGAATTTATTTTATATGTGCATTCTAGCTCCCTTTTCCCTGTCTATAATCAACATATGTGTACCAGTGCATTCATGGATTTCTCCTTCTCTGTCTGTATTCTCTTTTCTTTCTTTTTTTTCCTTTTCCTTCCTTCCTTTACTTCTTTCTTTCTTTCTTCCCTTCTTCCCTTCCTTCCTTCCTTCCTTCCTTCCTTCCTTTCTTTCTTTCTTTCTTTCTTTCTTTCTTTCTTTCTTTCTTTCTTTCTTTCTTTCTTTCTCTTTCTTTCTCCTGCTTTGTAAACTTTATACCCTGACACTGATAGATTCCTTTTTATTTTTTTTCATTCTTTACTGAGCATCATCTAACTATATTGTACAGGCTGTCCAGTAACTGGTTACACAACTCAGGCTGTCCTCAAACTCATAATCTTCCTGTCTGTACCTCGCTAGTGCTGGGATTCCAATCATGCTCTACTATGCCTAGATAAGCCACTTTTTAAGAGATGTTTCTTGAATCTATATTTTAAAAGTATTCTTGGTGGTTTTGCTGTGGTGTGTCACTAACAGGTATAGTCACAGTGTTCATGAGTTTGAGGTTAATGTATCTACCAGGGAATTCAAGATCTTGAACGAGGCAAAACAGTGAACTGTAGTTTCATTAAACAAAACCATAGAAGCAGCAATATCAAAAAAAAAAAAGAAAGAAAGAAAGAGTAAGTTTGGATCTAGACGGAGGGATTTCTGGATTTTTCTCCCAGTAATAGCAATGCATGTATGCTCTTTTCTCCATCAATGCTTTCCTTCAGCCAGCACTTGGGACCAACCAAGATACAGCACACAGGAAGCAAGTGTGTTCTAGTAAGTGTATGATAAACAACTCCAGATGATTCACACATTATTTGGTCTGGGTTAGATTTTGTGGAAATGAGGTGCCTTCCTGGTTTACAGACACCAGAGACGAGGTGTTTCTGAGGCACAGTCCCTGAAGAGTCAATTTGTGGTAAAAGTAACGAGTCTAGAAAGATGTAGTACCAATGCATCCAGTCCTTCAGCTTTCTAGGTCTTCTGTTGAGTGGACTGGGTCCGCGGCTGGATCTGTAGGAGCCTCCATCTTCACCACCACTTACTTCATTAGTCATTCATAACTTTACAAAAAATTCTCATCTTATTTCCTTAAGTAGCTCCCCTCTCACTTACCCTCTGAACTTTCTATTTTAACTTGATGAGAAAACATAAGCTTTATTTCCCCAGGGTGGAGTGTCCCAACTAATGTCCCAGTCTCCTTCAGCTCTGAACCTGAGCCTGGCCTCGCCCTGGGTAAGACAGTTCCATGCAGGTATTTTAAATTTCTTCCAAATTTCAGAAAAATCCTTTTTTTCATTCTTGCTTCTTCACGTGCACACATGTACACACACACACACACACACACACACACACACACACACACGTGCATGTGTAAGTATCAAAACAAAACTCAACAAGACTAGACTACTTTCTCCCTGGTCTTTTACAAACCCTACTGATATATTTCTCCAAAGATGGTACTAAGAGAACTTACTCTGAATTTAAATTCAAGCAAGAGCTAAGAATTTTTCTCTAAGTTTCTTTTTTATATCACGTTTCTTTGTCTTATATCTGAGGTGATTCAAGTTTGAAGCCAAGATACCTATGTGAGTTGTCTGAGTCTTGGAATAACTTTTTTCCCTGTAAGACTAAAATTATAATTCAAAAAATCTTAACTGTCTTATAAAATCATGAGTAGTTAATTAGAGGGTTAAAAATATAAACATCTAATCTATAATGGCTTCAGATAGCAGTGTCTTTTCTCAGGGGGTGGAACAGTAGCAATCTGATTAGCATTGCTAATGAGCACAAATCCTTTTAACACACAGCAATTCCATAGCCACACAGCCACATCTAATTCATATTCCAGGTTGCCAGTCAAGTTTCATTTTTGTTCATTTGATCTATGAACTTTTTCAAGTAAAATACTGATTTGGGGGATATAATTGGTCTCTGGAGGGGATGATGTATTTTTAAAAAGTAATACAAAAAAAATCCACTCAATACTTAAGCTCCGATAATTTCATGAGGATATTGAAAAAGCTTGCCAGAGTCACTCAGTTTAAATATTGTTGAGATTTTTTAACACGTCTTGTCGGTCCTATGTTTTATTTTTGCCTATATATTAGCTATATTGAAAAACAAATGAACTAAAAAGTTTTTATGATTAAGTATAGGACCAATTATTACAAAAAATGCAATCTGTTGTTAACAGGACCTTTGTGCTATGTGCTACCTCAAGAATACAGAATACTTTGTTGTTAGAAATACTTTGGGGGTAGTGAATGTGTGTTACATGTATGAGCGTGCATATACATGTGAGGTCTGTGTGCAGGTGGGTACTCGGGCAGAGGCCAAGAGTCAACATCTGGTGTCGTCTTCTATTACTCTCCACAGATTTTCTAAGACAGAATTCCTCACTAAATGTAGAACGCATTTTTTTTTGCCAGACTAACTGATGAGGGATCCCTGGGTTCTTCAGTCTCCTACTTATAATTGCTGTGAGTATAGGCCATCTGCCACCATACAGGTTTTCTCTGGGCACTAAGAATTCTAACTTGGGTCTTCGTGTTACACGGGAGGTGCTTTAGCCCCTGAGTCATCTCCCTGTCCCCCAAGAGTACTTTTAATTTAAGGTTACTTTTTCTAGCAGAATTTTACCTGCATTTATCCAGCTAAAAATAGCACATGACCTTGTTGATTTTGAAATTATAGCTAAGTACAGTTCTTAAGATTATGTACCAACACATTTAACCAGTTTTTCAAGGACTAGAAGTTCACAGAGTTGTAGGCTTGGAGGGTTACTATGTGATCATCTGCATCCCATCTAGCAGATCATTCATCTCTTCCTGAAGATTTCTAATGAGGGAGGCTCCCAACTCCTCAGCTACCATTACACCTTCACAGTTCTACTAGATAATCTTCATGTATTGCACCGAAGGCAGCTACCCATGACTTCCTGAGCTTTGTTGCCATCCCAGAAGTTATCCAGACTGAACCTGGAATTTCGCTACACTTAGAAACCCTTCCTAGTGTTTGAAGACTTCTTCTGTGGCTTCTAAGTTTCAAGTTCTGGAGTTTGACTGTGGTGTCTCATGACTGAACCCTTGTGTTGATGTGACTGTGCAACCCTTTGCTTTTCAGGGAAGTTTCCACAATTAGCTTGGTTTCTTTGATTTCAAAACTAAATGTAGCTCATTTTCTGAAGCAGCCATGTCAGTTGGTTCATTTGCATACACCTTTCTATATAATATATATATATATGCATCTAATCTATAGCTAAAATATTTATCTACTATTATAATGCAGCTATTGGATGCAATGGGCAACATCTATGATTTTAATATTTGTCGCATTGTTTATGCAAAGAAATATGAACTGAAATATAGAATAGCTCAGCAGAGGACATATAATTATCTTAATATGAACAAAAACAAAACTTTTCACTTTAACTTCACTATCCACATAAATTTAAATACTGAGTAATTCATAAATATCTTATTTCTTGAAAAAATATTGGTAGTAGAGTAGAAAATGCTAGCACAATAGTACAAATGCCTTCATCATCTTCCTTGAGTTAATAACTCTTAGCAAAATCTGTTAATCTTTTTGGGTTCTCATAAACTTGAAGTTAATATGTCAAGACAAACAGAACAAAGAGTCTAAGGATTAATACCCTCTAATCAATTGTATGGCAATAATTATTTAAGAATAAACTTCGTTGGAGAAAAGTATGGATATATATATTCACACAAACATTAGTATCAATCAACACAGTAAGTGTAATTCTTGCTAAATAAAATGAATATATAGAATATATCTAGCCACCTTCTATATACTTGTAATTTTATAGCTTTCTATTTCATGTGAAATCCAGTGCAAGTTTCTGTAATAAAACTACTTACAACAGTCTTACAAAAATGAGACTGTAAATGTACTTATTATTTGACTCATATAAAAGCCATTCATGCCATTGCCAAACATTCTAACTGGATGTCAGAGCCTATTTCCATGTATTTGATCAAGTAAAGAGAAAGGAAATTAGAAGGGTACATATTGAATCTTCATTTACCAGCAATACACACAAACTCCTTGCAGAATCATAGTGTTTTGAGTAATAAAAAGATTATTTTCTCGTTTATTCATGTTACTAACTGCATGAAACTTTTAGAAAGTGTACTTTCAGTAGATTTATGTTATTAGCATGTTTACTACCACTTTCTCATTTTTACACCATCAACAAAATAGTAGACCAAGCACTGGCTAATTTCCAATATGTAAACAGTTTCTCAATGCCCAATTACAAGCTATCAGCATGATATCATTGAACACAGAGCTGAGAATGAACTCACAATAACATCTCATATCTGTGAGGTGTGAATCTGAACTTTCTGCCAAAAGCCACTCACTAAAGCTTTGGTAACCTGCCTATGGTGCAAGGGAACCCTGAGGAGATGGGTTTTCGAGGGAGAAAGAAGGTCACTGTGAGAACATGCCCTGAGGAACACATTGGGTCATGCTTCACCACAACCCTCTTTCTCAACAATGAGACAATGAGGCCACAATGAGGGTCGTGTTCTGCTTTGCCACATTTGATTTTAGTGTACTTTATATAATTGTAGGATTAAATAGTTGAATTCATAGTAGGCAACTGTTAAGTGGCTGCAAACACAAAATTCTTGAAAATGTAGACTTTCTCTTTCCCACAGCCATGAGTCAACCTCAGGCATCCATATGGTAGAGCTAGATAAGTGTGGTTCTTAAGGTATACCTTGACTTCTAGACTTCTTCCTGAACTTCCTGCAGTCATTAATTTAAACTAGAAATATCACTCAGAATAACTTCATCAAAAATTACATTTGTACACTATATGCTTTATACTCTGTAATACATGCAAGAACCTTATCTCTAATAAGTATTTCAAGTCATTAACATACAATATAAAGTAAAGACACGAAAACAATATCTTTGCCATCTCATGAATACATCATAATTTCATACAGAAGTTATGTCACTGAATATACCAAACCCTCATCCTGCTGGTGGAAGGAGTACCTCGTAGAATAAGCTATATTGTCACCGTCATGGGGGTGAAAGCAGTGTCTTTGGAATGCACGGTCATGCTATGTTAATTTGCGCTGGGAAGAACTTATTCCTTTGCAAACGCAATCTCAGGCTAAATAACAACAGCTTGGAGCAATACCAAGAAACACAACTGTGGCAATTTCATTTCTGCCAGTTACTGTTAAGATGGTGAGCATTTTATAATTAACAGCCAAGTTAGGCCTGAGGCAGAAACAAAGATGTCCAGTAAATGACACTGCTTACAATTATTTGAGGTTTTCCTCTTGTTTTGAATGACAAACCTTTACATTCATATTCCAGATGAAGATACATTTTTGTTGTAAATTACTATCTAAATATCTGAAGGCTGTAGATAAATCTGCTCTTGTGGTCTAAGTACACAAATCACTCTGATTTATTTTTTGGGACTTACCCAGAAAGGACAAATTGGAGCAAAAGACTGCATGTAAGTCAATGCTAAAATCCCATTCCATGCAGTTGTACAGTAAAAGCAAAAAGTGCCATCGACTATGTATCCATTTTATTACGTAAGTTTTCTGACAAGCCTCCCTGGATGTAAGGACCACAGCTGGAAGTGCCTGTACAGAGGAAGATGCTGAAGCTCCTGGGATAAAACACAAGGACCCCAGTTCCCTCCTGCACCATGGTCAGAGGTAGCCAACACACATGGAAAATGCTTCTATCTGAGTGACGCTGAGTGGGGACCATTGCAGTGAACGTTCCAGATGAGGTCTGAGTAAAGGGGCAGGCTTGGCCCCTGGCAACTTATACTGCAGATGCTGAGCTGAATCTCAACCAGCAACCATGGCAGACGTTGCAATGAAAGGAGTAAAGAAAGGGGAAGAAAGACAAATCACCCCAGTTACCTTAGATCCTCCCCTGCCTCCCGCAACAGCACACACCCTACGTACTGTGTGCCAAAATGATCACAGGTGCCTTAGTTCTCTTCAGTTATAATCAGAGAAGTGATACGAAGAGGGAACTACAGTTATCCTCATGATAAAGATTAATAATCATAGACATTAAATAAAAAGTTAAGTGGAAAAATGGGGCATGAGATGAGTACTAGAATTATGTTTCTGCTCCATCGGCTAATGCTCTCCATCCTTGCAGAGTATATTCTGCCTTCACCTCTCAGCCTTGCTCTGTGTTCACTATTCGCTGATGATATGATAGTTTACATTAGCTACCCAAAAATTCTGCCAACGTTTACCAACTCATAAATACTTTCAGTAATGTAGCAGGATACAAGATGAACTCAAAAAAAAAATCAGTAGCCCTCCTGTACACAAATGATAAAAGGGATGAGAAAGAAATCAGAGAAATACCACCCTTCACAATAGCCACAAATAGCATAAAATATCTTGGAGAAATTCTAACCAAACAAGTGGAAGACTTGTATGACGAGAACTTTAAATCTTTGAAGAAAGAAATTAAAGAAGACACCAGAAAGTAGAAAGATCTTCCATGGTCTTGGGTAGGCAGAGTTAACAGAGTAAAAATGGCAATCTTACCAAAAGCAATCTGCAGATTCAATGCAATGCCCACCAAAATCCCAGCAAAATTCTTCGCAGACCTTGAAAGAACAGTAATCAACTTCATATGGAGAAGCAAAAAACAAAAAAAAAAACAAAAAAAAAACAAAAAAAAAAAAACAAAAAAAAAAACAGGATAGCCAAAACAATCCTGTACAATAAAAGAACTTCTTGAGGCATCACAATCCCTGACTTCAAATTCTACTACAGAGCTACAGTTCTGAAAACAGCCTTGTGTTGGCATAAGAACAGACAGGAGCAGACAGGAGGACTAATGGAACTGAATCAAAGACCCGGATTTTAATCCACACTCCTTCAAACACCTGATTTTTGGCAAAGAAATAAAAAATATAAAATGGAAAAAAGAAAGCATATTTAACGAATGGTGCTGGCATAACTGGATATCAACATGTAGAAGAATGAAAATAGATCCATATCTATCAACATGCACAAAACTCAAGTCTAAATGGACCAAAGACCTCATCATAAAGTCAGCCACAATGAACCTCATAGAAGAGAAAGTGGGAAGTATACTTGAACGCATTGGCACAGGAAACCACTTCCTAAATATAACCCCAGTAGCACAGACACTGAGAGAAACAATTAATAAATGGGACCTCCTGAAACCAAAAAGCTTCCATAAAGCAAAGGACATGGTCAACAAGACAGAACGACAGCCTACAGAATGGGAAAAGATCTTTACTAACCCCACATCAAAGGTCTGATCTTTAAAATACACAATGAATTTAAGAAATTTGTCATCAAAAGAACACATAATCCAATAAAAAAAATGGAGTACAGACCTAAACAGAGAATTCTAAATAGAGGAATCTAAAGTGGCTGAAAGACACTTTGAGAAATGTTCAACATTCTTAGTCATCAGAGAAATGCAAATCAAAACAACTCTGAGATTACATCTTATACCTTTAAGAATGGTCAAGATCAAAAACACTGATGATAACTTATGCTGGAGAGCTTGTAGGGTAAGGGGAACACTTCTCCATTGCTGGTAGGAATGCAAGCTGGTACAGCCCTTTTGGATGTCAGTGTGGCAATTTCTCAGAAAATTAGGAAACAACCTTCCTCAAGACCCAGTAATACCACTTTTAGGTATCTATCCAAAGGATGCTCAATCATGCCACAAGGACATGTGCTCAACTATGTTCATAGCAGCATTGTTTTTCATAGCCAGAACCTGAAAACAACCTAAATGCCCCTCAACCAAAGAATGGATAAGGAAAATGTGGTATGTTTACACAATGGAGTACTACACAGCAGAAAAAAAATAACATCTTGAATTTTTCAGGAAAATGGAGGTAGCTAGAAAACATCATTTTGAGTGAGATAACCCAGACCCAGAAAGACAAGTATCACATGTGAGTACTCATAAGTGGTTTTTAAGCATAAAGCAAACAAACAAACAAACAAATAAAAAACCGCCCACAAACCACAATCCCAGAAAACTTAGACAACAATGAGGACACTAAGAGAGACTTACATAGATCTAAGTATGGGAAGCAGAAAAAGGCAAGATCTCCTGAGTAAATTAGGAGCATGTGGACCTTGGGGGAGGGTTGAAGGCAGGGAGGGGAGCAGAGAAAAATGTAGAGCTCAATAAAAATCAATTAAAGAAAGAGAAAAAAACCCACCTGAACATGGAAAAGCATAACATATCGTTGTAGTTTGGTTGTTATTGCTGTGGTCAGGGCAGAAATTTGAAACAGAAATCATAAAAGGATGCAGCTTGCTCCTTGCTCAGGCTCATGCTCACCCTGCTTTCTTATGAACCCAAGACCATTTTCCCATTGAATGGTATCCTTAATGGTCTTGGTTCGCCTACCACAATTATCAACTAAGACAGTCCCTCACAGATACACCCAACCTGATAACAAAAATTGCTCAATTGAGTCTCCTGTTTCAGATGATTCCAGGCTATGTTGTGTTGACAGTGCATGCTTACAAAGACACATAGGTCTAGGTTAACAGAATCTAGATGTGTAGAGAGAATAGCTTTAAGTTCTATGGATCGTGAAAACAACACTGTAGAAGTTTGAAATGTACTCTGAGTTCACTTAGAAGCTACTGTGGATGTTTGAGTTGGTGGAGAAAAGAATGATCATAATTCTGCAAACTGTATTTGCTGAAGTTTAACTGCCAAATATCTGCTTCACAAAGTTCCTCAGAGCAACAATATATTGAAATAGTTGCCCAGTCAGAACCACTACTTTTCCCACCAAAGGCTGCAGACAGTGAAGCTTAGTTTGTGAACTCAGTTGCAGAACTACTTTATCATGAAGCTCTTCTCAGTGAACTTAAGGAAATAGTTCTGCAGGGTAGAATTTCATATTGCATATTTTTTTGCACCTGCCATTTCAGGGATCAGAAAGCCTTATGGGCCAGTTTAGGTAACAGTGCTGATATGGATATCTGGCGTGAGGCAAGATGGCCAATGTCAGGCATCTGAGGATGTTATAAGTCAGAAAATGATGGTTGATGTCAAGTGTCTGCGGAACCCCAAAGAAAGCATTGATATATTCTGTTGTGTAATGACTTTTAGGGGAAGGCAGAGTACTTGAACG
The DNA here is from genome assembly GCF_982192425.1 of Myodes glareolus. Classification (NCBI taxonomy): domain Eukaryota; kingdom Metazoa; phylum Chordata; class Mammalia; order Rodentia; family Cricetidae; genus Myodes; species Myodes glareolus. The sequence goes on from NC_142039.1 coordinate 36,623,763, forward strand.
TATATACTTGAAGGCAGAGGACCTGTCTTCTTCACTTTTGCTAGCCTGCCTGCATTTGTGTCTGTCTGTAGACCTGTGTGGCTTAGTCCTTGTGTGTGTGTGTGTGTGTGTGTGTGTGTGTGTGTGTGTGTGTGTGGTGTTTATTCCCGCTGTGTTTAAATGGTCTGTGCGGCTGTGTGCCTGTCTAAAGGCCTGTGTGCCAGTGAATAAAATATGTCTTATCTGCCTAAGATTCCTCACACCTCCCCAGGCTCCCAGCCTGGTCTGTCTCTCCTCCTCTCTTGGCACTGAAGTTGTACTTCACAGCTGGGAACATGCAGAATGATTACAATACTGACCTCAGCATGTTTTCCTGGTGAGCTACTGCCTTTCTGTCTTGGGGATCTTCCCTGTCAGTGCCGAGTATGAAAGGCATCTAGAGGGGCGCTGCAGACCTTGGGGAACACGGAACAAGAAAGCATGCCTATGAGTTAGACCTTTCACAGTAGCCAAGGAATTCTGAGTTCAGGACCAGTTGTTTCCAGTTAGGAGAACCTGTTAGCAATGGATGCAATCATTATGCATAGCAATTTAGCAAAGTTAACAATGTGCCAACTCCGTAACTAACTACTGCTCATTTTAAATTTCTCACGCAAGCCTTTGCCCCACCACTTTCCCCAACAAGCTGGGAAGCACTTTACACTGCTCAGACTAACATCCAAGAATCTCCTTTCCTGTGATGGTTATTCTTTCTAGAAATTATGATACATTTAGAAACAGCCCAGCCACACAACCTTTGACCTACAATTTTCCCTGCCTACAAAGTGAGCTGGGGTAAAGGTGGTGCAGAAATTTGGGGAGTAGCCAATGGATGATTGGTCCAGCTTCAGACCCATAGCATGAGAGCGAGCCCACTTCTGACACTGCCTGAAGGGCCAGGTCCCAGAGACCTAGAATAGAACTAAACATGACTAGCCAAAAAAAAAAGGAAAAACATGAAATGATTCCTAATGATATTCTCATAGATTGTTGCCTAGTCCAATTGACATGAGGGAAGGCTTCACCCAGCAACTGATGCAGAGACCCATGACCAAACATTAGGCAGAGCTCAGGGAATCTTGAGCAGAAAACAGGATTGTAGGAACCAAAGGGGCCAAGGACAGCACAAGAAAACACACAGAATCAACTAATCTGGACTCATAGTTTGTCACAGAAACTGAACCACCAACCAGAGATCAGAGATCTTCCACGGGACTTCCTTAGGTATTCTGCGCATACCTTACAGTTGTGTGGCTTGATATTTTTGTGGGACTCCTAATAGTGGAAGCAAAGGTTGCCTCTGACTATGTGATCTGCTTTTGGGACCCTTGCCTCCTACTGGGTTGGCTTATCCAGCCTTTATAGGAGAGGAGGTGCCTAGATTTACTGCAGCTTCTTATGCCGTGGTTGACTGATACATAGCAGGCCTGCCTTATTTTCAAGAGAAAGGAAGAGGAATGGATGGAGGGTAGGGGAAGAGGAGAGGTTGGGCGAAGGGACTGGGGAGAGAGGGGGGAGAGAAGGGAAGATCAGGCTGAAAAAATGAATTAATTTTTTAATTAATAAAAAAAGAAAAGAAAGAAACAAAATAGACTTTTATAAAGATTCCAGATACTTGAAGCACGAGTCTCCTAGATACAACCAGTGGGAAAATCTGAAGCAAAACAATCTTGAAATGTAGAATCTAATTTCAAACACTTTAAGAAAATTATGGCACAGATAATTTTCTTATAAACAATGATGACACAAAATAGCATCAAGCACATCAACCTTCTTTTGCTAGCCCATTCTTCTTTAGACTGCCCAGTGGTGGATATAAAAGCTCAGAGATGGTATATTATAACTTAAATTTCTGTCAGTTATTACTGAAGAGAAATGTATTGAACTTAATATGTTAGGTTTGGGAAATCTATTTTCATTTGCTATAACCAATGGTCTGTCATAAGTATGGCCATAGTGGGCTCCCGGAATCTATCTTCCATCTGCCCCTGACTCTTAACACCAGACTGCTTTTATTTTTTTTCATGTTTATAGGGTAGAGGCCCAGTTTCCAAAATCTAAAGTACACTCCTTAATCATTCCAAAGAAAATAAAAGTGGTGAAAAGAAAGTTAACTTTCAAAAGAACTAAACACAACTATTTTAAAAAGATATTAAGCTGTCCTCAGTGAATGCTGTAGACATCATCCCATTAACCTTGTCTCAAACAACATCCTCAGACCCATTACAGTATTTGTTAACTGATAGTGGGGCATTGCCTCCCAAGTGCGTTTACGTAGTTTAGTTTGCCAAAGATAAAAGGAGTAGACATACAGAAGTGAGAGGAAGTTTGTAATGGTTTCAAAACTCATATATAAATGTGACACCATTCCTGACGAAATGTGTAATTCTCTCTCCCTCTCTCTCTTCTCTCCTCTCCTCCTCCTTCTTCTTCTTCTTCCTTCTCTCTCTCTCTCTCTCTCTCTCTCTCTCTCTCTCTCTCTCTTTCTCTCTCTCTCTCTCTCTTTCCCCCCCCTCTGGTCTGCCCTAATGACTTGATTCTAATGAAGAGAAAGTAATAGTACAAGTGATGCTGTTGACTTCCAAGGCCAGGTTGAAAACTGGAGTTCAGGAAAGTCAGATTCCACCTGCCGTTTCCTCTTCTGTTCCAGCCTCACGTCTGCCACCTCTTCTCTTGATCAGTGCTTTCCCTGGGAACCCAGCCACAACACTGTAAGGAAACCCAGGTCATAGGAAGTAGCCCAATAGATGTCCTGGCTAATGCCAGCTAAAATTCCAGCCACAATGACCAGGGATTGAAACAATCAGCCTTCAGATTTGTTCAGCCCTCACCTGGCCGTTGGATTCTATCAGATGACACCAAGTGAGACAGAAGCTCATTGTCTATTCTATACCCACCCACGATAGAGGTGTATGAGCACCATCAATGTCCCTATATGAGCTGCTAATTTGGAGAGTCAACACAACAATGTATAATGTTAATTTCTGATGTTCAGTTAGTGTCTCTTGAGTGACTACCATCTGATCACTAACACTAACTGTTTTGTAGTTTTTGGGCTACTCAACTGAAGAATTCCTTCCAAGGAGAGAGCTGGCATCTTTGAATACTTTGAGGGACACACTGCTCTTTGTTTAGGGGGAAAAGGACATTGTGTGAGTATCCTATAAAGGATGTATTTAATGGGAGAGAAGTGATTTTCCAAAGAGGTATCCACATATTTTCTCATTGATGCTTTTGAAGTGGTAAATTATTAAATTTCTAGGCAAGCATTACTTAGTACCTGCATTGTTTATTATCTGTAAAAATCCATGAGAACAAGGACAAATTCTGTCCTAGTTACCACTCTATTATGCAAACCTAGTACAATGCTTATCACAAACATACTAAATAAATAATTGTTGACATGTGGACACTCATTTCTTTATCTTGGCTTTGTTAATCTCCCTGACCTCCTCTCTGACATGTGTCCCTAGGTAAGATAGTAGACTCCTGTGGGTAGAGTCTATTTTCCCTTAATATTCAGTAAGTATTTACCAAGTGTGGATCATGTCCAGAAACATCCAATTCAGAAGTGGTTCAATTCAATAAAACATTTATCTGGTACTTAATATATGCAAGATCTATTATCTATCCTCTAGGGGCTTGCTACCCAGCAAGGGAGGCAGACAAATGCACAAGTCATTATAATACCAGGCAAACCCTGAGAGTGACTGCGAAAGAAGTGGGGAACAATGAGAGAACAGCCATAACACAAGGGAAGGCGGGATGAGCTTTCGTGGGGAAACCGAGAAGCTTGATCAAAATATTTCTACCATCAGAAAGAAAAGAGAGCAGGCTGGGGAACAGTCAATAAATATTACTTTGGGGGGGGGGGGAATCCTTGCCGTAAGTTTAAAATAGACAACAACAGAAGATAGTAAATGCGTGTGCACACCTGGCCCATTTTGTTTCACTGAAGTGATGTGACATTGGCTAAGAATGTCCTGCTATAGAGTCTATAGATTTTTCTCTACAATGATGACACCTGACAGGAAAAGATACATCTCTGAAAGATCAGAAGAGTGGGGCCATGGTATCCTCTGGAAAAGAGGTAAAAAAAATTATTGTTTCATCCACAAGAAATATTAAAGCAATATTGTTCACCTCTGCAGTGAACAAACAGGTTGTAATGCTTTAAGTGAAGATAAGCTACAGTTGAAGGCTTAATTTTCTAATATGTTGTAGCTTTATGTGTTTGGGTGTTCAGCCTGTGTGTATATATGTCTACCATGTGCATGCCTAGTGCCCAAAGAGGGCAAGGAAGGCTATCAGAGTCCCTGAAACTGGAGTCACAAATGGTAGCAAACCACCATGTCAGTGCTCCAACCCAAGCTCAGGTCCTCTGTGAGAGTAGCCAGTGCTCTAACCACTGAGGTAATGGTTACTTCATATGTGCTTTTTAATTGGTAAATAGTAGTTGTGTATATTTACAAGGTGCATGTGATGTTTGACATGAATGCACATTCTTCAAGGATTAATTGGGCACATTAATACACCTGCCACTTTATTTATGTTTCTATGTAAAGAACATTAAATAGTCTACTGTTTTGACAACTTTCAGACACACAATACATTATTAACCAGAGCTACCACCGTGCACAAAAGATCACAAAAGCAGGTCCCTCCCAACTGAGACTCTCTACTCTGTAATCAGCGTCTCCCCACTCTAGCACGCTCTTCCAGTCTGTTCTTCCTGAGGAATGTCAAAGACCATCAGTTCGAAGGACCTTAAAGAAAAATGTTTTATAAGCCTCCTTAGACTATAAAGGCAGAGAGATTTGTTTATTATTTGTTTGTTTAAAGCCTTGCCTAAAAGAAACAATTCATCTTAGGGCTGACATTTAAACTGAGGTAGTTAAGAATGAAATTTGGGCTGGCAAGAGAGCTCAGTGGACGAAAACACTTACTTCTTCTGAAGCCTGATGCCCTGAGTTCTACCTAGTTCATGGTAGGAGATACCCAGCTCGCAGAAGTTGTTCTCTGCCCTCAGTGAGTATGTTGTGTACAAAAATTCTACCCCTTCATACTAACACACACATATAGTAATAATAACAACAATAATAATAATAGTAGTAAAGCATTTAAAAGTGAACTTTAATTTTATATTACCGTTGGCTATTTAGTGAGTTCAAGGCTAGTCTGGACTATGTGAAAATCTCTGTCTCAAAAGAGAGAATAAGAGGCAGAAAGAGTAAAGGCTTGTCTGTCTACTTGATATTAACATGATTTGTACATTAATTCAATTTGAAAGCATGTGTTATTTATATGTTTCATATACAGACACATATACATATATGTGTATATATATATAGAGAGAGAGGTTGACATATATATAAATATGTTATCTGTCTGTCTCATACACACACATATATACATATTTGTATATATATGAGAGAGAGAGTGATTGACATATAAGGAAATAAATTGACCTAAAAGTGTCAATAATTTCTAAGAAATGTCTATGTGGCATGAATATTTAATTAAAACCAAGTTACTGTGGGGACAATAACAATAGAACATTCTTACCCTGGTCATTTGGTGTGCCTAAAGGGCACTAAATTTTCATACTCTCAAACTAAATCTGCATTCTCAGAAAGGTAGTCATGCTTCTTTCCCCAAATATGGCTTCCAACAAGAATATTCAAGTCTTGCAACCAAAGGTCTTTCTAAGGCTCCTTATTACTTTTCATTTTTGTTTTCAAAATAAAATTTGAAGAGTTTGCTCTTGAAGATTAAATGATATTGTCAGATCATTAAAATCTGTTTCAAATACTTTCAGGAGCTGTCAGCAGGATAACTGTCCATTCTCAGACTCAGAAAGACACATTGTTTACCAGTGGGAAAAGGGACTCACATTAACTAAATATCCCTCTTATAGGGACAGCTCTTCCTTGCATAGTCTCCATAGACAGTGTTTAATACTGTCCTAATCTTCCTAACTTACCAGCCTGTTAGTTTAACTATCGTGTTAGAGAAAGAAAAGTGAGCACATTAAGAACTCAATAGTCTATGAAAGAGCTCAGAACATTTCACTTTGTACAAATGTTATATACCAAATTTGGACAAAATGTGTTCAAAACAGAAAAAAATCAGCGCTTGGCCTAAGCAAGGAATACCCAAAAGAATACAGCTTCTGGGGAATGAGAGCAAACCACCAGCTAGAGAAGTGTTACCTCCTTCCGTAGGTTTCCTGTTTCATACCGCTTCTCAACACCAACAGTATTTTACAGATTTTATTATATGAAAGAACTACAGCCTTCCACATTTTTAACTTAGAACAGGAAAAATATTTATGTTTATGTCAACTGTTCCTTTCCCACCCTTTCCCCCACACCCATATGCTCTACAGGACGCAGGCAGCGAATTACAGTCTTCTATAGAATCTTTTAGCATCCATTTTTAGATTTCTTCCTGGATGAGTCTTTGGGAAAAGCAATTGCTAATGTATCTAAAGAAGGGAAGCTATTGTCATCATGAGAAAAAGTCCCCAGGAGACTCCGTTGGCCAACAGAGCTCTGAGAACTGATGCTTCTTCACGAGGAGGTACAGACCCAGCTCCCTCGGAACTGTGTCTGCTGCTTTTATCACACTTAGTGCTAAAAATGTGACCAACTGGTTTCTGGAAATGGTGGATTTGTTTTCAGTTTAACTAACTGTGGTAATCACATACTGGAAACTCCACGGAACTCTCTCCATGGCGAATGTTTTCACTCCAGCGCTACCTTGTGCAGTAAGTTTCGCCAAACCCTCCAATCAGAGGTGAGAAAGAAAAAGCGTAAGCGTGTCGTGGATTTTGCTGAAATAGCTACTACATGGCAGAGCCAGGGTCAAACCTAAATTCAAGTCTGGACTCAACAAGCTTGAGCATTGTGTTAAGTGGTAAGTGACAAGAATTTAGGAAAGAGAACAGAGGTAGGAGAAACAACAAAATATAATTCAAAATATAACTAAGAAACTCTTTGCAAAGCAGAGTTTTTATACCTATGTCCCAGACACAATAGCAAAGCATAACCGATGTACTTTTTCCGTGGATCACATAAAACTCCTTTTCTCCTTTTATAATATTTCTGGGATAAAAACATTTCCTGAATGTAGAGACTTCTGAACAACTAACAACTTCAGAAATGTTCAACTTTAAAGGTCAATACTTCCTAAAAAAAAAAAAAATACCAGAAATGTAGATTATTCAACCATGCTCTATTCATTTTTGCATACTAATCCATGTCCTAATGTGGAACTAGGTCACTCCTACTATCTACTGTATCTCCATGTCCTCTCTAGCACCCAACAGAATGCCCACCACAGAGAAGGCACCTGGTATGTGTTTACTGAGGTAACTAATTCATTGCCGAATGTTGATCCGTACACTGTACAGTGCAGAGTAGAAATAGGACCATGTAATAAATAAAAGGAATATGGCAGAATCAGGTATTCACTTCTATAACACACTGTAATGACACTGTGACGTTATGTATATACAAACAAGTATACACACACACACACACACACACACACGCAGAAACTCGGTTTGCATTGATGTGAGAACGTAGTACAGAAGAAGAAAGCCAGTCTCAAAACACTCCACAGCAAGGGGAGAAATATCAGAAGCTGAGACACAGGGAGTTGATGAAAATTCCTAAGAAAAGTAATTTCAACGATTCAATATAGAAACAATCCCAGGATATCATGGTTTTATTTTCATCAATTGTTTTGAGAAGAAAATGTGGCTCTTCTAACTTCTGTGTGTCCCCACCAACACCCAAAACAAAACCCACCAAACAAAAGGCCTAGAATGTTTCTCTGTGTGGCTTTGTGACTCTCAGAGAGCGAGTGTGATTTACTTTGGTAGAGGATAATCATAACAAGTCCATTATTATTTCTTTAGTAACATCTCTGGAAAGGATGGCACGAGATGACAAATGCAGCTGCATTATCATCCCAGAGTGGAAAACGTTTACAAAACATTGCTAATCACTGCAAGATAGCCTTGTAATTACATTTATACTGAAAATGTCATCACCTGTTATCCACAAATTAAGGATATGGAATCAATTTTTGAAAGTATTTAAAAATAATTTGACAAAAGTATTTCTTTCAGCTGGTAAACAGGAGCATATTTTCTGCGTACACTGCATGAAGTATGCCATGAAGAACAAGCTAATTGAAAATGTTGGGAAGTTAAAGTATTAAATTATTTTTATGTTCCCTTGTTAAATGTTTGAGCACAGCACATTAAGACAGTGTCAGCTTTCTGCTGTCTCCTTTTAAATTTTTAGTCATCTTTTTTTTTCCCAGACTGCATGAGTGTATGACCAAATAACTGATATAACCTCCGAGAACCTAGTATGAGCGTGTGATTCTAATGCCTTCTAATCATACAAATCAATATGAGATTCTTGTACTTGTTATGACCTTCCTGGAATTATCCCTCCATTTTGGCTGAATCCAAGTGAGTGTGGGCTATTTGATAAAAAAAAAATAAAAAGAAAGAAAACCCCTAAGTGTGTGAAATAAGAGCCCTTGCTTCTTCTGCCAGACTCCTCTTGACAGAAAGATGATAGAAATGCTCCATCCCTCCGAGGGTAAATGCAAACTGACAAGAGACGAGCCTTTAGATGTTGAATATAATCTTGAATTGCGCTTGAAGTGTCTTATTATCTTGTCTTTTGATGTCTGAAGGGGTGGCTCGTTGTTAGAGAAAGGAAAGCCCTTGCACAGCTTTGCCATCTTTAAAAAATTGTTTGGCCTTTAACAACTGCTTTTCCAACTAACGTCCATTTCTCCTGACAATAAATATGGCAGGCCGACGGCAAGTGACAAACAATTTACTTTACATGCCACACGCTTATGGGTTTTGAGAGCTCATGTGGAAGTGTATTTTTAAAAGCCCGTAGAAATTAGCGGGATTACAAATGTTAAGAGGCCCGAGGTCTATGCGCGTCCACTGATGTAAAGTTATTCATCTTGGCTCTTCTCTTCTGTTTCTGGTGCGATATCTCACTGGTGCCAGATTCTCAATTCTGGTTCTTTATTTATCATTGACTAAAAATAGCCAGGGAAAATGAAAGAGCAGCAATCAATTCTGACAGATTCCATGAAGGAAATAGCCACACTCAGATACCCGGCATGCTTCCAGTGTTCAGAACACGGTTCTCACTGCATGTTGTTTTAAACAGGACGCTGAGGTCGGTGATGGCCTCACTGTGCTTTGCCTCTCCTCTCAGAAGCTTCCCTTTCCAATTTCCATGGTCACTTTGGGTACTCGGTACCCTTCACGTCTACCAATTGCTCTGTGGTTTGTTTTACCTTAAAAATTTAATGACACTCCCGGTCGATGGGATTCCTCAGCAGCTAAATCACCGACATCGGAGTTCCCTGACACACAGCCAGATTTCATGAAAGCTTTCAAGATCTTTCCTCAGAGCTCCCTCACTCTAAGAATCCATAAGAATTCTCAAAAGAACCATAAACCGCTACAGGGTTCAGGTTATTATGTCATTATAAACCATATTGATACACCGCTGATCACAAGACGTGTGGCCCCATTTCTAAGCTGGTCCACCCATCTCAAGGCTCTCAGCCCACTACTTCCTTTCCTCGTCATTTTTATTTCCAGCAATCAGTTGCAGATATTAAGCCCTTCAAACTATGATACATAACTTTTTAAGGAATTTTTTGGTTCCTTGTAGATTCCAGTGGGAAATTACTATGACTACAAACTGTGAAGGGAGAGCTAAACATTTCAAACTAAAGCATAGACCAGTCTACCGGAATTTTTGGATAATTCCTTAAGTTAGTTTAAAATTCAAATTTGCCCTAGTCTCAATACTCTGAAGAAAATCAGCCATCCAAAACCCAAACACAGAAGTGCACTTCCTCTCAAGTCTGTGTAAGTCCTGCCACAGAATCGAGCGGACTCTTGCCTACCTATCTACCCGCTCACTGATTACACTGTCGTCCATTGACAGCACTAGATGGATTCATTGAAATGTAAGTAACATACAATGTGTCCTTCATGCAGCTTCCTTTACATATCGTTTCCTTTTTATACATTTCTATCTTTTGAAATTTTGGCAAATGAAATGGGTGTATTGGGGGAAAAGACGCCAGCGCTCACAAAGGGAAGTTCTCCCCTCCACTCCTGGTCCTTACATTCATAATTAAATACAGAGGTGCAGGTTTTCGTATTTGATTTTTTTTTATTATCTTCTACCCTTGGTTGATTTTGGCAATAAGTGACTCTGCAGTAATACTTTCATGCTTTTTAAACAGCTTCAAATGTTTGCATTTTTAAATCAAATTAATCCTTTAGCCTTTCTTCTCCTCTGACAGGGGTGATTCTTGTCTTCAGTGCATTACTGAAAACCATTAATTTGTAAAAAGTAAATCTTGCTATACCAATAGTAAGAGAAAAATCACCACATGTGGCCATCAAAAGCTGCAAACAGAGATGAGTTTTACCACACTAACTCAATAGAAAATGATTAAAATGACAATATTTCTTGTGCATCACAAACCCACGTAGCTTAACACATGCCCACTGTTTATTCAGGTACATAAAATTCTTGCAGAACATTTTGCTTACTATTGAACAAACTTCTCTTTGTTGATTAAAATAATGATAAACACTTAGGTTGTGATAGATGTATATCCACAAGTGATACGTGTCTGTTTCCATAATCTAAGCATAAGCATAACCTGAGCTTGGGTGGGTTGTGTTTTAAAAGCACAGATGTTCTTTATACAGCAAACAATTAGATTGCTTTACTGAATGAAACTGCACAGTTTCTGGGGCCCATTGTCTCCCCCACTATCTGTAAGTCAGGATCAGAAGGACACTGAGCCTGGAATACAGCCCATGAGAGCCCCAAGCTGTATATTTAGTTGTCCTTTACTGGCAAACTTGTTTGATTCAATTTATGTAACATCTACTATTTTAACATGCAGAAGTACATTCAAGTAATGCACAAAAGAGATGAACTGAAAGAATGTTTAGTATTGGCTTTTATCGACATGATGACAGAAAATACATAGTACTACATATTTGGTGAACAATGTGAAGTAGTATATGAATAAATATGAAAACCAAAAGGAAAACACACTTCATACTTTAGATGGACACAAACATTTTTCTGATTTCTTGCCTTCAACAAACTTTTGTCATAATTGGGTTGTTCTCCCTCCTCTTTAGTTGGAAAAAATTAAAAGTAGTAAACAAAAATACCTGGGAAGTATTTCAATAGGAAAAACTCTTTATTGGAAAATATTTGATAGAAGAGTATAAGGAAATGTTAATACCTAAAGACTCATGAGGACAAACTGATTAAATTGATGAATCCTTCTATGTCTCATTAGTCAACAGGTCTCCTGAAAACACCTTTATGGGTTACCTCATTTTCAGGACAAACCAACAAATTTTATCAGAGTTATTTTCTCAAAAGGCTTTTGAGCATCTTAATATAGCAGCTTTCATTACAGAATTTATTTCTCACAGCACAAAAAAAAACTTTGAAAGTTTTCCAGTTATGTGTAATGCCATTTCCTCATCTCTGTTATTACACTCAAATCATTTCTCCCCCTTCAAACAGTTCTGATGGTAGCACAGCTCTCCAAAAAGTACTCACATGATGTTAGTTCCCGATGGTTAGCATTTTAGTGTAAAATACATAGCTTATCTTATCATATGTTCAAGTGTAAGCACGCTTAAACAAGGGAGAGAATCTGAGGGGGTTTGAAGGGGGTCTTTCTTTAAGATTCTGAAATAAAACATAGACAGACATAAGATATACTAGATAAAAAATAAAATAAGTAAACTAATAGTAGCTTTATAGACCCTTTGACCTTGCATCTTGAGTGATCATGTTAGACATTTGTCTTTGAATACTTATAAAACAAAGTTGATTTCCATTCCTCTGAGGACATACTTTCTTTAATGAAAAGGAATTTAGTGTTATATTTTTCTGACCCCTGAAATCACTAAGAAAGGCTTCATCTGTCTCATAAATCAGGACATTACATTGAGTAAATCTCTAGACAAGGCTACTCAGTTCCATAGCTTTATGAAACCTAGCTCTGGTAATCAGAAGATTGGAGTTTACACTTCAAGATTAAGAAGTGGTCCATGTGTTATTAACCAGACATTGCCTCATGCCTGCTTACTGCTGAGACCTAAATATTTTTTCATGAATAAACCTTTAATGCAATCATTACAAAATAAGTTCTGTACTGGATGGCTTAGAGCTTCATCTGGGTTGGGTGGAGCATGAGGCCATGCATGTCTGGTTGCAGAATGCCACATAAAAATTAAAATAAATTATATTAAGATTTCTAAGATAAATGCAAAAGAAATAGCAAAGGGTAAGCATTTTAAAAGTAAGAAGTAACATAAACAGCTAATACCAGTAAAATACAGAACCTAGGAAAACAACAAACAAGGAAACTCCAGAGCCATGGTGGATATTAAATGATTCCAGCGAGAAAGGCGACGGTTACTATGCGCTTGCCATAGCTACCTCTGCCTTTGGATATTTTTTAAAAATTTATTAACCTGACAGCAGGAAATGTTATACAGATTGCTCCCTGACAGGGTGCCAGTTGGGTCTCAACACTTTGCTATCTTTCTCTTTAGCATAAGAAACTCAAGAAGTGAGTTAAGCGGGCCAGGTGCAGATTTGGGTAAACAAGCCTTCTCCTGAAGTTGCCTTGCCTTCCCAAGAAAGGTCTGAGTAGTCAGGGGTAGCCCAAGAGCAGAGCTGAGCTCCCCCACTTCCTTTCCACAGCTACTTCCTTTAAATGTGTGATGTCTGATGTATTATTAATCCCAAAACATAGACCAGCAAGGTCGCCAAAGAGACGCCAGCTCTCTCACAAATGATGTGTTTACTGTGTGTTAGCACACAAGTTTTTGCTTGAGACAACCTACTTAAAGCGCAGCATTCAAGTCGAGAATATTTTATTTGGTCAATTTTTGAAAATAATAGCATCAATTCTACAACCGAACTAGGTGATTAAGACAGCAGGCAATCTACTGAAGGCTGAGCCTGGAGAAGTGCCTCTCCATTAATTATGACACAGACAAGGCTGGGCAAACTACGAAAGCACTGCAATGCCAGGTAACCTTTAAGACAGAAGCACGAAGACGTTCTAAAGGCTAAGATGGAATCATTTGAAAGAATGCGAGCGCAGATAAATCACATCATACGTGCCTTAACGTATGTTTGTCTGTTTATGGAACCATTTAACAACAATAACAGAGTATGGAAGCTAAAGCGACAGCCACGTCCACACTTTGGCTGGCTGATGTATTGCCTCCCAGAGTCCTTGAACACTGAATGCTGCACTTCGGTAGCACTGACCTGACCAGAGCACCACAGGCGTGGTGAGTGGCAGGAAGGGAAGGTACCTAGGAAGTCCCCACTGAATTATCGGTCACACATTGTTCACCGTGCTCCAGAGCTGAGCCACTTAGCAGTGAGCAGAGTTCAGTGAAGCAATCTGGGGAGACATCTGAACACTGGTACCTTTCTTACTGGATTTATTTTTACTTCAAAGTCTATATATTAATACTACTTAAAGTGGATTTGTTTATAATGCAGTGTTGTGATGATAGTCTGATGGGAAAATTGCCACTAAGTAAAGTTGTCTAAATACACACAGCCTCTCAATGACTTTTTAAAATAGTTACTTGGGTGAATTAGATTTTCTGAAACGTAAGAAAAAATATTTAAGTTTGCATTACCATCTCTGTTACTCAGAGAGCAGCAGGGCAAGGGGCTGCTTGACTTTTAAGCTGGAAACTGTGGCACACACTTTATCCTACATCCCATTTCCTTACATAAATACAGACTTCTATTGATTCCTGTTTAGTGGTTTTTGTATAGAATACATTGTTCAAATTATTTAGTTGGTTTACAAGTGTGTGATGTTTTAATTTTTTCATCAAAACACACTTTCTTTAGTGAAAAAAAACATGAATTTTCAATTGAGATAGCATAACAACTTTTAAAAATGTAGAAGCATGTTCCATATTTCAAATGAATATATTTCTCTAGAGACTTTTCCTCTTCATTTTCCAGCTAACTCCCTCTGGGGCTTAAGCCCTATGTGCTGATTACTGGCTCCAGCATATTTTATCCGAGTATTATAAGCACCCAATGCATTGGAACCTTGAGAGAGACGTTTAAATAAAGTAATGAAGCCAGCGATCCCATAACGAAGGCCTCCACTTGCCCACACAGGCAGGAGGCAGCCTTGCCAAAGAGCAGCCCCCACTATGTCCTGCAGTGACCTCGCTGCTGACCTGCAGAGACCACTGTCTCAGGGGGTGACAGACAATTTAGTCCTTTATCCTTTTGTCATTGAAAATGACTCCATGGTCATAAATTCTAATCAAGTCAAACTGGATGGCAATTTGAAAACAGAAAATTTTCTAACGCATGCTTTTGGACAAAGCTCAGTAGAAAGAAAGGAAAACCAACAGACAAGTGCTGTTTCCTAACATGGAGAAATAACTGACCCAGCCTTCAACCCTCTCCTAAGATTTCACAGATAAATGATATTGAGACGGCTCACTCTTGAAAGTATCATCGTGATTTTTGTTAAGTCGGGGGGAAAAAAGCCACTGTGTTATAGGAGAAAAACAGACCTTTTCTTATTTCACATACAGCATTCATAAAGGGTGGGTTTCCCCTGCAGTTCAAGGTTCTGGGCTGTGCATCCCCCTCATAAGATACAACAGAACATGCCACTGGTCCTAGGATGGTCACCTAGGCTAGCTGGAACTTAAACACAAGCAATCATGAGGTTTAGCTTGAAACACTAAGAATTGTCCCAGGAGAAGCACTGTTCATAATCACTAGTCCTAGCTCAAATATGTACAGAAGAAATATTTTGGGCCTGTTTGGGGAGGTCTCACTTCTTCGGCGGAGAATACAGATATTTTTCCAGAAATACACCATACTTTTGTCTTTTCTGAAGCGCCATTTTCCTGCCCCAGCGGTTGATACCACCTTTGGAATGCTAGCATCGTGCCTGCTGAATGTGGGACAATGAAGGCTTGATAGGCGGAACTCCAAGTGAGACACCCCGTTGACATGAGCAATATAACTGTCACTGGAGAAACACAGCAACCTATTCCCTTGGAGACTGCCTGCCAAAGGCTAGTTTGGGGTACAGTTTTCAGTGTGTACATCACTAGTCCCATATTGGGGGGCATCAGTCACCATCATGCAACTAGAGCAGTATGTGACCCAGCACCAGTTTCTCCGATAATTCTCCCACGTGCCAGCCTGTGCCCCATCCTCCCATGCTGTTCCTGTGGCTCAGAATTTAGCAGAATATGCTCAGATGCCGAAAACAGAGGGACTTTTCTACAGGCTTTATAAGAATAAATAATGCACACTTAATGATGTTGCAGAGAACTACTTCACCACATGTTTCTCAATGAAATGTGGATTTATCTCTCTTAAGTGTACTTTAGCTTCCATGGCTGTTCAAGTTAAGCAAAATGTTACCTCTGATGTAATTACTTCACAAAGCACAAGGGCCCTTTTCTAAACTTTCTACTTAGGCTGGCATATGGCTTCTTGTTCCTCCTCCTAGCATTCTGAGCGGCTCAGAGCACCGAAACATTCTGCACAGTATGTTTCCCCTTGGATGCTGTTAAGTACAGAGGTGCAATTTAAGGAGAGGCATAAAAAGCCCAGTGGTTCCTGGGATTTCCTTTGTTTATCCATAGAGGGCATCAGCATTAGCCTTTCCCCTGCAGTTTGGGGTTGAAGATGCCGTACTGTGAGGGAAACATGCCTGTCCTCTGGACTACTAATTTGAGTGAGACCCAGATAGGAGAATTAGGTTTGAAGAAATCCATTTATACTGAAATTTAAGGTGCAATAGGAAAAGCACGCTTTTCCGAGCCCCTGTTATTGGATAATGTCTCTCCATGACATTAAACATACTAAAATGCACAGGATTATCCTAATTTGTAGAGGTATGATGACTTTAGAGAGAAACGGCAGAATGACCCTGGTTTAAAGAAAAGCTCAACTACCCACGAACAACACGGTTCTCTGATGTCAAATAAAGAACACAATTAAAACTATGCCTACAAACAAAACATGGAGACCCAAACATTCACATGCTAAAGAAAACAGCATATGCCTGCATCACAAACTTTGTCATTAAAATTCCCGAAAAGACTGGGAGATGATTAGTTCAGAAAGTTTTAGACAGTTGTGCAAACTAAAATTTCCCAGAAGTGAGAGTGCTATCATCCCAATAACTAGGACACCCTTCCAAAGACCAGTGAGTGCTCTCCTCTCTGGCTGCATCCTACAATTTCTGTCTTGCATTTTTTTTTGTTTTAAGTTTTCAAGACTGTTAAATCAAGTGATTTCTTTTCTGCCTAATTGAAAAGTGGGAAAGATTTATATTGTGTTTATAAAGTAATCTAGAAGAGAAAGACAATCTAGTGAAGAAGAAACACCCCAAGGCAGAGTGTGGGGACTTGACTGGACTCACTGTCACACACTGAGAATCTCAAAATGCAGAGAAGGGGCTCTCCCAAGTCCACTGTAAGTTTCTGGTTAAACTCTGACTCCTTAGTCTCTGGCATCCCAGAAAGACTCCACTTAAAATATTTTCAGGGAACTTTAAATAAAATTTCTTTGGCCCCATTTGTTCTTTCAAAGTTTTCTTCACTGTCCATGAAGAACATTAAAAGTGGGCTGCAGAATGTGAAGCAATTCTCAACACTGAAAAATCTAAATAAATACAGTGTTAAATCAATCAACCCTTCATCACGTCAGCTGACAGAAAAGAACTTGTGGCTACAAACCGAAGTCGACAAAATGTTCTCACTTTAAAAAAAAAATACATGAAATGTTTGGGACAAATAATTTAATATCTGCTGCTTTGCTGAGGTTGAGATCAGCGGCAGTGAGAAAGCTAAAGCCCTGCTCAATACACTCAGTTTCAGAGAGCGCTGCAGCCTTCCTGCAATTGATAATTTTATCTGATTTTTCTCACAAGCCTCTTAAAAGAAAATGAGCGTTTCAGGGCATAACTTTTCACACAGTTAAGAACTTAGACTACAGCTAAAATCTTCCTCATAGTGAAATGATAAGACCTCCCAAGCCAGGCACGAAGGCTTGATTTCAGAAGCCGGAGCCTTTTGAACTAAAAGTAACTACAGGATTTCTGAAAACTGAAATCAGTTATGTTTTTAGGTGAAAATCAGCATTTTACCAAAAGAAAAATCCAAAACAAAGTTTCTCTGTGGTTTCCTTCTGGTGCTTGCCTGAACATTTATAAGTAAAAAGCTGTTTTCCATGGAAGCAGCCAAGAGCTGCCGACCAAGGAAGCTCTGTCCGTTCTCTACCAAAAAAAAAAAAAAATTAAAACCTATTTTAAAATTAATCAGCATTCCTCACCAAGTATTTTATGTATTGATGTTGTTTGACTCTAAACTTCAGGTTTAAGATGGTTTTTTTGTGTTTTTTTTTTTTAAATCTGAGAGTCACCAGTTCT
The DNA here is from genome assembly GCF_982192425.1 of Myodes glareolus. Classification (NCBI taxonomy): domain Eukaryota; kingdom Metazoa; phylum Chordata; class Mammalia; order Rodentia; family Cricetidae; genus Myodes; species Myodes glareolus. The sequence goes on from NC_142039.1 coordinate 36,641,346, forward strand.
CTGCCTGTTATACTAGGTTAGTTGTATACAGATATGTAGACAGACACACTTGGAAATAATTAAGAGCAAGCGTGTCGGAGACTGCTGTTCTGAAAACCTAATGTCACTCAGAAGCATAAAGTACTTGTGCTGCAGAGAAGTCTCAGAGCATCCATCACGCCGGCACGTGCCTCAGCAGCCTGCTACCCTTGATTAGAGATCACAGTTGTTGGAGTTGGCTTACAGACTGTCATCTATTTGAATGACAGATGTCTCTGCTGAAGTGGCTCTCTGTTTGTTCTCATTTTGTTTATGAAACAGATTCCTAAAAGGTCCTGGGCTGTCGCCCCGGTTAGTAGGAGGCAAAAATATGTTAAAGAGAGAGGGGTAGGGAGAAGGGTAGGGGACGGCTCTCCTCCCTCAACCCTTTTAGAAGAAGTACTCACTCAGCTGATGACGACAAAATATGTTTCTAAGAGCCGTGCCTGTAGCCACCTTTGTTTACCTGGCACAGAGCGATTTGTATTGTATTGACATTTTCAGTTCTCCTCACTCATCTTTTGACTACAGATAATAACTCTTTACTCTCCCTCCCTGTAACAAAAGACTGCAAAGCAACCCGAAACCAAGTCGATATTTATTCAATAAATGTTAACCAATTCTCACAATGGAACTGATTTCCTGATTATTATTACCATTTCGTTCTTTCGTTTCATTCTTTCCTTCTATTTTGTTCGAATAATTTCCAACCTGGTAATGGCAACACCACTTGACAAGTCAAAATGGACAGGAAGTAAGTTCCTTGTTGGTGAAAAAGTTTGGAGGGCATCCCTCCCCGCCAGCTGAAGAGGCTCGGGTACCTCAGCCCGCTCAAAGATGCGGAGCTCCTCTTTAGCACTTACAAAAACATTGAATGGAAAGCAGGAGGAAAGGGGGGCTGGGGTAGTGGTGGCTGGATTGCTCTTCCGGACAACATGGTAGGACTGAAATGAAATACCTAGACAGACTTACCGAAGAGCTTGCTGGGAGTGTCCTCGCTGTCATTTGATTCCACGGGTGCAAGCAGGGGCTCATTCAGCTCGCTGTCTGAAGTAGCAGCCTTGTCCTCACCTCTCAACTCCGCATTCATTTCACTCCGCACTGACAGCAAGGGCTTACTGACTTGTCCAGCTATCATTGGATCCTAGGATGGGGGGCAAGAGCGAAGGGGAGGAAAAAAGTGGCAGCTTTAGAGAGCGTGTCCTCTCTCCCTCTCCCTCTCTCTCTTCCACACACACACTCTCCCTCTCTCCTCTCTCTTATCTCTGCCTGCTCCCGCTGTTATTGCTGGCTGCAGTCAAGTGAAGAGCTATTACAGATTCGATGAGTTCTCCATTACTCCCCACCCTATTAAAGCTCAACTAGCATGTGAGAGATTCAGGAGCTTCGGAGGGAAAAGGAAGGAGGGGGGATTAAAAAAAAAAAAAAAAAAAACTTCTTTGCAAGCAGCCTAACCAACACAGCTTTAATTGTGGGATGTGCTTTTGTAAGGATGTTTTTACACCTTGTTCTGTCTTTAATGCAGTAAGGGGGAAAAAAGAAAGTGCTGGTTTGTACTCCAGCAACGTACCTCTTTAGAAGGGGCACCCTATGGAGGGAACGGGACTATTTTAAGAAGCCTTCTCCCTGGGGGAGAAGCAATTAAACCCTATCCCAAGAGCAGAGAAAAGAGACAGGGGGAAGAAAAGACTGCTACAAGCTTTCAGTGGAATAAGAGATATTTCTTATGTAAAATCTGAGCACACTTAGAAGTTTTCTACCCTACATGGGTCCCAGACTGGGGATAGAGGCTGACCCCAATCAAATGCACATTTTAAAGCAAACAGTACACAACAAAATATACAGAAATTGCCTTACATTTTTAAGGAAGTGGGAAAATACTTACAAACTGTTTTCAATAATTCAGTTACCTAGAGCATCATGCACCCAGAGCATTAAAGAAAAAGGAATCAAGAATCACCTCCAGAAAAACAAAACAAAACAAAAAAAAAAAGGCAAAACTTTTTTCCCCAAATATTTAGCCCGGATTTATCTTCAGCTCGTTCAGAAGGGCATGTTAGGATGAGGAGGAATACCCCCCAAATATAGCCTTTAGTCCACTTGCAAACTAAGATGGCTTTGGCACTGATATCAGACGCAGAAGCAAAGCAAAGCAAAAGCTGCCTTTTTCCCTTCGTGATCTGGGAGCTATTTATTGTCAAGTTCATGCCTAAATGGTTCCTGAGCAGGAAACAGGTGACGTGCAGGAGCAGGTGGGGCGGCATGCTCCCCTGCCCATCATCACATTGGCTGTGGTATGCCTGTGGGTTTTTTTTAATGTATTCATGCCTGAAAAGTGAATTTGATATGACACATGATAATCTATGAAAATGTTAATCAATACAAATAGTTTAAGCTGTCATCAAATGCACTTCTTTAGTCAATACTCATACCACTGAAAACAATGTCACTGTCACCAGGGCTTAATTTGCACAGCACTTAAATATTGGACTCTGTGCATCAATGCACTTCTTCTTCAAATACTGTAGGTAAACACATTTTCTCCCTATTTAAGGCTGAAGCACTCAGCACGCATTTAGCTGAGCCGAATCCTCCCTTTTGAATACCTTGATAGGTCCACTGGAGGGCAAAATTAATACTTAATTGAATCTCACAGTCATCAAAATAATCAATACTTTTTTATTATTTATTCTTTACAGTCTGTTGACTGTTTCAAACCTCTGAGGGAATGGTGGAAAGGATTCATGGCTTTGAAACACTGTCATTTAACAAGGTAATTTTCAGTGGGGCATTAGGGGTTGTGAAACATATAATAAAACAAAAATGGTGGCTTATAATAGGAAGAAAGAAAAGAATTATATTTCTGCCATCTAACAAAACAGGATAAATAAAAAAGCAAGTACAGAGAGAGCGAGGAAGGAGGGGGATGAGGGAGAGAGAAAGGCTGGCTTTTGAAGGGTTTTATCATATCAAGAGCAGAGCTGAGCTTTCATAATGCTGACATTTCTCATCCTGACAATCCTAAACAAGTGGAAAGGATGCGATCGCAGATATCATCTTTCATCACATTCCCTAGCCTAGGAACCAACATGACAGCTCCTCGGCCCTTTACACTGTTAATTACTAAATAAAATACTACTCTCTGTCAACATCAGATTATTGTAGATAGCAACCACAAACATTTCTCCATTGTTACCCCCTCTGAAACTCTGATACCTACCTTGAACTCTTTAGAAAATAGATTAGGCTTGTCTCAGTATATTGTAAATATTTGAAATAGAATCAATGTAATCAATGTGGTCGTATTGTCGATCTAAATATAGATTCGCATCCCAGACACTGGGTTTGGAGGCTAGATTTTAGAGCACTTGGCATTGGGGGATAGAGAAAGATTGACAAAACAGAAAGGAGACAGGCAATTCTCTAAATTTCCTCGGAATTTTCCCCTGTACATTTACAGAAGAGTGTGTGTGTGTGTGTGTGTGTGTGTGTGTGTGTTGTTCCGATTTAGTGTATAGTCTGGACAGAGAAGGGAAGGGAACAAGACTGGTTTATCCCATGGTATTTATAGTGTGTTCATCACAGAATACAAGAACCCAGGTTTAAATTCTAGAATATTTTTTTTTACTTCCTAAAAGGCTGAATATTCTGTAACCTAAAGGAAGAAATGATTTGTCCCTTTGAAACATCCCATCTTTGTCACTGCACTGTTTATTTGAATATCTTTTAAGGGGTGTTGATAGTGAACTGCTGTTGGTAATACATTCCTGTAAGCTACACAGGACTATTCATGTATCAGTGAATATCTGGGTAGACTTAAAAAGGAATCTTGTCCTGCTTTAGTTGTGAAGGGTCAAAATTGAATGCCGAATCCCACTGAAGAGCTGAGATGAAGCTGATAAGTTCACTGGCACTTAAATATCTGTGCAGAGCATGTCCTGTGCAATGGTGTATATTCACTGGCCATTAGTTTCCTAAATGACTTTTCTGCACCTCATACATGGTTAGGTTGCCAAGTAGTGCTTCTCATGACAGAAGTTTAGAAAATTCAGCTTGTCATTAAAGTACTCATTTGAGTTTTCATTTAACAGAACACTTTATAATTTCCAGACATAGTTGATTTTGTGTATGTGTATATTTGTTGTGTGTACACGCACACACACACGTGTGCGCATGTGCATGCACATGCATGACATACTTAAATAGCAAACCCCTAGTGAGTCAGAGAGCAGACAGCTTTTAATCACAAATGCAGCCACTGGGAGGTCCATTTGAAAATGTGCCACAAGCAGTAACCACTGAGCACAGACTTATGGGCAACTGAGTGTCTCGTTCTAGTAACAGTGAGCTTGGAAGATGGTTTCTGTGTCAAGTGCTATGGTAGTCTGTAAAACAGTTTCTGCAGAGAGAAGACAGGACTTCCCAGTATATACCCACATAGTAGCTGGCAGAAATGTAAGAGAGCTATCACTTCAACATATCCAAGGATCTCCACAGCCACAAATAGGAAAAAAAAATGGCCAAAATGAAAATAAATACTTTAAGTTGTTACCACTGCAGTAGAAGAAATAAAGGTCTCTCTGTCATTTGGTTATAAACACTGGTAGGAGAGAGTGGTCTTTTGTTTAAGTGTCAATGGTTTAAGAACAGGACATAGCCTATGTCACTATAGGGTACTCACAAGAGGCCAGAACAGTGAAAAGAGAAGAAAGAAATTAAAGAGTAAGAAATAAGAATATTGAAAAAAATTAGAAATTACTCCATTAGCAAAATGTTAAAGAAACTTTTGTTGTAGGGAGCGGCAGGCTGTGTCCAGCCACCTGGCTAGCTTAACCCCCAAAATAACCACAAAGAAATTGTATTAATTTAATTACTGCTTGGCCCATAAGCTCTAGTCTCTTATTGGCCAACTCTCACATCTTAATTTAACCCATTTTTAATAATCTGTATGTCACCACAAGGTCGTGGCTTACCGGGAAAGATTCAGCATGTCTGACCTGGCGGCTGGCTCCATGGCGGCAATCTCTGACCCTGTTTTCTTCCTCTCAGAATTTAGTTCTGTCTACCCCGCCTACCTATGTTCTGAACGATCAGGCCAAGCAGTTTTCTTTATTAATTAACCAATGAAAGCAACACATAGATAGAAGAACCTCCTACACCATTTCTCCTTTTTCTGTTTAAACAAAAAGAAAGGCTTTCACTCTAACCATAAAATTACATAGAACAAAACAGGTATCAAATAATAACTACAGTTACAATATTTATATCTTTTATCATAACAAAGGAAAATTATAACTATTCTTTAACTCTATCAAAGAAGAAATAATATTACCAGAAGGATATAATATTACCTGAGAAAACAAGAAGTAATCAACTTCCAAAACTCTAGAAATGACAGAAACATCTCGCTTCCTGGACAGTCACCCAAAGTTCTTCTGTACCGTTGGGGCACCCATCTTCAGCCTACAGGCCCATAGTATCCAACAGACATTTCCATGAAGCAGGAAATTCCAAAGACAGTTTAGTCACTTTCTTTTGTGTCCTGCAGAATGTCACACAGACTCTTTCATGAAACAGGAACTCCAAAGGACCATCTCACCTTTAGGCAAGTTTATCAGTCCTCTCTCTCTGTGAGTTTTTTGTGTCCAGTCTATGTAATAGTCCAGGCAAGAAGATTTCTTGCCAAAATGGCTAACCAACTCCATAAGGAGCCTCTTCGATGCCCATCTTTCTCTTGTAGGAGATTGGTGCTGCCAGGAGCAGACATGTCTCATTGTCATGAAAAGCCACTCAGTGTTTAAATGAATACAGTTTCTGTGTTATTATTTCAGGTGTAAGCTAGCGGGGCAGCTCGGATGAAAAGCAGGCCCACTCCTATCTCTTACAAAAAGCTTTAACCATATCCTAAGGTGAACAGCAGGACTGTATCCCAACATCAAAAGAGAACAATGCCTATTTAGGTCTCCTTCAGGGGTCCCTAAAGAACAGGAACTACTCACTCAGTGCCTTTGTGAGACAAGGCCTTCAGATGTATCTGCTGTAATACATATGAGGCAAGGTATCACCCACATTTTATGGCTGAAAAGCTCGAGATCAAAAAGGCTGGGTGACCTGAGCCTAAGACACACGACTAAGTTTTTTGAAACTATATCTCAAGCTCTTGTAGATGGAGCCTTTTTCTATTTCCCAGTAACCACTGAGTGTGACTTGTGGTTACCCCAGGGCCTGAAGTAGGAATTGAAGAGTCAACATGGCCACGGTTTGCATTAAGCCTAGGCAAGCAATTTCAAAGTGGGCTGTGTTTATTATCTTCTTCCCCACAGGATGGCTCTGCTTGGACAAAACACATGGGGTAATGCTGTATAGGAGACCGGACACTGTAAGGTGTTCAATACCCAGATGCACTCAGTGGCCTCTCTAGACAATCATGGCACGTCATGTAAACACTATCAACCTTAATATTCTTATCTCAGAAATAAAAAGGTTGGAATGAGAGAGTATTTCCCTAAATGCCTGTCACAAAACACTGGTGTCCAAGATATTTCATGATAAAAGGGTAGTCCTCAAAGTTCAGCTAAGTCCACCTGATGTACATCTTTGTTCAGTTTAGTATTTATTGATTGACTGCATTCTCATCATACTCTAATTTCTGTTATCCTTTAATATAATTCTCACTAGAGATGTTCCCATGCACTTCTGTCCAAGTTTTATTTGATGAGTGGCTACAGGACACCGTATTACTATGGAGAATTCAGCATGGACTTTTGCCAGGTTGCTAAAAATAATGCCAGGTAAGCAGAGATAGAATAATTCAGCTCAAGACCTTCATAAGTTGACAAAGTTTTTGGAAGCATAATCACTCTCAATTTCTAGTCAGAGAAGGAGAGCAAAATTATGAATTCAGCAAAGCACCCGTGCCCAGTAGCAGCCAAGCAATGGGAACAGCCACACCCCTCTTCGCAGAACTTGAGCTAGGTCCAGCATATTTTTGTAAACAAATCAAGTATGAAACTGAGAGTTGAAGTTACTTTTGGAGACAATATAAATAACTTAGGCGACCCTCAAAAATCCTTGGACAAATTCCCTTGGTTGCATGATAAAATTACCCATAAAATCAGTAGAAATATTATTTATATTTAAAGAAAACAGAATACATGTTCCTACCAGGCAATAAGGGCACACACCTTTAATTCCAGCACTTGGGGGACAGAAGCAGGCAGATCTCTGTGAGTTTGAGGCCAGCCTGGTCTACAGAGCAAGTGCCAAGCCAGCCAGGGCTACACAAAGAAACCCTGCCTCAAAGAAATTTTTTTTTTTAAAAAAAAAAAAAGTGTTTCCATTTAGGGTAGGGAAACGAACATAGGAGCAAATTGCCTACATCCAGTTTAATATGTGAAACAACATCATATTTTGTGTACAATTTTCTCACAGAAAAGTGGTAAAAATAAAAAAATAATTAAGAGGAAGAAACCAGACTATAGCGGGTTTGGAGAAGTAATTACTTCAAGAGTAAATGATGTTACTTAAGCCATGGAGAAAACAAATTTTCTCATTTTTTCATCAATTATCATGTTAAGTAGTTCAATTCTCAATATATTTAATGTATTAAAGAATGTTTTCTCCCTAAAGTTTACCAGTCTCTAATTTTTAAGCAGTCAATATTACCTCTTCCTATGAATAACTTTTAAAAGACAACATAGCTAACCTTGGGAAACAGATACTCTTTCTTATTATTTTTATGTTTCCTAAGTACATATTTTTGAAAATTGGAAAATCTTGAGTATGAGGAAAATCGGATATATACCCTAAAAATGCCACACATTTATCTGCCACTATTTTATTTCAAATATAATTTCTTATATTTATAAAAGGATCAATTTTGAGAAAAGCAGGAAATGCCACAATTTCAACCTATACTCATCAGAAATTTGCATCATAACAAACTTCACGAAAACTCCACACATGCTCTTGAAGATCCCTCAGTAATTCACACAGAAATGTTGACCTGACTCTGGAATTCTCTTCCCTAATCAACAATCACAGTTCTGACCTTTTACCTCAATTCCATTGTAGTTAAAATGCTGAAAGTTTCCTAATTCTCTCCCCAAAAATATAAGTATTCTGTGAAAACCTAACAAGACACTCAAAATTCAGAAGAATGTTGGACACATATAGTGGTCTTCTAAAAATATGAAGGGGATTATTTATCATGATGTTCCTCACCTTTATACTAATGACCCACAGGGCTATGAGTGAATTTCTTGTCTCTTTAATCTTAGTTTGCTTTTCAAAATGATGTTCTATATCTCCTTGGAAATACTGTGTGACTCAAATATACAATACATACAGTACATCTGAAGAGTAGAGTGTATTGTATTGTAGACTGTTTTCTACAATACTGCTGTCCCATAGAAAGCCACTGACCTGGGTTAATATCTCTCTCTGCCTTTGGTTTGAAGTAGCAGTCACTGCTGCTGAAGGAGGAGAGACTCTACTATTACCATAGTGGATCCTCTTCTTCCTTCCAAGGTCCCCATTTCCTGAGCACCAGCAATGTCAGCGATTACTCCTCTCAACAAGAGCCTTCAAAAACTTGATAATATCTAGTGCCTCTGTTGGGAAGATATCCTTGGTAGGACTCTACTTGCCACTTCCTCTTTATTTCCAACACTTTATCTAGGCACTATTTGCTTAAGATCAATGTCAAGAATCATATAAAATGAAAAGACAAGACAGCATACTATCTGGTTGCTTTTGTATCTGACAATGACATTTCACTTACTGGGGGTAAGTTTAACATACGACCATCTTAAGCATTGCTTTTTGCTACTTGAACCTCAGATACATAAGTGACTGCCCCTTCTTCCTCGAGTCTCTGTCCTTCTCCAGGTACCAGAGTGTCACAAACTTTTAACTGTGCTTATACTCTGGGGGTAACTCAAACTCAGTTCAAGAGAACATCACTAAACACAGATGTATCTAACCACAAATAAGACAATAATCAAAACCCCATCAACCTGAGTGTGTAGGCTGAGAAAGCAACATAAAAACAAATAAGAGTACATCCGTTCTGGAATTCTCCAATCCACCTATACAAAACTGCAGTTGGACATGCCTCATCTAGAACGTCACCTTGAACTTCTACAGTGTCTTGGCCCATTGGAAGCTAATATGACTGTATGGACAATGCTTCATGCCTACTTATCTGGGAAGAGAGGGAGACACTGATATTGACAACCTAATAGCACCATCAATTCGATTTCTGCTGCCTCGTGTAAAAGCATCAATAAGAGTTCAATCTGGCTTGTCTGGATGGGAGCTTTAGGTAATGGGGTTATGTAGCAGTATCGACACTGCACACACCTACCCTGTATTCACATAATCTTTATAATATCATGGCTTCAAATAGGCACGAGGCCTAAGCCAAAATACAGCTCTGAGGGACATGAATTTACATTTAGTAATTAGAGTGGACGGCTGTTAAAGAGTTACAAAAGAAACTCATTCAAGCTCTGCTCAAACTAAAATTTATTTATAACGTATTAAAATCTCTAGCAGATGTGTGTATGTGTTTGTGGGTGTGCACTATGTGTGTTCAACATCTGTAACTTTCAAAAGATGAATGACAACCCTCTCTCAGAATTGAAAAATCTGATCTTGAGGCTGGGATTTCCAAGCCAAGGACTGAGAAGTTTTAAGATTTTTAGAGATTTACCTTTAGGACCTCAAAGAAAGTCAGGACAAATGAACTGCCCATTTTGTTTTTAAAACGAAATGGGTTCCTCTCATCTATTTTATACAAAGTCTTCAGGATACTCAAAGAAATCTTTTACTAGGCCTGCCCACATTACATCTCTAAGATATTTTATTCTTAGTTGATTTGTGCGGGTGTGTGTGTTTGTTTGTGTGTATGTGTGTGTGTGCATGTCTGTGAGCACAATGCATAGGGTAATACACTAGACCAACTCTCAAGTATGGATTTGCCTTCTTTGGGGTGCTGGTACATTAGTGCGTACAGACAGTGTGTGGCACAGGAGTGCACACACATACACAAACACACAAACATGCACATGTGCACACGGCCACCCATGGAAGCTAGAAGAAGGTATTAAACTCCTTAAAAGCTGGAATTAAAAGCAGTTGTGAGCTGCCAAACAGGGGTACTCTGAACCCAACTCGGAACATTTTCTAGGACAGTACACTCTCTTCACTACTGAGCCGTCTCTCCAGCTTCCCATGTTGCATCTCAGATGTGGCAAAATCATAATACATTTTCTATTGGTTAATCCTGAGCAGACAGAATCCTCAGTACTGGGCAATGAGTCTGATATAAAACCACACTCCCAGTTACAATGGGTTTTGATTGATTCACAAATAGTGAAAGAAGCAAGAGGGAGGACAAGAAGGAGGGACGAGAGAGAAGAGTTGCCTTCAGACTGGGCAGCAAAGTGAAGGCTGCTGGGCTCAGAATGGCCCAGAGGAACAAAGGGCTCCTTCCTGTGTCAGATTCTGGGCTCTGTCTACCTGGTTTCTCTCTAGAAAAATCTACCTGGCACAGGAAGTTCATCGCATAACCAACTGTCCTCCCAGCCTCCTCAGCCACCCAGGAGTTGTCCATAGAAACATACACAGGTATTCGAAGGCTGATTTTATTATAAAATTTCTAAATAGGTATTTTAAATACCTGAGCGCTTCTAAGTTCATCCTTCCCTTCTGAATGACAAAGATACTGAGTTAAAACTTTTTTTTTTTACAAAATATCTGTTTTCCTTTGTTTCTGATTTCTGCAAATAAATAGAAAAATCCATCCTGCCCCCTGCTGACCAATTAATATTCCTAAAAATCCAGTTCAAAACTTCCATGTGTCCATTGTGAGTTGGGTCCAAATTTCTGTGTAATATGCTAGGTGCTGCTCTACCTTCCCTGGTGGACGCCCTGCAGTGCGTTGTAAACCATCGAATATGCTATTCACACTCTGGTGTTGTGAAATTGTGGAGATGATTTTTCTGTCATGTGGCAATAAAGTATCTAGGGTGACCCTGGTCAAATTTGAGCACAAACACCCACTGGTCTACAGTAAGCTCTCTCTGTAGTCAGTTTTCCTTGGGGATCTTGTGGTGCCCCACTTCCCAGCCCCATGGTGCCAGGGGTGAGTGTCTGGACACTGGGACCAGTTGTAGCCTGTGTTCAGGCATGAAGTCACCTGCTCTCTGCAGGGCTTGGAGCTAGGACTTACATCCCTGAGCCTCCAATTCCCTGGGAAGAAAATGGGGGTAATAATAGCATATGCCGCATGGGATGCGTTTACAGATTAAATAAATAATTCAAATAGCGTTTAGACCACGCTGACTGCCTAGTAATAAAAGAGATTTCTCTATTGCTTGCTCTGTGCTCTTTGTTTCCTGCCCTCTGACAAGGTGTGAGAGTTTGGGTACCTCAGTAAAGGGAGCTCCTTAGCCTTCATTATATTTTCAGAGAAACTCTGATCTACTCCCTACACATACACAAAAATAAATCAGTCAGTAACCACTGCTAAGGGTCTTCCTACTCCAAACATCAGGAGGGTGTGGGGAACACACCAAGCCCCTTCTAAATAGGCATTGATTTTATTTGAAAAACAAAAACAAGAATCGATATCTATAAAAAATGAAAGAAAGGTCAAAAACCTGTTAGGTTTTTTTTAACTAAATTACTCTGAAGTCCTTTGAGAAGGAATTTACTCCATAAATCCTAAAGGTTTATTATTTTAAGGAATAAGTAACTGTCAGAGGGCTGTAAATTCCATAGAATTTTATCTCCAAATTAAGACTGTATCTGGTTTTTAATTTTATTTTATAAGTTTGATGTCTCTATGTTCTTTAAAGAGTCATCCTATTTTGTTCAAAAGGCCATTCATTGCCTAATTGATTTCAATAATGTTCCCCCAACCCGAGCCTGACACAGCCTGCTGGGACTATTCATGGGGTTGCTCCTAGCTGCGTCCCCCCTTCTTTCAGCCCAGTTAGGGGGCTTCCTCTCTTTCCCTTCAGCCTGCACATGGCAGAGTCCAGCCCCAGCATTTCTTTGCCCTCCCTCTCCGGGTAATCCACTCTCCTTTAATATTCCAAGGGTGACCCTTGACTGTTCTTTGAATGCTGCCCCAATTCAAAAGGCTTCTGAGCTTTTAAGAGAAGCAGAGATAACATAATTCCAAGGAGATGGGGGTGGGGAAGGAGGGAGAATGATTGGAAAGATTATCTAAATCTCTTCTCTGGGCTCTCACAAGTCCATGAGCTGGGTGGTTTGTGTTTTACAGGCTACCCCCACCTCACTGGCTAGCTTTCTTAACCTCTCTCAAAAATTATTTTGCAGATTTCTCCCCAACTCAAATGATAAATAGACTTATTTAAGTATGTCTTTTAACCTCTAACCTTTGAAATGGAGGACGGCTTAAAAACCAGGGTCTGCTTAAGACAAAAACTGATGAAATCCAACAGATATCTATTGAGTTCATTATGTCCAAGTGTTGTTCTGAAGACTGCAGGGGCAGGGGAAGGAAAGATCAAGAAAGATTTGCTACCACCACATATTTTGCTGACTGGTAAATACCAGGAAAGGAAAGAGGAGAGACACTCAGCGCTTCTAGTGTGCCTCAGCATACTTGCTGTTGGTGTCAGTGCTTGGTGGCTATTCTGTTAAATGCTAGTGTGACACGCTGTCTACAAGTGGCTGAGCATGCATGCACTGACACACTACCTTTCTTTGAGGCAATGTTTAGGCATCATTGAGGTTGTTAATGAACACATGGCTCCACCCAGAGAACCTTAGGTTTCTCTCGACCTAACTCTTGGTTTTAAGGAGACCATCAGCAGCTGGTGATACAGGATCTCCTACTTTAAGGAGTAGTCTGAAGACAGGTTAACACGCAACAATCAGAAGCTGTTCTGATGATGGAGAGGAAGGAGCATCACAGTGACTATGCCTGTGTCCAGTATTTAAGGCCAAATTTCAAATATTGATTTGTTTTCTTTGGGGCACTGGTACATTCGTGTACACAGACACTAATGTGGGCCACAGGGATGTCATTGTCAGAGATTCCGCTTGCATGCTCAGATTTGGGATAATTCAGCCCTCGATTGTAATAAAGTTGTCTTTATTCAACCAGGCAATTTAGTAGCCAAGAGGCAGGAATCATATAAGTAGAGACTTCTAAACCCAATGAATACACTGAGATTTTATGAAGACCTAATAAAGACATCTGATTTTATGTGCTTTTATGGGATAACTTCCCCATTAATTATAATGTGCCTGGGTTCTATTGTCAATGCATTAGGTAGTCTGTGATGTAGTAGATACAGTAGTGCTGAGGGCGTTCAGTCAACAACTCTTGAAAACTTGTGCTGGACTTCCGCATACACATGCGCTTTGCCTAAAACGTTTGTTCCTGTGCAGAACAAATGAGAAGTGAAACATCATTTCTCCTACTGTTTCACACACGTCAGCTCGAAGGGTTCATGCACCAGCTTCCTCTGCACCCACTAATGGACTCCCATGATGGGGGCACCATGGCACTGAGCACTCCAGAGGCTCGCTTTTGGCCTTTTGGACCTGTGGCCACTGTTTCCTCATTGTGCCAAGCAAAACTAATCATACCTGTGCAGTGCCATTCAACAAATCATGAAAAAAAACTTTGATTAAAATCAGCTATAAAATAAATTAGCATTCAGACAAACAAGGGGATAAATTTACTTTTTTTTTTATCTAAAAGCATCCAGTCAATTACAATGGGTTTTAAAACATCGGATATGTTTCTAAAAATCCAGAGAAAAACTGTTCGATTTGTTCTTGTAAAGGGATTATGGAATTTTATTTTATTTATTTAACTTTGATGCTGGTGGTGTTTTAATGTTAGTTATTAAAAATACATATCTGAAAATACTACATATCACTCCCTTCTGCATATGACAGGTGTGTATCACTAAGCAAGACATAGAATTCAGAGCCCTTTGCTGCTAAATTTATAGTAAGGAGTACTAATAAAAGTCAAGTAAATAATTAAAGAAACATCACAATGAAGGGTAGTAATGAAAGCTAAGCACAAAGATCAGCTGTGCTGGGCAAGGTCCAAGGAAAACTTCTAGATGCAAAGTCTTTGTACAAAAGGCTAGTCTTTGAGCTTGGCAGTGGTGGTGCATGCCTTTAGTGCCAGAAGTCAGATGGCAGAGGCAGACAGATCCCTGAGTTTAAGACTAGCCTGGTCTATGGAGTGAGTTCCAGGATAGTAAGGACTCTATGGAAAGATCCTGTCTATAGAAAATATTGTCAGTCTTTAGCCTAAACATATTCTGCTGTTCTTAAATCAGTTCTAATTTTCTTAGAAGATTATCTGATACAGTGTAAATGCCATGCAAATGGTTAAGCTGTATTTTTTAAGGGATGAGGACAAGGACAAAAATGCATAATTTGTTACAAACACATCTAAATTTTTTAACATTTGTTTACTAATTGTGTGTTGTGTGTGTGTATGTAAGCATGTTCACACAAAGATATCAGAAAACAAGGTGAGAGAGTCGGTTCTCTCCTTCTGCCGTGTGAGAACCAGAGATGATGGGATCTGTGAGTGACCTCACGTCATCAGGTTTAGCAGCAAGCACCTTTACACACTGAACCATTTTGTTGACCCTAAAAACACATTCAAAAATTGTTTTGACCTATATTTCTTGCATCTACTAGTACAAACCATGGATGTGGAGGTCCAAATGTACTTACCGACTATCATGTCTCACAGGAAGGGACCCTTGGGCAGAAACCACCTAGACTAGGACAATTGTCATGTGACTATCTCTGGAAAAAAGACTGTGTCCTCAGAAATTTTGGGTCCCTTCTGGGGACCAAGAGTTGGCAGTGGCCAACAGCAAGCTCATATGGGGCCTCTGGGCTAAGGTGAGGACTTGGGATGTAACCAAACCTGAGAAGGAGTCCCTTGTGCTTGACAGTGACTGACATATGAGGTGTGCCAGGACCAAACTCTTCTTTCACTAGGCTATTTTGGAGGAAGATAAACGTAGAATGGAAAAATACCTGGAAGTTTTGGCATTAGATAAAACTTTAATTGAAAACACAAAATTGCAATAAAGACTATTGGACATCAAGAAGTTGTTAATCTTATGGAACCAGAAAAACATTCAATGACTCAAATCTTATGAAAACACAAATTAAGCCACATTTATAAATGTTTTACCCCAACAGCCATGAAAACAATTTAATTTCTCTAAGAAATCAATCAAATGAATCATCTCTCTGTTTATCTGTCTTTCCAGAACCCATATTGGCCATGTCTTTTGGTCCATCTGAGCTAGACTGGATTATTGGTGACCAGGAAAGGAAGGGATCCAGGCTCCAATATTTCTGAAGGCCAGTCTTGTAAATCCAGGAAGAACTCCCCAGGCAGTCTTTGAAAAGTCACTTTAACATCTATGTATACTTCCTACAACTAAAATAATGTCAACTTTAAAAACTGGATGGAGAGTTCTGAAAAGGAGAAGTAAAAATAGCTAAGAAATATTTTTAAAAGTGCTCAACACCCGTAGCAATTACAGAAATGCAATCAGAACGGCCAACATCATGGAAACAACTGACAACAAACGCTGGCAAGAATGTGGGGAAAGGAGAACCCTCAACTACTAATAATGGGATTGCAAATTGGTATAGTCACTCTGGAAATCAGTATTGAGAATTCTTAAAATCTGCAAGTACATCTACCATATGACCCAGCTGTATCACTCCTTGGCATATATCTAATCGCTTGATAGCCTGCTAGAGAAACATGATTCAGATTTTGTCAAAAGCATGTTTTGTTCTAGTAGAGAATCTAGCTTCAATTACCAGCACCTATATAATAGCCCCTAGCTGTATGTAACTCTAGTTCCTCCTCTGGCCTCCACGGGTACTGAATGCATTGGGTGCACAAATATTCATGCAGACAAAACATCCATGCATATAAAGTACAAATGTACAAATAAATATTTATTTAATTGTATGTGTGGAGGTAACAAAACTGGACAGAGGATCAAAAAGGGGAAGGAAGAGATCTTAAGGATGCACATAAGGAGAGGAGAACAGAATACTTGTGACCTGAACGCAGAGAGGAAGACCATGGTATTGGCAGGGAGAAGAATCAGCTAGCAGTTAAACAGGGACACAAGAGAGGGCAGCTGTGAACGGAGCCCAACTAGAACAAAGTATAATGATGCACATGTATGAAAATACCTGTAGCATGAGGGGCCGGCTTGTTGGGGTATCTGTTTTCGCCCGGTACCCCACAGCTGGCAAGTCCCAGAGAAAATCAATCACACAGAGATCTCTATAAGTTATAAAGCTGATTGGCCCATTAGGTCAGGCTACTTATTAGCTCTTATAACTTATGTTACCCCATTATCCTTATCTATGTTAGCCTCATGACTCAGTACCTTTCTCAGCTGGGCAAGTTACATGCTGCATCTTCGGTGGTCTGTGCAGGAGTGGCAGAGGGAGCTTCCTGCTTTACAGAATACTTTGCTCCACCTCTACTTCCTGTCTGGCTTTCCCGCCTATACTGCCTGCCTGGCCAATCAGCGTTTTATTAAAATATGATTGACAGAATACAGACAATTCTCCCACACCAAATACCATGATGAAACCAACCACATTGTATACTAAGTTTAAAATAAACAAGAAGTGTGTGTGTGTGTGTGTGTGTGTGTGTGTGTGTGTGTGTGTGTATGACCAGCCAGAAAGCTCAGTGGATAAAGGTACTTGCTGTCAAGCCCTGATGACCTGAGTTCAATCCAAAAGACCTACATAATAGAATGATAGAGCTGATTCTTGAACTTTGTCCTCTGACCTCTACATATGTACATCTGTGCTCCCAACCTGACACCCATAATAGGTAGGGAGGGAGGGAGGAAGGGAGGGAGGGAGGGAGAGAGGGAGGGAGAGAGGGAGGGAGGGTGGGAGACAGACAAATAGATATTCAGATAGATAAATGTGTCTGTCACCTTCTTGGAGTTTAACAGCTACATAGCCAAGCTTGACAGAGAAAGAACACTACTACATGCAATGCTGTACAGGACTCTCCAAACCTGACACCTGTTCCCCAGTTAAGTCACCAAGCCTTTAAACTCTCAGTGTTTTGTACATGAAACCTAGTCTTGCATAGTAAAAAGCCCCCTTTCAACTGTTTGCAGGGACATTAGGATTTTTTGTTATATTTTGCTTATTTTTTTGTTTAGTTTTGAGACCATGCCTCAGTATGTAACCTTGGCTGACCTGGAAATGTCTTTGTAGACAAGCCTGAACTTGAACTCACAGAGATCTGTCTGTCTTTGAAAGCATGCACCACACTGCCTGATGGAAGTTTTGCTCTTAAGAATCATTTCAGCGCAGCTTTTGGCTTGCAGTCACAGCAGATGATACAAGTGCTATTTGAGTCATAACTTTGGTTCCTACCAAGCTGTTGTTACTCATTCTAGATCCCCATGCTTGCAGATGGCAAAGCCAAGAAGGTTCTACACTCTTCATGGTTCTTTCATCTGTGTTCTTCAAATGCCAGGGGTTATAACCCTGTGTAGGGTGTAGGTTATAGATTCTCAGGCCTTCTCTGTAATTTGTGAAGTGATCTCAGAGTGAGAGACTCAGAGATCTATGCTGATAACAGGATGGCTAGAAAAATTTTATGAACACTGAATTTGTGCCTACAGAACAGAATAAGAAGGAGGGACAGTCAAGTGTCTCAGCATCCAGAAGTATTCATGGCAATACACAGGTCTGACGTCAATTTTAAACAAGAGAAAAGCTTTCTAAGTTCCTCTTTTTCTGTCCTCTTGAGTTGCAAAATTTGGGTCCTTGAACTACTAATTTCTTATCATTTACATTTCAGTTTTTATCCTTTCAAAACTGCCGTACTTCATCTTCAAATTTAGCTATATTAGCCTTAAGTTTTAATTAAAAATTATAGAACTTGTAGAAGTTTCTGAAAATAATATACATATATACAAAAGTTCACATGTGTCTATATAGAGAGAGACACATTGACACATATATCATGAATATATACAATATCTTCATATTTTTGGGATCAAATAGTATATATAAGTCAGTATCTGGTGTGGGAAGTCCTTCTGTCTCTGTGTTGCTTTTATTGGTTAATGAAAAAAGCTGTTTTGGCCAGTGGCTTAGCAGGATAGAGCTAGGCAGGAAAACTAAACTGAATGCTGGGAGAAAGAAGACAGAGTCGTGAAGAAGCCATAGAGCTGCCATTGGAGACAAATGCAAGTTGCCAGCCAGAACCTTGCCAGTAAGCCACGAGCCTCGTGGTAAAATATAAAATAATAGAAATGGGTTGGTTTAAGATATAAGAGTAAACCAGAAATACACTTTAGCTATTGGCCAAATAGTATTGCAAATAATATAATTTCTGTGCAATCATTTCATGTTCTGGGCAGCCAGGAACGAACAAGTGGCCTCATACAACAAGTATTCTATTTTTAAGCTTTAATTAATTAATTACTGTATGTATGTGTATCTATATGTGTTAGAGGCAGGGTCTCCTTATGTCACCCAGGCTGGCCAAATTTGGCAATACTCCTGCCTCAAACCCTTGAGTGCTTGACTTACAATTGTGTGCCATTTTGCTTAGCTAGGATCTGCTTTTACAATTCAGTTACTTATTCAGTGACTATTTAGTAAGTATTTATTGTGCTCTTTGCTAGGTCCTAGAGTTATAGGTGAGCTAGCCAGGAGGGATATAGCCACCCTTCCTTACACCATCTATGTTCTCAGAATTAAATATCATTTAAAATTGTGATTCCAAACAACTGCATAACATTTACTCTGAATGATGTAGCGTGATTCCTTCCCCTCCTTTTAACTACAGAGTGAGGATGAAGTTCAGGAGAAAGGTTAGGAATGAAGTTAGGAAGATGGTCTTCTATTACGCTGCAGGGAGAAAATGTTAAAACTTATACTCACTTCAGCATTTTAACTTTGTGTTAGTGACAAAATGCATAGCATAAAACAACTACAAATGCATAAGTCTACATATATTAGTAATATGCTGTAAGAGTTATTTTCATTGATAAATTTATGTTATCAGAGACCATAAAGTTCTTGATTTAATATATGTCTAATTATTCACACAAAAATAAAATTTTGACAGCTTAAAATATATTCCTGGGAGTAGCAGTGTGGGTTGGAACAGTGTGGACCATTACCAAAGTGCCTTCAAGATCAAGCTGTGGAAAATTTATGCTCCCGTTCATGAGAAAGCTTCCCTTTTGTATTATAAGTTCAATGGTTTTCTAATTTATTAGTTGGAATATGGAGTTTTATTAATGCTTTAATTTGCATATCATTAGCAAGGTTAAAATTTTCAAGTTTATCGGCTAGTTGAACTTCCTCTTTTATAAATTACTCATGTCCTTCGCTTATCTTTCTGTTGTGGGAATCTCAGTGTTTTTCTCGTGAATTATGGTACAGCTGTATGCAAACAATAATTGTGTAATGCAATAGTTGACAGTGTTTAGAACACAGAAGTATGACATCTCTCTCACACATATACATATATATATGTAGGTATGAGAAAGGGAATACATACATATATATATATATATATATATATATATATATACCTTATTTCTGAACTTTTCATTGTTCTCATTTCATTTATGCTGAAATTGAGAATATCAGAGGGGAAATAGAATACTCTTGGCAAAACTTTTAATTTTAAGTTTAAAATCCCCAATGAATTTCTTTTCTATGCTTTTCATCCTATGATTTGGTTTTTACTAACATTAATTCTTTAAAATGTTTAAAACTATTTATCCAGTCATATTTGTCCTTTATGTCTTATTCTATTTCTTTTATAATTAGAAATTTCTCTATGCACAAAAGATATATGTACTATTTTTATTTTATGTGATTTTTGTTAATATCTTTTTTCTGGAATTTCTTGAAACAAATTAATCTATTTATACTTTTATTATCTATTTCTTTCTTCAAATACTTAAGCATCTTGATTTCCACACTTAGTTAACTTAGATTTCCTTTAAAGGGATAATAGGAGACTGGAAGGTTGTAAATTTGTTATACGAAGGAAATTCTCATAGTTGTCATTGAATTTATTGTTAATGCATGGCATATCTGGTGATGTTTTTCCTTCTGTTATTTGACTCAACAATAATTTTAGAGATACTTTAAATTTAGCAAAGTTTAAATTTTTATTGATTATTTAAAATTGTATTGTGTCAGAGAATACAACAGATTTAGTTCATTTTTGAGTTTTGTTTGCTTTTTGATTTTGAATAATAGTTTAAGGTTAGTTTTTGGGACTATCCTACGAATACACGATATTATAGTATAGTCTAAATTTATACAAAATAAACATTTAAAATTATGACTTATGTTTTTAATGTCATTATTTATTTTGAGGTTCCTTAATCTATCTTCAGTTGACTGATTTATGCAAAATATTTTTCAAATGTTGATTTAAATTTATCTAATTGAGTTTCTTATATTTTCTATTTTAGAATTTTTAGATTTTATTTGGGTTATAGTTTTAAATAAATATAATGAATGTTGTCCTTTTAGCAGTTCTTATCTATATTTCTACTTTGCCATGAGTTTTACTGACAATAATTCCTTATGTTTTGATGTTATTATTTTTATATTTTAAGTATATCTTTTTCTTTTAAGTACCTAATTTCTTTTCATTCAGTACAAGAGTGCAGTCAACATTATTTCATGAAAATTTTAAACATAATATATAATATATAAATATATAATAAAATTAAATATGTACAACATAATATGTAAATAAAACTAAACTTAAATATGTTTAATGTCATCTGTATATTTGATCTTAGTTTGCTGTCTCGGGTTTATACAGGTTTTTTGTTTGTTATTTGTTTGTTTTTTACTTTATTATTAGTTTTACACCTTTTTAATTTTTAATTTAAAGTATTCTTTCTTTTTGTTGAGCTTTTTGCCTCTTGTGTGGTTTTCAATTGGTCTTTATAGAAGTTGAGAAGTTTTACATCTTTCTTTAGGTTCTTCAATTGGTAAACATTAAAATATGCATGTATATACATATGACTTTTAGTTTTTAGTCATTGTAGTCAAGAATATAATGAAATAATTTAAATATTTCTCTCTATAATATTTGGTGGATTTGACACGGTGGCACACACCCATAATCCTAATACTCAAGACACTGGATGACCAAGCCCTTGAGGTTAACCTAAGCGTATGATGAGATTATGTCCCAAAAAAATGAAGTTAGTTTATAGTGCTTTATATAACATGCAACCACCAACACATCCTTCATTCTAAAACTGTAATTTAGAGCTGCATACAAATTTTACTGCTATTGAAAATACTTCTCATTCTGAAACCTTTTTGTTTAGTGTTTTTATTAGCATACAATTCTTTAACTACATTTAGATTCACTGCTCAATCCTCTCTCTTTAATTGCTTCAAACTTAAAAATAGTACACCAAGTCAATGATGCCTTCTTTCTTTATTTTTAAATTTTCATTCATCTTTACCTTTTAGTAATTTTTAAAATCACATGTCAATGGTATGCTGTTTAAGCCCTTGTTAATCTAATATATTTCTGTTGCCTTTATGCGTTAAAGATGTCTTAGCTGTCTAAATTATTTTTCTAATGTAACTTGTGACTCGAATTCTTCAGAGGCCACTTAAATGTCTGACTAAATTAGTTTCTCAATGAGGATAATTTGAAACTAACCAGAATGCTATTCTTTCTAGATAACATATTTTTGTTTCCAGGAGCATGCTTATATAATTATTCTCTTTTTCTTCTTTATTAAAACAGAAGTCTAAGGTGTCTCCAGGGTGAGCCTCATCATTGATTTCCTTAGAATGAAGACCCTCAGTCTTCCTTTCTCAGGGATGCTCCTGAACTTAAACCTTGCTTATTTTACAATCTTTTCATATCATCTTCAAAAAGTCTTGATTTCTGACCAGTGTTTGTTTAATTAATGTGTCTTTGTTTAGCTCATCTGGCCCCCTCACTATCATAAACATTAATAACAACCTATATTTTGATCCTCTAATGTTACTTTTCACATTTTGATTTGCCACTAAAATGTTTTCTTATTTCAGGGACCTCTGCTTTGCATGTCATCCTGCTGTCTCTCCCCTCGGCCTTTTTTCCTACTATACTGATTTCAGATCTCACGATAGGAAGTCTATGAGTTAAGTCTGTAAATGAATTTTCTAATGCCTCTCTGTCTGTTTAGCACACATTCTATTTACAGGTTTTCTGTTGTATAGAATTCACAACAATACTTATTTTCATTTTTTGTGACATCTTTATACAGGCCTAATACTGCTGTATTATTAATTTATCTACCAAAAAAAAGTAACCCAGATTATTTACTAAACCCAAAGGAATGCTGTTCTATTTTTCATAAACGCATTTAAATGGATCACCAAATCTTTCTCAGACCAGCTGTAAGTGAAGCGTGCTATGTTGTGGCCCCATTTGCAGAACCTTCCAGTGTTTTTTCTTTGACTTTCCTGTCATTGTTTCAAGAACCATGTCACACTAAGATTTTTTTTTTCCTGTGTAACTTTTCTTTTGTTTGTTTTCTGTTTACATGCGTGGGGATGCTAGACAAGATCTCACTACACAGTCGAGACTGACCTGGAACTCCTTAAGTAGCCTTGGTTATCTTGATCGCAAAAACATCCATTTACCTCAGTTTCTCCTACCCTGAGATTACTAAGGGCGTGTCCCACCATCCTCACTTATGTACTGTGGCTTCACTGACGTAGCATCAATTCCTCATTTCCCAATCCTCTTGCTGACACTCTGAAACTATGCCTGACAAAGGATGGTAACCAACGTAGGGGGTGCTAATACAGTTGCCCCACTCATGGTTTTCCATGGTAATGCCCATGTGTCAGGATAGAGTGCCTAGTGGCTACCCTCTACCTACATTGTTACTCTTCATAATGCCATAATAATGTGACTGTATATAACTGTATCAAGTGGTGGGTTTGTGTTTATGCTGACTCAAAAATCTGTTACTCCATGAGGAAAAGCATATAGTTTCTCATTCAATCTCACTCACTCACCAATTCTTATCAAATCGTGCTTTTACCAATCCCTAAGGTCCCCGAGATCCATAAAGGAATCTGCAGGGTCAAAATTATTTTTAGTGTAATACTACAGTGTTGTCATCCTAAGGCCTTAATAATTGCACTGTCTGTGTTAACATTTACACTCATGATACAAACGCAACTGTGGATGAAATTGCTGATGTCTTGGTACAAGTCATTATAACGGCATCGAATGGCACCCATATATAACACCCATGGAGTCACTCGGGAATTTAACAAAACGAAGCAGCCAGTGTTCGTTTAAAAGTTCTTATTGGAGTGATACAAATATTAATTGTACTAAATGGAATCTTTTTTGAGTGCATTTTTTTGAAATGTTTTGTGCTGTGAACCGGGACGTTAAAAAAAAAAAATAAAGTACCTCGGCTGCATGCCAAAATAGATTGTCTTAGGAAAAGCACTTCTGTGATTGTTGAAGCTGCGAACATGAAAAAGAAAAAACAATGACAATCTAGAGTTCTTCAGTTTTTCACTCTTGTCAAGCACATACTTTGTAGGAAATGAATGAAGTGAGCCTGTCACTGCCGAAGAAACAGCTGAAAGAATTTATGGTTAATAATAAAATTTTTGAATGTTCAGAAAATAAAACAGAACTTTGCACAACCTTACCATCACCAAAAGGTCAATAATGTCCATTCTTAGAGCCTTTTCCTCATTAGGTCAGTGCTGAAATACCTGACATGATTTTCATACTATGTAATGGGCCAGCATTGAAAAGATGTGTCCAGATGATCAGTCCTCCTGCTGTGTAATTATGTGTTAACAGAAGAACCATCCAAAGTGTGAAGCACGTGAATGGGTTTCAAGGTAGTGAGTTCATGTGTTTACCACCATGCACTTTGATTCTTCAATCCAACTAAGCCTTACAAAACTATAGCTTTCACATCTTGTCAGGTTTTGATGTGGACCAAAGAGTAATCCCCATTGTCCTAAAACACGGTGAAAATAATACCTAACTTCACATCAACATGACTCTTAATTTCTGCATAAAGCTCAAATAAATGTATCACAACAGATAAAGTGGTAGATTTAGGATTCCAACTATCTTCAATGAATATTAAAGAAATTTGTCAAAATACAAATTAATATAATTCTTCAAAATTATTCTATTTGAAAAATAGAGTTTAGATTTGGAAAATGATTAGCATACAATGAATTTATCACTATTTTAAAATTCATTAAAAGATGTCAAAATTAATTCCCTCAGTTTGTAAGGCTTGCATAATGAATATAAATAGATATTATCAAAATAAATGAAAATTCTTTCCAGTTTTCAGTAATTTTTAAGAGCCAGGGAGATGGTTCAATAACTGACAGCACAAACAAACGCGGGGGCCTGAGTCCCAAACCTAGGACCCCTGTTATAAAGCACGACTGAGCACGGAAGTGTGAACTTGCCAATCTACTGCAGAGACAGGTAGATCTCTTAGACTTGCCGCCCAACCAATACAGCCTCTCCAGTGAGCTTCAGGCTAGAGAGATACCCTGTCTCAAAGAAATGATGGGCTGCACCTCAAGAGCAATACCTGATATTGTCATTTGGCTTCCGTGTGCATGCGCACACATGCATCTATATACACAATCATACATACACTGAAAAAAGAAAGGGAAGAAGGGTGGGAGGAGGGAAAAGAAAGAAAAAAGCAGACAGTGTGGTCCTGTGATTAAAATCTTTGAGAACTACTGCTTTATTGTGGTCAGTTTTTTTTTTTATTTATTCATTTCTAAAGAAAACAGCAGGAAAAATGACACATTCTACTTCCCTAATCCAATTGCTGCACATTGGTGAATAACGAATCAGATATTTTACTCAGCCTTCATCTATCCTGAAGCTAGTAAAAATTCATCTCAGGTTTGGACAATAAATAATAATGATATGAACTATTCATTCTACCTAGGGCTTTCAGAAATTTTTATGTTTTTGACTCTTTCATTATCATAATGAAAATTTGGAAAATATTTTAGACATAATTTAAATGTAATAAATTCAGCATTTTAGTATACACTTTAAAATAAAAACAGTTTTTAGTTTGTTTATACAGAATACAGCCATATACTTTGACAGTTCAAAGAGAAACTCTTCGGTTAAGAGTTCTGTACCATGGGCTGGAGAGATGGCTCAGCGGTTAAGAGCATTGCCTGTTCTTCCAAAGGTCCTGAGTTCAATTCCCAGTAACCACATGATGGCTCACAACCATCTGTAATGAGGTCTGGTGCCCTTTTCTGGCCTGCAGGTATACATGCAGACAGAATATTGTATACATAATAAATAAATAAATATTTTTTTTAAAAAAAGAGTTCTGTATCATCTCTGTGAGCTAAGAAGCACTAACATTTCCATACGTGTAGACTCGTCTAACTGGACACACTATACAAATGAACTCACACAATGTGTGGCTTCCATTTATGACTTCCTTAGCTATACATCAAGGTGCATCCACATTATGGATATATAGCATTTTCTCTAGCCATTAACCAATCAATAGTGAGTTGAGTTATTTCCCTTTTTGGCTATTATAAATATTGTTGATGATCATCCATACACAAATTTTATGTTTTCAATTTTCTAAGAACAATTTCAACTGAATAATATCTGGGCCACTGGAAATTATTCATTAAGTATTTTTCTTTTCTGATTTACAGATTTGGCAGAGGGGCTCGTATGCTAATATTCAATCATGAACCTATATCTCCAATCCTCTGTTTGTTCATTTGGAGATAGAGTCTTATGAAGTTGATCACACTGACATTGAGCTTGTGAGCTTTCTGTGGCCATCCCCAGAATAGCTTGAATTCCAAGCCTGTACCACCAGCCCATTTTAACTAAGCATATAAGAATATGCTTAACTTTCTAAGCACCATCAGACTGATTTACGCAATAGCTACTATGCTTCCCATGCGGGCTTGCTCCGTTTTATATTGTGCATTTCCACTAGCAAGGTGTAAGGGTTTCAATTTTCTCACATCCTTGGTGACACTTACTAGCCTCCCTTCTTTTTTGTTGTATGTGGGTGTGAATGTGACCTGGCACCTTGTCCTTACTGGAGTATTTATATCTGTGAGCTCTGCTTATTCACTTTAAATATTAGATTGACTTCTCTAAAGGTGCTCTCGTTTCCCTTAGAAGTACATGCATACTTCCTAGAATGATCTAACAGTTCTCAACATGAATACCATGTCCAAATTAGAAGTCTTATTTATTTCTAAATGTAGCACTTAAAAATTTCATTTATCGAAGCTTCCAGGAATACCCACAATCGGGAGGCCATTCTTTGGCAGAAATAATGAAAATAGTCATGCTCTTTCATTGGATCCTTCCTAGAAAATGGTCCACAAAACAACCTAAGATATTGCGTACTATAACATCTTCTTTCCAAATGGTGGGCAGTTTTCACATTTTTATTTTTCCAAATCTTTTGTACTATTTCTTACTTTCCAGGAAATTGAACAGTTGTATTTCATAAAATTCAGAGCATATTTATAAAATAAATTTAAAAAGGTAAAATGAAGATGGCAGGTATTGAAGACACCAGTTGAGCATATTTAAATTAATAGAACTTGTCAGGTGGAAGTAACCAGTAATTCATAATTTATAACTGTCATTATTTGAATTCCATAGAATTGCAACAAACTATTGCATCATGAAACTGTTCCATAGCACCATATTAACACACCTAACCACACAAAGAGTAATTTATTCTCCCAATACTTTGTAAATAATGGAGTCCCATCATCTGGTACCTGCAATTCCACATTTCCGTGACAATAGTTTCTCTCATTTCCAATCACTGGTCTAAGCAGCTTATGAACTTAAAATGACTAAAAACTACAAAAATTCAGACTGGTAAAGACAATGGTTTTATCAAAAGGTTTAGAGGAAACATACAGTAATTAAAACATCAGAGATTAATAATGATTTGAGATTGTCACAGAAATACATTA
Organism: Myodes glareolus; assembly: GCF_982192425.1. Lineage (NCBI taxonomy): Eukaryota > Metazoa > Chordata > Mammalia > Rodentia > Cricetidae > Myodes > Myodes glareolus. The sequence goes on from NC_142039.1 coordinate 36,668,469, forward strand.
CTGAAGCGTAGACCTCTGTGCTACAAGAACATGGTTGGCCCATGTCTGCTAAAGCTCCTTCCTCTCCTGTCCTCTAATCCCATATTCTTCCACATCAAGAACAACTTTTATGTTACGGGGGAGAGTGTTTTTGGTTTGTTTGTTTAATTTTTATTTGTTGATGCTGTTAGATTTGACATCATGATGTCGCCCAAGCTGTCTTTGAAATCATCATACTCCTGCATCCATCTAGAGCACTGGAAATGGAGATATGCTCCAGGGTGCCCATCAGGAACTTCCTGCCCTCCAAATTCTCCATTAACTTTGTGAGTCTCTTGGTACAGAATTTACCAGAATATTGGTGTATTGCCTTGTGAGACAGAATACCGTTAAATAATTGCACAAAGCTTGGAGGGAAAAAAGTGCATTCTCAAATTGGAATGCAGTGTTCCTCCACATAAATGAGAGGTGGGTGGGAAATATACATTGTTGGGGGCTGGATGGTATGGGGCAAGTCTAACAATTTGAGCAGAAGGGACATCAACTTGAGTCTATCACAGTTTCTAAGTTGAGTGCCTACACTCCAGTTAAGGTCTTCAAGCTCTGAAGTTCTAGTTTCCCAGATCCCAGTAGGTAGGTATGATATTTAACTTTGGCTGCCAGCTTGATATAAATTAGAGTCATTTGAAAGAAGGGAACCCAAAATAAGGAACTGGCTATTGCAAATTAGCTTATGCCCTGATTTGTGAGACATGTTTATAGTTGTTAATTGAAATAACAATTATGACAATAATAATAATTTATGAAATAATATAGGTGGGTCCAGCCCACTGTGAGCTTTTCTAGATAGGTGTCATGCTAGGTAGGTGGGCCTGGGCTATATAACAAAGGTAACTGAGCAAACTAGACAGAGTAGGAAAGTAAAGAGCATCCCTTGGTATTCTTGCTTGGAATTTTGCTGAGGTTTTTCTGCTCCCACTCACGTTACACAGCTTTGTTTTCACGGTGTGTCTCACCAGTCAGACAGGTGCTGACTGAGAAGAACTTAATTCAGAGCAGCGGTTATGAACATAACCAACAATCTCAAAGGCAACTGATTTGAGAAAACCAGCTCTCATCGGCTGAAGCTGCAGTGCCGGCAGGTGTCTTAGAGAGCTAACCTAAAATTAACAGAGAGAAATGGTAAAGGAGGAGCACTAGAGACATTTCATATTCTTGGCTGCATCTAAAAGACCTGAGGATACATAAGCTATTTAGATATCCCTGTCTCAATAGGAGCCTTACCAAGGAATTTTGTTGGAGACCGGTGTGCAGTAAAATAAGAATTAAAATGGCCTGGCCAGGAATGTGTCCTTGAGTCATACCCAGACACACCGACCAATGCTGGGAGAGCCACTGGCTTCAGAAGCTTGAGTCTCATCTCTGGCCGACTTTTGGCTAACCACTGAGTTATGGAGAAGTGGACTCTTAAGAATTTACCTTGAAGTATTGAAGAGGGGTGAGAAAGTAAATAGAAGAGAGTATGGCCATATATTTTGAAAAGAAAGAATTGCAGATCATTAAGAAGCAAGTTAACAAACAAATATATGTAAACAATTTTTAAAATCAGCAACAAAACAAACCTCTAGGAGAGAATATAATACGAATTCCAAATTGCTGTAATTTAACACTCAATCTGAGAAGAGAGTGTAAAAAAAGTAAACATTTTGCTAAGTGTCCTCCGATTTCACAGTTGGCAGACAGCTTCATCTCAATTGTAAATGTGTTTCAAGGAATTAAAGGAATTACAATTAACATCTAGGCTGGGATGTGTTAATCCCAGCACTCCGGAGGCTAAAGCAGACAGATCTCTGTGAGTTCGAGGCCTGCCTGGTATACAAGCGCTAGTTCCAGGACAGCTAGGGATGTTACACAGAGAAATCCTGTCTTGAAAAATAAAAGAAGCAGGGAAGGAAGAAAGGAAGGAAGGAAGGGAGAAAGGAAGGAAGGAAGGGAGAAAGAATGTACATATTCCCCCAAAGAGGAAACAGTGAAGGGTACAACAGCATCAATCTGACAAAGTGCAGGCGACATGAGATGTTATGAATAGCTGTATGCCAATAAACCCAACAAATTAGATGAAATGGACAACCTTCTAGAATATTGACATTACCAAACTGACTGAAAAAATACAAAATTTAAGCAGGTGTGCAACTGGATCACTAACCACAAAGGAAATTCAAATCCTATACTATCCCAAAATAAAACTGCAGGTTACTGTCTATCCAAATACAAGGGCAAAATCATTTACAAATGCAAAAACAAGCTAATGAATAGGCAATAAATAACTACAAGATGACAAAATGTGTCTCAGCCTAGGAATGCAAAATTGATTTGACATCTAAATATCAATCTATATGGCAGTCTTACAGATGGAGGAAAGTCAAAATGTGTTTGGCAAAAATGCACATGAATTCATGACTTTAAAAAATTCCTAATATTGGAATAAAAGTTAATGCTTCAATTTTTACTTTAATATGCACTCAAATTAGAATTCTTTTGCTTACTGCTTTATTATACAGTGCAAATATTTTTATTGATTTTATTGAGCTATACATTTTTCTCTGCTCCCCTCCCTACCTTTCCCCTTCAACCTTCTCCAAAAGTCCCCATGCTCCTAATTTACTCAGGAGATCTTGTCTTTTTCTACTTCCCATGTATTTTAGATCCATGTATGTCTCACTTAGGGTCCTCATTGTTGTCCAAGTTCTCTGGGATTGTGATTTGTAAGCTGGTTTTCTTTGCTTTATGTTTAAAAACCACTTATGAGTAAGTACATATGATAACCATCTTTCTGGGTCTGGGATATCTCACTCAAAATGATGTTTTCTTGCTCCATCCATTTGCCTGCAAATTACAAGATGTCATTTTTTTCTGTTGTGAGTACTCCATTGTGTAAATGTACCACATTTTCCTTATCCATTCTTTGGTCAAGGGGCATTTAGGTTGTTTCCAGGTTCTGGCTATGAAAAACAATGCTGCTATGAACATAGTTGAGCACATGTCTTTGTGGCACAATTGAGCATCCTTTGGATATATACCCAAAAGTGGTATTGCTGGGTCTTGAGGAAGGTTGTTTCCTTATTTTCTGAGAGATCTTCATACTGATATCTAAAGAGGCTATAGCAGCTTGCACTCCAATACAGGAGTGTTCCCTTTACACCACAACCTCTCCAGCATAAGTTGTCATCAGTGTTTTTGATCTTGGCCATTCTTACAGGTGTAAGATGGAATCTCAGAGTTGTTTCGATTTGCATTTTTCTGATAGCTAAAGATGTTGAGCATTTCTTAAGTGTCTTTCGGCCATTTTAGATTCTTCTGTTGAGATTTCTCTGTTTAGGTCTGTACTCCATTTTTTTATTGGATTATTTGTTCTTTTGATGACCAATTTCTTGAGTTCTTTGTACATTTTGGAGATCAGACCTTTGTCTGATGTGGGGTTGGTGAAGATCTTTTCCCATTCAGTAGGCTGCTATTTTGTCTTGTTGACCGTGTCCTTTGCTTTACAGAAGCTTTTCACTTCCAGGGGGTCCCATTTATTAATTGTTTCTCTCAGTGTCTGTGTTACTGGGGTTATATTTAGGAAGTCGATCCCTGTGCCAGTGTGTTCAAGTGTACTTCCCACTTTCTCTTCTATGAGGTTCAGTGTGGCTGGCTTTATTTTGAGGTCTCTGATCCATCTGGACTTGATTTTTGTGCATGGTGATAGGTATGGGTCTATTTTCATTCTTCTACATGTTAATATTCAGTTATGCCAGTACCATTTGTTGAATATGCTTTTTTTCCCATTTTATATTTTTTGCTTCAAAAAATCAGGTGTTTGTAGGTGTGTGGATTAATATCCAGGTGTGCAATTTGGTTCCATTGGTCCTCCTGTCTGTTTTTATGCCAAAACCATGCTGTTTTCAGAGCTGTAGCTCTGTAGTAGAGTTTGAAGTCAGGGATTGTTGCCTCCAGAAGTTCTTTTATTGTACAGGATTGTTTTGGCTATCTCAGGTTTTCTGCTTTTCCATATGAAGTTGAGTACCGTTCTTTCAAGGTCTGTGAAGAATTTTGCTGGGATTTTGGTGGGTTTTGCATTGAATCTGTAGATTGTTTTTGGTAATATTGCCATTTTTACTATGTTAATTCTACCTACCCAAGAGCATGGGAGATCTTTCCACTTTCTGGTGGCTTCTTCTATTTCTTTCTTCAAAAATTTAAAGTTCTTGTCATACAAGTCGTCTTCCACTTGTTTGGTTAGAGTTACTCTGAAATATTTTACGCTATTTGTGACTATTGTGAAGGGTGATATTTCTCTGATTTCTTTCTCAGCTCATTTATTCTCTGTGTAAAGGAGGGCTACTGATTTTGTGTGTGTGTGTGTGTGTGTGTGTGTGTGTGTGTGTGTGTTTGTGTTGCAGGAGCTCCTTTAGCCAATAGCTGCCGAGATACTGGCCCACTGGTATCTCTTTCTCTTTAAAAAGCAGCGACAGCCCTCCACTCGCTCTCTTGCTCCAGTGACTAGACTCCTTTCCTGGCTGTCGTGTAGGACGGTGTTCTGTAAGTTTCTCCCCTCAAATAAATCACCCTTTAAATCCAAACTGGTATGGGATTGTTTTGTGCATTATTTTTGAAATTATCTTGTATCCTGATACGTTACTGAAAGTGTTTATGATTTGTAGAAGTTCTTTGGTAGAATTTTTGGTATTGCTTATGTAAACTATCATATCATCAGCAAATAGTGAAAGTTTGACTTCTTCTTTTCTAATTTGTATCTCATTGATCTCCTTTTGGTGTTTTATTTCTCTAGCTAGGACCTCAAGAATAGATATGGAGAGAGTGGATAACTTTGTCTTGTTCCTGATTTCAGTGGGATAGCTGTGAGTTTCTCTGCATTTAGTTTGTTGTTACCTGTTGGCTTGCTGTATATTGCCTTTATTATGTTTAGCTATGTTCCTTGTATCCCTGCTCTCTCCAAGACCTTTGTCATGAAGGGATGTTGTATTTTCGAAAGCTTTTTCAGCATCTAATGTGATGATCGTGTGGTTTTTATTTTCCAGTTTGTTTATACGGGGATTACATTGACAGATTTTCGTATGTTGAACTATCCCTGCATCTCTGGGATGAAGCCAACTTTACCATGGTGGATGATGGTTCTGATGTGTTCTTGGATTCGATTTGCAGTGTTTTGCTGAGTAATTTTGAATAATGCAAATTTTACCTATGACACATCTCCATTAACAGTGTTCAAGAGTTGTCTTTTCACCAATACTTATTATCTTTGGTAATAGCAGTTTTCAAATAGCTAGTGATTGAGTTTGGATTTCTCTGATAACCAGAAATGTTACCTATTTTTTTCATATACATACTGCTCAAACATATTCCTCTTTTAAGGAATGTCTAACTAGGTCCATGCCCGTTATTTAAATTTGGCTGTATAGTTTGTGTAAGTGAAGCATGTGTGTGTGCGTGCTCACAAACACCTCTGTATGCACTTATGTGTGCTGGTGCACATGTATGCATGTATGTGGAAACTAGAGTCCAACCTTGGGTGTAATTTCTCAGGAATCCTATATGATGTTTTGAGACTGGATCTTTCATTGGCCTAAAATCTGCCAATTAGTCAAAGCTGGCTTGTCAAGAAACTCCAAGGTTCCATCTGGCTCTGCTTCCCCAGTCCTGGAACAAACACACACTCCCACTTTCACATTTCCACATCAACTCTTTTGGGTTTTTGTTTGGTTTTGGTTTTGGTGTTGTTGTTGGTTTTACAGTTTCTGGGGACTGAACTTGAGCCCTCATGTTTACAAGGCAACTAATTTACCAGCTTTGCTATCATCCCAGTCCTGCTTTTTCCTTGCCTTGTGTAGTCATAAATCCCCGTCAAATATACCTCTGAAATAGCAAATGTATTCCTAGATTCTGTGGTTTGTTTCTTGATTTCTAATACTCATTTCCTTTTTTGTGTGTCCATGTGTTGTAAGTCCATTTGTCTGTCTCTGATTTTCCTTACTGTACTGTTGAGTCTTATGCCAGTGTTGCGAAGAAACTCTCTTTTCTTCTAGCAGTTCCATGGGTTTGTGTCTTATGTTTTTGTCTTTAGTCCAGCTTGAGCTGCTTTTTCGGAAATAAGGATGTAGTTTCATTGTTCAGAATGTGTATGGATCCAATAACTCAGAACCATTTGTTGAACCAACTATTATAGCTTCTGGGTAGACAGAAGAAATTCTACTGTGTTATCCTGCAGGGTGACCTTAGAGAATGATTGCATAGTGCATACTTCAAAGTGTTATCAAAATAAGTTTTAACATTACCGCTAGAAACAAATGATCAGTGGCTAAGTATGGTGGCCCACACATTAATCCCAGCACTCCAGTGTGCCAGTGTGGTCTAAAGAAGGTAGATGTTTCTCTGTGACTTCAAAACCATCTGATGTACATAGCTTGTTTCAGGACTTAAATTTTGAGAAACCTTGTCTCAAAATATAATAATAATAATAATAATAATGTAGCTATTTCTAACCAGATTTAAGCATGATACAATACATATATGTGTAAAAGTACATATGAGTGTTAAAGTGGTATTTCATTTGTATTTTAATAAATAAAGCTTGCCTGAAGTTCAGAGAGTAGAACACCCACCCTGGTAAGCCTTACAGATGGGGCAATGGTGACACACACCTTTGATTTCTGTTGTCACGCTAGTTCTCCATAGAAACCTGGCGGTAGTGATGCACGCCTTTAATCCCAGCTTTAGAGATGAATATAAAATGGAGGGAGACAGCTCTCAGACAAATCTCATTCTGAGATTCCTGGTGGCAGGATCGCCATTTCAGACTGAGGTAGAGGTAAGCCAATAACTGGCTGTTTTGCTTTTCTGAACTTCAGGTTGAAGTTCTGTCTCTGGGCTTTAATTAATCGTGCTACATACAATTTTCATGCTTTTAATTCAACAATTAAAATTAGACTAATTAATTTTAAAAAACTAAAATCTATTTTAGAAAGATAAAACAATAAACTGATAATAATGAGTACTACACTTGATCTTATCTAAAAACCAAGAAACAACACATGGGTATTTTAAGGAAAAAATGGGGAAATTGAGGAGGGATAATTTAATTGGAGAGGAGGAAGAGAGGTCAATACAAATGAAGATGGAGAGAGAAGTGACAAATAACACTAGAGATATTTGATAAAGCCTCAAGAAATTATTATTTTATATTTACCTAAATTAGGAATAATATACACACTTTGTATTATCACAACTTTGTGTGTATGTGTGTGTGTTTGTGCGTGTATGTGTGTTAAATAAACTTATGCAGCTTGGGCGGATACTGTTTCCCGCAAGAGTCCTAGGCTCTCTAATAAAACCCCCAGTACCTAGCTTGAGAAACTTCCTTCTGAGTTGTTGGTCAGGCAATACCAAGGGACTCCCAAAACAATATAGGCTGTTCCTGTTACCCTTGGCTCCCTCTCAGAGGTTGAAGGTAAGTTCCTATTGCTAAATATATACTGTATGATTCAGACACAGGGCTTAGAAAATTCCAGCTAAATCTAAACTGAAAGTCTGTGTACTATTGTCCAACTTTCATAGTTCCAGAAAGTGCTTGGCAAGCTGCCAAGATCAGGAAGAAATCAATAGTCCTACCCAGCTGTGACACCTATGAAACATAACAATGGCCATCATGGCAAGATATCCCTAAAGGAGCCGTAGTGGCACTCATATTTTCATGGTAACCAACAGCTGTTTAATTGGACTTACAGCCTGCTCAACAGGAAGAAAATCATGTCTGATACTAGAAACAGAGCCAACTATCATGACTAGCAAGATCATAGATCTTAGAGGACAGCTCACTGCTGACACTTTACTAGACCAATAAAACCCCTAACTGCATTCTAAAACTTATCCTTGTACCCAGAGATAAGTGTAGCTCTTACCTCTCATTAAAGAAGCTTCTCTTTGCAGTGAATGGAGACCATTACAGAAGACCACAACTGGTCATAATGCAGAAATGTGGGGAGCCCAGCCTCAAGGGATACATCTGCTACACAACTCCTTCACCTAGGGCTCAGAAAGCCAGGAAGTCTGCTGTGAGATTGCATCTCTTAGAAACAACAGGGAAATTATACCCGCAATATCTCAACAATATGGCTGCCTAAATAAACATGAACCTTGACAGTGCAAATAGATAGGGTCACATGGAAGCAGGAAATCTCATGGGCTCCCTCCCATAGACAAAAAACTACAGACAGCCAATGGCTGCAGAGAGGGAGAGAATTAGTCTCTTCCAGGAATGAGCACTCTAACTGATTATACAGTACAAACTAGTCAACCCTGAAATCACATGTGAAAAAGGAATTCTAAATGGGCTCATCAGCAGGTTGGATTTATATGGATGTATGTACACACACACACATGCACACACATGTGCACATGCATGCATGTGTATAAAAATAGTCAAGAAAGAGAAGCCAGCAATTTGAGAGTGAAGGGAGAACATGGATGAGGTTGGAGGGACAGGCATGGAAGGGGATGGAGGGGGGGGGAGAAAAGGGAGATTGTTATGGATGGATTTAAATAAAATAAAATATTTTAATAAGATAAACTTTTAAAAAAATATTTTTGAGATTATAACATCTTTCCTCTTTTTTTTTTTTCTCTTTCCAAACCCTCCTATATATCCCTCCTTGCTCTTCTTCAAATTTGTGGCCTCTTTCATTGTTTTTATGTACATATATGTATCATACATATGCATTACATATTCAAATATATGTAATACACACACGCATATGTATGTTTGTACATACATTCTTAAATACAGCCTTCTTGACCTGTACAATGTTACTTTTATGTATGTCTTCAGAACTGGTCATTTGGTTTTCCTACTCTCAGCATGTCTTGGTTTCTAGCAGTTCTTTGGGTAGTGTTGAAGCTTTCTGGGCTCCATCATATCACCCTCCATGTTAACATATCTGTTATTTCCTTGCTCTTCTGTTTAGGCAGTCATGGGGAGACACGTATCACAGCAAACTTCCTGTTCCTCTGGCTCTTGCAATATTTCCACTCCCTCTTCTGCAATGATTCCTGGGCCTTAGGTGTGGGAATTGTGTTACAGATGTATTCAGCAGGAATGGGCTTCACAACTCTACATTTTCATTGATTGTGGACATTTTTTGAAGTGGTCTCAATTTGCTGTAAAAAGAAGTTTTCTTGATGCAGGGTTTCTCTGGGTATAAGGACAAATGTTTAGAATGTACTTAGGGATTATGCTGGTTTCATAAAGTAAAGGTTTTAGGTTCTTCTTCTTCAAGATCCATGACTTCTCTAGCTCTAGCAGTTGACTAGGTTTCTAGTACCAGGCACAATTTCTCTCTTGTTGAGAGGGTCTTAAGTCCAATTAGAGCTATTGGTTACCGCTAAGGTATGCATGGCATTATTGCACCCTTGGGGTTATTGTGTTATGTTGTTAATTGTTGTGGCTCATAATTGTTATTGATGAGGTGCACCATGACTCATAATTATTATAATTACAACTTTTGTATTTCTAATTATGCCATAAAGAAAACAAAAAGATTTACCACAACTGGAAAAGACAATCAAAAATTTTATTTCTGCTATAGCATTTTATATCTAAAATATATACTGAACTCTTCAAGTTAATAGGATAATTCAATTGCACAATGTGCAAATGTCTTACATGTATTTTCATTGAAGACAATATGCTGATATAGAAAACATGCAAAAAGCTTTACCTACACCATTAATTGAATGCAAATTAAACCATACTTGACATAAAAAGGTAACACTATGCATCAACCCTAATGATTACAAATTTTTAAAGGGCAATTCTGGGGCCCAGAGTGATGGCTCAACAGTTAATAACTCTTCAAGAGGACCCAAGTTTGATTTCCAGCACCCAACCTGTGGCTCAAAACTATTTGTACTTCAGTTCCAAAGGATGCAGCAGCCTCTTCTACCTTTATGTGGGCATGACACACAAAAACACACATATACACATAACCAAAAATAATTTAAAAAATATTTTTAAAGAACAATACCAGTGTTTGATGTAAATTTGAGAAACCTGGACTCTTTGTCCAACATTAGTATTGTAAAATGGTACAACTATTTTAAAAAACTGTTTATTAATTCTAAAACTGAAATGTAAACATATAAATGTAGCCTAAATTCCAACCCTACATATCTTATAGTGAAAAGATGTGCCCACATGAACATGTATGCGAATATCATGTCAATGCTACTGTAATAGCAAAAGACTGGAAACAATTGAGGAGTCTATCATCCATGAGGAGATAAATAAAATGTGTTTAAAGTAAAATGGAAAAATAAAATGTCTGAAAAAGGTGGATTTACGCTGACAAAAATATTGCAGACTGACTGGGCTATAGCCAGAAGGGGCAACTGGCTGCAGAAAAGCATTGGAATAAAGTTTAGTTGGGATGTTTGCGTGTCTATGAATTCACTAAAATTACTAAGTTCTACTTTTTAGAATGATCGAATGTGAAAAATCAATTTATGCCATGATAACTAATTTCATTAAATATATTTTTAATGAAAGCAAAATATCTTAGGACTAAGCTGAAAATGTGGCCAATAATGGAAAGACAGTCATAAAGAGTGAGAACCACAACAAGTAACAGGAAATGGCAAATTCCAGAATGCCTTCTGATGGCGGTCGGTATCCTTAGAAATCATGACAGGAAAAGAACACAGAAACTATCTAACTGTGCCTAGAAACTCCTCCTTCCACATATGTCACATGGGCAAGCGCTGCATTTGAAGGTAAGATGGGCATCTCTCTTCCAAAGACTGCACATGGGGCCAGGGAACTGACCAAGGTGCTGATAATTGCTCAGCTCAAGGTGTAGACACAGGGCATGAACTTAGATTATTGCTGTGATGAACAAATTTTCAGAGAAGTATACTAGATCTAACTACAGAGTTGACAGCCTTCAAGAGTCGGGTAATTGCAGTTACAATTAGTCATTACCCACAAAGCCACATGCTTCTGTGCCAATTTGTTTTACATGAGGAAAGGGCATATTTGATGAGAACTCAGAAAGGAGCCAAACCATTCCTGTGTGACCATAGGTCACGACTTCAATACTGATGGCAATTTGCTAGTATGCTAATGTTTTCCAATTAATCCAATTATAATTCCATCATAAAATATTGTATACAACACAATGTTCCCTTTTTTTAAAATGCTAACCTGAGCAAATTTCTCTGCAGAAACCTATTCATATTTATCAACTAATTCATGAACTCTCTTAGCAATTTGTAGCTTATAAGAAATCATACCCTGTGTTTACCACAACAATTTGTGAGAATAGAAGCATATTTCTATTCTAATGGATTACAGGACAATCGGAGAGAACTTTTATTATTTAATGACTCTGGAGACAATATTTTGAAAGAAGTTTTGCAAATTTGTATTAGATTCAGTAAAACTAATAACCTCTTTAAGAGTAAATCAAAATGTTAGAATTTGCTTCTTCATTAAAGAAAAAATTCTCAAAGTATTTCAAGACATTTCATTGTCATCAATGGAAGTAGTCAGCTCCAGAGAAAGTTTTAACACAAAATATATTTACTTCTTATGCAAATATATTTGGGTGTCGTCTTATAGACAACAAAAACCTCAAATGTGATGTGTTTCAAAACAACATAAAACATGTTTAGAAAGCTAGTGTGAATATGGATTTTTGCATTTTGGTAAATCAGGGTAATTCATAAATGCATGTTAAAATACTAATGAAAATAAGCCTTGAATGTTCTCTAGATTTTTTTAATGGATCATATATTCTTTTATTTCTATAGTCCAGATTCCACTGAGCACAAGATTCCACTAGAGTCCTTTTTCAGAATGTACTTTTGGACATTCCACTCCCTGAAGACTGTGTTGAAGCTCTGAACAGGAGCCAACAGCCCTTGTGGTTCCCAGGGCATGGCTGTCACTGATGAAGACTCTGGTGAGTTGCTTTAGGAGAGATGTTCCCTTTTGCTTTCGTACTTGAGTCAAGGCATGTAAAAATGCATGCATCCTGGTCATTATGATGGGAAAGGAAGAATGAAGAGAACAGAATGGCTATGAACTAATCCAAGCAAGCAACTCTAAGACAATTTCCTTTGGGTGATTAAAAAAATATTATATTTCTTGCTCTCCAATAAACCTATTGTTAAGTTCAAAATACAGTAAGTCAGAAAAGTATGTAATATAGATAACTTGCATCATGGCTTAGCTTAGCCTGCCTTAGATGTACACAGGATGCTTAAACATGCCTACAGCTGGGCAAAGTCATCTAACACATTATCTGTTTATGATAAAGTGTCGAACATCTCATGTAATTTGTTGAATAACTATATCTAAATGATGGTTGATACAGTATACTGTAGAGTATCAGGTGGTTTTCCTCATGATCATTTAACTGAATATGAATTGTATCTCACTGCTACTGCCGAGAATTCATACTAGCTTACTTCTATATTGCTACCCCAGGAAAAGATGAAAATTAAAAATAAAAGTATGAATCCCAACTGAACAACACTTACTTCCACATCATTATGAAAATAATACATTGAACCAGGATTTAATATGAAAGTATATGTGACACCTGTGCCTTCTATGAGTATTCAAGCAGGACAATGGCTAATAATAACTCCCTGAGTGTAGAACAACCCTAAGTGCTATGCAGCCAGAGGGATCCATGTGGGCATTACCAGGTTCTTTTCTGGTCATAAAATCCAGTTGGTGTGCAATTACTCCAGTGTGACACCTTCTATAAGCTAGAAATCATGTCTTCAGTTTCAACATTGTAAATCAATGAAATTACATTGTAGTCATTGACAACACATACAATTTTGCCTGTTTGATGCCCCATTACTGCAGCAGCACTTGCCTCCATTTGGAAATCAGTCCTTCACTTCTCTCCGTGGATATTACAGGGCAGTTTCCCCTCCTCAGTCTCTCTGCACTGAGGACATATTTATAGACAGCTGAATAATGTCTCACGGATTGCTCCCACAAACAGTCCTTGCTACTTTGTAGTACTAAGGTCCATTTTTACATCAGATGGTAAAATTTCTAAAAGTTTAATTTTCCATCCACTTTACCCCCCACTTTTACACTAAAGGTGGTAAAGTTTGAAACCATATTCCTGAATTGACTTTGTCATATTAAACACAATAGTGTGAGGAATGTGGTTTACTCCAACTTTGACCCCACGAAGCAATTGTAGAATCTCAACAAGAATGGGTATGGAGGAAGATGTCTTTTGTGAACTACCAAACGTTGTCCCATCATTACCTCTGCACTCCATTTTATGGAGCATAAACACATACCAGAAAACATTTTCCACAAGAAGTGTTTCACACAGCTACAAAAGAGAACGAAATTATGTCACTTGCAGGACAAATGAATGGAGCTAGAGAACATGTTAAGTGAAATAAAGCAGACCCATGAACACAACAGTGTATGATTTTAGACTGGTGGGGGGCTGGATCTGAAGGAATGGTAGAGCATCAAGCGGACTATAGGCTGATGAAAACGAAGGAAGATGCAGAAGAGTAATAATGTGACTAATATGACAGTCAAGCTACATCATACACAGGTATGGAACTGCCACACAATGTGCACTCTTCAAAATTTTTAAAAACTGAAATGAACCATTTGTTTAGTGAAAATCAGGTTTCAGTTTTACTTGTCCCAGATGGTCTCTCCACGTCCTCCAAAGGCATGATCTCTTATTGGAGGATAAAACATAACATACAACTTGAGACAAAGAAAGAAAGAAAGAGAGAGGGATAGAGAGGGAGGGAGGGAGGGAGGGAGGGAGGGAGGGAGGGAGGGAGGGAGGAAGGAAGGAAGGAAGGAAGGAAGGAAGGAAGGAAGGAAAGGAAGGGGAAAAAGCTTTCTGCTCTATTTGCTTTCATAAAAAATGGATCAATACGCACAGCAAGCACACCTTAGCCATCTGTATAGAACTGAAGAAGCTAAAATATAGAAAAATATGGGCATCTCACTTGATCTTCAGTAGCTTCTGATAAGATTCATTTATCATAGCATACATTGATGAATATAATGGTCAGCATCAGTAGGGTTAAGCTGTAGTGACAAACAACTTCAAAGTTTTAGGAGCATAACACAGTATTATTTCCTGTTCATCTGACATTAGCACTATGGATTGGTTGAGGTCTCTGTTCATCAAAGTCACTTAAGGATGCTGATGACAGAGACTCCTCCCAATGCAAGCTTCCATGGTTACTGCATCTTAAGGAAAATGTCTCAAAGTCCAGGAAACAGTAAACATGAGGAAGGCAGGTCTCAAAAGCAAGCAACATTATAGATGCCACCATTCATTTAGCTTTCTATGTATTTTACAACTTGACAACTTGTATTTTAACTTCCCATTTAGTGTGTTTCCCCTAAAGTCTGATTTTATTAATCTTAAAAATTTGTTGATAAGGCACTTTTATATAAATATATAACAATGCTATGTATCTCTGTTCACAGTGTAATAATTTGCAATGTACTTCATTTTTTCCCACTCTTCATCCTTTAGAGTATGTATCCCAGAAGCCAAGAGGCAGTGCCTTCGAAAACTGAGTTAAAAACAGTCAGAACACATATTTGTAAATCGGACCTATTAATTTCTCAGCATCCTTGTCAAATTAGTAATTCCTCTGGCCCTAGGGCAGTGATTCTAGTCTCAACATGAGTGTCGCAACTCCTTGAGTCAAGTGGTCACCTAAGACCATTAGAAAACACAGATATTTACATTATGACTTGTAACCGTAGCAAAATTACAGTTATAAAAGAATGTGGTTGGCATCACCACAATAAAAGGAACTATATTAAAGGGCCACAGCATTAAGAAGGTTGAGAACCATTGGTCTAGTGGAAGTAAGAATTGCACTCATTCTGCAACTGTGGGGGAGAGAGATCTCCTTTTGCACAGCATTTGTAGAATCCTGATGACATCACCTTAAAGAATCCGTGTACTTAAATCAAAAGCAGTTTCTGTGAGTCTGAAAGGAAACCTAGGCATAAAAAGGCAAGTTTTGAGTTTTATAAAGCAAATGAGGCCTTCCGCAAGATGGAAAAAATCATACATTGAGAAAACTTACAATATATCAAGTTGAAGGGTCAACAATAACAAAAATTCCTATAAAAGAAAAAGATAGCCAAGCAGACATCTTAAAAATAAATATGATTTCCCTCACTGGTAATTAAATAATACACCAACCAGTTTGTTTCATCTAGTGCTGAACATAAAATGGAGAACTGATTGATGTGCAAACTAGAATGATTGTTCTTGAATCCACTAACTATTGCACTACAAATATTTTTGAAAGTAATTTGCCTATATTCCACAAATTAATTTGCATGCTTTATAGAAAAAGAAAAAGTCTCCACTGGAAATGCTGCAGAGTTACAACAATAAATGAAGGGATATAAATAAGCATGATAGTTCTCACAGTTTTTCTTGTGACATCTAGAATTGGAGGAAATATATATAAATTCATCTACACAAAGAGATGGTTATGTCTCTGTAACAGAAGTTCATGTGACTATGATAAGAACCAGAGAGAAGTTATAAAGACGTGGAACAGAATTTACAATGTGCTGCTGAGTTAAAGGCAAGTTGAAGAATGAAAAACACAGCAAGGACCATACCACAAAGAAGACTTAATTAGTGTCTGTGGATTGCCACAATGCAAAAACTCTTATCATAGCTTCTTTCAAGCTACCAATCTTTAGTAACTGGACAGAGAAAATAATGAGATTTGCACAGGACAATTGGGGAGATAGTTATTTGTTGTTGTTGTTGTTGTTATCTGTTTGGTTGGTTTTTTAATTTTTTTTTGAAACAAATTTTCTCTGTGTAATCCTGGCTGTCCTGGAACTCACTTTATACACTGCTGGCCTTGAACTCAGAGATCCACCTGACTCTCCCTCCTGGGAGATTAGAATATAAGTGTGAGCCATCACTGCCTGGCTCCAGAACATGCGCATGTGTGCCTCTTTGCAAGAGAATGCAGAGAAGCAGAACAAATGTCGGGAAGGGTACAAGGAAACTGGGCCACATATACGGCCCAACAATATGGTACCATTCTGTAGTCCTCATACCTGATGATTGAGGGTGAAAATTTTTTGACTGAGCATCACTGCTTGTGTAATATTCTTGTATTGAGATTTAAGCATTTATTGCTAAAAAAGCAAGACATGATTACTATAAGAAAAGAAAATCTAAGAGTATTAAAGAAAAATAAAAGTTTCTCAAAATTCCTCCACTTTAGAGTAACTACAGCACTGTAATTTTGGTGAATTTCCTCTGTGAAAGCTTTCTGCGAGAAACATAACTTTGTCATCTTTAAAATTAAAGTTTATATCTTAGGACTAATTTTCTAACTCTGCTGAAATTCTAATCTATTTCCGATATTGCCTTAGGAAATAATATTTTTGTTTTCTTAGAAACGGCATTCATTACTAATTAAGAATGAGATTTTAAAGTAGGTCTTAAAGAGAGGGTAAATAATTTTAATAAATGCCTTTGGTGATAACACTATGATGCTAGAATTTATGTACTAGATTGACTGCATTCTAGGGTATTCATTGCATACTTCAACTACAAAAATACTATTGGCCCTTTGAAGTTCATTACAAAAGACAAAGTTGACTGAATTAATTCCAGATGAAGGTTTGAGGTGAGTAAAAGGGATTCACAGGTACAGGAAAGTCCAGAAGGAAAGCAATTTTAGGGAGAGAGCAAGGTTATTAACAAAACAATAAAATTGGTGGTAAATATGATAGAAGAATTATCAATACATTATACATTTATGCATGAGTCATGTGTGTTTATATATCTGATATGTATCAAACTATATGTGTGTACAAGTATGTATACATATATGTGTGTGCATGTGTGTTCATATATATATATATATACATATATATGCGTGAATTTTATCAAGAAAAATAGAGCAACCCAGTGCAGTCATTTCATTTTGGTAGTCATGAAAATCTTGTCACTACAGCTTTTGATAAAAGGCAGCAGATGAGAGAATTCACTACAAGGCACTTAAACCTGGGATTCCAGAAACCTGTATTCAACAGGAATTTGAAATCATTGTGTTGGACTTTCTTTATGATCCAACATCTCAGCATATCAAGACCCAATCAAAATTCTAATCTAATATCCAATTGCATTGCTTACGTAATGCTCATCTACTGACCAAAAGGCGAGAATACAGGTTTTTAGGCATGTTTTGCCTGGGGTTCTATTTTCAGAGATATGTCAAGACCCATGCCCAAGGTATTCTCTGTGTCTAAAGACATTTGCTTTACAGAGACTATTAACTCACAAGCTGATGGTTGTTTGACTAACACATGCCCACTTCTAAGCTATGTAAGTGATTGATAGATGCCTGGTATCCATTGAACTAATTAGGATTACATGGGATCACTATTATATCTTTCTTTTCCTTTTGTAATTATGAAGATTGTTTATATAGACAAAGTAAAGAAAAAATATAGTCTCTTCTCTTTTCTTCCTTAAGCAAATGTAATTAGTTGATGTAGTCACAAAAGGGTTCATCTGTACTTTATAAAATTAAAGTTGTAGACATCAGAGGAATGACTCTCCCCTAAATAACATCAGATTTCAATGGAAATTAATAAGGCTTCTAGACTATTGATTCTTTTTCTCTTAATAAAATGTAGAACATAATGTGAACATCCAAGAATTAAGGAAATGGAATATGATGCCAGTATCCTGGAGCCTCTTGTATCTGCCACCCCCAAGCAGAACTTTTGACCATGGCAAAATAGAAGGAGAAATGTTGAGAAAATCAGATTGAGAGTAATGGAATTGTGGAACCAGTAAACTGCAAATCAGCAGTGCAAGAGACACCCCAGAGGCCCTAACGTCAATACTGTGATATAATTGTATGGCAAAACTTATGTGAATTCAAACTGGTCTGAATTCATGCCGTGTGTGTGTGTGTGTGTGTGTGTGTGTGTGTGTGTGTGTTCTTTTCAAGTCATCAAAAATGAATTTTAATAGTAGCTCCATCTTCAGTACTTATAAAATACCCACAGTGTCCACTCCTTGTATTACATGTAATATAATCCCCCATGATAGAGGGAAGCATAAAAGGAAGCTATCCATCTCATTTACCCCATACAAACCACAAAAATGTGACTAAGATCAACAAAGCAGTGAGCGTCCACTAAGGTGAACTCTACACCTGTCAAGCATTTAATAGAGAAGTGAGAGGAAAAGAGTCAATTGACATAACTCAGAAAAGTAAGGACTGAATGCTAGTCATGGCTTTAAAAAAGTCAACAACATCAGTAAGCACAATTTGAAAGACCTAGAAAACAAAATAAAATCTTCACTTATTTCAAAGTTATAATGAAGGTAAACCATATTGAAAGAATGGAAAGACATTCCCTAATATTCAAATTACCCTGGGGCCATATTTCTTTAGAAAAGCAAGTGTGGTGATGTGTGCAAGAGTTGGTGTGAAGAATCTTTTCTCTTAGTTGTCTCTTTAAATTTATGCATACCTGTAGGGATTCACATACAGTTTTTCCAGAAAACAAAATGCTATAGTCTTTCAAAACATATAGAGACCTTGAATATTCCAGAGCATTCAGATTTTACAGAAATAAGGTGACTTTTCTTCTGAAACAAACTTGGGTTTTGTATCCAGAGGGAGTTAGGTGATCTTAACTGTGAACAGTTACACTCAGTACACTCAGCCCTCTGTGTCAACATGGTCGGATGCAGCCAACCTGGAGTCAAAAAGAACTTGTGAAAATCCCATTCATATGAACATGTACAGAGACTATACTCCTATCACTATTTTCTCTATAATACCACATGACAGCAATTTGCATAATGTTCATGTTGGTTTAGGTATTATAAATAACCTAGAGATTTAAGTACTTGAGAGAGTACAAATAGGTGATAAGCTAAGACAATGACAACTCATAGAAAGTTGTGTAGTCTTAGATTTAGGAATCTGAGGGATGACCTGGAACCAACCCTTTACAGACACTGATGGACCAACCCTATACAAACACTGATGGATGCCTTTGATAGAAGAGAGCATGTCAATTAATGTGAACTCCACCAACATCTAAGTGGCCCAGAGTAAATCTGTCAACCAGTTCTTGCACGTGGAAGAACCAATCTGCTGCTGCGAGGGAGGAACTCCAGAGTTTATAAGCCATGTGCTTCCTCAACTTACCCCTTTAGTAAATGACATAGGGAAAGTAACATTTTCCAGAAAGGGCTCCAATCTTTAAGACTACCAAGGTAAACCTACTGTCAATTGCACTTACCAATGTGTGGAAAATAGTTTGTTGTACTGATTTTATTTGTCAAAATTAAAGGTTGGAGTGGGGACTTGTTGAGTCCTGGCTTTCACAAGACCTGAATGACAGACCTGAAACACCTCAAAAATGACTTGCAAACCCATGAAAGGAAGACCTATCCAGACAGCACGGTCAACCGAGCGTTTCTAAAAAAAAAAAAAAAAAAAAAAAAAAAAAAAAAAAAAAAAAAAAAACCTAAACTTGTCTCTGAGAAGGTTGGCAAATATGTTCAGTTGTCTTTAGAAACGTGGGAGATGCCTCCAAATAACACTCCAAATCAAGAATGGCACCTGTTTGTTTGCCTGGCACGCTGCTGGCCACGCTAGGAGAAAGTGAACATAGCTTGGAAGTGGAATTTTCTGCAGAAATAACCACAGTAAAAATTAAAAAAAAATAAAGGAAATTAGAAAGAAAAGAAGGCAAGCTTCATTAAGAGGAGGCACTTTGGATCGCGGATGTTGAAAAGAGAAAAAAAAGGTTGACGAGCAGTTCATCTGGGTGAAAATAAGAACCCAGTGGTATTGCTGAGGACTGGAGCCCACGGGTGCTGGGGAGTACAGGCGGGTGCATAACTTAGGGCAGGGGACACTTTAATTTATGTGCTCAATTTTTCTGAGATCTCAAAAAAAGAAAAAAATGAAGGTGGGGGAAGGCGATGAATGAGGTTAATTTTCTGGGTGGCACATTCAGGGTGCTTTTGAGATTAAGAGTTTTTCTATTACCTCAGTATCCTCATCTGAGAGAAAAGTGATTTCAGAGTCAGAAGCATTTCGCCAGCAGCCTCAATTCAACCTCCCCAAAAGGCCTTTAACAGTGACTGGGGCTCAAAGTTCATTTTTCAAATGAGGGTTATATAAGGGGGACTTCAAAATGGTAATCAACAAAGCATGTCTCTTTCATTTTAGCAAAACCTCCAAGTTAGAATATTACAGCACCGTGAGTTAAATGGGCAAGGTATAATAAACCACAATACAAAAATAATGAAAATAAAAGGCTCAATTTTCAAGCAAAATAATAAAAAATGTACTGAAATTAATATTTGATTTTTTTTCCTTTTTGGAGCACAAAATATGATCTTTACAAATTTTTCTCTGAGGATGGGAAGACGGCTCAGCTGATAAAGTACTTGACGCACCAGCATGAGAACCTGAACTCAGACTCTCAGTAAGGATAGAAAAGGCTGGGCACACAGCGCACTTCCGCCCTCACAGTGCTGGGAGGCTGGAAACATCCTGTGCATCTGGTCTACTAAGTTAACACCAGGCTCAGTGAGGGCTCCCGTCTCAGAAAACAAGACGAAAGGCAAGAGAGGCAGATTCTTCAGGTCGACCTCTTGCCTCCACATGCATGGACACATGTGAACACACATATGAACATGTACACACATATCCATGCAATCTATGTCAGAAACGTTTAGTGCTCTATTATTTTTATGAATAAATTCATCCTGAAAGGTAAGAATCACAGCTACAATTTTGAAAGTTCTACCTTTCTCATATTGTTTGAAGTTGTATCTGTTAGAGAGCCATTGGCAAAGCAGAGGAAAATAGCCCATTTCCCTAATCAAATTTCCTATTTAGAAAAATGTATAATATGCTCCTCTCATAGCATTCTTTCCACATCTTCCAAGAAGATTCCTGAGATTTGAGATTGTGTTCAACTTAAATATTCTTTAAAATGCCATTTTTAGTAGCTATTTTCTCCATTGTTTAGAGATTATTATAATTAAACAAACTCAAAAATGTCTTAACTAAAAAGACCTCTGGTTATTCTCACGGCACAAAAATCTAACTGGAGCCAAAATTACAGCTAGAACCTAAATACACACCCATACTCCAACAACTGTGACACCCTGCCGCATGGTAAGTGGGTTCCAGAAACATCCTTAAGTCAATGGCTGAACTGCTCTCAGGAAATCTCATCTTCTCCCACAAAATTCTAATTTCCTGGGGTGGGGGCTATTTTCCTGTTCAGCAAATAAAGTCTCACTTCCTGAACCCTATTACTTATACTATGTCTAATACATTTAATTAGCTTAATTAGGGGGTCAGGGAGACATATTTCAGTGTAGTCTGTCAGAGCCTCTGGGAAGGACTGTGGAGTTGGCTTTAGGGAATAGATCAGTGATGGTTAGTGAGGCTGCCCACTCATTTCCCTCAGTTTTCCGTTACTGAATTTAAATCCTGGATGTTCGAATCAAATTAGACTTGAATGAAAAAGTAGCTAACACTGTGATTTTTAGAAGGGGGAAGAATGAAATCTGAGCGCCACCCTCATCAAGCGTTAATTCAGAGTTCAGTGTGTGTCAGTATATGGAGTATTAAATAGTTCCTATCTCATTCAGTTCCCTGGTTTTTAGAGTTTGGACATTTCCTTCACCTAATTTCACCCTAAGTATAGAATCTGTCCACTTTCTCTCTGTTGTGCCAGCCTGCTGTGGTAAAGTAGCAGAGGGATAGTTTTCTGTAGACTTGGACTGTTCTATAGACTTCAGCCTTCTCTCCTTCACCATCTCCCTGAACTAAGTTGCAAAGGCTTCCATGGTAACCCCACTCTTAAATAACAACAGAGAAGCATCTTAGTGATGATGGGGCAAAATGAAGAGCCCCCCTGGGAGCTCCTCCAGCTGCCCCAGAACTTCCAATTTATTAGGAAAATTGCATTTATGACTGAGTCTTATTAACAAGAATCTCCTCGCAACTACAGATTAAGGACCTGAAGCATCAACAAAATCTCGACACTTGTCTCCACAGATAAAGCATCTTCTGCTCAGTAAAAACTTTTAAAACTTATAAATTACATGAAAAAATACATATGTGGGAGAATCCTTCTATCCGCCTGCCAATCAACAAAGCCCAACAGTAGATTTGTGGGGGTGGGGTTAAGCAGTAAAGCTACAGTGACATATTAGGAATATTTTATTTTTAATTATTTATTTCCATTTTAAAGGCTTCTCTTGGTTTTAATTCATTAAAAGTAACAAAAGCACAGGTCCCCTTCACAGACACATGATTCTAAATCTAGTGGCGTTTATAGCAGGGGCTCAAACTTACAGACAATGCTTCCTCTGTCTTGTCTAGTTTACTGGCATCTTCTCAGTTATGATAACAAACAACCCGTGTATGCCAAAATGTATGCCTGATCTGACAAGCTCAGACAAACCACACTTGAAGCTCGAGACTTACACCCAGTATTGTCCACTTTTAATAGAAAAATAGCATTGACTGCATGAAACTCAAGGCTCATTTTAGTCCATCGATTCTCCTAGTGACCTTCTGCAGCATCAAAGCCCAGTGCGAACCCAATCTGACCCTGACTTTATGTGTGTTATTATATCAAGAGACAGGAGCTACTTACGGTCCGTGCCATTGTCTCCATAGATACGTAATAAAGTATTCTAGAACTGCTCCTGCCCGGAACACTTCAGACTCACGTCATTCTCTTAGCTATCTTTCTTTTCTTGCCCTCTCCCCGTTCTTTCACACAAGCACATATACCCTTAGCCTCCCGCCAGTGTGAAAACCCTTCTTTCGCTGGGTGTTTCTTCCCTCTTGATTCAGAACTCAAAAAGCAGCTTGAGATTCTTACTAATCATCTAACTCATGGTAAACAGCATCCTCCACTCAAATCCATAACTAATAATAATGTTCTTTATTAAGTTCTTCCGTGAGACAGTATGTCTGATGCAAAGCTTCTCTCTGTGCTGCTTTAATTACAATAAATCACCTTCATTACGATGCATACTTCAATATAGCACGTCAGCTGCTTAGCTACCTTGGTTACTCCCATAATGAAGCAAGAGCAGGCATACATGTCTCAAAGAAAGTTATTTACACCCACACTGAAAAATTCTACAGCATCCCATGGCTTTGCAGCATGAATTTCAACAACTTTTATCTTACCTTACTGTTCAGACATCAGAGCTGAGAAGACAGGATAAAGGAAAGGAAGAGAGAAGGCATTACATCTACGAACGCTGTTTACACAAATGACAGTGCCTGAATATATCCACTAGCATGGAAAAATAAGTCCTCGCAGGACGATCATTTCTCTATAAATGTATGGAAGTATTTACTGCCTGGTGCAACAAATCAGCAGTGAGACACTAGGCTGTGGTGTGCACGTTCCAAGGGACCGAGTGTCAAAGTCAACTTCCCAGGCAGTCCCCTGAGTAGAGTGCCGGGCACATTCTCCTGAAAGGTGTGAAAATCTGATTTTCTAAAATGGATCAGTAATTCTCTATGAAGGGGGGAAGGATCGATAAATCTTTGCTAAGTAGATTGTAAAGGAAAAATTATTCTTTCGGTGACAGTACATTAGGATCCTCCAAACAATCTCAATAAACTAAAGATATAGCATTTCCCCACACAAGCTACTTTTGACTTCTGATATATTTTTGTAATCTCAGATCATTCTGCAATGCATGTACATTTATTTCTGCTAAGCAATGTTCTGTGTTGATGCTGATTTATGGTGTGTGTCATTATAATGTTTGACTGTAACTAGAAAAGAAAATTATTAGCCGTTTGTAACCTGATAGATGTGATACAAGGAAATGTCATTATAGCTGTACAAGCGTATATGTTTGTAACTATATCAGTTTATAGGGTAGCTGCATGATGGGATTTTGATATTCTTTAGCCAAATATATCAATCTTGTTTCAGGTGACCATTCATCAGTGTATAGCATATATTTTCTCGGTACCTAAAAACACATGGGATGTGATATGTGAAGAGTCACTGGGTGCTGGGAGCCATTTCAGAAATATTTCTGTCTCCCCTCTGTGCAATAATCAAGGAAACCTTGAGTACCAGTTTTACCAGTCGTTAGATCACACTGAACTGGTGTAACTCCCAGCCCATAATGGAGAACCTATTTGTCACTTGTAACACGACTGGGGAAGTGATGCTCTTCACCGTGTTGAGCCTCAAGAATCCTTGCTGAAGAATTTAGACAGAAGATGTGTGTCACAAGAGAACAAGCCTCAGGGTGCACTCCCTTCTCCTGGGAGGCTGCCCTGCATTAGCGTCCTGATCTGTGCGTGACTGAAGTTTCCCCTGCTCTGTGTTAAAGGGACTATTAAAAATATGGCCTGTGTGGCAGTGAGGTAGTTCAGAGGCCTCAGAGCATCCTGGACACTTCTGTCCTGCAGTATCCAATAAGACAAAGCAGGTACTTGGTATGGCAACTTTAGGTCGGAATTTCTCTGTGCATATGCAAATATGAACTCACGTTATAGCTCTTTTCCAAGGAAAAGGTGTGGGTTGATTGGATGTAAAGTTGCAGAATGCTTGTATAATGAAGAGAGAAAAGGCACCGTTTTAAACTGCAGGAAATCAGTATGAACAACGCACGTAAGTTTTGCTCACCTGAATATTCACATGTGTTACAGGAATTGTATTCACTGGTATCTTTCCCGGGATGTCGTATCAAAAATATTCTAAAATGCTTTCCTTTCCATCTTTTAATCAATTAGTGCTTTTTTGGCACTCATTCAATACGAAGCTAACTATAATTTCTCCCAGCATGAAGGACTCACTAGTATTATAGTCTCTCTCACCTTCTGCTTTTGTGACATTTCTGACTGAAGCATGTGACTTTTTATGAGGCAAGGTCAAGTTTCTACATCATGTCCAACATCCAATGCCCAATGAAAAAGAATATGCAACAAGAAAATCCTGGGGATTGAAATAAGAGTTCCCAGTGTCTGAGAACATACAGACACCTGCCCTCCTTTAAAACAGAGCACTGGTGCAGACACAATGAATAGCATCCCTTCCAGTTCACATGTCAGATGCAGTAAGACACAACTACTGCAATGCAAAAACTCAGGTGCATTCAGACCAGAGCTTTTAAATGCAGAGTTCTGAGTCCTGCCTATCACAGCACAAATCCAGTTCTAAGAAAGCCAAACAAGGGAAGGAAAGCAACTTCTTTACAATGGTGTGGAATTAAAAGTTACTTTTATGAATAAAATGTTAATGGATAGTCCGGCGTAGGAATTTTGTTCTGTTTTCATATTCACATGGAACCTTGAGATAAAACGTATTCTCTAATGTTTCAATTTGCTTTATAAATTTGCATTGTATCCAAAAATTTATTTTACTTATCCCAATAATAATATTTTCCTAATCTTTAAATAAAGTAATGTATATACAGTTTTTCTAAAATCAAAGTTCTAATGAGATTTGGACAAAGGCATCTCTTATTTATGCTAAATATGATTGAGTTACAGATATTTCACTAGACAAAGAAAGAACTGCACACCTAAAAAGAAAATACTTCAATTAAATTCTTATTATAATTTTTGCATTGAGGATTTGTTAACTAGTATTTCTTGTGCATTTTCCTTTATATTGTAAAACTTGTTATTTCTAAAAGATTTATTCATTCACTCTAATATGTTTGTGTTTGTGTGTTTGTATGCATGTGAGTGTGTGTATATGTATACACCTATGTCTCTGTGTATGAGTGTGTATGTGTGTATTTCTGTGAATTGTGATTGTGAGTTTGTAAATATATGTGTATGAGTGTGTGTGCTTCTGTTTTGCATAAGTATATGTGAGAGTGTGTGCCTGTGGAGGCCAGCAGAGGGTGCCAGATCCTTTGGAGCTTGAGTTACAGGTGACTGTGAGCTACTTAGTAGAGGTTCTAGGAAGAACTAAACTCTGGTCCTCTAAGAAAACAGTATTTTCTCTTAACCACTGGGCCATCTCTCCAGTACAGAAACTTGTTCTTGATACAATGAAATAGTCTGGATGCCAAACAAATCCCTAAAACAAAATGAAAATCATTCTCTGGGCAAAGTTTTTTAAGGACCAGCACTTTCTGCTCTCTGGGAACAGTTGGAAAGAGGAATGAAATCACATCAGCTTTGGAAACCTTCCCTTTGCCTTTAAAGGACTTTGCATGACCAAAAAGCTCCTGAGAATATTATTTCATGGCTATCTCTCTCCTTTTCTTCTCCTGACTTTTTGGCATTAAAATAATGCCATAAGGAATCACGTGCTCATTAAAAACTGTATAAAATGAACCCATAAAATAGTAGATACATAGCATTTACTGTCACTATTTAATACATTATTCACATATTGCACACATGCACAAATTTTGTATCTGATTGTGCATTCATTCATTAAGATTGTATCATTACCATTTTCTAAAGCCACTCAAAAGTCCTCAATAAGAGAAATAAGTAATTACTGCATAATATTTAAGGCATCCACTTCTGGATGATTAACCTACTCATAATATGTTAAGTAACTCTCAGCATCATGAATTTTTTCATATACGTTGTCTTGATCTCCTTTATCAAGTAATAGTTCTTCATGTCAAGAATTATTTCACCTGAAATGACCGATAATCTTAAGAATTTACTCAAATTGTTTTTCTTCAAAGGTCTGAGCACTTCATATTTCAATATCTATTCCTTCTACATGTCTGATACTGTCAATTTTTAATTTTTTTAAATTTCTCAAACAAAATCTTATCACTAACTTTTTTCTGCTTCTCATGAGGAAATATGAGAGACATTTCCTCACATTTTATTGTTTGATGTGGTTATTACTCCTTTGAATATTTAATACTCTAGCATGTTGCTTCTCTTACCAAATTACTAAATGTTTAATCAAAATATAATTATATCACTTCCCTCTTCCTTTTCCTCCCTCTAAACTCTGCCAGTACGCCTCTCAAATGATGGCCTCTTTTCTTTGATTGTTACACAGAGAAGTACATAAATATGTAAACACAGCCTGCTGAGTCCATTTGGTGATGGCTATGTGTATGTTTTCAAGTTTTAAATTTCACACTGAATTTCATTTGCAGTATATTTTTGGTCATGTAATATTTTAATATACATATGCATTGCATAATGTGTATATCAGATGAGATACACCTGTCTTCTAAAGCATTTGTTTCCTTTGTGGTGAAAACACCTTGGTCTCATACTCTTAACCTGTAGAATTAAAAAGAATAAATCCCTATCATTGAAATCTCCACCCTGTGGGTACTCAGTGTATTTCCACCATAGCTTGTAACTTATTAATTTTAGCTACTTAGTGTCTTTGCTGTTGTGATTTCTTTAGGCTTTGTAACTCCTGAGTAGCTTTTCATCATCAGCTACCAGCAGATAAATGTTCCCTTAGTTTTCAGCCTATAACTTAAATTATAACTTTCTCCTATATACGATGTGAGAATGAGAATTAACTTTTTCTCTGAGGTGGTAGATAATGGTTCTTTGGTCAGCAGACTTGTACATTTCTTTGGTCAGAAGAAAGCTTTCCTTTGGGACACAGACCAAGCACAGCTCTCCCTGGTTCTGAGCATGCTGCCTTTGTGAGACTCTCCTCGTGCACAGTCCACTCTTCCAAATCTCTTGCAATTTCTAAACATCCCAGAATTTTATTTAGTAATATTGGTAACACCTAGATCTTTTCCTCATCCTTAAAGAACTCAGTGCATCCTTGCCTTCCATTTATGGAAATGGAAAATGCCAGTTCTAACTTTAGTTTACTGAACATTTTAAATCTGCAGTGATAGAAAAGTGCCCCAGTGCACACACACATGCACACACTCCAGAGATTTTCGGTCTCCTTATATCCTGAAGACACCCTGTCTTGACACCCCTAACTGAGTTTTCAGGATCTGTCTGTCAGCCTTCTGCATAGCACTGCTCTCCTGAAGCAGAGAGAACAGTGGTCTCAGTTCTAGTCAACAACAGCTGCAGGACACTGCATGCCCTGGGAAGCCAAAGGGGCAGAGCATCTATCCCTTTTTAGGGCCCCATGTCTCCCCAATAGCAGCACATAGGAGATGAAGATACTGGCTATCATTCAAGGGAGCTCTTTTCTACAAGGTGAAACAGGAGCTAACTGTATGGTTGGGTTAATGAGTACAGGTATTGCTTGTTGGGCATTTTCATGACACCTGAATTTTTATGTTCTTCTCTCAGTCACCCAATGGAGAAGCACTGGTTATTACATATCTCTGTACTAAAGCTCACCAGGTTTACTATACTGTCAAATCCAAACACTGTTTCTAAGTTGTCAAATGTCTATACGTTTGAGCAGCCTTTGCACTTTCAATGATTTCTTTCTTGAGATATCTTTTACTTGACTTCCAGGAAACAGTATTTGCCAGATGTTATTTCAATATCCCTGACTTTGAAATTTTCTGTAGATTCTCCTTCATTTACACCTTTCTGACCACATGATCTTATGCCCAGTCCTACAGCCTTCTCTTCTTTATTTACTTTTCAACATAAAAATTGTCCATCGAAATGGCACTATGAAGAACCAAGACTTCTTACTAACTGACAACACTAATTTTATCTTGAAAGTGCACACTGAAGCCTCGAGCAGCCCTTCAAAAAAAAATGATAGCCTTGGTTAAGCCCTGAGGAGATTGGACTCTCACAATTGTCTGCTGGAACTTCCAATAAAGCTTCTCCAGAAATCCTGATCTACCAAAACTCCAAGAGATGACAAATGATTAGTGTTGACATAACCATTTGTTATGAAGCCATATCTTCCAGCCCCTTCCTGATAGTTCTTAAAGAAATTAAAGTATTTAGCTTTAGACCATCTAAAGATTAGCTATGTAGCATAGAAAGGTAAAAGCAGGATATTCGAGGATAGAAGCAGGATATTAAAATCTTAATTCAGTAAAGGAGCAATAAGAAAGAGATTAAAAATAGGAATAAAAATAAAAAATAGCTATCAAAAACTAGAAGCATCTTCCATCAAAAATTTATTTAAATCATAAGAGTTAAAGAAACACAGAAAAGCTAGAATGTATAGTAAATATAAAGAAAGTTAAAACAAATAAGCCCAACTGTATATATAATTTAATAAATGAAAATAACTTTAACTAAGCATTGTATAGAGAGATTTTTGAAATCTACTAAATGTTTGTGAAAGAAACATACAAATCATAAGTATGTAAGACAGGATGTCTGACATAAAAGCATGGAAAAAATACACACTATATGTATAATAATAAAAGCTTTAAGAAAGCCATATTACTTTAGACAATTAATCTTTAAGACCCAAATTATTATCAGATGTTGAGTTGGTCACTAACTAATAATAACTATTCAGTCACCTAATGAAAAAGCAATACAAATTTATATGAACCTAGTTAAAACAGCGTTATATACACGAAGAAATAATGAACTTACAGAGATTTTTTTCAATCTTCTACCAGATTTGGGGATTTTAATATAACTTTATATTTTTTGCTGGAGCAATCATACAAAATGAATAAAAATATAAAATATGTGATCAAAATAATCACTTGAACTAAAATCCTGTATAGAACTATGAATGCAGTAAAAAGCATTGATATTTGTCTCAAAAGTAGGGACTATTACGTAAACTAGAGTATAAAGTAAATTTCAGATCATTTCAAAGATCAACTTCAAACATACAAAAATCAGTATGAAAGTGTAACATACTATACATGTCTGTAAGTCTACACTTGCGAGGTTGAGGAAAGAGGGTTGTGTATCCCAGCCGCATGGAAACATAGTAAGATAAAAAAGTAAATTTCTGCCTATTTCCCAAACTGTTATAGAGTTTTATGCAATGTAGTTTGATCATATCCACCTCCCCTTACTATTCTTCCCAGGTCCATACTTTCCTTATACCTAACTTTGTGTTATTTTAAAAACAAAATCCCTTCAAAACCAATTTGTGAGGTATAAATATTCATGGATGTGTGGTCTCCCACTAGAGTGTGGTCAACTTATCAGGGACAGTTCTCTTAGAAAAGACTCTCATCCTGTCCCAAACACTAACACTTGCCATACTATGGTAGAGTCTGTGCCCAAGTCCCTTTTACATGATGGGAAAAGTTTTGTTCATGATGTAATAATCACTGTGAGTTCATATGTGTAGCTATCCTGATGTGCAGATTATATTTTCTTGTAGTCATCCAACATGTGGCTCTTTCATTCTTTCTACATTCTCTTCCACAATTATCTCTGAGTTTTAGGTAGGAAGATACAGTATATATGTTCCCTTTAGGGGCTAGTATTCTGTAGTCTCTTATTCTCTATATCTTGGCCAGCTGCAGGTCTCTGTGTTAATCAGCATCTATTATAAACAGAATCTTCTCAGATAAGGGTTGAGATTTGCATTGATCTAAGGGTATAACAATAAGTAATTGAGAGTCAGATTAATACTATGTCCATTTAGTAGCAGAAGACTAGTACCCCTACCACAGAGCCTTTGTCCTGTTTAGCCAAAGGTTCCTGGCCTAATATTGGTATCAGATACAGGTTTCATCTCGTGGAGTGGAACTTAAATTGAATCAAAATGTGATTGGTTACTCCCAGGATGTTCATACCCCCATTGCACTGGTAGGTATGTCCTGCCAGGCTAGTCATTTTTATAGCTTCCTGGTTTCACAGCTGGGGAAGATTAATGATTAAATTACTCCTCCTGTACTTGCATAGCACCCTTCAGCAATATGAAAGCTAACCAGGAGGGATGGAGTGTTTAGGTCTGTGCCAGCTTGATTTATTCATTTTCTGTGACTCCAGTATGTGGCAACTTCAGTAACATAGTCTTACAATTAAGTTCAGGAGGGTAGCTAAGAGCAATGATAGCATGTAAAGTTTAAAGGGTCCGTAGGACCTCACTGGTCAACAACTTCAAAACAACTAACACATTCGTGATACTTGACTTCTTATTTGTTCACTGATGGTGTCTAGTAGGACATTGTCACCCTTTACAGGGTAGCTCCACTTTCTCTCTCTCTCTCTCTCTCTCTCTCTCTCTCTCTCTCTCTCTCTGTGTGTGTGTGTGTGTGTGTGTGTGTGTGTGTGTGTGTACTAGGAGGCTAGCTTTTACAGTAATAGATTTCCATGTGTCCTTTTCTAAAACTCTATAGTATTATTTATCCTAGCTATTTAAGACCTATCCATATACTTGGCAATGTTGACAAAAATCTCATGGATCAAAGAAGTCAAAACAGAAATTATGATTAATACGCCATATATTAAAATTTGTGGCATACAGAGAAGCCTGTTTTTCTAGGGAAAATTATGGGCATAAACCTATGTAATAAAAATGAGACATGAAATTAGAAAGGGAACTAATGACTATGAAAACAGAAGAAGCCATTAAAGGGAGGAGAATAAACTAGGGGGAAGCACTTTTGGGGGGGAAGAGCCCAGAGTGAGAAGGGAAAGGATGATGGAGGCCAAACAGAAGCAAAGTGTAAGAGCTGGTTTGTAGGCAGGTAGAGAAGTGTCACACAAGCCTAGCAACTGTTCCATCACCGAAATCAATGTAAAAGTGGAAGGGGAGACTCCACAGTTTTCTTCTGACCTTCCCATGAGCCCCACGCTGTATGTGCCCTTTCATACACACCATGCACACGCAAGCACACATACAATGATAATAAAATATAGATAAAAAGCAAAGTCTAATGATATGCTGATACACAATTGTGACAAAAAGACTTAGTACTTATAAGTACTCTTATCTTGAAGAAGAGTTGTCCAAACAAAAAGACAATGCGCAAATAAGCATGTCAGGGGAAAAAATGAAAGTGTAACTCTAAATATAACATATTGAAAGTATTATAAAATATTCAATGAAAGCTATAGAACAAAGAAAATAAAAATAAATCTTAATCAAGATGGACAATTTTCTAGAAAATAAATGTTTTTCAAGAAACTTAAAAAAAGAAATTCAGAGATAAAAGGCATGCATTTCTCTCTTTATTGTTAAGTAAGTTGAGCACACAATTTTAAGAACACATACGCATGTGTACACAAAAATATGTACACTTATTATATGGATGAGCATTTAAACATTTACACCAGCTTAAAAAACTCTTTTAAAGAATAAAGTAAGATTTTTTTTCTAAATTTGTGAAGTCAATAAAAACTTAAAAGCAATTAAGTTTATTTGCTGGTCTTATAATTTCATTCATGAGCAAAGATGAAAAACTCTATAAAACATTAGCAAAAAGAGTCTAGCACGATAAAAATTAGTAACATAGAGAGAGGTGAGTGGGTGCTCACCGGGGCAGCCTGCCTGCCCAGGAAGAGAGCACAGCCCCCCCTCCCAGCTTCTGCAGCAGGGTCTTCGGTGTTCCAAGGGACCCCTCCCCTCCCCCCACTGCTGCAGGCCCTTTGTCTCCTGAGTCCTGGGAAGACCAGCTAGCCCTGTTGCCCTGCTGAGCAGTTCTTCCCAGAGAGGTGAGTGGGTGCTCACCGGGGCAGCCTGCCTGCCCAGGAAGTGAGCACAGTCCCCCCCCCCCAGCTTGACCCCTCCCCTCCCCCCACTGCTGCGGGCCCTTTGTCTCCTGAGTCCTGGGAAGACCAGCTAGCCCTGTTGCCCTGCTGAGCAGTTCTTCCCAGAGAGGTGAGTGGGTGCTAGCCTGGGCAGTCTGCCTGCCTGTCCGGGAAGGGAGCACAGCCCTTCCCCCCTCAGCTTCTGCGGCAGGGTCTTCGCTGTTCCAAGAGACCCCTCCCCTCCCCCCACTGCTGCGAGCCCTTTGTCTCCTGGGTCCTGGGAAGACCAGCTAGCCCTGTTGCCCTGCTGAGGAGTTCTTCCCAGAGAGGGCTGAGGAGCTCTATCCAGAGAGTGCTGTGAAGTCCTACCCAGAGAGTGCTGAGGAGTTCTATCCAGAAAGTGCTGAGGAGTTTCATCCAGAGTGGGGGAGATGGGCAGGCGCCAATGCAAGATTTCCTCCAACAACCTGAAAGGCAACATGACATCGCCAGAATCCAGGGAGCTCGAAACTAGAAGAATTGAACACCCTACTCCAGAAGAAATAGAAGAAATCGACTCTAAGCGCTTCTTTATGAAAATAATAGAGGAACTTAAACAGGAGGTGAAAATCTGCCGTAAAGAAATGGAAGATAAGTATAACAAAAAAATTGAGGAAA
The DNA here is from genome assembly GCF_982192425.1 of Myodes glareolus. Taxonomy (NCBI): domain Eukaryota; kingdom Metazoa; phylum Chordata; class Mammalia; order Rodentia; family Cricetidae; genus Myodes; species Myodes glareolus. The sequence continues at coordinate 36,701,781 of NC_142039.1, forward strand.
TGAGTAAAGAAATGGAAGAGAAATATACCAAAAAGTTTGAAGAAATGAGTAAATCCGTAAATGAAATTCTGGGAAACCAAGAAAAAACAATCAAACAGGTAATAGAAACAGTTCAAGATTTGAAAACTGAAATGGAGTCAATGAAGAAATCACAAACCGAGGGCCAGCTGGCTATGGAAAATCTGGGTAAACGAACAGAGACTTCAGAAACAAGCTTAACCAATAGAATACAAGAGATAGAAGAAAGAATCTCAGACTCTGAGGACACCATAGAGAAATTAAACACTCTGTCCAAAGAAAACAGCAAATCCAACAAATTCTCATCACAAAACATTCAGGAACTGTGGGACACAATAAAAAAAAACAAATCTAAGAATAATTGGAGTAGAAGAAGGAGAAGAATTGCATTTCAAAGGTCCAGAAAATATACTCAACAAAATTATAGAAGAAAACTTTCCCATCCTAAAGAACGATATTCCTATGAAGGTTCAAGAAGCATACAGAACACCGAATAGACTGGATCAGAAAAAAAACATCCCCTTGTCATATAATAATCAAAACACAAAGCATTCAGACTAAAGAAAGGATATTGAGAGCTGCAAAGGAAAAAGGTCAAGTAACTTATAAAGGTAAACCTATCAGACTTACACCAGACTTCTCGATGGAAACCATGAAAGCCAGAAGGTCCTGGATAGAGGTACTGCAGAAACTAAGAGACAAGGGATGCAAACCCAGACTACTTTACCCAGCCAAGCTATTGTTCACTATCAACGGAGAAAACAAAATATTCCAGGATAAAAACAAATTTAAACAATACGTAGCTACTAATCCAGCCTTACAGAGAATACTAGAAGGAAAATCACAACCCAAGGAATCCAACATTCCCAACACTGCCTACATTAACTCAGACATCTAGCGACCCTTCACAAGCACAACTCAAAGAAGGAAAACACATACACGCTACTACCCAAAAAAATGACCGGAGTCATCGATCACTGGTCATTAATATCACTTAATATCAATGGGCTCAACTCACCTATAAAGAGGCACAGACTTAGAGATTGGATACGAAAACAGGATCCAACATTCTGCTGTCTACAAGAAACACACCTCAACCACAAAGACAGACACCTACTCAGAGTAAAGGGTTGGGAAAAGGTTTTCCAAGCAAATGGACCTAAGAAACAAGCGGGTGTGGCCATTCTAATATCTAACAAAATCAACTTCAAACTAAAATCAATCAGAAGAGATGGAGATGGACATTTCATACTCATAACAGGAACAATTCATCAGGAAGAAGTCTCAATCTTGAATATCTATGCCCCTAATATAAAGGCACCCACATATGTAAAAGAAACTCTTCTAGAACTCAAGGCAGTCATCAAACCACACACACTAATAGTAGGAGACTTCAACACTCCTCTCTCACCAAGGGACAGGTCAATCAGACAGAAACCTAACAGAGAAATAAGAGATTTACTGGAGGTACTGAATCAAATGGACTTAACAGACATCTATAGAACACTCCACCCAAATAGGAAAGAGTATACCTTCTTCTCTGCAGCCCATGGAACCTTCTCGAAAATTGACCACATACTTGGTAACAAAGCAAACTTCCACAGATACAAAAAAATATTAGTGACCACCTGTGTCTTGTCAGATCACCATGGATTAAAATTAGAATTCAACAACAATGGTACACCCAGGAAGCCAACAAACTCATGGAAGTTGAACAGTCAACTACTAAATCACCCCTGGGTCAAGGAAGAAATAAAGAAAGAAATCAAAGTCTTCCTTGAATATAATGAAAACAAAGACACAACGTATTCAAACCTATGGGACACAATGAAAGCAGTGCTAAGAGGAAAGTTCATAGCACTAAGTGCCCACCTAAAGAAAACAGAGAAAGCACACATTGGAGACTTAACAACACACTTGAAAGCTCTAGAAAAAAAAGAAGCTGATTTACCCAGGAGGAGTAGAAGACTGGAAATAATCAAACTGAGGGCTGAAATCAACAAAATAGAAACACAGAAAACAATTCAAAGAATCAATGAAGCAAAAAGCTGGTTCTTGGAGAAAATTAACAAGATTGACAAACCCCTATCCAAACTAATCAAACGGCAGAGAGAGAACTTGCAAATTAATAGGATCAGAAATGAAAAGGGGGACATAATCACAGACACGGAGGAAATTCAGAGAATCATTGGATCTTACTACGAAAGTTTATATGCCACAAAGTTGGAAAATGTAAAAGAAATGGACATTTTTTTAGATAAGTACCATATACCAAAGTTGAACCAAGACCAGGTGAACAATCTAAATAGACCTGTTAGTCATGAAGAACTAGAAGCTGTTATCAAAAATCTCCCTACCAAAAAAAAGCCCAGGACCAGATGGTTTCAATGCAGAATTCTACCAGAACTTCCAGGAAGAGCTAATACCTATACTCCTTAATGTATTCCACAATATAGAAAAAGAAAAGTCACTGCCAAACTCCTTTTATGAAGCTACAGTCACCCTAATACCAAAACCACACAAAGACACAACCAAGAAAGAGAATTACAGGCCAATCTCACTCATGAACATCGATGCGAAAATTCTCAATAAAATACTGGCAAACCGAATCCAAGAACACATTAGAAAAATCATCCATTATGATCAAGTAGGCTTCATCCCAGAGATGCAGGGATGGTTCAACATACGCAAATCTATCAATGTAATCCATCATATAAATAAACTGAAAGAAAAAAATCATATGATCATTTCATTGGATGCTGAAAAAGCGTTTGACAAAATTCAACACCCATTTATGATAAAGGTGTTGAAGAGACTGGGGATACAAGGATCATACCTAAATATAATAAAAGCAATATACAGCAAGCCGACAGCTAACATCAAATTGAATGGAGAGAAACTCAAAGCCTTTTCACTAAAATCAGGAACACGACAAGGCTGTCCACTCTCTCCATACCTCTTCAATATAGTGCTTGAAGTTCTAGCAATAGCAATAAGACAACATAAGGGGATCAAGGGGATTCGAATTGGAAAGGATGAAGTTAAACTTTCGTTATTTGCTGACGATATGATAGTGTACATAAGCGATCCCAAAAACTCTACCAAAGAACTCCTACAGCTGATAAACACCTTTAGTAATGTGGCAGGATACAAGATCAACTCCAAAAAATCAGTGGCACTCCTATACACAAAGGATAAAGAAACGGAGAGGGAAATCAGAGAAACATCACCTTTCACGATAGCCACAAACACCATAAAATATCTTGGGGTTACTCTAACCAATGATGTGAAAGACCTATTTGACAAGAACTTTAAGCCTTTGAAAAGAGAAATTGAGGAGGATACCAGAAAATGGAAAGACCTCCCCTGCTCTTGGATTGGGAGAATCAACATAGTAAAAATGGCAATTCTACCAAAAGCAATCTACAGATTCAATGCAATCCCCATCAAAATCCCATCAAACTTCTTCACAGACCTTGAGAGAACATTAATCAAGTTTATATGGAAAAACAAAAAACCCAGGATAGCCAAAACAATCTTATACAATAAAAGAACTTCTGGAGGCATTACCATCCCTGACTTCAAACTCTATTATAGAGCTACAGTATTGAAAACAGCTTGGTATTGGCATAAGAACAGAGAAGTCGACCTATGGAATCGAATAGAAGACCCAGATATTAACCCACAAACGTATGAACACCTAATTTTCGACAAGGGAGCTAAAGGTATACAATGGAAGAAGGAAAGCATCTTTAACAAATGGTGCTGGCATAACTGGATGTCAACCTGTAAAAAAATGAAAGTAGATCCATATCTATCACCATGCACAAAAATCAAGTCCAAATGGATTAAAGACATCAACATTAATCCGTCCACTTTGAACCTGATAGAAGAGAAAGTGGGAAGTAGTCTACAAGATTTAGGCACAGGAGGCCTCTTCCTAAGTAGGACCCCAGCAGCACAGACAATAAGAGAAACAATGAATAAATGGGATCTACTGAAACTGGGAAGCTTCTGTAAAGCAAAGGACACTGTCAGTAGGACAAAAAGGCTGCCTTCTGACTGGGAGAAGATCTTCACCAACCCCTCATCAGACAAAGGTGATATACAAAGAACTCAAGAAACTAGACACTAAAACTCTAATTAACCCAATTAAAAAATGGGGTACTGATCTGAACAGAGAATTCACAACAGATGAACTTCGAATGGCCAGAAGACACTTAAGGTCATGCTCAACCTCCTTAGCGATCAGGGAAATGCAAATCAAAACCACTTTGAGATACCATCTTACACCTGTCAGAATAGCTAAAGTTAAAAACACCAATGATAGCCTATGCTGGAGAGGATGTGGAATGAGGGGAACACTCATCCATTGTTGGTGGGAATGCAAACTTGTGCAGCCACTTTGGAAATCAGTGTGGCGGTTTCTCAGGAAACTGGGAGTCAACCTCCCTCAGGACCCAGCAATTCCTCTCTTGGGAATATACCCTAGAGATTCCCAAACATACTACAAAAGTGTTTGTTCAACTATGTTCATAGCAGCACTATTTGTAATAGCCAGAACCTGGAAACAGCCTAGGTGCCCCTCAATAGAAGAATGGTTAAAAAAGGTGTGGAACATATACACATTAGAGTTTTACTCAGCGGTAAAAAATAATGACATCTTGAATTTTGCACGCAAATGGATGGACATAGAAAACGCTTTACTGAGTGAGGTAAGCCAGACCCAAAAAGAGGAGCACGGTATGTATTCACTCATAAGTGGATTCTAACCATAATTTAAGGTCTTTGAGCCTATTATTCGTGATCCTAGAGAAGCTAAATAAGAAGACGAACCTGATGAAGATTATTTAGCTATCCGCCAGGAGGTAGGAAATAGTCAAGAGTTCCAGGTAACCTTGGGTGCATGGGGGGTGGGGTGGGAGGGTTGTTGGAAGGGGAGAGGGTTAGAGAGAAGGGAGTAGGGGAGGAATGGAGAAAGCTCGGCTGACCGAGATGGGGGGAAGGGAGGAAGGATGAATGTGGGATCAGGGAAGAATATATTTCAACTAAGGGAGTCATTTTAGAGTTTACAGGAAACTTGATTATATATGGGATCCCAGGTCCAAGGAGAGATCCCCAGATTGTTCTCTGGACAGAGGAGGGGGTGCCTGAACCGGCCTTGGCCCGTGACCATACTGATGAATATTTTGCTTATCACCATAGATCCTTCATCTGGCGATGGATGGCGATACAGACGGAGATCCACATTGGAGCACCGAACTGAGCCCCCCAAGATCCAAATGAGGAGCAGAAGGAGGAAGAAAATGACGAAGGACTGCGAGGGATACTATCACCCACTGATACAAGGGGTCGGATCTAATGAGAGTTTACCAAGGCCAGATGGACCGTGACTGAACGAGCATGTGATCCAACCAGATTCTCTGAATGTGGCCGGATTTTCTGAATGTGGCTGGCCTGCAGTCTTTCTGAGAAGCCATTGACAATGACACTGGGACTGGTTTCCTCTGCATATACTGGATTTTTGGGATCCAGTCTGTTTGGATGCTCACCTTCCTGGACCTGGAGGGAGGGGGGAGGAACTTGGACTTCCCACAGGGCAGGAGACCCTGACTGCCCTTGGGGACAAAGAGGGAGGAGGAGAGGGAGGGGGGGAGTGGGAGGGCGTTGGGAGGAGGGGCGTAAATGGAAACTTTTTATAATTTAATAAAATTACTTTAAAAAAAAATTAGTAACATACTATGATAGAGTCATTATTATCTCAGAAATGCAAAGATGATTTAGGATTTTAAAATCTATCAGCATCTTTGGCTTTATTGATTCAGTGACTAATTGTTTGATCATTTTCATATATTCAGAAAAATAATTTGATAAAAATTCTAATACTGATATCATTAACAAGATGCATGCTTTTACAGACCAAGAAAAGAAAAAACTGTGTTTACTGTTTTAAAGGAATTTTGTAATAAACTTACAGAAAGCATTCTTGATAGTTAGAAAGAGACAGCATTCTATGTAAGGTCAAGCCAACCAAAGTTCCATTATGTGTGGGGAAGAACTCAGTACAGCAACTACTGTCAGCTGGTGACTGTTGGGGGAGGTATATTTTTCTTTGAATGCTTGGCAATCAGTAGGTTAAAGGAAACATCAGAAGGTGGCCCTCTTACCCTAGCCAGTAAAACAGCAGACAAAATTAAAAAAAACAAAGGAATGAAAACAACATACAAAGAGAGTTCTTTTAAGCTATGTGTTTGTATAAAAAGTTCAAAAGGCATAAAATACTCTAAACAGTTTCACAAAATGACTGGCATGTAATCAATATACAGATGCAAATATCAATTACTATATGCCAGTAATGATTACCAAAACTATGTTCAAGAGGGCACAAACATTTGGAAATTTTATGTAGGAAAAAAGTAAGAGTTACAAGGTGATTGATTCAGTGTACAAAGTGATTGCTGCACAATCACGAGGACCTGAATTTGGATCCCCTGCACACTCTTAAAAAGCCTAGTCAGATAACATGTGTCTGTAGCCCCAGTACCAGGAGGCAGAGGCAAAAAGAGGACAGGGGTTTGCCTGGCTAGCCAGTCTAACTAAACCAGTGAGCTCCAGAATCAGTGGCAGATCTTGTCTCAAAAAATAAGACAAATTTTTATAAACCCTCTCCTTCATCCATGGTGAAATGCCGACAACTCATTCATGTACAGATTTATGTAATTATTCACAGTTAGAATGATGTATTAGTGCCATGGCCTTGTCATGTCAGGAGACATTTTTTTGCAACACTCCTCTCCATCCTACAGTTCCTATAGTCTTCCCACCATTTTTCATACTCACACAAGCATGTCTAATAAAACTCAATGAGTCATGCACCCAGAAAGACACAAAAGTAGGAGGAGTTTCTGGAAAGAGTGGGGTAGGAAATGTAACAGTATAATGGGGATAAAAATGACTAAAATTCATTATGTACTTTTCTGAACTGTCAAAAATAAAAAGAAAGAATATAAAAATAAAGTAGAGAACAAAAGAAGACAGTCAACATTGGCCTCTGACCTCAGTATAAGTACACTGCAAAAATGCATTCATAATAAAATAAATATAAACATTGTCTTTGGGTTTCTAATCTTGTGAAGAGACACCATGACCAGGTCAATGCTTATAAAGGAAAAACATTCAATTGGGGCTGACTTACATCTTCAGAGGTTAGGTCTATTATCATCATGGTAAGACATGGCAGCAAGCAAACAGACAGATATGGTGCTGGAAAGGAAGCTGAGAGTTTTATATCTTAATAACAGGAAGTAACTAAGGCACTGCATGTGGCTTGAGCATATATAAGACCTCAAAGTCCACCTCCACAGTAACATTCTTCCTCCACAAGTCACACCCACTCCAACAAAGCCACAAATTCTAATTGTGTCAGGCCCTTTGGGGGCCATTTTCTTTCAAATCACTGTAGACATTTAAAGGAAAATTAATAAAACTAAAGCATACAAGAATAAAAATGAAAAATACTCAATACCTGTTTAAATAACCACACAGAAATTGTATTAATTAAATCACTGCTTGGCCCATTAGCTCTAGTTTCTTATTGGCTAATTCTTACATCTTAATTTAATCCATTTATATTAATCTTTATAACACCATAAAGTCGCAACCTACCAGCAAAGTTCCAGCATGCCTGTCTCTGGAAGTGGCTTCATAGCATCTCTCTGACTCTGCCTTCTTCCTCCCAGAATTCAGTTCCGTCTTCCCCGCCTACCTAATCTCTGCCTTATCAACAGGCTATGACCTGTATTCATTAATGGTAACTAAAGCACATAGAGGGAACTCCCACATCACCTCTGTATGTTATAAATATGCTTTATTACCATTGGTTAATAAAGAAGCTACTTTGACCTATAGCAGGACAGAATAGAGTTAGGTGGGAAAAACTAAATTGAATGCAGGGATAAAAAAAGAAGTCAGAATCATGGAGATTCCATGTAGCTGTTGATGTAGAAAGATGTTAAAACCTTACCAGTAGGCTGTAGTCTCATGCTGATACACAGATTAATAGAAATGTGTTAAGAATATCCCTAAGTTATTGGCCAAACATTTTTGTAATTAATATAGTTTCTGTGTGGTTATTTGGGTCTGGGCACCCTGGAACCAATGTGAAGTTTCTGGTTACAAATGGTGCCCACCATCTGGGGTACAGATCCACATAAAACCTAAAAAAAAAAAAAGCTTAAGAAAAAAAGGAGGGGCTCCTAGAGCCACACAAAAAATGGGAGCCAAGTGCAGTTTCTTGGCTGAATTTTTTTTTTTTTTAGATAGGCTCTGCTTGCTGGCCACCAGCAAGGTGTGGCTTCTTTAAGAGATGGCTTCCTGGTTTGTGTTGGGAACACAAACGGCTCTGGAGATTCAGCTACTAAGCACTTGAATGGGGTTTGTGAACAGCATGCAGCAAGTTGCTTAATGACAACGACATAGACCCACTGCATTCCTGGAGCTGGGGTGATGAGTACGGCTCACACAGCTGGCAGTAAACGTACCTTTGCCATATTGAAAGGCTAAGAGAGGTGGGGCCAGCAGTCGGGGCTGCAGAAACAAAACCACTTATTTTTAAAAATACTCCTGGTCAGAAAAAGGTTACAGATACACAATAAAGACAAATTCCGACAAAAATAAAACTCTGAACGAGTCACAAGGTGTTAAAAATGTATATAGGCTTGGGAGAGAGAGGGAAAAGAGTATAGACATCTTTAAAAATAAGTAAACAGTTTTAATAAATAAAGTTAAGTCTTTAAAAAGACAGTAAACAGATATAGATTAACAGAATAAAGAAAATAAATATTAAAAAGTAATGTAAAAAGCAACATAAAGATGAAAATACACAAAGAATCTGAATTATGTATACTATTGCATTTTCTTTGATTTTTTTGATGGTGAATGAGCTAACTACAGAGAAACATTTTATTGTACAAGCTGCTAAGCTAAACCAAAAACTATATTTTGAAGATACCTTGACTTCAAAATTTGAATGTAAGTATATGTTGCTTTGGGAAAAAGGTTCTACTTTTGTTTCCACAGAAGATCAAAACATGTGAATTCTGTCCAGGCTAATGTGTTTTGATTGAACAAGATCCCCTGAAAGGTTTCTGTGAACCCTAAAAATACTCTACCCAACAAAAAGCAGAAAGTAGTTTGGAGAAAACAATGTCAAAATTCCCAAAATGATTGTTTATAAATGTTTGTTTTCATTTAAAGGGGGAAATGGTATAGAGATGAATAGTTTGCATTGGGATGGATGGATGGTCTATTAATCCAGATTTAAGGTCAATTTTGTTACACTGTGTATATGTATTATTATATATCATCTTATTATGATGATCTTGTTTAAGGTATTATGTTTCTACAGCTCATTTAAAATGTAATATCTAATTAAAACTATAATTTAATAGATAGTCATTTATAATAGTCAAATTGTAGTCATGTTAGTTAGGTTTTCTAGATGTCCAGAGTTGAATGGGTATTCTTCAAACCTTTCAAAGACCTACAGAATATGGCATTTAAAAGTCTAAAAATCTTAGACTTTCTCGACAGTGAAACATGTCTGCTTCTGGCAGCATCAATTACTTGAGAGAAGTTAATGGCCATCAAAGAAACTTGTTATGGAATTTGCCTTCACTGTGACAGGACTAGCCATTTGGGCAAGAAACTGCCCTTGCCTGGACTGCTTGATTAGGTATGCTTATGAACTAGACATGCAGGACCCACAGAAAGGTGACTGCTTAATTTTCCAAAAGATGAAATGGTCCTTTAGGGTTCCTACTTCACAGAAGAAACTGCCAGACATTCTGCAGGACACAGAAGAAGGTGGCTGACAAATTTCCAATATAGGTGAAATAGCCTTTCAACTTTCCTGCTTCATGGAAAACTCTGTCAGGTACTATGGGCCTGTAGACTAAAGATGATACCCCTATGATACAGAAGAACTTTGGGTGGCTGTCCAGGCAGCAAGATGTCTCTGTTAATTCTAGTTTGGGAAGTTGTTTACAATGCGCTTTCTCTTTACTTAAGTAATATTATATCCTTCTGGGGTCTTTGATAGAGTTGAAGACAGGTTACAGCTCTCCTTAGTTATGGTAAAAGATCAATTAGAGATGAAAATTTAGACTCACAAAGGTAAAATAGATGATAGAATATTTTCTTTAATTTTGCCAGATACAAATAGACTAAATATTATAACTGTAATTCTTGCTTGATACTGTCTTGTTATATGTAATTTTACTATGTTAAAGTTAAAACTTTCCTTTTTATTTACACAGAAAAGAGAAGATGATATGAAATTCCCCTCTGTATGCTATAAGTATGTTTTATTATCATTGGTTAATAAAGAAACTGCTTTAGTCTATGGCAGAAGAGAACAGAGCTAGGTGAAGAAAACTAAACTTAATACAAGGAGAAAGAAGGCAGAGTCATAGAGATGCCATATAGCTGCTGAAGAGGAAAGATGCCAGAAACTTACTGGTAGACCATAGCCTCATGGTAACACATAGATTACTAGAAATGGGTTACATCTTATATTTAAGATGTAAGAACTAACTAGAAATATGCCTGAGCCACTGGTCAAACAGTGTTATAAGTATAATTATTTAAATCTGGATGGGCAGGAAACTAACACACAGTCTCCAGTTACAGGCATAACTTCATCACTGACTGGAAATTTTGATAGTAAAAATATGTTAATTATCCTCAAACTTATTTTCAAATGTCTTTACAGACATTGCAAAAGGAAATTTTTATTAATGTTTGGAGATCATCATTCTACCATTATCAGAACTTTATGAAGCAGTGATAATTAAGATAACTAAGCAATTATATATGTTTAAAACACTGTAGAGTGTCCTTAAAATACTAATGTGCTTTAAGCTTCCTTAAACAAGGCATAAAAGAAAAAATGAAGTAGTTTTAAAATTCATTTCATCTGTATCAAAACTAAAACTGTGAGAGGCTGGAGAAATGACTGAGCAGCTAAAAGCTCTCCCATGCAGAGGACATGAGCTTGGTTTTTAGTGTCCACATCTGGAGGTTCATAACAGCTGTGACTTGAGCTCCATCAGATTTGACACCACCTGTACTGACATGCACATACCAACACGTAGACACATCATTAAAAATAAAAATTTAAAAGCTAAAATGTCCATCAAAAGTCACCATAACGAAAGTGAAAATGCAAGGGACAGAGACTATTTTTACTAAAAAAAAAAAAAAATAGAGTGTATATAATCAACAAAGCATTGGCATGCAGAAAGTACAACAAAGTTTATAATACGGAAAATATGGGCAAAGGACATACATAGCTTTTCATAGTAGATAAAAGGCATGTCAGACAAACATGAAGAAGTGCTTGTTCTCATTAGTAATCAGGGGAAATCCCTTAGAGGACCATAAGATGTAATTTTATACTGCTTAGCCTTCAAAAGTAATAATTTGATTCGACCTAGTATTAGAGATGATGTGGATCAATGGGGATTCTTAAATACTTGGTTGTAAGAATACAAATTGGCATATCCATGTGGAATACAAATTGGCTTTCTCTTTTAAATTTAAACTTGCTAGTACCAAAGGTAGAAAAGAATAAATTTTTTTTGTTTTTAAGTATATATAAACAAGGACTGGAGAGATGGCTCAGCAGTAAAGGGCACTAGTTGTTCAATTCCCAGCATCCTCAAGTTCCAATCATTTAAAACTCCTCTTCTTTGGGGGTCTATGCCCTCTTCTGGCCTCCACTGATACTAGGCACACACGTTGTGCATAAATGTAGGCAAAACATATATTTCATATAATATAAAAATAAATAAATTCAAAATGAATTAAAAAACAAAACTATATAAACAAAACAAAGCTGCTGTACATTCACAAAATAAAATAGTTCCCAGTATTCCAGAGAACCACGCAAGCGCCACAGGGGGACCACACAGTGCACGTCTATGGCAGAGGAAAGCAGCTAAGATTGGCAGGACCTGCAGTTCACCAAACCACTGAAGGCTGTTTCTGTGATGCTAAAGATTCTGGGCTTTGCACAGCACAGCAAAATGCTTTAAGCATTTTTAGTCATAAACTAGAAATCAACAGTGAAAAACACATAGATCCAAAAGCAGAGTTGCTCAGGTTGGAACTGGAAGACTGTTCCCGGATGGTATAGCCTCGCTGTCTTTGCACAGCGCCCTGAAGATATCCCAGAGTGCTCGTGAAGCTTGAGCTTAGACTTCAAACAAAAGCCCTGGGAGGAAAGTTTCATATCGGCCATGCCACAATAGATTCGGTATGGCAGAAACATCCTAGAACACTTGCACAATTGGATGATGGGGAAATACCTAATTAACATTGTTAGAATTCCAGAAGATGCCCAGTTGTAATATGAAGGGAATGGAGAGGATTTGAAGGAAGCCTCAGAAAATGTGACTACTCGGCCACCGTGCTGCTCCTCCCCGAGTCTGCGCCGGCACTCTGGAGGTAGACTACACCTTAATGCAGGTTACTCCTGCTGTTTCCTCTGAGTTCTGAAAGATTGCCTAAACTTTTCACTAATCCTACACAAAGCCCGCTTAACACCGCTTTTGGTCCTCACCACAGTCAAATGGAAAGCACAAACAAAAATAAAAGTGGGAACAGTTAATGCCTTAAACTAGTCCTGGGAATAAACGCTGTCTTCTGTTTCAAAGTTTGGCAATCTGTAAAACAGAGATGAAACTATCCATCTGTCCCCTTACCACCCTAAATTTCAATCTAACCATTGTACAAAATTAACACTGTACAAAATTAATTAGTACTATGATCATCCAGTCCTGGTGGAGGACTCGATGATCTTAATATTAATAACAAAATAAAATGGTAAAGACCAGAGTTGAACCTTTTCCCTTCCTGGCTTCAGTGTCTCCATCTGTAAAGAAGTAAGAAAGTCATATTTCTCAGAATAAATGAAGCATATGTAAAACAGATAGACTGGAACTTCTATCACAATAAATACTTGATATATGATAGCCGCAATATGATGTAGAACATAAAACCTAATAGATATGTAAATCGGATAGAAACAGCTTCCTAATAAGAACTCCCTGAGGAGAAAATGAAAAAGTTGTTTGGACATTAGTAAATCACTTTAAACAGACTCCTCAACCGGAGCCCTGTTGACACTTCGGATTGGGTTGTTTTAGATAATGGGCGGAATTGTTGCCAGAGTCCCCACCCTTGTCTTGCATCCATTAGATATTGAGAAGCCATTCTATCTGAGTCATGACAAGCCATTATGGTTCCAAACATACCTACATGCTACTAGTAGTGAGAAAAAGTAGCAAGTGCAAGAGAAAAAAAAAGAGAAGAAAAGAATTGGACATTGTCAAAATCTGGTTTCTCTTCTAATAAAAATGAAAAGGTAGACGGAGAAGCAACTCTGTATTTAAAGTGCTTCTTGGGAGAGCATGAAAACCTGAACTCACACCCTAGATAGATAGATAGATAGATAGATAGATAGATAGATAGATAGATAGATAGATAGATAGGTAGGTAGGTAGGTAGGTAGGTAGGTAGGTAGGTAGGTAGGTAGATAGATAGATAGATAGATAGATAGATAGATAGATAGATAGATAGATAGATAGATAGATAGATAGATTAGATAGCCGAGCATGGTGGCATGGGTGAGATTAGATAGATAGATAGCCGAACATGGTGACATGGGTGACGTGGGCTTGTGACTCTACTACTGAGGAGGTGGAAACAAGGGGATTTCCGAGGCTCACTGTGACCCAGCCAGCTTAGCCTAGTGAGTTCCAGGCTCTTAAGAGACCCTGGGTCAAAAATAAAAAAGGTGTTCTGGTGCGGGAGAATTATCTGTATTCTGTCAATCATATTTTAATAAAACGCTGATTGGCCAGGCAGGCAGTATAGGCAGGAAAGCCAGACAGGAAGTAAGGGTGGAGCAAAGAGACTGGGAGTATTCTGGAAGCAGAAGCTCTCTCTCAGCCATTCCTGCGCAGACCACCAAAGAGGCAACATGTAAGCTGTCACACTGAGAAAGGTATTGAGCCCATGTGGCTAACATAGATAAGGATAATGGGGTAATATATGTTATAAGAGTTAACAAGAAGCCTGACCTAATGGACCAATCAGTTTATAACCTTATGGAGTCCTGTGTGTGATTTTCTTTGTTGCTTGCCGGCTGTTGGGGTACTGGGCTGGACAGAAACCCCAACAAGCCGGCCCCACATGTTACATATGGCGCCAACGTGTGGACAACTGTATCCACATAAAGCCTGAGACAGCTTGGGAAGTAATTCCAGAACAAAATAACAGCATTATGCATGGTTTCTTGGTAGCAGCAATTTCTCGGGTCTGCTCTGCTTGCTAGAGGCAAGCAAATGCTCTCATCTAAGAGAGGCTTCCTGACTCAGCTTTAGCTGCAAAACCTTGCAGCTCTTTTAAGAGGTCCTGCCACGAAGCACTTAAACAGTGTTGATGAAAAGCTGAATGCATGCTTTTCGGTTTTCAGCCGTAGCTGGAAAAAAGCTGTGCTGTTTTAAAATGCCGGCTTTCTGGGCCGTCCTGCCAGGGCAAACTCTGACTCTTTTAGGCAGGCAGTCCGACTGAGTGTGGTCTGTGAGCAGAATACTACAGCTTGCTTGCTAGCAAGGACCTTGAAACGCCATAGAGTTGTGGCAGTGAACACAGCTCTGGCTGGTATCTCAGCCATGAGGTTGGAAAGTAAGAAATGGGCTGGATCTAACTGTCAAAGCTGTGGCTTTAGTCCTACCCATTGAAGACTCGTGTGGTCAGAAAAAGAGATACAGTAAAGAGAGATTCAAAGAGAAAGAAAACCTCTAACTGTTTTACAGTGTGTTAAAAATATATGCAGGATAAAAGTTAAAGTTCTTAAAGTAAAAAGAAAGAAAGAGAGTAGTTGGGTGTGGTAGAACACACCTTTAATCCCAATGTCTGGGAGGCAGAGGTACGCTGACCTCTGAGACTTTAAGGGACAGAGGTAGTTGACCTCTGTGACTTCAAGGTGTGGTAGTACATGCCTTTAATCCCAATGCCTAGGAGGCAGAGACAGATCTCTGTGAGTTCAAGGTGTGGTAGCACACACCTTTAATCCCAGTACTGGGGAGGCTGAGACAGTGGGATCTCTGAGTTCAAAGACAGCCTGGTCTACAGTGTTATTCCAGGACAAAGATATACAAAGATCCTGTCTCAAAAAGTAAAAGTAAAAATAAAAGAAATAGAGGTTAAAATAAAGCCACATAAAGATGGAAAATGCACAGAGAATCTTCATACTGTATGCTTTTATGCTCTCTTTAAATTGTTTGATTGCTGAGGAAGGAGCAACAACTGCTAAAAGACTTTTGTTTATAAATGCTGCTGAACTAACCCAAGATAGGAATTTTAAAAATACCTTGGCTTCAAAACTGAAGTCAAAAGGTATGTTACTTTGGAGAAGAGATTTTGCTTTTGTTTCCACAGAAAACGAGAGACTCTGGATTTATTCAGAGTTAAGAATAATCACCTTTGACCAAGGGAGGCCACCTGAAAAATCTCCGATAGGAACAGATGGCCCAGATGACAGAGGTCTACATCCAGAACTGATCCAAGACTGCTGCCTGAGATGATCGAGACTCACAGGATACTCCAGTCATGACTTGATTATAACTCTAAATTTTCTTTAGGTCCCCTTAAGACTATCAGCGCCCCCAACCAGCAGGAAGTAGCCTAAAATACTACGCCCACATTCCCAACAAATGGATTATGGGTATTTTCCTTTGTTTAAAAAAAAAAGAGGGAAATGGTGCGGGAGAATTATCTGTATTCTGTCAATCATATTTTAATAAAACGCTGATTGGCCAGGCAGGCAGTATAGGCAGGAAAGCCAGACAGGAAGTAAGGGTGGAGCAAAGAGACTGGGAGTATTCTGGAAGCAGAAGCTCTCTCTCAGCCATTCCTGCGCAGACCACCAAAGAGGCAACATGTAAGCTGTCACACTGAGAAAGGTATTGAGCCCATGTGGCTAACATAGATAAGGATAATGGGGTAATATATGTTATAAGAGTTAACAAGAAGCCTGACCTAATGGACCAATCAGTTTATAACCTTATGGAGTCCTGTGTGTGATTTTCTTTGTTGCTTGCCGGCTGTTGGGGTACTGGGCTGGACAGAAACCCCAACAAGTCAGCCCTCTTACTACAGTGTTCAGCTCCTGAGGAATGACACACAAACTTATTCTGTGGCCTCTACACACATGAGCTCACAGGAATGCCCACATTTGAACGTATGCATTCGTTCCTCCAACATAAGCACACATACCTACAAAAACTAAAATGAATGAATATAAATGAAAAGGCAAGATAGAGACTGACCAAACATTTACAATACATGTCTCTGATAAAGGGCAGCATAAATACTTTAAGGTCTGAAAACGTTTTAACAACTAATTAGAAAAAGGTTGCCAAAGACTTGAACAATATTTCACACACACACAAAAAAATATAGAAATGTCTAATGACCACAAGAGTCATCAAATAAATACCCCATAAAATCACAGTGTTAACCACCACAAACATCTTCAAAGGGCAATATTCCACATCAGTGTTGGGCATGAGATTACCTCCCTTTGGTTTGTTGTCTCAGAGACCCACAAAACAGTACAGGCTGTTGCTACTACTCTTGGTTGCTCACTGGAACTTGAAGGCAAGACCCTGCTGCTGAATACATCACCCATTTTGGTCACAGGATATGGAGAAATGAAGCTGAAAGAGATCTGGAAGCTTCTTCCCTGCTGACTAGCTTTCGTAGTACCAGCGGGTATGTTGTAGACTGCTGAGGGTGGTCATCCTCTCTCCCAGCTGTGAGCCCTGCAAGCTACAGTAACAACCAGTCTGGCCAGGTGTGCTCACTGCTGTAACAGTGCCATGAAGGTTAAGGTGGTAACCAAATTCTTTCTAAATGGACTGAAGGAAACAATTTGTTCCAGAGCTGAAAAAAATCTCGAAGTCTGTATTCTAAGGTATTCCTCAGTACCAAAGGGAATTATTTCCTGAAGAACCATCATTGAAAAACTTTTGAATTCTAAGAATAAAGGTAAAATTTTAAGTATGTTTAGAAAAAAAAGGAAAAGTCAGCAACTAGAGTAAAATGTTAAAAGTCATAGGTTTCTGTAATTTGATTTTAAAAACCAGTATAAAATTTGTTTAAATGGTTTTCAAATTTTATTTTTATAAGAACCTTAAAATACTTCAATTACTATCATCTGATATTCCCATAATATTACAAGAAACACACACACACACACACACACACACTGTGCTTGATAGTTCTATGTCAACTTGACACAAACTAAAGTCATCTGAGAGGAGGAAATCTCAATTTGCCTCCAAGAAAACTGGGTTTTAAACAGGCCTGTAGAGCATTGATCAATTAATATTTGATAGGGGAGACTGCAGTCCATGGCGGGTAGTGCCATCCCTGAGCTGATGGTCCCGGGTTCTATACGAAAGCAGACTGAGAAAGCCATGACAAGTAAACCAGATAGCAGCACTCCTCCATGGCCTCTGGATCAGCTCCTGCCTCCAGGTTCCTGCCCAGTTTGATTTCCTGTCCTGACTTCCTTCAATTATGAACAATGCTGTGGAAATCGAAGACAAATAGACTCTTTTCTCTACAACTTGCTTTTGGTCATGGTGTTTCATTGCAGCAATAGAAACCCTAACTAGGACACATGCGCACACATACACACATGCACACACACACACACACGCACACACACACCTTTTAAAATGATATAAATCAAGTACATTGATTAACAAATTTATGGTGTTTGAGTTACTGAGTAATAAATAAGACAAAACACATTGTATCCTTTGTATGCAATGATCCTAGAGCATAAAGAAGAATGCATCATAGAGGAGACTAGTCATCACAATAAACTTCCCAAAGAAGAAATCCCCTTTGGCTACATTTCTTTTTGGTATCATAATTATAAATTAATATAAGATATTATTATGGACTTTAGAAATGAATAAATTCTATCAAGTGAAGATTAAGAAGGTATTGGAATAATATGATATATATTTAGAGTTTCATATGAAAGTGCTATATCTAGGGGCTGGAGAGATAGCTCAGAGGTTAAGCACACTAGCTGCTCTTCCAAAGGTCCCAGCAACCACATGTTGACTCACAACCATCTATAATGAGGTCTGGTGCCCTCCTCTGGCCAGTAGGCATATATTACATACAGGTAGGACACTATACGTAATAAATAAATACATCTCTCTTTTTTTTTCAAAGTTTATTAAATTATAAAAGTTTCCATTTCCGCCCCTCCTCCCAACACCCTCCCACTTCCACTTCCCCCACTCCTTCTCCTCCTCCCTCTCCATCCCTAAGAGTAGTCAGGGTTTCCTGCATCTCTCTCTTTTTTAAAGTACTGTAGCTACATCATTCTCCTCTCTTCTCTCCTTCTCTCTGATCCCCAGCCCCCATGACCTTTCCACTTATTAAATTCATGGCCTCTTATTCTTTAATTATAATTGTTAATAGTATATATACACTTATGTTTATAAACATAACCTGTTTAGATTATTTAGTGTTGGTCATATGTGTTTAGGGCTGGCTTCTTGGGATTAGCTATACCATTGGGGATCTTATCCCTGAGAAAGGCTGATTCTCTCTCTCTCTCTCTCTCTCTCTCTCTCTCTCTCTCTCTCTCTCTCTCTGCAACCATTAGCTACCTGTAGTTCTTATTCTAGTGATGGGACCTTGCGTAAATTCCCCCACTCGTGTTGTCTTGTCAATTGGTATTGTCATTGTTTAGATCTTGTATAGGCAACCATATTGCTGGGATTTTCTGGGGTATGGTTTTCATATCATATGTAGAAGATACTATCCTACAACAGATGGCCCATCCTGATCCCCTGACTTTTACAATTTTTCTGTCCCCTCTTCCATGATAGTCTCTGACCCTTAACTGAAGATGTTATATTGAAGATGTACCAATTGGGACTGGACAACCCATATTCAGGTGTTCTCTACATCTTGACCAGATGCAGTTTTATGTATTAGTCTGTCAGCTACAAAATGAAGCTTCTTTGGTGAGATGTTAGAGCTACATTTATCTATTAGTAAATGAATGAATATTTAGAATAAACTGGTTTAGTGACGTGGTAATAGCAGATTATTTTCAGAGGTCCACTGCTTCACTAGCCACAGTTAGTGGGCTGGCATTTCTACCTACTAGAAATAACCTCCTAGGATATCTTGTCATTCTGGTCATTGTTGTTGTTCATCTTCACTATTGCTAGGCAGGACTGCTGATTGCTTTCCTCTCATGACGGCTCACGTAGCTCCTTCTGGAGTTAGCTCTCAGGGAAGAGGATTTCAGGTCAGTACCAGTTCAATTCCACCAGTTCCAATGTCTGACTATTGTGGTGTCTTCAGCAGTAGAGTCTTACCTTTAATTTATGGAAGTCATCCAAAGGCAACAGAAATAGTTTTTTAGTTTAGGGTCACTTGGGCTCCCCTGACCAATTACTCAGAAATAAAAGAAAAGAAGAAAGAAAGAGATAGGGGAAGGGAGGGAGGGAGGGAGGGAAGAAGGGAGGAAGGGAAGAAGGAAGGAAGGAAGGAAGGAAGGAAGGAAGGAAGGAAGGAAGGAAGGAAGGAAGGAAGAAAGAAAGAAGAAAAAGGTTTCCTATTTTCTATACATAGCACTGGGTTCTGAGTTTTCTGTTAGGTAGTTGATGGTTCATAAGGGAACATTGTCACCCCAAGTGGAATAACTTCATTATATATGTATGGATCCATATAGACATATATGTGTGTGTAAACATATATATAAGTAAATATACAATAATATGATTCCCTATGTTTTTTTCAGACATCCTTATTTTTATACATTCCTCCTCCCTTGATTCCCTTCCTCGTTTCCTCTCTTCCCCCTCTCCAGGTAAGATTTCACCTGATGGCTTCTCATTCTTGCTTCCATAGCACATATGTCTTACTCTTCCTTTCTCGAGAGCTCTTTCTGTAACTCCATCCCCACAAAGGGCCCCTTTTTCCTTCCATAGTATCTACTGTTACTCCAGATGATATGCTCACATCTACAGAGTTGAAGCTAGAGTCCAAAAATAAGAGAGAACACATGTGCTTTGTCTTTCTTGGTCTGGGTCACCTCACTCAGCACAATATTTCCTAGTTCCACACATATACATGCCATTTTCCAATATCCTAAAGCAGATTCTTGATTATCTAATCAATAGAAGTTATGCATCCACTTTTTTCCTCGGAAGTATAAATATTTTACCTATTTTTCATGTTAAAAGGCTTCATTATTTAAACAGAAACAGGTTGAAGGAGTCTCCTCTGATCCGTGCAAATGCTTTCAATCCAGACATTCAGGTCCACAGTATGAAGAACGAATACCTAGTGGCAACCATGAAGGCACAGATGAACTTCTCACCCATTTCTATACCTCACAAATGGAATCTAACACAGGAAGCTGGTGAGGAAACTCAGGACAGAAGCATTTAATAATCATTCTACTCTTTCACTGATAAATATGAATGTATAGCCATGATTACCAGATATGTGAAAAATGTAGAAGAAATAAAAATAATAAAAAAGAAAAGATTAGCGCAGAAGGAAACAATATTTCAAAGAGAATAGGATCTTAAAATAACGTGATTGTTTTTAGGAGGAAGATTTGATGATCTATAGGATAAGAAAAAGCTGCGATGATAAAAGAAATCAGAGTTTTTAAACTTTAAGATATAATTCTAGACCTTTGTAAACTTGATAGAACACTAGATTAAGGAGTGAAGAACCTTTCAGAATCTAGAGAAAATGATGAGCAGGAATTGTGAAAACTTTCAAAGCAATCAATACAAAAGGCCAATATCCATCTCTTAGTAATTCTAGGAGGAAGTCAGTAAGGAACTGATGTGAACAATTATTGGGGGATGACGGAGCGAGGTTACCCAAAGCTTAAACAAACCAGCATTCCTTCATACTCATGATTCCATTTGTTGTTAAGCTTAAAAAAAAATCAAAACATGTCCCCATAAATTTCAGAACACTGAGTTTCTGAAGAAGATCCTAAGAGCTCCCGAAGAGATTACATTTATCTCCAAAGGAAGAAAGGCTAAATTGGTTTCAGACATTTCATGAGCAGGGCTAGAGGCCAGAAAACATCAGAGCAATGCCGTCAAAATTCTGAGTGGAAATTATTTTGAACCTCAAATTCTAGCTATCAGACCTCAAATTCTAGCTATCAGTCGGGAGGAAAGATAAATTAAAGCCATGTTTAGACGGTAAGGGCTTTAAAAACATCTGCTCTGTTCATAAAAGATTATTTTAAAGGCATACCCAAGTGACAATGGCAAAAGCTGCACTCAAGACTCAGGGGTTACTTCTCTAATACCTGACAAAAGCCAATAAAGAGGGTTCTCTTTGGCTCGCAATGTAGGGGATAGTATATCACGGTGGGGAGGTTGCCGCAGTGGGTGCTCGAGGCAGCTGATCACATTGCTTCTGCAGTCAGGAGGGTTAGAGTGATGAAAGCTACTGCTCAGCTTGCATTTTCCTTTTTATTCAGCCCAAGACTGCTGCCCAGAGAACAGGAGCAGCACTGCCCACATTTAGGGGATCAGAAGTCTTTGCTTGCCAATTACCCAATTCTAGATAAACCCTCACGTGCAAGGCCAGGGAACTGTTTCCATGTTGATTCTAAATCTTATAAAGCTGACAATCAAAATTCATTACCACAATTAGATTTAAGAAAGTGTGAATCAATTTACCCATGAGTTACTGGTCAGGGAGACCCCCAGAGGCTCTCAAAACATCACAGGCTATTGCTGTTTTCTCTTGGTTGTTCATGCCAACTAGATAGAAGGACCTTGTTGCCAGAGATAACACACTTTAGATGTAAGGCACAGGGAAAAGTCCTTGAAACGGAGTTTGAAGCCCCCTCCCCCATGTCAAATGTTCCTAGTATCAGCAAGTGCTCTGCAAGCTGCTGCAGGAGAAAAGTCATCCAGGTCTTACTCGGTTACATAGCTTGTGTTATGAAACCAACCTACCAGCAAGATATGGCCACCAATAATAATGCACTATTTTAGATTTAACAGCCCTCCACAGAAGGGAATACAGGATTGGTACTGTAAACCTAATTAATTGAAAGCTTATGACTGAAAAGGGCCACAGGCTCTAGGGGGATCGACTTCCTCATTAAAGTTTAAACCTGCTTTCAGGAATGGTCAGAAAATGTTCTTTTTGTAGTTAGTAAGGGTTAATGCAGAGAATCATATCTGGTCAAGGTGCTGAGAACACGTGACAGTTGAGGACGGAGCCCTAACTGGGATACCTGTATCCTTCTTTTGCAGGAGCCAGGGAGCATTGTGAAGAAGGGGAGGAAAGAAAGGCTCTAAGAGCTAGAGGAGGAAAGGGGTGTTATGAAATACTGTCTTTCTAGATGAGATGCCATTGTTCCAGTCATGAAGAAACAGTAACAAATTTCACAAGACCTACACACACACACACACACACACACACACACACAGAAGGAGATTAGTTGAGAAGGAAGGAAGGGAGCAGTAACTGCAGGCAAGGATAGAAAGGGTAATGGGGCTGATTAAATCATAAAACCTTGTATAAATGAATGATTCATTGGCTTTTTTATTTGGGGGGTATGTTTTGTTTGTTTTGTTGTTTGTTTCATTGTTTGTTTTTGTTTTTAACCAAGTAAGACAGCTGGATGGAAAGGGATTCCAGAAAGATGAGTATGCCATGATCCTGGAGAGCAGGGCTGTCATACAACATGGATTCACAGAGCCAAACTGGGGAGTTTCCAATACTCTAGCAAATTTTAAGATCTGGTTCAGAGGTTGAATAATGAGTGGCCTATACTTTAAGCAGTATTAATCAGAGTGATTCAATATGTACTATTTCATAAAAGAGTGGTTTGGAGAATAACCAGATACAAAATGCAATAACGGTGGGAGACGGAGCCAGGGGACTCTCTGAATGCTGCCTGAAGGCATTCTTACCTGAGGACTTGACAATCACCTTCTCTTAATTAACAAAAAGTCATTTAAGTGCTGCCGTTTGAAATTAGAGTAGTTCAGACAACGGTCACATTTAAGGGACTGGGGAGAGGCTCCTCAGTCAAGAGTACCACTGCTCTTCCAGTGAATGTGAGATTGGTTCTCAGCACCCTCATCTGGTCACATGCAGCCCTTGCAACTCCAGCTCAAGGGTATCCCATGCCCTCTTCTGGCCTCTGTATGCACCCGCACGTGTGGTACATACTTATACAAACACATGACACATAAATGAAAAGAAACAATTCTTTTCTTAAAATCATACATTTAAACAAACCACTAGGACTTCTAAACTAGGTGGAAAGAAAACACAGATGCCTGATTCTCTTTGAATTTTCCTTATTGAGCTGGGAATATTAGCCAATTCAGCAAGTCCAAAAAATAAGTGAGAAACATTTGTAAGAAAGAAAGAAAAAAGACAATTACCACTATACAGATAATGGAGTAAAAAATCAAAAGAATCACTCAATAAACTTGAAAGAATGAATCTGGGGGAAATCCATTAGAAACACACACCTTATATCAAAGAAAAAGCTTAATTTTAAAACTTAAATGCTATAAGAGAGAAATTGTAGAAATATTTGGAGGGAGGATACTTGGGCAGAGAGACCCGAAACTTCAGAGTCTGAGAGGTGAGAACTTGATTGCTCTGCAGAGCTGCAAGGGTCCCAGAGGACAGAGTGCACAAGGAAATACGAGGCAGACATTGTCAGAAAAGGAACCGGCAGCGGAAAGGATCCTAGGAGGTCTCCACGTTGCTGTAAAGACTTAGACTCCCACTCTGGATGATTAGGGGGCCACACAGAGGGTTTCAAACCAGGACTAAAGTAATTTACTTTAGGTTAGCCTGCTACAGGAGCCTGAGGCTATTGAAGCTTTGGACCCCACCTCCTGTTTCCCTGGTAACACTAGAAATGTAAACATCAGCTTTGTCGTTGCTTGGAATTAAGATTACCACGTGAAAAGGGTGAAGGTATTTGGGCTGTACTCTAAATGCCATCTCTAGCCTTAGAGTGGAGACCTGGCATTCCAAGCTACCCTAAAAGAGATGGAAAGGATTATTGACCACTTAAGAAGATAATGTGCTTTTCTTCCCAGAAGCCTCTTCTCTGTGTAGACCCTTGGAGCTGCCTCTAGTAAGCAGCACTGTGGAGCCTCTGCCGTGAAGCCTGCCAGCTTTTCTGAGACCTTACTTAGTTACTGTTTAGAAAAGCGTAAGTTTACTTTTCTTCATCCCTTTTTAGGGTATTGGCTTTGGGGTAGATGTTTTCCTTAGCATCTCTGGGCTTGCTTTTTCACTCTCTGAAGCCCTCAGTCTCCTTTTGCCATATGGCAGCTTGTTAACCTTCACTGTAAACGGCATGGTGTGGCACGCTCTCTTTCTCTCCCTACTCCCAGCAGTCACTGTAATTTACAGCTCGTCTGCCCTTCCGTTTTTCCCCTAAATTCTAACGCAGTTGTCCTTGAGCATTCCTAAATTCCTTCCCCAACAGGGCTAAGAACACAAAGGGAACCTCCCATCCTAGAACCGCCCTGGCTGCTGTGCTGCCAATAGACTAAGGAAAGAACAGTAACATAGTGCGTGTTTACCCACGTAAACACAACGTCAGCAACCAAAGCTGATTCTGACCAAGGCAGGTTGTCATACCGGTATAAAGACATGTGACTCCAAACCGCAGGGAGATTATGAATGGCTGTCGAACACACATCATTTCATTTGCATATGCAAACCAAGTGAATAACTTTTACTAACTGTTTTATAAAAAATTCTAAAGAAAATTCAAGGGGAACGTCAACATAAGTCCATCAATTTAATGAGTGTTTGTTGAGTAAACACGGTGTGGGGGCCAGCCATTATAAGCTAAGTATGGGCAGGTCACCCAAAGGAAGTTCTTTACTTCCAACCATTATCACCTGCTAGAGTAAGCCCATCTATAAATTTGATGGAGGCCTGAGTCTCAGTAGTTTACCCTGAGGCAATACCTGGTTGCAGAAAGAAACACAAGCTGAGATTACCTAGCACCACCCAAAAACAGACCATCCAAAGGAAATGCCTAGCATTCCAACTGCTATAGATAGGACCTCCTGCCAGCACACATTGACCAGGACACCCCTAGTCAAATATCAGCCAATTAGGGGTCCTCCGAAACTCCTCACCCCCAACTTTACTACTATAAAAACCCAATTCTAACTGAGCTCAGGGCTCTTTGGTGGACATGCGGAGAGACTGAGTTTGCAAACTTGATTAAAATAAAGGCTCTTTGCTTTTACATATGGGACTCAGTCTTCTTGTTGGCTTTTGTGGGGACTTGGCGGATTTGGGCATAACAATGGTATCTGTGAATTAGCCACTAAGCAAGTCATAGAACAAGAATGGATAAACTCTTGCTCCAAGGAGCTCATGGTAATGTTGGCAAGGGAATGGAAGATGAAACTAGAGTAGCTGCATAACTTGGGAGCAAGTATGACCAATGTCTCTAGCCTTCCTCGCCCATCTGGAGTTCATGGTATTCAGGGGCTCGCTGACATTTCTTAGGTTGAGCCCAGATTCTTCTAAAGGAGCTCATGATCTGGCTCAATCCATCCTAAAGGTCTGTTGAGATAAGGTGATGCTCCACTCCATGTTTCTCAATATTGTATTCAGAAAAAAAGTGGGGGAGAGGGTTTCAGGCTGAGCCTTCCCCTAAGAGACTCCATTTTCCAAGCATCCAGTTCTATGTTGAGGAAGAATGACTGTAGTCCCTGGGTAGACCTAGAAACTACATCACATGTCAGTCACTGCCCATCTAGCACACACAGATAAATGACTTACTTCTGGGAACCTACCTCTAAGTTTGTTCGGAGGTTTGAAACTGTTGGGGCATGTGGGTATATTAAAATCCTATCATGATGAGACTCAAGAACTTATCAGACTAGATCAAAGAAAAGTAAAGCTCCCTTATCTGAACCCACAAAGGGATGAATTTATAATTCAGGTATGGTCCCATAGCAACCTGTCATCTGTCATTGGGTGTGTGTTCAAGCACCCAGGATTCCCAGTGTTCTGCTTGATCTGCCCTAACCCCCATCTTCTGCTCCTGACTCAATTCAGACCTTTCACCCCCAGCATCCCTCTCAATCCAGAAGTGCCACCAGCTGTTTCCATGAGCAGAATCCTCTCGGCACTGGTCTGGCTCATCATCTGGTCGATGCAGACTCGACCCACTTCTGAAGCTTCGTGAACTGTCCTGCAGTATCTTAACTTTACTCAATCTGTAACCCATACATCGTACACGGGTACATTTACTGTGTGCCCTGTGGTGTGGAATAGTGTCAGTGATTTCCTTTGAAATCAAGCACTTACATTTGCCTCTGCCAAGTCACCGAAGCAGGCAGATTTTATGACAATTGCTGTCATTGAAATTGCTGAATCTTGTAAATTTATTGTTATTCAGTAAATTTTGACGTTATAGAAAGGCCCAAGCCTGCCCACCTGTCTCTGGCACAGTGTGCTCATAAGGGAATCCTCAGCTCTCTGTGTATCTGCCACAGTGGCTGTGGGTCTTCCTTAGAGCTTAGATCTAAATGGACCATGTTCCTTTTAGCCTCAGGAACTGCACACCATTCAATAGCTGAGAATCACCACATCTTGATCTATGATGGGTATTTGTTAATTAGGTGAATTAAGAAAATAGTAATTAAATTGCAATTACTTTTTACTTTACAACACTAAAGAATGAGGGGAAGCCATAAGTGCTTTTACTTTCATTTTCATCATTTAACACAATGTCTACCTCATCCTAAAGGCAGAACAATTATCTGTTGATTAGTAAATGACGAACTAATAAATGTAATTAAGTGAATGACAGAACAAATAAATTAACAAATCTGCTTTTTCCTATACCATCATCTATCTACAAATTAAATCTTTTTCTACTTATATCCTGAAAAAGAGCATGAATGTGTAATTGTATTTTTTTTCATTGGAGGAAACAAATTCTAAAATAAGAAATAATTGAGCATTCATTTTAAAAAATTCTTCCCATAAGAGTGGGAGGAATGAGAATATGAGCAAAGAAGTCAAGACCATGATGGGTTCACCCACTGAAACAGTCTACCTGAGCTAATGGGAGCTCACCAACAACAGCCAGACCCAGAAGGAATAAGCACAGGACCAAACCAGTCCCTCTGAATGTGGTTGACAGTTGCATGGCTGGGGCAGACCGAGGGGGCACTGGCAGTGGCACCAGGATTTATCCCTACTGCATGTCCTGGCTTTTTGGGAACCTATTCCCTTTGAATGGATACCTTGCACAGCCTAGATATAGTAAGGAGGGTCTTGGACCCTCCCCAGAGCAATGTGCCTTACCGTCTCTGAGGAGTGGATGGTGGTGGGATGGGGGATATTTGGAGGAAATGAGAGAAGGGGAGGGAGTGGGAACTTGGATTGGTATGTATAACGAAAAAAGATAGTTTTTTTAAAATAAATAAATTCTTCCCGTTAACAAAAAAGAATGTTTTGACATGCTTTTTGATAATTTAATGCTTTCTTTAATCCACCAAATAAAATGCTGAGTATTCTCAGTGGCCATGTGAACAGAGGCTACAAAGAAGAGATGGGGAATTTCTCTCGTATGCCATTCTTTTTCTTTCTTCTTCTTTTTTTAATCACAAGGCCTTTGGAGACAACTAAGTATAAAAGAAGGGTCACCAGCATAGGAGAGAAGGCAGCAACCACTCCATGGAACCAGTTCGGCCTTCTCAGATGCTCGCTGAACCAGCAGTATACTTCTACTGCCCAGAAGCGGACAAGGCCTAAAAAGACTCCAGGTCTGACCAGCAGCTACAGAAGAGAATGACCAAAGCTTACAGACTAACTGACCAAATAAGAGAAGTTCAGTACAGCTTTATCTGACTCCTAGAGATAGATTCCACTGGAGCAAGGCTCTCTAATGCCCAAACCCGTGGAAAAACTTAACATTAGAAGCTGCTAAAGATTCAGTATGTCATAGTTAACTATGGTCACCCTGCTCTACTTTCCGGTGCCAGAACTTTTTTCTCCCGCAAACTTGGAAAACTAGGAGAGAAATGACAGGTGTTCAACATCACATCTGAAATTGCAAGCTTATTGCAAAATTAATGGCATCTTATTTTTCTGTGTGTTCACCTTTTTTTTTTATACACCTGTGACACCTCTTCACATGAGAACACACCATCTCAGCTAGTGGGAAGAGAGATCCACCAGCCACTTCCACAGGTCCTTCTGAAGCAGCCACCAGGGGGAAAATGTGCAGGGGAAGCAAGGCTGACCACTGGTAGCACTGGATTGTGTGGTTGGCTTTTAAGTAACTGCTTCAAGTCACTCCCAGGAGATGCACAGCTAACATCCCCATAGTAAGAAGTCTCTTCTCCCAGATGGAAAAGACGTTACCACTACATCCGTATTTGATTTTCTGGGGGGAAAAGAAATCTGTATTTCCCTCATGCTTCAGCCCTTATTATTAAGCGTATGACTTTACGTTTGCAACTCATTCAGACTGCTCTTGGGGGAGGGGGATGGCTTCAGAAATAAAGTAACCCAAGAAGCTGACTCCATAATTCAGTGGTGAAATTCTCTACCAACAGAACTCTTGACTGTGTGCTTGCAGCACAAACACTGGCCTGCAGACTCGAGATCTTTGTCACAATGAATGAACGGGGGCTGGGAGGATGACTGTTTAGGATTGCTTTCTGCATTTGTCGATTACAGTAGCCCTAAACACTTAGTTTAGACAAACGTTGTTTTTGGAATGAAAGAAATCCTAAATATTTGCATAAATAAACTGTAAATAAGTGTTGCCTTATTGACACTGAAAAGCCCCATTACTTTTGCAAAATGGTTGATTATATTGGCACAAGATGCTTTGAAATGTAGGCCCATTTCAAAAAGAATAAATCTAACATAAAGAGAAGCATCATAGAAATAGCATGTGTTCCTAGATCCATCAGCAATGACTTTGGTCCCCTTCATAGGTTCTGTGCCTCCGACACGGGACACCATCACTAAGTTCAAACTTCTCTCACCTTTTTAACCCTGTCCTAATGAAGTCACGAATATTCAAAATGCAACCTTCCTGAAAAACGTTGGAATTTCTAAATACAACCATGTAAATGCCAGTGCGAAGAAACCCTCAAGGATCTAGTCTCTTTTCCCACAAAGGTATACTTTCTCTTACATTTAGATGAGCTATAAGTTCAGCAAACATGCCATCAAATACCATGTATTTGCGATTTGTATTTAAAGGTAAGATCTAATTGTCAAATAGGTATACAGCAATGAAAGATGTGTGTAGATTAGGTGACATCACACACAGACAGAGCTACCAAGAAATAAGAAAGTCCTTGAGAGCAGAAACTGCTAGACTCAAATGACCCTAAAGAGGGTCAAAGCACACCCCCACATGCCGCCCCTTCTTCCCTCTTCTCCCAACCCCCTACCAAGGGAAGCCTGATCCCGTGGCAAGCCTACAGATCCAGTGTTTGTGGAAATGTCCTCCTCATAGGCATTCTGAAATTCCAACAAAAACACCTGAGAAAGGCCATTTCCCACTTCCTTTTCTCAGCATCATGTCATCAAATGGGGTAACACAACTCGAGGGTTAAAGTAGAACAGGAAAGTCTAATGTTTTGTTCGGGTCATTTGTCTGAGGTTTGGATGGCAACTCACGGCCATCTTCTGACTCAGCCTTCAAGCGCCGAGATTACAGGTAGAAGCCATAGTGCCTGATTCAACAGTTTATTTGAACGATGGCATTTTAAAGAAAACTTTGCTGAACAGAAACGCGTACTCTGCCTCTGACCAGCAACCAAATTCCATGGGATCAGATGGCAAATGGCTTATTTATTTATTTATAAAAGAATAAAGAAGCTTAAGGAGAGTCCTCTAAATTCATCTCCAAATAGTGGTGCATCACCTCTGTATAATGTATAATATATAATGTACAATGCCCTTAATGTCCACGTCTTTAAATGGGACTTTATCTTACCACTCGTAGAATAGTGTCAAACACTACAAGATGCCAAGTCAGTCCTGGTCAGGATCCCCCTTCCTCAGAGATGCAGGCGGAAAACTCAATGTCTGAAATTCTCCAGTGAAATACTATCTTGAGTCTCCACCAGAAATTAAATGTCCATGAACTGGGTGGCCGCAGTAATACCTGTTTCTGAGTGTTGCGGTCTAGTGAGGAGATCTGCCTGTTTCTGAACATAAGCTTGTGGAGAGCTGATAGGCCCTATAAAAGGTCATTATGAATGTTTTTTTTTTTTCCTTAAGAAAGTCACGGCTGATCCAAAGAATATCTCAAAAACTCAAAACCAGACCAAAGAGGATTCCGTGTTCTTGTGTTTCTCCCCTGGCAAGATCAGAACCTATTCACTTCAGGACTAAAATAATTTTAAAAAAATAAAAAATAAATAAAAACAATAATAATTAAAAAAAAAAAAGCCTTCACCAGGGCAGGTCAAGATAGCACTTGCCATTCAGCAACCCAAGCAGACTTGTCACTACTCGCTTTACCCAAAAGCCTTTCACGCAAATGTCCAGCCAGACAAAAGCCTGTTTGCCTACTGCTTTTGTGTGCTATAGCAGGAAGCAGTTGTCAGCCACAGACAGCTGCGTTAGTGAAAAATAACAACCACGGACGCCGAGACACGCGCCACAATGTTCCTGCGGAAATCAAACTCTGAGAAATTTTTTAAATGTTTTCAACACATCAGCGTGAAGCATCGACCTAGTTGGAATCACTTAGATCTGAAGCAAATGCGCTGATTGTTTTCACAGCAGGCTTTTCTTCTCGGAGGCAGAGCAAGAGCAGGCGCTGGCGGCTGGCGCGCGAGGGCTGCATGGAAAGGTTTCCAGCCCCCTGCCTCTGGAGGCTGTCGCCTGTGACAGGATCAATACCAGGGTGAGCGGCCCAGGAAGCTGACGGAAGATTATGAAGATGAGGTGAGCTGTGGAATTACCCTACAGGCTCTGCTCTTTCCCTGACCTCGAATCTCATCAGCCTCGGACGTAGATGGAAAACCATCAGGACAGAGACTGAAAAAGAGAGGAGGACCGGCCGAGTGGTGTGAGGCAGCGCCCGTGCAGAGCCTGGCTGTCGGGTGGCTGCATGTTGTGGTCTCAGAGGGCAAGCTCTGTGGCAAGGTGAGGTGGCATCTTGACCAGCAAGAAGGTTGCCATGCCTCGCCAGCAAAGCAGGTGTGCAGTAACTGGTAACACCTTCTTTAGTAGGTTTTCATTACAGTGAGGACGATTCCTCTTCTACTTTTGGACCCAGACAAGTAGCATTTCTGTAAGTAATCTGCACAAAGTACCATGGAGAGGAGGAAATGCAACCCGAAGGCCCATCATCTGTCTGATGGGATCTTGCTGGCCCCAAACTACACAGCTCAGTTCCCCTTCCGGTAGAGCCCCAGTTTATCCCCTGGGCATCCTGGATCTGGGCTGGAGCAGTGGATCAGGGGACGCCATTCTCATTCCAAGTGACCAGTACACACACTTGAAGGAACTTCTTATTCCTACTAGTCTGAACTGTTCCAGCTAACTGAGCGTTCTGGAGATGTGTCTCATAATCAATGAATGGTGTCAGGTCCACATTAAAATAGCTACACAATCTAACAATGGAGCATAAAGCCCGAGACTTCTCTGGATTTCTCTAAAGACTGTACAACATACAATCACAATATATAAGAGGCATCCAAGAAATTCAAGGTTATTTTTAAGTCTGTTTGCATAAGTCCTTGGATGAGCAAAGAAGAGAGTATAAGTTAGTCCTTGTAGGTATTAAATCTACAATCCCTTAAATCTGGAAATTGCCACCACCACCACCAAGGTTAGCTATTTATTTCTACACACACACACACACACACTCAAACCTATACACACACATTTAAAATAATAAATACAACTTTAAAAAGTGTGTGTGTGTATATAGGGGTGTGTGTATAGGGGTGTGTGTGTATAGGGGAGTGTGTGTGCGTGTGTAGGGGTGTGTGTGTGTGTGTGTGTGTGTGTGTGTGTGTGTGTTGTATGCTTGTATGTACTTCTTTTGTTCCTTGTGCCTGTGGAGGCCAGAAGAGGGTGCCAAATCACGGAGCTGCAGTTCAGGATATTGTGAATTGCCATGAGGGTTTTTGGAATCACAGTTGGACTCTGCAAAAGCAAGTGTTTTTAACGACTGAACCATCTCTCTAACCTCATATACATATATTATTTGCATTACTAGTACTTTACTAGATAAAGCAAGTTTACCTAACATACATTAGACCTCCAAAATATACTCAGCTCATTCAGTTTCTTCAGAAACTATTTTAATGCCTTTTAAATTACGGATTGACTTTATATATTTCATTAGTCCCCTGATGAAGATACCAGATGTTTGGTGTGTGTGTGTGTGTGTGTGTGCATGTGAACATGAAATGAAAAGTCTTTTTCCAGCTCTGACTATTTTTCTAGAAACAGAATTACTAGATCAAAAGCCGAAATGAGGGGCTGGAGAGATGGCTCAGTGGCTAAGAGTATTTCCTGCTCTTCCAAAGGTTCTGAGTTCAATTCCCAGCAGCCCCATGGTGGTTCACAACCATTTGTAAAGAGATCTGATGCCCTCTTCTGGCCTGCAGGCATACATGCAGACAAAATACTGAGAATATTGTATACATAATAAAAAAATAAATCTTTTAAAAAAAAGCCGAAATGAATATTTTGTGGCATTTTTAAAAGAACTATTTTTGTTACAGAAATTTTATATTTTTTAAAAGAAGACTTCCTCAAAAATCCCACACAGGTCTGAGATTAATATTGTCATGTGTTCTTGGTGGCCTTTTGTGTATACACATAAAAATTTGTACAATCTAGATATTAACCCTCTGCAAGTTAGATAGCTGGAAAAGCTTTCCCCCCCTTTTCCTTAGGTTGCATCTTCACTCAAATCATCCTGTATTTTGCTGGAGAGAGCTTTAGAGTATCCTGAGGCCCCATTTATTAACAGCTGGCCTTAAAGCCAGTGCTACCAGAACATTGTTCAGAAAGTCCTTTCTTGCACCAGTGAGTTCAAGTGGACTCCTGCTTTCTCCCTTATCAGATTCAAGGTATCAGGTCTCATGGTCTTTGATCTGTTTAAAGTTTTGTGCTGAGTGAGAGATAAGGATCTAGGTTAATTCCTCTACATGTAGCTCCCTAGTTTGACCATTGTCATTTGTTGAAAATCTTGTCTTCTCTCGGTGAATACTTTTTCCCCTGAGTATCACAGGTTCATTTAGCAAAAAGTTTCATATGAAAATGTACATGATCCACTTCTACACCACAGTCAAACAGGCCCTTTGGGGATGTATGTGGACTTCTCTGCTGAAAAGCCTTTATTCAGACTCTTCCCAAGGCTAACGACATGCTGATGCTGTTTTCTCTTGCGACCACCATTCTGAAATTCTTCTGTTGCCCATGAGTTGCCATCTCTACAAACTCATCAATCCCAAGATGCATAAAGGAATTCAAGCCCTGTAGTAGTCCTTGTACATGTCTGCCACCATCTAACTGCAATGATAACTTGTTGTCCATAAATTCCTTCAGTTGGGGAAGATGGGCCTTGCTTATAGGGATTTCTCAGCAGAATCAGCACAACCTCAATGTATATTATTAAATACTTTGTCAAAATTCAGTGGCTAGAGGAATGTTGGCTTATGTGTGCAGTTCTATTGCAATGAGTAACTTTTCTGTTTTTATGCCAGTACCATGCTGACTTTATTACTATGTATTACTATATTCTGTAGTGTAACTCAAAGTCTGGGATGCTGATCCTTCCAACAATTTTTGTTAATTGTTTTTGTTTTAGTTTGTTCACTTTTTCTTTTTCTTTTTTAAAAACGTATTGATTTATTTTACATCCTGACTGCTGCTTCCCCTCCCTCCTCTCCCCCAAGCCTACACACCTCCCCTATCCCCACATCACTCGTCTTCTATTTCTGTTCAGAAAAAAGCAGGCCTCCCACGGATATCAATAAAACATGGCATATCAAATTGTAGGAAGACTAAGCACCTTTCTTTGTATTAAGGATGGTCAAAGTAACCCAATATGAGGAGTAGGGTCCCAAAAGCCAACAAAAGAGTGAAAGATGGCCCCTGCTCCCACTGTTAGGAGCAGAAAAAACAAGCTACACAAGTGTAACAAACTTACAAAGGGCCTAGATAAGTTAGAGGCAGGCTCCCTGGTTGTCAGTTCAGTCTCTGTGAGCCTTAGGAGTTCAGGTTAGTTGATTCTGTGGGTTTTCTTGTGATGTCCTTAACCTCTCTGGCATCTAGAATTCTACCTCTCTCTCTCTTCAGCAGGATTAACAAGCTCAACGTACTATTTGGCTGTGGGAGGGGGGGTCTGTTTCCATCAGTTCTTACAGCAATTTCTTTGTTGTCCTGCATTGTTCTGGCTATCTTGAGTCTCTGATGTTTTGATATAAAACTTAGGATTAGTTTTTTTCTATTTCTGTGAAGTATTAAGTTGAAATTTTGGTGGTGATGTCAATGCATTTGATAGATTGCTTTTGGGAGAATGGCTATTTTCACAATGGTAATCCTGTCGATCCATGACCATGGTAGCCTTCTCCATCTTCTATTATCTTTTCCATTTTTCTTTTCAGTGTCTTCAAGTTGTGCAAGTCTTTAACTTGTTTGGTTAGATTTATTTTAAGACTTATTTATTTTGAGACTCTTGTGAATGCTATTGTTTCTCTAATTTTGTTCTCTGCCCTTTGTATATAAGAAGGCTACTAATTTTTGTACGTCAACTTTGTATCTCTTCTACTTGCTGAATGTAGTTATCAGTTGTAGTTTTCTGGTGGAGTTTTTAAGGTTCTTTATGTACAGAATCTTATAATCTGCAAATAAGGATACTTTAGCTTCTTCCTTTCCTGTGTGTATTAACTTTATCTTCTTTACTTATTTTATTGATCTACCTAACACTTCGAGTACTATGATCAACAGGAGGGGGTAGAATGGACATCTTTGCCTTGTTCTCGGTTTCAGTCATGATTCTCTGAAATGATGTTAATTGTCTTTATTATGTTGAAAAACGTCCCCTGGATTGATACATTCTCCAAGACAAAGTTGTTTAAAACAAGCAACTCATTAAAAAATGGAGCACAGAACTAACAAAGACTCCTCAGAAGATAAAACACAAATGGCTAAGAAATACTTTTTTGGAAAAAGTATTCAACATTCTCAGCCATCATAGAAATGAAAACTAAAAATACTTTGAGATTTCTTCTTATCACAGTCAGAGGTTAATTTTTAAAATGACAGCAAATGCTGGTATTGATGTGGAGAAACACTTTCGCTGTCGCTGCTGGCCAGAATGCACACTGGCACACTACGGAAACAATGCAGAAGTGCCTCAAAAAACTCAAAGACCTCCCATGTGTGATCCAGCTATACCAACTCCTGGACACAAACAAAAAAGATTCCATATCTTCTTATAGAGATCCTTGCTTATCCTGTTCATTGCAGCTCCACTCAAAGTAGCCAGGAGATGGAAACAGCCTAGTTGTTCATCAGGCTGAATGATGAATGAAGGATGAAAATGTGGTACATTTGCGTAGTGGAATATTGTTCTTTCCAAAAAGAAGAATTATGATAGAACAGGGTAAGAATCATTCTGAGTGAAGTAACTGAGACCTAGAAGACAGGCATTACATTGCAGGATTTTTTTTCCTGTCATTTTTGGATGTTAGCTTTAACCCTTCAGATATATGCGTTTCTTTTGTAATACCTATAGGAGTCATGAAATTAGTAAGAGGCTATGGGTGGGAAAGGGAATAAAGATTTTTAAATGAAAAGTAGCATAAGAAGTATTAAAATTCTAGATTTTACCTAGGAAGCAAAATAATAGTAATCCCTTTGATTTTTATAGTATTATTACTTACCAAATAAAACTTGTAATCTCCAATGTATTGTTTGTTCCTTCAATGGTTGTTCACTGTACTTTTTATCAGTACTAAATTATTCAAAATAAGATCATTCAACTTAATGCCATTCTATTTGCTATTACTCCTTCAACTCCTACAATAAAATGTCAAGAAACAACATAACACTGTTGTTTTTACCACAAATTGAATTTTAACTTTTATTGTGGCTTATAATCACTATCATCAAATATCTATCATCATCATCATCTCTATCATTATCACTATCATAAAGATCCTTTATGATATCCTTCTTATCACCATCATCACTACCACTACTACCATCAATACCATCATCACGTCCATCATCATCACAACATCAGCACCAGCACCATTAGTGGCAGCATAACCATCCTTACAACCATCACCACGATCTTCAACCTTAGTTACCATCACCATCATTTCCACCATTACGACTACCACCACTATCATTACCACCATCACCACTATCACCACCTTAATCATCTCATCATTTCTATCAAATCATCATCATGTTCTCTACCGTTGCTATCATCATTGCCACAGTCAGGTACAAAGAGTACCCCATTACCCCCTAAAAGGACAAGCCCCACTGACTTGGTCCAAAATTAAATCTAGGCTCAGCTCATTCTGGACTACAGGAGGATTTTTGGTGGTTAGATAAAATCTAGTATTCCTCAGGAATGTTCAAAATGATTCCTTCCCTTCCTTTCAAAAGGAAATCCCTTCCCTTGCCTCTGGCTGAAAGGACACATGTGGTTCTTTATTGACATAGACCTTGCAGCTATCAACATACTGAAGTCCTGCTGGCCTCAAGGCTCCTTGGTCTTTTCTAAAAAACAGCTGTTAAACATTCCAAAGTCTACACTAGGATCCTGGTTCCTCTCATCTATTCCTAGGCTATTTTAGTTCACAGGCTTTCTGCCTCCACAGATAACTTTTCTCTTTAAAACCTCAAGATTATCCCCACTTCCTCCCAACACCATTAGCTTCTCTCTGCTTTTCATTTTGGTGGTTACTTTACTGTGCTCTTGAATTGTGAATTAACAGCTTCATTGTTAATTGGTTTTCTTTTGCTATACCCGAGGCTGGATTATACATAAATAAAACAGGTTTATTTAGTTCATAGTTTTGTGCACAGGCAGACAAATTTATGGTAGCCTTATCCATTTGACCTTTGGCGTTGCAGAATATTTGATCATACTGTGAACCCCAAGATTGCCTTATTTACTAGAAAAACCTGGTTGTGTTTGTGGTGTGGCTCAGTCCTAGCATACACCTTTAATCCAAGAGCTTTCTGCTTAATGATGTAAACAAAATTAAATAAAAATCAACCTTAGGTCAAGCAGCAGAGCAAGCAATCAGCTGACAGGAAATAAACATAGAGAGATAGAGAGTGAGAGTGAGTAAAAGGGGAGAGAGAGAGAGAGAGAGAGAGAGAGAGAGAGAGAGAGAGAGGAAGAAGAAGTAGAAGAGAGTGATATCTAGTTGGAGGAGTTTTTCTTTGAGAAGGGTAGGAGAAAACCCTCTTTCTGGGACAATAGGGGAGGAGGAGGAAGCTAGGTGATTTCTTTGCCTCCCTGGGCTAGTATGCTTTTCTCACCACCTGTCTCCTGAATTTTTATTGATAAAAATAGAAAAATAGAGAGTTGAAAACAACACTGGCAAAGATCTCATGGTACATGGCATTTTGATGAGGGGTATATATACAGAGGAAAAATCATATAAGAAAATAAGAAGTAGGAAGGTGGGAGGAGTCAGCTTTACTATTGTATTATAACCAACTCTCAAGAGAACCAACGATGCTCTCACAACTACTACATTACTACATTAATACCTCTGGGAGACACCCAATGACCTAACATTTTACTCTAAGCTACAACTTAAATGCTCTCCTACTTTTGAACATCACAGTACTGAGGACCAAGCTTGCAACTCATGAATCCTGGGTGAGCAGATTTAAGCCCTACCCAAACAATGTAGTAAGTTTATTTTCAGCTCACTGTTACAGCTCTAGTTGGCAGCAAGAACCTGGGAGAGTAAAACCTAAAAATGAGGTGGATTAAAGTCTCATGCAATAGCCAATTTTACTCAGAGCATCAGACAATTTATATTCTGAAAGTTAGGCAAGGTCATATGCATTTAGGTTATGTACGGTCACGAAGAAAACCTGTACTTGGAAACTTTTTGCATAGTAAAAGTGAGTAGTGATGTATAATCTGAAACAAACCCACTGTTAGGTACTATACCTCAGAGGGGCACGAAAGCACATTACGAGAATGAACCCATGTTTTGGTGGAACAGAGGTTACAAGACTTTGTCTTGTTTCCTTGGAATGATCTCACAAGCTCTCAGATTTCTCCTTGCATAGCTTTATTCTTGGATCATGTTCTGAGAATTCACTATCTTAATAATTTTTTTATTTGTTTTTTGGTATTTATCACAATTTGGAATTTTTCTTTGTAACTTGCATACAAGCTTATACTGTAAAATAGGTGAGGAATTAAAAACTCCCTTGGCTATCAGTCCATCCCTGGTGTGCTGTGTACTGGCTAGGCAACTGTAGGTCACCATTCAATAAAAGCTACAACAATAATTAATATATCCCTGTTATCAACTCTAACTCCAAACAGAGAAAACACCTAAATTACCTGTGGTGATAACTATTCTTTTATATAATTTGTCACAGTTTGGGAATCTTTTGCTTTGATATCCATATAAAGACTGTTTAAACCTATGTACACATACAGATCCTAAAGAGAATTGGTAAAGAGAGTGATCTAGGTAACGTGAGTCAGAAGTGGAAAAACAAAACAAAACAAAAAACCTGTCTATTCAAAAACATTTTTTCATATGTCAAAGATGAAATTAAGCTACTTAAATTAGCTTTTAAGGCTAACACAGCATAATATCACAAAATCCACTTTAACACATAAATGCAAGATGACAGTTCACATATGGATTCATCTACAGACTGAAGAAAGAGCGCTGGACAGGGGCATTTTGGTTTGCCAAAGACTGATCCGTTAGAAGACAGGAGGAAAAGAAAAGTCTGCATTGTCCATGAGAAGAAATCAATCGCTGCCCAGGGAACATGAAACAGGAACCGGAAGATCTATATCCTTTACCCCAACACCTTCTGGAGACTCTGCAATCAAAGCTTCAGACAATTTTTATATTTTTATTTTGTTTCAGTAAGCATGCTTGAATGCACCAATTTATAAATTACGGAAAGAGAAATAGGTCAAAAATGTTCATTCTTCAGTCCAGGACTGAAAATGATAAGAAAATGCTAAGACGAAGCTGAGGGGTTGGGGGGGCAGTTAGGGTGGGGTATATGGAAGAGATAAAGACAGCATCTGGAGAAAGACCGCAATGGGAGACGTGAAGAGTTTAATGCTAGTTACTGATGGAGAATCCACACGGACAAAGTGTTGTTCTTGCTTCACCAGACAGTGCAGGTGATCACTAGATAACGTAAAAGCCTTGTAAGTAAGTCAGCATTTAACAACAAGGGGCTCTCAATCTAGAAAGGGATAGACACTTAAAGGATTTCCCCAAGAGACCGTATCAGAAAGCGTCAAGTAGCAGAGAAATACCTGCTGGCTTAAGGCCAATCTTTTTAACCAGTGTGCTTAAACGGCATCCTCAAAGTGTGCTGACTGGAACTGGAGGAAGAGAGGCACTTAGCTCCACTTCATTGCCCCCACCTGTCCCCTCACTCTGGTACCGGGAGCTTTCCTTGACTTTCATTCACCAATTAAATTATAGGAACTAAACATCTTTATACCTTCCTCGTGTTTCAGAACCCTGGTTAAAGAATCTTTCCATTAAGAAGAATAAAGGGCAAGTTCTAGTTTACTAAGAGTTACAGTGAAGAAGAGACGACACGTCTTCCTGGCTGCACTGGACAAGACGAGAAAATGTGGTCAACGGTGTTGTTCCTATATCTCACATGATCAGACTGACTCAAACGGACTTTCCTTCCCAGAATTGGCATAGCAGAGTTGCTCCAACGAAGCAAAGCTGATACCAAATGGTTGTTTAGAAATACCACTATCATTGTATGTCATAGCCAGAACCTGGAAACAATCTAAATGCCCCTCAACCGAAGACTGGATAAGAAAAATGTGGTACATTACCACAATGGAGTACTGCACAGCAGAAAAAAATAACATCTTGAATTTTGCAGAAAAATGGATGGAGCTAAAAAATATCATACTGAGTGAGGTAACCCAGACCCAGAAAGACATTATCATATGTACTCACTCATAAGTGGTTTTTAAACATAAAGCAAAGAAAACCAGCCTACAAATCACAATTCCAGAGGACTTAGACAACAATGAGGACTCTAAGAGAGACATCCATGGATCTAATGTACATGGGAAGTAGAAAAAGACAAGATCTCCTGAGTAAATCGGGAGCATGGGGACCTTGGGGAAGGGTTGAAGGGGAGAGGAGAGGAAGGGAGGGGAGCAGAAAAAAAATGTAGAGCTCAATAAAAATCAATAAAAAAAATTTAAAAGAAAGGCAAAAAGTAAAAAGAAAGAAAAAGAAATACTGTTATCAAAGAATTACTAAGAAAAAAAGACAGTCCAGAACTGTGATATAATAAGCACACAAACTTGGAATTGGATGTATTGATCAAACCTGACGAGAAAGTTAAGCATGTAAAGGCAGTGGGTTCAGTGTCACTTCCGAATAGACCAAAAGGCTAGTGCTTATTTGGGGGTATAAAAAAAGTCATGATTCCCACAGCAACAGTAACTTAACTGGTTGAACATATAGTATATTATGACATGAAAGTTGACATCACATACAAAAATACTAAATACTACACATGCCTGAAGGGTTCTCATTATTACCACTGTGGGAGTTATAAGTTCTGAGTGGCGATAGAAAGGGAGTCAGAACCAGCTGAATAACCTTGGATCAGGCCTTTATGGAAACCCTGTGTGCTCATGTACTTCACAAATCTTTATTGAGCGCCTAGTACGCGTAAAGTGTTGTACTAGAGACTGTGCAAAAATATGGTGCCTGCCTCAAGTAGTTTATAAAAAACTATGTTCACTGGGACCTAACCACTGGTTTATAACAAGTGAGAGAATTCCTCATGCTATGGCCAGGCAGTTGGTTCCACCTTTCCCAAGTGTCATGCTTATAATGTAGAAATGCTGCCAGAATCTACACCCAACTACTAAGGCTAACTCTCTATTGCCCACTACTGGGCTCCCCATAGTTAATTAAGCTTCATGTGCTAGTCTGTCATTTCATTCTTTGCTTCCTCCCAACCTTTAAAACAAATCTTTATTATCTAAAATTCTCTAAAAATTACCACTCTACTAAAGATACTCTTTAAAAAATATCTATCCTGATCTCTACATGTTCAGATCTCCAAAAAGCATACACATACCGCATGGCATTTCAACACATATCTACCATCTCCTTACTTATCCTGCCTACCTATGACTAAATTCACGTATGCTTCTTAAAAATGAAGTCATATTGAGCATATCACAAGCTCATTGGCATTGGTGCTGGATGCTACATCCTGAACATGCTGAGTGGATGCAATTCACTTCAGTACACCTTAGTCACTGCACAAGAGAGCTCAGGCAACAATGAACCTGATAAAAACACAGGAGAAGATTCTGTCTTTCACCTCTAACCTTAGGAAGTTTCATAGTCTGGATGCCACTGGTAATTTATTAACTGGAGTAAAGAGTAAATCAATCCATAACTGCATGCAGAGTTCATGTGACTGGTGGGAGTTTGAAGGTGGAAAGAAAGGAAACGGGATTGTAACGATGGTCATAAAAAACACAGATGGACTCACACAGATCATTTCACAAATGATAATTTTTACTTCATACCAGTTTTTTTTTAAGCTTACAAAGCTCTTGTGTTAGGGGTCAACCAGAAGTAGAAGAAGAGCTATGAAACGAATGTCCAGAGAATGGAAGTTCATTGACCTTGACCAAATCAGCTAAAACATTTGAATTCAAAACAAATGTCTTCAGTTGGATATCCTTTATAAGTTCTTTTCTATGAGCATTCTCTAACTACATATACTTCCAAGAAGCCTTACTTAACTTGTCTCCTTACATATATCCATTACTCTATTAGTTCCAAAGCAGCTGAAATTTAATTATTTTCAAGGTCTTAAAATATGCGTAACAAATAATAAACAGCCTTTTGCTGAATTAATAATATTTTCCATCTATTTGAAAAATATTTACTTTCAGTGTGTCTAGTACTTCTAAGACCACTTATAAACTTTTCCTAAGAACAAGGGATAGGTAAAAATAGTGTACACATAGATTAAGGGCAAGAGAAAATTAATTAGAGATTTGCAATAACCCTAATTCAAAACTGAATATATATGCCAAGATGTGTGGCACACTCTGAGCATTGAAGGAAAGGCAGATACCTTTGGAAGGGCAGGCAGAACTCTGAGGAGCTGTTTTTCCACAGCGAGGGACAGGACTTAAGAGGTAGAAACCGTGGTGGAAGCCTAAAGGTGTGGAGGGAAGGAATTCCAGGTGCTTTCCAAATGTGATATCTAGTTTCAGGATGGATGTTTAGAGTCCGGAGGAGAGACTGAAATGAACATTTGCTTGTGGGAGATGGCCAGGTCCTCTCATGATGTCACCCCTGACTGGGAGTCAGGAATTGTGTCTAAGTAAATTCTCCAGCAGCATCTGGCTCAACCATGAATAAAGTCAACAGAGAACAGTGGGGATTTGGTTCCTTAAAATGTCCAGCCGGAGCCCAGAGTGTTTGTCTGCCCAGTATCTGGGTCTTTTGTGCAACAGTGTTTAAAGACAGAAACGTGTGAAAAGCGTCATGACCCGGGGCACAGGACCTGAAGGCAAGGAGGAGTTTACTTTAACAGTCTAGGAGAGAGGAACAAATTCAGAAATGAATTAGGCCAGCAGAAATGAATAGAGTATTGCAACCCAGGTGCACCCCATGAACGCTCTAGGGGCTGGAGAGATGATGGCTCAGTAGTTAAGAATACGTACAAATCTTGAGAAAGACCTAAGTTCAGTTCTCAGAACCCATTCACCACTGCCTGTAACTCTAGCTCCAGCGTATCTGATGACCTCTTTTGGCCTCCACAGGCATCTGCATTCATGATTGTGTGCACACGCACACACACACACACACACACACACACACAGAGAGAGAGAGAGACACACACACACACACAATTAAAAATCAAATAAATATTTCAAAAATAATTTTTAAAAGAAATACGCTTGTTAGGATGAGTAAACAGAGACTGACTGCCTTAGTTTGACTCCTAGCTTCACCCCTTGCCCATACACATGGAAATATGCTTATTGCAGTGTTCTTAGAATGCTCAGTGTAAGACAAGTGCACACCATTGCTTAAGAAGAACATGTTTGTAGGAAAGACGGCTTTAGCACACAATAGGATGTTATAAAGGGAAAATCAAATATGTAAGTAAATGTGGTAAATCTTAACATAATAAGGTAACCAGGTACGAAAATGTATTGGGGAATAAATATACAGAGAAATAACAGCTGATGATACTGTCATTGGTTGGGGTACAGAGGATAGGAGAAAACCTGGGTAAAACTGGAACTGTCTCATTTCTGGATGGCGTGAGGGCTGGAGGTTCTGGAGTGCAGTGACCTGGAGATGCGATGACTGGAACTTGGAAGGTGCAGGAGGAGGTGAGAGGCACAGTGGGAAGGCACCACAATGCTTTTTAAGGTTCCAGAGTAAAAGGAAGGAAAGCAAGGAAATCTGAACAGGCCGGATAAGGACTCCAGGTGAAGGTTTAGGCTTTTGAACATCTGGGTGCAAAACAGAGGTGAAGGCATCACAGAGTCTCCTGGTGCTTGCAGAGGACCTGCGATGCAGGGCTCTGTGGGTAGAGAATGCAGAAGCCTTGGTCTTGGTTTTCTCATCTCTCAGATTTTCCAC
Source organism: Myodes glareolus (assembly GCF_982192425.1). Lineage (NCBI taxonomy): Eukaryota > Metazoa > Chordata > Mammalia > Rodentia > Cricetidae > Myodes > Myodes glareolus. The sequence continues at coordinate 36,745,832 of NC_142039.1, forward strand.
TTCTTTTGTTCCCTCTCTGTTTCGGCCACTCCCCAGTTTTGTGTCTGTGTTGTTCCCTATTCTACTATCCCTATTCTACTATCCCTATACTACTCCTCCATATGTATGGAGGATTTGTTTGTAACTCCAGAGCATCATTTATACATTCTGTAATGAAACCATGAGCAGAGTAACCCCCAAAACCCTAGACACCGTTTCTTGAGAGGGAAGAGTGGAACTAAGGCAGCCCAAAACTTCAGAGCCACTTGAGAGGGGCACCTACAAAGTTAGAAGTTAGAAGAGGGCCAGCTTCCATAAGTTCTCATACTGAACAATCAATAAAGTTTCTCAGTGTCAACAGCACCTCCAGAGGGATACAAGCAATGTTAGGTAATGGCAAGGGGTTAAAGGAAGATGGTATATATAATGAGAGAAAAACCCATGGGGTCTTTGGCAACTCTTTCAACTTTTCCCTCATTCTAATATGGTTTTGGTCCATTTTCACAGAAAGGAAGGAAATAAAGAAGAAAATAAAGAGGAGGATGGGAAGAGGGATAAAAGCTTCTGAAGTCATCTAAATCTAACATGCAGGAAGTCAGGACGCCATGACATTCAAACACCCCTTGCTCAGCCTGTCAGTCTGACACTACTCCATCAAGATGCCAAGAGTACCACTTTCCTGCAAAACGGGCAAAAAGCATCTACACAGAAAAGGGATAGAGAGAGGAAGGAAGGACAGACAAACCATGTACTATGTTCCTTTCTGATTCTTGTGAACTTTCAAAGCAATAAATACCTTATTGAGGATCATTTCAGGAAACCGCTGCATTGTTTTCTGACTGTATTCATGGGGTCTAAAAATATTAAGTTATGAGTTAAAGTTAAAGGAGATATTTTGGAAGTGAATTCTCTTAGATCCTACAATTATAATGCAAATGCAAAACAGACTGAAGTTTTGTGACAATTTCAAACTACTAGATAGAGAAATTACGTTCTCAGCCACACCAACCATCAGGATCACAAATATTTAAGGTGCTATTGACTGGAAAAAATGAACTTAGGAGGAGGTAAGCAGAATAGAACCTAATTCAGTGCAAAAAAAAAAAGTTGAATTGAACTAGGAACTGAGATGGCGCAATATAAATCCACTTTCCAAAATTTGATTTAAGATAAGTCTTCAGTGATGTCACATTGCCACAATTCTTAATGGTAACAGCAAAGACCATATTTAGTGCCTAAAGTAAGCATATATTAAGCATTACTCTTTCCATAGACAGCATTTAAGGCCATGTTTCATTTTGTGGTCTTGTGTATAATTAAGATTTAGCAACCCCGATACCAGCATTTTATACTAAATTCTAACTTTGCCACTTATTGCCCACTTGATACTGTCTTCTAGGCTCAGCTTCCTGGTCAAGTAAACCAGATGGCACCCACCTATCTCACAGACCTCCTGTGAGGATTAAACCTTTTTTTGCAAAGTGTCTAACACTACTAAGTGCTCACTAGCTCACTAGTTCACAGATTATCATTAGTGCTCTTGATTTGAGACAGCTGAATAGTTAGCCTTTTTCTGTGTTTATCTAAAAGTGTGTGTGTGTGTGTGTGTGTGTGTGTGTGTGTGTGTGTGTGTCCATGTGAGTAAGCCATATGCGTGCAGGTGCTCACAGATGAGAAGTGAATCCTAGAGCTGTGGCTGCCAGCTGTGTGTCAAGGCCAACACTGTGATTTACTGTTGAGAGCCTGTTCTGAGCTGGAGGAGACAACGAACTGTTGTGATGCTTACAGGTGAGGATGGTTTGTGAAGCCCAGAGTACTTATCCTGGCATCTGGGGGAGAACAGAGGAGGGGAACTTGTACATTTCTCCAATGGGCAGTTCAGAAGATCAGTTTCTAGGAATCTCTGCAGGAAAAGCGGTCGTGAGTAGACCCTATGAGTCTTTCTCCCCCTATATAATGATAATTTATTTATGTTTTAGTAAGTAAAACTTGCGGGAAGATCAGAAAAACAAAACAGCCAGGCCACTAGAAAAGTCTTATCTATACCAAGGCTGGGTGACTGCAGACAGAGCTGAGCCTGTCTCCTCCTGTCATATATTCCCCTTTAATGGTGGGATTAAAGGCATGACTCCCTCATACTGAAATTAAAGGTGGGAGCCACCACCACCTGTATCTGTTTCTGCATTGATTTTGTGTAGCCCAGGGTGGCTTTGAACTCACAGAGATATGTCTGCCTCTGTCTCTCAAATCCTGGGATTAAAGGTGTGTGACACCACTGCCTAGCTTCTAGTGGCTTAGTTTTACCTTCTGATCTTCAGGCAAGCTTTATTTATTAAAATATAAATAAAATATCACTATATCGCTAAATAGAAGATTTCATTATTTCCAAATTCTTCCTTTTTCACGTACTTGAAATAACGTGATTAAGATCCACAATCACAGACATCCTAAAAGAAATGTAAACCGTAACTTCTAACACGTTCTCCTAAGTATTCAAGTAGCAGACATTTTGCCTACTTACCAAAACACCAAGTTAGTAGAATTCAAATGGTAATTCTGATTATTTTTGGTTCAGTCTTCTCTCAACTATATTATGCAATGCATAAGAGAGGTGAAAGATTGGCCCGATACAAAATGAAATATAGAAAATAGGAATCAAACTGGCAGCCATTACCATGAATTGCTTGTTGTCTTCTACTCACTAATCTAGGTAAACTCACTGTGTCAAGCGATGGAAGCACCATTGTGTATCCTACTAAGGAGCAGTGAGGCCCATGTTGAAGTGTATGGCATGCACTGTGGTCAGAGGAGTAGCTAGCCTGGTTTTAGAGTCATGACACATCCAGCTGAGAACCAATGCCATTAATCCATCTTTCATCTTTTTTAAAGATTTATTTATTTATTAGTATACAACATTCTGCCTCCATGTATGCTCACATGCCAGAAGAGGGCGCCAGATCTCATTACCGATGGTTGTGAGCCACCATGTAGTTGCTGGGAATTGAACTCACAACCTCTGGACGAATAGCCAGTGCTTGTAACCACTGAGCCATCTCTCAAGCCCCCTATCTTCATTTTTAATATTACACTTGATCATCTATCTTTTTAAGGGTTATTATTGCTGTGATGAAACACCAGGACCAAAAACAAGTTGGGGAGGAAAGGGTTTATAAGGTTTATACTTCCACATCGTTGTTCATCCTTGAAGGAAATCAGGACAGGAACACAAACAGGGCAGGAACTTGGAGGCAGGAGCTAATGCAGAGGCAATGCAGGGGTGCTGCTTACTGGTTTGCTCAACCTGCTTTCTTATAGAACCCAGAGCCTCCAGCCCAGGAACCACCCACAGTGAACTAACCCCCACTCCATCAATCATTAAGAAAATACCTTACAGCCACATCTTCTGGAGCCATTTCCTTAAGTAAGTCTTTCCCCCTAAAGTCTTTCTCCTTTTTAGAACAGCAGTAGAGTGGAGTCAGCCACAGCCTAGAAGACAAGGTGTGTGCTACAGAGACCAGAACTGGAGAAGTGACTCATGCTCCCTGAAGGAGCCAGAAGATAGTGAGTGAACCCCTAATAATTGGGCATTCAGTTATTTATACTGTTAGAGTTTGGTTTTGCTTGGTTCGGATTGTGAAGTGTCCTCGTTCCTCCCTCTTGAAGGTTTCTAATTTAATTTTGATTCTTTATAGGCATCCACAATTGAAAGACTTTGAATTTTTAAAAAAGGTTTTGAATTTTTAGAGAGATTGGATATTTTATGGAGACTGAAATTTTGATGTGTCTGAATTTGTAAAGACTGTGAGCCTTGGGCTGGAGAGATGACTCAGAGGTTAAGATCACTGACTGTTCTTCCTAAGGTCCTGAGTTCAAATCCCAACAATTACATGGTGGCTCATAATCATCTGTAATGAGATCTGATGCCCTCTTCTGGCCTGCAGGTGTACATGCAGACAGAACATTGTACACATAATAAATAATAAAGAAAACATTTTAAAAAAAAGTATAGGACTTTTAAAGTTATTTATGTTTTTAATGTGAGATCTTGAGGATGGGTAAGAAAAGAAGGGCAGCTCACGCCTCAATCCCAGCACTCTGTAAGCTCAAGGCCAGCCTGGTTGACAGAGTGAGATCCAGGTCAGCCAGGGCTATACCACACAGTGAAACCCTGTTTTGAAAACAAAACAAAACAGAAAGAAAAGAAAGGTGTGGCTCGTTAGTGATATGTTTGTATATTGAGTTGACATGGGGTCAGTTGTGCTGGCTGGACTAATGTCAACTTGGCACTCAAGCTAGAGGTATCTGAGAGATCCTTAATTGAGAAAATGCTTCCATAAGATCCAGCTATACAGTGCTTTCTTAATTAGGGATTGATAGGGGGAGGGCCGCCCATTATGGGTGGTGCAATCCCTGGGATGATGGTCCTGGATTCTGTCAGAAAGCAGGTTGAGTAAGCCAGTCAGTAGCATCAGCTCCTGCCTCCCAGTTTCTTCCCTGTTTGGGTTCCTGTCCTGATTTCTTTCACAGATGAACAGAAATGTATAAGTCAAATAACCCCTTTGCTCCCCAACTTGCTTTCAGTCGTGGTATTTCATCATAGCAATAGTAACCCCAACTAATACACTATCTCTTAGCAAGGGACATGCATGAGTTCTTTTGCAAAAGCAAACCCCACTTAGAAGATTCTGGAACACGTTTGTTCACACTAATTGGTAAGAGGGCTTATTTTTAAATGTTGGGTGCTCAGCGAGAGAATACTGAACATCCAAAAATGGAATGTTACAGAAAAAAAATGTAGATTTAGAGCCAGACATGATAACACATACCTGTGGACCCAGGAGTTTGTGAAGCTGAACACAGGAGTTCCAGGAGATCTTGTCTGTTTTTAAAATGCAGATCTATTTTTAAGTAATATGTAGTATTCAATATATGCTTATAAATATATGCAATAAGTTGCAGAACTCTGTAAAATATGAATGTACTCAGGTAGCATAAATATTCTCTATGCTGATATATACATGGAAATGTTCCAGAAAGAGAGATAAGAATTGTTAGTGAATAATAGCTTGGAGAGGGAAATAAAAGATACTTTGATTTCCAATTTGTATAGTTCCATCTTATTGAAACCATTTCCCAAAAGTATGCTTTATTTTATAATTTCTTTTTATTGCTTTTATTAAGCTATATATTTTCTCTGCTCCCCTCCTTATTTTATAATTTCTTAGATACTTCCTTAGATAGCTCATCTCAATCTTGTGTGTATCTAAACTGTGTATCACTGTAATGCTGTGCTCTCTCTCCCTGTTTAGGAGAAATACAGACGAGAGAAAACAATACCAGCTTGTATGTTTCAGCACTTGTAGGAGGTAGCTACATAATAAAAATGTATTGGCAGACAAACCTGATTTTATGAGAGAGTGGAACAGTCATTATCTTTTGCTTCTAGAAATCAGTGTGTTCAAATTTCAACTTGGAAAGCTTGCATGTTGTTTCTACATTCTCTTCAACAACCTAGTTGAGAAGAGTGTTTCAAAGTACGTACCAAATATAGTTTTTTATATATTAAATTTAAGAGACTTAAAACATCTTCAGAAAATTAGAAGTTAAATAAATAATCAAGCATTTAAAAAATCCTTAGTGTGTGTGGTGCACATGTATGTGTTCATGTGTGCATGTGTGCATTCATATACGTGTGTGCATGTGCTTGAGTGTGTGTGCTAATGGGATTGCCAAATGGATCTGTTTCATTCTTACATTTAGGAATTGGAAATCTAAATATGTTCAATCACACACATACAAAATGTTTTTCATAAAGAAATCACAATTTTAACTCTTGAATATAATATTAATTTTCTACAACAGAACAAATATGATTATTTTGAATTTAAGCACGTTTTTCTTTGTTCCCATAAGCCTTTGACTATAACTCTAGGCATCTTCTGCAATAACAGCATCAGAAATGTGCTAAGAGATAAATCCAAGAATACTTAAAGTCCACTCTATTAAAGAACATTTTGAACCTGAGAAAAAGAATGCACCAGAAATCTACTGTTAAGACTTTGGACACTTCTGTTACATAAAAAAAATAGAAAATTTCAAACTTGCAGTTTTTATATTGCAGCCAAATTTCTACAAAACCTCCTATTTTTCCCAAATTCTGACCTGGGGCACTTCACCCCCCAATCATCACTTGTGCCTTCCATTCAACCAGCATCTTGTCAAATCTGGCTGCAAGATTAAGTTTCCCAATTCAGAATTCAATATTGTAACCCTAAGGATATAAGATCCAAGCTGGAACATTCTGTTTTTTAAAAAAAAAAAAAAATGGACAAAGTTGTTTCAGCCCAGAGACCACAGTTGGCCCAGACCGTAATGATGAATCGTCAGGACTGACACTAAGTGAAATGAGTTTGATGTTCTTGGTTTTACTCGCGCACATTAAGCAGCGTTTTACATTTGTCCAGACTTTCAACCTTTTGGAGGAGATGTTGAAGGAGTCCTATGATCTTATGTTATGGTCAGGCTTACAAAACCAAGAAGCTCTGTCAGGGCTGTTTGTCTAGCTTCTTGTGTTTTTCTCCATTTCTGTCCATGCTGGCCTTCAATTTTAGAGAAAAAGAGCTGAAGATTTCTTTTCCCATACATCTTCCGTAATGTTGAGGCTTTTGGTATCCAAACTTCTGTTTCTATATAATGCTTGTTCCTCTTGAAACTAATGCATTTTAATGAAAAACCATGGATGTAAATTCTGCACCAAAACCTCTAAAGTTTAAACAGAAACTCAACCTCTCTATACATGATGCACTTTGTTTTCTTCAGAGGGGTTTGCCTGAGTTCTGATGAGTGTTAAAAATCTTTATTTTAAGGGACACCTAAGTGTTTCAAAATACACCTGTTTACGTCTCTGAGCATTGGAGAAATAAATTTTCTTCTTAAAAATGATTTCTAATTATTCATGTAAAAAGCAATGTTGACACATAATTAAGCCCCAGAGACACCCACTGTGGTAGGTTGCTCCTTCGAAGCTTCAGAGCACTGGTCAAATTATGTCAAAATGTCCCAAGGAAGTCTGACAGTGGTCTTTAATTCTGACATTCATGTACGACAGCAACAGAAAGGGAGAGCTGTTTTCCTTCAACTTCCCTTTGGAGATTTTATTTTTCTAAAATTGTTTCGCCAAATATGATCTCAGTTACAAAATCAGCTGAAGTAAAATCATGAGATAACAAAAACCACTAAGGTAGCAAATGTGTTGGGATTTTTGCTCTTCTGGAGCACTTGACTCTCCTTCTGGTGCCTTTCTGCCTAGGCAGCCCACCAAGATTCACTGTTCGTTTCTTCCTCATTACTCTGACTCTGGACCACAGTGGGAAAGAACAGAATGGCTGACAGGCATAATACAATGAACGGAGGGAGCAGATACCAGAACAAGGCTCTGGAGTGAATTTTCTTTCTCATGAAAGGGGGTCACACTTTGTTTGCATCTTTGATCCCAGGAATGGAGCGCTGGTGATTACGTGGGGACATCTTTACTCAGGAGTAACCTACCTCTCAAAATAGGTGACATTTATTCTGTTGAATTTTTACCTCCTACCCCAGATCCTTTAGTTAGAACGGGACTGCCAAAGACAATGGTGTTGCAGTTCACTGGAATCTGAACCCAATATCAACAGCTAATCTGTCTAGTGCAGAAAGAGTCCTTCCTATCATGGGAGATTTAGAGCTAGTGGGAAAAAAAGCTATTTTCCAAAGACCAGCTAGGTATAAGAATAAAGTATCTTACTATGTAAAGAAAATCTAGAAATTTTTCTTTAATATAAATAATTAAAGACGCTTTCAGTCATCTTACTGTTGTTATTTATTTCTGGGTTTTTTTTGTTTACAAAATGTTAGCTCTGAAATAACAATGGGCTCATTTATGCATAAGATAAATAAAATTAACACAAGCTTAGGTTAACCCAGGAAATGAAGTTATGTTATCTGGTAAAAACTAAACAATGTTCACCATCATTGGCTCACTCTGTGGGACTGGAAGAATTAGAAGATGACGGGAAGAGAAATGGAGCCTTCCTGAAATGCCTTCCTCTGAATACCATCCTCAAAGTGAGATTCAGAAGAGATGCAAAAGTAGAAAAACTGATACAAGTCTCCAGCGTAATCTCAGAAGAACTCAAGACAGTGTGGCTCAATAGAGCTGTTTCCACGTGCTTGAAAAACAAGACCTGAACTGTCGTTTATTTCACTGGAACGCATTAGATCTATTAAGAGGAGGAAGGAAAGTAAAGAGGAAAGAAGGGGAGTGGGAGGAAGAGAAAAGGAAAGAAATGGAGAAATAAAACAGTAATGCTGGCTTCCATTTCTATTTAGAACAGCTATACGGGTTTTTTAATAAATGCAATTTAATTTAAAAGTGGTATAATTTATATTTTCTATTGATGTTCAATTTATGACCAATATTTTCCTTTCCCCCACAGTGTTTCTGTGTGTCTGATCCTTTTATCTTTGCATTTTATTTCCCACTTTAATTCTGCTCGTTCAAATGTTATGCAAAAGCAAGAGCTCAAACAGCACAATGCAGCTGAAGGGCAGCGTTTGTCCACATTTGCAGATGTGTTCAAAGCTAATGTTGATGCCACAAAGAGAAAGATGCTTGAAACTGCTCAGTAATGTGCAGTTTGCACAGCAAGGCAAGGCGGTGGGGAAACGTCTTCCTTCCCTGACCTCCAGCCAGCTGCTACTCGGGATTTAACAGGCAGCTCACCACAAACTTTCCTTCACACGCCCATTTCACGTTATTATCACTGCACTGATGAGATGACTTCATAATTCACACACCATATCAATTTTAAAATATTTAAAAGACAGTAAAGTTGAGAGCACCAGACAAGAATCACCTAAGTAGCACTAAACTGGCTTCTAAATTTGTATATTATGAAAAGTTTGACATCAATAAGGACATAACACAAGTTACTGAATCTAGCATCATTTTGTACCCTAAGGAAATCTTACAATTGAGTTGTAGTTTACTAAAACACTAACCGCCTATAGCTCCATGGGAAATGTATTCTCAACTAAATTTGAGCAATAATCATTTCACATCCTGAAATGTGTACATTTATTGAAGCAATATATCAGTTTCAAAAAAGGTCATTCATATCCATGTGTGTAAGACAGCGTTAGGTAAGCGCCAATGCTAAAACTGTATATATTTGGCATAAAAGTCGGTCTAAGAAGACCAATGACAGCATGCATAACATTGACTTGCTCCTAGGATCTTCTCCCTAGGCAACCTCGACCTCATGGCAGCTTGAACGTGGCTCAGGTAAGCAAATTATTTTTAGTATTACTTTGACTATTTTCTGGAACAAGAAAAGATGTAGATAAAACTGTATTTTAATTGTTTTCATACTAAAACATGACTTCTTACTTGTTTTATCACCAGGAGGTAAAAGTAAGAGAATAAGCACCACCGCAAGTCAAATACAGGACACACAGGGACAACAGCCTTTCTAAGCTGTTAACATGGCTTCTAATGCACAACTGTGAAACACTGCAAATTGTATAACTCCATGTAGAAAAAAAAGATCTATTTTATAGGAAAGGAAAACTGCAAATGCTTTTGAATACCTTTCCAATATAGTGAGAATATACAGCAGTTGGTGTCTTCATTCTAGAAAGGTCCTCTGGAATTGCACCCACGACTTGGTAATTTCTCTCCCATTACTGGCAAATTCCTAAATATGCTTAATAAACACTTTTAAAGAAATCTAATTCAACTTATCTGTTGCTTTTAGTACCCAATATAACACAGCATCTACTGGTAATATTTGCACCATAGTCTATAGACCTGTGCCACAGCCCAGGCCGTCAGGGCTACACATCAGGATGGTAGACCTGCCAGTTTCTCTGGGGAATAAAGTGCCAGGAGTATTAGACAGAGTGGCCAGTCTCCATGAGATGTGCAGAAAGCAAAACTGTAAAAACAGACTGCAATTCTGATGGACTCGTCTGTCACTCATAATCACAGGTCTACAAAAAAGAAAAGATGAAATAAACATTTAATGACCATGAGAGGTGGATATTTAAGCCTTCGTTTTGAAATGATAATTGGAACCCACGAGTCAAAGCCTCCTTAACTGCTGAGCTTGAATTTATTTGAAACTATCTGAAGGATAACAATCCGGTCTTCAAAACAAGGGTTTAGGGAGCTAGCTACAGACAATTACTATCAAAAATCTGATTTGGTTTCTGAAAATTGTATGAATGAATCGAGTTTCTTGGTGTTGATATACTGGGCAGAGAGCTTGTTCTTCCAAGTCTAGACTGCTTAATTGCTTGCTTGAGGGAGGAAAAATCCTGGGGGAGAGGCATATATGAGCAATATCTGCTGTGTGAAGCCAGAACTCTCCCAAGCTAGATCTTGCCCAGTAATGCAGAAAGGTCTGATCTTCCCTTCAGTTGAAGTGACTGTACACATTTGATTCTAGTACTGAATGAAAAAGAAAAGCAAAAATGACCATATTTCACGGGAACCATTTAATATTTTGAGTGAAAAACATAGCTTGCAACTGTTTACTTGCTTCTCCAAGCCAAAGCCATTTGGAAACAAGAATGAGAACAGAAGAGAGGTAAAAATAAAAACACCAATATGCATTCTAGAAGGAGCAAACATTTGCATTATCAGACGGGACTGCCCACACCTGCTGAGTAGGTGTTAGATGATATTTAGTCAAGGACTTGGAAACAAAGCCTTCCTTGCTGGCTATGAGGGACGGCAAAGTATTTCTTTTTCCTTTTTCTTTTCCTTCTGTTACAAACAATCAGTTGCAAAAAAAACGTTGTTATCTGTGCTGTAGTAGTTAAAATGAATCAGTTTCAAGTGTTGATCACTTCTATTTTTGTCTTTGTAAGCGTGGATCAATTTAGACTTTTACTGTATATATACATGAAAGACTGTATGGTATTTCCCCTTCCCTTTCAATAGTGCTTCAATTTCAAATTTAAAAAAAGAATATTCCAGGGTGTGCCTGTGAGCACTGAAATTCATATCATTTTCAAAATAACCACTTCTATAATTTCTATCTTAAGAATAAGCATGAATTTTTAAAAGAAACGAATAATTTATGAAAAATAATGCCAGAAAATGTAGCTATTTGAATGCAATGATTTACAAAGTATCCATAACAAGTCACTAGCATTAGGAGATTCCAAGTCACTAGCATTAGGAGATTCCTGGGGTACACACAAGACACAGCTAAGGAATAAGCATAGGTACTTAACCTTGACAAATCAGAAGACTTGCATCTGTAAAATACACATTGGTTCATCTTTAACGGGACATAATTCAGCATTTAAAAAGTATACACACTTACAATTGATTTCCAATAAAAAAAATCTGAAATAACAAACTAAAAGTATTCCTTCTGATTTTTTTCACTAGAAACAAATACAGAAAGGAAATCAGAGTAATTTTTTCCAGTACTAAGCATCATAACTAGCTCATGGAGAAATAGTATATGCAACTGAAGAAAAGTTTTATTAAACAGGATGAGACAGCTGCCATGGGTTCAAATTTTAATCATACACACAAACCTCATCTGCTTTAGCAGATATTTACCTAACTCCCCATAACAAAATTATCTGGGCTCCAACTGACATACTTTTCTGTCAGCAAACACAATACAGCAGGTACCAGCGGTACAGAGAATTAGTTGCATGTTTTCTCCTGACAAGTATATGAACATAGTCTTCACTTTATAACATGCCAACAGAATAAAATAAACAACTTCAAAGTTGAAAATGATTCTTTCTTCTGTTCAAATAAACATATGCTTCTTTTAAAATAGTTTGAGCATGTGGAAATATGGCATTGTATATCTGACATTTTCCATCTACAAATGCATTATGAAATGTGCTGGTATTAATAAGCTATGTACCTTCAGCCTCCTGGAATACTTTGCTATAATTTGTTTGAAAACAGAACAAGAAGGTCTACCACTACTGTGTAATTAACATGCAGGAAGTACATCTAATGTCTTCACCTTACCAAGCTTGCCTTGACTGAAAAGTGTGCAAAAAAAAAAACCTAAAACTTTTTAGAGTTCATAAATATTCGTAACCACATTCTGATTTACGAGTTAACAATTCTTAAGCAAGCATAAAGAACTTAGAAAAATTTAGCGAAAAGCACATTTGAAAGAAAAACTGTATAGATTCCCTTCTTGTGTGCACCCCACCCCCATCACCCTCCCTCCAGCAGGGCACTGCTATTCCTTTCAGCACTTCGATTATCAGAAGGCAAATGAAAAGACAATGATCCTCTCCTCCTCTCATTTAGCTTACGACGCAAACGTTTAAGCACAGACATAAAGTACCTATTTAACAGACAGCAGCAGACAGAGAGAGCAGGACTCACTGACCCATTTGGAAGACAAAGACGACAGAGCAGCAACGCTCTAAAAATCAGCTTGTGAGGCCTCTGAGAGACATCCTTCTGGCATTTCATCCCAGCAGCCCCAGACCAGTTCACCTCCCTGGATACAGAGAGGAGGAACTAAATAGAGCTGTTTATTAAAGCCGGTGTGCTGGATTGCATTAGGAAGCACGGGCAGGCCACCTGGACCTTTCAGATTGTGGCGGTGTTTAATTTGCAGCCTGCCCCTCTGCAGCAGAGCAGGCAACGGCTACTACAACATTTCCCAGGCTCAGTCACACACCACCGGGGCTAGAAGTAAAGGCACTTGTATCTGTGTACTTATATTTTCCATAGAGAGAGAGAGGGAGAGCGAAGAATACAATCCAAATAAAAATATTGACTAGCACAATAAAGAATTGTCACTACTGCCTAGGAAGCGTGGCACTTTATTCTCTTCTCATACTTCATTTCTTTCAGAGATCACAATCTACGCAGAAAAATAAATAAATAAATTCTTAAAATGAAAGTTTTCCATATTCTGCCCAAGTCATAAATTTGCTATGCTCTTTGAATTTCTTGGTGGTGGTTTTGTTTTGGTTTCTGTTTAAGAGCATCGCACTGAAGTTTCCAGCTGAGCCTTCCTAGCCAGATTTAATGGGCGCCTTTTGCCTTTCGCACTTTCAGCACTGCGCTGGCAGGTAGCTGAAGACGCAGATAGAAAGATGGTACAGTAAATATGAATTATGTGAATCATATGGTGAGACCCTTGTGGAAAAGGGGGAGTTGAGAAATGGCTGACTCCATACCTGACCAATTACAGCTTTCATGGTCCCCGTGTCCTGCTGCGCTGGGAGATCGCAATCCATCATATGTTGTCTTTGAAAAGGAGAATGGGGGTTTCTGGCATGCATCTGTCAATCAACTTCTGCACTCACAACCATCACCAAAAGCAAGGGGGAAAAAAAGTCAAGCTGCTCCACCAAATAGGATGAGACTGTCATGTGACCTCCGGCAGAGACGCACACACATTCACTACCTCCATAGAGCGTAAGAATTGTCTGTAGATATGAAATGACATTGACAAATATCCAATACCAAGTAAATAAAGTGAGACAAACAGCTACTCACCAAAGACAAAACGTTAGCTGTAGTCTTCTGCTAAAGGTATATAAAAAGTAAAAATGTGAGGATTCTTTTTAATGTGCTAGAAATATATTTTAAAATAAAAATAACTTTCATGTGATAATCGAGTCTTTTTACAATATAAATTTTTAAAATAATAATTCATTGTTGGACTTCCCTTAAGCTGTCCCTTGTGATTTTATTTTCCAAACTTCTAAATGACCTTTTGAGGATATGCGGTAATCTTCATAGTTTTATAAAAAGTCACCATTATAGAAAAGTTTAAAATATTAACCATTATGTATCACAGATGTTCTGATATTTGTTGATTGGAATGGATATACAATCGTTTGTGTAAACTCAAATATAAAATATTCAAAGTGTGTAAATAGTGGCCACTAAACTTTTCATCTTCCAAAAGGTTAGGGAAGGATTTACTTCTAGCTCACCCAAACTGATGTGCCATAATGTCAAATACTTCCACTTTTTCCCCCATTTAAATAAAGCTATTTGATTACACTGTAGAGCAGATTGCCGGTGCACTGTGGGCCATCTATTACAACACCTGAAAATAACCAAGTAGCTTTTTAACCCTTTCAGGATTTCGAACCTGCCTTTGAAGACAACCCTACAGATACAGCAGACTTGCTTGTTGAAAAACCCACATAACAACTGGCACTATTTATTTAGTGACTTTGGTTTTGTTTGTCCACTTCTAAAACTGGAGCTCGTTAATTACTGTATTTTCCTTAACTAAAAAAAAAAAAAAATTCGGAAAGATTTTGTGTTGTAGACTGAGAACTTTAAGACTAAAACCGAAAGTTAATGTTAAACTTGGTAAGTGGTAAAATTAAAAGAAATGGCTAATACACAATAAACACACACACACACACACACACACACACACACACACACACAGCAGCAGCAGCAGCAGCAGCAGCAGCAGCAGCAGCAGCATCCCCATGACGAAGGAACCATGCATGCATACTGCAGATCTTGAAAACTAAGGGCTGGAATGTCCCACTAAATACCATTCGAATTCACAGTCCACGCTGAAGCCTCTGTCCTGAGACCCTGCCAGGGACGCCAACACAGCGAAATGCTTCTGCAGTCAACCCCAAACAGGACCTTACATGTCCATCACCCGCCCCCTGCCCAGGATTGGGTCGGGGAGGCTGAAACCATCGGGACCATCTGCTAAACCACAGTGGGAACCTGCAAGGTCTGAGCCAACCCTTTCTGTAGCCTGACGGCTGCAGAGGCTGGAGGGCTGGGAGGCTGTAGTGGGCTCTGGGGACGGCTCAGCAAACTCTAGGCAAAGAGGCAGAATGATGGTCAGACCGAGTCGCAGGGGCGGGCAGCACGAGCATTTGTTCAGAGCCTGGGGATTCGGGCTACCCACGGCAGAGCCTGGAGTGGTCCCGGGACTTTTGGCTTTGGCAGCACGAGGTGCCCAGCTCTGCTCCCAGCCAACCCTGAGCCAGCTTGATGGGGACGCCTGTGGGCTCCCTAGTAGCCGATCCTCTCTGACTGCTACTTGACTCTAGATGTTCAGCGTCCTCCAGGGACCTTAGCTTCCTAAGTGTCTTCCCACGGTATCAAGGGTGGGGGATGGGAGTCAGGCTATAGTATGAGGAGGAGACTTTTAAGCTCCTTTTCCCATATTCTGGTGTTTGCGACTGGTTACAGGATACCACTGTTTGCTCATAACCTGTCTGTCTGATATCAGCTGTAATTGCTGTGGGTTAGCCTGGAAGAGGCTAGACTTTGAGTCAGGCAAGGCTAGACTTTGCCTTAACTCATTATCTCCTGGTGAAAATCCAGGGAGGCATGACAGTTATTTCCATTTCACAGATGCGGATCAGAAAAATAAATAAGAAAGCTGTGATTTAAAGTTGTTTTAAATCCAAAGATGGAACTTTTATGAAACTGGAGTCAGCTAACATTTAAAAATCTTAATTTTAATTTAATTATAACAATTCAAATTGAAACAACGGCTGTCTTATATGAGACACTGACTTCTCCAAAAAATATTGATACCAACTACTGCACTCAGTGCTGGAGACACAGCAAACAGTGCAGATTACTTTTGAAACAATAAAAACAAGCGAACAGCTTAAAATTCATTTGTGGGGATTGTCTGATTTTGAATGCTGGAGGAAGTTTATAATTCTAGAATATCTTATATAAAGGTATGTGTCCAACTGTTACTTATGCAGGGTATGGCCTTGGGCAGGTGGCAGAGTTTTCAGAGAAATTTCCCATTTTATATCAGAGATAATAACCCCTCAAGGATTCAGGGAGATGTCTCATGGACGCTTACTGGGATATATTTTTCTAGTATCCAGGAAATCTTAGTTATTTCCCTTCTGGGAGGGCAGGCAGTAGAAAGGCAAGAAAGGTGAATTCTACTGGAGATTAAGGAAGGCCACATGCAGGTAATAAAAAACGTTTGGGTTGTGCTATAAAGAAAAGGCACTCCTTGCTCCCCACAAGGAACAGCATGGTCTGTTTCCCACCCCACCCCCAGCTCCCAGTGTGAGCAGCAGGCCCAGTATGAGCAGCAGGCTTTCCTAAGCCTGAAGAGTGGAAGACAATTGAGAGAGAGTAGCAATGGAGAAGTTTACTTCCACCCCTACAATAGTATCTAGGAAAGGGAATCCATCACATGAGAAATTTACTATGACTACTATCTCTTCTGCCTTCTCTGCTCATCCAGTTTCCATAAACTTATGCACTATTGTCCCACCTAGGCTACATCCTTCATAGTAGTCAAGGAGACACTGGGCTCCGGCGTAGGCCGTCTTATAAAACAGATGGTATGAGCCAGACCAAAAGAGGTTTCACCATTGTCCCTGACTCTAACTCTTAGCTTCTTGAACTAGGGGTTACCTTGCTTTCTCAACACTAAACCACAAAGGATGCAAAGACAAAAGTAGTACTGAGAGCAAGGTAGAAAGATATTTAGATAGACTTTGTCTTTGCCTTTAATTGAGGCTTTAGAGTCTTCAGAGATAAGAAATGGCATACCTAGACACTTCTCCAGCCCAAATACCAAGCACAGTAAATGATGGGTAGATGTTTGAACAAAATCCATGAGCAAACATCTCTTCCTGCTAGACAGAGCACATTTCCCCTTATGCTATTAGGTAAGTTTGCATCAGCACAACATGTCTTGCTTCTCTGCCGTTAGATCCGCTTTATCTCTGCTGTTATTTTCTTCTCTCTTTGGTTGCTATGACACCATGCTTGTTCCTTCACCTCCTATTCCTTGTTTGTTCATACTTAATATTTACACTTTTGTGTCTGATCCCTGAAAGAATGGCCTTACCATTTCCTTGACTTCTCTTCTATATCTCTTTCCTTCAGCTAATGCTCCCTCAGTATTTTCTTCAGATTACACAGCACTCATTATAATGTGGCATATTATATAGTGACTTGGCATTCATGGTTTTCACAACTCCCATGGACATGATTCAGCGTGTAGGGGAATAGATCCGCGTGGTCAAGACTCCCTTTCCACAGTCTTTGGTTTACTCTGTCTTCACTCTGTCTTCCTTCTCAAGGTCATATGTTTGTCAAATGTTCTGCACCATCAGCCTCTGGATGATCTATTGCTTTGTCTATTTCTACCACTTTCCCCCAACAGCACATTTTAATCTAGACTTTCATATTTTGTAGAGGACTTCTCTGGGATCCCTTTTCAATCACTATCTGTTCCTTAACCATTAGTACATAGCTTTGGCTTTCGCAGGACGCTGACCAGCATAAATAATCTGTACCCTGGGATCCTTGGTTGTTCTTATTTTCATATATCTAGAAAATTGAGCACAGGAAAAGAATCACAAGCAGAATAATGAAAGTAGAAAGAGGAGAGGAGGGAAAAGCCATCGCC
The DNA here is from genome assembly GCF_982192425.1 of Myodes glareolus. Taxonomy (NCBI): domain Eukaryota; kingdom Metazoa; phylum Chordata; class Mammalia; order Rodentia; family Cricetidae; genus Myodes; species Myodes glareolus. Next base: position 36,763,243 of record NC_142039.1, read on the forward strand.
CAAGACCCAGGGAATGTAGAATTGAGAGGGGTTTGATCATGCATGACTTAAGCACCAAGAGTTGTGGGTAGTTGTGATTTACAGTTTTCTTCTACGGTATAATTTGGGAGCACTGGTTTTTGTTGTTGTTGTTGTTGTTTGTTTGTTTGCTTGGTTTTGGGTTTTTTTTCTCCTTGAGAAACAGTGATGAGACATTGCTTTTAGAATGAATAGCTGAGAAGTAGTTCCAGAACCCAGTGACTCTCGACAAGAAAGATCCATGAATATACTATACATTGTCTGATTATCTGACCTCCGACTTTGCTTTTTTTTCTAACTGGGAACTATATTCAGAATGAAAAAAGAAGGCATCACTGGGAACTAATATCTGTTTTATACTTCCATGATTGCTTTTGTTAAAGTGTGGTTTTCTTGGATGCATGCCTTCTTCCAGGATATACTCAGAAGGTGGCACTGAAGTAAATGTTCCTGGAACTCACAGTTCTCTGGGAAGTTTTGGTGTTTGTAGCTAAGCACTAATAAAATATTTTTTTAAAGTCTTTCCCAGTAGGACAGGTGAATAACTTGTTTCCTTAACACTGTGGTCCACTGCGGGACTTCCTAACCTTCATTTCATGTCTAAAGAGCCACCTGCCTGAAGAAGGTACTATTTGATTCTTTGTTTTTCACACTGGTAGACTTGAAGCACTGAGATCTGTCCATGGTTTTTAAAGACCACCAGCCTTCAATGGGCATCTGAATGGAAACAGATTCATTAAAAAACATCACCATTCCTAGGTCTTTCTTTCAAAATCCACTCTATTCCAGCCTTCTCTGAAATCACAGCCAATCTAACATCACCAGAAACCAAAGACCGGAGCCGAGAAGAGAGTGAGTACTGAGGACCTAGGAGGTCAGAGGTCTTTTCAGGAGGAGCAGAAAATCAAACAGTTTTCACAATGGCATTGACTGCGACCTCCTCTTCCACCATTCTCTTCTGAGGATTGCACAGTGGAAGTATCCAGGTCTGTGTGACTTCAGATTTGCAACCAGCCTGAATGAGGAAGCAGGTCTGAGAGTCCAGGTGACTTCTGCTGACTGAATCCTTACGCAGACTTGCTAGAAATGTGACACGGTGCCACACTTCTCACTACTTTGTTTGGGGGAAGCATGATTATTTTCATTAAAATACTATCTATGCAGCATAATTAACTATGTTAGTAAATACACTTTTCCTAATCTAATAAATATAAAATCAATATGGACACTGTTTGTCAAAATAAACACTGTGGGAGTCCTGACTAATCTTATAATAGGGTGAAGACATCTGAGGAACGAAAGGGAAGTTCAGTCATGGCAGGAAGTTTCCACTGCAACACAGGATCCAAGTATTTCACCTACCATCTCTCAGCTACTCTCAGGCCCACTACAGCACTTACCTACTTTTAGCTTGCCTTCACAGGTGCTGATGGAAGCAATACATTGAGTATTATAAATGCAGGAGTCTTAAAGATGAATACACCTAAAACAATCTTGCATTTGTATAAAATAAGCTAAGCAATGCTTCTTCCTAGAAAGGAATATTGCAAAAACCAAACTAAAGTTTTGAATGTGCATTCTTGAGTAGCATTAAATCTATAAACCAGTAATTCTATAGTGTCTCTAGAGAAAGCAGCAAGTCTTCAGGGGGATCCAGAGTGTGCAGGTATGTCTGTTCCCACTCTTATTTCTGTCCTGTTAACTTGTTTATGAAACTTGGCCTAAAAGAAGTAGTTGGGATTTTAATATTTTTCTCTGTTATGGTTTGTAGCTATTAAAACGCCTATGCCAGTTGGAAAATACATGTATAGAGAACATTAAAGATTAAAATATGTCATTCTACAACATTTATTTAATTGTAAAGCTGTAGTTAAATCACTAAATAAACAAAGGGGGAAATGGAGCATAGCAGAACTAAATGTCTTATTAATTATCTGGTCCTGCTGTTGAGGTATATGCAAGGGGACAAAGTAACTGACAACAGAGCTGCTCTTTATGATATGGCTAAGGTTTTTTATTGTAGATATGAGAGAGAAAGAGAAAGAGAAAGAGAGCGAGAATGCTGTGAAACAACCTTTGTACACCTTATGTATGTATTACTCTCATTGGCTAATAGAGTTGCTGACTGGCCAATGGTTAGACAGGATTTTGGGAGCAGAGAGAACACTGGGAAGATAAAGGATGGAGTCTAAGAAGTTGAGAGTGAGATGCAGGGGAAGGAGGAAATGGGCATGCTGTGCTAAAAGAAGGTACCGGCATGCCACATGGCAGAGGGCAGATAAGAAATAGGGGTTGTAAGAGCTAGTTTAATAGCTAGTTTAATAACTAGTTGTAAGAGCTAGTTTAATAGCAAGCATAAGCTATCAGTTGAGCATTTATAATCAATAAGAAGTCTCTATGTAGTTATTTGGGAGCAACTGGTGGGACGGAGCTGATCAGGTGGCAGTCAAGGTGTAAAACTCCACCGGCAGAGAGAACAGTAAAAGGAATCCGGAAGAGTGCAGAAAAGCGGTGAACTGAACATGGCTAGGGTTAGAGCAGTGGGAGAGCAGGAGAGAGGAGAGAATAATGAAGACAGCAAGAGCTAGAGAATAGAGCATAGCGAGAAAGCAAACAGTGAAGAATTCTGGGTCATGAAAAGGATAAGTAGCTGCAGGGAAGGAAGCCCACGATCTGGGAGAAGTTGGGTCAGAAGGGTTAAGACATTAGTCTAGACTTTAAAATGTGTTAACATGTACTTGTAAATAGGGACCGAGGAAGCCTGGAGGCCAACATGGGCTCTGATATGCAGCCACAGATATATGTCAGTGGAGAAACATATGTCCCTTCAGCTAGCAGTAAGGCAGCAACAACAAAAATAAATAAATAGGCCAGGAAAGACATTGACGAGAAGAAAAGAATAAACAAAATAGGAGCATGAAGCTGAGACCTTTATAGCCAGTGGAAATTCCCCACTGTTTCCCATCAGGTTAATAGTATAAGAAGTCTTTTTGGCTGCACAACCCTCCTCCCCCCATTTGCCATATAGTGGCATGGGTGAGGGAAGTAGGCTACCCCCTCCACCCCTTGCTACCTGCAACAGGTGAGAGAGCTGGCCCTGGGATCAAGAGAATGAGGGGGCTGTCCCTGCCTCTCGCAGGCTGCAGCACACAGGAGAGTGTAGCATGACGGGGTCGACTTGTTGGGGTATCCATCCCGCCCAGCACCCCACAGCTGGCAAACCCCAAAGAAAATCACAGACGGGACTCCATAAGATTATAAACTGATTGGCCCATTAGGTCAGGCTACTTATTAGCTCTTATAACTTATGTTACCCCTTTATCCTTATCTACATTAGCCACTTGGCTCCGTACCTTTCTCAGCTGGGCAAGTTACATGCTGCCTCTTTGGTGGTCTGCAAAGGAGTGTGGGAGGGAGCTTCCTGTTTTCCCAGAATACTCCCAGTCTCTTTGCTCCACCCCTACTTTCTGTCTGGCTTTCCTGCCTATACTGCCTGCCTGGCCAATCACCGTTTTATTAAAATATGATTGACAGAATACAGACAATTCTCCCACACCATTTCCCTCTTTTTTTTTTGTAATTTTATTAAATTATAAAAAGTTTCCATTTACGCCCCTCCTCCCAACGCCCTCCTACTCCCCCCCTCCCTCTCTTCCTCCCTCTTTGTCCCCTAGGGAAGTCAGGGTCTCCTGCCCTGTGGGAAGTCCAAGTTCCTCCCCCCTCCCTCCAGGTCCAGGAAGGTGAGCATCCAAACAGACTGGATCCCAAAAATCCAGTATATGCAGAGGAAACCAGTCCCAGTGTCATTGTCAATGGCTTCTCGGAAAGACTGCAGGCCAGCCACATTCAGAAAATCCGGCCACATTCAGAGAATCTGGTTGGATCACATGCTCGTTCAGTCACGGTCCATCTGGCCTTGGTACCCTCTTTTTTTTTTTAAACAAAGAAAATACCCATAGTCCATTTGTTGGGAATGTGGGCATAGTATTTCAGGCTACTTCCTGCTGGTTGGGGGCGCTGATGATCTTATGGGGACCTAAAGAAAATTTAGAGTTATAATCAAGTCCTGACTGGAGTATCCTATGAGTCCTGATCATCTCAGGCAGCAGTCTTGAATCTGTTCTGGATGTAGAACTCAGACATCTGGGCCATCTGTTCCTACTGGGGATTTCTCGGCTGGTCGACCTTTGTCAAACTGGATTTTTCTTAACTCAAAATGAATCCACAGTCTCTCATTTTCTGTGGAAACAAAAGCAAAATCTCTTCTCCAAAGTGACATACCTTTTGACTTCAGTTTTGAAGCCAAGGTATTTTCAAAATACCTATCTTGGGTTAGTTCAGCAGCATTTATAAACAAAAGTCTTTTAGCAGCTGTTGCTCCTTCCTCAGCATTCAAACAATTCAAAGAGAGCATAATAGCATACAGTATCAAGATTCTCTGTGTATTTTCCATCTTTATGTGGCTTTATTTCAATCTGTATTTCTTTTATTTTTACTTTTACTTTTACTTTTTGAGACAGGTTCTCTGTATATTTTTGTCCTGTAATAACTCTGTAGACCAGGCTGTCCTTGAACTCACAGAGATCCCTCTGTCTCTGCCTCCCCATTGCTGGGCTCAAAGGTGTATGCTACCACACCTTGAACTCAGAGATCTGTCTGTCTCTGCCTCCTCCTAGGCATTGAGATTAAAGGCGTGTGCTACCACACCTTGAACTCACAGAGATCCTTCTGTCTCTGCCTCCCAGGCATTGGATTTAAAGGTGTGTGCTACCATACCTTGAAGTCACAGAGGTCAATGTACCTCTGCCCCTTGAAGTCACAGAGGTCAATATACCTCTGCCTTCCAGACATTGGGATTAAAGGTGTGTACCACCATACCCAACTAATCTCTCTCTTTCTTTTTAACTTTAAGAACTTTAATTTTAGGCTGCATATATTTTTAACACACTGTAAACTCTTTAGAGGTTTTCTTCATCTTTGAACCTCTCTTTATTGTATCTCTCTCTCTCTTTTGACTACATGAGTCTTTAAGGAGAAGATTAAAACTGTGGCTTTTATGGCTGGAATTAGCCCATTCCTTAGCTTTCCAGCCTCATGGCTGAGGTACCACCAGAGCCTATTTTGTCCTCACAACTCTACAGTGTTTCAAGGTCCCTGCCAGCAAGCTAGCTGCAGCATTCTGCTCACAGACCACACTCAGTCAGACTGCCTGCCTGAAAGGGTCAGAGATTGCCCTGGCAGGACAGCCCAGAAAGCCGGCATTTTAAAACAGCACAGCTTTTTTCCTGCTACGGCTGAAAACCGAAAAGCATGCCTTCAGCTTTTCATCAACACCGTTTAAGTGTTTTGTGGCAAGACCTCTTAAAGGAGCTGCAAAGTTTTGCAGCTAAAGCTGAGTCAGGAAGCCTCTCTTAGATGAGAGTATTTGCTTGCCTTTAGCAAGCAGAACAGACCCGAGAAATTGCTGCTACCAAGAAACCATGCTTTACTCTATTTTTCCCAAACTTTCTCAGGCTTTCTATGGATTCAGTTATCCACGTCTGGGAGCCATTTGTAACATGTGGGCTGGCTTGTTGGGGTATCTGTTCCCTCCCGGTACCCCACAACCGGCAACTTCCAAGGAAAATCACAGACGGGACTCCATAAGATTATAAACTGATTGGCCCATTAGGTCAGGCTACTTATTAGCTCTTATAACTTATGTTACCCCATTATCCTTATCTACATTAGCCACTTGGCTCCGTACCTTTCTCAGCTGGGCAAGTTACATGCTGCCTCTTCGGTGGTCTGCACAGGAGTGTGGGAGGGAGCTTCCTGTTTTCCCAGAATACTCCCAGTCTCTTTGCTCCACCCCTACTTTCTGTCTGGCTTTCCTGCCTATACTGCCTGCCTGGCCAATCAGTGTTTTATTAAAATATGATTGACAGAATACAGACAATTCTCCCACATCAGGAGAGCAGACCCTGCACCCCATCTGGACAGTACAATAGAGCTGACCCTTTTGTGGCAAGGGGCACACAGGAGAGCCAGCCTTGAAGGCAGGAGAATAGGAGAGCTAATCCATGTCCCTTGAATACTCCCTGCAGCAATCAGGAGAGAAGGCCCTGGACCTCACAACAGTAGAACTGGCTCTGGTATGACTTTGAAGGCATGAGTGTGAGAGACTGGATCTGAGGACTTAAGAACAAGGGGCCCTGCCCCTTGCTACAGGCTGTATTGGGTGAGCTAGCCTAGTCAGTGTTGGGGAACTCACCTCAGTGGTGATGAGAAAAAGCTGGCCAGCTGAACAACCCAGCTACCACCCAGGCCCAGAACCAGGGCTATGAGTGAGACCATCCCAGCATCCACCACATCTATGAACTGTTGGGAAATATAAAGAGAATGAACCTACAGATCCAAAACTGCAGGCTCTCCTTGACACAGGTAGCAACAGTATAGCCAAGAGGAGCCCCAGACAGAGCCCATTATTGATAATGTAGCAGAGTTCTCAAACCAGACCAATGATTCATAGCAATGAACACTTACAAGTCAAGATGAAAGGGCTAAAGTGTGGTGATATTTTGTTTGTGCCTTAACAAATAAAGCTTGCCTGAATATCAGAGTGTAGAGCTAGCCACTAGTTAGCCATAGGGGCCAGGCAGTGGTGACATACACCTTAATACCAGCACTTAGGAAACAGGCAGATGGATCTCTTTGAGTTCAGGGCCACCCTAGGCTATACAGAGAGATGGGGACAGGTAGTATTGGTTTACATCTTTAATCCCAGTAATTGGAAGTCACATACCTTTAATCTCAGCACTAGGGAGGTGGAGACAGGAAAGGATATGGCTGGGCCGAGAAGGAATATAAGGCAGAAGGAGACAGGAGCTCAATTGCATTCAGTCTGAGGATTCTTAGAAGCAGAATCGCCCTTTCTGTCTGAGGATTCAGTAGAAGTAGGAACTAGTGGCTGGCTGCTCTGCTTCTCCGATCTTTCAGCATTTACTCCTATATCTGATTCCAGATATTTTATTATTAAGACCAACTAGAATTCACGCAACACTAAAGGGTAAACTGTGTGGCTCAGTGGGCCATACTACAGCTTCCAGAATGAGATTCTTCTCCTTTTTTTTTCTTCTTTGTTTTGTTTTGGTGTTGGTTTCTCTTTTAAATTTTGTTTTGTTTAGGTGGAGGCTGCATGGGCAAAGGACAAAAGTGAGGTCCAGGGAGACAAATGGGATCAGGATACATAATGCAAAATACACAGAAAATCAATAAATATTGAGGAAAAGGGTCTTTTGGGGTGGTTTTTAGAGCCAACCCCCACATCTTGGTAGCCCCGACATTAAATATCTTATTCTATGTCAATCTGTATTGTGTAATAATCAGCAGATGACCTTTACACTATCAGCCCTCACTCTGCTCATTCTTGGAGTTCTTGTGTCTGCTGTATCTCAATCACTCACTACCAATGACATAGCTAGATACAACAATATTGCCTCCATAATCTAAATTCCAAGCATGTCAATCTCCTTTGTTTTATACTCTTAAAGAATTATCCCAAATCCATCATTTCTTTGACCAAATTATTATTGAAGTCCATTGACCTTTACATCCTTGATATTCCTTACATTCAGAGAGATTGAATAGTGCATGTGTTAATCTTAATGACCTTATTATAGTAGGCTGGTTCTAGTTCCGCCCCTACAGCCATTTCTTATTCACCTGTGTGTCCAGATTAATATCCCATGACTAATAGGTTAAAAATCTTTTGAAATCTATTAACTTTTCAGACTACTAGCTTCCACAAGCACAAAAGCTAAGACTGTCACCAAACATAATCTGATGACCTATTGAAAAACTTTCACCTGTCATACTGTAACATTCTCTCTGCTGTGTCCACCAATGTAGTTAAGTTGGCCTTAATTTGTTGCTTTCTTTGTTTTGTAAGCTATAAAACTTCGTGAGATTGCTTCCGTATTGAAATGTTGTATTTAAGGAGATCTAAAAGTATGTTACCAGGTAAGAGCCACTCATATATGCTCTAGAAATAACCACGTCTTTTAGTCTTTTGAGGTGTTTCTTTCAATGATAACATTATTTCTTTATCAAAAGCAGAGAAATAACAGCTGGTTTTGTGAACTTTCTTCTAGCCAAGGGGCACCTGAGGATTGGATCAGTTATTGATTGAGTATCTTTGCAACTTTAACTTGGATAATGGTCAGGGATCTACATATACTAGATTGATGAAGGAGAACCTAGAAGAAAATACAAAACCAAGCATGTGTTTGGAGTGGGAACTTCTTCCTGAATTGTCATGTGTAAAGCTTTAAAGACCCGAGTTTATGGCCATTCCAAGCTGGCACTGTACACTGTATCATTATACACTTCTCCAGGGCAGAATGACTGTGAAATCATAAATTGTCTGAGAGGTCACAGCCTTTATATCATCACTCTGCGTACTATTACATGCTGTGTATTCCTTCTTAACTCTAAGTAAACTTAAGATTGTGTGAAATCTGTAGTGTCTCATACATAGTCTCAGAAATTGTACATCTGCTCTTGTGTATAATCTTTGTATGTGAAATCTGATGCTCTACCTTGCACCTTAACACAAGAGAGAATGTAGGGAAAGGAAAATACAAATCATGACTACTGTCTTAAGCTCATTAACCTCTAATAAGCCCACCATGTTCCTCTGCCATCCAAATTCATTTCCCTTGCTCAACAGAGTCAACTACCAAATAATGGAAGCTTTCTCTTCCTTCCTCAGGTCTTATAGTAATCCCTCAACATTCCTCCCACTCGATAGACAAAGAAACAGAGAAGGAATGAGGAGAGACACTTATGTTACTACCTTTGTTTATCAAACTATGAAAATAGTGGCTAACAAAGAATTGTAATTTCCCTAGAAACCTCATTTGCTGGGGCCTGGTGATAGCCAAAGGAAGAACTTGTCTCTAAGGATGAGATTGCACAGAGTTCTGACAACTTGTCAGATCACCTTGCCGCAAAGACTGGAGCTGAAATAATAATGGGTCAGTGCGGGCTGAACCATACCTTGACCAGGGCAGTTCATTAGGCATGCTTTTTGCCATCTATTCAAACCTAATTTCATGTCATGACCCAGAAGATGAACTTGGTGAGATGTGATCACTAGACATCTTACTTTTTCTTTCTACCAATGTGGCCACATTGAACAAATGTCTTTTTTCTGCTTCTCACCATTACTTATGTCTCTCACTAGCCTATTGAAGACAAATGGCTGAGAATAACTTGTTAAGGCTTTCAGGACTGAGGTTTTCACCCTAATAATTCCAGCAATATTCCTGCCACCAAATCTGTCAGTCTTTTTATTTGTACCTGGTGTTCTGTCCTCCTCCTGCTAAAATGGATAAAATGCACTTTCTTCTGCATAGGAACCTTGTGCACAACATCTTGTTCCCTCTCAATTACTTTATAAATTTGTTCTTGCAATCCTTCCTTTCCTTCTACATCAGCAAAATTTCCTCCTCTACTACGCTCTTCCAATCAGCACACAAACGTACTAGATTATCTTTAGCGCCGCCTGTCCCCAGGAAGTCAGCTATCATTTCCATTTTCCTCATGCTTCACAGGAAAGGGTCTCAAAATAACTGACTTTATTTGCCACCTCCCCTATCACCATGAAAGACAAGGGAAAATTGCATTATTATGTTGCTTTCTTACAAATTTTTTCCATTTAAACTTCATAAGAAAGTCTATTAAGATCTATAAAATATGTGAGGCTCAAAGGATTGTCAGGTTCAGAAGCAATCTCAATAATCAATTTTATTTAGAAACACATTATTAAAATGTCAAATTAATATTCAAATTAATCCATAGAATTAAATTAATTCAAATTAATTCTCAAATTAATCCATAGAATCAATGTGATATCATTGATTATCATGCAGAGTTTTTTGATAGGAATTGGCAAGTTAATTTTATAATTTATATGAAATGTAAAGGACAAAACAATTTTGAAAAAGAAGAAAAAATTAGATGGCATTAAAACATAGGATAAAGCAGCAGTAATCACAATAACTAATGGTGTATTTATATAAGATAGATTAAATAGAGAAAAAAACAGAATATAGGCTAGAAATATACCAGCATATATGCAAACACTGTTATTTGACAAAAGTTCAAAACAGTTCACTAAACAATTTTAGTTGATTGTGCTTGAATCATTGTACATCCCATGTAAAGAAAAATAAAAGAATTTTAATCCATATCATAAATACTAAACTAAAAATAACTCAAAGTGAACTAATAACCTAACACAAAATTTGAAAATATAACATGCTGAGAAGAAAACTTTTATTGTCTTGGCAAATAATTAGTTCTTAATATAACACCTAACTCAATAAAGATCAAAGTGATAGTGTGAGCTCTATAAAAATGAGAAACTTCCTCTTCAATATATATAAGGAGATGGGTGGTAAAATGGAGAGTTAGGTATGATCATATATCATTGTATAGATCTGTGAAATTCTTAGTAATAAAGAAAATTAAGAGAATTTAAAAATAAACTATTAAAAGCAAACTTTTGAAAGACAAACTACAGAACAGAAGAAAGTATTTATGTTGCATATCTGATGAAAGACTTGTGTCCACAAGATAGGACCACTCTCAAAGGTAAAAGATAAAATCAATAATAAAAAGGGTAAAGGATTTGAAGAGAATCTCTACTAAGAAAAACCTTCAGTCAGTAAATAGACACATGGAAAGTTGTCCATCATTCATTAGGGAAGCACTAATTGACACAAGAAGGACAGGTAAAGATGTTTCTTGACTTAGTAATTATTCTGCTGCAATATTTAAATTGATGGTACTGATAGATGATATACATTTAGGAGAACTACACCTCAAATTGAACACTGATCTTTCCTTGGGATAGCAACATGCAGTGCTACCCTCTTTCATGACACTGGACAGCATCATAAAACCACAGCACCAGTCAGCACAATCTACAGCATGCCATGTAGATTAGTGGTTAAGTGGATTAAATGTACTTGGAATGTATCAAATTTTCAGTGTATAATAGATTTGGGGAATGTACATCCACAAGTATCTGTATACTCTATATTTATGGCTAAAATTAAAATGACTGACCATATCAACTGCTGGCAATAGTGTAGGTAAATTAAACTCTTCTCCATCACAGAGAAAAATACAGGAAGCTATGCACTTTGTAAAAAGCAATGGGAAGTTTTAAAGCATTAACTATAAACTTACAGCATGATGGAGGCTTTCCACTCCATTAGTATTTACACACTAATGAAAACACAGTAACTGTGATCATAAGGGCACAGCAGCTTGACTGCCTACACAGATATGTGCACACACACAAATGCATGAATGTAGTTGGAGGAGGAGTTGGCAGTAGGAAGGAGATCAGCAAAAGCGATGGGAATAAGAGAAGGTAATGGGAACACGTCACAATACATTGTATAAATGATAAACTGCCAAAACTTTAAAAAATATGTTAAAGATGGTACAGTTTTCTAATCCTAATTATTATGTCATCTTTGAGAGACTTACTCTAACAAATAATTTCAAATATTATTTTGTTATTAAAATGTTTTCATGCCTATAACAGACTAAGTACTTGGTTAAATTTTGAATGTATATTGTGGTGAAAATTAAGCACAGAAGCACACATGGGCCTTAACCCCTTTACAGACTCACAGGGAATCACATCTTAGCCAAATAAACCTTCAAAGAAATGTGAAGATTAACACTTATGATAATTTTATGACTGCAAATAGGAATATATGGGAAAACATTGCAGTGTTCTGTCATTCACTTTAACAATTACGTCATGTTTTATAAAAAGCATATTAACACAAAAGTTCACAATGACTCTATGGTTAGCTACAGCCATGCTGTTCATGAGTTCTTGAGTAACACAGATTCTGCATTTGTACATTGTTGAATTTGATTAATCTTTAATTAAGATAGACTTTTACTTACACATTAAAGTTTCAGGCTATTACAATTTGACAGTTAATGCACACTTAAAAGTATGCATTTCCATTGCTTCTATAGTAAAACAACATCCCATGATTGGGTAAAGCGTTGGGGGATTACTTAGGTTTTCTTCAAATTTATTTCTATTTCTCCACAATTTCCTGCCACTTAATATCTCAGAGGAAAAGCTCTCTGAAATATTAAATAAGTGATCTCCTTCAAATGCATTACCACTTATGCTTTAGTCCTTATTCTTGATATTTGTCTACTTTATGGAGAGATACGTTGCTCTCTTTTGTTACTATATGAAAAAAATCTTTAGAAATAGATAGTAAAAGAAATATGAAAGGAAAATGAGAAAAGTGGGTTGTAGATATGATGATTTGAATGGGAAGTCACCCTTAGTCTGATCATTTGAATACTTGGTCTCAAGGATGGTGGTTGCTGGGAGTGGGTGGGTAGAAGGTGCATACTTGCTGGAAGAAGTATTTCACTGAGGGTGAGCTTTGAGGTTTCAAAAGACTATTCTTGCTTGAAGTTGTCTCTCTCCTTTTACTGTTTTCTGTTTCAAGTGTGATTTCCAAGATGCTGTTCCAGTCACCAAGCCTACATGTTGCCTTGTTCCCCTCACATGATGGTGAAGAACTCTTATTCCTGTGGAATAGTAAAACCAACATATACCCTTCCTTTCGTAAGTTGCCTTAATCGTGATGCTTTATTGCAGCAATAGAAAAGTAACCAATACCAGATGTTAATTGGGAGGGGAAAGAAAGATCAACACAGAAAGAGAGGGTGGGAAGAGAGTAAAAGAAGAGTAAGGATATCTGAAAAAGTGATAAAGATTCATATTATTAACTATCTACCTCAAAATACTTATATATACATAAGTCTGTACATATACATATTATGCAAACATACACATATGTAGTTTAAAAGAAATTTTCTTATCTGAACTGACAATGATCCTCAAAATCCACAGACTCACAACAACCACAGCACCAGGCATGAGAATAAGAATTCTGTATTTGAGTTGTTGGTTGGTGTTGTCCAAGAGACTTCTGAAATATTAGAGGCTATTGCTGTTGCCCTTGGTTGTTTCCCAGAGGTTGAAGGTAAGCCTGGAGACACCATGTACTAAAGGCACAAGATCTGGAAGATCCAAGCTCAATCTGACTTAAAAACCTTCTCCTGAGGACTAGTTTCCATGGGACCATAGGCTCCACGAAGGCTTCCAAGGCAGAGAGGCAACCAGGAATCCCACCCAGCTGTGATTCCTATGAACTACAACAACAAGCATGACATGATGAACTTAAGTGTGCAAAAGTGGCCCACATACTTTGATGGTAACCAACATTTCTCTAATTGAACTACCTAGAGATAGTTGGGACATGGATCTTGGAGGAGAACCCTCAACCATTAATTTGCTAAGGTAGCATAATTCCTAACTACATGCTAAATATTTATCCTTATACCCCACAGATAAGTGTATTTCTCACCCCTAAACAAAGAACCTTCTCTTTGCAATAGGTGGAGACTGTTATAGAAAACCACAGTTGATCAGAATGCAGAGACCAAATGATCATCTGGTGCTTAGCCAAAACTGATACATATATGCTGTCTTCTACTCTGTAAGATTTGTCACTTGTATCGTCTTAATAAAGCACTGATTGGCCAGTAGACAAGCAAGAGGTATAGGCGTGTCGACCAGTCAGGAAGTATAAGTGGCACAACCAGAACAGGACAATTCTGGAAAGAGGAAAGGGTCAGTCTGCAGTTGTAACCCAGACTCAGAGGAAAAAAAGATGAGAATGCTTTGCTGATAAAAGGTACCAAGCCACATGTCTGACACAGACAAGAATTATGGGTTAATGTAGGATATAAGAGTTAATAAGGAGCCTGAGCTAATAGGCCAACCAGTTTATAATTAATATAGACTTTGGTGTTTCTTTGAGGCAGAACAGCTGTGGGACTGGGTGTGACAGAAATGTCTGTCAACACAAATACAGCACAACTCCTGCACCCAAGGCTTAAGCAAGACTGCCAAAGAGTGGGCAGAAAATTAAGAGCCAGAGGAACAGGGTGTCTGCTGTGAGACTGAATCTCTCACAGAAATGTCAGGGAAGCCATATCCATGATGTCTGAACAATATGGCTGCTTAAACAAGGATAACACCAATACACTTATTAACATGGAAAGGGGGAAACTCGTGGGGCCTCAACCCTGAACAAAGAATTACGAACAACTAAGTAATACAGAGAGCTGAAAAAAATGGTGTTTCCATGGAAGAGACCCCCAACTGGTTATCCAATGCCAAGTAGCCAGCTCTGAAATCATATACATACAAGAAACACTGCACAGACTGAACAGGTTATGCTTATGTATTTAGAAAAACACACACTTAAAATATCAACCACAGATGAATGAGACCCAGAGGCTGAGAGTCTAGTAGTTGCTAGTCCACAAGCCTGGTTGGTACCTCAACAACTGCAATCAATACAGAAGTCTTGGAATGTTCATGGAAAACTTCTGGTCCTTAATCTGATACAGATATCTGCAAAGGAATCCTCGTATCAGCCACAGTGCAAGTCAACTGAGTGTCAAACAGGAAGGTCAAGGAAGCAAAGAGAATGATATTCCTTGTACCATACCTTTCTTGTTCTGGATGCTATTTACCATTGGGGTGGGGCTTCCTCCATCAATTGAGGCAATCACATCATATTTCAAAGTTCATCAAAGTTCTTCAGGTGAGGTTCCATACTCAAGTGATTCTAATTCATGATACAATGGCCTTATGCCCAATCATAATTATGCCTTCTAAGTTCTTAGTTGAATTCTAAAACACTCCCTGCGTTTGTGTTCTTTCACCCCTAAACATTCCAAGGTAAATTTCAATAGCTAAATGACATTTTCTTTCATGACCACTATTACAAAAATTAATCATATTACTCAATATCATAAATTATTTGGTAATCTTCGTATTTAATATATTGTGGTTTGTATTCAAACTTGCAAAACTGATATACTTCCAAAAATGCTTCTCTACTTAATTTATTTGAATTTAACTAAAATTCAAAAAAGGCTCTTGTATTTTCGTATACGTCGAGTTTCTTATAAAAGTCTCAATATAAAAGATTCTTCATTAAATTTTTCTGCTAAAATGTTGAAAAGACTGGGTCCATTTTATGATTTTAATTTCCCTGTTTCTCTTGATATTGTCCCCTTGTCACTTGTAATTATTGTGGAGCCAGAACTAACACTACAGCTTGCTGAAGGTCATGATCAAGTTTCAGCCAAGGAGCTCCAGCTTCACCCTCCCTTACTTTAGAAAGACCCCGTAGCTGTGAAGATGAGGGACTCATGTGCTAACAGCTCATTTCTACACTGTATGCATTTCCATCCAAAGGTTTTGATGACCACTGCCTGAAGTAGTTAGTTCCTGGGAGTTGTGGATGGTGATGCTTTTACAGTCTTTCTGTATAGACTATCGGGTTTATACAGAAAACCTCATTCACTGAGAATATTGGTTCTTTCTAAGCAGTTAACACTGCCAAGGTGATGTGAGCTTAGTCCTTTGTCTTTCATTGTCAGTTTTCAGAGAAGTTAGGTCACACTTTAGCAATCTCTAGTACCATGGTTTGTTGATATTCCCTTCTTATAATATCACTAATCAGTCATAATTTCCTATTTTCAGTGTCTAAGCAATTGCCCAGGTCGTCTCACCTCTGCTCATGCCACATGCTTTGCTGAATAAGTCCATGGCCAGGCTGTGTGCCTTGACATAACCCCACTCATCTCCCAGAATTTCTTTGAGTTTTGCAATAATACTATATTCCAGAACCTCCCTGTTCATTTCCTATAATACTCCTACGCTCTTTTTGGAGGAGAATGATATTTAGAACCACTTGGGATATGTCATTTGAAAGGTCAAAGCTAGAAAATACATCTGTTTTTTTGAAGGGAGAAAAAAATTTAAAAAAATGTTTACTCTGATATTCCCAATTCACATTTTAATATCAGAGATTTGTTCTGATTTCTTTATTTTACACTTAGATCTTTTGCATTTCTATTTCTTTAGAGTACTATTTTGCCTTATGATGATATTAAAGTAATTGTGCTCTATTTTATTTCTGAATAAGTGTTAAGTAGTTCACAAAATGAAATGTAGAATTCCTATTAATTCTATATTCATTTATTTAACGATCAGAAACAATGCCATCATCTTGAAATGACTTCCATTTGTGGGAAGCTTACTTTTTTTTCTGTGTGAGTGGTTTTGTTTCATATTATAATTGTACTTTGTTTGAAGTCTCTTTCTCTGTGATCACATTCAACAACGAGTGGTCTTTTGAATCTACTTGTCCTTTTACTCCAGGTGATTTTTCTCTACACTTAGACTCGGCTTGGCTATGGGACTGTGTTCAGGAGACAGTTCTCTATCACCGCCATGGTTATTGTTTATGGAAGCACAGTGGTCTTGTAGGATTTGAGGATAATGAAGCCATGTTAGTGCCAGCATTCAGAATTTAGGTATGAGAATTCAAAAAATGTGGGAATCCTCATGCAAACAAATATTTAAGTATTTCTTCTCCTATGAGGGAAGCACTGGTCAGAAAGCTGCAGCTCTCTCATTGTGTTGATGAGTCTGATAGTTGGTTCTCTACTGAACAGAAAAGCCACATAAACTATAGGAATGCTTAACAGAAAGTTTTAAACATAAACTTAGTCTGCTTGGTAAGAAAAGGGGATATTATCAACTTTATATGGAAAAAACAAAAAACCCAGGATAGCCAAAACAATCTTATATAATAAAGAAACTTCTGGAGGTATAATCATCCCTGACTTCAAACTCTATTACAGATCTACAGTATTGAAAACAGCTTGGTACTGGCATAAGAACAGAGAAGTCGACTTATGGAATCGAATAGAAGACCCAGATATTAACCCACAAACCTATGAACACTTGATTTTCGACAAGGGAGCTAAAGGTATGCAATGGAAGAAGGAAAGCATCTTTAACAAACGGTGCTGGCATAACTGGATGTCAACCTGTAGAAAAATGAAAGTAGATCCTTACCTATTACCATGCACAAAAATCAAGTCCAAATGGATTAAAGACCTCAACATTAATCTGACCTCTTTGAACCAGATAGAAAAGAAAGTGGGAAGTAGTCTGCAAGACATAGGCACAGGAGAACACTTCCTAGGGAGAACCCCAGTAGCACAGACAATAAGAGAATCAGTGAATAAATGGGACCTCCTGAAACTGAGAAGCTTCTGTAAAGCAAAGGACACTGTCAGTAAGACAAAAGGGCTACCTTCCAACTGGGAGAAGATCTTCACCAACCCCTCATCAGACAAAGGTCTGATCTCCAAAATATACAAAGAACTCAAGAAACTAGGCACTAAAACTCTAATTAACCCAATTAAAAAATGGGGTACTGATCTGAACAGAGAATTCTCAACAGAAGAACTTCAAATGGCCAAAAGACACTTAAAGTCATGCTCAATCTCCTTAGCGATCAGGGAAATGCAAATCAAAACAACTATGAGATACCATTTTACACTGGTCAGATTAGCTAAACTCAAAAACACCAAAGATAGCCTATGCTGGAGAGGATGTGGAGTGAGGGGAACACTCATCCATTGTTGGTGGGAATGCAAACTTGTGCAGCCACTGTAGAAATCAGTGTGGTGGTTTCTCAGGAAACTGGGAGTCAACCTCCCTCAGGACTCAGCAATTCCACTCTTGGGAATATACCCAAGAGATGCCCTATCATACCACAAAAGCACTTGTTCAACTATGTTCATAGCAGCACTATTTGTAATAGCCAGAACCTGGAAACAACCTAGGTGCCCCTCAATAGAAGAATGGTTAAAGAAGGTGTGGAACATATATCTTGAATTTTGCATGCAAATGGATGGAAATAGAAAACACTTTACTGAGTGAGGAAGCACAGACACAAAAAAAAGGAATATGGTATGTACTCACTCATAAGTGGATTCTAGCCACAATTAAAGGTCTTTGAGCCTATTATTCGTGATCCTAGAGAAGCTAAATAAGAAGGTGAACCTGAAGAAAATCATGTAGTTATCCTCCTGGATATTGGAAGTAGACAAGAGTGCCAGGCAACCTTGGGTGCACGGAGGGGGCGTGGGTGGGGGTAGGGGGATGGAAGGGGAGATGGTTAGAGAGAAGGGAGTAGGGGGATTGGAATGGGGGAAGGGAGGAAGGATGGCTATGGGAACAGGGAAGTATATATCTCAACTAAGGGAGCCATTTTAGGGTTTACAAGAGACTTGATTCTAGAGGGGTTCCCAGGTCCAAGGAGAGATCCCCAGATTGTTCCCTGGACAGCAGAGGAGAGGGTACCTGAACTGGCCTTGGCCCATAACCATACTGATGAATATTTTGCATATCACCATAGAACCTTCATCTGGCGATGGATGGAGATAGAGACAGAGACCCACATTGGAACACTGGACTTAACTCCCTGGGTCCAAATGCAGAAGGAGGGGGAACATGAACAAGGAAGGCAGGACCGTGAGGAGTGCGTTCACCCACTGATACAAGGGGACTGATGTAATGAGAGCTCACCAAGGCCAGCTGGACTGGGACTGAACGAGCACGTGATCAAACCGGATTCTCTGAATGTGGCTGGCACGGGGACTGTCTGTGAAGCCACTGATAATGGCACTGGGACTTGTTTCCTCTGCATGTACTGGCTTTTTGGAATCCTAGTCTGTTTGGATGCTCACCTTCCTAGACCTGGAGGGAGCGGGGAGGAACTTGAACTTCCCACAGGGCAGGAAACCCTGACTGCTCCTAGGGCTGGAGAGGGAGGAGGAGAGGGAGTGGGGAGAGTGGGAGGGTATTGGGAGGAGGGGCGGAAATGGAAACTTTTATAAATTAATAAAAAAAAAATAGAAAAAAAAGAAAAGGGGATATTTGAGAAAAAAAAGAAAGAAAATGGAAAGTTAGCCCCCAGGTTCATGCAAAAACACTGGGAATGCTCTTGAATCTGAGAATGAAGATGACTTGGGATTTGGAAGTTCAAGAACCCAGGAACTGAGCTCTCTAGGCAATAAAACTGTGAATCAAGACTAGTTCTTGGGACAACTCATGCCCCTTTTGACTAAACTCTGAAATCTCTTTGTTTACATTATGATGAAGCTACAGTTTGATGAAAATTCATCCAAGATTCATGACTTGCAATGGGCACCTGACATGATTAAATGCAAAATAATCACAGTTCAGCTATTAAAATTTTCTTAACCTAAGTTATTTAAACTGACTTTTAATTTGCATTTAGTTAAAAATGTGTGACCAAAAAGTTCAGCAACAGAAAATTCATGAAAAATCATAAGCAGGAAATTAAATCCTCATATTCTTTAAATTAAAATCATATAAAACAACCATCATAATTAAGCAAATGAAACAAACTGCTAAATATTAAAGAATATTGTTGAAATAGAAAACTGTTTCAAAGAAATAAATTAAAGACAGTGCATGCTTTTAATCTCAGCACTCAGGAAACAAAGGTAGGCAAATCTCTGTGAGTTCAAGGTCAGCCTGGTCGACACAGAGAGTTTCAGGCTAGTAGGGGCAAGGTAATGAGACATTGCTCCAATTCACTAATCAATTAATTAATTAAAATTAAATCTTCTAAGAATGAAAATTGGAACTAAAACTAAGATTTGGTGAATGGCTAAGTTGTGGCAGATTTTAGTGGATCAAATGAAAAGAGAATGGGTGAGTGGAGGGCAAGCCTTTACTTAGAAGAAAACTCAAAGAGATGGAGGGGTAGAAATATTCAAAGGCTTAAGAAACATGAAACACAGAAAAATAGCACACCTGACCAACATCTGTGAACTATTGTTACCAAAAGGTGTTCTTTGGGAAGAATATTGACCATAACTGAAGGACTCAAGAACAAATATCAAACAAAACAACAAAACAATAATGCCTTTAAAATATCTAAAATGAAATTAATTTGATATTAGAGCTATATAAATAAGCAGAGAATCAGAAGAAGTAAAATATTAATAGCATAAGACCAAAGATGAAAAGAAGATTAAAGTAAACTCCAAAATATAATAATTTATAAACTAAGATGGAGATACTGGTGAAAACTTCAAAACTCTTTATTACCTGGCACAAGTACAGAAATATTGATAATATCTTGAAATCAAGAATACATTTTAAATTTCTATGGGGAGCTGCTAATAAATAGCCTGAGTTCTGAACCAGGAGACACAAAAGGAGAATAGATAAGGTATAGCATAGTCATAGGCAGCAAGAAAGGGAAAAAATATAAGGAGTATTGAAAGTACACACCAAAAATGACAGTGAAAATAAATATATTGGGATTTTTCGAATGCTTATCAAATTATTCGTTAATAACATTATATTAGAAATTTAAGATATTTGTAGTTAGCAATAAGATTATCAACTTGAATTAGGTGTAAATATAGTTAATGAATTTCTTAAAGTTTAACTTTATAGCCATGAATATTGTCCCACAATTTTCACCACAAGATATTAGAGTTTTGTGTGCTCCTGTCCACCTCGGTAAGCAAAATAGGGCTCATGACTTACTTATTACAAATAGAATACATCACATTTCATATAAAGAATATAAACAGTGCTGAAATGTTGTCTTTTAACTCTGTCTTGGGCTATGCTTTCTTGGACTTTCAATTGAAGTTACCCAACAAAAGTTGTCTAGTGGTAAAAATAGGAAGGTAGACTTCAACCAAGAGTCAAAAACAAACTGTTGAGGCTTCGACTCAGCAATACCAGAACTGAATGAAGTTTATTCACTATCACATGATCGAGCCTTGACATGTCTGCAGTCCGGGCTGGTACTTTGATAGCAACTTCTCTAAGCTTCAGTAAAGCCGGAGGAGCCAACCAAGCCAAGTCCAGACTCCTGACCACAGGAACAGGGACGTTGTTGCTTTAACCCACTAAGTTTTGTTTTATAATAATTATAAGAAATTTACTCTTTATTTGAAAAGTATAAGGTGGGCACTAAACTGAAGAATTTAAAAGCTAGAAAAGAAAAGAAGAGGGTAAACTAAATGAAAGTTAAAGAAAGGAAATAGTCGAGGAAGTAAAGGTTGGGGACAGGAACAAAATCAAACAATGAACAGGAAAACCAATTGCAACAGACACCACAGAAATTCAGAAAATTATTAGGGATTATTTGAGAAACCTGTACTCTGTTACGTTAGAAAACTTAAAAGAAATGGACAAATTTCGAGGTTCAGCTGAACCTCCAATGTTAGCCCAGAAGAGATCAATAACTTAAAAAGAACCTTAACAAGTAAGGAGGTACAATAAGTAATAAAAACCCTTCCAGCCAAAACAGCCCAGGTCCAGACTGATTCCTAGGAGAATTCTGCCAGATTTTCAAAGAACTGCAACCAATACTTCTCAAATGATTTTAAAGAGAGAGAGAGAAACAGAACTCTTTCTACAGAGCCAATATTACTCAATATTACTCTAATACCGAAACCAGTCAAAGCCACAACCCCAAGAGAAACTTAGGCCAATATTCCCTATGAACATGAATAAAAAAATCCTCAAAAAAGTACTGGTAAATTAAATACTGACATATATCAAAAAGATCATCCACCATGAATAAGTTGTTTTTCTCTGAGATTCAGGAATGGTTCAACATACATATATCTATAAATATAATAAATCATCTAAGTAGAACTAAAAGCAAAAGTTACATGATCATCCTAATAGATACAGAAAAGATCTTTGACAAGATTCAAAATGTCTTCATTAAAATAAACTGTAGATAAAGTGGGATAGGAAGATAAATACCTCAGCATTATATATACATATATACATATATATATATATGACAAACCTATAGCCAGCATCATCATAAATGGAGAGAAACTCAAAACAAAACAATTAAAATCCAAAATGAGACAGGACTGTCAACTATACTCCTTCTTATTTATTTTGCTTTATTTTATTTTAGGTACCTTTGTGATTTGCCTGTGTGAGAATGTCAGATTCCTGTAACTGGAGTTACAGGCAGTTGAGAGCTGTCATATGGGTTCTGGGAATTAAATCTGAGTCCTCTGAAAGATCTGTCAGTGTTCTTAAGCACAGAGCCATCTCTCCAGCCCCATTGGTCTCCTTTTCAATACAGTGTTTTGTGTACTAGCTAAAGTAACAAGACAAGAGAAGGCAACAAAGAGTTACAAATGGGAAGGTTAGATGTCAAATTATTCTTATTTGCAGATGCTATTACATTATTTAACTGTGATTCCCCTAACTCCAGTCACTTCTAGAAATGATCGACATTTTCAGCAGAGAGGAAGAATTAAAAGCTAACCTACAGAAAAGTAGCCTTTCTATATGCTAATACCAGACAGGTTGAGATTGAAATCATGGAAACACTTCCATTCATAATAACCTCAAAAAATTTTTAAAAATCTAGTAATAAACATAATCAAGAAGGTGAAAGACTTCTACACTGAATACTGAATATCTGAAGAAAGATTTAACAAGGCGTTAAATGATGGAAATACCTCCCATGCTCATGGTTAGATAGAATTAATATTGTTCAAATGACCATCCTACCAAAAGCAATTTAAAAAGTCAAGGAAATACCAATAAAAATCACCATGATATTCTATACAGAAACAGAAAAAAATCTAAAATTCATATAAAACCACAAAAACCCTGAATACTCAACGCAAGCTTAAGAAAGAAAATGCATTGCTTGAGGGGTTACTGTGCCAGATTTCAAGATATCTTAGGGAACTTTGTTACTGTAAATAACACGGCACTGGCACAAAAACAGACATGTGGACCAAGGGGATGCAAGAGAAGACCCAAACATGAGTGCACAAAACTACAGACATCTGATACTTGACAAAAATGCCAAGATGGCATATTTAGGAAACAGTGCTGGGAAAACTGGATGTCCACATGTAGACGAATTAAAACTGTATCTATATCTGTTACCCTGTTCAAAAATCAACTCAAAGTGAATCAAAGACTTCATTGGGAAGCCAAAAATGTTCAAACTGCCAGAAGAAAACATGTACAGTACTCTGCAAGATATGGGTGAAGAAAGGACTTTCTAAATAGTACTCAATTTGTTCAGGAATTAAGATCAACAATTGATAAATGAGGCCTAATAAAACTAACAGTCCTGTGCAGCCAGGAAGTGATCCAGTGAAGAGCAAGTCTTCAGAGTGGGAGAGAACCGTTATCAGCTATACATTCATCTGAGGATTAGTATCCACGATATACAAAGAACTCAAAAAATCATAGAGTTAAGAAAACAATGATGTCATTTAAAAATAGAGCCACGAATAAACAAAAGTTATTAAGAAATATCTCAAAATGTGTTCAGTATCCTTAAGAGTGATGGAAACTCAAGGTAATATTACTTTGAGATTTCTCACTACCCCGGGCAGAATGACTAAGATCAAGGAAACAACTGACGATAAATGCTGCTGAACATGTTGGGGGAAGGGATTCCTCAGTCCCTGTTTGTGAAATTGCAGACTGTGCAGGCCATTCTGGACATCAGTGTAGAAAATTCTCAATAACTAAAATTAGATATACCATATTACCCAGCCATGCCATTTTCTTTGGAAAATACCCAAAGGACTTTATATCCTTCTACAGTGACATTACTCAGCCATGTTCATTGCTGCGTCATAGAGATTCACTCCACAATAGATAGCAAATGGAAAAAACTTAAGCGTCCTCCAAATGATTAATGACCAATAAAAATGTGATAAATTGAATTATGTCACACCAGATGATAATGTCCCCTATGATCCATAGGTTATCTCACAAAAATGTCAATATGAGGCATGGGAAACCTTTCTTCAAGTTGTTGATCTAGAGTATTGAAGATACCACCAAAACAATGTAGATTATTGCTAATGCCCTTACTTTCCTCCAAGAATTTGAAGGAGACTCTTTTACTGAAGACACTGCATTCTTCAGACACAGCACTTGAAGGACTTTAGCTGTAACTGACTTGAAAACCTCCCCTCTGAAAACACTCTCCCATAGTAATTGAAGATGCTATGCAAGCAGCAAAGGTAAAAAGCAATTAATAGGCATACACAGCTGTCACAGCTGTGAACCACAGCAAGAGCCAACTTGGCAAAATATCCCCAGTGTTGCAATATTGACATTATTATCGTGGGGGTAACCAACAGCTATCTAATTGAACTTAAGTCTCATTCAGTAAGAACTAATTCATACCTGGTGAACTCAACTAACTACTCATTGATAGAGAGGTCATAGACTCTAGAGGAGAACACATGACTGCATCTTTCTCAAACAGTGTAATTTCTAAATGCATTCTTAATATTTACCATTATACCCATAGATAAATGTAACTCTTTTCAGGGAAGTTTATTCTGTAATAGATAGAGACTACTATTGACATCAATAAGTGGTCAAATTGCAGAGAATAAGTGACCAGGTACATCTACAGTGAAACTCCTATAATCCAGGTTCAGGAAACTTCAAGGGAAAAGGATCAGAAATATGGTGCAAACCAGAGGACTAAATGCCTGCTGTTAAATGGCATATTCTAGATGTGAAAGTGACGCTGCACCCATGAATTCTCAACATTGTGTTTTTCATAAATAAGACTGGGATGAAGATTGCATCATTTGACATGCCATTGTGGATGGGGATATTTCACAAATCCCACCCTTCAATGAAGAACTACAGGAAATTAACTGCTGATGAAAGAAAGAATCAGCTTTTGTAGGGACAAGCCTACTGATAGGTTTTCAAGTCCCATTTGGTCAACCCTAAATGCATGTACACATGAGCAACAGTACATAGATTCAATAAGTTTTGTTTGCCTATACATAAATATACATATGCAAGCATGCTTGTATGTATCTATATAACAATTATTAAAGTAGATAGGGTTGTATATTTGAGAAAAATGGGGGGACGTGGAAGTAGGGATAGAAAAATATGGAGACCCAGTACTCATAAAATTCTCAAAAACAAAAATGAATTAAAAGCTATGTTTTGGCAAGTTTTGTTAGTAAATTAACAAAGATAAAAGCATATTATTTAAAAATGCTATATGAGCTAGAAATATAAATATGCAGTAAAGAAATGAAAATCTCCCTTCATCTCCCCACTCTGCACATGTTTCATCAACCATTTTTCTGTTTGTTTGTTTGTTTGTTTTGTTATTTGTTTTTTTGGAGACAGGATCACTATGTAGCTCTCACTGTCCTGGAACTCACTATGTAGATCAGGATGGACTTGAACTCAAACATCAGTCTTCTCCACCTTCCCAAGTGCTGGAATTAAAAGTGTCCATCACCATGTCTGGCTCATCAACCATTTCTCTCTTCAACAGAATTATTAAGGAAACTGTGTTCATTGACTGAAACATCTATCTATCAAAGGCAATGTAGGTGACTTTCGCTGAACTCTGGCTGCTCACTGTGAATGCAGTCACACTGTTATTTGAAGGAGATATAAACTCAACATTATTTATAACTTGTAAGATAAATACAAAACTTTTGACTTTTATTTCATATTTGTTATGTTTTAAATGTTCTGACATATTTTGTACTTTACACATTTTAGTATGTTTCAGACTATATATTTCTAAAGTTTTGCATAGAATCAGGTAACTGGACATCTGTAGACAAAAATTCTGAGTTCTTTTAACTCCTGGAAAGGGAAACCTGTTGTTTTGACCACACAAGCTGTATTTAAAGCTGTCATCATTGTTACTACCGCCTGGTTCAGTGTTGAGCAGCTAAACCTGGCTTTCCAGTACACCAACATGCCAATTCCCTTCACATGAGGAGTGCTGGCCCAGATTCTTGTCAACATGTACTGTTTCCTTTCTTTTTTTTCAGTGTGAAGCCTTCAGATGATGACAGAACTCTAAAAGAATCTGGTTTTCATCTCCACTTACACAAATCAGAGATGTAGCTTTCCAAGTAAGGTATTCATTACTTATTTAAAATAAATAAGTAATTTAAAATAAAATAAGTAAGTTTTTTTTAAGGAAAATGGAACTTTCCTTGGAACCAGAGGAAAATAAATAACAAGAATCTCTCAGCATATGAACTCTGTACAACAGCTCATTTGCCGTACAACTCCAGAGCACTGTTTACATAGACTGAACCCCCAAACAAGTGTAATAAAATGAACTTGCCATCTAAAGCAAAGAGAGTGGATCCCCAAGTTCCTGAGCGCATGTTGCCACTCAATGTACAAAGAAACTTTTGTTTTTTAGTATAAACTATTATTTTATGTCTGTTTTCTGTGCCAATACTATGCTGTTTATCTTACTTTAACTGTGTAGTACAGTTTGAGGTTGTGGTTGGCAGTTATTTTATTATTTAGAATTAGTTCAGCTATTCTGTATTATTTTTTATTTCCATATCAAACTGAAATTTGTCCTCTTGAGATCTGTGAAGAACTGTGTTGAAACTTTGATGGGGACTGAATTGAATCTGTAGATTGATTTTGGCAGGATGGACATTTTTCCTATAGAAGCACTATTATTTCTTAGCATTAGAGATCTTTTTATCTTCTGATATCTTCAGTTTTTTCTTTAGAGTCTTAAAGTTTTTAACATACAAATCTTCTACTTGCTTTAATATATACATATGTATACATATATAGATACACACACACAGAGAGAGAGAGAGAGAGAGACTGCTTATTCATTCCCCAGCCTTCCAGACCCAAAATAAACACACAGAAACTATATTAATTTCATTATTGTTTGATCAATAGTTTAAGCATATTTCTAGCTAGTTCTTACAACTTAAATTAACCCGTTTCTATTATTTTATATTTTACCACAAGGCTCATGATTTACCGGTAAAGTTCTAGTTGGCAGCTCGCATCTTTCTCCTCTTGAGGCTGCATGGTATCTCCCTCGACTCTCCCTACTCTCTCTGTATGTCTTTTCCAGTCTGGCTATATTCTGTTAAGCCATTAGCTGAAAGCAAATTTTTATTAACCAATGGCAATAAAATATATTCATAGCATACAGAGGGGAAACCCACATGAGAGAGAAAGAGAGAGAGAGAGGGAGGGAGGGAGGGAGGGAGGGGGAGAGAGAGAGAGAGAGAGAGAGAGAGAGAGAGAGAGTCAGTCTCTGGTTGACAGTTGCATGACTAGGGCAGACAGAGGGACCACTGCAATGGCACCAGAATTTATTCCTACTGCTTGTCCTGACTTTTTTGGAACCCATTCTCTTTGGATGGATACCTTGCTCAACCTAGATATAGTAGGGAGGGCCTTGAACCCTCCCCAAAGCAATGTGCCTTGCCCTCTCTGAGGAATGGATGGGGGTGGGATGAAGGGGATATGTGGAGAGAATGGGAGGAGGAGAGGGAGTGGGAACTTGGATTGGTATGTATAATGAAAAAAGACAGTTTGTTTTATTTTTCAAAAAAATTTAAATAAATAAAAATTCTTCCCATAAACAAAATAGAATATTTTGACATGATTTTTGATAATTTAATGCTTTCTTTAATCCACCAAATAAATTGCTGAGGGAATGGGAAGGGGGAAGAAATGGGAACTTGAATTGGATATGTATAATGAAAATAAGGTAGTTTGTTTTCTTTTCAATAGAATTTAAAAAAAATTAAAATAAAAAATAAAATAAAAAGAAAGGTGTTGTTTCCCTGATTTCTTTCTCTGATTATCCATCACTTTTATATAGGATTTTTGTCAGTTAATTTTGTACCCAGCTACTTTGTTGAAAGTATTTATCAGCTATAGGAGTCCCCCACTGGAATTTTTAGGGTCACTTATGTATACTATCAAAGCATCTACAAATAAAGATACTTGGACTTCTTCCTTTCCAATTTGTATCCTTTGATCTTCGGTTGTCTTACTGCTCTAACTAGAACTTCAAGAACTATGCTGAATAGATATGGAGGGAGTGGACAATATTGTCTTGTTCCTGATTTTGGTGGAACTGCTTTGAATTTCTCTCCATTTTAGCTGATGCTGCTTATGGATTTGCTGTAAAATGCCTTTACTCTGTTGAGGTGTATCCCTTGTGTCTTCGACTCTCCAGCACTTTATCATGAAGGGGTGTTGGATTTTTGTCAGAGGCCTTTTCTGCATCTAGTAAGATACCATGTGGTTTTTATCTTTCAGTTTGTTTATACAGTAGACTACATATATCTGTTTGCATATGTTAAACTATCCCTGTATGTCAAGCTTGAATCCTACTTAATTGTGGTGGTTGATTTTGTGTGTGTGTGTGTGTTCAGTTTGCAAGTATTTTTTATTATTAACATAAATTTGTATTGACTCTTTGGGAATTTCACATCATGCACCCCAGTACCCACTCATTTCCCCGTACCTCTATATCTGCCCTTTATCCTTGTAGTATCCTCCCAAAGAAAAACTTAAAAAGAAATAATAAAAATAAGATAAAAATTAGAAATTAAAATGCAAATAAGAATATTAATTTAAAAACAAAAACAAACAAGAAAAAACCCACTTTGCTGCTCCCTTCATCTTTTCCTCCTCTCTATTACCTTCTTATTCATTTTGGTGGCTCTGGGAGCTGCCGTGTATCATGCAGTATATATGTGCTTTTGTCCACAAAGCTTTACTTGCAAATGTGCATTGTTTAATGTAATTTTGGTCAGGTTCAAGGCCTCTAACTTCTGGGACACTACCAGTACTGACCCCTCACTAGAACTCCTCTCAGATATCCTGCAGTTGCCCCTTTATGAGCCTCAGAAGGTCATAGTCAGGGTAGATGTTGGAAAGGGCTAACAACATCATGGTCTGTTATCCCATGGTTCAGCTCGGCTCTCTTACACATGGTTCATTCAGCACATGGTTCGCGTGGGCAACTGACATCAACACAGAGAATTTTCACATCTATGTTGATAAAGAAAATTGATCTGCAATTGTCTTTATTTGTTATATATTTACGTGGTTTGGGTTATCAGGGTAACCGTGGCCTCATGGAATGAATTGGGAAGTGTTGTGTCTGTATTATTTTGTGGATAACTTGAGAAGTATTGGCTTTAATTCTCCTTTGAAAGTCTGGTATAATTCTGTATCAAGATATTTGGCTTTGGCTTTACTGCTTTTATTTTACTTTGGTTTATATTTCTGTTTAAATTGCTTATCTAGTCTTGATTTAACTTTGGTCAGTGATACTTATTGAGAAAATTATCCATTTCTTTTAGATTTTCCAATTTGATGGAGTACAAGTTTTAAAAGTATGTCCTTTGACTCACTGCTTTTATTAATTTGGATATTCTCTCTCTCTGCCTATTTGTTGATTTGGATAAGGGTTTGTAAATCTGATTGATTTTCTAAAGAAATCAACTCTGTTTCATTGATTGTCTTGTTCTGTTATTATTTCTATTTTATTGATTTCACCCCTGAGTTTGATTATTTCTTGCTGCCTATCCACTTTGGGTATAATTTATTCTTTTTGTTATGGAGTTTTCATATGTGCCACTAAGTTACTAATATAAAATCTCAATTTTTATATAGACACTTAGTGCTATGAACTTCCCTCTTAGAACTACTTTAATTGTGTCCCATAAGTTTGAGTATGTTGGGTATTCATTTTCTTTTAATTCTAGAAAGTCTTTAATTTCTTTCTTAATTTTTGTCCTGACCAATTTTTCATTTAGTGAAATGTTCATTTCATGGAATATCTTTTTTCCCTCTGTCCAAATTGTGACTGAACATAAATTTCTAAGCTTTCTGTTGTTTCTGTTATTGTTGATATCCAACTTTAATCTGTGGTGGTCAGATAGGATTAAGATGTTATTTCCATTTACTTGTACCTATTGAGACTTGCTTTGTGACCAAGTTTGTAAACAATTTTGGAGAAAGTTCCATGAGGCACAAGAAGAAGGTCTATTCTTTTGGGTTTGTGTGAAATGCTCTGAAATACCTATAAGGTACATTTGATTTATGACACCAGTTAGCTCCAGAATTTCTCTGTTTATATTTTGTCTGGATGGCCTGTCTTTTGACAAGAGTTGGGTATTGATGTCTCCCACTACCAGTGTGTAAGTGTCAATAGTAATTTAAGCTGGAGTAGTGTTTCTTCTATGAACTTGAGTGCCCTTGTGTTTGGTGAACAGATATTAAGAATTGAAATGTCTTCATGATGGATTTTTTTCTTTGTTGAATGTGTGTGTGTATGTGTGTGTATACATATGTATATGTATATATTTATGTATAGTATATACACTGTAGACTCATTTCATTTGATGAGTGTATAGTGTCATTTCCTATTCTTTTGATTAGCTTTGGGTTGAAATATATTTGTGAGATATTAAAATGAATACACAAACTTGCTTCTTAGGTCCATTTGCTTGGAATATCTTTTTCCATCCTTTTATTCTAAGGTGATATCTATCCTTGATGTTAAGATATATTTCCTGGATGCAGCAGAGGGATAGATCCTGCATTCACATCCACTATATTAGTCTGTGTCTTTTTATTGGTGACCTGGAATCACCGAGGTGAAGAGTTATAGATGAGCAATTGAATCCTGTTATTTTGGTGTTGTGTTGTTGTTGGTAGTGGTGGTGGTGGTGATGTGGTGTGTACATGTGTGTTAACTCTCTATTGATTTGCTGGTCTGAGTGTAGGGGGGAGGCTGCTTGTTTGCCCCGGCCACCAGAACCAAAATAATTACACAGAAACCATATTAATTAAATTACTGCTTGACCCATCAGCTCTAGCTTCTAATTGGCTATTAATTTAACCCATTTTTATTAATCTGTATGTTGCCACGTGGCTGTGGCTTACTGGCTAAAGTTCCTTCTGGCTCCAGTGGGGCTAAATGGCTTTTCTCTGACTTCGTCCTTCTTTCTTTCATCATTCAGTTAAAGTTTCCCTGCTTACCTCTATTTTACCCTGCCAGGCCAAACCAGTTTTCTTTATTCATTAATGGTAATTACAGGATACAGAGTGGAATCCCACATCATCTGAGATTATTTAGTCCTTGTGCTTCTTGGGTGTGGTTTACTTTTCAGGTTGAAGATGTCCTACTGTTGCCTTCTGTAGAGCTGAATTTGTGGATAGACATTGATTAAATTTGATTTTTTTTCTTAGAATAATTTTTTCATCTAAATTGTGATTGAATATTTTTCAGAATATAGTAGTTTTGCTGGCTTCTGTAAACTTTAGAGTTTGTAGAACATCTATCCAGCATCATGTGGTTTTTAGAGTCTCTACTGAGAAGTCAAGTGCTGTGCTTATAGCACTGTCTTTGAATTTTATTTGGTCTTTTTCCCTTGCAGCTTTTAATACTCTTTCTCTGTTTTGTATATTTAGTGCTTTTATTATTATGTGCCAAGAGGAATTTATTTTCTAGTCTAGTCTATTTGGTGTTCTTTATGCCTCTTGTACTTTGATAGAAATCTTCTTTAGATTAAAGAAATTTTGTTCTATGGTTTTGTTGAAAATATTTTCTGTGCTTTTGACCTCAGTTTCTGCTTTCTCTATGTCTATTCTTAGATTTTAAAACTTTTTTTAAAAATAAAACCATTATTGTTCTGATACAAAACTGTATAAAAACTGAGCAAAAAGAAAATTATGGACCAATATCTTCTGGCTCTTAAATATGTCTGCCTATGTGTGGGTCTCTGTGTTAATTAACACCTCCTCTGAGGAGAAGCTTTCTGATGACTGTTTAATGAAACACTGATATGTGAGTACAGCAATATATTATTTGGAGTCATTTTAGCAGTTAATTTAGTAGATTAAGACTAGTAGGTTTTTCTTAGGGGCCATGATATAGCTTGTCACAGGTTCTTGGCCACTTTAGCAGTATTAAGTATAGGCTCCATTCCATCAAGTTGACCACAAATCCGATTTTTTTTAAATAAGTGGTTGGCAACTCTCATGACAGAATTGTATCAGTATATCTTGTAGGCAGATATTCTTGTGGGTTACAGGTTCAAATTTGGGTGATATTGATAATATTGATATTTTCTCTTTGAGTAGCCTGCATAATACCTTCCAACGACATGAACACTAGTCAGTAAGGCATTATTTTAATTTCTCCATGTTACATGACATTAGTGTTTTCAGCAAAGGTGTCTTCCATGTGTAGAGGAAAACTAATATCATTGGCAATAGTATTTGGGGAATTCTGTGCCCCCCCCCTTTGTCAACAATTCAACAAGATATAATCCATTACTTGTACTGAGGGGCTTTTCTTGGTAGCATAAAATATCTATGTCTTTTTATTGGGGCATTGTATCACTTATAGAACTCCAGTTAAATTCTGTTCATATATGTATATAGTTTAGGAAACTGCTACAATAGCATATTTTCATATAACTTTTCAAAAAAATTTTAGTTGCCCCTTCAATATCTCCCTTTATTTACCTTACCATCTCATGCTCTAACCATTTAACCCTCCTACTCTAGTTTCTCCTTTATATATGTTAACACTAGATTCTATGTACCCTTTCTTGGAAGATACCCTCCTCCTTCCCTGGTCCGTTACTAATTACCTAACCTCTGTAGTGATTCTAAATGAAATACGTATATCTGAAGCTAGAAAGCTAATACTCGCATATGAGAGAAAACATGGAGCACTGTTTTTTTGGTCACAGTTATCTCATAAAGAATGAACTGTGTTTTTACTTTCATCCACTTGCATACAAATTTCATAACTTAATTTTTCTTGTCAACTGAATATTATTCCATTCTATAAATGTACCACATTTTTACTAAAGACTGATCAGTTGATGGACATGTAGGTTCTTATGAATAGGTCAACTATGAACATGAATAAGCGACTATGTCCATAGTAAGATGTACAATCCTTTGGGTAGATGATCAAAAGTGGTATAACTGGGTCTTATGGTTCAACTATTTTCAACTTTTAAAGGAACCTCCACGATGACTTCAATAGTGGTTGTACCAATTTTTACTCTCAAAATCAATAAATATTCCCCATTTCCTACAACTTTGCCATCATTTGCTATCATTTGTTTTTATTGATCTTGGACATCTGACCGAGTAAGAGGAAATCTAAAGGTGGTTTTAACTTACATTTCCCTGAGGGCTAAAGGAATTTAATATAGTTTTAAGTTTTTCCCAAGCATAGGAGTTTCATCTTTTGAGAACTTTCTGTTTTGTTTTATACCCTATTTTAAAATTGAGCTCTTGGTTGTCTTGGTTTTAAGTTATTTTTGTACGTTAGATATTAACCACCTGTCAGATGTATAATTGGTAAAGATTTTATTTCTCTATTTTTAGGCTACTGCTTTGCTCAAAAGATGATGTCCTTTGTCATACAGAAGCTTCTCAGTTTCATGAGGTCCCATTTAGTAATTGTTGGTCTTAATGACTGTGCCATCGGGGTCCTGTTCAGAAGGTCCGTTCCTATGTCAATAAATTCACATGAATTGCCTACTTTTTCTTCTGTCAGATTCAGAGTATCTGGTGTCATGTTGAGGTCTCTGATTCCTCTGGAGTTTATTTTTGTACAGGGTTACAGAAACAGATCTACTTCCATTCTTCTACATGCAGCTAGTTAGTTTGACCAAAAACATTTGTTGAAGATTCTTTCTCCAGTATTCCTCTGCTAGAAAAATTAAAAATCATGATTCAGGTTTTTTTTGAGGTATATCAAATTCTTCAGTTATATTGCATTAATCAAGATGTTTGTTTTAATGTCATTATCATGCCTTTATTACTATAGCTCTGTACTACAACTTAAAATATGGGGTGATGATAACACCAGTTGTCCTTTTATGAATCAAGATTGTTTTAGCTCTCTTGAGATGATTGTGTTTCTATATGAAGTGTGAGATTATTCTTCCAATTTCTGATAAGAATTATGTTGGAATTTTTATGAGAATTGCACTGAATCTGAATTGCTGTTGGTAGGACAATCATTATCACAATATTAACTCTACTGATCCATGAGTAGGATAGATCATTCCATCTCTGATGTTTCTTGAATTTCTTTCTTCAGTATCTTAAAGGGCATACAGTCTTTCACTTATTTGGTTGCAGTTATTGTAAGATAGTTTTAAAGAACTATTGTTTAAAGCTATGGTTTCCTTGATTTCTTTCTTAGCGTGGTTGCTAGTTCTGTATTGGAAGGCTATTCGTTTTGTGTGGTTGGTTTTGTATCATGTTATTTTTCTGAAAGTGTTGATCAGCTGTAGAAATTTCCTGATATCATCTTTCAGCTCTTTTGTGTATAAAAAATCATATTATCTGCAAATAAAGATAATTGGACTTCTTCCTTTCATATTTGTATCTTCTTCACCTCTTTTGGTCGTCTTACTATTCTAGCCAAGAGTTCAAGTACTATCTTGAACAGTTATGTAGAGAGTTCCTAATTTTACTGGAAATTCTTTTAATTTCTCCCCATTAAGGATGATGTTGACTAAAATAAATTGAAATATGACCCTTGTATCTCTAATCTCTTTTAAAACTTTTATCACGAAGGGATGTTAGAGTTTTGTCAGAGGACATATCTGTAGTTAATGAGATGATAATGCTACTTTTGCCTTTCAATCTGTTTATCTTGTGATTTGCCTATATTAATTCACATACTGGCTATTGGTCTATAATTTTCTTTTTGATTGAGTCTTTGTGTGGTTTTGGTGGTTTCATTAAAATGAACTTTGAAATTTCTCTTCAGCTTCTATTTTGTGGAATAATTTGAGGAGTATTGTTGATAGTTCTCATTTGAAGTTCTGACAGAATTCTTCAATGAATCCATCTTGCCCTGAACATCTTTGGTTGAGAGATTTTTAATTTTTGCGTCTATTTTACTAGAGATTTGTGGTCTGCTTAAATTGTTTATTTCATCTTGACTTAATTTCAGTAGATTGTATCTAAGAAATACATCCATTTCTTCTAGGTTTTCCTGCTGGGTAGAATACAGATTTTTAAAAGTATATCCTTATAATTCTCTAAATAACTTTGATATCTGTTATAATGTTTCCCTTTTCATCTCCTAACCTTATTGTTAGGTTAATTTGGATAAAACTGTGTCTATCTCTGTTGCAGTGGTGCTTTATATTGTTTTTCTTGTTTCTATTTTATTGATTTCAGTCCTGAGTTTATTTAGTCCTGTCACCTTTTTTTGGATGATGTTATTCTAGTCTTTCTAGAGCTTTCAAGTATATTGTTGTTAGTAATGAGACTTGGAGGCAGATACTGCTCTTTCATTTCCCGACTGCCCAGACCTGAATAATCTCACAGAAACTATATTAATTTACAACACTGTTCAGCCAATGACTCAGGCATATCTCTAGCTAACTCTTACATCTTGAATTAACCCATTTCTGTTAATCTGTGTATTGCCATGATGCTGTGGCTTACTGCAAAATTTTCTGGTCCTTCTCCTTCGGCAGCTACACATCATCTCCTTGACTCCACCTACTCTTTCTCATTATCTCTGCTCAGATTTCTCTCCTGAAATTACTCTGCTAAGTCATTGGCTGGAACAGCGTCTTTACTAACCAAAGGTAATAAAACATATTTACAGCATTCAGATGAGAATCCCACATCAGAGATATCTAAGGTTTTTTGTATTATTATGTAGATACTTAGTGCCTTGCCTCCATAGTATCCCATAGTTTTGGATATGCTGCATTTTCCTTTTCAGTCACTTTTAAAAAGAAAATTAACATTTTCTTTTTAATTTCAGTCAACTCAAATTTTGATTCAGTAGTGACTTGTTCAGCTTCCACAAATTTGTATATTTTTTGCTCTCTCTGTTGTTGATATCCAGCTTTAGTCGTTGGTGTTCAAAGGAGAGGCAGTGAGCTTTGTGGCCTAATATGTGGTCAATTTGGAGAAATCCCATGGGCCATTGAGAAGAATACATATTCTTTGGTGTTTTATGGAATATTCTGTGGATGTATGTTAGGTCCGTTTGACTTATGACATTATTTCACTGCATCATTTCTTTGTTAAGTTTTAACTTGACTGACCTGTCTATTGGTGAGAGTGTGTTACTGAAGTTTGCATACTTTAACTGTGTTATGATCAATATATGTGATTTTAGCTGTACTAGTGTTTCTTTTATGATATTGAGTATCCTTCTGTTTTGTGCATAAATATTTAGAATTATAACTTCCTGATGGACTTTCCCTTTAGGGGGTGTGTAGTGTCCTTCCACCTCTCTTCTGATTAGTTTTGATATGAAATCTATTTTGTCAGATATTAAAATAGCTTTACATGCTTCCTATTTAATCATATTTACTCAGAATATCTTTCTCCATTCTGTTACATCTGTCGTTGATAGTGAGGTGTGTTTCTTGCATGCAGAAGAAAGACATACCCTGTTTTTATACTCCAATCTGTTAATCTGATCCTTTTTATTGGGAAACTGGGAAACTAAGGCTATTAATATTGAAAGTTATTACTGAGTAGTCTTATTAATTCCTGTTATTTTGTTGTAATGGTGGTTTTGTTTTCCCCCTGTTACAGTTGAAATCTGAAGTCAGAGATGATAATATGGCAGGGCTGATTTCTTCTCAGATTCCCTCTATTGCCTGCAAATGGCCATTTTCTGTGTCTTGCCATTCCTTTCCTCTGTGCCTTCCTGTGTCCTCGTGCCCTCTTCTATAAGGATACCAGTCACATTGGATTAAGACCCTGCACAATCATTGTATTTTACCTTTATTATCTCATGAAGTCCTGTGCCTTAACACAAGTACAATCTATACCAAACAAACATTTGAAGGGAAGATCCATTTCAACCCACAGCAGTTCCCTGTTCAAAAACTTATCTTCCCAGATTTAAACTTCTCCCCATTGCTCTCCCTCACACTCATCCATCTGCATCCCACCCAGCTCTTTTGTTTGTCAGAGACACTGAGATCTCTTCTGCTCTGGCTTTGCGTACACTGTCTTTCCTCCAGGGAAGCTCTGCCTTCTGCTTTACTTATCAGTATTTAGTCTCAGTGTGTTTCTTCTGCAAAGACTGGGATTCAAATTAGACTCTCTTCTTCCATTGTATTTCCGATTTTCATTTCATAGTGCATAGGTGTACTTGTTTATGATATCATTTAATAATATCTACACAATATTATAAAGGGTAAATATTACTAGATTTTTATTTTGGTCACATATTTTCCATTTCTAGTTCTCTTCATTCTCTTTTGGAGACTCACATTTCATTCAGCCCTGTTTCTTTCTGCCTGAAGGATTACATATCACATTTTTATTATTCCGAAAAGAATGAATTCTCTTAGACTTTTGGTATCCAAAGAGGCATCAGTCATGCTAGATTAAAGCAAAGGATTTCTGGATGTATAATTTTATATTTCTGCTTTGGCTAATTTTAACATTTATAAGATCTATAATTACATTTTTCTTTTATCCCTAATGCTGGTATTTTGTACTTCTTCTTTCTTTACCTTTACAAGTTTAAGGCATGGCAGATATAGGTCCTTTAAGGGAACCAAGGTTTGCTTACACTGATTTTTGTATTTTCTTTTTATCATTTATTTGAATGGGAGTGTAATTTTCTCATTTCTTGTAACCTTTTAAAATTGAACGCTGGGACCTATTTAATCATCATTTTTTTAATATAGATTTTCTTCCTTAACACTGTTTTGTGCGTATTTTACAACATTTGATGTGTCTTCAATTTCCCGAAAATGTTATTTTTCTGACTTTCTCAGTTTTCTTCATTGACTCATGAAGTAAGAGTATGTTGCTTACTCTAAACAGTTAAATATTTTCCAGAAACACTTTTAGCTTTAATTTAATTTTGTTTTGTTAATAGAGCATGTTTTATATACCGCAGTATGGCCCAGTAGACAATTTCTGAGAAGAGATGAGCATTTGTATGCCTTGAAAACAGCCCAAGAATATGGAGCACAGTCTTGAAATGCCAACTAGATTAAGTTGGTTAATAGCATTGCCCAAACATGATGTATTTTTTAATTTCCCAAGTTTTGGCTGCTTAC
The DNA here is from genome assembly GCF_982192425.1 of Myodes glareolus. Classification (NCBI taxonomy): domain Eukaryota; kingdom Metazoa; phylum Chordata; class Mammalia; order Rodentia; family Cricetidae; genus Myodes; species Myodes glareolus. Next base: position 36,801,193 of record NC_142039.1, read on the forward strand.
ACTTTCAACAGAGGGTGAGTAAAATCACCATCTGTAACCATGGATGCATCTGTTCCATCAGTTCCTATTTTGTGTATTTTAAATCTAAGGTTGTTGGACCAAAAAATTCTTTTCTGATATTGTTCCATGCTTACTCATCAGGGAAAGACCATTTTAAAAATCATAATAGTTCCACAATATAAATAATTGTAAAAACATGGAGCAAAATGACATAGCCTTCCTCTCTCTGAGCTTCCCTCAGTATGACAGTGATGCGGGAGAATTGTCTGTATTCTGTCAATCATATTTTAATAAAACGCTGATTGGCCAGGCAGGCAGTATAGGCAGGAAAGCCAGAAAGGAAGTAGGGGTGGAGTAAATAGACTGGGAGTATTCTGGAAGCAGAAGCCCCCTCTGCCATTCCTGCGCAGACCATCGAAGAGGCAGCATGTAACTTGCCCAGCTGAGAAAGGTACGAAGCCATGTAGCTAATGTAGATAAGGATAATGGGGTAACATAAGTTATAAGAGCTAATAAGTAGCCTGACCTAATGGGCCAATCAGTTTATAATCTTATGGAGTCCTGTGTGTGATATTTTCTTTGAGGTTTGCGGCTGTGGGGTACCGGGCAGGACAGAAACCCCAACAAGCCAGCCCCTCATGTTAAATATGGCGCCAACGTGTGGACAACTGTATCCACATTAAGCCTGAGACAGCTTGGGAAGTAATTCTAGAACAAAATAACAGCATTATGCATGGTTTCTTGGTAGCAGCAATTTCTCGGGTCTGCTCTGCTTGCTAGAGGCAAGCAAATGCTCTCATCTAAAAGAGGCTTCCTGACTCAGCTTTAGCTGTAAAACCTTGCAGCTCTTTTAAGAGGTCCTGCTGCGAAGCACTTAAACGGTGTTGATGAAAAGCTGAACGCATGCTTTTCGGGTTTTCAGCAGTAGCAGGAAAAAAGCTGCGCTGTTTTAAAATGCCGGCTTTCTGGGCCATCCTGCCAGGGCAACCTCTGACTCTTTCAGGCAGGCAGTCCGACTGAGTATGGTCTGTGAACAGAATGCTGCAACTTGCTTGTTGGCAGGGACCTTGAAAACTGTAGAGTTGTGATGATAAAAATGGCTCTTGCAGTACCTCTACCTTGAGGCTGGAAAGCTAAGGAATGGGCTAATTCCAGCCGTAAAAGCCACAGTTTTACTCCTCTCCTTAAAGACTCATGTGGTCAGAAAAAGAGAGATATACAGTAAAGAGAGATTCAAAGATGAAGAAAGCCTCTAAATGGTTTACAGTGTGTTAAAAATATATGCAGGCTAAAGGTTAAAGTCATTAAAAATAAAAAAAAAGAAAGGGAGAAATAGGCTGTGGTGGTACACACCTTTAATCCCAATGCCTGGGAGGCAGAGGCATATTGACCTCTATGAATTCAAGGGGCAGAGGTAAATTGACCTCTGTGACTTCAAGGTGTGGTAGCACACACCTTTAATCCCAATGCCTGGGAGGCAAAGGTATATTGACCTTTGTGACTTCAAGGGGTAGAGGTAGATTGACCTCTGTGACTTCAAGGTGTGGTAGTGCACACCTTTAATCCCAATGCCTGGGAGGCAGGGACAGATGGATCTCTGTGAGTTCAAAGTGTGGTAGCAAACATCTTTGAGCCCAGTACTGGGGAGGCAGAGACAGAAGGATCTCTGTGAGTTCAAGGACAGCCTGGTCTACAGTGTTATTCCAGGACAAAGATATACAGAGAACCTGTCTCAAAAAGTAAAAGTAAAAATAAAAGAAATAGAAGTTAAAATAAAAACGCATAAAGGTGGAAAATACACAGAGAATCTTGATACTGTGTGTTATTATGCTCTCTTTGAATTTTTTGAATGCTGAGGAAGGAGCAACAGCTGCTAAAAGACTTTTGTTTATAAATGCTGCTGAACTAACCCAAGATAGGCATTTTGAAAATACCTTGGCTTCAAAACTAAAGTCAAAAGGTATGTTACTTTGGAGAAGAGATTTTGCTTTTGTTTCCACAGAAAATGAGAGGCTGTGGATTCATTCTGAGTTAAGAAAAATCAGCTTTGATCAAGGGAGGCCACCTGAGAAATCTCCGGTAGGAACAGACGGCCCGGATGCCTGAGTTCTACATCCAGAACAGATTGAAGACTGCTGCCTGAGATGATCAAGACTCAGGATACTCCAGTCAGGACTTGATTATAACTCTAAATTTTCTTTAGGTCCCCATAAGATTATCAGCGCCCTCAACCAGCAGGAAGTAGCCTGAAATACTATGCCCACATTCCCAACAAATGGACTATGGGTATTTTCCTTTGTTTAAAAAAAAAAGAGGGAAATGATGCGGGAGAATTGTCTGTATTCTGTCAATCATACTTTAATAAAACACTGATTGGCCAGGCAGGCAGTATAGGCAGGAAAGCCAGACAGGAAGTAGGGGTGGAGTAAAGAGACTGGGAGTATTCTGGAAGCAGAAGCCCCCTCTTCCATTGCTGTGCAGACCACCGAAGAGACAGCATGTAACCTGCCCAGCTGAAAAAGGTACTGAGCCGTGTGGCTAAGATAGATAAGGATAATGGGGTAACATAAGTTATAAGAACCAATAAGTAGCCTGACCTAATGAGCAAATCAGTTTATAATCTTATGGAGTCTTGTGTGTGATTTTCCTTAGGAGTTGCCGGCTGTGGGGTACCGGGCGGGAACAGATACCCCAACAAGCCGGCCCTCATGTTACATGACAGTCAGTTTCCTGCTGCCTTCTGGTCAAGGTATAGCTAGCACCATATCTGCATGCATGCCACCATCTTCTCCATCATGATGATAGTGGACTGAACCTCTGAAACTGTGAGCCACCACCTCAGTTAAATGTTTTCTTTATAGAAGTTGCCATAGTCATGGTGTCTCTTCACAGCAATAAAATAAAAAAGTAAAAGGAATAACTAAGAAAAGGATACATTTCATAGAAATGTATATATTATGGAAGGCTCTTAAAATTGAACAATGTGTGATATTACTTCACTATACTCATCAGTATTTACTTTTCTGAGAGCAGGCATCTAAATATAGCCACAGCTCTCCTTTTCTTTGTACCCTCGCCGCTTAGTATAGTGGCAGACCCATGGCACTTAGCAAGCATAGACACAGAGCAAATATGATTTGATACTTTTTATTTTTGTGTAGAGTTGTCCAGAAATCAAAAACTGTTTGTAAGAGGCATGAAAGAGAGAGTTGGGGTTGTCACTGGATATAAAACTGTAGTTAGACATGGAAAAGAATAAATTCTGGCATTCTATTACATCGCAAGGTGATTACTGTCAATAATCACATATACTTTAAAATAGCTAAAAGATTTTAATTGTTAGCATAAAACTGACAAGTATTTGAGATTATGAATTCCTAAACACATGAATTGATCACTCTCTAATGTATCCATGCACTGAAATATTGCACCCATGGATATCTCTAATTATTGTTTACTATCTAAAAAGAAAAAGGTTTTTAATATAAACATATTTTAATCCTAGAAGGTTTGTTTTTAGATAAAGTAAATCACCAGTGTAATCCACAAGTCAGTATTTTAGTTAAATAAAAACTTCTTGGCTAAAGTCCGTGTATTTTAAGACAGTCAATATTGGAGGGAGCTTTTCCTAGCATCTACGAAGTTCAGCTTGTTTGGTTGTCTAAAACAAAATGGAAATGGTTCAAATAAATGTCAAGAGATCTATGCCAGGTTCCAACCACTTTTATTTAATCCTAACTTCTAGGTCTAAAAGTCCCTATTCTTCCTTCTTCTTGGAACCACTCTTCAAATTCAAATCAGGGTAATTGCAATATTCTGACATCTATCAAATTGTAAGTAGTTAGCCTTTCTTGGGGTTTTAGAAACTTCAGAGGGTCTTCACAAGTTCTTGGCACCTCCTGCTCTAGACTATGCTCCTTCTGAACTTAAATTCTTAATACTCAAATGCCAACGCCTGGATTGCTGTCTTCTCTCTTAGAGTACTCATCTGATCCTCTACACTGCCTCCCTTCCTTTGTTTCCTCAAAGGGCCATTGACCAGAACACTGCATAGACATAATCAGGTTTTGAAGGCTTAGGCTATCAGAAGCAGATGATGTACAGGAAGGTTAAAACTGACAGCCTTATAAAATGGGATACTAGGCATCGATGTGCTGGGATTCAAAGGACATCATCTGTACTGAGGACCATTTTGTGGGATTCTTTCTTCCTGCAGCCTCTGGAGACTTCCTTCCTTATGAGGATTTCTCCTCTCAGCCCTGAGTCTTCTCTATCTTTCCTTTCCTGCCTTAAATTTCTGACTCTAAGCTTGAGGTGTTTAGCCTTTTGTTCAAGAGAAGAAATGCCGCTTACTGTGTAATATAAAAATATTGTTTCCATATTAGTCTGGACCTTACCTCTTACACTGTACTCTACAGATTTTAGTGTTATGTAGGATATTGTGTTCTGCAAAAAGAAAGGTGTACCCTAAGAGGAGTCCTTCCTTTCGTCTAGTCCTGCCAGCTTAAACTGAAAAGAAAATTAAAGAAAAGAAAAGATGGAAATAGGGAAGGAAAGGAAGAATGACAGATAGGAAGAAGGGGGAAAGGGGGAGAGAAGAGGAAGAGGAAGAGAAGGACTAAAAGAAGAAATTGATCACATCTTGCTGGTGTTGTCAGTAAAGAACCTATCAGATCATCATAGAGAAGGAGCACAGACTCTGAAATTCTTTCTAGAATTGAACAGCACTCGGGAGGAAAAATTTTGCCGAAAATATATAATTTTCTATCCCTGCAGTGTGATCTTTAAAAATTACTTTCAAATGTATCAGCACAGACAGCAGGATGAAAATGAATGCATGTGTTAATTTTAATCCACACTGCAGGGGGTGTCACTTGCCCCTGTCAGGAATTTACTCTCAACATAAGATCAACTAGTATTATATTGGAAAGTACACCACATGAGGCTATGAATACTTTTTTATCTTCATGTAATTATGCTACTAGTTTAGATATTGAGTGTTGGAATGGATTTATGTTGGTGAAATTATTGACTTGGTCGTTAGTATAGGGAACACTGGAAATGGTAAAAGTAAGGTAATTGAATCACACGAATGGCAAACTTGGATGTTTCTAACTGTCATGATCATTGGCAAGTCCTCAAAAAAGCACAGTTAGTTTTGTGATAAAGAAACTATGATGGCAGAATGCCTGTAAGGCATGCACAAACAAGTCTTTACCTTAAACCACTGCTTCACAAAAAGAGAAGGGGGACTAACAGTTATCAGCTGCCAGTTCCCAGGTTAACAATCAATTCACCTTTGGATCGTTGCTACAGTTGGTTGTATGGGAACCTCTATTCAAGGGGTTTGCAGATTCTTTTAAAGAAGCAGGAGCATTACCTTCTTGCATCTCACAAGAGAAGAGTTGTGTGATGGTTTGTGTGTCTACTTGTTTGTCCTTAGATTTTGTTCTCAGACACCTTTCTCTAAAATAGATAATAGAGGATTAACTGTTAGCTTTGATTCTAGAAACTATAAATATCTATCTCAAAGAAACTAATAATTATGCACGAGTCAACAGATTCAGAGGCTGGCCATGCCACAACTATGACAGTGGCAGCATCTGCTCCCATCAGAAGTTGCACAGGACTGAACACAGGATACAAACTTAATAACTATTTAATAAACAAGTAACTAGGGCCCACCATAAATCTAACTTGGTTGTTGGGGAGATAACATTGAAGAGAAAAGTGGATTGTTCTTGTTCATTCTGTTACTGTGGTGTGCGTATGAACACAATAGAATTGAAATTAGACAGGCTGACAGGACCCAGGACAGGCCTTGCCAAGGAACACCTGAATTAGACTTTCTTCAGTAGGTAGGGATGATCACACACAAGAAATAGTTTTGTAAAATTAAATGTCTAAGAACCAAGGTAGGTTCCAGAGCTGCCTATTTTTTCCATTTATACTAAGAAATAAAAATCATATGAACCAAAATTGTGGCTTCTACATGACCAAGAAAAACACTAGAAAAAAAGCATAATAAAAAGGCATGTTAAAATAAGACATAATTTGAAAGCAATAGACATTAAGCAAATGAGCACATAAATGTTCAACAAACAGCCTAGAAATAGACTAACACCATTTCATCTTATCCATCACTGTATTAGAGGCCCTCCTGATAAAGAAGCACCAAGTCAATGGCTAATGTTTGAGTTATAAAGCGCACCTACGGATCTGGAGAGGCAGCTCAGTGGTTAAGAGTACTAACTGCTCTTCCAGAGGACCCAGGTTCAATTCTCAGCATCCACATATTGGCACACATACACCTGTAATTCCAGTTGTGGGAAATCAAAAGTCTTCTTCCCTCTGCAGGTATGTAAATAGTTCACAGACATACACATACGTAGGCAGACACTTAGACATATAATAAAGTATCCTGTCTCAAGCTTAAGTAACTAACGAGTTAGTAACTAATTAGTAATCAATTAGCTAACTAATTAAGTCACCAAAGGCTCAATTTTGAAAGTTCGATCCTAACTATAAAGAACATTCAGAGATAAGCTTTTGAAAGGTCAGCGGCTCATGAAGGCTTGCTTAATAATAAGCTGATATATTTCCACTGTAAATTATGTATTGAGAGGTGGAGCTGTAAAGGGTAGGGCCTGGATGGAGGAAGTAGGTTATTAAGAACAAGTCTTTTAGAGATGGCTCAGAGGTTAAGAGTGTTGGCTGCTTTTCCAGAGGTCCTGGGTTCAATTCCTAGCAAACACATGGTGACTCACGATCATCTATAATGAGATTTCGTGTGCCAGGTGGTGGTGGCACACACCTTTAGTCTCAGCCCTTTGAAAGTAGAGGCAGATGGATATCTGTGAGTTCGAGGCCAGCCTGATCTACAGAGTGAACTCCAGGACAGGGCCCAAAAAAGAACAAGTCTTTGAAGGATACGATACTCTTAACCTTCTTTGCTTCCTCAAGGCTGTGAGGTAGGCAAATCCATCAAGTCACATGTTGGCATGCTAACCTACCTACCATGGGCCGAGAAACCAAGAAATCAGGTGGTCATGAACAGAAACTTCTCAACCCAGGATCTAAATCAAACCTTTCATTATTCCACATAGTTTTCGCTACTGTTTGTGACAGTGATGAGGCAGGGAGGAGGGCAAAATGGTCAAAGATCTCTCTTCAATTTCAGTTCTGTTACAACATGCTTCTCTCTAGAAAAGGTATAGTGTAAACTTTGTTACTATTTTATGTTACAAACCCAAGTCTGTCAGTATAACTTACTGCTTTTGCATTTCTTTTATAATGTTATTTGCTTGTGTGTGTGTGTGTGTGTGTGTGTGTGTGTGTGTGTGTGTGTGTGTGTATGTACCATGGAATACATGTAGAATTCAGAAGACAATGTGTAAATGCTGTAGGAAGTCTTACAGCTAGTGATCTCCTGCCCACTGGGGCGTGGCCTCGTATGCTATAGATGCTGATGTGGAGCTTGCATCTGGCCTCTTTTCCTGTTCATCAGCTATTTCAAATCTTTTTATTATTGTCTTTTGTAAAGCCTGAATCACCTGGCCTGTATATATTTTTATTGATTTTATTGAGGCACATAGTCTCTGGTCCTCATTTTGCACATGTGATTCCAAAGTCTGAAGTTTCTCCTTTAAAGATAACATCTCATCCTTGGACATTACTTTAATAGCATGCAGATTACCATACTGGATAGACAGTTTTTCTGTTAACTTATCATAACTTTTTGATAAATTTTGATTGTCAAGTTCAACAGTATGAATTCTTTCAGATAACTTCTTAGTACCTTTAGATATGGATTCAATTTTGTCTGTAATAGTATTAACTTTCAGGTAACTTTTGATCTTCTATGGTATTAATCCTGTCAACTAACTGCTCATTATTAATCTGTAAAGACTGTATCATTTCTAAAAGTGCCATATTCTTTCTTAATGATAGACTATGGAGAAGAAAACTGAAACCCAATACCCAATAAATTGAAGCATCACAATAGTCACATAAGTCTCACATAATACAATCCATAGTATCAGTAAAAAGGTTACTAAAAGTTGTAATAGTAATAAAGTCTGCCATATTGATTTATTAATTGCCTGTTATGTGATTCGGTAAACTGCAATCTTTATTGTCCAGCAGATGCCGTGGTTGCAGAGTCGCAACTAGAAGCAATGCAACTGGTGGTGACAGGAATGGTCCTGGGCTGCTTTAGTTTCCACCTTGGTATTGGTTAAATACTGAGAAATATGCTTTGCTTGACAAATTAAAAACAATTAAATCAATTCCATACACGGAGCAAGAAACCCAGAACTCATGGGCAGGGAGCAGAAACCGGAAGCTGCACAAGTAACCATGCGGCAAGAAACTGCCCCAGGGAATGCAGCCGTCATGTGTGCGCTTGGTAAATTTACAAGTTGCCACGCACAGTAAACTCCGCTGTGGTGAGGATTCTACAAAATATCGCTTAGGTAAAAGCAAGCCAAGCAGGCAGGGTTGGGAGACTGTCTGGGCCGTGGAACAGCTAGACTGTTAGGTCGTCCACTTGGTAGGTGTGGAGTACAAATCTACGTGGGCGCCAAATGAGAACGATGCTTAAAAGAAATCCCACACTAGCTCAAAATTAAGAAAATAGATGGTTATTTATTTAGGAGTAAACTCACAAATCAGAATCCTCTGCTGGAACGGAGACCAGAATCCGAAATCCACAACCATAACAGACCGAAAAAAGGCCAGACACAAGCTCCACATCAGCATATATAGCACAAGAGGCCACGCCTCAGTGGGCGGGAAATCACTAGCTGTAAGACTTCGTACAGCATATAAGAGTCAGTTATTTTCTTCCACCATTATGCAGGCACCAGGCTTGGTTGCCAGCCACAAAACCTGCTGAACCACCTCTCCAACCAACTTTGACATTTTTTTCTTGTATTTCTTATTTGCTCACATTTGATACCCCCAACGGAACCAAATCTTTCAAATATCACCCTTGATTGCTCTTCAAGAAGCAAATGCCCATCATAAGATCCTTCACACGCATTCTGCTTTGCTTTGTCCATACATCTGATAAAATGAGTTTCTGACCTACAGATCTGAAGGGAGACGTGAAGATAGTCTAAATCAACTTCTAACTAAACCACATACATTGAAGTAATTCTGTTTGGCACATTTGTCCAATGATCATTATAATTTTATGGACATCTGATATTGATTCTTATGCTCTATGAAAAAGAGGTGCCAAAGTTTTATTTCTGCTCAAAAGCCTTTACTGTATTTTGGAAAATTTGGTTCATATGCACAATACTAGAGAAAAGTAACTGGAAAATACTCTAATTGGTGGATAATCTAGTTTGGGACTCAAAGGTTTCAGTCATTGAAGATTTTACATATGCTACTTACTTTGTTTCAAGAATTATAATCACACAGAAAATTATAAATGTCATGGTAAGATGGAATAAATTAAGGTGCATCTTGAAGAAAAAGAGGTGAGGAAGAGCTCACAGGTTACTTAGAGTGGGTTAGGTGTTGAGAGGATCCTCCTTGACCAGGGAAGCAAAGGATTAAAATCAGCACAGTGAAACAATGGGACTGGAAAACTTGAGACGGTAGGGGGTAGAGCTAACATCCCCATAACAGAAAGAAACAGCACCTTCAGGCTGGGTAGTACTATCACAGAAAGATAGGGATTTATGTACTAATATCCCCATTTTACTAAGGAGACTAAGTGCACACACAAGTCCTCTGACGGCAGGAAGTAATGTGAAACCTCACAGAAACAGACAGGCAGGCTGCCATCATTTTGGACAAGAGATTCCTCCTATAAGCAGAGGTCATACACTGGAGAAGCAACAGCTGCATGTCTTATCAACAGGCTCTCTTTGGTCTGTGGCTTTTATCTCTTTCTACTTTGTATTTATCTGCATCTAAGCAAAACTAAAAGATCCCTCTTCCTCCTTGTGTGCACATACATGTGAAAGTCAGAAAGTATCCTTGGGTAACACTTTTCTGGCACTATGGATGCATTGTTTTGAGACTGTATTATTGTACCTCTCACTGGTTTGGCTGATCAGGAATCCCAAAGGATACTCCATCTCTGTCTCTCTAGTTCAGAAATTACAAGCACAATGCCAAGGGTTTTAAATATAGATTCTAGGGAAGAAACTCACGTCTTGAACTTTACCAGCTGAAGTATTTGTCAGGGCCAGGACATTTCCAACAGAAACACCATCACACAGCCACACTACACCTATATTCCCATGAGAATCATAGCCCCACACAAGAGCCATTTCCAGGAAGGCAAGGCCTCTCCACTCATCTCTATAGGTAAGTCACACTCTCGATTTTGTCAACTACCAGGATTCTGGGTATTTGAACCTTTAAATATTACATTAAAATAACATTTTAAAAGAAAAACTATATAGAAAGAAAAGAGGTTTTCTCTGTGCTTCTCCAAAGAGCTCTGTCATTAGAAATTTTCTTTCACTGTTCAAAATTCTCCCTCTGCACAAACCAGCCCTAGTATAAAATAATGGCATTAAAATCTCCTAGGCCAACATGGTCCCCTTTCTGCAAAGCTCACCTGAAATACCCACAATACTAAGTGTAATAGTTTACAGCAAGATATGCAGGGGGGTCAAGAATTCAAAGCCATCTTAGCTACACATTTAAAGCTAGATATTTGGATCATCGGTTAAGAACACTCACTGCTCTTACTGAAAACCCAGGTTTAATTGACAGAAACCACATGGTGCCTCACAACTGTCTATAACTCCACTTCCAGGGCTCCAACAGCCTGTTCTAACCTCTGCCGATATCAGGCCATCGTGTAGTATACATACATATGCACAGGCAAAACATTCATACACATAAAACAAAAATAAACCAGTCTTAAAAAAAATATTTGTTAAGGGGCTGAAGAGATGACTCAGTGGTTAGTAGCATCTGCTCCCAAATCATGAGAACCAGAGATAAAATCCCAGTACCCACATAACAATCCAGACATCATGCATGCTTGTGCCCATCAAGAAAGGTAAGGAATGGAGAATCTCTGAGGCTTGCTGGCTATCAGCCTAGCTGAGAAAACACAAGCCCCAAGTTCAGGGAAAGAGTCTTTCGAAAGAAATAGAGAAAGAGTGTTAGAGAGGAACACCCTATGCATCTCTGGCTCCCTGCACGTGAACAGAGATGTAAATCCACAGGCATAGTGCCACGTACATTCATACAGAGAAACACATAAATACACATTTGCCAAAATTATATAAATAGGTAAATCTTTTAAAATTACCAGTCACACAACTGCACTCATGAGCATGTGACACCTGGGGTAGCCTGAACAAGACCTGCACAAGATTAAGTCAATTAACATTCTACTATGGATAAGAAAGGGACTGAAGAGCCTCCACCCATACCTGAGGAGCTATAGATAGTTGATTGCTTTGGGGAAGGGGCAGGTGGAGTCAGTTTTCTTTAAGGGTAGCCGCTGGTAGACCATTCTCAAGGGTATGGCCCCGCAACAAGGACTATATGGGCAGCACAAATTAGACTAGGCAGCTTATCATTTCAAAAAGGAAGATATGTACGAGGAGAAAGAGGTGATGGTGGTGCTGGTATGAGGAAGCACAGTGGCCCACTCCTTCCATCCCAGCACGTGGGAGGCAGTTGTAGATCTCTGTGAGTTGGAGGTCAACCTGGTTTACACAGGGAGTTCCAGGATAGCCAGAGGCACGTAGGGAGACTTTGTCTCAAAAAAATCCAAATTTTGAAAAAGACACAACCTTGATGTTGGATAGGAAGGTGGGTTGGATGTGGGAGGAACAGCAGGTGAATCTGATCAAAATACATTATATGAAATTATCAAGTAATTAATTATAGAATTATATATTTTTAAATGACTTGTTCTAGAAATGGGGGTGAACCTGCTTGTTTTCTGTAAAGATAAGCATTAATAGGCAAACAGGAGCTGTAGGAATTCTTAAACAGTTAAGACTGTCATCCTCACAGATATGCCTATGCAGGTAGGCAGGAAGAGGCTGGTGTCAAGTCTTACACACAAAACAACTGGACAGAAATCACAGCTGTGTCAACGGAAACAGGAAAATAAGTGCCACAGACCTGACGTGCGTTTGATCCTCCTCTTGTTTCAATGCCATTTTCAGCCTCTAAACAGAATAGATGCTGATTTCTATTGGGAGATGATACAAAATTGTTCCACAGAGCTTTAAAGTGACTTCAAAAGGCATGAGATATTGCATTTTATTCCTAAAGCAGCTGGTATAAAGTGCAGAAATTGTCATATAGAACAATTTTCTAAAAGCTTTGAGCACATGTTCCAGTCAAAAAGACGTTTTTTGAAAGTTGAATCATTAATTTCCCCTTTCCCACTAAAAAGCATGTTCAGCATCTAATTAAATCTGTTGCTGTGCACTGCTTTTTGCAAAGAGACGTGTTGGTACTGGAGAAGGGAAGAGCAGGAACCCACCTGTATTCTCACGCCACAAGAATAAACCCATCGCTTTTAGTGCACTGTCATCAAGTTTGGTTCACACGATTCTAATGCAAGTTTATCAAGTAAGTTATGTGGTGAAGGTAAAAGAAATTAGTCAATGAATGTGTTTTATGTAAATGTCATTCTCTGCTTTGAGGCCCTGGCCACTGACATAAGTCCAACTGGTTGAGATGGCCTGATCTTACTCTCAGTTGCTGCCCTGTCCTTGGTGTTAACAGGACACTCCACGATTGCAAGCTGCCCTCACTCCCTCACTCAAAATGTTTTTCTTGCACCAGTCATCACTGCTGTGACTGTAGCAAACAGCCTACATTTACATACTGCCCAGTCATTCCAAAGAGAACTCCTAAGTTCTCATCAGTCTTGGGTGCTAATATTTCAAAAATCAGCTTTCCATCAGGAAAATTGAAATGCTTCATCACTATTTTAATTTTATAATTTTTAACAGAAAAATATATTGTATTTAACTCATGTTTTGGAGGGATTTAGCTTGACAGAATTGCACCCCTCTTCATGCCTTGATTTGCACCGGAGTCATTCAAGTACAAGCTTGTCTTGTATTATTTCCCTGAAAACTATACTGGAAACATATTTTAAGGGGCATGTGCAGTAATACCATAAGAATCATTTGCAGAGCTTAACATCAGGATGGTGACCCCAGCAATATGCCAAGGCTTCAGTATTATCTGAAAACTAACCTCCTATATTTATGGGTGTTGTCATTTTTCTCCTAACTTATGTAGGCTTCTCTTTTTAACCCAAATTGTGGGGATCTACCTGTATTTGTTCCCAGTCAGTAACCGTGGTTCTATTGCAGCAAGACATCCTCCCAATCCTCCCAATAGACTATACTCTGTGCAATCTGGGTCTGTCTGCTTCTGTCTTTGTGTAACACTGGGGTCTGGTTCTCAGACACTAACACCAGGGGATTCTGGGTAATGGTCATCGGTGTGTTAAGATTGTCTTGTATAAATTATTTTTTCTCATTTTCTATTAGAACGGTTTCTTAATAACTTATATTTCTTCAAAAGTTGACAAGCTCAGATAAATTTGATTTTCTTTGTACACATTTTTCTCTTTTACCGTTTTTACTAAGTCTAGTATTTTTATTTTGCTTTTATAGTTAGAAAGTTTCAACACTAAGATTTAATGCACTTACCTGTCTAATTTCTTGTATTTTTAAGTTAAAATTTATTTAATTGGATTTATAAATAATCTCTATGTGTTAGATATATGCTCCCAGTTCTTGTGATTTTTATTATTAAATAACATCTCAAGCACCACTAATTGGATAATTTCTCTTTCTCCATGTTGATGTGGTGCTAGTCGGGTAGTGGTGGCACACACCTTTAATCCTTGCACTCAAGAGGCAGAGGCAGGTGAATCTTTGTGAGTTCAAGGCCAGCCTGGAGCTTGGTCTACAGAACTAGCGCCAGGACTGGCTCCAAAGCTACACAAAGAAACCCTGTCTCAACCCTCCCTCCCGCCTCCAAAGAAAGAAACTCCAACCATGTTGATGTGGTGCTTTTCATCAGTCAGGAAGACTGACACTATCATTTCTCCATTTTTAATTCTTTGATAGTTTCATAAGTGTTCACAATGAATTTTAGTCTGTACACATCACCCTATTCTTTCCCATCATCCTCCCTTTCCTGCTGAAGCCTTCTGCTCTCCAACAAGTCACCTTCCTTTCTTCATGTGTTTTGGTAGTCTGCGTTGTGCTGAAAGTGTTTGTGAACTCTAAGAGTTTCTAGGTGATATCTTTAGCCGCTTCAATGCATATAATCAGATCATCTATAAACAGAGGTACTTTAATGTCTTTCTTTCTTATTTGTATCCCTGCTTTTCTTTCTCTTACTGTTCTTTGCTAAGATTTCAAGCAGTGTTGAATAGGTGTGGGGTGAGTGGACATCCTCATCTCTTTGTTGACTTTAGAAGAAATGTTTCAAATTCCCCCCTCCATTAACATGATGGTAGCTATAGATTTATCATATATTACCTTTATGATGTTGGTATATATTCCCTCGTTCCTACTTTTTCTAGAACTTTTATCATAAAGTGATTTTGGATTTTGTTAAAGATCTTCTCTGTATCTTCTGTGATGTGTGATGGCCATGTGATTTCTAACTTTGAGTGCATTTATATGGTGGATTACTTCTATTGACTTGTGTACGTTGAACTATCCCTGCACCTCTAGAATGAGACTGACTTGATGATGGTGAATAGTCTTTTAAAACTGTTCTTGAATTCACTTTGCAGTATTTTATTGAGAATTTTTGCATCTTTGCTAATCAAGGGGTTTGTTCTATAATTTTCTTTTTCTGTTGCTGTGTCCTTTTCTAGTTTGCCAAGATAATACTGGCTTCATAGCATTCCTTCCTTTTCTTATTTTATGCAATAATTAAAGAAATATCAGTATCAGTTCTTCTTTGAGAGTCTTGCAAAATGCTGAACTGAACTTGGATTTTTTAAGTTAAGAAATATAAATTACTGTTGCAGTGCTGTTTCTTAGTGTATATTTCTCTAAATTATTTATTTGGGGGCTGCTCTTACAAGAACTACAGCTCAGTTTCCAGCACCCATGGTAAAAAGCCCATAACCTCCTGTAACTGCAGTTCTGGGCATCTGATGTCCTTTCTGGCCTCCTTGTGCACACACACACACACACACACACACACACACACACACACATGTGCATATATGCACATGGACACAAACATATAGATGACTCAAAAATAAATCTTTTTTTAAGTCATTTTGGTTTAACTGTTAACAGGTCATATACATCTAGAAATTCGTTAATTTAGTTTAGATTTTTAATTTTTAAATGTAGATTTTAAAAATATATCCTCATGGTTTTCTGAATTTCACGGGGATCTGGGACAATGTCTCCCTATCCATATTGTCAATTTGGTTCTCTGTTTTTCTTTGGTTAATCTGACTAAACTTTGTCTATAGTGTTAATTTTCTGAAGAATGACTTTCTCTTATTATTCCTTTATACTTTAACTTGTTTTGTTTCATTAATTTATGCCCTGATTATAGCTATTTTCACTGAATAACTAATTTGGGGTTTGTTTTATTTTTCAAATGCCTTAAGGTAGGTCTCTGATTTTTTTAATGTAGTCCCTAAGAGTGATAATTTTCCTTCTTAGGATAGCCTACGTTTTATTACATGGGTTTTGATATGTTCTGTTATGCTTTTCATTCAATTTTAGGAATATTTTAGTTTTTTAAAATGACTCATTCATCATTCACTAGTGTGTTGTTGAATTTCCATGGGTTTGTATATATTCTGTAATTTCTCTTACTGTTGATTTGTAATCTTATTCATTTGTGATCACTTAGATTAGAAGAAATTGTTTTGATTTTTCTATATTGGTTGAAATTTGATTTGTGTCCTAATATGTTATCTCTTTTAGAAAAAGTTCCCTGGGCTTCTGAAAAGGAATGTATACTCTGTAGCACTTGAGTAGAATCATCTGTAGATGTTTATAAGGTCTATTTGATCTACATGTCATTTAATTACAATACTTCTCTATTTTATCTAAATGATCTCCTTAAAGGTAAGCCTAGGGGCTGGAAGTCACTAATCACTATTGTGTTAGTGTTAGTGTGAATCTGTGTTTATATCCTGCGGTATTTGTTGGATGTTAGAGTAATGTTATCTGTTTATCCCCATTCCATTTGCTTGGAATATCTTCTTGCATCCTTTTACCCTAAGGTAGCATCTATCCTTTTTTAAAAAGATTTACATATATGGGTGTTTTTGTCTGCATGTACATCTACACACCAGAAGGAGGCACTAAAATTCATGGAATAGCAGTTATAGACAGTTATAAGCCAC
Organism: Myodes glareolus; assembly: GCF_982192425.1. Lineage (NCBI taxonomy): Eukaryota > Metazoa > Chordata > Mammalia > Rodentia > Cricetidae > Myodes > Myodes glareolus. The sequence goes on from NC_142039.1 coordinate 36,817,547, forward strand.
CATGTGGGTGCATTGAACTCAGAACCTCTGGAAGAGCTGCCAGTGCTCTTAACCACTGAGTCAGCTCGCCATACCCTGATAATATCTATCTTTGATGGTAAATGTTTCTTTGACGCAACAAAATGAAAAATTCTTTGCTGGAAAATTTTATGTCAACTTGATACAAGCTAAAGTCCCTGGAGAGGAGGAAACCTCAGCAGGGAAAATGACTCCAGAAGATTAGGCTTTAGAAAAACCTGTAGGTTACTTTCTAAATTTGTGGTTGATGTGGAAGAGCCTCTGCATTGTGGATAGGGATGCCCATGGGCTGTTGGTCCTGTATAAGAAATCAGGCTGAGCAAGCTAGTAAGCAGCTCTCCTCCCTGGTCTCTGTGTCAGCTCCTGACTCCAGCTTCTGCCCTTTTTAAGTACCTTTCCTGACTTTTTTAAAAAAATTATGAACAGTGATATGGAAGCATAAGACAAAAAACCCTTTTCTCTCCAAGCTCCTTTGGTCATGGTGTTTTATTACAGTAATAGTAACCCCAACTAGGACAGATCTTTCTTTCTAATTCAATCTGCTAGTCTGAATCTTTTCATAGAGAAATTGAGACCATTATTATTTAGTTATTATTCAAAGATGTGTATTGATTCATGTTGTTTTGTTTGTCTTGTGGATTTTGCTGTTTTCTTCGTGCTCTTTTGCTAACAGCTGTCTTAGTCTTGTTTAGTTTTCCTCTGTAGCCTCTTGTGGGTGTTTATGCTTTTCTTCAGTCTGAAGTGTTCCCTCTAGTAGTGTCCTATGCAGTGCTGGCTTGGTGGTAATAAATTCTTTTAACCTGCATTTGTCATAGAAAATTTAGAAACTTTTTCTTTCTCCTTCATTTTTTATAGATAGTTTTGACTGGTGTATTAGGATTGTCAGTTGTGATCTGTCAAAATCTGAAATAAATCTTTTCAAGCCTTCTTGCTTTTTAAAGTTTCCATTGAAAAGTCAAAAGTTATTCAGTTGAATCTTCCTTTATATGTGTCTTGGCCCTTCTCTCTTGTAGCTTTCAATACTCCTTCTTTGTTCTGGATATTTCATGTTTTAACTGTAATGTAAGGAGTTTCTTTTCTGGCTCTGTCTATTTAGTAGGCTGTGTACCTCTTGAATCTGGATGAACTTCCCTTTTCCCAAAAAAGTCAAACCAGAGCTAGGGCCACATGTGTGGACATTTTCCCTATCTCCAAATGGTGAATTAGGAGTTGCTGCATCTGCATAGTACCCTGGCAATTTTGACAAACATGTCCTATTTGTTATGGGAGAAACTCCAACAGATTTTTCCATTTAGTATTTGCTTTGTTCTCATTGCTGTCTTATTTCCCCGAAATATCTAGAAATATGTTTTTACATTTTCAGGTTCCTCTCCATTGTATTCTGACTTCATAAATCTAGAAAATTTGTGGTATGAGTTCATTTGAACTAAATCAATACCTTTTAAACAATGAGAACATGGCATATGTCCTTCAGTGAAATATTTACCTAGAAGAATATCTTGTAAAGACAAACATAGCTATCATTTATTGAATGCTTAATATATGTTAGCACTCATAACATATATGAAAATGCCATATATAAACTGGGAATGATATCATATGTATACAGGAAGCTGGGGCCAAACTAATATCAGTTCAAAGCCAGCCTGGCAAGACAGAAATGCCAAGTCTCAAAAATAAAATAAAACAAAAGTGATATACACATGCATGATCTCTATGGTCCTGACAGCTCTGGTGGAGGAAGTGGTATTATTTTACATTCATTCACTAACACCATTTTCACAGGTTTGTTGTTAAGGCACACTGTCATGGATACACTATATGATCACACACAGTCCTTCGCTAAAGACTGTTCTGAGGCTCCTAGACTATTTCTCTTCTGGGTATATGAGGGCATAGGGAATGAATGTCTTTCTTCTAAATCTAGTTGGTCCTTAGTTAGCCTTGAGAAGCATGGCTTTTATGAGCACATGTGCTGGCAAATTCTCTGAATATTGCATAATGACTTCTTAATTTCACACTCAGAAATTCTTTCCCTTTGGATGTGCAAAAGATTCTATGACTTGTTTGTATAAAAAACAGAATTTGTAGGAAGAGACTGAGTGCTACTTACAGGATTAGGCTACAAAACCTTACTTACACATTGAATGTTCAATTGCCAAATCACTAAGGAAATGCCTCATAGTAGAGTATCCTCCAGATAGGGTCTGAGGAGAGACGCTGATAGAACCTCTAGCCAATCAACAGCATGAAACTGAAGCCCTTTCTTAATCTGGCGTCAAAAGGAACTGAATCCTGGGTTGCTGTAAATGGACGTTTCTTGTCCTGACTGCATGTTCCCAAATACCTGGCAACTACTTCCCAAATTACCACACAGAGGCTTATACTAATTATAAATGCTCAGCCAATAGCTCAGTATTATTGCTAACTAATCTTTTAAGTTAACCCATATTCCTTATTTATTCTCTGCCACATGTCTGTACCTTTATTAATATGGCACATTCATCTCCTATTCCCTCTATGTCTGTCTGGTGACTCCTCACTCTACCCTTGTCCTCCCTAGATCTTTCCTAGTCTGGTTCTAGTATTCAATCTCTTCCTGCCCAGCTACCAGCTAATCAGTTTTTTTTATTAGCAAAATAAAAGTAATAAATATTCGTAGTATACGAAAAGATTGTTCCACAAGCACTGGGTCAATCTCCAGAGTGAGTTTGTTGTTCCCTCTATATCAAATATTCCCTAAGACCACATACCAAGTAAGCCTGCACATAAAATCTTAAGAGAAACTTCAGACTGGAGGAACTTGAGGAATTAATGACCAAATTCCTGACCAAAAGATAAATGTTAGTTGTATTAAAGCCACCAAGTTATAGAGTAATTTGTTACTTATCAGTAGACAACTCTAAAAAGCCTGTTGACAGTAGTTGCGTCTTAAGCAAATATAATTGTTTCATTTTCAATAACCATTTTCTTAAAGGTCATAACAGGCAATTACCCTCTTCCTAGTAAGCTCAACCTCTTCGCTACTCTCAACTGACTACTATCTCAGCCACAAGGATGAGGCAACACTCTTCTCAAACAAAACATAAAAGCTCACATTTTTAAAAAAGGAAATATATGTTAAACAATGGTTCTGGGGAAAACTGAATTATCTAAATGCAAAATTGAAGCTGGAGTTTTAAGCCATACCATTTACAGAAATTAATGCCACGTTTAACAAAGACCTACTGAAACAAAGCAACAATTAAATGGAAGTGTGGACCAGGACTTTTTGTTGATTATAAAGGTGCAGCATAAATCTCTTCTAGAACTACTTGCCGCTGAAATTGGGGAATCGTCATGGGGTTATCTTAGGGGTGATAAGGAAGGCTGGAATGATGGCCAAAGAATGGGCTGGTGGACATCTGTTTCATTGACTGCCCACTGTGCTGCCCAGGTTCTATGAAACCACGAGGTTCTGTGGACTAGTGAAGTACAGGCATCTTTAGGGCAATCTGTGTTACAGAAACTCAGGCTGGTCAGAAATTCCATTAGAAGCATCCAGGGCTGAGACATTTGGAGCAGTTTGCAGCCCACAGGTAGTTGGAAATCAGCTAGGAGAGATATAGACTAGGTACAAAAAGTCAAGTTAAGGAGTTTAGGGAAAATTTTTATCTTGGATGTCAACTGGAAACTCTCAGGCATGTAGTCCTGATAGGGGAGGAAAGTATGAAGACTGGGAGGGAGAGAGAGAGAAAAAAAAAAAAAAAACCCTACCCAGGAATAGGCAGATTAGACTGTTAATGGATATCTGGAGTCTGTTTGACCTGTGAGAAGTAGATTCAAATCTCATGACGCACTACTTACATGAATTTTTTAAGTTTACATAAAGAAGTTTTAGATATATTAGCATTGCCACAGTTTGCAATCTGTACTGAAATCCACATTGAAGAAAAAGCAATAGACAGGCCTTTGAGTCAAAGTAAAAGCTTGGGGACTGTCTTAGTTAGGGTGTCTATTGCTGGGAAGAGACACCATGAGCATGGCAACTCTTATAAAGGAAACATTTAATTGTGGTGACTTGCTTACATTTTCAGAGATTCCTTCCGTTCATTATTATCAAGGCAGGGAGCAGGAGAGTGTGCAGACAGACACGGTTCTGGCTGCATCTTAATGAGAAGGCAACAGGAAGTGGACTGTCTCACTGGCAGTTGTTTGAGCATAGGAGGCGCAAAGCTCACCTCCACGGTGACACACTTCCTCTAACAAGGCCATTCCTACTCCAGTAAAGCCACATCTCTAAAAAGTGTCGCTCTCTTTGGGGATCATTTTCTTTCAGACCACCACAGTAACCCAAAAATGATTCTGGGTTTAAAGCATGAACACACTTTCCTCTGCACAGAAGGCTAGATATATAGATTGGACAGAGATTTTTAGCATGGTTGAGAGGCATTTTTTGTCTATACTGAGAAGACAACCAAAGAAAATTTTAAATTTTGAGTTTGTGAGTATGATAATAGTAGCAGTGCTTAACAAGATCTAAATTAATAGCTTATCAGAATTCCACTGGTTAATATTAAAATTGTAAACTTTAGAAGCTTTAATCAAACAATAGCATAGAAAGGGAAAGAAGTATAACACATTTTTTAATTTTTTATATGCCTTAAAACATTTATTACACCTTTACAATATGTGTGCACACACTCTAAATTAACGTTGCTTGACCCTCTAAACTTACTTAAACTGTAAACCTTTTTTTCCCCATGCAATCAGTTATCATGGAACATAAGTGGTTGGTTTTTGAGAGAAGTCATTGTAAAGCAAGTTTTGTTTTGGGGGTTTTGTTGTTGTGGCTGTTGTTGTTTTTGGTGGTGGTGTTTTATATATATATATATATATATATATATATATATATATATATATATATATATATATATATATAAAGAAATGGTTAAAGAAGTTACTTTGAAACCTATTTTGTGAATTTCTCTCTCTAAGAGTGAAAGTCTGTCAGACTGTTAAATTGTGTTTGCCTTTCTCAGCAGGAGACCTAAATGCTCTAGAAAAGCAATGCCTGAGGCCTGATTTTTACATTTGAAATGAACTGCCAAAGCCTTGTGGAAGGAGCTGGCTTGCTTGCTGCCCAGTAGGGAAAGGGGCTTCCCGGCACACCAGGTGTGACTTTGTAGTAATAGTAGACAAAACAGGCAGCTCCAGCGTGACACTTACACGCTGGAGAAGAGGAGAGAGAGAGAGAGAGAGAGAGAGAGAGAGAGAGAGAGAGAGAGAGAGAGAGAGAGGCGCCCAGATAAAGGTAGCAGGCCAGAGATACCGAAATTGTAGATGAGGAGAGGCACAGAGTTAAGAGTACTAGATGGAAGAAACAATTGAAGAGTCAGACTCTAGAATTTGGAGTCAAATTTGAGTGCCAGTATCCAGCAGAAACAAATGACCCATCCATATGTTAAGGTCCCAGAAAAGCTCCCAAGGAAGACCAACAGCCCATGTGTGTAATAACAAGAGTGCTTTATTAATTCCAATGTTGGGGTGGCACTTGGCGACCCCCCAAAAAGGTCACAAGCTCCTTTTAAACAGAGTTAGGGGAATTTCAGAGAGGAAGGATTAATCGGGTGCTGATTGGTGGAGGAAAGATTAGTATGGGGGTTGATTGGTGGAAGGTCCTAGTGGTTAGGGACCTTCTAGTTGCTGAGTAAGGAAAGCTACCTTTAGTTATTAGAAGATTTGGAGCGCAGTGCCTGTTAAGCCAGCAAAGAGACTTTGGAGGCCTGCTGATCCAGCAGAAGGGGCTTTGGGGTGCCTGCTGAGGTAGCAAAAGGCTGTGGTTTTTCTGAGGACTGTCTGTTTAGTTGTGTCCCGTTCTAGTAAACAGAAACTAAGACTTGGACTTCTGTCAGGCTACTAGGATAGCCTGGTCTTCCCCCTACCCCGCACCCCCAGCTCTCTCATATACCTTAGGAGAGTCAAATCAGCCGCTTGGTTCAGAGAGACCAAGTCCCTTGGAAAGAAGGTCATATATGCCAATCCTGTGCTTTTGGCACCGGATGAACAAAAACTGAGGACGTGGCTGTTCCAAGGTATGGCTGAGAAGTATAGGAGAGGAAAAAGCCAGAGGAATATGAAAGACTTCAGACTGAACCTGCTGGGTCAAGAGAGAAGGCGGGGAGCAAGAGAGGAAGAGAAGAGAGAGAACAAAGAGATTATCTGGAAACCCAAAGATCAAGAGACCAAAAGACCAAAGGGCAGTTAGCCAAAATGTCTAAGGTAATATAGGAAACAGAGACTGGGGGAAGGAAAACCCAATCCAGACCCTGTGCTGAAGAGTTCAGGGTAGGGGACTAGGTGCCAGCCAGGAAGACTCTTTAACAAGTAGAAATGGAGGGAGACTAGCAGTCAGAATCTGCTTGGACATGTTAAATGGGCAGTTCAGTTAGCCTTTTGTCTGCAGCACAGACAGGGGTAGCATCTTTGAGACCTAACAATGCCAACCAGGGTTGCCCAGGCCTTGCAGTTAGGAAGATTGAACCACCAAAGGATGTAGGCAGCAAGCTTTTGGCAGGAAAGAGTGAAGGTTTTCTTCTTTCCCCTGAGAGGACCCTATTGGCTTTTTTGAATAGTTCTCAGGCTGGTAGGAAATTGAAGCCTTAGCCTTGGAAATGGTGGGTGTCCCATCCTTCAATAAGGGAGGATTATTTTTGAAGATCCTTATTTGTGAGAGCAGGTTGGGAAAGGGTACTTTGGGTTAGGCAGGCCATTTTAGGCTTTTCCGATTCCAATGCATATCATGGCAGCACATAACTTAGAATCCCAATTTTAGGTCTCACACCACTGTGTGAATATGGAGAGAGGTGCACAGTCATGGAGTGTTTCCAGAGGTAGATGACTCTGGAATGGAGGCAGAGTCGGCGAGGTCAATGCAGAGAACGGCCCCATTTCCCTAGTCTTGCTTAGGGCACAGCTGCTCCAAGTGTGATTCTTTCTCCAGCACTGGTCCCCAGACTGTTTATCATGTCTGCAATGAAACAAGTTCAGAAATCCAGAGTAGGTATTCAGACACTTTTGCAGTTATTGAACACATATATGACGGCACTAGGCACATGTGTAAAGCAAGCCCATCACACTCAATACGGTTTCCCACCAAGGAATAGTCACCTATAAGCAACCTAGGCGGAGATGTGAATATTGGTCAACAGGAGGCTTATTTCATTAATGGTTAATTCTGCTCCTGTGCTCCTATCCCCACTCCAATTAAGTATAAAACACACATTGCAAGATTTGATGCCAAACCATAAAGGCTAGAGACAAGCCCTGCCACCCAGCAGTAAATATGAAGGGAAAGATTTAATGTAAACAGCGGTGTGTGGCAGTGCTGATGGTTTCTTATAAGCTACATGGACTAATTTAGAAAGGGGAAAAAGGCAGAGAAGCCTTCAAGGAAGTAATAACCCAGAGGTAAAAAATATTGATTAGGGAAAAATATTATCTTAATCAAAATATGTCTTTTAGCTGGAAGTTGTTTAGGTTCCAGAAAGAGAAAACAAAATATGTTTCTAAGATGCACGTTTTTTTTCCTTGCGTTATTTGTTGAATAATGACCGTGGCTATCACTTGGCTCTTTGCTATATAAATCAAAACACTGGCTTTAGAAATTCTGTGAGAAACCTTATTTATTAGTGTGATAAACACTAAGCAGAAGTAACTATTTTCTAAATATCTCCACATACACCTGTGCCTTGTGGTGTTTTAAATTATATGACCTGATAAATTTTTCTCGTCTGGCCACATGCTGTATTTTCTTCTAATGAGAACTTGTTACCTCTACTCTGTCATCTGTCTTTAGAAACAAATGATTCAAAACAACTCTACTTCCACAGTATTTGCGTTCTGTGTGAGCAACTCTTTTTGAATCTGCTTCCGGGTGCCAGCTTGACCTCTCAAACATTGTGATTAAATGTTATTTCAATGTGCCACCCATTCTTAATTTTTTATGTATCAAAATGCTGATGTTTCTTATTTGTCAGTTGGACATCATTTAGCCATAGGAAAGACTGTTATGGGGACGCATGGTCCCTTTCTTGCACTCCATAAGTGGAGAAACCAAATCAAGATGTACTAAGAGGTACAAGAGCAAAGTGATATTGGTGTGTACTTTCTGTCTGATTCACTCCATGCCTGCATTCACAACATGAAAAACTCATAACTTGTCCAATGATTTTAGCTTTTATAGCCCAGAAAATTTATGTGCAATTTATAAACTGGGACTCAAATTGTTCAGGGAACCAAATTCCTTTGGAGCCATTAATTCCCGTTTCCTATGTAAATACTGAATCTCCCTCCAACTTCCTTTGCCTAGCCTGTGGATTTCCTGGCTTTGCTCTGAACACGTTTGCAGAAACCTTTCTGTATTTTTGAGGAGTCACAGTCTTCACTTGTGCCTCAAAAATGAGAGAGTGACAGACAGACAGAAACAGAGTTAAAATTCATTTTGACTTCATTTCCCCTCATCAAAATATGCATAGAGCACCCCCTGTTGTCTGCCTAGCAGTTGGCAACACACAAAGAAGTCTGCCTAGAGAGAGAGCCCTGGTGATTTGGGTCCTGTATCAAAAGGGAGGGGGAGGGGAAATCAATGTTTGCTTAATGGAAAAAACAGCATTGACGGGAAAGGAAGTTTTATTCTCTAACTTTTAATAGGGTCTTACAAGCACTGGGGGGAAACACTTGAATTCTTTATTTTTTTAAGCTTAAAATTAGGTTCCTTTCCACTACTAGCTAATGTTCTGGGCAGAACACTGGCGTGGGACTCCGTAAAATATACATTTGTTTTGTCTGAGGCCACACTTGGCTTTTCATGGTGCATCTTTAGTCTGCTTTAGTCAAAGGCTAAGGAACACACTGCAAGTCTCGCATTCACCTCCCTATTATCACCCGGGCAGGGAAGAGAAGAGAGCAGGGAGAATGTGCTGTTTTACACACTGAGTTTATAGAAACAGATTTTCCATGTATTTACCGTACATGTGCTGTGATCCCAGCCCCTTAGTACTCCTGCTAAAATCTGAACTTACTCGTCTATAGTAACACAGACATTTTACTTTAAAATACCATTTTAAAAGTGCAATGTTATGTTTTTCTTTAAAGAAAATATACTTCACCAGTCCTGCCAATAGAAAAATAGGATTTAATGTTTTTCTCTAAGAAATCTCTTCTGTTTGAGAAATTTAAATAGTCGTTCTTCTCAATTACATCTCCATATATGAAAATTAAATATACAGTCAGTGCATGACATGGCAAGAACATTAGGTGCCTACAAAAGGGCCTGATTTTTAAAATTTTTTAAAATCAATTTATTTATTTTGTATCCTGACCTCAGTTGTTTCCCTTTTCTTTTCTCCGCCCAGCCCCTCCTCCTATTTCCCATCTGCCCCACCTCCTCACCCTCCAACCTCTCCTCCACTTCTATTCAGAAAAGGGCAGGCCTCCCATGGATAGCAACAAAAACGTGTATCCAGTAAGACTAAACACCTCCCCTTGTATTAAGGCTGAACAAGGTGGCTCAGTATAAGAAGTAGGGTCCCAAAAGTCAACAAAAAAGTCAGATAGTCCCTGTTCCCACTGTTAGGAGTCCCATAAGAAGACCAAGCTACACAACTGTCACATGTATGCAGTATGCCTAGGTCAGACCCATACAGACTCCCTGATTGTCGATTCAGTCTCTGTGAGCCCCTTTCAATCTTGGTTAATTGATTTTGTGGTGTGTGTGTGTGTGTGTGTGTGTGTGTGTGTGTGTGTGTGTTGTCCTTGACCCCTCTGAATCCCCTCTCCAGCAGGATTTCCCAAGCTCTGCCTATGTTTGGTTGTGGGCTTCTGTGTCTGTTTCCATGGGTGAGTGCCACATAGCTAGATCAGCAGCATGTCTTGCACCAGTGTGTATGGAGACTCATAAAACCTGCGTCACTCCATTTCCCCATGCAGCTGCAAGCAACGACACCACAGGAAGAGTTTCCTTCTCACCGGGTAGCTGTTTACTGCTTGTATGATTTGGGTGTGATTCCTTTCCCCTCAAAAAGAGAACATTGTGATGTAGAGGAAACCATTACACAACGACCTTACAAAGGAAAGTTACTGAAATATATGAATAGACATAAAACATAGCCATGACTAAATTACCAGGTATTAAGAAAAATTAAGGGATTGGAGACATGACTCAGGGGATTAAGAGTACTTGCTGCTCTAGAAAAGGACTAGGGTTCTTTCCCGAAGCACCCACATAGCTACTCACAATCATCCATATCTCCAGTTCCAGGGGATCTGACACCCTCTTCTGCCATAATCAGGCACCACGTCCACACATGGCATATATTTGCACATGCAGGCAAGTACTCACAAGCGTAAAATAAAGCTAAATATTCTTTTTAAAATGTAAAAAGTTACCATGTATGAAAATTCATACATTTTTATAAATTACTATGATTGTATTTATTGTACGTGATGTTGTAGAGAAAAGATCTACACAGCATCTCTGTCTCTGATGTTGGATGCTTGTGTTCTACTGTGATGTCCTTAGGAAATAAAGCAAGGCTATTTTAAGAAAAGTAATAAATGAGAAATCAGAAACAGAAGCCTAATTCATGGCCACAGGTAAACTTTTCATGTTCCCAGTCATGTCCTCTTTTATCTCATCTTCCTTAGAATTGGTAGAAAGGTCTGAAAACTATATAAGGTGATGTAAAAAAGCCATGTGGCAACAGAGTAGGCCTGAGATGGGTACCATGGCCTCTGCCAAGAGAGAAGCCAAGCTTTGTAACAATAGAGTATGGCCACGAATGAATTATGAATCAATAACGACATTTTAAACTTATTATGTGAAACTCAATGGGAATATTTCCACTAAAATGATGTTTAATTAATTTATTGTCAATATGTGATAGTGTTATGCTAAACTTTAATTATAATTTCTAGTGCATTTAGTTGTTGGTATATAAATTCACACTTGAAATTTCCTTTTAGGACTAGGGGCAAAATGAGAGTGAGTCCTGACATTGGGAAAAGTCAGTTGCCATCACCACATTGCTCCTCATTCTTGATCATGGGATCATGAAGACTCACAAAATCTCTAACTCTATAGAATGAACTATTGTTCAGGGGGAGGTCATTGCTGGTTTTAAGGTGTTTCATTCCAGTTAGAGACTTACCTTGTAATGCAGAAAGCAAGCATACTCTCTACTTAAAAGTGTGAATTGTAGGGACTGGAGAAATGACCCTGTGGTTTGTGCTTGCTTTTCTTGTAGAGCCTAGAGCTCAATTCCCAGCACCCATGCCAAGCAACTCACATCTATCTGTAACTCCAGTACTGGGGAATCTAACACCCTCCACTGGCCTTGGAAAGGAACTGCATTTATGTGAACTCAATGGGCACAAGCTCAAGCACATGCATATACACCTAATTAAAATAATTCTAAAAATCTTTTTTAAATGTGCAAATGGCTATGTGATCTTCAAAAGCATGTGCTCCATTTCTGAAGCATTCATTCCCATATTTAATTAGGAAGATAACCAAGGCAGACCCCTACTCCAGGAGAGTAGTACCTAATTTCAACTATTCTGGCAGGTAGTGGCCTGGTTTTTAATGTCATGAATCCTACAAATATACTCTCCACTTTGAAAGAGGCTATTGGCTCAAAATGTATTTCTTTAGAAAGACCCATCGAGAAGTCTAAAGAAAAAAATCCTACCACAAGCCATGTACTTAGGCAGTCTCTTTCAAGCACCACTTAATGGCGTTGAAATCTGACGTGGCCACTCTCAGCTCTCCAATCACAGCTTCTCTGGAATAGGGAGCACTTATGGCTCTGGGTTAGCCTCTATTATTGAGGAGGTTTGGGGAGGAAGAAAGGAAATAGGAAGGACAGGCTATGTCTATGAAGAAGAAGGAATTGAAACTGGAGCTAGAATGAAACTCTAATGAAGGATGCTGCCCACTGGTTGGTCAGGGAGTGTAAGAGAATGAAGACCCTACACAAGACAGTCTGTCACAAGGGGAAAAACAGATGACATGCACCTGCTTGGAATGTTTCAGTGGGGCAGAGAGGTACAGGAAAAGAATAAAACTTAAAACACACAAAATCCTAATCTTCCTTAGTCTCTGTGAATTTAATCCAGTATTTTACACTATACATTTAGCTATGTAGCTACTCTCACACAAGTTCAGCAGAGCTTGCCATTAACTTTTGGTTATGTTTTACATTCACTACAAGGAAATGATTAAATTAAAAACTACTATAAATACATATGCAAATATATGTTGTAGAAAACATGCCTTCAGAACTATTGTCTAAACTGGTTGTATAATGATGCTGTATTATTCATAACTTGGGAAGGGAAGTCAGGATCTTATACATATTTCATTCATAAAATATAAGGTTTCAGAACTAATTCATGGAAACTCTTGGACAAGTGATATCATGCTGTGGAACAAACGTCTATACCCTGTCACTTGTAGTCTAATAAAACACTGATTGACCAGTAGCCAGGCAGGAAGTATAGGTGGGGCAACCAGACAGGAAGTAAAGGTGGGACAACAAGAACAGGAGAATTCTGGGAAGAGGAAAGCTGCAGTCTGCAGTCGTCACCCAGACAGAGAGAAAGCAAGATGAGAATGCCTCACTGATGAAAGGTACCAAGCCATGTGGCTAACACAGACAAGGATAATGGGTTAATATAAGATGTAAGAATTAGTTAATAAAAAGCCTGAGCGAATAGGCCAAGCAGTTTATAATTAATGTAGGCCTCTGTGTGTTTATTTGGGACTGAATGACTGCAGGACTGGGCAGACAGAAACTACTGTCAACAATATCATATAATCCTTGACATAGCCAGATGAAAGTCTACACAGAAATCTCCCTGCAGTAATTGATGAGAAGAGCATTTAAACACATTCAACTATACACTACTGTGTGTCACTGGCATTGGTGTATCTCATTAGAGCTCAGAGTTGATGTAAAGTATAGCCAGGTGCTATCTTAGTTTAAGTAACATGAAGCAAGGAGCCAAACAAATTCATTTGCTTTGCAAGAATATATATCCCATTTAGCTGTTTAACCTCAGAAACATCATTGGTTGAAATGTATAGTATCCTTCAGATAGCTGAGACCTTGCAGTGTCTGCTTTCTTACAATTTTGTTGAGGTTTCACCAGAGAACAAAACATTCTGCAAATATAGAGAGGATGTATTACAGGACAGAATGATTCTTCATAAACACATTATAAAGGCATTGACTAGTCAACAATTGAAGCATGATGGGATCAACACACAGCTTAAGATTGGAACCCAAGTTTCCTCCAAGGAATGACAGAATATTGAAATGACTTCAGCTCTGTGAAGACCATTACTACCAGAGTCTGAATATTTTCTTCCATCCTGAGACTAGCATCTAAGAGTCTTTGATGACATTTTCAAATTCTCATTCAGAGTGTAAACCTGGGAAGACTTTCAGATTGTTAGAAATAGAAATGAACTATAAGTTATTTCGGTTGGGTTAGAAGAAAGATTTCCTGTTGTATGACATTTTGATTGCATTCTGATGTTCCCAAGACTGACAATAATGTTTGTTTTGAATCAGAGGGCAGAGCCAACTACCCTGGCTGACCAAAATTAACCATATTGATTTTGGAGGACTGAGGACAGATAGAGAGACAGGAAGTAATAGGACAGAGCTTAGAGAGGGTCTTGGCCTTTTCAGATCAAGGAACAAAAGAGGAGGTTACTGGTTGCTTATCTACCACTTTTCTAATCATCCAGGCTCTTATTCTGTTATCTGAGTCCATGTTTTTGCTGATAAATAATAATTAGATAAAGGCATCATCTGGTGTCCAACTCAGGGCACAAAAATCACCAGGTAGCTACTAGCCCCTGGCTTTGCAGCCACTGGAGCTGTCTTTGTAGCTTGCCCTAAGCCGCTGGGTGAGCTTGGAATTTTCTTGTTGCAGCCTCTCTACAACATTCCCAGGCCCAGAATCCACAGGCCCCAAACTCCACAGGTACCTGGGCTCCATATGCCACAGGAGTTAGCCACCTACCCGAGCCGGCTCTGTCTTCAGGTAGTCCTGTGCCCTCATTTCCTTCCACACGTGTTTCTTCTGCACATTCCCATGTCCACTTTTCAGGCGGCTGGCTCCCTCTCCTCACGGGTTGTGGCTTCCCTTGGATATGCTTCTTTGGCAGCTGCAAAACCAAATCAGCAGCCTTGACACCAGCTCAGGGTCCTATTGTTGCTTGATTGTCACATACTCTTAGCTATCAGCCATATACTAGCAGCAGTTGCCCTCAGCCATCCTATGCACTGCTTGTGTTCTCTGCCCAGCCATGCTATGCAGCAACAGCCAGTCTCACATTGCAATGTCATCATCATCAGATCTGGTGAGATACCTGGGAATTATTAAGGGGGGAGAGCGGAATTTAATTTAAAAACAGTTTCTTGCTCGCATTAAAAATGGGAAACAATGTTACAATGCAGGTATTTAGGTCTCTATATAGTTTCACAATGGGTGGTATGAAAATGGGTCAATTAAATGAAGGGATAATCAACTGGGAGTGACATAATGTCAGTTATAATCATTGTGATTTGGGTAATTCATGTTTTACCCTAAAAATTTTGTTTGATAAGTAGTGTTTGGTATTGGTGCCAAATACCAAAAATTGGCTGATAATATACAGTCTTTAGAAAGACAATGAAACTGAGAAAAATATTCACACACAGACAGAAGAGTTTAGAGCAGAAGCTATCTCACCTTTGCATCATGAAACTGAAGAGGAACAGCCCAAAGTTATTAGAAAACTAACTTCAGTTTATCTAGTTATCACTAAGAAACAACCACCAGGGGGCTGGAGAGATGGCTCAGAGGTTAAGAGCATTGCCTGCTCTTCCAAAGGTCCTGAGTTCAATTCCCAGCAACCACATGGTGGCTCACAACCATCTGTAATGGGGTCTGATGCCCTCTTCTGGCCTGCAGGCATACACACAGAGAGAATATTGTATACATAATAAATAAATAAATATTAAAAAAAAATTTTAAAAAAAAGAAAAGAAAAGAAACAACCACCAGATTGTGGGTACCCCTAAGGCTATTCAGAAGCTAACTGAGATCCTAAAGAAATGTCAAATTTGAAGAGATTTAAGGAATCATTCATTTTATATTGTATTGATTCAGCTTTTGTAAAATAGATGTTAAATTCATGGGTCACTTGGAACAGGATTATTCCACAAGACTGGAAAGATTTAGTTATAGTGGTCTTGGAAGCTGGTCCTCAGTTACAGTGAAAAATGAGGTAGAGAGATGAAGCTAGGGTCATAGCACAATGAGGTAGAACTAGATGTTATGAGGTTTCCCCAGGTAAAATTCTTCATGAGTGACATAGGATTCCCCTCTCTCTGTTGTAAATTTGTTTTATTACGATTGGTTAATAAAGAAGCTACTTTGGCCTATGGCAGGGCAGACTAGAGTAGGTGGAAAAACTAAACTGAATGCAGGGAAAAAGAAGGCAGAGTCAGGCAGATGCCATGTAGCTGCTGAAGGAGAAAGATGCCAAAACCTTACCAGTAAGCTACAGCCTCATGATGAGACACAGATTAATAGGAATAGGTTAATTTAAGAAATATGAGCTACTGTGGGTAAAGGTGTTTGCCAGCAAGCTTAAAGACCTGGATTTGATCTCTAAAACCCAAAAGGTGGAGGGAGAATCAACTCCTATTAGTTGCCATTTGATGTTCACAGCACCATGGCACACGTGCACCACCTCATAAATAAATAAATATAATTTAAATGTTTTAACATTGGCTGGGTATGGTAGTATACACATTTAATTCTAGCACTGGCAGGGAGAAGCAAGCACATCTTTGAGTTCAAGGTCAGCCTGGTTTCCACAGCAAGTTCCAGGACTGCATAATGAGATCCTGTGTCAAAATAAAAGATTATAGCTTTACATTCTAAATGTTTTGGTGATTGCTTAAATTATTGTCGTTATTTTTAGTTTGATTGCATTGTGCTCAAGTACACGACATGCACGGTTTCTATTTCTTGAAGTACATTGAAGTTTTTCTGAGTCCTAATAAAATCAATTTTGTAACAGTTAAAAAAAAAGAAATATGAGCTAGCTGGAAATATTCCTAAGCCATTGGTCAAACAGTGTTATAATTAATATAGTTTTTGTGTGATTATTGGGGTCTGAGAGGCCAGGAAATGAAAGAGCATCTCCATTTACAGAATGATGCCCAATGTGGGGCAAGAATTTCCACATAAAGCCTGAGAAAACTTTAAAAAGGAATTATAGATAGACAAGAATAAAGTTAAGTATGGCTTCTTGGTAGCAGCATTTTCTGGGGTGGACTCTGATTGAGGCAAGCAGAGGTGTGGCTTCTTTAAGAGAGGCTTTCTGACTCAGCGTTAATGGCCAAAAACTTGGGGCTCTGTTAAGAGTCTCTGCTGCCAAGCATTTAAATAGTGTTTAATGAGCAGTTGGCATCAGGTTTCTTGGTGGTGGCATGAACCTAGAAATTCCACAGAGTTATGGAAGTGAAACTGGCCCCCACCAGTACCTCTAGCATGAAACTAGACTCTCAGGAGGCCAAAGAATGGATCAGAGCAAGCAGTCAAAGCCACGTCTTTAATCCTAGACATGCTGTTTGGCAGATTAAAGACTCATTTGCTCAGAAAAAGATAGAGATATACGGTAAAAACAGATTCAGATGGGGAAAGAAGCCTCTAAATAAATGGTTTACAGTTTGTTTAAAAATATATGTTGACTTGGGAGATAAAAGAAAAGAGATAGAGAAAGTACTTAAAAAAAGAGTAACCAGGTATGATACACATGCCTTTAATCCCAGTACTTGGAAGATAGAGGCAGGTAGCTCTCTTTGAGTTCAAGGCCAGCCTGGTCTACAGAATGAGATCCAGGATAGTAAAAGAAACACAGAGAAACCCTGTCTTAAAAAAAATCAGAAATTAAAAAATAAAAGTAAAAGAAATAGAGTAAAAAAATGCAAAGATGGAAAATACACAAAGAATCTGGATAACGTATGTTATTGTGTTGTTTTTGAACTTTTTTACTGCTGGGAAAGGAGCAACAGCTACTAAAAGACATTTGACATTAAATGCTGCTGGATTAATCTAACCTACATATTTTGAAAATGCCTTGACTTCAAAATTTAAGTCAAAAGATATGTTAATTTGAAAAAGAGGTTTTGCTTTGATTTCCACAGGAAATGAGAGGCTATGGATTCATTCTTGGTTAAGAAAAATATGGTTTTATTGAGGACATCCCCCTTAAAAATCTTCAGTGGAAATGGATGGACCAGATGATCCAATGTTTCAGAGCACCTCTGTTGTCGTTTCTTCTAAGTTCTGCATCCAGAACACCTTTAAGACTGCTGGCTGAGATGATTAAGCCTCATAGAATACTCCAGGCAGGAATTGACTGTAATCCGAAATTTTCTTTGGGTCCCCATCAGATTAGCAGCACCCCCAATCAGTGTGAAATAGCCTAGAAAACTATGCCCACATTCCCAAATAATGGATTATGGATGTTTGTCTTTTTTAGCATGTTGGTTACAAGTTGTCATGGATATTGGTCAGGAAAAATCTAAACAAAGGAGATTAGACTCAGGGTTTTTGTTTTGAAAAGAAAAATAGGAAAAATGTGAGATAATATTCTTATACACTATAAAGATTTGTCACTTGTCTTAATTTAATAAAATACTTGTTGGCCAGTAGCCAGGCAGGAAGTATAGGTGGAGAAACCAGACTAAGAGAATTCTGGGAAGAGGAAAGACAAAAAGGCACAGTCTCCAGTCAGATATAGAAAAAAGCATGATTTGAATGCCTTACTGAGTAAAGGTACCAAGCCATATGGCAAAACATAGACAAGAATTATGGGTTAATTTAAGTTGTAAGAGCTAGTTAATAATAAGCTTGAACTAACAGGCCAAGATAGTTTATAATTAACATAAGCCTCTGTGTGTTTTTTATGAATTGAATGACTGTGTGGGACCAGGCAGATAGAAACTTTTGTCTACAGGTGAGGGCCAATATGGTGATTTGGAAAAACAGATTAAATTTGTTGATCACATCTTGGCTCTGTGTCACAGAGCTCCTTTGAAAGCTTGGTGCAGGGTCAAAGAACTAGGAAAAAGGACTGAGCCATTTACTAAAATTATACAAGATCCAAAGGAAGTCTTCACTGTTTTGTTGCAAAATAAACCCAAGAAAAACAACAACCGCAGCTGTAAATAGAATGATATCAGATCCAGAATTTAGAGAATATTAATTGCATCTTTGTCTTTTAAAAATACTAATTCAGAATGTAAAATGGTGATTAGACTTTTAAAGGCACGATACTCACCTATAGATGAATGGATTAGAAATACAGCTGATACATGCTTATGATGATACATGGATAAAAGTGATTTCTAAAAATATTTAAGAAAAATCAAAAGGTTAGATATTTTAATTATAGTAAATCAGGTCATCTGAAAAGGAATTGTAGGCAAGGCATTCCTAAGATCAAATTTTTTCTAGAGATAATTCAAACTGAAGGCCCCATTCTTCTGGAATATACAGAAGGTATGGCAAAGGCTGTCAGTGGACTAATGAATGAAAATCAGCATGCAACAGGCCAAGAAACTCTTTGCCATCAGGAAATGCCTTAGGGGGACTCTTGCAAATCCCCTTGTCAAATTTGGCTCAATCATTCATTATCAGTATTGGGGAAACTCCTCCACAGAGCATTGTCTGTTGTGAAAAACCATACTACTCTGAATGACAGAACAACTTCATTTGATAAACCAAAATTTTCATAAGAGACCATAAAACAAGTATTTTGGCAAACTTCTATAAATGATCAAAGACCAAAGTTAAAAATACAAATAAATGGCATTGTAATTGATGGTTTGGTAGACACAGGGGAAGATGTAGCAACAATTGCACTAAAAACTTGGCATCCAAATTATTCACTTCAGGAGGTTAATGTTCAGCTTCTAGGGATTGAAACTTTACCTTTGGTAAAGCAAAGTACAAGATGGATAGAGCATATAGAGCCAGAAAGACAGAGAAGATAATTAAAGCCATATGTGGTTAGCATAGCAATGAATTTATGAGGATGTAATTTGTTACAGCAATGGCATACCCAAATTAATTCCTCTAATTTTAGAAACAAAGCATAAACTAATTTACGTTTTTGAGAAAAACATTACAAAGAGTTATCAAGAGCAATCACCAATCATTTAGGTGGTACATAAACAAGGCAAATACCTGTTGACATTTCAAAGTACAAACAGCCCTACTTTTAAATTGGTTAACTGAAAAACCTGTCTGGGTGGAACAATGACTTTGACAACAGAAAAATTACAATCATTAGAACTTTTGGTATTGGAGCAGCTAAATGTTTGATATATTGAAGAATAGTCTGGTTCTTGGAATTCTTCTATATTTATCCTTAAAAAGAAATCTGGAAAATGGAGAATGGTAAGAGATCTAAGAGCCACTAATAAGATGATTCAGCCATCTACATCATTTACAGCCTGAAATTCCCTTGCCTACTCTATTACTTAAAGGATGCTCTATTACAGTAATTTATTTAAAAGACTTTTTAAAACTATATCTTTACAAAAACAGGATAGAGGGAAAATTTGCCTTTGCAGTGCCTACTTAAATTAATTCCCAGCCTGTTAAAAAAAATCAATGGAAAATTCTTCCACGTGGGATGTTAAAGTACAATCTTTCATCAATATTTTATACAACAACCATTAGAAATAATTCATTACCGGTTTCCTCAATTTATAATTTACCATTATATGGATGATATCTTAAAAGCTGATTCAAATGCAGATACCCTAGAGGAAATGTTTGAAGCTCTAAATTTTTTTTTGGCTTGTTGGGGATTACAAATTTCTGCTGAAAAAAATGCAGAGGAGATTCTAATAATTACCTAGGATGTAAGATAGGGTTACAAAAAAAAATTGACCACAGAAAGTATAAATCAGGAGAGATCAATTATTAATTCAATGATTTTCCAAAATTGCTATTAACAGATATTAACTGATTACAACCTACAACTAGATTAACATCTCAATAACTAAGTAATTGATTTTAAACTTTACAAGCTAATATGGACTTAAATAACCCAAGAAAATTATCAGCTAAGGCTGAAAGAGAATGTGACTTTGGTAGGAAAAAAAAAGTGCAAGATGCACATTGGATTGTTTGGATTCAGACCTTGGTTGTATTCTGGTTATTTTATCTTCTATGCATTCCCCTATAGGAATTCTTATGCAGGGAGAAGATAATCTTAGAATGGATATTTTTATCACACAGAGTAAAAAAATTAAAAGACTATGTAGAAAAGCTTTCTGAATTGATTCTGAAAGGATAATGAAAACTTTTTCAATTACCAGGAATAGACCCAGTAGAAATCATGGCACCTTTTACTAATGCTGAAATTTCCTCTACACAGATACAAAATGAATATTGGTAAAGTGTTTGCAGTAATTTCTTGGAAGAGATTAGCAACAAATAACCCCAAATCAAGAGTCTTCAGTATATAAAAAAAACTAATTGGGGCTGGAGAGATGGCTCAGAGGTTAAGAGTATTGCCTGCTCTTCCAAAGGTCCTGAGTTCAATTCCCAGCAACCACATGGTGGTTCACAACCATCTGTAATGGGATCTGGTGCCCTCTTCTGGCCTGCAGGCATACACACAGACAGAATATTGTTTACATAATAAATAAATAAATAAATAAATAAATAAATAAATATTTTTTTTTAAAAAAAAGAACTAATTGGATCCGTCCTCATATTGTATGGGGAGCACCAGTTTCTGGAGGCTCTACTTTCTCTACCACAGCAAATAAATCAGGAAAGGCAGCTTATAAGTCAAAACATTTAAACAAAGTGGCTCAAAGTCCTTATGATTCTGTTCAA
The DNA here is from genome assembly GCF_982192425.1 of Myodes glareolus. Classification (NCBI taxonomy): domain Eukaryota; kingdom Metazoa; phylum Chordata; class Mammalia; order Rodentia; family Cricetidae; genus Myodes; species Myodes glareolus. The sequence continues at coordinate 36,838,532 of NC_142039.1, forward strand.
AAGCCAAAATTACATGCTACTCTCATGATATTATTAGATTATTCAGAACCTCTTAATGTATTCTTAATCCTGACTCTCAATATGGAGAAAGAGTTGTTTTACATAATGAAACTGCTAAACATATCCTAGATGATTCAAAATTGACTTTGTTATTTATTCAATAATGAGAAATAAAAATCATCCCTTGTATATAACTCATATCAGATCACATATGGGTCTACCAAGCTCTCTAGCATAAGGCAATGATGCAATTGATGAGCTATTGGTAGAAAATGTGTTGGACATCTCAGAATTAACACCATGTTAATAGTAAGGGTTTAAAGAAAGATTTATCTATCACTTGGCAACAAGCCAAGGAAATGATAAGGAAATGTACTACTTCTTCTTTGTATAACCAAACTCTGTTACCTGCAGAAAGTAACCCAAGGTTACTCAAAGAAATGAGATTTGGCAAATGAATGTGTTTCACTTTCTTAGAGTTTGGAAAATTAAAATATGTTTATCATATTGTAGAAACATTCAGGATTTTAATGGACAACTGCTTTGATTTCTGAAAAGGCTGATTTTATAATTACACATTTATTAGAAGTTATCACCATCATTGGGATACTTGTAAAAATTAAGACAGACAATGCTTCAGCACATGTCTCTAGTAAAATGAAACAGTTTTTTTCATATTACAACATAAAGCATATTAGAAGTATGCCACACAATCCTACTAGGCAAGCATTTCTAGGAATATCTAATCACACTTCAAAGATAAGCTTAATAAACAGAAAGGGGTAATAAAGATCTCCTAAAGAAAGATTATACAATGCTTTACTAACTTTAAAATTTTTAAATGATAATGAAAAAGGAATGACAACTGTGGGGAGACACTGGATAATAAAAGAACTGCTGAATTAAATCAGCCTGTATATTTTAAAGATGTGTTGACCTCAAAATGGAAACCAGGGTATGTTGGGGAAGAGGTTTTACTTTTGTTTCCACAGGAGAAGAAAGGCTAGGGATTCTAGCAAACTTGATAAAGATTATATTTGAAGAGCAGAGACCTCTTGATTAGAAGAGGCAATAGATAGTTCATCAAACACCTTTGCCATCAAATCTAAACTAACTTGAAAGACTAACAAATGCCTTTCATTTGATCAGATATAACCTGCCAGAAAGGAAATTCCCCAAAGATAGGGGTGGGGCAGGGTTTTGTTTTTGTCTTTCAAAAGGATAAATCATCCGGAAAAAAAAAAGTGTCCCAAGAAAAAGAATCAATTGGCCTAATGACATAACACATTTTCAGCAGAATAAAATTTTATAAATTTTCCAAATGTTTGTTTCTGCTGTTCTCTACATACATTTAAGGCAAATGATCTTTTTGTAGTTCTGGTTCAATTAAAAATTAAAGCTGACTTTGGAGTTGGGGCATGGTTCTCTCCTTCTCCAAATGCGAGCATGCTTTTCTAAATGAAAATCCAAAATTTCTGTCTCTTGTCAAAAGAGCCACCTGTTATGAGACAGAAGAAAAACCAAATTTAAGGGACTCTTCTATTGTCACTAATCTCATAATCCTTTGGTTTTATTTTGACTCTTTAAAAATTTTCTTAAGGTATAAATATTATCTCAAAATTTATAAGATTAATATATGTGTGTATATGCATATCAACTTTGTGTTGTGATATTAGTGGTCATATAGAGTATTAATTCTAGAAAAAGGCTTAATCTAGCTTCCTATATGTGATTTGGGGCATAAGTTTCTGCCAGGGAATTAGGAATTAAGTTTGTGTACCCTGGATGTACTTAACAAATTATGACTCTTTAACCTATCTGAGATCTGTTGCATATGGCATTTAAAATGTTCAATTTTTCTGCAGTGAACCATGACCATTCCTCATAGTGACCTTTGACATTTCCAAAAGGAGAATGGGGCCCCACAACAATGATTCTACATAGATTGTGATAATGCCACTACGCTGACAAATACCACCCAAAGATCAGCTTTGGACTACAAACTGCTCAGGACAATTTCAAAGCAGTAGCTAAGACGGTCAGCCTCATGCACTACTCCAACCAGGACTTCAGATAAGCCCTACAATTGCCCATTACAGAGAGGCCAGCAACAAATGACACAACTAGCTCTCCCAGGACTTGACCATTATCTCAATCTTCTCAGGGTCTCCCAGAGATGTCATTGCCCTCCAGACAACAGTAAGCAATCTAGAGAACACGATGCCCACATTCCCAAGAAGTGGGATGGGTGGTTTTTGGTCATTCAATAGTTCATGGATATTTATCATCATTTAGGGGGCTTGGTTACAAGTAATAATTGGTAATGGTCAGGGAAAAAAACCTGAAAAAAGGAGATTAGATTCAGGGACCTCATTCTGAAAAGAAAAATAGGGCATATACAAATGATAGGATAAGAATGTAGATTATTGAATCTATTTTTAAATGAAAAAATCAGTTAATCTTATTTTACATCAGTATTGATTTTTATATATTGATATAAATTTAAAGTTATTATTTGTTAGAACACACTGTACATACATTTCTACTCTTGTTTAAGATATTGAACCTATGCAGATCATTTAGCAATATAATGTAAATTTCAATTTCTTGAAAAATTATTCTTACAAACTGTTTGAGATTATTAAGAAATATAGGTTAGTAGTTAGTTATCTATAACAATTAAATTTGTGGCTGTGTTAGGTATGTTTTCAAGATCAAACAAATAAATTGTAGATAAACAGGGTTCTTCAAACACTTTAGAGATCTACAGAATATGGCACTTAAGATGTTTTTAATAGCATAAGACTTTTCATGGCAATGAGACACATCTGCTCCTGGCAGCACTAATCTACTTCAGAGAGAATGATGGCACTGAAGAACCTCCATATCATGTTTGCTTTCTTTGTGGCAAAAGTTAGTCACTGGGCAACTAATTGCCCTTACCTCAACTCCTAATAGTATGCTGTCCAAATTGGACAAGCAGCACACAACGAAAGAGATTACCAAACATTGCCAAGACAAGTTGGAACAGTTCTTTCCTGCTTCACCGAAAAGTCTGCCAGATAATTTAGGACTGTACACTGAAGATGGATGCCCCAATGTTACAGAGGAACCTTGTGTGAGTGTCCAGGCAGTCAGCTGTTTCTCTCATTTCTATAGTTCAGAAGCTGTTTGCTCTGCACTTCCTGTTTACCTAAGTAATATTTTATTCTTCTTGGGTCTCAAATGGAGATTGAAGACTACATATTTATAGTTATAGTTTTCATTGTTACCAGATTCAGAAAAGAAACTCATAAAAGAGGTGTAAATTATATAAAGCTTAAATTGTTTATACGAGCACATATTTGAGATAAAAAAATATTAGTTTTGGGTTGGTAATCTAAGTTAAGATAGAAAGTGAATTAGGTCCAAAACTTTGGACTCCTCAAGAGAGATAATGGAATATTTTCTCTGAATTTGCTAAATGGAAATGAACTGGACATTGTGAATATAATTCTTATCTGATGCTTGCTCTTATTGCATATAATTTTTCTGTGATTTATAATTCTTACCTGATACTTTTTCGTATTATATATAATTTTTCTGGGTCAGAATTAAAACATTTCCTTTCTATTTAGACAAAAACTGGGGAAATGTTATGTGGTATTTTGATTGTATTCTGATGTACCCAAGACTGATAATAAAGGTTTTTTTGAATCAGAGGGCAGAGCTAGCTACTAGATACCAAAACTAGTCATAGAGGTTTTGGAGTATTGAGGACAGATAGTGAGACAGGAAGTAGCAGGGTGGGGCTTAGAGAGGGTCTCAGTTTTTTTGCTTGAAGAACAAAAGAAAGAGGTTACTGGTTGCTTCTCTGCCAGTTCTCTGATCATTCAGGTTCTTACCTCAATATCTAACTCCTGAGTTTTTATTGATAAATAATAATTATATAATCAATTTTTATTGTTATAGGAGAAGTAAACCAAGAACTCAGTGCTTTCAGAGTAAACTGCACCTCATTGAGGGAGCATTATTTTACAGAACTACATCTAAGTCTTGGTTGTCTAGTGCTTACTGCCCTTTGATAGAACAGCAGAAGACTGCTTAGTTAGTCACATGGAAAAAGGAAGAAATGCATTACTTTTATCCAAAGAAGTACTCATTACAGTGTTCTTAATGGTAAGATGGCTAGCTTTGGGTATTAGCATTTGTCTGAAGGTGTTGTTCTAGGAATCATAACTCAACTTTAGTCTTCTTTTGACCTATCCCTGAACCACATTGTATCACCAATATATTTGACTTACATTTTTTCATGAACTTGAAAGTGCTTCTGAAATATCTCTGGCTAAAATGGTCTGGCTGACTGACCCTCAGAAAGGAAAGTTTGATAAAATCAGTTATTCACTGAAATTCTGCTAGCATCAGAAAGGTGGCGTGTTCAGCCTTTACTAGTGCTAGACACAAGTGTAGGAGAAACTAGGAGAAGGTAAGAGTAAGCAGTTCTAAGTGGCATCTAAGCAGCAGGGAACACAGTTTGTCTGTATCTGAAGATACCTCTCCTTGATCCTTTGCTGCTGGAACAAGGTAGTTTCCCTGACTTTAAAAGCCTGCTGGTGAGACAACATAAGAGGAGAAAGCAAACGTGGTATGTGTATGTACACATCAGGTGGGGCTCTTTATCTGCACTGAAGAATGGATTTTAACTTCTTTCAACAACAACAAAAAATATCCTATGTTATCTAACAAAACATAAACATCAGAAAATAGTGTGGTCTCTTTAATTTTTAATTTCAGCAATCTAAGGAAAAGAATAATGATCAATAATGTGCATTCAGTGCGTGAAGGAGTTTGGTTGGAGATAGCCAGGGTATACGTTGCACAGAATGTCTCGGTTTTGACATTTGTGAGGACAGAAAGACTGGAACATTCTGGTTTGAAACAGAGTCAATAGAAACAGTGAAAGAAAGATACTAAAAGAAATGCTTAGTGAATTCCTTGGGAGTGAGTGGGGAGGAGAAACCATAGAAGGAAATACTTATGTGTCATAGAAGATCAAGATACACTTGTTGAGGAGGTTTTGTCCCTGGTTTTGGTTACGCCACAGAACTCTCTGTCTCTCAAGTAATTGTCAGTTGGTCCAAATAAAAATGCAAGTACTACTCAGAGCATTCACAGGGAATTAGCTCTAGGAACCTTGGAAATGCCCAGATCTGCAGATACTCAAGTCCCTTATATAAAACAGCATTGGTTTATGTACAACCCACACACACTCCTATAGAATAAAAATCATCTTTAACTTACTTATAATTCCTAAAGCAATATAGATGGTATGAAAATCATTGTAAAATAACTTTAAGTGTTTTGTACAGATTTAAATGTTCTTTGTTTCTTTTCTCTTTTGGAATATTCCCTACCTGAGTTTGTTTGGATGTACAGGTAGAGACCCCGAGCTGTACCACATAGGCGTCTGATAATGTTTACCTAAGGGCACACACATGGCTTCACTTTCTGTGTAACTTCCCATGTCCTCATTTTCTGAACTTTCTTGTTTTTGCTCTCCTTGAGATGTGCACTATTTGGGTAATAGTGATCAAATCAGGATTTTTCAATTAAGGCTTCATTTTCCTGTGATAACAATCTCATAAATGACAGTTGAGATTTCTGCTGGCCACATTCCAGCTTTGCTAAAGCAACAAATGACAGGCCACAGCAGAAACACAATAAAATAAGAGAGAAACCTGGTGGTGATTAAATTTTATTTTCACTGTTAACTGCTGTGCAATCAAAGTCCAAAATTATTAAACTAGCATATTGGTGTTTATTCCTTTTATAGCATCAGTAATATACTGTGCTATGTTCATATCATCTGTGGAGTCAGCTATATTATGTACAAATAGCTACCTGACTAAGAATCTTTCTTACAACTGTCTCTTAAAATAAGAGATGAATATTAATTTTCAATAACTAACAAACTAGTTATGCTAAATTTTAGCACATTATTGGGGACAAGCATTGTTCTTAGTTTGTACAACAAATCCTCTACTTCCTCCCTTCCTCCTCTTCTTTTGCAATTTTGTTAGTTTATTTCTATATCGAAAGGATGCAATATATATTAAGGAGAATCTGGGCTCATCCACAGAAATAGGTTGATCTTAAATTTTCCTGAAAAGCAGACCCTGGTTTGCAAATAATGTTTGGAAGCAGTGGCAGGATGTGTTGAGTATTTTGCTTCAAAATTTTGATTGAAAATGAAGGACTTTATTAAATAATACATTTTCCTGGCACAGTCAAACACCTGGATTCAGATAGATTGAATTCAAGCCTTTAAAAAATTGTTTTGTGCTCTCTGTCAAAAATATTAAAGCAGTTCAGTAAGTGGGTTGCAGGCACACAGTCTGTGTTGTGTTTTTTTCAAACCAGTGGCCCCTGAGTATATCTGACAGAAAACACATAGTAGGAATCCCACACTTTGTATTTTAGTTCTCCAAAAGTTGTATTTCCTAAAACTTGTTCCATCTAGTATTCTAAATGTCTTCTTAACATGTAGCTTGAGAAGATCTTCTCAAGTACTCCATATCAGTTTCTATCAGTGCTTAATAGATCTTTAAAAGGCAATTTGTGTTATTTACAAAAGTCTTTTTGTTTGTTGTTGTTGTTTTAGTTTTTTGAGTCAAGGTTTCTCTGTGTATCTTTGGCTGTCCCGCAACTCAATCTGTAGACCATGTTGGCTTTGAATACATAGAGATCTGCCTGCCTTTGCCTTGGGAATGCTGGGATTAAAGGCGTGCATCAACATGCCCACTTACAGAAAGTTTTTGTGATGACTTTAAAGGTGCCAATAACCAGGCTATCCCCTTTCAATATATGTTCTTAAGGAAATATTTACCAATTAGAAAAGAGAAATGTTAATTATCTACACAACAAAAAAATGTTCATCAAGATTAGGATTTTTTTCATAGACTGAAGCTGTAACAAGCACCACTAAATGATTATTTTAGGACAATATATACTGTTAATTCAAAGTGAGTTAATAGAACTAAGTGAAGCAGAACTAAATAAAGAAAGCAGATGACAAAATTGATTCCAAATTTTTGTTAAAAAACAAATCTTTACACACAACAGAAGAGCAGAAAGGAAAAGGGATATAGTTGAAGGAGAAGATGAGGAAAATATAAAAATGTATTCAGCAATGGTGAACTGAATGGATATCTCACATAGGAGTTTTATCTCTCTAATTACATGTATAAGCATATATTATATTTATGATTAGAAAAAGATTGTTTTAAAATTCTGATAGGTTTACTGACTTCTATGGCGTGGATATTAAATGTTTTCTGAAAACCCAGGTGGTAAAACCTTGTTTGGTTCCCAACCTGGTACCATGGGATGTCCTGGAACCTTTAGGAATTGGAATCTAATGAGAGGTATTAGGGTGTTGGGTATTGCTTTAGAGAGAGCAGTGGAATCTTTTTCCTTCTTCCAGTCTTTTGCCTTTTGGCCATGAAGTGGTTTTGTTTCATCCCCACTGTGATCTACTGCCTCTTCATAGGCTTTCAAGCTGGGATGGTAGTAGTGGTGGTGGTTTGTTATAGATTAGAATGTCCCAAATTATGAACCACAGTAAATCTTTTCTCTTTATAACTTGAGTATCTCAGGATTATTTTTAAAACTAGAGGTAGGGAGTTGACACTTGACATTTCCAGCAAGCTGTATATTATAGGAGGAGTTTCTCTGTGTCCTGATAGAGGCTTCCAAATAATCACACAGAGACTTATTATTAATTATAATTGATTGATCAATAGCTCAGGCTTATTACTAACTAGCTCTTACATTCAAAATTAACCAATATTTCTTATCTAAGTTCTGTCATGTGGCTTGGTGCTTTTTCTCAGTACAGCAAGTTGATCTTCTCTCTGTGTCCTCTTTGTTCTCTGTTTCCTCCCCTTTCTCCTCATACTCTCTTTTTGTCTACAAATCTTGCCTAACTTCTACTTGTCCAGCAATTTGCCAGTCAGTTTCTTTATTAACCCAACCACAGTGGCATATATTCACACAGTGTAAAGGAGTATTACACAATATTTTAAAATAACATTTATAGTAGTAGACCATGAAGGTTTCAGTGGGTTCTGTATTTGAAAATGAAAATGTGAAATAAACCGAGGTTTATTATCACTCAAGATAACATCTATGCTATTTTAACTATTTCAGGGAAGAGTAAATTAAAGAAAGGATAGAAGAGTACTGGTTGAAGCAGGTAACTTAGTGTGCTGTGAGTTTGCCTGTCATTTCATCCTAAAGATTTTAGGATGAAAAAGGTAGCATTATAATGCCTGATATCATCTCTTCAAAAATAAATTGTGTATAAAAACAAAAGCACCTTGAGGGGAAGGCCGGGGTAATAAGGCATAGAGGCTCAGGACTGGGGTAGTTTCTTGAAACTGCTACTTTGTCACAAAGGTTACGAAACTGATGTTTTTGTAAGGTCATCTTCTCACTTTGCTAAACAATAGAAGCACTATTTCATAAGGGTCAACGTTGAAACCATTCATATTGTTTAACATGAGATAAAGTTATTATGACTAGAATGGCTATCATAATTTACTAAGTTACCAAACTGTGTTAAACCTATAGGGATAGTTTTTAAGACAGATCTTTAAACTCAGCAAACTACTAGAAATACAAAGGCTGAGGTCTGGTTGCTAACACCAAGTAATAAGTTTCAAGTCCTATACAGGGGGGTTGAGGAGTTGAACCTATTCCTTTCCCCTGATAGTTGAAGGGAGGGATGAATGAACAATGTGAATTTTCAAAATGAGTGATCTGATGTAGAATTTATAACTGCTAGGTCAAATACTTTTTAAGTTTTACCTATTTATGTATAATCTGGTGTCATTGTTCCTAAGTCACTCAAAAGGTCTCCAGTCACTCAGTCCTAACAAGGACCTGGGTGGTCTGTGGAGCATTTTTGTATAGCAAGAAGAAGCACTAGGACCTTTCAGAAAAGAAACTCTCAAACTCCCACAGGAGAAAACGTGGGGTTCAGAGGTCACATGCCAATTTCATTTTGCCTAGTAGCCAAGAATTAACCTAGCCATAGTAGGTTTCAAGTTTGCATGTATTCCTCCCAATCTTTCCTGTGCCCAATGAATTCCATGCTCATTTATATTTATTATTATTACAGTATATAGGTGTTTGTTTTGTTTTTGGGGTTTTTTTTTCAAGACAAGGATTCTCACTGTAGCCTTGGCTAACGCAGAACTCTCCCTGTAGAAAAGGTTGGCCTTGAACTCATAGAGATCTGCCTGCCTCTGCCTCCCAAATGCTGGGATTATAGGCGTGTGCCACCACTGCTAGACTGTTACTTATTATAGTAATGACAGAAGATGTGGAGAACACTATCTTAGAGCTCTCTGGGGTTGGGTGAACAGAGAAGAATTTGCAGCAAACTTCAGCTGCTTTTGCAAGCCATCCAACAACATCCCATTTGAGAAGGAAAAGAGATCAAACATTCTTCTTTCCGAAGAGCTGAAAGTCCATTATGGGCCAGAGCTGATGACGAGGTTCCTGCTTTGCTTGCCTAGGCAATCGTATTATCTTCTCCATTAGAATGTTTGTAAGAGCAGACAGAACCTGTGTAGTGGATGAAAGGGATGTGTCCTATAGATAATCTTTGGAGATTCATCCAAACATACAAACCAAAGCTCCAACTGCTGGGGAGAAAAGAAAATCCCAGAAGACAGACAGACAGAAACAGACAGACAGGAAAATCGGCAATGAAATTAGAGCTGCAGCCCTTGCTGATTTGGGTTTTGGAAGACCTTTTATTTCTTACTGTAAAATTATCACACATTTACTTATTTATTTAGTGTGTATGTGTCTCTGTGTGTATGGGAGCACAGAGCATATGTATGTGTCTGTGCAGGCTGAGTCCTGAAGACAGTGATGGCATGCACTCCTAACCACTGATGCATATCTTCAGGATTCTGAGGGACCTTTTCAACAAAGACTTTTAACTGAAAGTCCAATTCTACCATCAATACAAAACCAGGGTGAGTTAGATCTCTCTCTCTCTCTCTCTCTCTCTCTCTCTCTGTGTGTGTGTGTGTGTGTGTGTGTGTGTGTGTTTGTGCATGTGTCAGAAGTCATATGGGGTTAAGAAGAATGTCAGCCTAGAAGGAAAGGATTATAAAATCATCAAAATTTGAGGGTTTGATATGCTGATGCAATATCTTTAATCCCAGCCAGGATTGCATTATGAGACCTGATCTCAAAACCAACCAATCATCCAACCAAACCAAACAAACAAACAAAGAAAAAAAACCCCAAACATAAACAAATACAAAAAATCTCAAAATTTGAAGTAGATCACACAGTTATTGGTTTTTCCAGAACAAGAACAAAGCTTTGTTTGGGAATTCAGTGTTGATTTTCCCAGCAGTTAACCCCTCCTTTTCAGCATGACTGATTCTCACCAAAACCAAATGCACAGAACAGCAAGAAGAAAACCGTGACAACAGTCCTGCATTCTCCTGCTCTTTCCTGTATGTGTTTGATAGAAACAGGATTCTGCCGGCCAGAAGAGGATGCACTCTCACCAGTTTCTCTGGATGCAGCTCATAACAGGAAAAGGGAAAATAGTGGCTTGTGAAGAAAATCAGAGAGGCCAAAGATCTAGGCTTCTTTCTATTTTCCATAGTAATGGGCTTCTTCTGTGTCTACTTGTTGCTGAGCACTGACCTCTAATTTCGACAATACCCATCTTCATAAGACCATCTGTGTCTGCTTGCAAAGGATCCTCACAATTGGGTTTGTTGACTGTTGACATTCTGTCATAGGAAGAAGCAGGGAGGTCACTGGACCCTCGCCTGAGTGTGCAGCTACTCCTTCCAGTCAGTATTATGCCAGTCTGTCCTAATTGCACATGACCTTATAGTTTCTTGGAGAGACTGAAGTACATCAGCTGGGGGACAACAAGGAGAAGGGGGTTTCATCTGTTGTTACGGTTACGCTGTCATCCTTGCAGGGTGGAAACTTTTCAGTGAAGCTACATTGGGGTCACTTGTGCACCTGACGGTAGCCCTTCACCCATGCTCTGTAAGTAAGCTCAATACAGTCATTGGTTTCCGAGGGGGAGCTATGGTGTGTCGGAAGTTTGTGTTGTTATTAAGACCTTAAAGGAAGGAGATAGATTACCTTGGCTCCTGCTGCCAGGGAGAAAATTCTTACAAGGTTTTTCTGTGGCTTGAAATCCTTCATGAGTGTTGTTTGGGCCTGAGCTGCGTAACATGTGTGAGAAACTCTTAGATTAGACCTTACCTTGGGTGTTTGCCTGTGGGTGTTTAAATGAGCCGAGTGAAGACCAGGCTGGAAGTGGGACCCCAGTAAGGATTGGAGGCTCTTTAGGCTCTTGTGGGGAGAGCCAAGTGTCTGAGAGATGACATCATCATGGCTTCTGGGTCACTGAGAAAAATGGGTTGAGAAGGCAACACCTAGGGACCAGGGGAAACACACGGTACTGAGTATGTGACATGTGACGTTCTGCTAGTCGGAGTCAGTGCGTGTCACAAGGAACAAAAAGGACACTGGGGCATCACCACCTGCTGCCAATTGTGATACTTCTGTGGAGCTGCCAGCTATTTAAGACGCTGGAAACAGACAACGGCTGTCTTTGGTCAGATGAACGGATTTCTGAGGAATAGAAAAGATAGTTGATTTTGTTCAGAAACATTGTGTAGCATCAAGTTTTCTAAATGATGTTTTTCAGATTTTACAAATGACAAGCTGATATTTTATCTTGAAGATAGTCAATGCAAGTTTAGCAAATAATTAAACAATAGGGATTTTAAAAATTCAATATTTATATGTCAATTGCTATTGCTTCTCTTTCAGGGGTTCAGAGTTTGATTCCCGATACCTGTATAGCAGCTCTCAAATATCTGTATCTCTAATTCCAGAGATTCTGATAAACTCTTCTGGCCTATGAAGACATGAAGCTCTCAAGTGTGCACAGACAGGCAGGCAAGATATTTAAACATAAAAATTAAGTTAAAAAGATATTAATTTAATGCATCAAGAACTTAATCTTTATTAAACTATACATTATTTTCTGATTCAACACTGCAGACATACAACTATAGTTACTATCCTTTTGAAAAGGAAGTGGGCAGGCACAGCGAGGGTATTACCCTGAAGGACATTTGATATGGTAGTCTTGGGCATTGGGCAGGGACGAATTCTAAACCGAGGCTTCTTATGTAAGATCAGTGAGATCTCTGAGGTGCTGTGCTCTTCCCTATTAGGAGGATAAATGTAGGGATTGCTGAGAGGACTAAATGAGATAATTCATAATTTTACAGTAAACCAGGCCTGGAATAGAAAGCACTTAATAGATATTGCAATAAAAATAGAACGTATACCAACAACAAAATAAAATATAACATTAACTATATATACATGGATTCTCTTAAACAGAACTCTGTTGAGAAATAATGAGAGTTGGATAAGGAACCGGACTGATGTGGGGGAAAACTACATTTCCCAGTAGGCTGTGGAGAGGGACTGTTTTCTTTTATTTCCGGGTATGTCATGTGACTTTCGGACTGCGCTATGGCGGAAGCAGAGGAGCAGGTAAACGCTGGCCGAGCTAGTTCGGGGCAGCAGGGACTTGGAGACACGAGTGAGGGTTTTTGGGGCGCAGAGGGCCGGAGACAAGGCGGTCGTGGCCGAATTAGTTGGAGCGGCCCCTCCTCTCGGGTGTAGAGCCTTGCACACCCCCGCCATCCGAGCCGGCCTAGCCTCGGTTCTGCCCTTCTGCTTTAAATTACGTGGAGTTTTTTGAATGAGACAAGTCGTGTGGGCTATGCAATGCTTAGGGGATTATCCCTGTTGCTGGCGATACTTAGATGGCAACGTCCAACCTGCAGCTCCGAAGGTAGCTCTGAGGTGTTGAGTAGAAATTACTGCCCTGTTTTCATACAGTCGCTCTGATAGCCGTACATTAGGGCAAAGAAAAAAAAAAAAAACAAAACTGAATGAAACTGACAAAATAGAAGACTTTAAGGCCAGACCTTGGAAGAGACCCTTTAAGTTTCCGTTTCTAGTGTCACTTCAGTTTGACATAAATAATATTTTCCCCATTTAAATTAAATAGCCCGTCTACCATTTTCTGTGATGCTCCTTAAGAAGTGATGGCGATGAACTGCTTACTGTCGTAAGAGACATTGACTTGTAGTAGACTTTTTACCATTCACATCGTACTTATTTTATGTATGCCAAAAGTTAAGGACTTTGAGTAGGAAGAATCTGGGTTTGGGATTGTGTTGGCAAGAGCCTCTTAGCCATTATTTGTGCAAACTGTCTCTTGCACTGAAGGTCAAAGGGAAACAGAACTTGCCTTCACAGCTGGCCTTACTCAGTTTGACTTCTGCGAGAGGGCTTTTCACATAGGGCATTTCTGTTTCTGTTGAAACATAGTTGTGGTTTTGTAGAAAAGCAAAAGTCCAAGTTCGTTAAGTTCTTAGATTATATCCAGTGTGGTCGAACGGAGTACTCCTTATTTCCCCACTCATGCAGAAGAGGAGTTTGACAAAGCTGTCTGATGTTCGAAATTAGAAAATCAGGTAGATAATAAGATGTTTCCCATTTCTACAGTGCTTCCAAGTTTAAAAAGCCCCCTTCACAGGACAGTTGGTCATTCCAAAATAATTCTGTGAGGTAAATGTTTATTCTGGTGTAGAAGTCATATAATGCTTCCATGTCTCAAACCTTTTCATCCCAAACTGCGGTAAAACAGTGTGGGATTACTCAACAGGGCTATGTGAGCCACCCCCTTCCCACTGCTCTCTGACTTCATTTCCTACCACGATCCCCCACCACGAACCTCCACTTCTGCCACGGTCTCACAGTGCCTGTCTTGTAGTTCTCCACACAAGCCAGGCTCACTGGCCCTTTTCAGGACTTATGCTGTCTATAGCACTTTCCCCTACATTTTCCTCATGCCTCTGTGGAATTTTGTTTTCCGACTGAGAGTTCCTGCTCATTCTTGGAGACCACCTTCTGATATTATTCTGTGTAATATTCATGTCTTAATATTTTTATTTTTCTTGTACATTTTCACTTTTGCATGCCACATGGTAAGAATATATTCACTACTAATGACCAATATTGGAATATTGCTTTGATACTTAGTATATTATTGGATTTTACAAATAAATGGATTGAAATTTATTTCGAATTTTCTGATGCTTACATCAGTAATATTTTAGTTTCATGTCTCCAAAGGTCACATTTTTTCACTAGGTCACTTTGCTTTTTAAAGTATGCCAAAGAACTTAAATCTAAGTATAATATATTCACACACACACACACACACACACACACACACACACGATCTTTGTGAAGTAAAATTAGCCCTTACCGTCTTGATGCTTGATGGTTTTCCTTGTAGCCCTTATTCCTCCTGTGTTGTTAAACAGCCACTGTCCTATTAGGAAGAGCATTTCTTCCCAACTGTATCAGTGTAGCCTTAAGAGAGACGGGTAGTCTATTGTCTGTTACAGAAAGAAGCATTCATAGATTGTTAATGATTTCATAAAAAATTATGATTCCTTAAAATAAAATAAATAAATAATTGTACTCATATTATTAGTCCTTTGAAGATTAAACAAGAGCAGATTTTTCTTATTTCCTGGATTGGTACATTTTGCACGTACAGTAAGAAGCCACTATAATCTGATAGTAGGCCTTCGTAAACAGGTTTTTAGTGACAAAGCACACAAACATCAAGTAAGTAAATGTGCTTATATTTTGCCACCTTGAATATTTTTGGAAATCATGGCATCCTTTTTTCTTCCTCCTGAGTACTTTAGGAGTTGACATGTGTATTAAGTGAACTACAATACAAATCACAGAGAGGGGCAAAGCATATTCTTGGTTCCCTGTTCCCTGTTCCCTTCCTCGGTGACTAGCACAAGTGTAAACCCACTGACTTACCTTACCTGCCTGCGGTGTTATTTGATGATTGTCTCACCTTTAATTTTATGTCGAGCCAAAAGGGTGATGTCTGTACTGAGTTTACATACTATATAAAAAGCCACGGTTTAAAGCTAAAATCACTGCTTAAGTATGGGTAAACAGATGTCTTTAAGTCATGATGGAAGCCTTGATTTTGCTGAATATAGAAAAAAGTACTCTGTAAAAAGTAACATTTGTGTTTTATAGTTCATAGAAAGCTAATAGCCAGAGTTCTGCCCAGAATTCTTGTAACCAGCAGTTTTGCTTAGTTCTGGAACGATTTATAGGTGACTTTCATAGTCACAGATGCCCAACAGTGTTTGTCTCGACCTCTCATGAATAACACTCTGCTTGAAGTCTGGTGGGTGTATTTGTCTCCTGCAGATTGCTGAGTCCTCAGAATGTGGGCTATAGCTTCCTCATGTCTGTATCTCCCCAAGAGCTAGTGGTTTCCAAACCCTAAGTGAGGAAATGAATCTAGTAGGAGGAGAACACTTATAATTGTCACGTTGTAAATTCTGTTCAGTAGAGTGTATGGGAAACCGTTGTGTCATATTTAACGTGTTGTGAGGTTACTCATTCAGGTGTAATATGGACCACATTCTCCACATTTCTTCCTCTTAACCTTCCCGCACTTTCATCCTCCCCACTCAGCCACAAAATTAGCCATCTGTGTTTTGGCTGTTGGAGAGAGTTTTTATTTTGATTTCCACTACTGCATCTTAGAAATTAGGGGAGTTCCATCCTTATTTCAGGTTATTAGATGATACAGACTCTGCTTATGAATATCTCCATGCATAAAAAAAATAAAAATCAGGTTTGTATATACTTCAGTGCCTCCATTTTCTTGCCCGTTAATTTATTCTCTAAGACTTGTTAGGAAATAAATTTATTAAAGTGATGAGGATGAAATAGTTAACTTATAAATAACACAAAGATTACTGTCCAGATCAGGCTTGGCCAGGGCAACCAAGGTTGGGCTGGTCAGGAAAGTGAATGTTTAGAAATAGCTAGTGCTATTTTCACATTTAAATCTCAGGTTGGTGCTAATTTAGGGTTTACGACAGAGAAGGCCATGTTGAAGAAGTAGGACACCTTCCCCACTGAGTTCCAGAGATAATATTTGAAGCTATAAAACATAAGGATCTTTGTGGAGCTGAGCCAGGGCTAGGAGGAGGGAATACCCTAAGGAAAATCTCACTGGGGATCACAACCTCCAGGCAGGTGCCCATGACCTAAGTGAGCTGGAAGTGATGTTGAGGGGAACAGCATCCTCCATCCTGGCGTTGCTGCGCAGCTCCAACAGAGGTTAGGCAGAAATACTGATACTGTGTAGGTGTAATGTGATTTTTTTTATTTTTTATGGATTATTTAACTTTATTTTTATGTGCATTGGTGTGAAGGTGTCAGATCCCCTGGATCTTCAAACAGTTGTGAGCTGCCATGTGGGTGCTGGGAATTGAACCCGGGTCCTCTGGAAGAGCAGTCAGTGCTCTTAACCACTGAGCCATCTCTCCAGCCCTGTGTAATGTGATTTTTATGAAGTTGGAAATTCAGATTTTTCTGAAAAACCTCATCTAGGTATAGCAACACATCTGTAGGTCACACCTAAATCCTATCTGTCATTTTGCTGCTTCTAGCGTGTAGACACAAGCATGTGGTTCTCAGTTGTAGCTTACTTAGCTTGGCTAGAGGGGTTTAGATTTGTGGAGGGGCTGGAGAGAATGGAAGTCTCCTGGTGCCAGAAATCACTCTTTATCTGTCTGCCTTGCTGGGGAGTCAGGTCTGGTCTAGTCTGGGCTTGGGAGACCAGTGCTGGTTCTTTGAGGATGGCAGTTATCAGTCTGATCTGTGCTTTGGGCAGCTGATGAGTGTCTCAGGGCCAACAGACATCCTAGGGGAAATTCTTCAGATAGATGATTGGCATTCGAGCGATTGCTTTGAGAAAGAAAGGTAAATTACTGAATTAATTGTTAAGCTCGCTGCCTAGAATTTGAGTGACTGTACATTTATTTATATCGGTGGATATCTTCCAGTCCAACACCTTTACCCCAGCCAAAACAGCATTCAGTTTTTAGTTGGACATGAAGTTCATCAATTCAGTAATTTTTAAGTTTGTGATTCAGTTAAAGTATATTTAAGTTGCTGTGCAGCCATCACAACCATACCTCGTGGTGGAGTTTTTTACACACTGAAACCTTACCTACTAATAACTTCCTATCCCCACATTGCTCTGATAGTCTCTATTTTTCTTCATTATATACATAAAATCATACATTACTTGTGGATTGTTTTGGTGAGTTTGACTTATATTACATAGGAACAATACCGTTTAGCTTATGTTTTCTTGATGCAAATAGATTTCTTGAGGCTAAAAATGTTGAAAATCATGCAGTCTTCAATGGCAACCTTGCTCATGGTTTAGTCTTGTTTCTTGGGTTTGCATTCTTATGCCTTTCTGTTTACTTCTTTGTCTGTAGAACTATTAAGTAGTAGGATTGGTCAAAGAAACTGCTAAGCACCCATTCTGGGCTCATACCTGAGGTCTATCATGTATTGGTTTCATAACGTGGATGGGAGTATAGATGTGTTGAGGCCAGACCTCTGGTCAGGTAGCCTGTGCTAATGCTGACGGTGGGTCTTACAGGGCCCTGAATGTTCTCAGCCGGCGCGAAACTCTCAGGCTCTGGCACTGCATTATTTCTGGTGTGGAACAAGTATGACATTGGATTGTGAGGTCTGGACTTCTATTGATGATTTATGTTGTTTTCATGAGGCACGTGCGCCTCCCCCATTTACCAAATAGGTATATTTGAGTGGATGCCACATTAAAAAATATTCTTAGGTTTAATGTAATTTTCTGGAAGAGTAGCCAAGTATGTTTTCAGCACTCTGAATGTGGAAAATCGGAATCTAGACACAGCAATGACAACATTGCTTTGCTAGTGCTGTTGAATATTCAGGGAACTCGGATCAGAGATATTTTGGAAACCATTAAATTCAGACTCTGTACTTCATTATTCTGTCCTGAGGGGTTAGAAATGTTTAAATGCTGAATTATAGACATACAGATGGTAAAACATTTAGAATTATGAGTGGATTATGATAGATGGTCAGTAACAAAGTCAGACTAGAAAGTATAAAAATGTATAAAAGCCAATTTCTGCTGCATGTCTAAGTAAGCAGCATGATGTTATGAGATGTGTGTGTGTGAATATAGAGGTTACCTCACTGAAGCATGAGGATCCTCATTCCTTCTCAGAACTGTCCATTTTCCCACAACTAATCTGCTCTTTGCAAAAAATCCTTACAATTCATTGACTATATCCATAGCAGCTGTGGCCCTTATTTTGTACCTGAGCTCTTTAGAATACTTATTCCCGCATATCTGCTGCTTTGTGTGCCGTGACCTGTATTAAGCCATTTCCACACACCCCTGTGGTTAATAGCTACAGCTTTATTATGTTTGCCCATTTGACATTTCCCCCTTTCTATTACGCAGATAAGGAGATAATGCAACAACAGTCCCTTCGCAGCTCCCCTCATCCCTTGTCCTTCTGGGAAAAGCTATTCTACAGTTATCTGAAGTGATAGAGTGGCTTTGATTAGCATTTCCGCAATTAGACAGTCTGAGCACCTGTGAATGTGCCAGTTGTCCATTTTAAATGTCTTTTTTGGAGAAGTGTTTATTTAGGACCTGTGTTTAATTAGGGTCTATGTTTTCTTGCTGTTGAGTTGTATGTATTCTTTGCAGATGTGAGATATGCAGATGAGTCCTTTGGGCTGACAAATATTTTTTTTTTCTGCAGCCCATAGGCTGCCTTTATATATTATTTGCTTTGCTATGCAGAAGGCTTTTTAGTTTGATGCAGTGGCATTTATTTATTTCTGCATCTGTATCCTTAGATTTTTGTGAGATAGCCAAGAAACCAATGCCAAGGCTAATGTCAAGTAAGGCTTCTGTATGGAGCTTCAGGGTATTATAGTTTAACTTCGGGCGTTGCGTCCATTTTGAGTTGCTTTCATTCTTATAAATGTAGAGACCTAGTTCTTTCAGCATCATTATAAATGATGAGCCCTTTCCCATTGTGTTTTCTTAGGACACTTGTGGGAAATTAGCTAGTGCTGCTTACTTGGACTATTTCTGGCCTCTGTTCTGTTTGAATAGTGACTTAATTTTAAAAGTGGAATGTGTAGAAGAGATAGATTAAGATGCGAAGAGGACTAACACCAAGAACTGGGTGGCGAGTGCAGAGGAGAAGTGGTTTAGAAGGGTCGGTGGGATACTTCCCGTTAACCTTGTGGACAACTGTCACATGGTAGGAAAGCTGGATTCTCTTTTCTTTTTTTTTTCTTTTCTTTTTGGTGTGTGTGTGTGTGTGTGTGTGTGTGTGTGTGTGAGAGAGAGAGAGAGAGAGAGAGAGAGAGAGAGACTTGCAGATGTAAGACTATCCAGTTGTTTTGGAGGATTGCAGCTTCAGACTGTTGAGAGTTCTGAGATTCTGAGTCCCATTAAGTCAAACAAACGGCATGTTAAGACTGAAACTTCCTCTAGAAGTTACCTGTCTCCTCCCAAGCTTTTATTGTTTTTTGACATACAAAGTAAAGCTGCTTTTGAGCACCAGATTTACATTTATCTTGCTATCCGTGTTGAATTGAATATAATGTGCATCTGATTTTCTTTAAAATATCCTTTTTTTTCCTTAAAAATACGTTATATCTGGGATGTCCTTATCCCACTTCTTCTGTGGTTCTCTTTGTTTGCCTCATGGATTCTAAAATGCTTACATTTGGTGTCAGCATATTAGCTGTAACTTTTTATTGCTATTGATATCTATAAGTACGTTAAGTAAATCTTCATTTTGCTGACCTCTTTGAGGATGCGTGGCATCAGCAGATTCTCTCTTTCGGTGGACAGGTGAGAGATTAGCGGGATCAAGTCCATTTTTTCCCTTTTTGCTTTGTTTCCTCCCGAGCAGCAAGATTCATTGTGCAGCAAGAAGGGAACTGTGCTAAGAGGAGGAATTTGTCTGAGAGGTACTGGTTTATTAAAGGACTCAGACCACGTGTGATGAGTACCACTGTGGGAAGATTCTTTTTACGAGAACTGTTCTAGGCTTGGGGATTTAGTTTAAAAACAAGCATAGTGTCAGGTGCCTATAATCCCAGTACGGGGAAGATTAGAGAAAGGAGACTGAGAAGTTCAAGGTCATCATCAGCTTCAAGGCCAGCCTGAATGCACACACGAGTCTCAGTAAACACCCCCCCCCCCCAGAATTTCCTCTCTAAAACTTTTAGCAAGACAGTAATTTTGACTCATCAACGAAAGAGATTTCAGTCTTTAACAACTGGCTCATTTGATGTGGTTTCTTGTTCCCCTGTGTTATCAGCGAGGTTTTGCCAGGTGGATTTCCAGTGTTTAGCTTTTGCGTGTCAAGTTCCTAGGGCTATTTGTTCTGAGTTTGAAGGAGGAAAACAGAAGCTTGGAGCCCCATAATCCCCCTCCTCTGCCTGTCCCGGGCCAGCCATGGTGTGAAGTTATGGAAGGGGTGAGAGCTGGGCATGCGGCATCCTCTAAAATGTCGTTGCAAATGACTTTTCCAGCAAAGCAGGTCGGTGTGGTGATTCTTGTCCACTGCAAATGGTTTTCATTCTTCTGACCCCTCTCTCCTCTGTGCTTGCAGGAAACTGGATCTCTTGAAGAGTCTACAGATGAATCAGAGGTAAGATGGAGCTTGCACGTTTTCACTTACCTCGGCGTTATCCTGAGCCTGTGGGCAACGAAGTCTGGCATTCCCAGGGGCTGAAAGATGAGCGCTGTAAAGCAGATACTTAAGGAATAGCATGCTGGTTGTCTTTAGAATATTAAATGAATTAGCTTAAACATATATGGAGAATCAAACAGCAGTGTTTCTCTTTGTCTCCTGAGGAAAAGGCCATAACCACTCCACAATGGCTCTGGGTCTTTTCACCCGCAGCTGTGCATGCTGGAAGACCGACATAGTCTTAGAAACTGGTGCCCACCTGCTAAAGCCTGCTTGTCCTCACAGTTTTTGCTGTGGTTTTACAATGTGCATTTTTTTCTCCTGTGGTTTTTAAGATTCTGCCCAGCTCCCCACGTTTGCTAGACAAGTGCTGCAGTGCTGAGCTACACCTTCCTTCCTGATGTTTATTCATTTTCTTTTTCCATGAACATGAATGACCATATTACACCTATGTCTGTTTCCTGAATCAATGAAATTGTAGCTCATTTCTTTAAAAAGGAAACTACCTGGGAGTTTTGTTAAAGCTATTTACACAAGGGAAATACAGTTGTTCTTTTAATACTGTCACTGCTTTGAGAAACGCCTTTTCAAAGCTCTGTTGAGTTTTGAAAGAAAGGCCGAGCATAATGCAAATTAATTAGAATCTAAATTGTGTGGATGGACTAATGGGTGATATGCTTTCTTTTAATATTTCATTTCTGGAAGGCAAATGAAAATGTATCTTGCTAACCTGCAAGAAATTTCTACCAGTGTGACTGTATTTGATAATCTCTTCATCTTTTGTTGATATATATTGCATACTTGACATGGATTTTGCTTTTCTTGTGAAATGGTGGGTTTATACTTACTTCTCCAGAGACAACATATAGATGATGACAGTTTCTGGTCATAGCTCTTAACATTTCACTGTAGGATTCTTAGTACCATGAGACCCCAGGAGCCTCGTTTCTGAATTTGCTCATAGTTAGGAGATGATACCTGTTAACGTCTGATAGTGTATGGGAGAACAGTTCCCATTACCACTGTTATGCTTGGAAGTCTTAGGCGAGAACCCCAACTTCCCGAATCTCTGGTGCATAAGGCAGTGCTTGAGCCCTGTCCTAGAACTTATCTCAGACACGAAGAGGATGTCAGCAGCCACTCAGATCTAAATCTTTCCAGATCTCCTCTAGATACTAATGGAGTGCCAGCGAGAGTGGGCAAAGCATAGAGCCAGCCCTCCAGGGTAACCAGAGAGCACGGGATAATAACACGTTTGAGTGTGCCTGGGGAAAGAAATACCTAGGAAGCCAGAAGATCCACCAGGACTGAGAGGTGCAAAAAGACTGGGCAACCGGGCAGACCACACCTGCCAGTCCCTCTTAGTGGGTTTCAGCCTCTGTGCACGTGGGAAAATGTTGGCAAGGGATCTAGTAGAAACCAAGGAATGTCAAGGATGGCACTTTTTAAAGACAGGGACCAGAGGTGGCAGTGCTGGACGATGCTGCTTCTGAGCAAGAAGGGGGAGACATTCTTTATATATGTGGTGCCGAAGGGAAGCTTCAAAGTAGAAATTCAAAGTACTGAGTACTCATGACCTGATCAAGGTCTTGACCTCCTCCTTCTGTGACAAAGGTGCCGCGTGGTGAAGGAAAATACCCTGCCGTCCATCCACATAATTCAGCATCCTAGAAACAACCCCCCTGCCTTCAGGTCCTCCAGCTCCTCCTCAGGAGCGTCTACTGCTGTCCCAGGAAAGTCGGGGTGTTTAACCATAAACTGGAGGCAGCATGCATCCAGAGCTCCTATAGATTGAAAGCAGAAAGTGAGACTCCAGATTACTTGACGGCAGAACTCTGTAACATGACTCTGTCATTAGTTGGACAGGTCAGTGGCCGTTATGATTAACTGTCTTAAACTGGAAATGCAAAATTCAGAAATAGAGATGGACGGCCTGGGTGTGTGGTGGTGGTGGTGGGGCGAGTAGGGAATGAGAGCTGGCTGAAGTAATCAGAACCCAAGGGATCGCACAGAACCTGTGAGTGAGAGAAATGGCTTCCAACTCTAGACTCTTGCCATCGGCTTGCCTTCCAGCTCTGTGCTTTCTGGAATGTTGCTTAGAAAACGATTCAGCTCTTGGGTTTGTAACTTGGCTGTCCCTCATACTTCTGTGATCTGGGAGTCATGTTCAGTAATGTTCTTTTTCTTAGTTTCTCATGTGACAAATTGGTCTGTAGTGTATTTGCTTCATATGGTTGCTGTTAGGGTTAGAAAACGTCGATATTTATCACCTAGCTTCTGTTGTGTGAACTTCCTGTCGTTATTAGTGACTCTCAGCCTATGTTACATCTTCACTTGAGTCATTCCTTTGCCAACTTGTGCTTCAGCCCGAGAGGCTGGAGGCCTCTCCACTAGTTCTTTAGTAAGAAGGGTTTATCTCCCAGTTACTGGGTGAGGTAAGTTTGTGGACCAGCAAAGTACTCATCTGTTGGTGGGCAAGCTCTGGTTTCAGGCCACAGGTCAGCTTGGCAGAAATTTTCATGGATTTCTTTCTTTTCTTTTCTTTTTTTATGGAGGGAGGAAATTTCAGTGAGTACTGAAAATTCTCACCTGTGTTTAATTTTCAACTGGTTAATATACCCCTGACCCTAAAACATAGGAGTAAAACAAAAGACTGCATTAACATACAAATTGAAAGTCACAGGCTTACATTCAACCACTCTCAGGCCCTAGACGAATCACTCTGTAGGCAAACCACTCCCTGGGTGGAATCCCAAGTAATTTCCATAAAGGGAACTGGAACTTAGTTGGATCCGCAGACTTTTGCTTTAGGTAGGAACCAACTACTTCCGTATTTCAGGAGTTCAAGGTCTGGCAACTAGTCACACCTGTTGATAGTCTTGAGTGAGCAGAACTCTGATTTACATATAGGTGGGCCCTTTGTTTTAGTCAGAAGCACAATGACCTTGAATGAACTAAAAGCAGTCTCAAACTCTGACCTTTGGCCTCTTTGAGCCTCCACAATTCCTCCCTTTTTATTAATTTTAATAATGCCTGTGCTTCTGCAACAGGACAGATCATCTGTCTTGGGATGAACACTTTTCCATTTCCCAGTCTTACCCGTCTTTGGAACATGCATTCTCATGGACTCTTACCCATCATGAGTTTCTTTACTCAGTTTGAATCACTGTCTGTCCCAGGAATAGTATTTTAAGCCATCACCGAGTAGGCTGAAGAACTTTCCTTCATCCTGTTCTCCTTTCCCTCTAGATCTTATTTCTGTCAAATTTTTTTCACCCTTGAGCTTTGGAAGTCAGGCATTTGCTTTACATATTTTCATATCTGTGTTCAAGGGTTCAAACTTTCATTTTTAAGTAGAGTTTTCAACAATGTGTTGTAACAAGTTGCCTGATACTTCTATCATTTTCTGAAATTCCACATTAAATGGGTTCTTAAGTTACATGGAGAAGACTTGTTAGCAAGTTTATCTCAAGGTCTTATTTTCTTGACCTTTTTTGAGAATTTCACCTATGAGTACTTTAATTCCAAAAATCCTGGCGTGCCCCAAGCGGCCTGCCCAAGATCCCTGGACGGCCTCGCAGAGCAGCCGTGAGCCCTGCAGAGACGGCTGCCAGAGTGGTGAAGATTCTTAGTGGAGAGCAGCAGAGCGGTGGCTCATCCCAGGCAGGCTGGTCCTGCCATGCGGCCGGGAGAGCCACCCAAGCGGGCAGGTGAGCAGGCGACTGATAAAAGGCTTACAAGACACAGTAAAAAGACATAAAGCTAAACATTTATTACTTAAAGGAGAGAGAGAGAGACACGTGTGTACACACCAGGAGAGAGGACAGTAAGAAGTTTAAGATGGCAACGAGAGGTCAGAGGTCGCTGGGAGTGGGCGTGGCTTGTCCCTTAAAGGGACCAGAGACCAAAGAAATAACAAGTACTATATATATATTTCTGGCAACTAGTCACACCTGTTGATAGTCTTCAGAGCAGAACTCTGATCTACATATAGGTTTATTTACATACCTATATCACTTTCCCAAAGTCTTCCTCCTCCAGCTCTTCCTGTGTCCCCTTTAACTCCTCAAATTCGTGACCTCTTCTTTAATTACTGTTGTTATATATATGATCGCTATGTGTATGTAGAAATACATCCTACTGAGTCCATTCTTTTTAGCACTGCTCTATGTATATGTGTTTAAGGCTGATCACTTAGAATTAGACAATGTACCAGAGAACAAGATAGTTCCAAGCATGTGACAGTGACACTTATAACTCTGCTCCTAACCAACAACCATCTAGTTTACTTAAGTCCTGTTTAGTAGGGTAGAATTCATGCCTGGTACAGTAAACCAAGCCTACTACTCAAGTCTGGTGAAATAAGTCATAGACTCTAGATGACAACATACTATGTCCACTTTCAACTACTATAATCACTAACTGCATTGTACAGGCCTATCCTTCTATCCTTATACACAGATAAGTGTAGTTCTCAGTCCTCAGCAAGCTCTTGTTTTAATAAATATCTGAGAAAGGAACACTGTCTTCTATTGTGTGTGATTTTTATTAATTTTGAAAAGTGAAACTAAATGAAAAGAGTTTGACAAGGCAGGGTTGATACAATTGGGAGTTACACTAGGTGACTAAGGACCAGAAATGAAATTTTATGAATTAAAATATTTGTTAAAAACCAACACATGTCTTCAAAAACCAAAAACCAAACCAAACCAAAAACCCTTAACATATTAGTTTTTTTTTTAATTTTTAAACTTACTTATATTTTTTATGTGTGAGTGATCTGCATGTACACTTGCAGGCCAGAAGATGGCACGGGTTGTCATTACAGATGCTTGTGAGCCACCTTGTGGTTGCTGGGAGTTGAACTCAGGACCTCTGGAAGAACAGCTACTGCTCTTAATCACTGAGGCATCTCTGCAGCCCGCAACACATCAGTTTTAAGAGGACATCCAAGGACAGAGAAGAGCATCATATGTGGGCTGAAACACTGGGGCCTGCTGTGTATGAGTGAAGGATCCATTAGCCTTGTACAGTTTATACAAGCAGCTGAATCTAAGTTTTGACTGATTTTGTCTGTAGTGCATTCCATTGAGGCAAGCATTCAAGTACATATTTTGCATCTCTCAGTCCCTGGCCAAGGTATCTAATAACAGAATGGCTAATTATGGTCACCTTTATTTTTATAGTTTTTGCTCCTATTATTAAAAAACATATTTTCTAAACATGGTGACTTTGATGCAGTTTAGCTTCTTCACAGTTCTGAGGCCTGCAAACTGTAAACATATTACCAGTTTAGTAAGTTAAATATATTAAATTTTTAGTATTAAACATTAAAATTAAAATGAATTGACTGCTGAAGCTATTCAATAATATGGTGAGTGAGAAATTAATCTTAAAATGAAATCAGCTTCTAGGAATTTCAGCCGTATGGAGAGCTCCCTTTTAGTTTTGTTGAAGTGAAAACCAGTCATTGTAAGAAATTAGGAGAAGTTATTTTTAAATCGGAAAATTCACCCCACAAAATCATTTATCTTACGTTGTAGACAGAGATTCTGAATCATTTATTGATAATTAAATTGATTTTTAAACTCATTAATTATAATACACAGGTTTCTAACAACTAGTACCTACGGTAGTAATTACCCTGCTCTGGGTTGATTGCTGTGGAAAACAGAGCTTAGACTTATAGTTTTCTATTTTTCTAGGTAACCCGTGGTTTAAACATCTATTCTTTTATTTAAGGGGCTATTAATATTAACAGGCTCTGCTGATTATTACATCATTAAGGCATGGATAAACATCCCTTTGAAGCAAATATTATAAATATTATCCCTTTAGAGACTTGTATAATTTTCTGGATGTAAGCTTTTCACTTGGTTATTTCTGACATTTGTTATAGATTAAAAAGATAAACATGGTATAATAGACCTTTGAATGGGATTTATAATTTCACTGCTTGGAAGAAAAATTATTTCAGACAGTTCAAGATTGACTTATTGATCACTCAAATTTTTATTGAATACTAGGATTCTACAGTGTACTAGTGTTTGACGAAGAAGGTGGACAATAAACAAGACTACTTATTAGGATATGTCAGATTCAGAAGCATTGCAGGTGGGGAAGATAAAGGTGGAGTTGGGGGGGTAGCTGTGATCAGAGTGTATTGTGTAGAAATGATTTTCATTTAAAAAAGAGACAACATTAACTGAGGAGAATGTTGAACAGCCTGAGGGGTTGATGGTTTACCTCTCATTGTTAGAGATGGTTTTCCTGGTAGGATGACTTTGTGTGGACGGTGTAAAGCTGGGGCCTTA
This sequence comes from Myodes glareolus, assembly GCF_982192425.1. NCBI lineage: Eukaryota > Metazoa > Chordata > Mammalia > Rodentia > Cricetidae > Myodes > Myodes glareolus. The sequence goes on from NC_142039.1 coordinate 36,865,602, forward strand.
AGAGTAACCTTTGTCAAGCAGAGACAGTAGTTGCCCCAGCCACTGACTCAGAATAAGAATTGTTTGATTCTTGGATTGTATTCACTAGGTAGAAAGGATTAAGAAGCAAATGAGAACTGTTTAGTTTAGTTTTGGCTTTGGGCATATAGCCTACTAATTTTAGCCTTCTGCTTTTACTGTTAGTCTAGTAGCAGAAAGAATATTCCTCGAGAGATATTTCTTTCCTTATCCCCAGAGCCTGTGAAGATGACATATTGCAGAACAAGGAGTTAAGGTCGCCAGTCAGCTCACTTTGAGATACGGAGATTCCTTGGAGCACGTGGGCAGGACCAGTGTGATCCTAACAGATTTTACAGATGAAACAGAAAGCCAGGAGAGACCATGGTGTGGTGTTGTGTGGTGTGGTGTGGTGTGGTATATAGTGTGTGTGGTATGTGCTGTGTTGTGTGATATGGAATGGTGTGGTATGGTCTGTGGTGTGGTGTAGTATGTGTCATGGTCTGGTATAGGGATATGATGTGGTGTGTGGTGTGGTATGGTGTTGTGTGTGGTATGTTGTGGTGTGATGTGGCATGGCATGGTATAGTATGTATATGAAGTGACTCTGCCTGCCTTTGAAGTTAGGAAACTTAAGTAACTTCCAGAACCTGGGAAAGGCAGAGGAAAGGGTTTTTTCCTCTTGCCTCTAGAAGAATCTTTCCCAGGGCTGTTTGCTGTGGACTTTCTGCTACAGAATTGTAACACAGATGTGCATCATTTAAAGTAACAATATTTGTGATCATGCTTTAAAGTAGTGATAGGAAATGAGTGCATTGAATAATTTGATCGAATGACCTCGACTCTATAGTTCTTCACGGGTCTTATTTTATAGTTTAGGGAGTGAGATATATCCAGGCAAAGGAAAACATACTGGAAGCACATTGCATTTAAACTAGACATCCTAGATGTCATGGGAGCTGTTTGTAAAGATATGCGTATCTTTATGATGACTCTTCTCAAATATTTTTTAATTAATAATTTCACTTGACAGTTGGGGTCCAAATTTGCTTTATAGAGGCTTGAAAGATCTTTTCTCTGTAAACCAAGCTCACTATGAGAAATTTGTATAGTTCTATGGTTCTTTTCATCCCATGGTGATATTTTGTTTACAGATATAGAGATTCCCATGTACCTGTTCTGTTTCTTAACTTTGGAATGTGAGTGGTTCCTTCAACAGTCTCAGAGGACTGATTGATTTCCTTGTACAGTGTCAGAGAGAGACTGGAGAGGGGCCGCCACTGAGAGAGCTTGAGATTTTGGGCCCTTACCATTATTCTCGGCATCAAGGAACTGGGAAGTTTTGGAGTTTTGGCTTTGTGATAGGCATCTGGGAGAGGCTCTTGGATAATCTGTGGGAGACAGCAGTACCTCCTCTTCCTATTGGCCAGACTCACACTTAACTATGTTTGAGAACTTTTGTTTCTCCTCATTGATGTTCAGGGTCAAACCCCAGAACCTGAACACGCTAGAGAAGTGCACTGCACAGAACTGCATCCTGAGCTGAAGTCAAAGGCAATGACTCATTGTTAGAAGTAGTCAAGAAGAAATTTGATCTCAGTACATTCTGGCAGGGTACTAGGGTGTAAGCTTCCAAAAGAGGCTGTGAGTTCTGCAATTTAAACTTGTGGCATTACACATGTTATTTATAATACTTTAAAACTTTATGGACAGTTTTTTACATTTGCATTTTACAAAACCCTGAAGTATGTATTATCATCTCTTTTAAAAGTGGGGTAACTCAAGTTTTAAGATACTTGCCAAGTATATATGGGTTCTGTGTAGTACAGCCATCAGAGAAAACATTTCTTTGGGATTGGCTGCTTGGTTTGGATTTAAATAGGATTTTTGATAACTCTTACTACTTTCTCCCCAACCTCTGCTTTTCGACCCAGCTCGCATTTGAAATGACAATAGTGAAGATTTTTTTTTTTTAAATTCTCATCATTAACTGCAATTCCTGGATTTTCCGTATTATTTGATACTTCCTTGAAAAATACATTTCATCTTTAGAATTTGGGCCTATGACTTTTCTGAATCCATGGGAAATGCTCTTTGGGTAAGCCAGAGGTGAGGGAAGATGGGCATACCTAGGAGGAGGCCCTTTTTCCTGATTGGGGGAGAAGAGATGTTGGAGGAGTCTTATCTGTGGGTCAGCCCTCAACCTTGGGTACCTGGACTGTACTGTCCGTTTCTCTACCTTATTGGTCTATAAAATATTGCCAGGCATCTGTGGAAGAGGCAGTCTCTAGCATCCAGCCAGCCGTCCTGAGCCTGGCCTCCATATCCATAACTGCCTTGCAAGCAGGGTCACCGCTTTCCCTTCTGGGAGCTTCAGTTGCCTCCAGAATGTCTCACCTGGGTTGCCAATAGCTGGATTCCCTTCCTGTTATTATTATCGCTGGTCAGGGCTGATCTGGGAGGGAGTGGTCAAGCCGTCTGTCTTGACAGACCCTTACGTATCTTGTTCCTTCCTCACTCGTTCCGCCTTTGCATAGGACCATGCCAGGAACAAATTTCTTTTCTTTTTATTTTATTTATTTATTTATTTATTTATTTATTTTGTAATTTTATTAAATTATAAAAGTTTCCATTTCCGCCCCTCCTCCCACCACCCTCCCACTCCCCCCACTCCCTCTCCACCTCCCTCTCCATCCCTAAGAGCAGTCAGGGTTTCCTGCCCAGTGGGAAATTCAAGTTCCTCCCGCCTCCCTCCAGGTCCAGGAAGGTGAGTGTCCAGACTGACTGGATCCACAAAATCCAGTATATGCAGAGGAAACAAGTCCCATTGCCATTGTCAATGGCTTTTCAGAAAGACTCCGGCCAGCCACATTCAGAGAATCCGGCCACATTCAGAGAATCTGGTTGGATTGCGTCCTCGTTCAGTCCCAGTCCAACTGGCCTTGGTAAACTCTCATTAGATCCGTCCCCTTTTATCAGTGGGTGATCGCATCCCTCGCAGTCCTTATTTCCTTTTTCATTTTCTTCCTCCTTCTGCTCCTCATTTGGACCTTGGGGGGCTCAGTCCAGTGCTCCAATGTGGGTCTCCATCTGTATCGCCATCCATCGTGGGATGAAGGTTCTCTCTGATCTTGCCGTCTTTGCTCACGTTCTCTTTCCTTCTGCTTCTCGTTTGGACCTAGGGAGTTAAGTCCAGTGTTACGATGTGGGTCTCTGTCTCTATCTCCATCCATCGCCAGATGAAGGTTCTATGGTGATAAGCAAAATATTCATCAGTATGGTTATGGGCCTAGGCTGTTTCAGGCACCCTCTCTACTGTCCAGAGAACAATCTGGGGATCTCCTTGGACCTGTGATCCCATTTATAATCAAGTCTCCTGTAAACCCTAAGATGACTCCCTTAGTTGAAATATATTCTTCCCTGATCTCATATCCATCCTTCCTCCCTCCCCCCATCCCAGTCCACCTAGCTTTCCCCATTCCTCCCCTACTCCCTTCTCTCTAACCCTCTCCCCTTCCAACAACCATCCCACCCCCCCCCCCCCCCCATGCACCTGAGGTTACCTGGGACTCTTGTCTATTTCCAATATCCAGGCAGATAGCTACATGATTTTCATCTGGTTCACCTTCTTATTTAGCTTCTCTAGTATCACGAATAATAGGCTCAAAGACCTTTAATTATGGTTAGAATTCACATATGAGTGAATACATACCATATTCCTCTTTTTGGGTCTGGCTTACCTCACTCAGTAAAGCATTTTCTATTTCCATCCATTTGCATGCAAAATTCAAGATGTCATTGCTTTTTTTTTTTTGAAAAAAAAGTGGCTTTATTTATGAATTCTAGTACAGTACTCTCATTGTTTTTTTTTTTGTAAATTTTATTAAATTATAAAAGTTTCCATTTCCGCCCCCCCTCCCAACACCCTCCCACTCCCCCCACTCCCCCCCTCCTTCCCCTCCGTCCCCCAGGGCAGTCAGGGTTTCCTGCCCTGTGGGAAGCTCCAGCTCCCTCCCCCTCCCTCCAGGTCCAGGAAGGCGAGCTTCCAAACAGACTGGATCCCCAAAATCCAGCATATGCAGAGGAAACAGGTCCCAGTGTCATAGTCAATGGCTTTTCAGAAAGACCCCGGGCCAGCCACAGTCAGAGAATCCGGCCAAATTCCGAGAATCTTGCTAGATCACGTCCTCGTTCAGTCCCAGTCCGACTGGCCCTGGTAAATTCTCATCAGATCCGTTCCCTTGTATCAGTGGGTGATAGCATCCCTCGCAGTACTGATTTCGTCTTTCATGTTCCTCCTCCTTCCGCTCCCCCTCCGGACCTCGGGGGGCTCAATCCGTTGCTCCAATGTGGGCCTCCGACTGCATAGCCGTCCTTCGCCAGACGAAGGATCTATGGTGATAAGCAAAATATACATCAGTATGGTCATGGGCCACGGCCGATTCAGGCACCCTCTCCTCTGTCCAGAGAGCAATCTGGGGGATTTCTCCTTGGACCTGGGATCCCATATATAATCAAGTCTCCTGTAAACCCTAAAATGGCTCCCTTAGTTGAAATATATTGTTCCCTGATCCCATATTCATCCTTCCTCCCTCCCCCCCCCCATCCCCGGCCACCAAACTTTCCCCGTTCCTCCCCTACTCCCTTCTCTCTAGCCCTCTCCCCCTCCATCGACCCTCCCACCCCCCCATGCACCCGAGGTTACCTGGGACTCTTGTCTATTTCCTACCTCCTGGTGGATAGCTAAATAATCTTCATCAGGTTCATCTTCTTATTTAGCTTCTCTAGGATCACGAATAATAGGCTCAAAGACCTTTAATTATGGTTAGAATCCACTTATGAGTGAATACATACCGTGAGAACTCTAATGTGTATATGTTCCACACCTTTATTAACCATTCTTCTATTGAGGGGCACCTAGGTTGTTTCCAGATTCTGGCTATTACAAATAGTGCTGCTATGAACATAGTTGAACAAATGCTTTTGTAGTATGATAGGGCATCTCTTGGGTATATTCCCAAGAGTGGAATTGCTGGGTCCTGAAGGAGGTTGACTCCCAGTTTCCAGGAACAAATTTCTTATCAGCCTTTCTGTTTTCTTTAATCTTAGAAACTATGATTGGTGCGAGAGAATTGTCTGTATTCTGTCAATCATGTATTTTAATAAAACGCTGATTGGCCAGGCAGGAAGTATAGGCAGGTCAACCAGACAGGAAGTAGAGGCGGGGCAATGAGAATAGGATAAAGCTAGGGAGGAGAAAACTCCCTCCGCCACTCCTACACAGATCACTAAAGAAGCAACATGTAAGCTGCCCCCGCTGGAAAAGGTACTGAGCCATTATGGCTAACATAGATGAAAATAATGGGTTAATATAAGTTATAAGAGTTAACAAGAAGCCTGACCTAATGAGCCAATCAGTTTATAACCTTATGGAGTCTTGTGTGTGATTTTCTTTGTTACTTGCCGGCTGTCGGGGTACTGGGAGGGACAGAAACCCCAACAAGCCAGCCCTCATGTTACACTATGATTTCTGTTCTGTCGCTGAAAACTTACCTCACTGAGTATCATCTTGGCTTTTTATCGTTTATATTAATTTTACTTATATGTATGCTTTACAAACAACCGATTAAATTGAAAAAGTGAAGTAAAGGTTTGGGCTGTAATCTTGCTTTATGTGCCCCAGCATATTCCATTAGCATGGGGTGAGGTACTGGAGTTCCCTTTCCTAATTTATACCAGTGTATTACCTTCCAAAGACAGACAGGCACAATCTCTCTCTGTATATATTATGTGTTGTGTGTATTTAAACACATAATAGAAATGAGTGACTTAAAGAACGTAAAGACAATAGTCTCCAATAAGTAACTGAGATTCCAGATTCAGAAATGACACTAAACTGAAAGAAAGTGTGACTTAATGAATACAGAGACCTTTCCTTTCGGTCTTTCTCTCCAGTAAGTTCTGAACCCTTCTGTTTCTTTGGTATTGGACTAAAAATTTCTCCTAGGGTTCTTTATCTGTAAATGGGATGTTTGGATTTATATCAAATGATGTATCTCCGTGATATGCAGGTGACTTTGGCTTCTTAAAGGATTGATATGTTGAGACTCTCCTTCAGCAGTCAATTCCTTCAGACTGCCACAGAAAGACAGATCTTTTTGCTCTCAGGGTGCAGGGGTGAGGCCTGCTAGCCTTGAAGCTCCTGGTGCTGCTGGACTCCTGCATTTCCTCTCACGTAGTCACTGGGCTCTCTGGGAAGGAAGCCGTTAATATTTACTGAAAGCTTTTCTATTTTACTCCATTTCTCTTTTAGGGGACAGTGGGAAGCTTAAGGGTTCCTATGCTTTCAAAGTTTTTTGTAGAACTTGTAGCTTATGCAGCCTGGACCAGGTAATTTGCTGCAGGAGAGAGGCAGTACTTTTTGGCTTTGATTTACTCAGTTTATTTCATTTGTCTTTCAAAAATACTGTTGGCATTCCATTACTCTGAGAAAATACCTGAGATAATCCACTTGAAAGGGGAAGCATTTGTTTAGATCATAGTTTCAGAGGTTTCCATCCTATTGGTTGGTTGGCTCTGTAGCTTTGTGCCTGTGCTATCTGTCCAGAATATAATGGTGAGAGCATGTGGCAGGGGACTCCTGCTCACTTGATGACAGGTGGAATGAGAAGAGTCGGGAGAGGGAGCTAGAGAGAGAATGAATATGAGAATATGAGAGACAATGAAAATGAAGCGGTGAGGGTCGAGGCACTGCTCTCTGCAGACCCACGTTCCTTCCCTTAGACTGTCTACCAAAGGTCTCTCACCTCAGAGTCTCCACACACTGGGGAGTGGCCCTAGTGCTCAGGCTGTTTTATTTTGCTTTGTCTTTGTTTTCTAGTAAAGTTTCTGTGCCATCAGGGTTCCCTTGGTCCTTCAGCACTCAAGGCTGCGACTCTCATACCAGGGGTCTAGCATGGCAGCCTACTGAAGAGTGCTGCAGAAAGACGGCCAGGGCAGAAAGAGGTCAAGGGTGGGAGTAAAGGGCGCTGTGATTTTAGGCAGAGTTGAGTTGTGGGCCTAGAGCATTGGGAGGAGGCTGGAAAGCAATTTGCTTACCTTTCCTTCAGGCATCTTATGATTTCTTAAAATAAAAAAAAATAGGCTGTAGGCTTAAATATCAAGGTATCATTACTTTGATTTTGGTAATTGCTTTCATTTTAATGTTGCTCTTAGTTGTGGATGGGTATAGAAATGATTGTGTTGTAAGAAGTTTGGGTGGGACTGGTCATCAGCGGCATCGGTAGTGTTAGAGAAGGAGCCTGCACTTAGCCATGCCTGCGAAGCATTAAGTCTCTGCTAAAACAGCCTTTACAAGGATTTAACATTTGTCCTTATTCATATAACAGAGTACAAATTTTAAACATAACGTTTTTGAAATTTGAATTTATATGGCCTTTGCTTTCTATCTCTGTTAGAAGAGGAGGAGCAACATTTATAGAAATTTATCTAAAATTCCAGTTTACACTATTTTCCCTCTGTTTCAAGCCTCCTCTTTCCCTCTAAGAGTAACACACCTTCCAGGGTTTCTATGACGCCTGTAGTTGCTTTGGTTCCTAATCTCTGCTTTGGAGTGTGGAGATCTACCTGGGGATACCTTAAGGAAGCTGCTTGCTAAACTTGGGTCTTCTGCTGCTACAGACGTTTGTTTTGACTGGTCTTTATTGGGTACCCACAGTTTTGTTAGGTGAAGTTCAGAACAATGAAAAGGCATAAACTCTGCTTCTAAGGATCTTGTGATCACCAGAGGATATTGGGAAGAAAGGAAAAGAGGGTTATGTTGGCTTTAGTGGCGGAAATTGTCCACCCGAATGGCATAGCTTGAAGATTGGTGAGGTTATTCCATATGGCTGGGAGGAAATGAAAAGCTTATTTGCTTTTCTCATTTTCCTCCTCTTCTATATATTCTTATCGCTTTCCCAATATAAAATAAATGATGAGAGTTGATCCTGTTTATGGTATGTGGCGTAGGGCATGGGAACCTTCACCTTGTTTTTTTTTTCCTCCTTGAATTGAACATGAAATTCTGGTCCTACAGGGCAAAGGAGAGAGCAGGTTATGAAGCCTGCCTGGCTAGTGCATCTTAAGCAGTGCTCTTCAATTATTCCAGGCTCAACTTTTCTTCCCTTTCCTAGTTAGAGTATTTGAGTGAGGAGCGAGGCTCTAAAACGGGGATTTCAGTTCAGATGATGGAGTTTGAACAATACTGAACAGTGGAATTTATTTTATTTTTATGAAAATAGCATTTATTTCTGTAAGAAATGAAGTGCACATTTGTTTTAGAGTGTATTGGCCAGACAGCAGAGCAGTGATTCCCCCCTCACGTGACATAGGTCAGGTTATCACCCCTGTCCATAGATGAAGAGTAGGAAGCTTGAGAAGGTACTATTTGTATTCTTCTGTTTTTTCCTACCAAATACAGCAAGTTTCTGGAGAGAAATTTGCATTGTGCAGGGTGTTTTATGATGTCTTTCACCTGACAAGCATTCAGAAGATGCTTCCTGGGGCTGATGTTAATGTCTTTAAAGTATTTGATTAGGGAAAATTACAACTTGGTGTTTGACTTGGGCACCATGGACTTTTTGAGTGATTTTGTTTTCTGGGACAGGCTTGTACATTGTACATTATTATCTCACACCCACTCTGACCTCTGTGGAAGCTGGGAGCTGCCGGTAGTAACTTCTTGCCACATGTCCAAGTTATGGCTAAAGTGGCGTCAGGCACTTTCTGGGGAACAGAAGCCCCCTGATTGTGAGTAACTTGCCGATGTGTGTTTTATACTTTACGAGTAATAGTGTGGCAGGACAGATGAGGTGTGTGTGTGGAGGGGAGTGACGGAGGGGTTGAGTACTGGATGAGAAGACTGGAATTGGGGGCCGTTTTAGGGTTGAGGTAGAAGTCTAGTGCAGTGGAAGCTCTGGGATCTACGAGGTTGACCTTTGTGAAGACTATTAGAAATGGGAGATGCGGAACCAGACAAGGCCTTCATTGGAGGGCCTGGGACACCAACCCAGCCACAAAACCTACCTGCGGTTTGTCCTGCCTGCAAGATGTGCTGGAATAAAGGTGGCACAGAATTTGTGGGAATGGCCCACTAGTGACTGGTCCAACTTGAGACCCATGCCATGAGAGGAAGCCCATACCTGACACTGTCTGGAGGGCCAGGAACCAGAGGCTGGACATCTCAGAGACCCAGGACAAAACCAAGCATGCCTGACCAAAAAAGAAAAAAGGAAAAAGAAAAAGAAAAAGAAAAAAAAAAGTCAATGTAGTGAGGCCTAACTATATTCTGCTATACTCATAGACTGGTGCCTAGCCCAGTTGTCATCAGAGAGGCTTCATTCAGCAACTGATGGAAACAGATCTTGACCCACAGCCAAACATTAGATCGCGCTCTGGGATTTCCATGGAAGAGGGGGAGAAAGGATTGTAGGAGACAGGGGTTAAGAACACCACAAGAACACGGCCACAGAATCAATTAACTAGGGCTCAGAGGGGCTCAGACTGAACCGACAATCAGGAAGCCTGTTTAGGTCTGACCTAGTTCCTCTGCATATATGTTATGGTCGTGTAACTTAGTGTTCCTGTGGGATCCCTCTAACAGTGAGAGCAGGGACTGTCTCTGACTCTTTTGCCTGCTTTTGGAGCCTTTTCCCTCCTACTAGGTTGCCTCGTCCAACCTCGATATTGAGGGTATGTGCCTTGCCTTACTGTATCTTGTCATGCTGTATTCAGTTGACGTCCCTGGGAGGTCTGCTCTTTTCTGAAGGGAAAAAGAGGAGGAGTGGATCTAGGGAATAGGAGAGGCAGGGGAGGGGGATTGGGAAGAGAGGCAGGAGGAGAGTCGGTTGGGATGTAATAGATGAGAGAAGAATAAATGGCTAAATAAATAAACAAGTAAATAAATAAATGGTGTGCCTTGGGCATTTATGTGTGGCCATTGACAGTGGGACCAGGATCTAACCCTAATGCCTGAACTGGCTTTGTGGAGCACATTCTTTATGGAAAGATACCTTGCTCAGCTTAGGGGGCCGGATGGGGGTGTGAGGGTGGACTTGGTCCTGCATCAACGAAGTGCTGGGTCAAACTTAGTTGACTTCTCAGGGGAGGCCTCACCACCATCTTCTGTGGAGCAGAGGAGGGTTGGGGTGGGGGGAGTGGGAGGAGAGGAGGGGAGTTGAGATTAGTGTCCAATAAATGAATGAATGAATGAATGAAAATAAATAAATAAATAGGGTAAAAAGCAAAGGCAAGAAGGGAGAAATATAACAAAACCTAAAACAAAATGACCTGTGTAGGTATGAAGAATCCTAGTGACTTTTCTGTATTTATCAGTTCCAATTTTTAGTGTTTTTTTATGATTTTTTTTCACATTAGAAACATTGCTTAAAGGATGAAAATGTAACATTATTAGCATCCATACAGCAGTTAGCTGCTTGTCTGTCAGCAGCCTGGTGGAAAGGCGTTCTGGAAGCTGTGACCACAGTTGTCTCGTTACAAGTTCTATCCTCATGTCACTTTGGTAAGAAGTGTGCTCACTGAGGCAGCTATAATGCCTTATGTTATTGATGGAAATCAGAAATTACTCTTTCAGCTTCATTATGTAGTTTCCTTGACATATTTGGATACTTTAGAAGGAGCTTTGGAGTTATCTTTCTTATCAGATGTTCATCTTTTCATGTAAATAAACTGCTGCTTCTATAATAGAAGTATAGCACACAGTAATTAACAGCACAGCTATTTTAAAGAGATCTCATTCATTTTGTGCATTTGAGGGAAGGGCTTAGCCTTAGCCCTTGACTAACTCTGTGCCTCACCTGCCCTGTCTTTTCATAAATCCCTTTCCTAACCCTAGATCTCTGCTACCCTCTCTGAAGGTGATTCTTTTTGTTTGTTTTTGTTTTGTTTTGTTTTTTGGGTTTTCAAGACAGGGTTCCCTATATAGCCCTTGCTATTCTGGAACTTGCTTTGTACACCAGACTGACCTTGAACTTCTAGAGATTCCCCTGCCACCTCTGTTTCCTGAGTATTGGGATTAAAGGCATACTCTGTGTACTAAATTTGAAGGAGTCCTGTGTGCATGCAGATTTATAGATATCATAGTAAATGTGTATGTTCATAATACGTGATTTCAATTTGTTTCTGAAGCTTTGGATATAATAATCTGTGGAAGTAGTTAGATCTGTTCCTTTAAATTATTTTTATGTGTTTGAGTTTCAAATTGTGTTTTGTTTGACATTGATTTCAATAATGCCTTTAAGAAATTCCTAATTTGTATGTTCTTTGTTTTCTTTAACAAATTATAATTGATCATAAATATTAGCATATATCATGAATCTTCTATGAAGTAAAGTATTGGTAATGAGAGACAATTTAAAATACAAATATTCTGAAATTCAAATGTCTTGATATTGGATTTTGATAGTTATTTTTATATATTGAACTTGTAAGAATGAGTACAATTTTGAGTATTTCAGTTTTCCTCAAGGTAATTAGAGTTCTAGACAGAATGTCCTAGAGGAAGCAAACCTTTATTTTAGACTTTCATACCTATGGTTGATTATTGATTTGCTTTTTATTAACACTTGGTTTTTACTGTGGAAAGTTGAGCTGTATGAGAGCAGTATTTTTTTTTAAACACTGAGAAATTCTTTGAGGATGTTAGTGTCTCCTTATTGTATCCAGCTTTAAAACATTGGATATTTATTAAAAGGATTTGCCCCTAGTCAGATGTAGCTGATGACAGGAAACTAGGTAAAGCATTCATCTGATTAAATTTCCTAATGGTTCAGCTGCGGTGTCCTGGAAGGAATGGCATCTGCACAGAGCCACGGTTGCCCGGAGTGATTGCCCAGAGATGTTTTTACAGCTGAATCTGGGCTTTGTGTGATAGCTCACCTTTTTTCTTAAGTCTATCTAATGTCAGTTTTGGGTTAGAAAGTTAAAATTGAATTTAATAAAGAATAGTATTCAGAAATAAAAATTTAATTTCTGTATGAATAGGAGGACTAGCAAATGTCATGGTTAACACTTGGTGCATGTGAAACTGGGGACTGAAATGACGACCTGTATATTTTAATCATGTGCTGAGCTATGTCCCAGCCCTTATTCCGTGTTTTTATTTTGAGAGGGTCTTGCTAAGTTAGTAGTGTTGGCCTTGAACTCAAGTGTAGTCCAGTAAGCCTCAAACTTGCAATTTTCCTGCCTCAGTTCCCAAGCAGTTGGGATATAGGTCTGTACCACCAACCCTGGTTAACATTTTCCCTCTGTACGTGAAATTCAGGTCTTTATTTGGACCATAACAGTGGTGCATTGTATAAAATGTATTAATGTGTGAAACAAAGGTATTAATAAAAAATTAAAGTAGGATGAAAATGTAGAATACTTTAGCTAAACTAAATTTTTGTATACTGGAATTTTAAATGATGAGAATGATGCTAGTGTTGGTGCACAGGTGAAATGCCCTGGACTTCGCTGGCGTGGTCATCCTCCCAGGGCACACGGACAAAAGGAAGGGCCACGGAACAGCTTCTAACAGAGAAACCCTTCAGAACTTATTTGTTATTTTCTGAAGTGATTTTTCTCCTCTTAAATTCAAAACTCAGCAAAAGTGACCCTGAAATGACATTTATTCTCAGATAGTGTTCTAGAATTTCATAGAATGGTTCAAGGATTTGTCTTTAATTAAAAGTGCTATACACTTAGTACGAGTCCGTGTTTGTTGAGAAATTGATTCTTTTTGAAGGAAAGCTGCAAACTTTCCTTGTATGGGTAAATGTCACTCTATTCATATCTTCACTTAGCTGCAAGTCAGTACGTGTTCTGTTCCACCAGGTTGTCATAGTAACACAGTTAACTGTCATCTCAACTCAGACTGTTGATGGTTTTATTTGTAGGTTTGTAGGATTATTAAAATTTAACAAAATTATTGATTTGCTTTTTATTAACACAGAGTTATTTACTATGAAAGTTCAAGCTGCACGTTTTTTCTGTTTAATTTTTTTCCAAAATTAAAGTGAAACTAGATATTAAATTCTTGTGATTAAATTTTTTTATTTAAAATGTAATATAGAGTCTGCAATAGCAGAATAACCTCTGTGAATTGTAGTTTTGAGTCATTTCCTATTTTCTTTCTTTTGACAAGGAGGCAAAGAAAAAAAGGCTTAAAATTCACCTTTAGCTTGCTCTTAAGTAAACATAAAGGATACCTGTCAGGAGAGCATGAAATGGTACATAAAGTGCCTAATACTGAGTTTTCGTTTTATTTATGGTTTTTGAAACCTTGTGGGAATGCTTCACTGAACTGTGTTGTAAAAGTATTTATTTTGGTATATTTATGTGAGCGAGATTACTTAGTTTTCACTTATAAATAAGGCAGGCAAGCCTTATTTAGAGTAAGCTTCTCTAATGGTCCGTGGATGAGTGCTTTTATGCAAAATAGTTGGGAGGCTGGAATTAACTTTCTCATTGAGTGCACATTTGATGTCCACTTGAGCAACATGTGGTATCTTATTCTAAAGGCTGCTGTTCAGGATTCAATTTGTATTTAACACATTTCCCTTGGAACACAGCTCACCTGTGTGACATCTAATGTTTCCTTTTGAGTGTCTCGTTCTTCCTGGGAGATACAAAAGGGTTTATTGTTTTTATAATCTCCCCTGTTTATTTTTTAAAGACTTGGTTAATTAGCTCTGTCATATTATACATCAAAATAGATCAGTCTGGGGATATTACAACTTCAGTGTAGGTTGATTATTTTTTAGTATCTTTTCCTTTTCCTGTGGAATACTGTGTATTATACTGTGTATTTTGTTGCTCTTAGTTCTCAGTCATGGAAAGTTAACATAACAGTATGTGCACAGACCCTGGTAGAATACTCTGTTACTCAAAAGCTGGTCGCTTGTATGCTCTTGAGCTTAGGAATGTTCATTAGTGTACATGAAATATTTCTTTTAAAAGTTGTATTAATATTCTCGTAACTGCATGATGCCCTCCCCACAGTCCTCACAGCCTGTTATGTTCTTGTGTCCTCTCCTTCCACAGTGAATCATGACTGTCCCATACGATCAGTAGAATTTTGTAGACGTGAAGTGTGCAACCTTGGAGACTAGGCCTAACAAAGTACAAGGCTTTATTTTGTTTGCTCATGGATCCATTCCCAGTGGGAGAGGCTGCGTGCTTTTGAGGTGTTCAGGCAGCCCTGGGAAAGCCTCATGAGTAAGGAAGTGAGTCTTCCCACCAAAGTCAACACTAACCTGCCAGCCGCTGTGTGAGCTGCTGTGGGGCCGATGCCTTCTTTTTTAGAGTTTCATTCATGAGCATAATGAATTTACATCATATCCCTCCTCGCTCCCCACTCCAACTCCTTTCCCCATCCTTCTCTCAAATTCATGTCCTCTTCATATATAAACTGATTGAGTCGGTATTGCCCACAGTGCATGAGTGTAGGGCTGACTTCATGAGCTGTCACAACTCTTGGTTTGTGAACTTTGTCTTAAACTTACAAGTGTAAAATTATACCTCTTTTAAATCACAATAATATTATAGCTATCCCCGATTTATAGATTTGTAGTTATCATGAGGATGGAGAATATCTTAGATACTATACCCCATAGTAAGGTTGAACATACAGTTATTTACAATATAATAGTAGTTGAATTTATTCCACCAGTGATACTGTATATGTAGTTGGCAAAGAGAAACAGGAATCTTAACCCGTATCTATAGTTGTAGTCTTTATCACTGAATGAAGGGATTGTCTCTTGTTATCCTAAGTACATTTTGAGTCATTCAGAACAAAGCCACAGTGACTACAGTGTTCCTCTGCTTTTCATGCAGGAAGAGAGTGAAGAGGAACCCAAACTGAAGTATGAAAGGCTTTCCAATGGGGTGACGGAGATTCTTCAGAAGGATGCAGCAAGCTGTATGACGGTTCATGACAAGGTAATGAACACGTGAAGAGGATTGCACATGCCCAGCGTCTGTGTCCCTGCTATGGCAAAGGTCTCTCTGACATTCTGAGACTACTCTAGGTATTGGGTCAGACCCTCAGTCTATTTTTGAACAAAAGAATTGTTTATATTATAATAGTGGAGGCCGTGGTTTCCCCCTTGCTCTCTTCTTCCCTGTGAGCCTGGGAGTGAGCCTTGGACTATCCCCCCCTCTGATGTGTCCTTTGTCTTATGTTTTGTTGTTTCCTTCTCCAGCTGGCGTTTGTGCTTCAGATTTTGTCCCCTTGTAAACAGATCCCTATATTCACTCAATGTGTTGACGATAATGTCTGTTCTTTTGTTTTTACCATAAACTCCTGTGAGTCTCCTGCCTTCTCCGGCTGTCACGCCATGGCTGCTGAACTCTAGCTAACTCCTTGTTCTTCAGGGATGAAGACTGATCTTGCAGTTCTTCAAACTCTTTGCTTCCATTGAACTTCACTTCCTTTTTTTCATATTTTTTTATTAAAAATTTTACTTTTTATTTTATGTACCAATCCCAGTTCCCGCTCCCTCCCCTTCTCACATCCCCTTACTTTCCCCTCTTTCCCATCTCCCATCCACTCCTCAGAGGAACTTCTTTATGGTAGTCTTAGTCACCATAATTATTCTATTGCTGTGAAGAGACACCAGGACCAAGACAAGTCTTTTTTTTCTTTTTATAGTATTTGTTAAGATTTAATTTTTTAATTTATTTTTTTAAAAAAGGAAACAAACTGTCTTTTTTCATTATACATACCAGTCCAAGTTCCCACTCCTTCCCCTCCTCCCATCCCTCCACCTACCCTCCCACCCCACCCCCATCCAATCCTCAGAGAGGGTAAGGCACATTGCTTTGGGGAAGGTCCAAGGCCCTCCCTGCTATATCTAGGCTGAGGAACATATCCATCCAAAGAGAATAGGTTCCCCAAAAGCCAGTACATGCAGTAGGGATAAATCCTGGGGCCCCTCAGTCTGCCCCAGCCATACAACTGTCAACCACATTCAGAGGGATTAGTCTGGTCCTATGCTTAGAGGCTGGAGTTGGTGAGCTCCTATCAGCTCAGGTAGACTGTTACAGTGGGTGTACCCGTCATGGTCTTGACCTCTTTACTCAGATTCTTATTCTTCCCACTCTTCAACTGGACATTGGGAACTCATTCCAGTGCTCCGATGTGGGTCTCTGCTCCTGTTTTCATCAGTTGCTGGATTAAGGTTCTATGGTGATATTTAAGATATTCATCAATCTGACTACAGGGCAAGTCAAGATTGGGGGGGTGGGCCCTCTCTCTATTTCTTGGGTCTTAGCTGGGATCATCCTGTGGATTTCTGGGAATTTCTCTAGAGCCAGATTTCTTGCTCACCCTATAATGGCTCCCTCAATCAAGATATCTCTTTCCTTGCTCTCATCTCTGTCCTTCCTCCATCTTGACTATCCCATTCCCTCAAGTTCTCCTCACCCCTCCCCTTCTCTCCTCCTCTTCCCCTTCTACTCTTTCTTCTCCCCTACCCTATGCTCCCAATTTTGTCAGGCAATCTTATATGTTTCCACTTTCCAGGTGGATCTATATATGTTTTTCTTAGGGTCCAGACCAAGACAACTCTTACAACAGAAAGCATTTAATTGGAGACTTGCTTACAATTTCAGAGGCTTAGTCCATTATCATCAATGACAAAGAGCAAAGCAACAGGCATGTGCGGTGCTGGAGAAGTAACTTAGAGCTCCATCCTGATCTAGCAGAGAGGTCGAGCCTGACCTGGCATAGGCTTTTGAAACCTAAAAGCCCAACCCCCAGTGACATTCTTTCTCTAATAAGGCCACACCTCCTAATCCTTGTAATGCTACTCCCTGGTGACTACACTTTCAAATATCGGAGCCTGTGGGGATGGGGTGTGGGGAGGGTGGGGGTAGGGTATGGGGGGCGGGCTTCTTATTCATACTACCATAGTGGTGCATCTCCCACTGCCAGGGCCACATTAGAGATGATTTCTGTAGCTGGAACTTGGTGATATTTGGCCTACAATATTCTGTTTTCAAATCTTCATGTTCATTTCCACACAAACAGAATTCTTTTTTTAATATTTATTTATTTATTTATTATGTATACAATATTCTGTCTGCATGTATGCCTGAAGGCCAGAAGAGGGCACCAGACCTCATTACAGATGGTTGTGAGCCACCATGTGGTTGCTGGGAATTGAACTCAGGACCTTTGGAAGAGCAGGTAGTGCTCTTAACCTCTGAGCCATCTCTCCAGCCCACAAACAGAATTCTTGACTATGGTGTCCCAGTCTCTACTTTATTTTCTTGTTTCCTGTCCTGTGAAATTATCTCGAATGTGCCAGTCTCCCTTCTCCATCCTTTTATCTTTTTAGTCGCAGTCTCAGTTTTGAATCCATTGTGCACTGCGAAGTAGTCCTGGGCTGTAGCTTCTTGTGCACTCAGCCATAGGCCTGCTTTTACTAAAACTCGTTGTAACCCGTCTTCCCTCACTCCTGCTGTCCCCAGTCACCTGCTCTAACATTGTCCTTTTACTCTCTGAAGATGTCATTCTCTTTCCCCTGCCTTCCTCTCTCCGTCTCCTTTTGCTTTCTCTTAGATTTTTTACAGCTACCTTAAACTCTTGCAGCCTTGACCTCCTGAATGTTTGCATTACAGTTGTGCACTGGGATCCCCATGCAGTATCATTTCTTTAAGGAAGTTAAACAATGATGCAAGGTCAGCCTCATTTCAGAGTCCATACCCATACTTAGTCATAGGAGATTTTCTTCTTCCAGGTCAAGGGTCTTTTGTCTACTTTTGTTCTTTATCTCACTTTGTTCCTTTCTTATGTATTTGCTAAACCATAGAACATACTTATATGAGCATTAGGTAGTTGCAATCTTCTTTATGTATTTATAAATATTTTTTTATAGATAGCCTATTTATGCTGTTTCAGATAAATGCAGTCATAACTTGTCTGATTTGTTTTGCCAGACTTATTTTACTTATATACCATTTAGAAGTTCCTATATGTCATAGTAGGGATCAATACTTTACTTTTTTACTGCTAAAGAATAGTCTGGTGTATGGTCATGCCATAATTTCTGTATCCATTAGCCGGACTGGTGGACATTTTGCTCTTTGCTGATTTTAAGTTGTGTGTTTCTCTTTTCAAAACGTCATCACAGCTGCCCTTGTAGACCTTCCTGGTCATTTCTGGTGTTCCCCGCTCTCTCTTCTACTTTTTGTCTGTTTTCCCTGACATTCTTTCTAAAACTGGCTCCTCTATGTTTCATATTGGTTTGTGTTTTCTTTTTGCCAACATGCTGAGCTCTCAGAACAGCATGTGGGCTTTCTAGGTGCCTCTTCCCTTTGTTCTTTTTATTGGAACCTTAGCATGTACATGTTGGGATTATCTTCTCTTCCAGCTGTACCGCCTGCATTTTCTCTTGGGCATGCATTAGATGGGTCTTTCATCTGTGTAAAGCTGCTTATAATTTCCTGTCCTTTGTTATGCAACTTCTTGTTGTTGAGCAAGTTGTATCCACTCTGGCCTTTCTTCCCTGTCTGTGTCTGTTTTCTCATTCTTCTTTCCAGGTTTATCACACAACTCTTCCCATTTCGTGGATCTTAGAGGTACTGCCACTTTAAACCGTCTTTACATTTAATTGCAATTGCTTATTTTTTACATGTGCCTTCCTCAGTGCAGCAAAACCTTTATTGCATTTGCTCATTGTCCAAGTACATTATAGCTCTTTTTGTGTGCTTATTGAATGAACATTTGAATGCATGAAATGAAGAGCCATGTTTGTCCCTTTGTTATCACCATACATAACGAATTGGCCAGAGAACTGGTAATTGGGAAGGATTGTCAGTGCTGATGTTTAGGACATAGACTCTTAGCTGAGCCCCGTATTTTTATGAAGAGGATTCTGATTGAGTTGATAGCATATCAGTTTTATTTGTGCTTTGTTTCTGCAGTTCTGAGTGCAGGGCAGAGCAGCCATAAGCTTTGAATCCCAACTGTCTCCTGAGTCCTCCATTTCATCATTTGTTTCTGTCCCCGATTGCACTCGGTAGCTGTTTCTAAGTACTTTGAATATTATAGAACACTCTGGGAAGGGCTAAACAGACATGCGTTGTGGTTCCTTTTTTTGGTGATTCTGTAGAGCTGCTCACAAACCCATCTGTTTCACCCACATGGAGTTGAGTTGTGCACAGTGGAAGCACTGCACTGCCCACCTTTTATAAAGCAAATAAGTTTTCTTTAATTAAATGTTAGAGAGGACATTAAAGCTATATTTATGATTATGCAGTCTAGATTTTACATATTTTCAGGCTAAAAAAAAAGCAAAATCTAATACCTAAGAAGGCCAAGGAGATAAAAAAAAGTATTAGGTTCTGGAGAATTTAATAAAATTTGTTTTAATTATATTTACCCTGCTTCTCTTATTCTCCCCATCCCCAGGTTCTCCCTCTTTTCCCCATCCACCCAACTTTGTAGGGTTTTTTTTTCCCCTGTCAACAACCAAATTGTGCTTCCCAAATATTCTTGGGGGTGAGGCCTTTCACTGGAGCATGGTCAACTTACCAGGGGCTACATTTTAGAGAAAACTGACTTTCTCCCAGCAGCTAGCAGTTGCGATAGACCCCATGACTAGAGGTGGGGTTGTGTGCCAGCTCCTTTCTTCATAGTGGGTTTGGTCTGCCTTGGGCATGCCTTGCAAGTGCTCAGAGTGCAGACGTGCAGGTGCCTTGTTGTGTCCAGAGGATAGTTTCCTTATAATCATTCACTACCTCTGGCTCTTAAACTCTTCCTCACCAATTCGGCAGTGATTCGTGAACCTTGGGAGGAGGGGGATATACATGTTTCATGTAAAGTCAAGCATTCTGTGCCTTGACCAGGTTTTATTGCTTTTATTTGTTTGTTTATTATCTGTGTAGGTGTGTGAGAGATTGTTTATATGTATATATAGGCATGATTGAGCCATGGTATGTATATAGAGTCAGAGGACAGCTTGAAGGAGTTGGTTCTCTTCATATACCACACAGGCAGATCCTAGGGACTGAACTCATCTGTTTTAGCAGCAAGTACTTTGACCCTTTGAGCCCAGAGACTCACGGTTTTTAATGGCTAGAAGGAAAATAAAATTTGAAGGATTTGTTTTTACATTCTGTTATATTATGGACAATTTTGTATTTTGCATTTTTGCTGCATTTTTAGTCAAAAGCATTAGCAGAGGATTATATGAATTATTCATAATTTCAGTAATTAAATAAATATGATCAGCAAATTAAATGTTATTTAGAAGGGCATTTAGTTGTTTTCATCTAAGGCACATTAGCATTTGTTTACTGTTCTAAGTGGTTAAATATTTTCCTGAACAAAAGATAGCTCATCATACAAATACCTATAAATTTTTTATAAATGGTCCAAATTTATCATACCTTTATATCAAAACTTTAAAATAATAATTATATTTTACTATCTATCCTAAGTTGATAAAATAGGTTTTATCAGAAAAAATTTCAGAAAAATAGCCAAGGAATTATATTTAACCTCTAAATTTTTCCTATAATAGAATGCAGTTATTTTTTAAAATGGTCTTTACAATAATGCCACAGAGTGACACAATATTACTGCATTTTGAAGATTCAAACTCCCTTAGTTTTATAACAAACTATATGCAGAATTTATGAGGAGAATCAATACTGTGAGATACTTGGGGTGCAGTGAGCTTTTAAGACCCATTTTTTTACCGCAGAGAGCCGTCAAATGGCATATCGCTTGCCTTTGGTTAGCATTTTATGTGGCATCTCCTGTTCAGATACAGTCATTGTCACTCTGAAGATAAAATGACAACCGCTTGGGTCCTCTAGTTCTGATTAGAATGTTCTTGTGCTTTGGAGAAAGCATTCCTGCTTGGTTTAAATATTAGACTAATTTCGCACCAGGATCACCTCTTCTCCCTTTCACTTGCAGCACCCAAGCCTCCTGTTTGCACCAGGCTTGCTGTCTGCCCCGGATGACTAATCGTCGTGGCACCTGGTGCATTCAGGCAGTCCTGTGCAGCGGAATCGTCATCCCTAGTTATGTCTGCACACCTGATGTTTTATTAACCAGTATTGATTTTTTTACCCAGGGGACTTTTTTCTTCCTGAAAAAAGGCAACCTTGCAGGAGTGAAAGGCATTGCAGGGGATGAATTTCTAATGAACCCCTTTCCCCCTTTTGTGGCTCCTCTTTAATGTAGCTTCGTATTTTAAGTGCCAGAATTGAAATTTCATTTTTAGCAATTCTATTTTGATAAATCCTTTCAAATCTTGACTTTCTGTAAGGTTATTTTTTAAAGATTGTGCTGCTTGACTGAGATGCTTAGTAGTGCCTATGAATTTGAGCATTTCATTATAGGCTGCAATGAAGCATGCTCGCATGCAGTGAAATACAGGGGATTCTGGACTATTTGAGTAATGCTTAGAGAAATGAAAAGGAAGAAAAATCTCATGTCGTATTTCAGGTAGTTCTTAAGTTTCTTCTGGCTTGTTTAGGATCAGTTCAGAGGAATAAAGAAACAGTGGGGTATGTGAACCAGTCCGATATCATAAAATGAATATGTAGCTCAGCAGTTACTTAGTGACAGGAAAGGATTATTTTTGCATTGGTATATAAACATTTATGCTCAGTGTTATGTGGTACCATTTATAGAGATATCCTGAAGCTGTTGATACAAGAACATCTGAGGTTTTTCATACCTCAAATGGCATGGAATTTTCCAGTCAGAAACAATACTTTATTGTTCTTAAGCTTTTTCCCCTCATTGGACTGAAATGACGGGCCTATATTTCCACATTTAAGTTCAATTAGGGAGTGTCTTAATCATTTCCCCTGACTTTGGGTTCAGCTGCAGCATGTTTGAGCCTTTACTGCTGCATTTTTAATTTACTGCCCCAGTCCATCAGGCACTGTGTACACAGTGCGTACACGCCATTAGTTGTCAGTAGATGAGGGTCCTCATGCGTCATCCTGACAGCTGACTTGCACAGTCTTGGTAAATAGGCCTGGTTCTGTCATTTCCCCCAAGCTGGAGGCATGCCTTTTTTAAGGAATGCTTGTCTTCCAAGATATTGCAGATGATTGTGTATTAAATGCTTCACTTTGAAAAGGTTTTTATTAACTGTATGCTAACACACTGAGTATTTATTAATTGACCTCTCTGCTTTTCTTACAGTTTTTGGCACTGGGCACACATTATGGCAAGGTTTATTTACTTGATGTCCAGGGAAACATCACTCAGAAGTTTGATGTAGTAAGTATGTAGTATAAAATAGTGTACATGTTAAGTGTCATGCTAATAATTTGTGATTGTCACAGTTGAGTAGCATAAGAAGGCGTTAATTAAATTAGAGTGCTAAGAGTACAGTCTAAAATTTTTAGTATATTCCTTAAGCTTTAAAGATGAACTAGAGAAAGGAATATCTGTAGATACAAGTATGTATGTATATATATAGTTTGACTGATGTGTTTATACTTACATACTGTTTGTATTAATTTATTTTTATAGACATTCATTTGACTTTGAATGGAGCATTAAGATAGTACGTAGTGCACATATATTTAATTGGCAGTGTGGAATGTCTAGCTCAGTGATTCAAATGCTATGACCTTTTAATACAGTACCTCATAATGTGGTGATCCCCAACCATAACATTATTTTGTTGTTACTCCACAATTGTAATTCTCCTACTGTTATGAATCATAATATAAATATCTGTTATTCAGTATATCTCTTTTTAAAAAATTATTTATTATGTATACAACATTCTGCCTCCATGTATACTCACACACTAGAAGAGAGCTCCAGATCTCATTACAGATGGTTATGAGCCACCATATGGTTGCTGGGAATTGAACTCAGGACCTCTGGAAGAGCAGCCAATGCTCTTAACCACTGAGCCATCTCTCCAGCCCCTATTCAGTATATCTTATATTTGACTCCCAAAAGGTTTGCGACCTACAGGTTGAGAACTACTGGTTTAGATGAACTGTCATTAAAACAAAAGATTTTGCTTTTATTAGTGAATAATGCTAACTTAAATGCCTGGGAGTTTGTGAGAATTTGTGTGTGAATCTGTCTTTGATGTCTGGATTGTCTTGCCCTCTCATTGAGTTGCCAAATGTGATTGAAGCTTCACTGACTGTGTTGGTGTATTTGTTTACCTCTTTTGGTATATATAATTCAGATATTTTATATGAATGCTTTTAGGCTTACTTGATTGGGACTTTGGTATTCAGGATGAAGTTTGGTTTTTCTGTTTAATGCCTACCTTAAAGGTATTGGTAATTTCTGCTTTTTTGTGTGACTATAAAAATGTGGAATGAAAAGATGATTATTTTGCCGGGGGCAGATGTCAAGTTTTTTATTTTTAAGATTTATTTTTGTGTATGAGTATTTTGTTTGCATGTATTTATGTCTACTACCTGTGTCCCTGGTACATGCGGAAGTCAGAAGAGGGACATGGATCCCTGGAACCACGGACTTGCTCAGAGTTGAACCCAGGGGCTCTGCAAAAGCTCCAAGTACTCTGAACTGGTGCGCCTGGCTATTTCTCTAGTGGGGTAGGGGAGGCATGGCAGATTTTAAAAACCAGTAACAAAGCATTCAGCTCTCGTTGTGACCTATTCTAGGACACTGCATGTGACACACAGGAGGAAAGGAATATAACATCCAGGAAAGGAAATGTGCCCTCTCGCTGCACTGCACCATCAGGGCAACCACGGGTTTCGTTTTTTTTTTTTAATTATTATTAATTTTTTGCTCTCTTAATCGCCTTTTTTGGCAAGAGGAATATATTCTTTACTCTTCCCTCATCTGTTACTTTGGACTCTGCCTGTACATCTTGGAGAACTAAGCCTTTGGGCTTTCTACTGTGATCTGTTAACACACGAGGGGAGAAGTGGGTCTGGTGGAGCATTACACATGACTTCCCAACTTTAAAACAAAGTTTGCCTGAGCAGTCTCTTAAATCTTTTGTTTGTTTGTTTGTTTGTTTGTTTGTTGTTTTTTAGAGTTTCTCTGTAGATTTTAGGGCCTGTCCTGAAACTTGGCTTTGTAGATCAGGCTGGCCTCAAACTCATAGAGATATGCCTGCCTCTGACTCCTGTGTGCTGGTATTAAAGGTGTGTGCCACCACTGCCTGGCTCTTAAGTCTTTAATATGCATTGTTTAGAATGTGTGTGTTTGTTTACCCATGAGGTTCATATACGTTTGTTGCCAAGAAGCAGTCTTTGTGTGTACTGAGCCTGTGCCTCCGATCCATCTTCTGTGAGTCAGCACTATGTAAGCTATGTCCTCCAGCAGTCGCTGTTTAGCCTGATCTCGCCCATGACATTGGTGCCTTGCGATTGGTGTTCAGTTTGTAGTGATCTCACCCATAAGATTGTCTCAACTTTTGCTTTTGGGCCCTGTCTGACGCCTCTGAAAACTAAACTTATGTCGTGTTTGTTGTTTTCTTTCTTTTCTGTTTTTTTCCCCTTTCATTGGCGGATGAAGATGATGATTTGATGAGATTTTTCTTTGTTTAGTCTTTCCAAGAAATTTGATAATCTGCCCTGGAAGAGTTACTGTGTAAGCACACGGCTTCCTGATGGCTCTCATCAGATTAGAATTTTAAGTCTCAAATATCAGGTCGTCATTATCTTTTGAAAGAAGTACTAATATCAGTTTCAAATCTGTCATGAGATTTTTATTTCCTTCTTCCTCTGTTTCTAATGTGGTTGATTTGTAGGGCTCAGTGTGCCTCTTCTTTAAAACACTATCCTTCAATTTTGAAACCATTGTTAGCGCTTGAATTTCTTCAAACATAGTAGTTGCCTATTTTACATTGCTCTGTATTGTTTTTTTTTCATTTATTTATTTATTTATTTATTTATCTGACAGAATCTCACTCTATGACCTTCAACCCCAATTCTGTGAACTCTCATGTATCAGAGGAAGACTTGGGGAAGGGCTCTAGCTCCTCCCAGACTGCTGGGGCTGTAGGTGACAGTCTAGCTTCTGGCCATGGTTGCCAAGTTATTC
This sequence comes from Myodes glareolus, assembly GCF_982192425.1. Taxonomy (NCBI): domain Eukaryota; kingdom Metazoa; phylum Chordata; class Mammalia; order Rodentia; family Cricetidae; genus Myodes; species Myodes glareolus. The sequence goes on from NC_142039.1 coordinate 36,890,668, forward strand.
TACAACCTTTCTCTACGTTAGGAAGATAAAAAGAGAAAAGCAAAGATTTTTAAGAAATTAATGAATACCTTTGCCTTAATTTTTATCTGTATGTAAAAAATAATGTAGACAAGTTAAGATCAGACAAAATAGTAATTCATTATATTATTTGTATAATCTTTTTTACTTTCCTCAAGAAATGCATTTCAACCCATTCATTGCATTGGTACTTTAGATTCCAATAGCAGAATAACGAAGCAGTGGTGTTGACCTTGTTGGCAAAGGACGGAAGGCACACTTTACAAATGTGTCTAAGGTGATTCAGATATTTGAGCTAGATAGTGCCATTATGCCAGAAGCTAACTTCCTCTTACCTATGTAATATAAGAGAAGAAAACTGAACAACTCATTAAAAAAGTAATATTACTTTTGCTGTTAATATCTCAAGAGGAATAATGTTGTTGGTAGAATCTACTACAGCTGAACAAGGATGCCTGATAACCCACTCTGAAGAAGTTCATTTTGAAGAAAAAACTTGTAGTACATACGTCCATAAAGCTGTATGTCAGCAATGACAGCCATATTGGTGAGATTTTATGAGTGTACCTTCCCTCAAGAGCCGTAGAACATCGAGCAACCACAGTACCAGGCTGGAGAAACCCTCATATAAACTGGTCAGGGTTGTTCAAGAAACTCTCAAACCATAATGGGCTTTTACTATTGCCCTTGGTTGTTTCCCAGGGTGTGTGTGTGGGGGGGGTAAGCCCTTGTTGCTGAAGACACCATGATCTTCAGGCATGAGTCTCAGAGGTTGCCAAGCTGGAACGGTCCTGAAAGCCTCCTCCCTGAGGATTAGATTTTATGGTACCAGAAGGCACCATGCAAGCTTCAAAGGAAGGAAGCAACCAACGGTCCTATCTAGCTATGGCACTTTAACCACAGTAGCAACCAACATGGGATGATGAACCTATCAGTGACTCCTATACTCTGGCAGTAACCAACAGCTCTCTCTAATTGAACTTATAAGCCACTCAACAAGAGGAAAGTCATACTTGGTACTGGATACCTAGCCAGGCTAATGAAGCTTAGGGCTACTTAGGGCTAATGAAGTCGTGGATCTTGGAGGAGAACCTACAACTTAAACCATTGTTATTTGTAGCTACATTCTGTCCTTATACCCACAGATACGTGTAGTTCTCAACCTCATTCATAAAACTCTGGGTTTTTTTTTTCTGTTTTTTTTTTTCTGTTTTTTTTTTTTCAAGACAGGGTTTCTCTGTAGCTTTGGAGCCTGTCCTGGAACTAGCTCTGTAGACCAGACTGGTCTCAAACTCACAGATATCCTCCTACCTCTGCCTCCCAAGTGCTGGGATTAAAGGTGTGCACCACCACCGCCCGGCTTAGATAGAGACATTTGCAGAAAGTCACCATTCATGAAATGTAGAATTGTAGATCCCAGTCCCAGTTGCTATATCAACAACACAACTCCTGCACCTGAGGCTAAAGATTCATTGTGGAAGGTAGAACACAAGCATTATAAGAACTAGAGGAACAGAACATTCCCTTTGAGATTGTGTTGCCTGGAAATGTCAAAAATACTGCCACTTCTTTCCCATTCTTGCTCCTGATGTGAAGGGATGGTATAGAAAATTCATCTGAATTGAAATATTCTTTCCAGGAGGGAGGGAGAGGTTCATAGACTCAGAAAGCTGAAGAAACAAGGCCCAAGAAACTCATGAATGACAAGATTTTTAAGCCTCTCCCTACAATTAAAAAAAAAAAAGTACTAACATTTGCTGGGGAATATTGATTCTCCCTTCTCAGGAGTCACTCGCTAATTGCTTCTGTATAGTTCTTTACTTAGGAGTGGGTCCTTGTGAGATTTCCTTTATCCACATTGGTGTGTCAGCTGGTGTTGTCATTGTTAAGGTCTTATATAGGCTACAAAATTAATCAAAGACTTCAGCGTGAGTTCCCAAAACACTGAAACTGCTAGGAAAAAACATGGGCAATACCCTGCAAAATACAAGGAAGTATAGGAAAGATATTTCTGAATAGGAATCCATTTGTTCAGGAAATAATGTCCTCATAAAACCAAAATATTTCTGTATAGCAAGGGGGGAAAATTGAGCACTATAGAGTGCAAGGAAAATCTACCAGTTATGACTATGATATGTAGGATCAATATCCAGATTATATAATGAACTCCAAAACAAAGAGTCAAGAAAAAATTTAAAATTGGCTATGAATTTATTCTTCAAGAGAAGAAATAAAGTGGCTTAAAAAGTCTAAAAAACTATCCAACACCCATAGCAAACATGGGAAATGTAAATAACTGCTTTGAAATACATGCTGGTGAGGGTGTGAGGGAAAGGGAACCTCATCCGCTGTGGGTGGGATTGTAGACTGTTGTAGGCATTCTGGAAGTCAGCGTAAAACATTCTCGAGAAACTGAAAATAGATCTGTGATACGAATCAGCTGTACCACTGTCTTAGTTTGCTTTCAATTGCTGTGATAAAGGTCATGATCTAAAGCAACGTGGGGGAGGAAAAGGTTTATGTGTCTTGTACATTACAGTCCATCACTGAGGGAAGCCAAGGCAGGAAATTAAGACAGGAACTTGAGGGGAGTTTGACCCTCCCACATCAGTTATTAATCAAGAAAGCATAGTATAGACATTCCTATAGGCAATGTGATGAAGGCTTTTTTTTTCATTTGTGATTCTTCTTCCCAAATAATTCTAGCTTCTGTCAAGTTGACAAACAAATAAATAACCAATCCAATCAATTCTTGGCATGTTCCCACAACAGTAATCTAGGAAAAACACTTCACAGAGATAATAAAAGTTAATTAGAAAACACATTGTAGATGTAAAGGAAGTTGTGGAAAGCTTAGGAACAAGCATGCCCACACAACAGTCAGAAGATGACATATGAATAAAATGAATACAGAGAAGCAGCTAGAGCTCAGATTGGAAAGGTGCATTCCTGGCCATGGCCAGGGCTTTTCCTTTTTCTGAACACATGCATTATTATCATTTTCCTTGGAGTTTGGTCCTTCATCTGGTCCTTCATCTGGTCCTTCATCTTGCCAGTTACAGCTCCATGTTCTTATGTAAGGTCCTGGAGGGTTTAAGTCAAGTCTATGATGTATTCCATCTTGCTCCTGCTCTTCTTCTTGGGCTGTTCGGTGCGCAGTAAACATATATTGGTTGGTAGTTGTTGTAATCTGCTGGCCTGGTCTGTCACCTGGGTACCCTGTCCCTGTAAGACATCTCTGCCCACTCCCAACCCTCCTTCCACCTAGGCAATTGGATCTCCTCCCACCTCTTCTCCCTCCTTCCCTCCCTCTCTCCTTCTCTCTCTGCCCTTCTTCTGGAGAGGCAGCTTCTGCCTCTCTCTCTTTCCCATCCTCCTTCCCCTTTTCCCCTCCCCCCCATAACCCACTAAATAAACTCTATACCCAAACTTTCTCTGCATGGCATATGTCTCATGTCTCCCACTGAGGCCTCAGGCCACCCGCCAGGAGACAGACAGAGTCCTTGAGTGACCCTCTGCTGGCCCTCCTGGGACCAGTCCCCCACCATATAAATGATAGCACTAGTACCATGTTTTGTTCCCACATGCTAGTTAGTTGTCATTGTGTAATTTTTCAGGTGCATCTGGGAATCAGGTCTTACCTGCCTGTGTATCATTCACCCCAGGTTTCTCGCTGTATTTATGATTAAATTTTTTCTATTGCAACCTGTTATAGAGTGAATTGTATCTCCTTCCCTAATTCATATTTTGAAGCCTTAAAATAGTATTTGGGAATGTGATTTTGGGAGGTGATTAGATTTAGATAAGGCGATGGGGAAGGGGATTAGAAACACCAAAAAGATCCCCTACCCCAGAACTGGGACACACTGTTGTGTAAGTTGCCCTGGTCATAGTATTTTTTAGCGTACATCTAGCTGACCGGTATAAGCTGTTGACTTTAAACCTTGCTGATTGTTTTCTTATCAGCTTAACACAACCTAGACATATCTGGGATGAAGCTATCTCAGTTGAAGAATTACTTCCATCAGAATGACCTGTAGGCAGGTCTGTGGGAGTTTTTTTGATTTCTGATTATGTGGGAGGGCCCATCTCTCTGTGGATGATGCCATCCCCGGGCAGGTGGTCCTGAGTTGTATGAGAAACCAGGTTGAGCAAACCATGGGAAGCAAGCTTGTGAGCAGTATCTTTCTATGCCTTCTCCCATCCTCTTTGGAGTTTCTGACCTGAGTTCTCTCAATAATGACTGTAGTGTGGAGGTGGAAATAGAAATAGAAATAGAAATCTTTTCTTTCCCATGCTGGTTTTGGTCAGTGTTTTATCACAGCAATAGAAGACAAACTAAGACACTAGTCCAAATAATTGTTTTTGAGAATTTCATATATGAGTATTATATTATATCATCTTTCTTCCCTTCTTTCTTCAATTCCTCCTGTCTCCACCCTACACTCCCTTTCAGATTCAAGGCCTCTTTTTCCTTAGTTATTTTTGCTGTACATGTGCACACGCACAAATGCCACCTGCAGAGTACTATTTGTGTTGCTTTTGCATATATGTTTCCGGGCTAAAATTTTAATACATACACAGGCTTTTTTTGGTTGCTATCGGAATTCTTAAACCTTTTGAGTTTGGGTGTTGAGGAGACTTTCAAAGATCATTCAAAGCATAGAAGATGCCAGGTAAGGAAGCCAGGAGCAAATAGACTTTGTTCTAGTATGTGCTCTTTGCCCTTTACTCCTCAGGTCTCCTTATACGTCTAGTATAGGTCTCATCTCTTAACTAAATTTCAAAGGGTGTTTTGTTATTAGTTCCTTCTGTGAGAGATTTCCTGTCTGCCCCTGCACTTGGTACTTGACCACCATTGGACTGGAATGCACTTTTGATCTTAGATTGTCTTCTTTGGGGTAGAATTATCTCTAATACAAACGAGCTCTTATTTCCTTCTATTGATATGTAAATGATGTTAGGGAGATACGTGTATTTCAGCAAAGATAACTCTGTCTTCTCTCTTTGCCAACACAACCCTAAAAGTTTTCTCTTTTTTTCAGGCTTCCCAAATTGCATTTTTTATACTCATTCAAAATTCTTTGTTTACATGACTTAATTGTCTTCTCTGTGTTACATTTGGTACATGCATTTACATTTTTTTACACAAATTGTTTTTATATCCTTTGAAGTACTTAGCATATAGGTTTCATAACAGTGAGGAAGACAGTAAAAGTTCTCTGAGCTAATATGCTATATGACAGTGTTTCAGTGGTGGTTGGTGTATGCTACTGCCATCCTGTAAGGTTAGATTGCTGGAAGTTTTAGTACCTAACTTCGTAAACACTCTAAAAGTGGTACAATCATGACCTTGCTTGGTAGCACTTCTCATAATGTTTTGTAATACTTTAGTTCAAATTTGAAAAATTCCACATATCAGGACAGTCTTCCAGATAATTAGAGTATCTTCTTCTCACATTCGAGTAACTATGCATGCTTACATTCGTGATTCCCCAGCTGTTTTTTTGCTTACTTGTCATGTGACATGTGTGATATCAGGGGTGATTATTTATTGGAAGAATCCTGGGGGTCAGGTCTAAGAACTTCAGCTAGCTCTCCTCAATCAAAGAAACCATGCTTTACACTGTAGGACCACTTGTGCCTGCTACCTATCCTGAAGCAGATATTGACTGTAGTATGCTATTTTTGCTGTGGCATCATTAATTAGGAAGCAGGGTTTGTATCTGTTGATGTGATCAGAATGATGCATTGTTGGCCCAAATGTGCCAGCACCTAAAATTCTTATGTAAGACTGATTGACAGGTCTCAGACTCTCATACGCTTAGAGAACCTGTTTTCTATATTTGAGCACAGTGTTTTCAGTGATAAGAGATGTGTCAAATGTTGCGATTTACTTAAATGGAAAACATTCGAACTTTTGATAAATGATGCTGAGGAAACTCACATTTCCAATTTTCTGCATTAAATATAATCTTAAGTTTGTGGATTAGGCGCAGGTACCTTGATAACTGTGGCACCCATGCATCTAAGTGAGTAAGAAAATTCATTTGACATCAAGGCTGCTTGTCTAATTTAGAGTCAAGTGTAGAGTGAGGGATGCTGGAATATCTGACCCTTTTGTGGTCAGTGTGTTTGGGTAGATATCACTTCAGCAGCTAGATTTTAATAGTTCTTCACAGAAGGAAATACGCTGGAACTTTGCCTGTTTCAAAGTCGAGACTGAAGTAATTTTAACTTCCTAAAACATGACGGTGCTGTGAGATGGGTAGCAGCCTGGAGCTTAGCTGCCTGAAACCTGGCGATTATTTACTTCTGCAGACAGAGCACTGTCAAGCTGGTTCTTTCTTTGGGGCTCAGTCATTTATTTTAAAGAAAGACTGAGAGAAAAATCATGAGCAAGGTGAGACTCAGGAGCAGCAATCACATTTGCAAGAGGGAGACCGAGAACCCATGGAAGCTGGAATTGGGAGTTTTGCGGTTTGGGTGCCTGGGTTTCGGGTCGTCACAGTTGCGCTAGACAGGGTGCTGGATTCTTCTGTGAAACAGGGAATCACCAGGCTAAGGAGTGGTTATCAGAAAGTGTTCTTATAAGCATTTGTGTATCCTCTGGCATCTTGAGACTAGGAGAGTGGGCAGCAGAGGATAGTGACAGAGATGTTCTGGCAGGGCTAGCCAGTAGACATCAAGAAGAGAGTGCTGGGATTCAAGAGGTCTCTGTAAGGCCTTGAAGTTTGAGACAGTTGGGGAGTGAAGTGAAACCAGGAGAGTAATGGTAGATTGGATGTCATGAACAGATGGCAGGGCCTTTGTGTATGGATCAGGTCTGCTTAGATAGTTTAACAGCGTTTTTACCTTGAGTTTGTTTTATTTAGAATAGACTTTTTAATATCTTGGAACCCTGACAGAGTATGTCTCAAAATAATTGTATATATTTCCTTCTTAATCTGTTTTCCTGATTGAATAGATTTCTTTTTGTAGCACCCTCCCCCTTTTTGGAAATTATTTATTTGGCAATAATTTCCAATTATATTTTATCTAATTGACTTGTATATTAATTAGAACAGATAAACACTTGAAGCATATTTTCCTCCGTCTCTCCATATGAAAGCTTCTATAACATTCTCATCACTTGATGATTTATTTCATACTAATAAGATGCTACCATAACTTCTGGGAACACTGTTAATCTTAACTCTGTAGCTTTCTGTTTCATTGAGAGGAACAAAAACAACCATTAAAGCTTAGTAAAATCGGATGACCGATGTAATTAAAATAAAATGGCTACAGTTACAAAGAGTAGCCATGCCAAGTGTAGAGCATGTGGACTAGCTGACCCTTCTGCCTTCCCCTCTGCTCCTCTCTCCTCTTCTCTTCCCTCGTAGTGCTGGGGATCAAACACAGGGCCTTATGTTTGCTGGGAAGGTGCTCTGATTGTAAGCTATAGTTCCAGATAGGTGTGGAACTCGATGGCACTGATGCAGACATAACAGGCAGTGGGAAAGTTTTTAGGAAATTAGATCCAAAGCCCCATATGCCCAGGCTTCCTAGACATGGAGATGAAAACAAGTGTGCCTAGAGAGACATGTGTCAATAATCATGAGATTTTTTTTTATAGTACATTCCAGCTTTAGACAACCTTTGTTGTCTGTCTGCAGGTGAATGGGTAAACAAAGTTCATTCATATAATTGATTGCATTTTAAAAAAAATCATCCAGAAAAAAAGTGTATCCATTTGTTGTTATTTGAAGTTGTCAGTGTTCTGCACACATATCGAGTGATGCTGAACCCTAGAGTACAACTGGGATAAATATCCTTGGGTGGGTAGTGGTCTTTGAATATGTTCTGTATGGTGAGAAGACCAGACCAGATGCTATCAGGTTTCTGTTACAAGTATCTGTGTTTTCTTACAATAGGCATGCCATGTTATACCCGCCAATGTAGTTTAACAATGTGTTGTGTTGTTACTTCTGGTCACCAGCATAGGCCATTTAAATGTAAAACTTCATTGTCATTTAGATTTCTAGAAATGGCAAATATATGGATTTAGTCTTCATTTTTCTGTTTACTAATGAGGCTGTTTACTCTTGAGGGTGGTACATGTATTTTGTTAGTGTATATGTAAAGTTCTAAGTTGATTTGCACTTAAAAAGTTGATGGTTTACAGGTAAAAACCAAAGCATCAAGAAAGCAGCTCTTGATTAGGTTGGGTCATACAATGACTTAGATTCGGATCTGTTACTGGAAAGTCAAATTTAATGGTTGTCAACATTAAATTGGGAATATGTCTACTTTTATATTATCTTGGTATTTTAAATATGAGCTTTATTGGTTTGATTGACATATATATGCTTTGATTCTTACATTTTGAAAAAGATATATTTGTGCCATGTTTAACATACATATTCTGTAAAATTTTTACCTGTATTATGGCTTGAGAAATGGTTCAGTGGTTAAGAGCACTTGCTGTTCGTGTAGAGGAAATAAATTTGGTTTCCAGCAACCACAAGGGAACTTCAGAACCACCTAACTGTAACTCCAGCTCCAGGGACTCTGACTCCCTCTTTTGGCCTTTAAGCATCTTCCTGTACACACTGGCACACAGATACACAAATAAAAATAGTAAATCTTTAACAGAGTGGCATATATCTTCTAGTATGTGGTTTATATTTAAATTTCTCAGTTATAGCCGTTTCAGTTCATATTTTTTAATGGAGTAAATATGTGAAAAGGGACTGCAGACAATGGAATTCCAGGAATAATGCCTCTTCTAGGAATAACAGAAATAGGAGGACTCAGCCTTCAGGTTTATGTAGGAGATGTGAAAAGGGCAGGCATTGGACAAATGAGTGTAGGTCGACAAGAGATAAACAGGGCAACCTGTTGCCATCGGAAAACGAAATGAGGGGCCTCTTGTAGGCCCCCATGGCGAATGTGGTCCAGTCATTTCCAGTCACTACAGAAAACATGCCTCTTCAGGAAAATTAGAATGCCCCATGCCTGCTATTAAAAGCAATAACGGCCTGAGTTAAATGTGGTGAATGAATCAAGAAATCTAAGAGGACAAAATAAACGTTTATTCTGGCGGACTTCTATAAATGAACAAAGACCAAAGCTAAGAATATGTGTAAATGACAAATTTATTACTGACTTACTGGACACAGGTGCGGATGTAAATATCATTACTCCAGAATCTTGGCATCCACATTGGCGTCTTCAGGAGGTAGATATTCAGTTCCTAGGAATTGGAACCCTATCTCGAATAAGACAAAGCACGAGATGGGTCAATTATATAGGTCCAGACGGACAAGTATGAAAACTAAGGCCATATGTAACCAATATTGCAGTGAATTTATGGGGTTGTGACCTATTGCAGCAATGGAATACCCAAATTAACATTCCTGCTGCTTCTAGAGCCTGTATTTCTGAGGAAAATATTACAAGATATTATAGATGGCGGAAACCGGCCATTAGAGCTATACAAGAACACAACACAATTGATGGCCCTTCAGAGGTACCAACAGCCATGCCTCTAAAATGGTTGACTGAGAAACCAATATGGACTAAACAATGGCCTTTAGCTGAGGAAAAGTTACAGGCTTTAAGAACAGCTAGTACAAGAGCAATTAGATGCTGGACATACAGAAGAATCTACCAGCCCTTGGAATTCTCCTGTATTTGTTGTTAAGAAAAAATCTGGTAAATGGAGAATGGTGACAGATCTTAGAGCTATCAACAAGGTTATTCAACCTATGGGCCCTCTACAATCTGGAATTCCTCTGCCCTCCCTGTTACCAAAGGGATGGCCTCTTATACTTATCGATCTAAAAGATTGTTTCTTCACTATACCTTTACAAGAAAAAGATAGAAAAAAGTTTGTCTTCACAGTGCCTACTTATAATAACTCTCAGTCTGCAAGGAGGTACCAGTGGACCGTCCTCCCACAGGGAATATTAAACTCTCCCACCCTATGCCAATATTTTGTAAACCACCACAAGGTCATGGCTTACCGACATGAGTCTAGCCAATGTCCGTCTTGGGAAGGGGAATCATGGCGACTGCTTCATTGCCTTCTTCCCAACATTCTGTTCTGTCTACTCCACCCACCTAAGGGCTGACCTATCGAAAGGGCCAAGGCAGTCTCTTTATTAACCAATGAAAGTAACACATGAACATATGACCCTCCATCAAATATATATTAGTTTTCCCATTTATAGTTTGTGTGTGTGTGTATTTCTTCATCTTCAAACTGTTCCACAATCATATCTCAGCTTTATATAACAGTTTGGGGATGATTTGAGTTAATGCATGCGAAGTACTGGTTAAATGATAGATGTAAGGAGGTGAATCAAGTGGAGTGACTTAACTGCAGGCCTTTTTATACTTCTTGGAGAATATATGTTAGTTTATTCATGTAGTTAGACTTAATAATGTTATTGTAAATAAGACTGAGTATAAGGGAAGGAAGAAGGACAAGGAAAAGGAAGAGGCCTCTGTGGTGCCCATACTGACATCAACTCTACTAGCTGCTCCATTTGGTCCTTTGTTTATTTGGGAGGGGCCTATTTTTCTTATGTGGTGTAAATAGAGCTTAGTAATTAGAGTAGGGAGCTCTGTCCAGGGAAGATCTGGTGAGGTGACTGAGGAAGTTTCTTTATAATGCAGAGAGGCTGCAGCTTCATTTCTAGTGTACCTTTTCCTGTTGAGAGATCATAGTCCACTTGGAAAATGACCTGCTGGGAGTCTCCTTTGTACTGAGCATTATAGAAATAGGTTTTGTGGGGGAAAGTCCAGCTGAACTTGTGAATTGTGAGGTGCTATTTCTTTATCAGATATTGGAAAAGTAAATTAGGCAATGTTCACTTCGGTTAATGATTGGTTATGTAAACTGTTTGTATTGTTTATCATTTTTAGTTAAGTTTTTTTTTTTAACTGACTCTTAAATAGAAGGGTTTAACCTCTTGAATGTTTGGCTTTTAGCATTGCCACTGCAGAGTTGAAAATGAATATGACAATCAGAAGAACACCTTTATTGCTAGTGGATTTTCTCTTTGTCTGTGATAGTATCATTTGTTTGTATAGTGGAAAAAAAAACCCAGGGATGTCCGTGGGCCCTTAAGATGCTCATGCCATTGTAAAGTGGGTCATGGACAGGCATCTGGGCATTGTTTGGCTCTTGTGTATATTTGAGGTTGGCAGGGTCCCATGCACATTATGCCAGCTTTGAACTTTGAAGTCAAAGATGTCTTTGAACTTGCTTGCTCTTCTTGAGCCAATGTATAGCAGGGACTTAGAATAGCAGTGCAAGGGTGGTGAAAAGGACCTGTTTTAAAGGACAGTAGCATGTTCTTTATCCTTCCATATTTATATAGCTCAAAGATGGAAACTCATTTCTAGTGCTGTACTCTTACTAAAGCACATGACTCCACTGAATTGTTCTTGGAAAAGAGGAGAACTTTTTGGATGGGGCTGTAGTGTTTCCTATTGTATAGATTAGCTGTCAAGGGAACATGGTCAGCTCCACAACATTATCTCCACCTTTCTCCATACTCATCTGGACATTAAAACTAACTTGTTTCTTTTTGTTTTCTTTTTTTAAATTTTTTATTTTTTTGACTGAGCTAGCTGGGCCTTTTCTTTTTTCTTTTTGGTTTTTTGAGATAGAATTTCTCTTTGTTAGCCCTGACTGTCCTGGAACATGCCCTATAGACCAGGCTGGCTTTGAACTCTTAGAGTTCTGCTTCTGTCTCCCAAGTGCTGGGATTAAAGGTGTGCACCACCACCACCCAGCCAATTTCTGTTTATTTCTATGCAAACTTATTGTTTTAAGTAACACAGATCATCTGAATTGTATGGTATATGCAGATGTTACCTCTGCAGGTTCCTGTTGGAGTTGAAGGATTGGCACCATGCTTTCTATACTGAATTCTGTGCCATAGGCCAGCAGCACTGTTGTCAATAAAGGGCCTGCTAAAGGCCTTTTAATAAGACAGCAAATGTTCCTTTCCCCTGGGATCTAGTGGGCCTATAATGTAAAGTCTCTCTTTCTCTCTTTTTATATAATTGCTGAAGAAGAAGAAGAAGAAGAAGAAAATCTTCTTTTGCCTAATTGCAAAGAATATTCTTTTTTTCTGCTGCTGGTTAGCATCATAGGCTCCGTTCTTTTCTACTCCTCAGTGTTTGCTTCCGTCTCTGACATTTATCCATGTCATTTGCCCCATCGTTCTCTGTCCATTCTCTGAGGCTTCCTTTATCTTGTTCTCCCCTTTAGTAGTTCTTCAGATTGCACCAGCCTTGTTCAGACTTTTATTGAATCTCACATGGTTATTGCAGTAAAGCCCAACTGATCTCCCTGTCTCATGTCTCTGCAAATCCGTCCTCCACACAGCTGCCCAAGTAATCTTCCCAGAGTAATGCTGGACTTTCATTACAGCAAGCAAGTGGCTCCCAGATTCAGTGGAATCCAGCTGCCCTTCTGGATAGCACTCAGGACTTGGAGTTGGCCTTCACAGTGTTCTCCTGAACTGTAGTTCATACTATAGCTAGCGCTAGGTAGAATGTGTTTGCCTGTTGTTGCTCATGGAAATAGTGACCCATCGTCTTTGTGACATTGCCTTTAATGTTTACAGGCAGAAGAATATTTGATATTTGGTGTGGGAGAATTGTCTGTATTCTGTCAATCATATTTTAATAAAACGCTGATTGGCCAGGCAGGCAGTATAGGTGGGAAAGCCAGACAGGAAGTAGGGGTGGAGCAAAGAGACTGGGAGTATTCTGGGAAGCAGGAAGCTCCCTCAGCCGTTCCTGCGCAGACCACCAAAGAGCCAACATGTGAGCTGTCACACTGAGAAAGGTACTGAGCTGTGCGGCTAACATAGTTAATAATAATGGGTTAATATAAGTTACAAGGGTTTACAAGAAGCCTGAGCTAATGGGCCAATCAGCTTTATAACTTACAGAGATCTCTGTGTGATTGATTTTCTCTGGGACTTGCCGGTTGTGGGGTACCGGGCAAGAACAGATACCCCAACAAACTGACCCTCGTGTTACAGATATTCATTTAATAATTACTTCTTGTTCATTGTGCAAACATTGCCAAAATTTGCCAACAAAGTGATGACAGGTAATCATAGTGCAGTCCCCACTCCGGACCAACTGGTCTGAAGTTATGGTGATCTGGAAAGTAATGGGTTAGATTATTGTAGAGAGGCTGGGATCACAGCCTCCTCAGGGGCAGACCTGGTTTGTCCTCCCTCCTCCCCCCGCCATCCCCTTTAAATTCTGCTTGTGTCTTATAGGGAGTTTAGTAATAGTTAAACTTATCTTATTAAACCAAGCCATTAACAATTTGATTTTCTTACAACTTGTTTACAACAGTGTGGTGACAGCCTTCCTTTTTCTGTTATTCTTCCATGTTTTTGGTGGCTTTGTGTATGAACAAGGAAAGTATTTGCTCAATTAAATTTTTTTCATCATATTTTACATATTATATGTCTCCATTAAAAACTGAGTAGTATTTCATTTCAATTTATCTGTGTTTGGAATAAATGCTTAACTGTTTATTCTTTTAACACAGTGGCTTTCTAGGAATAAGGATCACTTCATATTTGGTGTATTCTCAGCAATTCTTTATTGGCAGAGTGACTGCCAGGAAGAAAAGGTTTTCTTTGTTCCTTATACAGCTGCCTGACTCCTTTGCCTTCTATAGCAGGGCCTTTTGATCTCTTTCTTGTCTCAGATGTAGTGTTGCTGACAACCATTTGAGGTGCCATGGTGAAACTAGAATCAGCTTATCCAAGATGTTCATCTGAGTCGTTAGGAAATTTAATATTGTCTCAGAGCAGTATGGTAAAGATGTAGAACCTGTAGACTCTGGGGAGATAGGCTCCAGGTCTGGACTTGCTCTTCATTCGTTTGTAGCAGAGGCGACTGCAGGTTAGGTCTCAAGCTGAATGGCCTGCCAAGCTTCATAGTTTAATAAGGGCAAGACCCTTTGCTTTGTTCGTCACTATGGATTTTTCTGTTCTTTCTTGCAGCAATCTGTATCCAGATGGTGAATGTCTGTCTAACGTACAAGTAAAAGAGGGAAAAGAATGCAGTTCTTTACGAAAGTATAGCTAGAAAACCCAGATTGGATTGGAAAGAACCAAAGACTTCCCTAAAAAGGTGGTATCATAGCCCAGATGGGAAGCTGCAGCAGGAAAAGTGTGCAGAGGCTGTGGGTGTAAGATTACTTACTGTCTGGTGTTGTGTGAAAGGCAGCCTTCTACTGCTGTCCATGGATGCAGCAGACATAAGCAGATGATGAAGTTTCACACAAAATGGTCTAGGAATCAGCAGTACATGACTTTCTTAGAGGGCAATCCCTTCCAAATCCTCACTGTTCTTTTAAAGGTTGTTAGGATTTAGACAAGGAACATCCATCTAATAAGTCTTCTGCAGGTGAAAAGCTGTTCTGTGCCCCAGCTCTGCAGAGGTTGCAGTGTCCTGGCAGTGCAGAGCAGCAAGGTCTGAGCCTTTTCCCAGTCAGACATGCTCACAAGGCTCTTTTTCTTCAACACTGGGTAGAGCAGCAACCTAAGGCGTTAGGGGCCAGGGGAGCTATTAAAGGTGGTAGCCTGTGACCTTCCAAGTTTATAGCACCCACATCTAGTCCTGTGTTCTTATAGGGGATGTGATTAAAACTCTTGAGTAGAAGATATTCTTAAAGTTAAGAAGAGCAGTACTTAAAGCTATTTTTACTGCACAAAAAAGTTTTTAATCATTCTCATATATGATAACAGTTCAAGGTCAGTGATTAGCTTAATACAGCAATGAGGGCCGGGAATGTAGTCAGTGGTAGAGCCCTAGTTTTAATCTCAGCACTAGAAAGAAAGAAGAAAAAAAGCAATGATATAATGACATGAGAGGGTAGAGTCACATTCTTTATTTTTCAAACAAAATAGCTTCTCTTTAAAGCCTTTTCCCATTCATCTGATTTCCACATAGATTTTGTTTTTCATGTTTATGTAGGATATTAATTCTAGTCATGGACTCTTTTTTTTTAAAAAAAAATGTGATTTGATTTTTTAAGTCATTAGGACAGGCTTGTCATACTCAAGTGGCTAATCAAAATTTATATACAAATCATTCAAAGATGCCACAGAAGGTGTACATGAGTCTTTTTTCCCACCTGCCAGTTCCCAAATAACCGAAACAGAGGCTAAATATTAATTATAAGTGCGTGGTCAATAGCTCAGGCTTGTTACTAGTTAATTCTTACATTTAAAATTAACCTATATCTCTTATCTAGGTGTACATGAGCCTTTTTTCCCACCTGCCAGTTCCCAAAGAACCGACACAGAGGCTAAATATTAATTATAAGGGTTCGGTCAATAGCTCAGGCTTGTTACTAGTTAACTCTTACATTTAAAATTAACCTATATTTCTTATCTGTGCTTTGCCACATGGCTTGGTACCGTTTTGTAACATGACAGGCCGGCTTGTTGGGGTATCTGTCCAGTCCGGCACCCCACAACTGGCATACAACTAAGAAAATCACACACAGGACTCCATAAGATTATAAACTTAGCTCTGGCTACTTATTAGTTCTTATAACACATATTACCCTTTTATCCTTATCTACGTTAGCGACATGGCTTATTACCTTTTCTAGCTGGGCAGCTTACATGTTGCTTCTTCGGTGGTCTAGACTGGACTGCTGAGGGAGCTTCCTGCTTCCCAGAATGCTCCCGTTCTCTTTGCTCTACCTCTACTTCCTGTCTGGTTTTCCCACCTGTACTTTCTGCCTGGCCAATCAGCATTTGTTTAAAATATGATTGACAGAATACAGACAATTCTCCTGCACCACCGTTTCACTTTATGACATACCCATCTTGCTTCTCTCTACATCTGCTGGCAACTCCAAACTCTGCCCTTCCAGCGTTCTCAGTTTGGCTCTCCTGCCTAACCTTATCCTGTTCAGCTACTGGCCAGTCAGCTTCTTTAATAAACCAATCACAGTGCCATATTCTCAAACAGTGTAGAGGAGTATTCCACAGATCCCAGCACCTATGGAACAGCTGGGTGCAGCCGTGTGTGCCGATAACCTCTGCTCTGGCAAGAACAGGGACAGGTGGATCCTTTCTGGTTGTTGGTCAGGTGCAGTGAGACCCTATCTCAAAACCTAAGGTGGGAAGTGATAGAGGCAGACACCCAATGCTAATGTCTGCCCTTCACATGCAAGAACAAGGGCACCCCTCTATCTGCACACATGTGCATGTCACACACAGAAGCATGTAAAGAAGAAATAAAACCATATCAGGTGTCTTCCTTATTAGACAGCATTCTTACCATGGAAAGGAGAAAATACTTAGGGTTGCCTGGAGACATGTATGTGAACAGTGAACTCTATGCATTTTATCTCCTCTGTATTATTCGCATCAATTGTGTAGTGTTGAGGTTGATTATGATGAGCTATAAAGCCCAGGAGCCACTGGGGGAAACATTGCTTATGGTTCAGTGGGTTGTGCCGCCTGGGAGCTCTTGGAGGAGCACAGTTGGAGCACAGCTGATGTAACCTTCAGTGAGGGGCGTGCTGTCATTCATACTGTTAGGGAGGAGCATTTGTGTTCTTGGCTTGTCGCTGCTGTATAGTTTCCACTTCAGATTAACTTTGCTTAAATAAGTAAGGGCACACTCTTGAAAGTATAAATTGATAGCAGGCAATGAATACTTACTTGGTTGTGAAGTGAAAGAAATATTTTAACTATTATATGAAAATTTAAAATGCAATATACAATGAACCATATCACATTTTATCACTTACCTCTTTTGTTCTTTCAAAATGAACAATAAATTCTAATAAAGTAAGTTGTTTTTTCTTTTCTTTTTTTCTATTATTTGTTTTTTAAGGCCATTGGGATGGTTTTGCTACTTTCTAATTTGCTCTCAGTTTGGAAGGAATCCTTACTGATAAGCATCTCTTCCCTCTACAGAACAGCAGCTTCTCTTCCAGCCCGATTGTCCTCAGCTGCCCATCATTGTTAGAGAGGTGGACCTCAGAAGCACATTTCTGGCATGTATATATCCATTTAACTGAGAAGTTTAGTTAGTATTATGGGATATGATGGCCACAGTGACTGTCAGCTTTGTCAACTAGTCACACCCAATTTGAAACTCTGACACTTGGTTCTGGAAGGGCCACGAGGCTAGCTCTTTCCCTTAAAGTTATTTTGAAGTTTTGACAGTCTCTAAAACTTTTTTTTTAATTAGGAAAACAACATCACAACAAAATTCATTCTTTTCCTCTCTTCTTTAAACTTTTTTTTTCCTAAGTGATCTAGCTCTACCACTACTGGGCAAACACCCAAAGGACTGTGTGCCTTACACAAAAGCCTACACATCTATCTGTGATTATTGCTACTTTACGATAGTAGTGAGGAAATGGAATCAGCATAGATGTCCCCCAGCAGATGAACAGTAATGAAAATGTGATGATAATGATGATGTCATTGTGATATCTGTATTATGTAATTTTATTTAGCCCTAGAGAAAAGGAAGGTTTGAAGTTTGTGGGAAAATAGATATAACTGAAAAATAGTAAACTAACTCAGGCTGAAAAAAAAATACTACATGTATTTCAAATATTTGGATCCCAGCTTCTACTTTTTATATATGTGTCATTATGTAGGAGTTAGTGTAGTTATATATCTTGAAACTGGAAGGGGGTCCATAAGAGGGAGAAAAGAAGTTTTAAGGAAGGGGGATGAAAATAGTTGAATACATGTCACATGGAAACGTAAAGGAGAGGACTGGAATAGATTTATACAAGCTGGGAAGTGCTCGTGGGATGGGGGAGAAGGCTCAACCAAAAGAAAACATGTGTGAAGATGACAAAACGAAATTTACTTCTTTGTTTCATTTGTATTAAAAAAGGCTTGCCCTGATGGTGGATACTGCTTTGACACAGTGCAGAAATTTTCTAGGTGGGAGACCAGGAGGAGGAGGCTGTGCTTGTAGTATTCAAGCCAAAGATGCAGAGCTAAGGAGGACAGTTCAAAATCAAGGTTGCTAAAGCTGCCTTGAAGGCAGAGAATGTCTTGGTCTGGGCAGGGAGCTTTGCAGGATAGTATAAATGGACAGAGGTCACTTAGTGACACTGAGCATCTAGAAGGGTCTACTTGGGTGGAGCAGGAGTGAGTATTGAGCTCTGTGATGAAGCCTGAGCTGGAGTGCAGTGGATACTGAGAGTTAGGTGAGAGACCCCAGCCCAGAACGGGGCCTGAGACGCTGTGACAAAGTGGCACTAAAGAGATGAGGAAACACAGCCAGTGGAGGAGACTGCCAGGTGTGGAGAGTCGTATGGGCTAATTTCACCAGGGTCACCAGGGTTTAATACAAAGCCAGTGCCGGCAGTATTGCCCTGAGCAGCTTTGCTGACCACATTCAAGAAGACCTCTTGTGCATGTTAGTGAATTTAAGTAATGGATGAGAATGTCACCCATATTCCTTAGAAGACTGGTGCCTTGAGTTGTTGAAAACTTAAAATCTCCATTAATGCAACATTATAACTCTTTATTCAGTATCATATAATATTACTAAAGCAGAGTAGGAACAGGATATTTTCAATTGCTAATACTTGTTTTCCATGCTAATTGGAATCTTTGCCCCTTTTCCATTTTTCATAATGAGAAGTATATATACTAAATGTCATTAAGTAATTTTTCCTGAACAATATTTAGTGGGTTCATGATTTCATAGTGTGTTGGAAGAAGAAGACCTGGTGTCCTAGTAAACATGTTTGTCAGTAGGACCATAAATAGCCAGAGACTGTGCTGCTTGTTTATTCTCTCATTCAGCACTATTTATATTGCTTATTGTTGTAAGTTTCCAAGTATAGAGTGTGATTGTCATTCCTGAGGGAAGGGAAGCAGTGGTTAGCAAGTATGCACAAAGCAGTCCGCCTACTACAGTAGTCGGCAAGGGTGTTTGTTACAAAGCAGTCAGCCTGCTATAGTTTCTACTGTTTCATCTTCTGTGCTTCTTGGGGAGAGCACTTAGCATTAGAAGCAGCCATGGCTGCCAGTTGCGCAGGTACCCATGAGTGATTTCAGAGACAAGAGGTTGAACAAATGAATGTGTGACTTTCCTCAGGAACCAGCTGGTGGAGCCTTTACATCTTCTCTTTGGCCTTTACTGAGCCTGTATTTGGTTGGAGCTTTCCTGGAGATGTTCACAAAATACCTCACTTCAAGATTGTTTGCGGTTAAGTGTATTCCTTACCTTGGAACAAAGAAGGCTTTACTGCTTGGAATGCAGTCTGGTGGCACCTGGAATTTGCAGTTTTATCATTAAAGGTTGTGTCCTTCTGGCTTTAAGTAAGTCAGTGAGAAAATAAATGCCGCTTTTGTACTGTGATTTGTAGACTTATGGCCAGGTCTGCTTTCCTCGGCTCGTGAAGTTCAGATAGATACCTTCTCTTTCCTCCAGGACTTATCACCAGTAAAATACACAGTGAGACCAGCTTTTCCCAACTATGGAAGTGTTGGGAGCTGTGAACTCCCCAGATCCTGAATTTCTTGTAAACAACTTGTTTTTCTCTGCTCTGATGGCAGGGGAGTGATTTCTGGTGGGTTTGGCTGGGGAGTGGCTATCCCTATATAAGCTGCCCCTGGACACAATAAAGGGGCCATTCGTGGAGCATTCCTGTTTCAAGGATGACCCTTGTCTCTGTCTGTGTGTCTTTATGTGTTTCAATCTCCCCTTGCCCGGTTCCTGAACTGTATGGTAGCATATAGAGCGCAGATGGGCGTGGTGCGCCGCATGGAAGTAGGGCCATTTGCTTTTCCTATGTGGAATGTAAGTGCAACCTTCTCAGTAGATGCAGTAAATAAACTGCCCTTGATACCATGCTGGTGTTGGGCCCTAGCCAGTGCATCTCTGAGAGCAGGAGAAGGAGGGCCTGTCTTCTTTTCCTATTCATTCCACTCAGTGACTGTGGGGATGCAGCATTTGTGAAGGGATCAATTATCCATCTGTTAGTCAGAGGAGCCTTACAAATTATACATTAGCAGATTGATTTCTTGGGCTCACTGTTGGGGGACGGGTAGCGTAAGATGGGGTGATGAGGAGCGTCTGGGGAAACAGTTGCCACTAAGAACACCATTAAAAGCAGCTTTTTAAAATGACCACGGATTTATTCCTAATTGAAGAACTGGCATAATCCATACTAAGTGTATTCATTTCAAGTATTTTACGTTAGGTAATTGATTGTCCCATGAGGTGTACTTGTTAGTAATTTTGCCTTTTCTTTAAGAACTTGGCACCACATGTAGTGAACTTAGATTTAGAAGGTGTGTGCTGGTCCTTGCCCCCTCCTGTTTACTTGAACTTCTTTTTTTTTTTTTTTCATTCCATTAAGGAAACATTTTTGTATGTTCTATAGTGTCAGCTTGACTTTATTGATTTTTGAACAAACTCACTCATATTGTCCAGAATTCCAAATGTGTCTCCATTAGGAATAAGACTGGAGTTAATGGAGGGCACAGCTGAGTCCATTTCTCTCCAGACTTTTCCTTTGGTCTCTTTTTCTGTGACTATTCCAGCATCCCATCTTTGTAAACATGCCCCCAGATATGTTTCTAGATATGACTCTTCTTTTCCTCAGCTCTTAAATAAAAGGGAAAAAATTCCTCCATTCTGGATAAATACAGAGTCTTGTGCCTGCAGGCCTTGGCCTGAGAGTGTGGGCATCGGCGGCCTTTTTGTTTTGCTGTTTGCAGCGTGTGGAACTGGCACAGGAATGCCTGACCTTTGTCCCTGTGTGAGAGGGATGATGGATGGCAAGCCAGGTACAGGCCATTTACAGACATTTGCAGCTCACTTGTTTGTTGTTTCCAGAATGTTACAGGATTGTTGAGCAAATGCTAATGGTACTAGTGATCACCAACATAAACCATGTGTTCCTTCCCTGTGTGATACTGGTGAAAGCTAATGATGCTTAGTTTCTGTTGTTTTAAATTAATCAGTTTCTTAGGTAGCCAGGTTTTAAAGATGTTAATCTCTGCTTATGAACATACTAACTACTTTTAGAAAACTTGCAAAGTATAGAAAGGTGAGACCTAGTAATATCTCTTGTGTATGTATGTGTGGTGTAAATGAATGTGTATGTTTGTATGTGTATGGGTACATGTGTGTGCACAAATACTTGGAGGCCTCAGGATGATGTCCTAAGTCCTCTTTGATTTCTCTCCACCTTATTTATTCAGGAGTCTCTCAGTTGAACCTGTTGCTCACTGATAATCTCAGTTTGGCTAGCCAGCCTGCTCGAGTCATGTCTCTGCTTTCCTAAGCACTGGGAATTTCAGGTGGGTTGTTATGCCCACACAGTATTTATGTAGGCTCTGGGGATCTAAACTTTGGTTATCAGACAACTTTTTTTAACCATCTTTTCAGGTCCTTACATTTAATGATATCGTTAAAAAAAAAAACAAAACAGATATATCCAGTCCTACTCTTTGGGAATTTCTGCCTCTGATTATATAAATAATAAACACATACATGAAAATGGTAACCAGACATTGAGATTTAAGAGCACATTTTTTAGGCTACCATGTCTGCTCATCACTTATTTGGTGAGTAGATAAGGGCATACCAAGTATGATCATTTATTGCAGGGCACAGTGGTTAGTGTTAATTACCAACTTGACAAAATTGAGAACCACCTAGGAGATGGCTTCTGAACATGTCTGTAGGACATTATGTTGGTTGTGTTAATTAAAGTGAGTAGGCCTTCCCATCATGGGTGGTACCATTCCCTAGCAGGAATCTTGGACATAAAAAAATGCAGAGCAGCAGAATTCGTTTTTGTTCTCTGCTTCTGACTGTGAACATAATGTGACCAGCTACTTGAGTCTGTTTTGACTTCCGCACCATGAGGAGCTGTGCCTGGAGCTGTAAGCTAAAACAAGCCCTTCATTCCTTAAGTTGCTTTGGTCAGTGTGTTTTATCCTAGCAATGAATTGAAGTGGCTACAGCTGGGTCATAGGTTACTCAAAGGTGGCCCCCTCACAGAGAAGATCACCTCTTCCTGGTGAGGATGCACAGATGCTGCATCCCTTTAGTCCCTTGTCCAGCTGACAGGCAGCTTGGCCCATGAAAGCGGGATCTTGGAAATCTGGTGACATCTTGATCTTTCCAATCCTTGCAATTTTCCTTGGTGCCTTCATGTTATGGGCCTTCCCTGGCAGAAGTGTTCCAGTTCAGAGGAAAAGGCAGTGCAGCTCGAGTATTGCTGCCCTGGAACTGTCAGTACAACTGACAAACATCTGCCGTGGATAACCAAAGGAAAATGGTAAAAATAAACACAAAAGGAAAGACAAACCTTGAGGTAACCCACCAAATATGATGATTCCAGACATTTTTAAACACCTTTTAAAATTTAACTAGAAAAATTAAATGCTTCTCTTTTAAAGTTTGGAGAATAATGTTTGGTAAATGTGTATGAAGATGGCATGATGACACTCATTACTTTTATTCCTACCTAAAAATTAGCAATAAAAAGAAAGTATGGAAATTCTGTAATGCAATAGTCACAGAGTCAGCATAGCTGCTAGTCCATGGAAATGGATACTGTGACACTTCCTCAGACTTTCTCTTTTCACTGCTCTGCCCTTTATAGTAGGGAACTTTGCGCTCTATGCTTTCTTCCATTATCCTCTTAGTACAATTTTGCCTGTTATTATATATTTTATAAATGAGGTTGGATTGTGTCTGTTAGGAGTAAAGAAGAGATGCTTGCTATCAAGGCTTGTCCTAGAATATAACAGCACTCTCAGAGGAAAAACATAAAGCTTTTTCAGAGACATCTATATACACTTAAGTGGAGGAAGGCTTCTTCTGGAGACATGTTTCATATGGAGACATGTATCATGTGGAGACACACTTCTCATGGAGAGATGGCTTCTCAGAAGGGGGCATGCTTCATGTGAAGAGATTTCATATGGGGCAATATCTCATACTGTGACATGCTTCATGTGGAGACATACTTCGTGTGGAAAGACTCTTCATGTAGAAAAATATATCATGTTCCTGGATTCAGAGAATCAGCATCATGAAGATAACAGAAAGCCTCTGATTATGGTAGGATATACCTGCTAGTCATATGTAATATTCTTTATGAGGCTCAGGAGGTTTCTTCTCCACTAAAGCTTTTTTTTTTTCATGAATGGATGTTGAGTTTTGTTAGAGAATTTCTACATCTGTTGAGATGATTCTGTAATTGTTTTACTAATATATAAAATTGTGTTGCATCATTTCTATGTTAAACCAGAGTTGTATTTTTTTTGAATACACTTGGCTTTAATGTATATGCTGGCTTTGCTAATAGTTTCTTCAGGGTTTTCCATTTAGATCCATGATTGTACTTTTCCCATGATGTTCTTGCTAATTTTGTTACTGTGGGTTTGTACAGGCCAAGTAAAGTAAGTTGAGAAGCATTTTCTTATTCTGATCTTTGAAGGTATTTATACAATTATAGTTTTTCATTCTTCAAAGAATCATGAAATTAATATGTGAGTTAGCGAACATGCAGCTGATGACTGGGTAAACGAGAAGTGTCAAGTGCCAAGGAGAGGAGAAGCTGCAGAAATGGCAGGACAAGTGCTTGAGAAAAGCCAAGAGCAATATGGGAAGTTCTGACTGGCCTGTCTTACCAAGATGCCAAGGCATGCTATATGCAGATTCACTAATGAAATCAATGTGGAACTGATAGGAACATGGCTGGAGAGAACTCACTTAAAATCTCGGACAGTTGTCTCTGTATAGAAATAGCTACCGTATGGTAAGCACGGTTCCCTTTGGGAAGAGAAGGACAAATCATCTCATACCTGGGGCTAGCTCAACTGGTACCATTCTTGCGGGAAAATAAAATGATTTCTGAAATGACTCGAGGTAATGATACAATGAATAAAGCAGATACCATCTTGAGGAGAAAAAAAAATCACATGTGGGTACTTGGAAGTAAACATGAATCCTCTAAAAGCATCACGATCTCTTAATCCCTGAGCCATCACTCAAGCTCCAAGAAATATCTTAATAGAGAAAAATGTGAAAAGGGTTTAAATAGGTACTTTATAGAGATCAGATTAATTGCCCAGTAAACTAAAGGGGAAGAATTAAGTTTATTTGTAGTCAGGGAATTGAATCAATGACTATTGGAAAGTTTTAAGGTATTTGTTGCTAATAGGCTGTCGGTTACCTTGTAGGTGTTATTTTTTTCCTTGTAGTATTGTTAATGGGATGGTACAGTTTCAGTTAGGTGTGTTGTGGTAAATTTGGTTGATCTGCTCTCGAGATACCATTGGATACTTTAGCTAGGTAGTAGGTCTTGGATCACACAGAAAAACTGAAGCTTCATTTTTCCTTATGTGAGATGCAGACACCTCTCTTTAGTTCACCACTTTCTTCAAAAATTGGGTATCTAATAAAGCATAGACCCCATTTTGGGGATTGGTAAGTGTGATTCAGGGACTACTTAGATAGGCCATGGCCCTTATAGTAACAAAAATCTGGGAGTAGAGTTTACCAACCTTGACAGTATATGGAATGAAGATCTAGTTCTGATTTATAACTTGCAGTAAAGGTCTTATAATAGAGTCTTGGCATTGGTTGCATTCAGCACTTAGATTTAGTTTTGGAGGTGTCAAATACACTGTCCCCTGAAATTTTCTGCAATGGGAAGATAATGTGACCTCTGCATTTCAGTACAGTCATATATGGTTTTCAAACCTGTGATATGCATTACTGTGATTTAGGAACTGAAGTTTTAATTTTATTTATTTTTCAGTAATATAATCTCGATGTTTTTATTATAACGCTTGCCTTTTTAATGTCTGAGCCATCTCACTGGCCCCAAATACCATTTCTTTAGTCACTTGTGGACAGTACTCTATTCATAAGAGGAAGAAAAAGTAGACCACACCCAGCTATGATTGGCTGTCATAACAGATGCCTAAAGTTAAAGTATAATATAGCTTATACTTGCCAAGTATAAAGTGGATATAAAATGTTTGATGAAAGGTCAGAATGGAAGATGATCAACTTGAGGAATTGCTTATCCCCAAAATGCTGTGGGGCTGACATTCTGGCTGGTGCTCGGCCCAGTAGCCACGCTCTGTCTGCTCAGTGCTTTCCCAGGGCAGCCTTTCTTTGTCTTAGCATTTCCCTTACTGTCTGTGCAGTCCTTCTCCTCGTCAGGCCTTTCTCACAGTTGTGCTCTCTGAGTCTGCTCGTATTTCCGCTGTGGGTCTTTAGCATGGGTGTCAGTTCGTTCTCCTCTATAGTGACCACCTGTCTTCAGTGACCTTTTCCTTGGCTAATATGCTGGAAACTTTTAGAGCTAGCTGAGTTTTCTTGGACTGCCTGTCAGAGTGTTGTGTGGTGATTTAGGGGTCCAGATGTGAAAGGATTCTGTAGCCAGAATGCTTGGGAACTTGTCTCAGCAATCAGTCAGTATGTAGCCTTTGTAAAGTGTGGGGGTCTTGTTGTGCCCTGACCTTTCCTTAATGACTATGAGATACTTTCCAGTTGAAGAGTCAGCATTCGTTTTGTGTATTTCCCTTTATCTCATCAACAAGGCAAATGGGGTAATTTTAAACTCTACGTGGGTTCTTTTGTTGTTAACTGCTATGGACTCACTTTATTTCTTAGTTTGCTGCTATGAGCTTTGTGGAAGGTACTTGGCACTTGTCATTATTTAGGAATGAAAGGAAAAGCTATTGTGTAATGCTGCCAGTGGTCACTGAGTTTTGACTTTATTTAGAAAAACCTCTGTGTAAATATTTTAGTAAGTAAACAATTAGCTACATAGAGATTTAAAATGCAATTGTTATTTAATCTTTGGAAAATACATTAAATTTGAGATTATGTAAAAGGAGAAGGGATGCAAAATTAATTAATGTGATGTAGGCTATGGTTTTCCTGAATAGAGTAAAAATGAAATGTTAATCTGGTTATTCATTAGGGAAGAAACAGATTGATTAAGCCAACTAAAAGAAGCAAAAAATGATTTTATGTGCCGACATGCATTCTTAATTTTTTTGTTTCTTTTGTTTTTTAATAGATTTTGGTTGTGAAAGATAAATTTAAGGGTATAAAGTAAGTAAAACAGATGAAAAGAAATGTAAGATTCTGAGAGGTAATGTTTTCACTATACTCCAGGTATACGAAAGAAAAGTTGTGGAGCTCATGGGTTTCTGGGTTCACACTGAGTGTAGGAACAAAGCTGTTTGTTTTATGCATTTGAAATGTTAATATGTTCATATCAGAACAAAGTACACCTTAATTCATGAAGCTGATAAATAATTCGTTATGTCAGCTTTACAAAGACTAAAAGTATCAGATTGTTGAAATATTTTCCTAAAGTTTTCCATTCCATTTTTTGTTTGTCTTTGCTAGAGTCCTGTGAAGATAAACCAGATTAGTTTGGACGAAAGCGGAGAGCACATGGGAGTGTGCTCAGAGGACGGCAAGGTAAGTGAGAAGTGCTCACGGGCAAAGTTGCCGGGGCAGTGACTGCTGGGTTTACCCATGCAAGTGACTGTACGCTCTTTGCCGACTTTACACCGGTGTGTAGAGAGCCTTGATTATTCTTTTTCAGTATTGGTCTTGCTTTTGATTGCTCATAATTAAAATAAAATATATTTTGCCCAAATGTGCCTTAGGAAAAGTAATTACAAGAATGTCAATAATCTAACTAGTATTAAGCTGATTAACAGCTGTGGCAGGGTGATGTGCCCCTTTAATCATTACTGCTGTGCCACTTTGACTCCAGTGACTAGTCTGCAGTTCCTGCAACACAGTAGTTTAATGCTTTTCTGCCATAAATCCACAAAATTGGATTTTGTGGGCATGATTTCTGTGGGCTGGTGGTTTTCATTTTAAAACACAAGTTATGAATGTTACTCTTGAATTATAGAATCTTTTGATAAGCAATCATAGTTTATCAGAAGAATAAAGTGTCTTACAATGGCCACATTAAATAAATGTAAAATCAATATATGTACAGTTTTCTAAAAACCTGGCACCTACTTCCTGAGCCAAGGACATACATCATTTGTGCAGCATATAGCTAACAACTATCAGTGCTTCTTGCTGATGGTATGCTGTGACATTTAGTGGTTGTGATGATTGATTTTCCACTTGCAAGAATATCTTCTTTGTTTTTAAGTCGATGGAAGTCTTTTCTAATGTTCGCTTGCAGTGATAAAATCCTAATGCAGAGTATTTAAGCCACTTCTCTAAAATATCAGTTTAAGAAGAGGTTGCATTAAAAATCATTATGTAAGTTTATGTATTCCTTAGTGAATAGAGATTTCCTAATCTAATTTTATACAATTGAATAATTGAATTCAATAGGCCATTAAAATGAGTAAATTAAAAACAATATACTCAGCACAAAAGAGGATATACTCATCTCTATCAACAGTGCTACCCATCTCTACCTATCAACAGTGTTACCCATCTCTACCTATCAACAGTGCTACCCCATCTCTACCTATCAACAGTGCTACCCCATCTCTACCTATCAACAGAACTACCCCATCTCTACCTATCAACAGAGCTACCCCATCTCTACCTATCAACAGTGTTACCCCATCTCTACCTTTCAACAGTGCTACCCATCTCTACCTATCAACAGTGTTACCCATCTTTACCTATCAACAGAACTACCCCATCTCTACCTATCAACAGAACTACCCCATCTCTACCTATCAACAGAGCTACCCCATCTCTACCTATCAACAGTGCTACCCCATCTCTACCTATCAACAGTGCTACCCCCATCAATCTTTTCACAAGAGCAACACAAATGCTCTCGACATACACAGATGCATTTTATTTATCTCAGCTTTATCTTGCCCTAAAGCCTTTTGAAACACAGAATACTACCACTTTTCAGAAAATACTGTCCAAGTTGATAGTACTTTGTGAACTTCTGAGATGAATACATGTCCAAGAAAGAGTTAAGGGAAGTGTTGGTTTGTGTGGAAACGGAAAAGAATTATCTACACAGTTGAAACACTTTTTTCATATATTTTTGCATATATTGTAAAGAAAGTTTCATCTTAATTTTTTTTTTACTTAAATGCCTAATTATTCTGAACTTATAGCAGGTAACAGTTTCTTTTAAACTAGTTGGGCAAGTAAGAGTGTTCAGTTTTCCAATTAGAGGCATTCATTGGGGGATCCCAGCACGTCACTGTTGACTTATTAGTAATGTGTGTTATAGTCGAATCTTTCAGTTACTCCATCTGCTCCGTAATGCGATGGCCTGAAGAGTTCCCATTGCACCCTTTAAGCAAACACTATGCTTTCCTGGTTTAGAAAAAATGTATATCTGTCTTGTTTTTGTGTAGTTTCATGTTATCTTTTGAAGTGTTTTCTCCCCCACATATCTTTTTGTTGGTGGTGGTGGGTTTTTTTTGTTTGTTTTTTTTGTTTTTTTTTTTTTAGCATGAATAGAACCATAAAGAAATCTCCCAGTACATATATTTATGTAAGTCAACCCTGCCTGGTAGTCAGTGTTGTGAAAATTGGGAGGCTGTATAAAATGAGTGTCTTTCAGTGACTGTTCACAGTTTTTGCTTTCATTGGTTTATTAGGCCTCATATTCAATAGTTGTATTTATTTCACTGCTTATCTTTGATACCTGTATTGATTTTTAAAATCATCATTCTAATAGTTGGTTGAAGTTTACTTATGTATTCGGCCTGTGCTCAGTTCTTTCTCATGGCTTCTCTGTGTTTGAGCTCTGCTTTTGAGACTCACAGCTATATTAAGCATTTGTGTCTGTAGTTTCATTTTGGTGGCATAGATTCATATACAACTTTTAGGATAAGGTTTCAGGATAGGGTTTATTTTCTCACCTGTGAAAGATGACTTCATATAGAGTATACCGACAAAACAAATTTTAGGTTGAAAGATTTTCTTCCAGATTTTAGGGAGAATGCCTGCTTGATTCTGACACTTGCAGCATACCTGTTGGTCAGCCTACCTTTGCTCTTTAAGAATTCTCTAAAAACAACTTTTGTCCTCCATAGCTTGGCTAATAATAATAGTAATAACAAAAACAAAAATAATAAACATGGCCTTTGTATTCGTTTGCTATCCTATGTCTCAGTCTTATCTGTTGTCATTAATTTCATCTGCAACACAATAACTCTTTTGAGTTATTAAAGTTGCTTTCATTTCAGGAAAGTTTATACGTTTACTTCAGTTATAATTTTGATTATTACTTTAGCTCTATTTGTTTTCATTTCTTCAAAGAAATTCAATAATATGGGGCTGCAGGCAATATTGCTCAGAGGCAGAGTGAAGCTTTTTTTAGCTGCCTGGTCTGGACCTCACTCTGCTGTCTTAAGGTGGTGCACCGCCTGCTTTTCCAGGTATCTTCCTTGCCTCAGAAAGATTATGTGCAAAAGGGAAGCCCACACAAGAAACTTGAAAATCCCAACTTTGATGGATAGTAACTGAATTTCCAGGCTTTCAATACTAGCCCATTGCAGTGTGGATTCTTCCCTGCTTCCATTTTTCTACTTGAAATTTTGCGTGTAGCAGGATGAATGGACACACACTATCATAAAAACGCATAGCTTGTAAGAGAATTCGGATGTGTTGATTGAGTCACCCGCATGCTTGTTTTGCTCATATGTTGGTCTTGTCCTTCCATTTCTTGGAGGTGGGCAACTTCTTTGCTTGTTTAATTGCTTTGCCTGTTGCTTTTCCTTCAAACATTAGTTCCCCCCCCCCTTTGGGCGCAGATTTGTATGCCATTTTGCAGTTTTACTTTTTCTTTAGGTGTCAGGCAATGTGGTCTTGGGATTCAAATTTGAATTACACTGCTGTGTTTTATGTGTTGTTAAGTAAGCTTGGTTTTCTCTGTGCCTCAGTTTGTCTCCTACTATGAAAATTACCTTTAGTGACTTGCGATGGTACCTGGCAGAGGAGACCCCTATGGTAGCTGTTAACCCCTCTAATGCCAGTCACCATCCTCTTTCTGGCACTCGGCTGTAGTTTCAGAGATATGTGTCCTCTTGCTGAAGTTTCCCAATAGCCTTTGGGTTTTCCTTTGACATCTGAGTACTATGAAGACGTGTTTAAATGCATTTTTTCCCCCTTTCAGACTTTGGAATGGTGTTCTGCAATTTTTAAGACATCAAGAATGTTGCTGTTTGCTTTTTAAAAAAATCTATCTTAGCAAGAACCATGTTAGCAAATAGATTAGGGCCTTTCTGACTCTCGACGAACCTGAGATATTTTGAAGTTGTATTAGTTACTGTCTGTTGCTGTGATAAAACAGTACCAAAACTAACTTGGAGAGAAAAGGGTTCTTTGGCTATGTCATAGTCTTATCGTTGAATGAACTTAGAGCAGGAACTCAACCGGGAACCTGGAGGTAAGAACTGAAGCAGACTGCAGAACACTGCTTACTGGTGTGCTTCCCAGGCTGCTCCTCGTGGCTTTCCCAGCTTGGCTTTGTCTATAACCCAGGCTCACCTACCCAGGGCTAGCACTGTCCACAGTGTGCTAGATGGTCCCACATCAATTGTCAGTCATGAAAATTTCCCACAGCCCAGCTGATGGAGGTAGTTCCTCAATTGAGGAACTCTTTCCAGGTTACTCTAGCATGTGTCAGGTTGACAGGAACTAACCTGCAAGGAGGTATTATACAGTCACTTTCTTATATACAAAATTAAGACCCTCTGATGAACGAGACCTTCTCTGACTTGAGGAATTTGGTGAAGCTGGTTTTGCCAGAGAGAAGTGGAGGCTTCTCTTATGATCACTTTTAATCTCAGATGTTCTGCATTAATGCAGAGGATGGGCAACAATCTTTCCTTTTACTGTTCAAGATAAAATGCCAGCCACAAGAGTGTCCTGTCCTGCCTCTTGACCCAATGTTACCTGGAAGCTGAGAGAATGGTATAGTACTTCTGCTATTTCAGTCATAGTTCCTATATATGTGGCAGGCTACCGCCTAGTGCTGCAGCTGACAAATAGTAGAATTCCGTGCTAAAGTTAATCTCACACCCTCCTGTTTATTTGTAAGCGTAGGTAAAGTATATGTTCCAATCTGTGTGATTCTCATGTGACTCTCTGGGTGTTTGTTCATTGGAACTCCTGAGGAACTTTTCAGTATATTGGCTCTAAGACACATGTAAGGCATTCTTGTTCATTTGTTCATTCTCAGTCAGAGCCTCTCTCTCTTTGTGTCTCCCTCCCTCTCCCTCAACACTCTCCTCTCCCTAGAAGTTTTTGTAGCAGGTTATTAGAACTCGTCTAGATAATACCATTTTCAAAAGAATACTTTCCGTTGTGACCTTTAATTTTGTAATCTCTATCTTAAACTTGTTCTTTCTAGAAGTCAAAACTCTGAGCTATCATTGACTGAATTCCCTTTATAGATTAGTATAATCTCCAGTGACCAATAACCCAATAAATAAAGAGGACTGTGGAGAAAGGAAATAGGGACTGTTTTGTTAGCTTTAGTAGTGTGACTTGTGAGCCTGCAGCCTAGGATACAGTCACTGACACGAAGTACAACATCCTCAGCTTTATCGAGCACCACAGTGCTGACACCGATACTGCTGAGATCTCACTTATAAAGATGCTACATTTGCCATGTTTTTCTGCATGTCCAGTTACACTTGCTCTTAATAATAGTGGATCTGAGGGCTTTGTCATCTTGTTTTTTAGAAAGGGTCTCATTTCGTAGTCCAGACTGGCCTGGAGCTTGAGATTCTCCTGCCTCAGCCTTGCAAGTACTGGTATTACAGATGTGTGTCCAGCTTTCCAGGAGTTCTCGTCTTGCTTTGTCACCTTTAGTGGTTACTCTTTCAGTGTTCTTTAGCTCTAGGAAGGTGCTGGGATTTTGAGGAGTTCTCAAGGACAGTGCTGAGGGCAGGGCCTGTTTCTTAACAGCTTGTCTGGCTTTGTTCCGTTTGCATTTGCCACAGTGGAGCTTACAGTCCAGTTAATAGGCTCCTATAGGATACAATGCTGATCTTCTTCAGAAGACAATTTACGTCTCACCCACATCTGTGTCATGCTTATTTCCATTTGAATGAATAGTCTGTTCCTTTAGTTTACCTCCTGTGAATGTTCTTTTAGGTCTGACTAGACTCCAACTCCTTTATAGTTTGACAACTATTCAAAGTTCCTATTCTAGTCTGTTCTTCTTATACCTTATAAGAAAGCGTACTTTCCTTAATTGCAAATTATATGTTGTCTGATGTGATGCTATCTTAGGGAAGAATGGGCTTTGGAAAACTTGGATTCTAGTCACAGCTCTTGTTTTTAAAGGCCATAGGCAAGTCTCTAGTTTTTCAGCAGAATCATCTCTTTAACAAGCACATTGGTGTGGGCCATAGCATCCCTAGTAGCAGTCTAAAGTAAGATCCTCAACCCAGGTTGAACATTATCAGTTGTGAATCATTAAAATTACCACTTCAGCCCATGAAAAGAGATCTAGTTTGTCTAGGATGAGCCTGCCATTAGTCTTCAGGGATTTAACTACCTATAATCATAGGGAAGGTCTGTTAAAGGTTTAGAGTTGTTAAGGAGTTGTAGTATGCGACCCAGGACTGTGTTGTCAAGACGTGCTGAGAAGAAAAGACACTGAGTTAGGAGCTGGCTCCTTGTTACTTCAGCAGGCATTCACACTGAGGTCCATCCCTATGGAGACACTGCTTGCTGATTTCCTCCATTACAATTCAGTGATGCAGGGCCTGCCTTACTGTGTGAAAACTTGCTGGTCTCCATCAAGCTTCCCCGTGGCAAAGTAAAGTCCTCAGTGTACTGCTTTGCTAAATACAGTGCTTCACTGTTCTGCTTCAGAAGTGTCATTTCCAGGAATTTATAGAAAAGCAATGGCTTTGCACCTTCCCAACAGTAAGAGCTGAGGTGGCAATGGCATGTGGATGCCGTGCCTGGGATGAACATGTTCTAAATGAGAGAGTTCTGTGTGGTCCATGGTGTCCTGCTGATGTTGGCCTCTAATAATTCTCATAAAATTAGTGGGAGGAATAACAAAGATTTGGTTAACCTGCTTGTTTGAATCAAGATCTGTATGTAGCTCCATACTGCCTTCAAATTAACAATTCTTATAGCTCATCTTTCTGCTCATTGGTTTACATGTCCACCACACCTGGCTCAACTATCAAATTTTGTAATGTGTGAATTTGTCTCTCCAGAGAATTCTCTGCTTGGGACTTGGGAGAATCAACCATTCACAACTTACTAACATTAAAGCAAGAAAAAAAAATGAATTTGAATTATCAGTACAAAAAATGAATTTGTCATTAAAAATTACATAAAGAAGTCTGATTAGACGGTTGATTTAACAGAATACTCTTAGCCTAGGCAGTCTATAACATCAGGAAGTTATTTCTCACAGCTCTGAGGATCTGAAGATCTGGGATCAGTGTTTGGAGAGGACAGTTCTACAACCCTACCCTGGTGTGAGAGATGCAGCTCTCTCCTTAGTGGCAGAAAGCAGGTAGCAAAAGTGCCTATTCAGCTCCTTTTATTCTCTTTATAGTGGCACCGGTGGCCCATTCCTGGGAACAGCCTACCAAAGACTTTCCCTCCTAATGCCATCACTTTGGGCATTGGATTTCAACAGAAAAATTTGAGAGATACATACTTTCAGACCAAAGGCATATGCAAATGGCCTCATGGTGAATTCCTACAAAAGTATAGAAGAAATTCTACTAGAGATCAGAGAAAGAGAAAACCTATCACAAGTGCTGGGATAGTAAGTAAGGATTCGCCCTGTTTCTCTGGAAACTCCTCCAATTCTCATACTCTTCTGGTAATAGTATGAACTAATTAGAACCAGTCTGTTAGACATGGAGAGATGGCTTAGTGGCTTAGAAGGCTTGTTGTTCTTTTAAAGGACCAAATTCAACTCCCAGTACCACTACCTACATGGTGGCTTCTAGCAATCTGTAACTCCAGTTCCAGAAGGTCTGATGCCCTCTCTTCTGACTTCCTTAGGCATCAGGCATTTATGTGATACACATACACACACTCAGGCAAAACACTCATATACATCTAAAAAATCTTTAATGAATAAAACAAGTCTGTCAAATATTTTTGTCCATTAAATATGAAAATAATCATAATCTGTGGTTTAACATTTCCACCCCTTCTTCTATGGACCTTGTATATGTGTGTGAGTTAACCAGGAGATTTGGAAAGAGTGTCTGCAGAAGCACTGTTCATAAAAGCTCTGATCTACTGCCAAATCAAGTGGTCGTCCATGGAAGGAGCATGAATTGTGATGTAGTGTCACTTTGCCAAACTCAACAAAGAACCAGTTAACTGCTGTGTGCCACAGGGTGCATAAGCTCACACAGGTGGTGTTGGGAAGGGCAGCAGTAGAGTGGCATATGCTTCTATATGTATGAAACTTAGATGGCGGAGTAATGTGTGCACAGTGATAGGTCTAAGGGTCCTGGTGGGTTTCAGGGTATCATAGGGTAGAGGAGCTCCTTGAGATTCTGGTTTTTGTTTTGTTTTTTTTCCTTTTGGTTTCTTCGTTTCTTTCCTCCTTTGCTCCTTCCCTCCCATCCTGATAAGATAAAAAGATAGGTTATTGAGTCTGCTTTTAGAAAACAAGTACTACTTTTAAATGTTTTACATTAGATTAGATTTTTGTTTATTATATACAAATTTTGTATATTGGTAAATTTGAGATTAACTGTACAGACATTTCTACTCTTGTTCAAGGTATTGTACCTATTCAACTAATTTAACAAGGTAATGTAAACTTCTAGTTGTTGAAAATTATTATTACCAATTGTTTGGGATAATAAGGAATTGTAGGTTAGTAGCTAATCAACTATTATAATTGAACTTGTAGTCACATTAGGTTTGTTTTCAAGGTCAAACAAAGATATATTTTAGATAGGTCATTTTCAAACATTTCAGAGATCTACAGAGTATGGCATTTAAGATGTTTTAATAACATAGGCTATCTATCTATCTATCTATCTATCTATCTATCTATCTATCTATCTATCTATCTATCTATGACAATGAGATATATCTGCTCCTAGCAGCACCATTCTACTTCAGAGACAGGAGATTTGGCATAGGAGCCTGCAAGAGGCCCCTCATGGAGTTTCCTGATGGCAAAGGATTACCTTGAATATTTTTTGTTGACCTACATTCATTAGTCCAATGCCTGCCTTTACCACATCTTTTGCATAATCCAGAAGGAAGGGACGTTCTGAATGGATTATTCTTAGGAAAAACATTGTTTCTAGGAAAGCCTTGTTTTACAATTCCTTTTAAGGTGACCTTGTTTGTCACAATTTATAACATTTGACATTTCGATATTTTCTCAAACCTCTGGAAATCACCTCTCCTATCCAATGCATTATCATGTTCATGAGATTCAATATTAATTGTATCTCGGATCCATTCCTTCAAAGGTGCTGCCTTTAATGGTCTAATTATCCTTTTGCATAGAGATTTGGCACTTTTAAAAAGTCGGAGATTTATTTGTTTAGCTTCTGAATTTGGTATCATTCTATTTACTGCTGAAGTCAATTTTTGTAAGAAAGCCATAAAGGCTTTCTTTGGCCCCTGCATAACTTTAGTAAATGACTCAATTTTCCTTCCTACTTCTTCAATTTTGTCCCAAGCATTCAATGCTGCTCGTGGCATAAATCTAGGTTGTGGTCATCATATACAGTTTGCCTTTCCTTAGTAGCATAATCTCCTTCTCCAAGAATTTGATCTTGGGAGATTTCCCTACCTCTTGCTTTACTCTGTTGTTCAATAATCTTAGACTCTTCTCTGAACCAGGCACTCTATTATAATTGTGGACCAGGTTCTAAAACAGCTTTAACCAATTCTATCCAGTCATTAGGGATAATTCTATTACAAACTGACCACGAGTTTAACATTTGCTTCACAAAAGATGAATGCATGACATATGAGACTATTACTTCCTTGAATCTCCTTAAATCTAACACTGGCACAGGAGTCCATTCAGTGATTACGCTATCATTTGGCAGTTCCTATATGGTTACCGGATGTATTAAGGTTGGTTGTTTGAAAACCTTTGACTGTTCTATCTGTTTTTATATATGCAATGCTGTAATTGGTTCTTCATTAAATTTCTCTGTCTGGATTTGAATATTTCTGTGACCTGTTTTATTAAATTTTTCTAAGGCCTGTATCTTAGCACTCAGATTAACTATTTTTTTTTTAGTGATACAATAAAAATGATAATGCTGGTAATGTTTACAATCTACATAACATAGATTCTATCTAAATTAGTTATTCTCTCATTTAATCCTTCCATTTTCAAACTGTCCAGAGTATTATCCTACAGAAACACAAATCCCTCCAATGCAATGGTGTTTCCCATTTTTTTTTTAATGTTGAAAAAACTCTCTTTTAACTGATTCCTCCCGTTAAGAATTCCCAATTGTCTTACCAAATCTGCTGATAATGTTAATGAAGATGTGAAGCTGATTGATGCTGTGTAGAACAGTAAAATCCTTTCTGGATTTCAAGACAGCTACTTAGTTAGGCAGCAACCTGAGAAGGGGGTTCGGGGAGTGCTCACACTGCTTGCAGGGGGGGGGGGGAGAAGGAGGAGAGAGAGAGAGAGAGAGAGAGAGAGAGAGAGAGAGAGAGAGAGAGAGAGAGAATGAGCCAGCTGTCTCAAAAACACATGGAATAGGGGAAGGCAGAACCAGCCAAGTTAGGTTAGGTGAGTCTTGTGTTTGTTTGGAGCTAGGTGCTTTTGGGGTTTGGGTGGCAGCTGAAGACTGTTTCAGAGAGGCTACAACAGTAAAATTCCAAATTCGCTCAGAGACTTGGGGGAAAAAGAAAAGAAAGTCGAGCCAGGTGGGGCTGGAGCTCCACATACAGCTCTGGCTGTTCCTATGGGTAAAAAGCCACAGGCAAATGGCTTTTTCAGGGATTTTTTACCCCAAATGCTGGGTGCCAAATTTAACATGAATAATAAAAACCCAGAGACAGGTATTAGGGTTCAACCTGAAGAGAAGAAAAGCAAAGTAACCAAGCCACTAGAGAGCTCTTACCTCAATGAAATCTTCAGATTGAAAGAGAGTGAGTTCCTGTCTCATCCTGCCTTGTATTCCTCTCTAGTGCTGGGATTAAAGGTGTGCACCACCACCACCACCAGGCCTCTGTGGCTAACTAGTGTGGCTACTGGGATTACAGTTATGTGCCACCACTGCCTGGCCTGTATGGCTGACTAGTGTGGCTGTTTTGCGTTCTGATCTTCAAGTAAACTTTATTTATTAAAATACAAATGAAATATCAGTACACTCTCTAACCTCCATTTCTTTCTTTTCCTTTTCTTCTTTTCTTCCTTTCTTCCTCCCTCCTCCCTCCCTCCCTCCTCCCTCCCTCCCTCCTCCCTCCCTCCCTCCCTCCCTCCCTCCCTCCCTCCCTTCCTTTTTCCTGAGCTTAGACTCAGACTCATGATCCTCTAGCCTCAGCCTCTGAGTATCAGGATTATACTCACAGCTGGCCTGTGTTCTCTGTCTTGCTCTGGCTAATGGTTGAAGAGTCAGCTTTATGTCGCAAATTGCATCAAGCTAAAATCTGTAATTTTATCCTTTTAGTTATGCACATCAGATCTAATTTTGCTTTTGTTGTGATCAATTTAAAAACTGGAAAAGTAGAATGAAGTGGCTGAAGACAGCTTGAAAGTGAACACTGATGAGGGCACCTTAACTCCTTCCTTTCCTTGTGGAGGAGAGTCAGCTTATGACTGTCCTGCTTTAACGTAGTTCATTCTCTTGCCACATCATGCATGCCTGTGCATTCGTGTGCATGTGTGTATATCTATGAACCATGTGTATATGTATGACTCAAGAAAGGAAGTGCCTTTCTCCTTATGAGAGGAAAACAGTTCTTTAGCTCATGGGAAGTTCATAAATATGTTGGTAGCCTGCCATATCTATTTCATTTCTCAAAGTTGGTATCTGTTTATTAAATTGAGTGAATAAAGGGAACTGTATCCATGTGTTACTTGTGAAGGCTTTTTTATTTTCATTTTTTAAATTAAAAAATTACATTATTCCCCTTTCCTTGCTCTATCCCCTCCATGTACCCCACCTACATGCCAATCATGGCCTCTGGCCTCTTTTTAAGAAGCTTTTAAAAGCTTCATCACCACAGAGTGCTCAACACTGGTGGAATACTTTACACTGGGTACTTTGTAGGCGTCATGACAACTTAAATCACTTAAATCAAGTCTTACTGTTTTTTCTAAGTTTTTCCTCTGCTGACTGGCTCTTTCTGTTATTGTCATATTGAACTGATGTGATGTGTTCACTTCTCAGGTACAAGTATTTGGACTATATTCTGGAGAAGAATATCATGAGACTTTCGACTGTCCCATTAAAGTAAGTACTCAGCAAGTTTCTTCTCATGAAGGAGCTTTCTCCCCTAGATGAGGATGACTGAAGTGACGGAGACACTGTCCGTCCTGCTACACCAGTGTCTGTGCTGGTACAGCCTGAACGCTGCCCCCGAGGCCAGATATAGAATATGTGACTGTGGTCACAGTCTGTGCTCTGGGAGCTTTTCTTAGAGTAGATGAATTAAGTTCTGAGCTGAAAGAAGTTATGGTTAGCTTCTTTTAGGTAGTGGTGTTGTGTTTTGTTTTTGAGAGATGACTTCATAGGTTGAGTGATGTCTGACTGAGCTTTGATAGAGAGGCAGATAAGGTGGGAACCAGTCTTGCAGGAGGAAGAGCATATTAGAGATGAAGATGCCAGGCAGATCAAACTGTGTCCAGTAAGTAGCAGAAAGTCTTGCCTAGGTGTGCATGAACAACTGAAGAGGCAGTAAAAGGCAGGCTAGAGCAGGGTGGATCT
The DNA here is from genome assembly GCF_982192425.1 of Myodes glareolus. Lineage (NCBI taxonomy): Eukaryota > Metazoa > Chordata > Mammalia > Rodentia > Cricetidae > Myodes > Myodes glareolus. The sequence goes on from NC_142039.1 coordinate 36,929,601, forward strand.
TCAGATTAAGGAATTTGGTTTCCATCCAATAGCTTATTAAGTGCCTAAGAACAAGAGTGGCATAGCAGAAGCCTGGTTCTGGAAGGGCTAATCTGGTGATTTATGCAGTGGAGATGGTGCGTCCATGGGTAAGAGGCAGAGAGATCAGCTGGAGATAGCAATCATGGTAAAGTATCTGATGTACTCTTAAAGGGGGTGATTTTCTTTCATGTATTTTTTTTTTCAGACATTGACTGGTAGTAAAGGACAGATAAGATCTGACATGTGTTTTAGAAAGCTCATTTGTGGAGAAGGAAGGGGATTTAAACAGGAGAGTCCCTGGGGGAAAAAACAGTTTAGCAGACTGATGTAGTGTACTGAGCAGCGTACCAAGAAGCTTGGTAAAGGGAGCAACCTTGAATGCTCATGATGGAGAAGTGGATTGGGACAGTTTTTAAGAGGTAGGCATTGGAGCCTTAGTGACAACCTGGCTGAGTGAAGTCAAAGATGGAGATGTTGAGGGTAAATCCAGTGTCCTGCTTTAGTAATGACTTGAAGAAGCCTCACCAATTGTATTAGGTAACAATTTGAGTGAAAGCATTGTAAATTTGGCCAGAAATTTACAGAGCTGGGTTACAACAGACCGTTTTACAGAGGGCTTAGGAACAGGTGTTGGCCTTCTCAGTGGAAATTGTCTCTTAAACAGTTGGTAGCTAGCAGTGAGTGCGAGAACGCCATGTTTAAGGATATGAGCCAGTTTACAGCTACAGTGTAAAAAGGGAAGACTGATGTTAATATTGATACTTTGGGGTTCTCAAAGATTGCAGTGGAAATAAAAATAGCCACTAAGCCAGACGATGGTGATGCACGACTTTGATCCCAGCACTTAGGAGGCAGAGGCAGGTAGATCTCTGTGAGTTTGAGGCCAGCCTGGTCAACAGAGCAAGTCTCAGGACAGCCAAGCACAGAAAACTCTGTCTTGAATAAACAGGAAAAAAGATAAAGGCCACTAGTCTGAGAAATAAGAAACAGTCCTTACAAAGACTGAGGAAAAATCCAGGTTGGTGACAGAAAGTCAAGAATAGGGTTTCCAAAAGGGAGAGGGCAGTGGTACAAAAGGCAGCCTGGAGTTGGAACAGACTTTGTCCAGTGTTTCCTTAGTGAGGACAGTTGCCAGAGCGAGTCCCAGGAGAGGGAGTTAGAACCACCAGTCAAGACTCTTCAAGACATTTGTTCATGAAAACCATGTCATCTGGCTGATGGAAAAAATGGGAAGAAAAAAGGAAAAATGTGCAGAAAATATTTCCTTGGACCATATTTTGGCTAATAATAAGAGCCAGTAGAGAGAGCATAAGGCCAGAAGGAAACAATACTTGGCAGAGAAGCACTGAGCAGTGAGATTGCCAGCTTAGTGAGAAAGGATCTGAGTCCTGCACAAGAGTTAGCCAGGCCCTGAGAGGGAGGCTCAGCCCAACTGATGCCGCACAGAGGAGCAGTTAGTCCCTCAGCCCTCCTGGTTTATTTTACTGTACCTATATTACACGTGTGTGCATGCGTTTGCATAGTATGTTTGAGGAGAGATGTTTGTGTGTTTTGAGAGAGCTTGCAAGATTCTTTAGAGATTTTTAAGAACTTGGAGAAATGCAATGTCCGTGTCTCTGTTGGAAGTTCGCATGGGTTAGGGCAGAGCTGCAGCGAGCTCTGATCTACCAAATAGCAGTGTTCACAAGAATGAGAGGATGTATGCTAAACCCTGGCGCTAACAGTGTAGAGAAATCCATTAACCTGTCCCATTGGAGGAGGAAGATGTACTGGTTAATTATAGAAATGCAATATGTCTTCAACTGAAAGTTACTAAAGTTTCTGATTTCATGGGTAGCTGGAAATGGAAAGGTCAGAAGGGAGAAACTACTGAAAGAGATGGGTCTCAAAGAGAGCCAGGCTGACTGAGCCCTGGAAGCTCCCTGTTGCTTTGCTGTCTCAGGACAGCGGTGGAGCCACCTCAGGAGAGTCTGCCACAGGGCCCAGTTCTCTGAGTTCTTCTAGGCAGTGTACTTTGTTACCAGTGATTGAGAAATCCCTTTTCGTGGTCCATCTGCCTTCATGCCTTTAGCAAACGGGTGTGCTCAGAGCGCCTCACTCAGCCAGAAGCTAGATCCCTTCATTCTTGTGTAACTTTGATTTTGCTTCAGAGAAGACATTCTATCACACAGGAAGAAGACTAAGATGTCCTCCACAGTTTCACAGCCTTACCTGAATGCACTGCTCCCTGCCCAGGTCGTTTTTTAGATCATGCTGCTCATAGTGAACGAAGGGTTCTCAAATGCACCTGCGACTTTTAAACCAGGTACCTTTTCTTTTGTAGATCATCGCTGTGCACCCACAGTTTGTGAGATCCAGTTGTAAGCAGTTTGTGACAGGAGGGAAGAAGGTAATGCTGGGTGTCTCTGAGGATGTGTGCCCTGTGATAAATGATGGTGGAATGAAACGGTGACAATTCGGTCTCCGAGAGACGTGCAGCCTCAAATCAACCCACTGCTTTCCTGAAGTGTGAAAATAATGGCCCTTCACATAAAAAAAAAAAGAGGCAACATTTAAAAATAACAAAAGTGATTGAGTTAGGAATTGTTCTTCCTGTTTGTGACACACTTCCTGTGGCTGAGGGGGTGTGAGGAGAGTGACTGGTACGTTCATGGCACATTGTGTGATTTCAGCACTACTCAGAGCAATGAGGAAGCGAAACCATCCCGAACGTCTTTCTGTTTATAGAAATAATGAATCCTGAAATGACAGAGTCATGGCGATTGTGTGTTGTTTGTTTTCTATTTTTATTAGCAAAGCATTTGTAAAATCGTTTTTTTTCTTATAACAAACATACTAGAAATGAAGATACTACTTTATATAGAGCCCTTGAAAAAAGAGGTATTCTGGATGATTTCAGTAGTGGTGTAGCTGTGAGAGGGCGGCTTTGAGACCCACATTCCAAAGCATCTAGAATGTTCCACGATGTGAATGACTTTCCTCTCCCTGTGCTTCTGTGTAGAGTGAGGTACTAGGAAAGCACTTTGCTCATTCCCTCTTATTCTCAAGGCTATGTGGCAGACACGGGGACCCATTCTGTGGCACAGAATCAAGACGACACCAGCTCTGATTTCTTCCTAGGAGTTAGACTTTCCCTTCCCACCATCTAGCTCATTCTTGTTGTTTGGTTCTAGTCCCATTCACATCACACAAAATGTTTGCGCTGTTAGTGATGGGAATCACAGGCTTAATCTGACATTCCCTGCCTTAGGCAGAATAAAATACTGTCCCTGTTTGTGACAACTTTGAGAAAGAATATTTTTAAAACCCCTCTTATTTCATTATTAAACACATTTTGGTTAGGAGATTTTTGTTTGTATAAATTCACTTCCCTCTGACTGCAGTCCATGCACTGGTTAGAATTCAGTGAGGATAAAGAATTAATGATATGCTGCCATTTTAAAACATTGCTTTAAAAGAATGTTTTTATTAATAGTTTGGAATCTACGAGTGTAGATGAACGTTTCTGTCCTATTCGGTCCCACAGCCATTCAGTCCCAAATAAACACGCAGAGGCTTGTATTAATTATAAACTGTTTGACCTATTGTTCGGCCTATTACTAACTACCTCTTACAACTTAAATAACTCATAATTCTTATCTATGTTTAGCCAAGTAATGTGGTATCTTTTCTCAGTAAGGCATTCTCATCTTGTTTCCTCTACATCTGGATGACAGCTCCATCTCTGCCTTTCTTTTTCCCAGAATTCTCATAGTATATAGTTGCCCCGCTATACTTCCTGCCTGCCTACTGGCCAATCAGTGTTTTATTAAATGAATATGAGTAACAAATCTTTACAGCGTACTAGAGCATTATCCCACAGCATAAGAGCTCACAGATTAGGTGCTGGTTGAGGGTCTAAGGAAGCAATCAACATCAAGTTACATCCCAGCACAGGTACTGTTCTTGAAACATTCTTGAGCTCTCTTTAATAGCCCATTATAAAGTCTCCAAAGTGTTAGGAGCTTTATGAAACATGTATGTCCCCTTTATCTATGAGTGTGACATGCTTACTATTGATTTGTTTCCTGGTATCCACTAAGTTTATTATGCAACTCTACACCTTTCAAATAGTAAAACGTTGCATTTGTTTTTTTAAACTCCGATGACATTGTTAGTAAAAATGGTACTTTCAGAATTTATTGGCTTGGTATGATTGTAGCAATCTCCAGAACATTTCTTTCTTCTATGCATACAGTATATATGTTTTAAAGATTGCTTGTGCTACATTGTTTTCACATTATTTTGTTTTGTTGAAATGGGTTTATGAAGATACAGTTTTATTATTTATTTGTTTATTTATTTACTTACTTACTTTGATACAGGCTCTCTTGAAATTAGTTATGTAGACCAGATTGACCTTGAGCTGTCTGTCTCTGTCACCCAAGTTCCGGGACTAAAGGTGTACGCCACCATGTCTAGGCTATGAAATAGATCTTTTTTTGTTTTGTTTTGTTTTGTTTTAAAGCTATTTTATGTGTACCACCATCATATCTAGGCGAAGAAGTCTTGCTTTAAAAAAGTTATTTTATATATATGGGTATTTTGTCTGCATGTATATCTATGCACCACATGTATTCCTGGTGCCCTCTGAACCCAGAAGAGGACATCAGATCCCTGGGAACTAGAATTACAGGTGGTATGAACTACCATGTGGATCCAGGGATTCAACTTGGATCAAATAGCCAGTGCTCTTAACCACTGAGCTATCTCTTCAGCACTTTGACTTTTTTTCCTAAAGTAAGGAAAGGGTTTTATAGATGACATTAAGTAGTGACTATTGTTAGTGATTATTTTCATTTAGAAACTGTTGGCAAACTTTCAGGAGATACTTACTGAGTTGTAGATGTTTATAAACCTTGAAAAACGAGGAAAGTAAAGACTGCATTGGTCCAAAAACAGAGTCTTATTATTCTAACTGGCATTTTCAATGAGAACCAGAAGTTAACAGAACCAGCTGAAGAGTCCAAGGTTTAACAACTATTGATAACCTTACAAGGGTCATATGTCATAGGCACCCCAAGTCTGCTGTAGAGGGTGGGAAGCAGATCAATCATATAGAAAAAAAATAAAGGCAATACTATGTAATTGAGAGACTTGAGTCAGAAATACCTTGACATTCAAAAACCTAGAGAACTGCCCAGATGGAGGTATGACGTGGAATAGGTGTTTTTATCAGAACTCTAATTTAGTAGGTGTTTGCTAAGAACACTAATTACACACTTACCTGTTCTGTAGTCCTTTACATTATATGCCATTTTTGATAGACAGGGTTGAAATGGCCCATAGACTAGAGATGGAGAAGGCAAACAGGAAAGTGACGGTCTGATATTAAGATATGTGGGCTATTCATAAGAATAATGAAACGTTTTATTTAATATTTTAGTTTTTGCAGTATTTTTAAAAGATTGATTAGTGTATTTTATATACATATGGATGCTTTGTCTGCACAGCAGAAGAGAGCATCAGGTCACATGAGACTACAGTTACAGATGGTTGTGAGCCATCATGTGGGTACTGGGAATTGAACTCAGGACCTTTGGAAGAGCAGCTAATGCTCTTTTTTTTAGGCTCTCAAGGTAGTTCTCAACTTCTTAGAAGTTGAATGCTGTAGTTGAATTTATAGACTTCGCTGCTTGACACTTGAGCATAAAAAGCTTATTCAAAATTCTGTTTCATTTTCTTTTTGAAAAAAGAAAGAAAAAGAAAGAAGTCTCTTTTAAAAGTGTCATTGCAGGGAGCGCTAATGCAGGGAACCAGTGGATTTTTATACAAGTAGGAGGAAGACTAATAGATAAGCATAGCCAGTGAGTTTCTGCTGCAGACATAAAGCTGCCAGGTGCATCCCGTCTGGCTGCTTTTTTCCTTTAATTGTGCGGCTTTCTCTGTCAGCAAGATAAACAGCTTTATACAACCTTTACCTTTGAACTCCGAAATACACTGCAGTGATAACTGATTCTACTTCTTTGACAAATTGTTAGCTCATGGTGCCACTGTTTGCGGTGAGTTCATTTGTGGAAGTGAGATAGTCAGCTGCTTGGCATTGCTGTGGGATAAAGTAAAGGAGCCTGGGTGAAGACACAGGTTGCTTTATATGATGGAAAATGTCAGTCAGCAAACCAGGGAAGGACCTTTGTGAATGAAATGAGAACAGTCGCTTCCCTGTCCTGGGCTGGAGGCATTGTGCTATGGTTTTTTTGTTTGTTTGTTTGGGGGTGGTGGTTTGATGGCATTATATCTTGCTTGTAGACTTCCAGTGATGATCTGCAAATAAAAATTTGCATTTGAATATTCTAAAGGATGATTCAATAAAATAGCTTTCTTAAAATATAGTTATAACATTTTCAAGATTATTTTTTTTCAGTTTTATTTAGGTGTATTTAACACAGTGTAATATGAGGATTCATTCAAACATACCTAGTCCTCTCATGTAGTTACATTTTCGTATATGTGATGAAAAGACTTAGGATCTAGTTTCTCAGTACATTTCAGTCTTTTATTAAATACAGTCACTGTCTTGTACATTGGATCCTAAGAACTTGCACAGCTTGAGACAGAAAATCTCTGCCCTATGCCCACACCTCCATTTCAACTATCCCAGCTGTAAATGTTTTTAGCAGTGAGATTGCCAAGGAGCCTTTCCGTCCTGCTGTGATCACTAAACACAGCATGTAGCGGTATTTCCTTACGTGCTTACTTATCTCTTGGTCAGATTGGACCTGAATTTTTTTTTAGGGTTACAAGGATTTAGACACTAGCTATGTACAGTGTATACACAGTCCCAGGATGTGGCTGTCCAGGATAGTTGTGGACATTGTCATGGGACAGCCATAGGCAGCCTGTACCAACTCACATAACTCTTCAACTGAGCATTTCTGAAGAGTTAAGAATACTTGCTTGAATACTTCCTAGCCAAGTTATTATTAAGCCACAGGATATTACCAAGTTTATGAGCTAATGATTTATGTTAAACTGCTTTAAAAAATCACCTTTTCTTCTACATACTGTGTTTCAAGTTGCATTTCTATTCCTAGTATTTCATGATGTCAGCAGATCAACACTGCAGAAACACCAACTAGCAGGAAGTAGCACACAAATGTAACCTTCATAAATTGTTTTTCTCAGTCATATAAACCAATTTGTAAATTAACTCTATGGCAACTTATGTTGGTAGAGTTTTCTGTATATTTTATACTGGTTAATGATAAGTATAGAAATCCATTTCTTAAACTAGCCATCATTTCAGTCACAACATTTACATCTTATTTGTCATCTATGCCAAATGTCAGTTGATTTCCTGGTGTCTCTGTGTAGAATTCCCAGTCTTCGACTCTATAGTAGATGTGGAACGTGGAAAGGGTCCATACCAGCTTCATTTTCTTTCATGATACCCTTGACACAAAGCTATCAAATGTCTGTTAAGACCTTTCTGCAAGTTCAGCTAAATTTTCCACATATAATAGTTCTTTTTTGTTGTATATACATGTGTATATGTGAATGTTTACATGTATGTGTGTATGATGTAATTGTGTCTGACCATACAAGTGGAGACCAGTGAACAAACTCAGCTGTAGTTTACTTATTTTTTCTCTTTCTTTCTCCTTTTTTTTTTAAAATAAAGTCTTTCATTGATCTGAACCTCACTGTGTAGACTAAGATGACTAGTTATTGAGTCTCAAACAATCTGCCTTCCTCTGATTCCCCAATACTGAAATTAAAAGCATATGGTTGTCTAGCGTTGGATGGGTTCTGGGTATTGAACTCATACGTTTGTACTTACAAGGCAAGCACTTTGCGGACTGTACTCCAGCCCGCTCTATGTATGGCTTATGTGTATTGACCATAGCACCTCCTTGAGTCCTTCTCTTCCTGGAGCAGTCAAGCCACCGTCGCTTCTCATTTGCTGCATGTCTCTTTGCATATTTGAGGATTAGATTTGTCAGTTAGTGGGAAGATGCTCATCATCTTTTCTTGTGGGGCTTAATACAGATCCACTGTTAATCCTCCCTCCCTCCTTCCCTTTCTGTGTAGGACTGAGTAAAACAAGGGGTTACAGGTGCAACTGTTGTTTGTTAGTATCACTCATACAAACTGAAGTGCTCATTTCAAGGAGCTCTAATCTGCTTGTTGAGCACATCTTTGTGAAGGGTTCCAGATAGTGTTACTGTATGCACACTGTATTGTGACAGTGGGTGGTGGGTTTCAAAAGAATGCGTGTGGGTAAGTAGTAGTGGAATGACGTTAGTAAGATCATTCATTAATCAGAATGATGATCTGGTGAGAAGCTAATGTTCTGGATCATTGGAGAAAGAAGTGGGAACAGGTACTTTTCTTTGTATGTATGCATTTAAGAATGTAAGTTTTACTGTGGAGAAATCTCGTAGTGGTATTTTCCTTATTTTTAAACTTTCAATCAGTATTCCTCCTTGGTATTTTTAACAGTGAAGATTGAGACACACTAAATACCCTAGCTGGGCTGTGCGCTCTATATCTGCAGTAGATCATCAGAACTGCCGTGGTGTGTTAGGAGGATGTCAGAAAGATGTTCTTTTAAGATAGAGGCAATTTCAGGATGTGATTTGAAGGAGGCTTAAGAAGGCAAGTGTTTGTTCTAGAATGGATGCTGTAAAGAGGCCAGAGTAATTGTCTTCTTGAGTATTTAAATAAGCCATATTTAGAAAAACAGAGGCTAAGTCAAGGCTGAAGTATAAAGAACTTCATAGTCTCTCACTTTAGACAGGATTCATCCTGTGTATTTTTGTGCAATTATTTTTGGGAAACACATTCATTGAGATATGGTTATGAAGTGATCTTGTTTGTACCGAGATCCTTCGTGCTCAAAGAGTGGCCTTGTGCACTGCTGGTGCTCTGTGAAGTTGCTTGTTTGTTCGAAGACCAAGACTTCCTTGTGAGTGACAAGGCAGACCCTTTAAAGATGTCAACTTTTTTTCTTTGTCAGGGAGAGTAAGCAAAGTGCCCGCATCTGATAGAGTGTTTTTGTTGGCATACTTTTCCATGGGAGGGGGTCTCATGGCATTCTTTTTTAAATATAATTATGTGTAGTAGGTACATTTAGGAATGACTATACCCCAAATCAGTGATTGTGGTATGTCTGAGCAGAATTATGAACATACTTGTTTGTCTACATTGGCATTCATTTCATCTTTTTTTACTGGAAGCATTCATTTATTTTATAATAAAATAGTGAAAGTACATAAAGTCATCTCAATTTAGGACTTGTTTTTACTTAAAAATTTGTAGCATACGAAATTCCCTATATTCTTGAAGTTGTTTATTTAGTATTTAATAATTACCTGATTAGTCCATTCTACAGGTCTGTTTCTTTTTCTTAGCTATTTTTCTGTTATTGAACCTTTAGTTTGTATCTGTCTTTGTCAACAGTCTACTTGTGGTGAAGGTAGAAATGCTTTTCATCATTATTATCATTAATGAATTTTTGAGACAGGGTTTTACATATCCCTGAGTTCTGGCTTCAAGCTGCTAATGTAGCTAAGGATAACCATGAACTTCTGATCCATCTCCCTCCATATCCTGATTGGTAGGGATACAGGAGTGTACATAATCACATCTGATTTATAGTGTCCTGGGATTAGAGCCCAGGACCTCATGCTTGTTAGCAGCTGAGCTCCAGATCTAGTCCACCAATGTGTATTAGTTGTACAAATTAATAGGTTTCACTTTGAAACTATTATTCACTATTATTATTATTATTCACTATTATTTCTGTAATACGTGTGTTGTATTTTGATTTTATCTACCCTTTTTATAACCCACTCTTTTCTTCCTTCCTACTTGTCATTGTTTGTCCCTCTCTTCCCTTGTTTCCTTTCCCTAATGGTTTCTCTTCTATTTATAGGGTGTCTTTTTAAAATCTTTAGCTTATCTCAGTCAACATAATCTCCATTTTCATTTATTTCTTACATGTGACATATCATTCTTTGTGATTGTCTAGTATTCTACTATGCATTTATGCCGTATTTTCTTTATGCTTCCCTCTGCTGGTGGGCACCAAAGTTTATTTCATTTTAAGAATAATACTGCAAAACATGGATGGACAAATATCTCTGTGGTATGCATAGAGTTCTTGGGATGATATGTTTAGGAGTGCCATAACAGAATCATAAGGGAATTCTGCTCTTAGTTTTTTGAGGAGCTTCCCCGCCGACTTCCACAGTGACGATTTCTGTTCTCATTGACACCAGGTGACAGGGCCCTTCTCCCACTCGCGTCAGCGTCTGCAGTGTTTCTTGTAATAGCCATTTTGACTATGGTGAATCTCAAGCACATGAAATCTGAGTTCCCTGCTGCCAAAAAAATCATGTTTTTCATATATTTATTGGTCATTTGTTCTTCTCTTGAGAAATATTTGTTCAAACCAGCTACCCACTTATTGAATAGCTTGTTCTTTTGGTGATTTAATTTTGTTGATTTGTTATATATTCTAGATATTAATAGTCTAGATATAATAACTAGCCATCAAGCATATTTCCTATCTCTATGCCAGTTTTGTACTTGTCTATATTCTTTGTTTGCTGAATTTACAAATCTTTGGACATGAACTTTTGTCTGTTGGTTGAACTATTTTCCTGCCTTTGATTAGAATCATTAAATCAATGATTATAACTACTTTTTATATATTTGAACACATTGCCAAATAACTATACATTTCAAACAATGTATACTCATTTATACCATCTATGTGTGAATAGCTTACTTCATTGTGTTTTCTGCCAAATGTTATTTTTCAATGTCTTTTAACTATTAGAAATTTTGAACATTCATATTATTCACATCCATATCTACTTTTGTAATATGTCTGGTGACATTCTTTGCTCAGGGCAGCTTTTAATATTATAATGGAAACCAGGCCATTGAAGACTGTCCACTTGATATTTACTGTCAGTTTGAACACAAATTATTGCTGCCTACTGACAGCCTCAAGCCTTTTTACTAATATTGTTTAGATCTGGGGTAATTATTTCTCTTCCCAGAGAGATATTATATAGAAGTCCAAATAAAAATAAAACTTACAAGTAGAAATTGAAGTATAAAAGTAGTAGTTTCATATGCTGATTGCAAATTAGAAATGATTGCCTGTGTATATCACATCCTATAGATGTGAGTCTGTTCAAAACCCATCGGTTCTGCCCCTTTTATAGATCTACCCATGACTGACTGTGTGTCCATTAGTATCAGCCTTTCATAAAGATGATAGGGAAGGTGATGGATGATAGCAAATTGAGTTGAACTCATTTAACGTGGCTTCTTCTGTAGATGGCAGTCATGATCTTAAGGTTTTTCTCACCATTGTTTTACATAGAACTATGAAGGATTTATTCAAATATGCAAATCCATTAATTCAGATTAATTTATATTATGCAAATTTATCAGTTTAGTATTTCTTTTTCATACCTTTCTTGCCAGGATTTCCTTCCAGTGGTCCATTTTACAGTGAGGTACTATGCACATAAAATTAGAGATTTTTGTTCCTGACACAGGACATGAGTTCAGATGTGGGCAACTTTGAGATTTTCTCTTCCCTGCTGCTGAAGGTTTGACCTCAAGTCCAGGCCTCGAGATACATCCTTAGGTGGCCACAATCTGAAATATGATCCCATATCTATTAAGTCTGTTGTTATGGATCTGTGTGGAATCCATTCTTATAGTAGCAGAATTGTTATTATTAATAAATGTTTCAATCATTTCTCAGACATTTATAGTCATGAACTTGCATCTCTAAGTATTACAGTGACAGGGTTAAATGGTCTGTCTTTCAGAATGGGTAAGTTGATATTTTAGCTTGTAGTGGTAGATAGATTGATCCACAGATTTATATCTGTCATCTGTCATTCAAAAGAAACTGCTCCTCATTGGACCCCTGGTATTTAGTATCTTTTTTTCATGTTGATTTCCTACTTTGAAACTATTGATTGCTAAGTGGACTTTACCTTACAATGATTCAGTTTTGTTTGTTTTCAACTATCAATATGTCTGATGAAGGAGGGTCTTCTGTCTATGTGTTACTTTCATTGGTTAATGAAGAGACTGCCTTGGCCTTTTTGATAGGCCAGCCCTTAAGTTGGTGGAGTAGACAGAACAGAATTGTGGGAGGAAGAAGGCAGGCAGACGCTATAGCTCTCCTCTCCAAGATGGACGCAGGTTAAGATTCTTCCCAGTAAGCTACCACCTCGTGGTGCTACACAGATTATTAGAAATGGGTTAATTAATATGTGAGACTTAGCAATAAGGGGCTGAAGACAATGGGCCAGGCAGTGTTTAAATGAATACAGTTTCCATGTAATTATTTTGGGTAAAGCTAGCTGGGAGCCGGGACGCAGCCCTCCGCTCCATTCTACATATGTCCATACAGTTTTCACAACATTAGCTTGCTTCCAGGTGCTTAGCATCGTGTTTCCCATGCTTCCTTTAAAGCACATAGATGATCAAGCAGGCTGTGGAGCTCCTTGTATGCATGGTGTTTTCTGTAGCACATGAAATCACCTTTAGAAAAAGAAGTCTGAAGGATTATAGCATCCAGAAATGAACAGTGAGTTTAAAGCAAGAATATACTTGAGAATGTCCCTTTTTCTTGTTATGTTGTATGATCTTTCTTGGTGGAGATTAAAACAAACCAAACCGAACACCAAACAAACAAAAACTATGTTTTAAACCTTGGTCCTGAGCCAAAGCAAGAAGCAAGATGAAGGTTCCCACTTAAACTGCTGGCTACTTGGCTACTCATGGCTATGTCAGAATTATAGCTCCTCCCTGCTGTACACAACTAGTACCTTCTCCACAGTGGCTATTGTTTCATTCAGTTGTCTTTTCCATGGGAAAGACTTATTTCAGTGTTAGTTATGGGAGGGTACATGTGGTCTGTGTGTGCCTTGGATGTGTGGGTGCCCCTGGAGGCCAATTAGCCTGATGTAGATGCTGAGAACTAAGCTCTGATCCTCTGGGAAAGCAGCAAGCACTTTTAGCCACTGAGACATCTCTCCAGTCCTGTGTTTTCTGCTTTTAGAACTTTATTCTTGATCTTTCTCAAGTCGTTAAGTCCCATAATAAGACTTCCTGCCATTATACCTTTGTCATGTTTTACTCAGATTGCCTTGTTAGGTTCTGATTTGCTGAGATTTATGTTTTTAAAAGATTTCCACATCATCATCATGATCATCATAATCATCATCATTATTATTATTTACTGGTTTTTCAAGACAGGGTTTCTCTGTATAGCCCTGGCCAACCTGAAACTCTCTGTAGATTAGACTGGCCTTGAACTCAGAGATTCACCTGCTTCTGCCTCCCAAGTGCAGAGGTTAAAGGTGTATACCATAACCACCCTGCTGTTCCCACCATGTTATTACCTTTTATTGTCTAGTTTCTCTCTCATCTGATTTAATATAAGTTATCTTTTATGGAATCTGTTTTTCTTGAATCCCTTCGTCCTTCCTATAGGACCATACCTGGTTTCTTCCATATCTGCTTCCCATGGCATGATCCTCACTGCCCCAGACTTTCCTATTTTTTTGTCTGGCTCCAAGCAAGCATCACTGCAGGTGTTGAGCAAGGCTAACAAGTTATGCTGTCCACAAACTTGGAAGATCCTCAGCTGACCACGGTTGAAGCATACACCTGCCTCTGTCAGGGGAGAGTGGGTGATTGGTAATGATAGCACTGGGACCAGAACCAGAGACTTTATTGCAACCTGTTAGCTATCTGACGCAGGTGTGGGAGATTCTGGGGTGTGCATGCTACACCACTCTGTAATGTAGAAAAGTGTTAGATACATCTATCAGCACAAAACACAGAAGAATAAAGTATATTGCTGGTATGTGAAGGCTCCTATTGAAATATAAGTACTGAGAGTGCTGACTGCCAGAATGTGGATTTATGGGAAATAAAGCCCTAAAATACTTTCTCCAACAGCAACAAAAATATAGACCTCTTGGAAACAGCTTTTCCTCTCTGTGTACTTAGCTCCCATTGAGCTTAAATTGCTCTCAGTATTGGGATAATGACAATTCGATAATACAGGATGTGGAAGACAAACCAAATAAATTAACCAGCTGCTTTTAAGGCTAGTTCGCTCAATGACTTACCCCGAAAATGCTTTGTAGAGCATTCATGCTCAGTGGGTCTCTAGGCAGTTTTACGACTAGAAGAAAGAAATGGATTTTATTAAATGTCAGTGAAATAGGGGCAGATAGCTTTGTGGTACTTAAATTAGTGTGGAATGTGTGTAAGAAAAGTAGTTTATCTTTCTCTAAATCATCAGTGCAGAACTTTCCTTGGCATTCCTGCTAGAAAATGTGTTCCTCCTCAGAATTCCCCTAGATTAGGATAAGACAGTAAATGGAAGTGCACCATTTGGTGCTGATCTCCTGAGTCCCTTGGAGTAAATCCCACTGAAGGACAGTGATAAAAATTTCATCCATTACTGGCAGACACATGAAGTTGAGGCTTAGAAGCTAGAACTTGTGAGTGAGGAATACAGACAGGTGAAGAGGGATGAGAGGCACTGCCGAAGATCAGGGACTTAATGCTAGGAGAGGAGCTGCTTAGGTGCAGAGAGCTTAAGAGGCGAATGCCTTCCAAGTCCAGAGAGCCTTCTGCAGGGCCCAGAGCATCACTGTGCAGGCCAAACATAGGGCCCATCTGTGTTCCTCAGTGTAAAGATCAGAAGCTACTTAAATGGAGCATGGAAAATCTGACCTTAAAAGTAGTTTTGAAATTTTTGATATGCTTTGTAGAAGTTAGATCATCTGTCCTTGAGGAATGGGTGGTAGCCTTTCATGGCAGGAGCTGGGCATGAGCTCAGTAGAGGAAGTCCTTTCCCTTCTGATGGGGAAGAGTGTTAATTGTGTGAATTAGCTTGGAGGTCTTTCCACTTTAGAGACGACAGTTTCCATGCGTTCAATGCAGTTTGTGCCTAATTGAAACAAAAGTGCCTAATTGAAGTATTAGGCACTTCAGATGGGTTATATAGCTGAAGAAGGGCTCTGGGCCGTTCCATAGCTCCACCAGTTGCAAACCCATCATGAATTGACAGTGAGGGGAGGATTAAGAATAGCACTCAGAAAGCCTGCTTGTTGTCCACTGTCCTTCATGCCCATGTGTCCAGCAAAGTGAGAAGCATGGCCTTTCCCCAGCAGGGAGAGGCAGCGAAGCTGATACTCAGTCAGAGGGAAGAGGGTGCCTTCACTGGATAGCGGTGCTCTGACTGGACCCGCATGGTTATAAAGCACATAACAGGACCAAGCAGTTAGAGAGACATGACTTACAGAAGACGCTTGCTTATGATCCCATGAGCCCTGAATGGTAGTTACTAGGTTTCTAGTACCAGGCCTGGTCCCCTCCTGTTCATCAGGCCTTAACTCCAGTTAGATAGCAGTTGGTTACTGCAAAGATATGAATGTCACTATTACCCTTAGGGAAATTTTGCCATTGTTGTTTGTTGTAGTTCAGAGGCATTTCTTCAGATGTAAGTATACTGCAGAAACAAGGAAACCATAATGAGATTGGGGGTCAGGGAGCTGTGAGTTGGGGTGAGAGAATATCAGAATGACTTCTTTTCTTTTATCTAGTCAGTTTTAGGGCATTTTTGTACTTTTTAAATGTTTTAATATACAGCAAGAAAAATCTACCCCCTTTCATCTAATTACTCAATTTTTCAAATTGCTATTGTCTCACTTTTTTTCTTTCAAATGAATTTCTAGTACTTTGGGAATAACTAGAATTAATCCTTCGGGATTTTCTATGGTCCTCCGTGGGAGTCACATGGTAAACAGATGCAGCTGGACTAAATCTCTTTTTCCGGACTTCAGTGGAGTGACTTTGTTTGACTTCTGTGTGGCTTACCGCCCTTGTCTGTGCTCTTTCCCTTTGCTCATTTGATTATCCCCTGAAGGTTAGTTAGCTTTGAGACATGTCTGTCTTCCTGCTTAGAACTCTGGGTGCAATAGGATTTTCCCTCTTACAAGGTTGGGAAATATTTTTTAATCTTTCATTGTCCTTTATTAACTTATTTTTGTCATCCCTGAAGAATGGTGATATGAAGGATTAAATCTAACTTTTAAAGTTCTTGACTTCTCTGTGGGGTATCTTAAGCCTGTGGTGTCACCAGTGAGAGATTTATCCCATTCCCTGGCTAACATCAATTCTTTTTGGATACCGAGCCTTCTGTAGGTGCCCAGCAGTTCCAGAGTCCCGCATTCCTTCCCAATTGTGCTGTTCATGGTGACAGCGGGAATGGTGACAGCTTGGCTTCTGCAGCCTGAGCCATTGCGCTTCAGTGTGGTTTTTCCAAGAGTAGCCTCACAGCTACCGTGTTACACTGAGCGTGCGAGGCTGGCGCTCTGGTACCCAACTGAGGGGCTTTTGGCAGGCTGTTTTAGGGGGAATGTTAAATCACAGCCTTTACTGGGTTTTCTAACTTTTTATAGAGTTTGTAGAAATTTTCATTTAAACATTGGGGTGGGTTTGCTTTTAAAACACAGTGCATATTGTTTGTCTTTCCTCTCAGTACCGAGTTGGTCCTGAAGTGGGAACTGATGGCAGAAGTAATATGCTGCCACTCTACCAGGCTTCTTTCCTCTCCACTCAGCCAGGCATTCATCTTAGCAGCTAGTGATCAACACTCACTGTGCCCCGCCCACTTCTCACAGTCCCCTCCAGACCAAGGCCACGGCCTGAGGAGAGAGTCTGTGATCTACCAGTTTCTCCTGGTAAGAATAATTATTAACTACTTATTGGTAGTGGATTAGTTAATAATCCTTTTCTGTTGCTAAAAGTACACTCTTAAATTTTTCCTTCTTTTCCCAATTTCAAACCTTGTAGCAAATGCATCATTCCGTTCACTTGACTGGGCAGCATCCTGGCTAGGTCCTTTTCCTGTGTGATACAAAGGGAAGATTATGAATTCAGTCCAGGGACACCCTGCGCATTTCTAGTGAGGTAGCTAAGGATGGGACGACTTAGAGAATCAGTGAAACTGGTGGAGTATTTCTGATGGAAGACAGATGCTGAGGTCAGCTTACTTTTGGACAGTTAACTTCAAGCATTTATAGCACGTTAACATGAATATATTCAGCTTATTTGTGAGAATGCACATTTTCTTTTCTATATCAAGTCTAATTGTGGAAATGTAAAGAATGAAATAGATACGAAGGAAATATAAGTAAATTATAAATTTATTCTTCATGTTCTTTCCTCCCCGATGCTTCAGACACGGTTGGAGATGCACAGAACACGGAGCTGAACTGACATAGGAGCTTTGAATATTTTCTTGCCTGCTGTGGTGGCACCTGCCAGTAATCCTAGATTTGGAGGGCAGAGAGATTGTAGGCCCACAATTCTACAAGATGCTAGGCCAACAATAGTTCTGTCATGGCATGTGTTCTCAGGACCAGCATACAGCAGTAGAACACATACTCCTGGATGATGTACTTTGAGTGACACATTGTATAAATGTCACAGCTTAAAGAATTGAAGTTGGGTATATCAAGAAAAATATTTTATAATGCATGAATTATCAGAACTATATCTTCTTCAGGATTAAGGAATTTTTATCAGTTATATTTTATATTAAAATTTCCAGTAGGATTTTACAATAGATTCTTCTCTTTACACAGTGTCTAGCTACTGTGGAATTCTTAAAAACCCTAAATCCTAAAGCAAATGGTCCATACTTTATAATTTGATGTACTGTTCAAAAGATACCGTCAACTTATTTGCCTTGGATTAAATGAAAGAAAAGCGACCGTTTCAAACTAAAGCAGTTTAATCTGTGCAGACTGTCTTGTCAGTGAAGAATTTAAGAGATGTTGATTTCCTGGTTTACAAAATGAATTAGTTCCTAGTTCCTTATTTGGAAAGCTTCTCTGAAGCTGCTAGTCAGGAAAGCATTGTTTGCCCAGAGTCCTGGTGTTGTGGTGCCATCTTGTGGCTGAGATTTGTCATAACCTCAGTGCTCGAATATGATTTAAATAGTGATACAGGCAGTTTAAGATATATAGGGAATTCTTTCCAAAAGTAGGTTACCTACTAAAAGATAAACACAAGCACGTACACACACACAAATTACTTAGAATGGCTTATTTATAATTTGGTAACACTGACGGTGCGTAAAAGACCTGTGTGATGCTGGTGTCTAAAAAACCGTGTTTTGCTGTGTCCTCAGTTGCTGCTGTTTGAACGGACGTGGATGAACAGATGGAAGTCTTCTGTCCTGCACGAAGGGGAAGGGAACATAAGGAGTGTGAAGTGGAGAGGCCATCTGATTGCTTGGGCCAATAACATGGTAAAGGCATATGTCTGTCTCTAACACTTGTGCAGTGACAGAGAAGATGACGACACACGGTGGGCAGTGATTCTCATAGACAAAGGAGACACTGATGCCACCCTCCGAGCCAGGGGACGGCTGATCACGCTGCGATTTCATAGCACATTAATTCCCAACTCACTGTAGACTGTGCTTTAGAGTAAGGATCCTGAAGTATGGAGTAGCCAAGAGAATGGCAAGCCATTTTAATAATTGAAACGCTGCTTCAGGAATGAGCTCTGGAACTGCCAGTTACCCATTTCCCATGGGCCACCGATAGAAGCAAGTATAGAGTTTTCATTTCTTCTTTGCTTCCAGTATAATCATAGGCCAAAACACAGGCCTGCCCTATAAAAAACGTATTTGTGCTTTCAGTATTGCACTGATTTAAAGTTTATTTAGTATAAAGTGGAGGCTGGAGAAAGTTTAAAAAGTAGTCTTTTTTCTTATCTGTCATATATTCTGAAATTTCATTGCATAGTTGAGAAAAATCAGCTCATTCAGTTAGGAATGATAGAGACTTTCTCAGTTCAACCCTACTGTTTGGGCTTTTTCTTACTTTTCTTGGTTCCCAACGAAAGTAAACGACTCATCTTCAAGGCTCATCTTCAGCAGGCAGTATTCTTGATGTTTCCATCTGAGCAGTTTGAAATATCCTAAGTAGTTGTCTTTGAATGGATGGTTTTCAGAACCAACACCTTTCTGAAGAACCAAACTCAGTCCTGTGCAGGAAGTTCCATCAGAAGTGTCTGTCGACTGTCAGGTTGCAAGTAAACTGGGTGTATCTGTACAGTGCATGTTTGTGTTGTGTTTACACCACCCATGCTATCCACTAATAATGCAGCCTCTGTCCAAGAAGAAGTGTGGAGGTTGCCTTCAGTTTGGGCTTTCATGCGGTTTCTATAAAATCAGATTGTGCCTTTGTGTGGCTCCCTGGCATGCCCAGGAAGCACCATTATTGTTTTGGTATAGCACCACTATTGATATGCTCCTTCCCCAGAATGTAGGATGCTTAACATGGTTTTGTTTTGTAGGGTGTGAAGATTTTTGACATTACCTCCAAGCAAAGAATCACCAATGTTCCCCGAGATGATATAAGCCTTCGCCCAGATATGTATCCCTGCAGCCTCTGTTGGAAGGACACCGTGACGCTCATTATTGGCTGGGGAACTTCCATCAAGGTGGTTTACCTGGTCTTTATATTAAACCCAAATCATTATAGCTTTGTTGAGAGTTGTCTGAAAAGATTTGTATTCACAGATATGTTTCTGGGAGACCTAATTTTTGACCTGAATGCCATAGTGATAGAACAGTTTATTCACGAGTACAGGTGTTAAGATGTGCTCTTTCTTTTCTATGATGTGCAAAGTAATTGCTCTTTTCTGTTCTCAGGATGGTGCTGTATTTGTTGTTTGTTGAGTTCTGTTTTAATTTCCCGCAATCCCACTTCAGTCCCTTAGCTGTTTATGGAACACGTGGTTGGCTGCTGTGGTTTTGTTAGGTGCTCGTCTCCTTGTCATTCTTCCTTTGTCTTTGGCTGTGACCATTAGTTTCATTTGGGTTATTGATGGTAATGGCATAACATTAAGACTAAATCACCCTGCATGTTTCCTAATTTAATGACATAGAGACCCTGGCTCATTACCTATAATTTGATTTAAGAGCATTTTTCTTATATCTGATTATCTCACCTGTATGTGCCCTGACAAAGTAGAGCTGCCTCCAGACCCCAGCTGCCTTTATTTTATGCCTACCAGTGCTTCTGCTAGAGTAAGTACTTGAGTCTCAAAAGCAGTTCCTTTCCTTTAAAGATGTAATACATAGTTTAAAAAATAAACTAAGATTTAGTTGAGGGGAAACATGTGAAAAAGTATCTCAGCAACAGTTTAATATTTAGAGTCAGACAGACTTGAGATTGATTCCATTTTTTCCACTTCCCTCTTAGATGTATGCATGAGGGCATAGAACTTGGCACATTGTAGTAGCTTATACATGTTACCTATTAAAATGTAAGTCCTGTAAGGGATATGAGAGACATGAGTAGAGGGGAAGAGTGTGACAGCAGCTGTGTGGTGCCCTGCTGCTCAGTCCAGCGCCGTTGGTAGTGCTGACATGCATGTCCTCTTCTCTGTAGATTGGACTTGAAGGGCATATGTATGAAGAAAATATGTGATTCAGTTTACAATGGAGAGAATGCCCTGAGTTGTCCATCTAGAATAGAACAAGCTGACCAGGCTAGGTTCTCTCTCAGGGTCTTCAAAGAAGTGCTGCTCTGCCCACACTTCATGTCTCTTGATTAGGGAAAGTGGTTAGTCTTGGAGCTGTAGGCCTGTGAGTGATTGCATATCTGTGTGAAACTTACAGATTTGTGGTTGTGTGTTAGATCGGTCATGGATAATGAGTACACATTTCTCTGCGCTTAAATAACGTCCTACAAATTTTATGTCAAGTATGTTACTTTACCAGGGATTTTCTTCTTCAGACTAAGTCATATTTTGAGCATTTCTCAATTCAAAATCTTGGTGAGCAATCTTGATTGAGAGGAACAACTAGAAGCAGTGCAATGAAGCGTATAGTTAGAGGTGTGCTCTGTTCATTTTGTGTGATCTCCTAACACTTGCCGAGCACCTACAGGCAGCAGCTGCTGCAGAAATAACAAAAGGCAAGTTAGTTCTTCCTTTTACAGATAATTCCTGGTCTGGTAAATGAAGACAGCCAGAAATCAAAGAGCAAGTAAGCACCTGTTGTTGGTGGTAAATAGAAGGAGGACGTTTAAACGGGATAAAGGTGAAGGGGGCTCTCGGAAACCTGCTGTGTCATTAGTGAGAGCTCTGAGAGGGAGAAGTTGTGCAGGTCTGAGGAGGTGCTGAGATGGAGCAGCTGGAAACCATTGTCAAGAGTGGAACAGATAGAGAAGAGGGTCGATGAAGACAGTGGGAGAGTGGGCTGCGTGGGGGTTGGGTGATAGAGTGGGTGCTTTCCTGCTTATGGGCCCTGGGAAATCTCTGACCTCTCATTGAGTGAGGTGGGAGGCCAGCAGAGGATGCTGCAGTAGAGTTAGTTAAATGACCTAACTTGTATAATGATCACTATGGTTGTGCAGAGCTGTATAGCAAAGACCAGTGGAGAGGAGAGAGCAGACAGGAGGCCACTGCTGTTAGATAGTAGTGTAATGTCTTCTTGTACCTGTGTTGTGGAGCAGGGGAGAGAGACTGGACTGGTGTATTCCGAAAGCAAACCCTTCAGTATTTAGTGACGATTGAACAAGGGATGTAGGAAAACGAGAAGTCAGTGTTACCTAAGGAACTAGAAGGTGAACCTTTCCTGTTCATGGAGTTCGCATCAGAAAAAAGATGCCCATGTAGAGATGTGGAGGAGATAGTTAAAAGAAGCATCTTGGCGTCCATGGGTAAAAGATTGCCTGAAAGGAAGTGGCCTTCAAATCTTTGATGTGCTGCAGTGCAGGCCACAAGCTTACTAGAGCATCTCTGCCTGTGCACTCTCCAAACCTGCTGCTTCAGACCACAGAGTTAGGAGCAATGGAGTAGAGCGGTCTGGCAGCCAGGGCTGGTGCCCGAGTCCTGCACTGATCACGGATATGATATGCATTAGCCTTTAACTCTAATCCTGTGGTTCTGAGTAACTTTCAGTCTCAGGTTTCTCATCTTAGGTTAAACATGGTGGCATTGTCTTTCATGGGTATCTGTGTGTCAGAAAGTTCAGTCAGTCCACAGGTTCAGTGAACATCCCTCAAGGTTCTGTCTTCGCTTCTTTTAATTTCCATCAAGTCTCCTTGGCTCTCGTCTCTGCCCTCCACAGTGCAGCTAGAAAAGTGTATAGAGAATGCAGTCGGAGGTCCGTTTCTTCTGTAAAGCAATTGAGACGTGCTCATTATCATACGGGGACTGGTCTTCACCATGCCTTCCAAGGCTGTGCATGATCCAACCTCTTTGTTCTTTTTTGGACTCATCTCTGCCCCTCATCCTATGTTTTCAGTTTCTGTCTGACCTTCTAGCTGAAGGCCTTGACTGGTCACTTTGTCCCATGTACCTGTTCTGTCTTCCTGGTTCCTCTTCCATGTCCCTTCTTCCAGAAAGCCTTCCTACCTGCAGTGCATGCCCTACTTCCCGACCACACTTGAGTCAAGTGCTGTATTGCACGTCTGCCCGCTGCACACTCATTTTAACAAAATAACTCTAACTCAGGATTGGTGTGCAGTCATTGCTCTGTAAGTGCTGGTTAATACTGACATTATATTTTCTTTATTGCTGTACTCCAACCATCTCCTTGGCCACTTTTATCAGCACCTCAAAATGACCATCCATTTGGCATTGTGAAATGTTCCCCTTAGATGATTTAATAGTTTCCTTTGTAAGTATGGGGAAAACGAATAGGGCCCTTATAAACTCAGAAGTCTATCAGAAAGAGAAGGAAACTGGGGGAAATGGACAGGAGATGAATGTCCAAAAGTAATTAAAGAGAAAAGTTACTGGTCACGTACTTGTGGATCCTCACATGCCTGCAGCCATGGGGTTTTGTCCTACATTAAGGAAGCATTCGCTGAGGCCTTCAAGTTGCTGCAGTGCTGACAACCATTTTAGATATGTGTATTAAAAAAGAAACAGACAAAAAATACCAAGTATTTCTAACCCTTGGGCCTCTTTATAACTAGTAATATATCCTAAGTAAAGTCCCTAACAGTTTATATTTAAGCATATTGTGCAGGCTATTATGTGTATGATATTCATGGATAGAAATAGAAGACAGTGAGAAAGTTAATCAGATATGTTATAATAGTTTATTATGCTACATTATAATGACACTAAAGATTTTTATGGTAGAAGAATATTTAAATGATACTTATTATTTATAGCAAGCCTTCACATGAACAGTGGTAGCTCTACAGTAGACAATTATTACAGGTGCTGTCCTTGGGCTGACTCCTTGTCCATACTTCTTTTGCCATTTGTTTGTCTACTGTAGACACTAGAGTTACAGTGTTCCATAGTGTAGTGATACTTAGGTTAGTGGCTATAAAATATAACTCTCTATAAGTGAAGGAAGAAGCCTAATCACTGAATTGTGGGATCAGTATCTAACTTCTAGTTCAATCTTATATACAGGGCCAAATCTGTAGAAATGCTAGCTTCTTATTACAAAGTTGTATTTATTCACTTTGAAAAGTACATTAATTTAGAAAGAGGTAAGAAAATATTCATTTTCTTGTCAATCTAAAAAGAAATCATGTTCACTCAACATGTGTTATCTAGTGTTTGTGTGAGAGTGGGGGAGGAGTCAGATTAAGGGATAGATTGATACATATTTAGTTACTGATTTAAAAAGATACACATTTTTATCTCTACTTTACATGTATAAGTTAAAACAAAGACAAACTTTGAGAAACTGCTCATAGTAAAAACAGTAGACTTTTTGGCCACATACTTGGCTACTTTTTTTCTGTCTTCCCTCACACAGTGGGAAACTCCTCTTAGCTTCCCAGTCACATGCATGTGTGATTGGAATAGGGTGCATGTAGACAGCAGACTCTGTAGGTCAGCCATAGATGTCTATTCTACCCAAAATACCTCTAGCGTGTGTCTGCAGTCCTGAAGTAGAGCTTCACAATAGGCCATTAGAAACACACATTTATATTAACGTGCTCTTTCTTTGCCATGGAGTGTAACTTTATTGGGCTAATGTTGGGGATTCTAAATAATGGTTGCCTTAGGTTAATCAAACTAATTGCTTAATTTATTATTTACTTCATGTGTATGGGTGTTTTGCCTGCATGCATATCTGGGAAACTCGTGCATGTAGTGCCCACAGAGGCAGAAGAAGACATTGGATACTTTGGAACTGGAGTTACAAAAGGTTGTAAGCCACCATGTTGGTACTGGGAACTGAAGCCATGTCCTTTAAAAGAGCAGCCAGTGCTCATATATGCTGAGCCATCTTTCCAGCCTCTCAAACTAATTTCTATCTTTTACATCTTAGAGTAGCTTGTATGTGCTCCATCTTTGGATGACATGATTATCTTAAAAAATACCATACTGAGTAAAATGTTGTAGAGAATTTCCTATCAAAGCTAGAAAATAACCTATAAATTTCTTTCCTAGGTATGTTCAGTGAAGGAACGTCACGCCAGTGAGATGAGGGATCTGCCAAGTCGATACGTTGAAATAGGTATGGGTCCCTCCCATGTTTTCTGCGGTGGTAAAACTTGCAAAGAACACCTGATTGCCACGTGGGAGTCAAAGGCCATGTCCTCCACCAAAGCTTATCTCTTGGTGCTTTGATAAAATGGATCCAGAAAGCCTTCAAGTTTTGGAACCTCATTATGGAAAGCTCCCACCCCCATTTTCTTCCAAACAAGCAAAGATTTATATTTCTCATGATAATTTTATTGTTGGCTCTGAAGTCAGATAATCATGTATTTGGATCCTGGTTTTGATATTTGCCACTAGTACCTCAGACAGATTTCTGCTGTTTCAATATTCTTGTGTGTAAAGTGTGAGGAGGATATTTATAAGGTTATAAGGAGTGTGGGGTAATGCATGGATGCAACTTGTGCAGTACTGACCGTTGTTTTTGTTGACTGGAAGCTTCTCAGTACTCGTTTCTGTCACATTGGTCTGACCCCAGTTGCCACCGTCTTTAACTGGAGCTCTACCGCTAGCTGTCGTCTCGATTTTATCTGCTCCACTGGTGACTAATGCAGTCTCTCCACAGCAATCACGATAAACATGCAAGCCAGATCATGTAATTACCCGCCAGTCTTTTCACATTGTTCTGAGGAGAAAGAATAGATGACAGGGCTGGTGTTGTCCATCCCTGTCTGTCTAGCTGCAGCTCCCACCACACTTCTTGTGATCTATGTGCTACAGCCACAGGGACTTTCCTATGCAGAGTCGGGCTCTTCCTTCCCCCTTTATCTCTTCACCAACTTTTAATCATACCGTGGGTCAAGTATTGCTTTCCTGGGAAAACCCACTGTTATGCATTACCAGGCCATGCCTACTCATTCAAATGTGGATTCTCTACCCTGGCTATACATATGACAACAGCAGTCCTGCAGTCTTGATTATTGGTATATTTCTGGGTAGCACAGGACTGTCACTTCGGTGCAAGCAGACACTGGTCTATTTTTGTTTATTTTATATCTTGAAGGCCTAGAACATTATACTGTACATTACGTAGTACTGTGTTGAATGACTCAGTGCCTGCAGGAAACAGCTACTCAGAAAAAGTGTGCCGAGTATGACAGGTCGTTTTATGTTCATGGGGGAAAAAGTCTTACCCTATGAAATTAGCTGTAAAATTCTCTTGCACCTTTGGATAGTGACTGCGGTAGAAGTGTGGTTCTTCTCTATTTCTCCGATGCTGCAAGCCTTGTTTGCTCTACATCACCCACTTGGCTAGTGTGGTGAGAGCTTTTCAGTCTGGGTTGTTCTGCACTTGAAGTCAGATGTTGTGGTATAGTATGTAGAGTTTTAATCCTTTTTTTAACCTCAGAGAAGTCAGTAGTTCCAATTGCTCTGGGTATGAGCAGAATGCATAGGTAGACTGTAGTAGTACCCGGAAAAGCCAAGGAGCAAGAGGATAGAGTAGACTTCTACCTAGGAGAAGGTGTTTGTTTGACTGTCTCTCACTGTCTTCCCACTTTTCTTTTGCGCGTCAAGAAGATCCTCTGAAAATCTTGATGCATAGCATCTTAAGAGTCATTACTGAATAGTTAAGTGACAAAACAAAAAGCTCTGATAGTTTTTAAGGATATGAAAGTTTCCAGAGAAATATAAGAATGTAACTTTGTCATTTGTGTGAGTACATTACTGGTAATTTACCACTATAGTTTATGGTTAAGTATCAAGGTCTTTATGGAACAGTAGTTGGAGAGATGCTTTTTTGGTAAGTAAAGTCAGGTGTTTTAATCATCTTCTTATGTCTACTGCCAGCAACACATGACTTACATGCATGAAATTAACTACTGTCTTTCTTGTCTTGATTGCATATGGAAGCTTAACAAGACCATTGAGATAAGGAACTGCATGAAGATCTACACAGACCATTAGAGAACCCAGGAATAAAGAGGAAGAGAAGAGAACGCACATTGTTCTCCCTTTAGTAAAACATCATTATCTTTAGCTGGTCATGCACTATGACCTTAAAACTTAGCATGTCATCCTGTTTTCAGCCTCCTGATTGATTTGAAACACAGTGACCTGGAAATTGAAAGTCTATGTACATGGTTCAGAAGAGCTTTGGGATAATTCTTTCTTAGATCTAAGTGTCTCTTAGATCTTCATATGCTTGCTATCATTTTGATATACAGATTACAGCAGAGAGGTAGTTCTCTTTGTACACAGGTGACTCACTTTCCCCTAATAGAAGTCTCAGTAGAGACCATGTCAGGGAAGTATCTTACCAGGTGTTTGTATTTGAGGATCTGGCGTTTCTATAGCTTTCTGTTCATGTTCAGTTTTCTTTACTGTTTTACATTGGATTTTCCCTAGTACTTCATTATGAAAAAAAATTAAATATGAAAAAGCATTTTACAGTGAACATCATAATACTCGCTGGATGCTGTTACATGTGACTGCATTTGTTCTGCTAGGAATTGTTCTTTATTCATTCCTTCCTTACATATGGTACCATGAACTTGGGTAGTTCATATTAATAGTGGGGATCATGGGAAATCTGAAGCGTGGGGCTGGGACAGTAGCAGGCTGGCAAACTACCTGCTGCACAGGCAGAAGTATCTGAGTTGACATCACCAGAACTTATGTAGAAACGTGGACTTGGCCATGTCATGCCGGAGCCCCAGTGCTATCAGGGCTGGAAACGGGAAGATGTCAGGGTTTTCTTTCTTCTTTTCTGTTCTTTTCTTTTCTTTTGGCTGCTGGCCTAACTCTAGGTTTATTGAGAGACTCTGTCTCAGGAGCAGACAGAAAGTGGTGGAGCAGAAATAGGACATCTTCCTCTGGTGTACACACACACACACACACACACACACACCACCTACAGAAATGTATATTGTTTTTTCATGACAATAGCCACTAGGAAGAATGCTAAGTATATCACAAATAACATATTGTTTAGTTATTCAGTCTGAACAGCATTCCATGGGTAGGAGGTTTTATTTCCATTCTATAGGTAGAAAAGTTGATCAGAAGGACTCAGGTAACCTACTCAAGACTGTCCTGTTCCTAAGCAAAAACACTTTAACTCAGGCATTTCTGTTAGCAGGCATTCTGTAGCCAGATGTGGCTCTTACCTGCAGTCCCAATGTTTGAAGCCTGAGGCAGGAGAGTTGACATAAGTTTGAGGCCACTCTTTGTTATCCTAGTGAGCTCAAGG
The DNA here is from genome assembly GCF_982192425.1 of Myodes glareolus. Taxonomy (NCBI): domain Eukaryota; kingdom Metazoa; phylum Chordata; class Mammalia; order Rodentia; family Cricetidae; genus Myodes; species Myodes glareolus. The sequence goes on from NC_142039.1 coordinate 36,957,355, forward strand.
TCAGCCTGACAGCAGAGTAAGGCACTGTCTTAGAAACATAAAGCAGATAATGAACATCAGAAAGAACCAGCATCTCATATGGGCAAGCAGTGCTCCCAGCATTGCCTCTTTGTCCTTCTGTAGCCCTATTTACTTCACAGCCAAATGGACTGGGGAAGGACCCCTTGTTCTGACATGTAGGGATTTCCGCAGACCCCTGCACAGGTGTGGCGATGCTGTGTGCCTAGTCCCTAAACAACTGAATGTGACGGAAATGCAGAAAGTTTTTGAAATTTTGGTTCAGAGATGGACCCCATCTAGAGAAATAGAAATTGTATGTGTCCTTGTTTTATTCTTAAACCTGCCGTTGTGCCTTCTCCCATGTTAGTGAGTCTCTGAAACACACTTGTCTCACTCGGGTAGTTTATTTCTAAGAACTGGGAGCCAGGCCAGACTGGGACTCGGTCCTCCTTTCTGAAGGTGGACAGTCCGTGTCATTTAGTGCTTGACTTGGATTTAGCTGATGCACTAAGGTAATTTTATGCCTATACCATGAACAATAACCATTTATTTGGTTCAGATCTTTTTTACCTAGCATGCTTTGACTGTTTCTTTTTCTTTTCTCTAAGCTTGAATACTATCCTCATCACTGGCTTCTGGGGGCTGAAGTCTGACACATGAAAGGCCAATGTAACAGCAATTAGAGACTATGGGATTAAATTGAAACCAAAGTTGCCTTAAATGGTTTCTGACCTATGTGTGCAATTGACTCAGTTTCTTTGAATGTTGTTCTTCCTTTGTCTATTAACTAATCTTTCCAGTTTTCATTCCATGTACCAGGTCTATAATTTGCTGGCATGAAGCATCACATTTCTTTTTACTTCAGTGTGTCTGCTTCAGAGCAGTCCCTGAGGCTATGGAAGTGATTCCAAAGGTGTTTTTATTGGTCGCTGGCATGCCAGTCAAGGGTCCAGACTCACTGAAAGCTCTCTGGGCACGACTGCTCCTGGTTTACCTGCTGGCTAAGGGTGGGACTCCCTAAAGGGACTAGAAAGGGATGTGAGAGAGTTGCAGATAACTGAATCTTCACATAGATTGGTTTTGGGGGAGGTCAAAGGGATAAAGAGGGACCAGAAAAGACAGTTCAGGGTCTGTGTCCTGCAGTGTGTTTGCCCTTATAACAGCAGAGAAAATTCTAGAGAAGGGCAGGGTGCTGTGATCACAAAAATTTTAAGTCTTAAACTGTTCTTGGTGGTGGTGTGTACATGCAACCAGCACTACTCTGTTCTCATCTACATTGTCTAGTCCATCTATTTTGCAAAAGTAAGGCATTGAGTTCTGACATATGTTTTGTTCTGAAGATGCTTTAGTCCACTTGCTGATTTTCTGTGAGTTTCAGTACAATGGTTCTTTTTTTTTTTTTTTGAGAAAACAAACTATCTTGCTACTGTCTCTGTAAATGATCCCAGTATCTGCTCACTGCCCTCTCTCATCACCCCCCTACACACACCCTGCACTCCAAGCATCTCTAGAAACCCTACCCTGTCTACACTGGGCCTTCCCTACTCCACACTGTGATGAAGGTGGAAATGGTTCTCAAATAACCTTATTTGTGACCATTCGACATGTTGTCTCTTTATGAAAACTATTTTTATGATTCTCATCTCAAGCTTACAAAAGTGAAAGCAAATGTTCGTGCCAGAGATAAGCTCTAAGCACCGACCTTGTATCAGGGCACCATGTCCATGTCCGTCATCCAGTCAGTGTCAAGGCATAAGAACACCTGAAACCCAGCATTCACGAGGTGGAGGCAGGGAGATCAGAGTTCAAAGTCATCCTCAGCTATGTAGCAAATTCAAAGCCAACCTAGGCTACATAAGACCTTGTCTCCAAAAACTTACCTATTTTAAAACTTATGTTAGTAATTTTTGGTCCGCTGTTTTAGTATAGACTTTAAATTATGAAGATGGTTCTAAAATAGGCAAGGACTAGAAAATCAAGGAACTCTGATGAACAAGGAAAGATAAAGGAGGAAGAAAAATTCTCTCATTCCTCATTCTATCTGTATTTTAAGTTTTATCTCATTTCTTCTTCTCAGATGAGAAAAGTTTACACATTGACTCTAAAGGGACTTGTTGAAGTCTAGTTCAGTGGAGTTAATGGTTCAGATTTCCAGAATACACAAACACTCAATATTGCTTTCAGCATGACACACTGAGTTCTCCCAACTCGGGAAAGAGGGTGTGTTCATCATAGATGTTAATTGGAAGTGCAGAAAATAGCCAGGACATTGGAGACAGTCTGGATAATGGGATAAGTCCAAATGAGAGTTTGCTCACAGGTGAGCCATACTGCAGAATCGTGGAGTTCTCAGAATCAGGCCATAGGAATATTTGTATTTGCCCTGTGTAATGGGTGTACATACCCTTCCCCCAGTGTTGAGGATTAGACACAGTCCCTCATGTGTGTCTACTACTGAGCTGTGTCCTTAACTCTCTTTTTATGTCTTACCTCAAAACAAACTCTCCCTGAGATATCTAGATGACCTTGAATTTTTTACCGTGACAGTCTGAACTTGTGATCTTCTTTCTTCAGCCTGTGCAGAACTGGCAATGCAGAACGCCACCACCAGGCCTGGCTCTGCCTTGTGTGTTTGTGGTTACTTTTGACAGTGTGAGCGTACTCACCTGTGCTGGAACCCAGGAGCCCGAAGAGGGTGTCTTCCTCTTTCACTGCCGTGTTGCCCTGAGACAGCATCTCTGCTGAGCCAGAAGCTGTCATTTCAGTTAAGCTGACTGGCCAGTGAGCTTTGGGGATCCAAGTGCCCCGCCCTGCAGCCCACCAAATGCTGGGATTGTAGACGCGTGTGTCATGCTTGGTTTTTATGTGGGTGCTGGGAGTTCAGGCTCCACTCCTCATGCTTGCAGAGTCCAGTGTTACACACTGAACCATCTCCTCAGAGTGCATACTTCTGCTTAGCTTGCAATAATAATATTTTAAGGACATTAATACTTCTTAATAATATTTATACTAACAATATTTCTTTTTAAGCTTTAAGTATGCTAATTTTCTTATTATTTTTCTCTGTATATAAGATATATAAGTAAGTATGCAAAGATGTTTAAATAAAATGTCTACAGCCAAAACCAAAAAAGAATGTTTCTATTAACTAAGCATAACTTGTACTGTTTATATCACTGCACTTCACGTTTAAAAAAAAAAACCTGAAACTCAGTCACTTGTTAAAAGTCATTTCATTAAGGATAGTTTTATTATTGTTTTATTATTAAAGATAGTTGATGTTAGGTTTTGTTGTTTCAGAGAGTCTTCACGTGATATACAGACATCGTTAAGTTACCGGGCACAGCGGAGCTCTCCCACTTGCTATTTGATGTTCATTTTTTCTGTGATGTCAACTTTCAAGTCTGCATTTCTGCATGTCTTTCCTTGGATGGATCGTTGTAAAGCTTTTTTAGTGCTACCCGGTGAAAGTCCTTTAACTTGAGACACAATATGGCACATATTTAGTATAGCATCGTAATTCAGCACCTACACAATGTGTAATAATCACATCAGGGAACTGAGCGTGTATTTCCATTTCAAACATTTTTAAATGCGTTGTAGCATTTACAGTTGGTGTGTCTTTGCCATCATGTGCACCTTTTTGCTCCATTTAATGGTGAATCTTTCTGCCTTTTGTTTGCAGTGTCTCAGTTTGAAACTGAATTCTACATTAGTGGACTTGCACCTCTCTGTGATCAGCTTGTTGTACTTTCCTACGTAAAGGAGGTTTCAGAAAAAACGGTAATTATCTTCTCCCCAGGTACAGAGGGATATAGAGGAGTTGGCTTTTAGCATCACACCCAGGTCAGGCTGCCTGTCAGAGGAGATTGCTATAATCCGACCAGAACTTTTTGACCTATGAAATAGGCCTAGCTGAAATTACCCTGCAGACTAATATTTACCTGCAGAAGTCACACTCATTGCCTGCCTTTGTTCCCGTTGCTACACAAAGAAGTGAGCCCTTTTTCTCTTTTTGCTTTTTCTTTCTCATCAGTCACTTGATATTTTAGTTGAAATAAAGGATTTCTCATTCTGAAAGGCAAAGAAACTAAGCTGACATTGCATTAGCAGAGATGACAGCAATGAAGCTGGTCACTGCAACACCAGGGATCCCAGTGGTCAGAGGGAATTATAGAAAGAGTAGCTCCTTTTCTGGAGTACAAACGTATTTGTTTACCTCCCAGTGGCCTTATGTTTCTAAGTAGCTTGATTCCTGTTTTGAAAGGGATTGTTGCTCATTCACTTGATGGTGCAGATTATAGACATTGAAATGTATTGCAAACAGAAAGCAGCAGATAAACCCAAATTTTGTTTCCATGATGTTGGGATGAAACTCTCGGCTGGGATTTAATGACACCCAGGCTCCCTCTAAAACCCAGAGCAGTGCCATTCTTAGTTTGCCTATTGTTAGAGTTCAGGGCCCTGCCTGGAACAGGAGAAGGGCAGCTTCAAGGCCCGAGTGAGGAGAGCTTGTTGAAAAGGATTTCCTTTTGGGTGCTGTATATAAAAGAAATTGCGATTGATTCTCTAGCCCTTCACAGTAAGCAGGCAGGTGAAGTGTACTCTCCCTGTTTGTATCCCCCTCCTTCTTTCTCTCTCTCTCTCTCTCTCTCGCTCTTTCTCAAATGATAAGGAATAAAATGGGGGAGAAAAGCCCAGGGAGCCCTTGTTGTGAAGTGGTGGCTGCACTTGAGCCTTTATCTGAGAGAACACTTGCATTAGGAAGCCATCACTATAGTAACTGAAGCTCTGGGTGCCCATGTTGCTAGGCAATGAAATGCTGTAGACTTAAGTGAACCCTCAAACCTCCTAAAATCAATAGGGTTGGCTTCTAGCCCTATTGCAGGACATCAGTTTATTATTATTTTATTTATTTTTTGAAAATACAGAAAAGCAGAGGCTCCTGGGGGAGTAAGAACGGTGCTTTTTGATGAGGAGTGTGGGGCAGATTGAGGATGTGATTGAACAAAACAAGGGAAGAAGCAATAAAATTGGGAAAGGGAAAGCCTAATAAACTGATCAGAAAAAGTAAAAGGGGAAAAGGAAAAGGGAAGCCTGTGTTACTAAAGAGTCTAGGAAAGGAGAAAACCAAAGGAAGGCCATCTTCACAGGGCTGATCAGAGAAGAGATGGTTTTCAGAGGAAGAAGTAAGAGCTTCGGAGACTACCGTGTGCTGGTGGATGGAGACTCACTTTACTTAACGTCAGTGTTTGCTTTCAGTTCTTAAATGCAGTTAACTGAGTAAAATTAGGGCAAAAGAATGATGGTCAGCTTTGGGCACACCATTACCCAATTTCTATTTTCACATTGAAAAGATTTTTCTATAAGGTTTTTATTGGCTGTTTCCAATGGCTTTTCATTAATACCCTCAAGTGTTTCCCATGTGACGCCTTTCGTAGGTACACGTCTCTGTTGAAGCAGCTACTGCTCCCTGTGTGCTCTGTTCTCCTACACGTTATTTCACTCTCCTCGTGTGTGTGGTCTTCTTTGTGAGCACCTTCAGTAGCTGTGTGCTGCGCTGTCCAGCTAATGTGTCCTATACTTCATCAAGCTGTTTCCCAATTCTTTGCTTTTCTTTTCTTCAAGGATAAAGCACATGCTTTGAAAATTGAATTTTTTCAAAGTACTAGGTTGATAAAACTCAATTGTTGCTATTTAGAAGCTCATAGATAAGAATGTGGACCATGTGACTTTGGAGCAGGGACCGTAAAGTGTCACGGATCACATTGGTTACATATCTCTTAGCACGAATAAACGTTTTCTTCTTTCCTAATCTCAGTGCTAAGGATCAAACCACAGGGTCCCCTACATACTTATCAGGTCACTGAACTATATTCCCAGCCCTCAAAGCTTCATATATGATCCAATAAGGTTCAGATGTTTTTCATCTTGTCATGATTTTGATTTTTTAAAGTTGTTTTCTTAGCAGTCATTTAAAAATATTTCTATCAGGGACTGGAGAGATGGCTCAGTGGTTAAGAATCCTGACTGCTCTTCCAGAGGACCTGAGTTCAAATCCCAGCAACCATATGGTACCTCACAACCATCTATAATAGGATCTAATGGCCTCTTTTGTCATGTAGACATACATGCAAATAAAACACATGCATAAAATACATAAATTAATAAATCTAAAAAATATTCTTGTCTCAGTTTTCCCTCTAATTTTTTTTTTGGTTAAAAGTTAAAAGTTTTTCTTCCATTATTTTACAAATCTGACAAATTATGTTGTATATGCCCCATGTTTTCTTCTTGGAGTGGATTGTCAGTAGCTATAGCCTCATTGTGAGATATAAAGCTGGTATAATGGCTTCTTGTTTAGCAAAAGGGCTGGAAGAAATCCATGGTCCACTGTTTTATGTAAAAGTCAGAGCTTTTGGATTTTGTTGTTTTCTGCTTTGCTCCTCTCACCTGCCCACTTCACCCCAGAATCCAGGTGCGCTCTCTGTTGCCCCTTTGCACTTTGATGACGTGGGCTCCACACCTGCGATGCCCGTATCCTCAAAGCACAAAAACTAAAGCAGAGCCCATTTTACCCAGAAGTCCAATGTTGATCCTAAGACTCAGTTTTTCCAGACATCCCAGATTTACCATTGACTCACTGAATTTTAATCTTAATGTTTTAACCATCAGTCTGTGTAATTGAGAATAATAATAATATGTGATCACCCTTCCATTTTCATTTGAGAGCCCAGTGAGTGATCTGTGTATCATCACCCTGGGTTCCGAAATGTCAGCTCATCTTTTGCTCGATCATAAACTAGAGCTCCTCTTTCAGAAACTGCAGTCTCTTACTGTTTATGCTGCTTAAATGTAAGCTAATTATAGTCAAATAAAATTAAAAATTTAGTTCTCAGGTCCCATTAGCCCATTGCCTGTGTTTAGCAGCCATCTGCAGTGAAGGTCTTCTATACATGGCGATGTAAGCGTAGGCGACTCCACTGGCTCACAGGAGGTCCAGAGAGGGGTTCTATGGCCTCTTGGCACTACTGTTAGTTTCCTCATATTAGCAGTGATTTGGAACATGAAGTCGTTTGTAATACTCTTCATTCATATTCGTGTAGACAGATTATAATGGAGTTGTGTTTGTTGGTGTCAGGCCATAGTTTCATTACTTTTCTCTCTGCTATGATGAAATACCAGGTAAAAAGCAACTAAGGAAGGAGGGGTTTGTTTTGTCTCATGATTGGACAGTATGGCTTGCTTGGTGGGGGGACTCCTGGCAGCAGCTGTTCACATCACATCCAAAGTCCAAAAGTAGAGAGAGATAATGCTGATGCTTGGCTCGTGTTCTTTTAGCCCAGAACCCAGAACATGAGAAGGTGCAGCTCACACTGGGAGTGGGGCACTCTTCCTTATTCAATTTAACTCTTTTGGACACATCAACACACACACACACACACACACACACACACAAGTATGCTTCTGTGATGATTCTAAATACTGTCAAGCAATGAGAATTCTCATCAGTCACACTGCTTTAGGATTAGATCTGTGATAGTGCAGTTCATAAATGTATATTTCAAAAAAAATTACAAAGTAAGACAGGATTAGGTGATTGTTCGTGACAAATATTTAGAAGGATTTGTTTGTACTGAAATGCTAAACTCAAATTAAGTCCAAATAGTTTGTTCGTTTGTACAGCCTATGGTGCCCTCAGGAAAATGAGCCCTCTCTATCGTTTTCCCCCTAGGAACGAGAATACTGTGCCCGGCCTAGACTGGACATCATCCAGCCACTTCCTGAGACTTGCGAAGAGATCTCATCTGATGCTCTGACTGTCAGGGGCTTTCAGGAGAATGAATGTAGGGATTATCACCTAGGTGAGACAGCAGAAGTCTGCTTGCGCTTTCTTATACTTCTTTTGTTGTCCTTCTATTCAGCTTGCCAAAGGGGAATTTAAGTGTAGGTACTGAGCTGGCCTCTGCCAGTAAAAGCTGGAGTTCTAGACTCAGAAATACTGCAGCCTTGCCTGAATGCGCATAGGAAAAAGGAATGTTAGACATGGGATTGGAACCAAGGTGAGAAGAGGGTTCTTTTTCTGTTGTTCCCTCAAACCAGCTCGTCAGCTACCTATGTTTTCTGTGGTGTAAATCAAACCCTTCACTTTAAAGATGCTAGGGAAGCCCTTTGTCACCCAACACATCCCAGCCCTGTCCTGTTTAAGTGACATTTAGCCTGATATCAAGCAGCATGACTCTGTAGTTGTCCTCCCAGTCCAAATGTGATGTTCCTGGAAGGTCTGCTGCGGGTGTCAGCAAAGTTCTTGTGTTTGAGTCTGAGTTCTGAGCGATGGAAAGATTCCCACCCCATCACTAGGCCTACGGAGTTAATTGCGGGGTGGGTGGGTGTGGATGCGTACACTAATCCCTCACTGCTCAGAAGCAGAAGGACAGCTGTGGCTCTTTCATCCTGCCTGGGGGGTGTCATCACGGCCTGGTAGAGTGCGGGAAGTAAAGGGCGTGCTCAGCTCTTCAGAAGCTCTTTCCTGCTCTCTCAACCGATGCCTCAGGAAAACAGTTTACTCCTCATTTGTATGAAGAAGCAGCGCACAAGTGTGCTTACGTCTGACTCCTTTATGAACCCTCTTAGTAGTTAGGAACTGGAAGACTATATTTTGGACTTTGCAAAAAATTAGTATGACTCAGAAACAAAAACATACAGTCTGGGTATTTTGCTCAGAGCAAACTCAGTCATATGCTTAGAAACCCTCTAGAGCAGGTTTTATAATGGAATTCTTCTGAAAACACTCGGGATAGGCATTGTGGACAACATGCTAAAATGATAGACTATGTCCCCAGGGCTTGGGAACCTGTCGTTTACTCATTAGATGGCCTTGACTCTAGTGAAGAGGAAACATTTGTCGTTGACTTAGAACTGTTGTTCTGTAAGAATAGATCTGTAAGTGTCTATAAATACAGTTTATACACAGTAGATGAAGCCCAATATGCACTAGCACAGTCAGTTGGAGTTCTGTTTGTTCATCTGAAGTCAAAATGTTAATGTGTTAAACTTAGAAACTTACCTTCTTTGTGTTTGCTGGTTTCCTTATAGTCTTTTCTTCTTGCTTTTTCTCATTCCTTCCTTCTGAACAGTTTACACTGTGGTGCTTTTAGGAGCAGAACATGCTGCTATTCTCACCCTCCTTGACATTCTAGAGAGTCAAGCACACTTGACTGTACAGGGAGAAAATTGACTTTTGATTCTGAAATCATAGGCTAATTGCATCCCCTGAAACTATTGCCACTTTGTAATATCGAGTCACCCAAGCTGTCCTCTCTCTCCTCCCTTCTAGAATACTCTGAAGGGGAATCACTCTTCTACATCGTGAGTCCAAGAGATGTCGTTGTAGCTAAGGAGCGAGACCAGGATGATCATATCGACTGGCTCCTGGAGAAGAAGAAATATGAAGTAGTTTTCATTTTACTTTCTTCAAAGTATTGACTTGTCTGAACATAGAAAAGAGAAAAGATTTTTATAGTAAATCGTTCATATTGAGTTAGTGTGCCTCAAACCCAAAGTATGTTACAATCTCTCTCTGAGAAATCACAGAACAAAAAGCACGCAGTCTGTTGGCCTGCTTTTCTGTTTAGGGGTTGGTTGGGGAAGCACAATTGATTCAGAGAAAGGGGAGTCAAACAGTAATGTACTGAAGCTGTTGTGGTTATTTTCCTAAAGTAGTTAAAGTAGAATACGTTTTTCGGAGCTTTTTTCCTCTTTGGATATGTTCATAAAATTGCTCATTTTATCCTTATTTTGGGTATAAGGGAAAGATACCAGATTTATTCTAAGGATGGTTTGAACTAATTTGGGTAGAATGATGCTGTCTACTTCACTGGGCCACGGTTTTGACAAGTTTAAGTAGATGATGTATTAATGTGACTGACTTTAGGATTAAAACAACATTCTTTACAACTGTAATAGCTGCCAAGATAGTTTGTTTTAGAATGACGCTGGGCTTTTGTGTGCCCATTAGCAGAAAACAGCAGTGTCTAGTTTATGTGGAAGAGCTGGTTTTTTTTTTTTAACCCAGTTGTTACATAGTAATATCTGGTATATACTCTACCTATTACCCTATTACGTTAGCTTAAGTAATATTTTAGTGTTTCTTAAATTTCTTTATTTAGTTCTTTATTTGTATAGGTGTGTTTATTTGTATGAATGTACGTACATGTATGCATGGGTGCTTATACTTGTTTATCTGCACAGAAGCCAAAAGATGGCATGGTGTGCCCTCTACCTTTCTCCACCTATTCCTTTCAAGACACCGTCTTTTGCTGAGTCCAGTGCTCAGGTTTTCTCTGCTATGCTGAAAGCCAGCAAGGCTAGCTGTCCTCCTGTATCACCAGCCTCAGAACTGGGGTTATAGGCATTTGGAGAGACACTGACTATTACTGGGTGTTGGGGTCTGAACTCTGCTCCTTATGGTTTTAAAGTGAGCACTCTTAACTCCTGAATCATCTCTCCAGTGCCTAGATTAAGTAACATTTCTATGAACTTAGTTTATGTGTTAAATATTTATGTTAAGCTAATACTGGTAAGTGTTCTGAAAGAAAAACATAATGTGATTTCCATAAGCTTAACTGTAGACATGAAGGCATACAGAAGTTGTTTGCCTTTATTGAAATATAAATGAAAAGTGCCCTTTGTCAGTCTGGGTCATATAGTTTTAGAATGCTTGAAGTCTAAGAAATTTTGTTACTTTGATTTGTGTATGAGATGTGATTCCAGCATCTTAGTGTGGGAATTAATTCAAGTAAAAATGAAAAGAGTCTTCATTTTGGTTGAATATCTTTATTTTGAATTCAGTGAAGTTCATTCAGCCATCACATTAAAAATTCCAGTGCCTTAAGCAAAAGCCACAGGAAAATGGGGTTTTATTTGAGTAGTTCAAAAGTTAAAACATATTTTACAGTTTATAACTTCTCTTGCTTTCTCTCCCACTCACTCCATTTTCTCCCCTTTTCTTTTCTAAATGGCCCTTATCATGATGCTTGTGTAAACATAGGAAGCTTTGATGGCAGCTGAAATTAGCCAGAGGAACATTAAAAGACACAAGATTCTGGTAAGTGCAGCGTCACTATTTAGAATCTAACTGTTCTCACTACCAAGGAAACTGAGTGATGTGAAAAGAACAAGAACAGGTTCTTCATATCTGCTCATAATTTGTTTTGAACTAATTCTTTTACTTGGGAGGGTGTTCAATTGAGTCAGTTTTTGCTTGTAAACAAGAGACTTGGACACCTGCTAGGATGTAGCTTTAGGAAATTTGGAAACTACATTTGGACAATGCGCTTTGAATACAAAACTCTGCAGTTGAATGTGTGGAAGCCTCTTTAAATCAGGTGTAAAATCACATTATCACAAAATGTATCAAGACTGGTCTCTTCAAACTAGATTGCTTTGGTGTGGCCTTGATAACAAATTCAATTGCTTTTGTTATGGAGACTATTCTAGGAAATCAAATACATTTTTATTACATTTTGGACTCCGGAAAAGTACAATGGCTAGAAACCTATTTCTCTGCTAAGTGTGATAGTGAATTTTGTGGGCAGAGACCTGACATAAAAATCATATCCTCTACATATGAAGAGTCCTGTCCTTACACAACATTGAGTCTATTACCTTGTTTACAAATGAATAGTAGAAATTTAGCCTTTTATGGCTAGTTGGGTTTCAGCACAAATTTCTTATGTTATTTTGTTCATCCCAAAATTTTCTGTAAAACTATATATACATAAGCCATTAATTCCTAAAGAATATGTAAGCAAAACAATAAACAAATAAAGGGAAGAAAAAAGAAAGCTAGAGGTCTTTTATTTTAGGCATGGTTGAGGAGAATAGTAATTCTTAGAACTGAAGAAAGCCTTGCAGCGTTTAGTGCAGTGTATTGAAGGTGCAGAGATTAAAGGAGTGGGGCAATTGAATAAGGTAACTACATAGGTAGTTTTTTTTTTAAAAAAAAAACTTTATAGGTAAAACTAGATTTGATTTAGAAGTGACATGTGTACTGAAAACTTGGTTCTGTTTTTGGAACATGCAGAACACAATTTAAACTCATGTTCCTAACCATGAGCCTAGTTTAACCATGGCAGGCTAATGGAGAAAGGATCTGAGGGAGGCCAGCTGGGATGAGGATCACGTGGTTTGTGTAGGAAGATGAGGCTTGCCCAGAGCTGTGTAAAAAGAGTCATACTGGTGGAGTCAGAGTTAGTAGAGTACTGTTAGGAGCAAACACACCAGTCTTCCTGAGTTTGGAGAAAGCCACCCATGGCAGCTGTGCATGTTGGAGAACAGAGGATCTGCAGTGCAGCTGTAAGGAGTAATGCATACAAGACAGACTGCGGAGCAGCAGCAGAGGCCAAGAGGGAAGTGTGTTCAGAAGGAAGGAAAGAAATGGTCCCGTCGCGGACTAAGCAGCTGGTGATAATACCCTGGGTTTGGTAGCATGAAATAGTTTTGTTTATTTTACTTATTCTCATTGTGGCATAGGGAGTGAAAGTGAGCAGGCAGTGTTACTCCTTACAAGACATGCAGCGATAATGCTGGTGTCCAGGAGGAAGTGTTGTATGCACCCATTGGTAGAAGCTTTGTTCTGTATATTAAACGTAAGCTCTGGTGAAGTGAGAGCCATGTGGAGGGTGAGAGCTGCCTTCCCATCCCGTGGACACAGGCCCCAGGTGGAATGTGTGGATAGACTTGGATGCGCTCACCCGCACAGCTTCCTTCTCTTCATCACCTCTAGCCGCGGGTTGACTTCCTTGCCTTTCTGAGCTCATTTTCACTGTTCCTGTTAAGCTGACTTCTCCTGTTTCCCTTTAGTATGATATTTTTCATTTAAGCCAATTTTATTGCTTTATTTCATTTTTTTATTACGAAAATATTTTTACTCATATAATGCATTGCGGTTATGGTTCCTTTCCCCAACTCCTCCCCGCTCCTCCTCTTTTCTCCTCCCATCCAGATCTGCCCCCTTTCTGTCTCTTGTTAGAAAACAAACAGGCATTTAAGAGATAATAATAAAATAAAATATAATATAAAAAGATAAAATAATAACAAACAAATAGGACAAAACAAGCAGAAAGAAAAGAACACAAGAAAAGACGTGAAAAATGGATATTGATACAGAGACCCATTCATACACACACTCAGAAATCCCATTAAACCACAAAGCTGGAATCCATAATATATGCACAAAGGACCTAAAACGAAAAAAAGAAAGGGAATTAAGAAAAAGCCCTGACAGGATACTATGAGGAAAGGAACCTCCAAAGATGCCACTGAGTCTGTTTCCCGTTGGCCATCTGCTGCTGGCATGCCAGCTGCCCATGAAAGGGGTTAACAAACTCCTCTTTCTTGTTCTCCCTGGAGAGAACAAAATTTTTGTTTGCAAATGGTCATCAACTGGAGATCTCTTCTGGATTAGGGATGGGGGCATGTGTCTGCATCTCCTTTCAGCTCTAGGACCCATCTGGTACAAACCCTTGCAGTTCCTGTGTGTTCTGCATCAGTCTCTGAGTTCATAAGAGGGTCAGTCCTGCTGTGTTTAGAAGGCCTTGTTTCCAAGGTGCCTTCTATTCCTGCTGACTCTTATACCCCTTTCCCTCCTCTTCTGCAGGGTTCCTCTAGCCCTCAGGAGAGGGATTTGATGGAGGTATTATTCCATGTAGGGCTAAGTGCTCCAAGGTTCCACTCTCTGCATATTATCTGGCTGTGGGTCTCTGTATTTGTTCCCATCTACTGCAGGAGGAAGCTTCTCTGGTGATGGTTGAGCAAGGCACTGATTTATGAGTGTAACAGTATGTCATAGGGATCATTCTATTGCTACATTCTTGTAATTTACATTGCTTTTACGTATATCCCTGGACTATCTAGTTTTAGGCTCTTGGTCACTTGAGTAACATCAGGTATGGTTCCATCACATAGAGTGGACCTAAATTCAAATTATATGTGGCTTGTTTACTCTCATTAGCTTTGTGCCATTGCTGTGCTATCACATCTTGCAGGCAGGACACCATTTTAGGTCGAAGGGTTTTTGCAACTGGGTTCTCCTTTGATAGCGTGCAGAGTACCTTCTGGTACCAAGATCACTAGCCACTAGGGGAGAAGCCTCTAGGTAGGTACCAGTTCCACGTCTCCATGTTCAATGAGTTGTGTAGGAATTGTCTTTAGCCATTTTGTGGAGAGCAGCGTATAGCCTTGGCAGCAGTCTGGGTTATTTGGGGGTTCCCATGACACCCTTTTGGCCAACAACTCTATTAGGTATAACCCGTTCCTGTTACTGGAAACTTCATTTGGTAATGAGAGATGTTCAGTTGGGACTCTGTCTCCCTATTATTGGAATTTTTTTATATCACCTTCATATATGTATGTGTTAGGATGCTTCTACTATATTAGGTTTCCATACTACCCCTCAAATGCCCTTGATTTTTAGCTGTCTGTGTCCATATCCTTTGCCACTCCAGTTCTCTTGCATGTCTTTAGGCTTCCTCTGGAAGAGAGCACATTTAACAGAAGACATTGGAAAACCAAACCTTTATATCTGGTGACAACTCAGGCTATTTCTAGTATCAGAGCCCTCCTCCGCAGAGCATATCTGAGTGGGATAGGTCAGAAGATTTCACATGAAAACAAGGTTCAATTTTAAAAACTTTGATTATTAAAATTTATATAAAATAAATGCATTAAATCTAAATGAACTAAAGTGTAATATTACCCAAGCTATGACACAGATGCAGACAGGCTTGAGCCGTGGTTCTCATAGGAACCCCAAGTCCTGTCTGCTCAGAAACTGACACGCAGCTCTTCAGTTGTTCCAGTTGCATTATTAATTTCCTTCATTTGCCTTTCTGTAGGATATTGGGTTGGCATATGTAAACCACCTGGTGGAGAGAGGAGACTACGACATGGCTGCACGGTAATAGCAATGTCATCCTCACAGTTATTCATGGCTGATGGGAACAACAAATACAAGTGACTCTTTCCAATTGACTTTTTCATATCTTTCTAGAAAGGTGTGAAAAGGTCTGGTGTAAGACACGAGCCATCAGCACAGAATTAAAGGACTGTCTAGATTAGCAGGAGTGTAGTGTCAGCCTGTGCCACATAACCCCAGTCCCACTTCCCATGGCACAGCTCACGGTGGGCAGGCCGACTCCCTATTGTCCTGTCTGCCTTAGAATGACTTCTCCGTTTCTCTGTATAGAGCAAGCAGACTTGCTCACAGCTCTCACTTTGTGTGCCCTCCAGTTTCTAGGGCCAGTTGTGTTACACATGCCTTTGCAAGAAATCTAGAACAAAGTACATCTGCGTACAGCTCAAGGACAGTGGCTCCCCGCAGAAGTGTGGTAGCCACCTGGAAACAATAAAGCCTGTGAGACCACGTTAGACCTGCCTTGAGTGCCCTGAGACCGGGACTCAGCCTGTGAATTATGTGGGAGGCTGGGAATCTGATTTTTCTACAGCCTGATTTTTCACCTCATTTTTAAAGCTGATCTGGAAGTTGTAGACATTTGTGTTATAGTGAGTTTTCCTATAGAAAGTCCAAACCAGCAGTGCTTTTTATACACATCAAGTCGGGGAAACCCCTAGTCTTCTGAAAGAGACCTATCTTTTTCTGTAGTATTATATAGTTTTCATGATTGTCGTGAACTCTATGTACAGTCAGAGGAGTGATGGTGACACCCTCATGTTTGTTGACAATAGAGATAGAACCCCGTCAAAGCTCTGGGGAGGTTTACCTAAACCACTGGGGAAATGTCTACTTAATCTCTTTATTTTTATTTACATTTTATTTCTCCCTGAAATGTTTTTGCTTCCAGAAAATGCCAGAAAATTCTTGGGAAAAATGCAGCCCTCTGGGAATATGAAGTGTACAAATTTAAAGAAATTGGACAGCTTAAAGTAAGCTATTTTATCTTAACCCTTAATTTTTACATTGTAGTTTATTAAACTGGGAATGAGACTGAGACAGAGCAGTTGTTGGTTGAAAGAAGTAAAGCTTATGTTTAGTTTATGTCAAACGCGTACATCTCTGCCTTGTTACCAGTGCGGTCAGGTGCTCTGTTTAGGCATCTTCATCTTCCTTTTAGTGACTTGGAACAATCATAATTTTAATGGATTTTCAGCATAGCATTTTAAAAATATACTCAAGGATTAATTTATTCTTCATTTTTATCTTTTCTTTTGCTGTGTTCTTCTGGAACCAAGGGCTTCAAAAATGTTAGGCAAGTGTTGCTGTGCCACGGAGCTCATCCTCAGTGCGTGGATAATCTGTCACCTACGGGAAGACAGACGACACACTTGTCTGTAGTCTGATGTAAAGTTTTGCCACTTTACTATAATCTTTTCATCTGGGCACAGCAGATATACCAGTCAGTCATTTTTATATTCCTTTAAAGGGTTTTTAAATTTTCATCATCTATTAGCTTTTTGACTACTCTGTTGAAATTAAGAATATACTGTTAAAATTTATATTATTGTTTAAAGTTACCTTATAAAGAAATGGGCTTAATTGTGGCATTGTCATACATTTGTGACAAGCTTGCTACATAAGATGGTTGAATTTTTAAAGTATTAATTGATGTAGTACATTTAGTATAAGGAAAGTTAAAAGAAATATAAAATAGCAGTTATTCTCCTGATTATTTAGGTTTTCATTAATTAAACAAGAATAAAGGTTAATGAAATCACTTTTGTACTTCTGTTACACACACACACACACACACACACACACACACACACACACACTTTTGTAGCTTCCTGTTAGGTAACAGATCTTTTTTGAATGCCCCAGTGTGTACTGATACCTTACATTTTAAGGTTGTAGCTATACTTTTATGTGGTCTGCATGTTTGGGATGCGGTTGTTGTACCATTCCTAAAAGGACTCTCTCCTTCCTCCCTAGGCAATTAGTCCGTATTTACCAAGAGGGGACCCAGTCCTGAAACCACTCATCTATGAAATGATCTTGCATGAATTTTTGGAAAGTGATTATGAGGTAAGGAATGATTACACGATCATTGATAGTTCTCTCTGTGTGTTACAAATCTAGAAATTTGACTTTTTTGTCCTTTTACATTGGTGTCATAAAAGTTTGATATAAAAGTGGTTTAAACTATGTCATCAAAATTATTCTACCAATTCATATCCTGTCTAGAAAATGTCTTACTATGGCTGAAGGAAATCAACCTGCTTTGACTCATGGGCTTGGAGACTTTTTCCAGCATTATTGTCATGTCTGCCTCATTAATACTTTTGAAAAAATTAGAAATAATTTTTATTGTCATTAAACTATATAAATCATTTAAATATTACTTTTCATTTTTTTCATCTTTAGGTTTAATTTTAAGTGGTCATGTTTCCATAGGAACTGTTTGCCAAAATTATTCCTTGAAAAATTCTGTGCTACTAATAGAGTAGGTTGCTAAAAACAAAAACAAATGAAAAACCCTAAGCCTAGTACTGTACATGTGTAATCAGTTACTCAGAAAGATGAAGCAGGAGATTGTGAGTTTGGGTAACATAATGAGACCCATCCACATCTGTCCTCAGGGCCAGGGAACCACTTATCTGGAGTGTCAGCTTTGCAGCTTTCTTTTCTTCATTTTTGCCAGTCAGGAAGCTTTCTGAATCTTGGCATATTTATTGGGCATTTATGGAAACTTCATTGCATAGGCATAATGCCTAATAGAGAGGTGGGAAAAACCAGAGGTTGCTTGGCATTCCTTCCTCATGGACAGGGAACTGGACCCCTCTGAAAGAGCTCTTGTGACTCACTAAGTTTCTGTGCTCTGCACTGGGGAAGGAGCAGGAGAATGTGGATTCAAACCCAAATGCGATCATCACAGTATCACACTATGCAGTCTTTCTGCTGTTCTCCTTTGGTTAGGGCTTTGCCACGTTGATCAGAGAGTGGCCTGGAGATCTGTATAACAATTCCGTGATAGTTCAAGCAGTTCGAGACCACCTGAAGAAGGACAGTCAGAACAAGACTTTATTAAAAACACTGGCAGACTTGTGAGTATGTTTTAGTTCTTGCAGTCTTGGAATGGGGAGGGTGCCTTTTCATTTTCCTATATCACTCTTTATTGGACACCTCTAAGTCTCAGGTGAGTAACTAGAACATGAGTGTGTGAAGCTGCATTATAATGTGATTTTCCAGAGTAGTGGAGTGGTGTGGGCCCTAGTGAGGAGATGGAAGGGTACAAGAGTCCCCCAGGCTCTCTGGTGAGCTGGGCTCTGGATTCTGTATTCTTCAGTCTGCAAGCCTGTGCTGTTTCTGAATGACGGTCTGTCTGTGCAATTCCAGATCACACTTTGTTATAGGGGATTTTCAAACTTGAAAGTTGGGCTCAACAAGAAAAGTTTGATGACTATTTCCCTTTACTGGGCACTTCCATCTGACTTTGTGCCATTGTCTGAGACAAAGAGATAAGCTAGACAATCAAGGAGCCTCAGTGTAGGGCGCCAAATGCTATACCATAGGCAATCCAAGAAGGAAGGCCTGCTGCACCCCTTCCTCAGCACTCACAAACCCTAGATTCCCCTCGCTCATCATCTTTGTCAAAGTCTGACGAAAGGACCCACGATGGCCTAGACATCAGGAGCACATAGACTTGGCACAGAAGAAGTCATGATTGTGACATTCTAAATTAGACTACTCATTGTTTTCTATCAGAAGCACTTTTCTAGATTTCCCTTGGAATTTGTAGCACTGTTCCTAGTGAACAGCAGGATGCTTTCTGTCCAACTGACTTTCCTCTACTGGATGAAAGACTTAGTGTGAAAACATTGTTTCAGTGGAAAAATAAGACTCAGCTTTATACAACCCCCTATAGATGAACTGGAATATATCTCATTTGTCGGCGGAACACGGTGTGTAAGACTTCAGACTGATTCTTCTTTTACTTAAGAGGAATATCTCCTTCATTCTGGACCATAAATTCACTGTTTGGAATATAGATGTCTGGAAAACCTTTAAGGCCGGGCCCAGAAGAGGGGGCATTTATTACTTGGGTAGTATGCATTTTTGCAGATTTGGTGAGAGAAAAGGCAGGGCTCTGAGAAAGACTACATAGGAAATCTCAGCGAATACTTCCTATAGTAAAGTTAACTCTTTTCTTTGAACAACCATTTCAGTCTTTAATATTATGAAACATAATCTCTGCATTTTAATTATAACTGTTAATGAATATTATTTTTTATTGCCAGGTACACCTATGACAAAAATTATGGAAATGCTCTGGAAATATACTTAACATTAAGGCATAAAGATGTTTTCCAGCTGATACACAAGCATAATCTTTTCAGCTCCATCAAGGATAAAATAGTTTTGTTAATGGATTTTGATTCAGAGGTAATATGTTTCCTATTTCTATATATTAACTACTAACTATTCAAAGGTTTCATCAGTGGCTACTTGGTCAAGTGAATCATATACTTGACCATATACTGGCCATGCTAAGAACCCTCTGACTCATAATGCATGTTATTTTAGTAGTTGCCATTCTGAAAGTTATTTCCCACCAAACCTGGTAACCCAACTCTGAGCTCTGGGGACCACATGGTAGAAGGAGAAGATCAAGTCGTGAAAGTTATCCTCTGACCTACACACATCCACATGTATGAACACATACCCTTGGAAACAAAACTAAGTAACAAAAAGCTAGAATTTTGGATTAAAACAGTACCTATCTATTTCTTGTCTGTAAAAAAGTATACCTTAGGTGTAAAGACAAATCAAGCCTTAGGGTGAAAGGACAGAAAAAGGTATTCCAGGCAAATAGAACGTAGAAAACAGGTAGGTGGCGCTATTCTAATGTCTAACAAAGTAAACTTGGAACAAAAATTAGAAGAAGTAAAAATGCTTCATATTCAGGAAAGTCCATCAGGAGGATCTAACAGTTTTGAGCATCTGTGTACTGAGCATTGCTTTATGAAACAGTACTGGATGCCGAGGCACAGTTTGATAGACACGATAGTAGTGGGTGACTTCCGTGTCCCACATTTATGACGAAACAGTTCATCTTGACAAAATATTTAAAACTGAGGCAAGGGATAAGTGACATAAAGAAAGGGACTTCTCAGAAATCTATAGAATTTTCACTCCGGTCCTGTAGAATATACATTCTCAGCACTTGTGGAACTTTCTAGATCAAACCACATTTTATTGCATAAGCAAGTCCTAACAGATTCAAGGAAATTGAAACAATTTATTCTGTCTGATCACAGTGGAATAAAACTAGACATCACTGAAAATACAGAAACTATGCAAGCTTGTGAAGATTAAATAACACATTATTGAGTAATGAGCAGAGTACCACAGAAATCAGGAGGGAAAATGAATGCCCTAGAATCAAATGAAAATGAAAACACAGATATCAGTTCAATGGAAATACAATAAAAGTAGTTCTAAGAAGGAAATTTGTATGAATAGGAGCTTATATTAAAGACACCAGAGATCTCAAGTAAATAACTTAATGATTCATTCCAGGGGCCTAGAAAAATGAGTACAAGCCAAACACCAAATCAGTAGATGGAAAAACTAGTAAAGACTATAGGAGAATGCAACTGGAGACAGATTAGTGGTTAGGAGTATTCACTGCCCTTGAGAGGGCCCACGTTTATTTCCCAAAACCCACATGGAAGTTCATAGCTATCTCTAACTCCATTTCAGGGTATCAGTGCCCTCTTTTTACCTCTATAGGCACCATGCACATAAGTGATGTAATACATTGATGCAGGCAAAACATTCATATGCACAAGATTTAAAAATATTTTAAAATCATGGAAAAATTAATAAAATTGAACATTGGCAAACTATAGCCAAGCTAATAAAAAATAATTTCTAGACATGTACCTACCAAAGTTAAACCATGAGGATATGAACAAATTAAATAGAGATGTATCAAAGAACATGAAATGATTGAAGAAATAAAACATCTCCCAGCTATAAAAGACTAGGCTGAGATGAATTCGTTGTGGAATTCTTCCAGACGTTCAGTGAATACGTAGGGCCCCCTCAGACTGTTCTGTAAAGCAGAAGGTGAAGGAACTCTGCTCACCTCTTTCTATGAAGCCCCCATTTCCCCGATAGCATACCAGGTAAAGATACACTTAGACACAAAAGACAGCGCAGGCCAGTCTTCCTTTGATGTATGTAAATACTGGGATCTCAGGATAATACTTTCCAGTTGAATTCAGCACAAGAGAAAAATCTTTCACCAGAACCAAGTTAACTTCTTTCCTGGAATACAAGAATGGTTCAATAAATGTAACACAGTGTATGTCGACAGACCTGAGACAGAAAGCACAGCCCCACCAGAGTAGGTGGAGAAAATTACCCCAGAAAGGCATCTGAAGAAGCTCAGCATTCACTCATAATCAAACAAAAATAGAAGTAAAAGAAATATACCTTACCATAATAAAGACTAGATACAACAGACCTATATCAAACATAGTACAAAGGAAAAAGCTTCCAGAGAAAAGCTAAGTATAAGAGAAATATCAGTAAGTTCTCCAGTTGGTAGAGTGCATGGAGTCTTAGCTAGAACAATAAGATGAGAAGGAAATAGAATAGATTAGAATAAAGGAAATGAGCAAAGCATCCTTATTTGCATGCATGCACCTCTATGTAAGAGATCCTGAAAATGCCACCAGAAAATTCTTGTTTAGATCAACACTGAGTAAAATAGCAGGATGCAAAACTTAGTAACCTACCTATATAGCAGTAATGAACATGCAGAGAAATAAACAAGCTTTTAAAAAAAAGACATTAATAATAGCCCCCCACCCCCAAGAAAAGTACCTTGGCATAAATCTAATGAAGAATGTGAAAGACTTCTTGTCTTAGTCAATGTCCTATTGCTATGAAGAGATACCAGGACCATGGGAACTCTGATAAAAGAAGTTTATTTAATTGGGGCTTGCTTATAGTTTCCAAGGTTTAGTTCGTTATCCTCTGGGCAGAGAGCATGGTAGCATGTGGTCAGATGTGGTAAATGAGAGTTCTACATCTTGATCCACTGGCAGCAGCAACAGAGAGACATTGGGTCTGGTTTGAACCCTTGAAACCCTAAAGCCCATCCCCAGTTACATACTTTCTCCATGAAGTCCACACCTACTTCCCCAAGGCTTCCCTTCTAATCCCTTTCTGATAGTGCCACTCTCTGGAGCACTCAAATATAATGAGCCTGTGGGGGCCATTCTTACTCAGACCACCACCCCTCTAGAATGTGTGTTTAAAGTGCTTAAAAAAAGACTAGACCATGAGAAGACCTTGCTCTCTCTCTTGACTTTGAAGAGCTGCTCCTGGGAAAGGCCCTGTGATGACTGATCGGATCTAGAGTCACCTAGCAGATAAGCTGCCAGACAAGACTGGGAGGGCACTTCTGTGTAACCGAGGTGGGAAGGCCCACTATAGAAATGGGTGGCACCATTCTGAGGAACAGAGCCCTGAACTAAATCAAAAGTAAATCATGAACTGAACACAGGTTTTCATTTCTATTTTCTCTGAATGGAACATGACCAACTGCCTGAACCAGAAGGTCCTGCTGCCAAGATTTTCTACCATAATGTGCAATAGTCTCAAACTGTGAACCAGAAAGAACCCTGCCTGCCAGCCTTAAGTTGCTATTGTCAAGCACTTTGTCACAAGAAAAGTAATTAGTATAATCACCCTTCGAACAGTGCATAGATTCAGTGCAATACCGTTAAAATTCTATTGCCACTATTCACAGAAGTAGAAAAAAAATCCTAAAATTTGAATGAAAGAGCCAAAAACTTTGAGCAGCTAAAGCAATCTTGAAGAAAGGAACAGTGTTTGAGAGACCACCACACTCAATAAACTTACCCTGGAGAGCCATAATAACAAAAACTTGACCATTCTGGTTCCAAACCAGGTATATGGAGCAGTGCAATAGAATAAAGCCCCAGAGCTCCAGCCACCTGATTTTTAGTAGACAGGCCATGAACGTACACTGGAAGAAACACAGTCTTGTCAACAGATGGTGCTGGGAAACTGGGGACACACATGAAGAAGACAGACCTGATCCCCATCCCCATCTCACCCTTTTGGAAGTTAGTTCAACATGGGTCAAAGCAAAACCTGAAACTTTGAAAT
Source organism: Myodes glareolus (assembly GCF_982192425.1). NCBI lineage: Eukaryota > Metazoa > Chordata > Mammalia > Rodentia > Cricetidae > Myodes > Myodes glareolus. Next base: position 36,980,519 of record NC_142039.1, read on the forward strand.
TGATTAAAGAAAGCCCAAGATAAACAATTTGAGTTTTAGCATACGAAAGCCTTTCTGAAAAGGATTCTTTTATGCTAGTCAGTTCTCCTCTCTTTACACCATGGTCAAACTCCAGTAATTAGGATTATGTGGCTTATGCCTTCCTCCCCTAAACCATCTTGATGGCTCAGCAGTTTGACTCAGAATGAATAAATATTAGTTTTGTGCTGCAAAGAATTAGGCTGCAAACTAAAGCCCATATTCCTAAACCCTAGTGTATTGTTTTTCAGTGACAAATAATTAGGGGAAAAGCTGCAACCACCTAAATCTCTCCAGGTGGCCGGCTGTGTGCGACAGTCCTGGTGATATTGTGGGCCTATAAAGGACTCAATAGCCCAGAAAAGGACTCAAGCCAGTGACCCAACTCTCCCGCTCCTGCAAATGCATTTGATGGACTCTAGCTCAACATTCCACCAAGATACTTATAAGTCTTTTGTTTCTTTGTGTACTGTGTACAGTAGACATATTAAGAGACTCCGTTTAGCTTCTGTCAACAGATGATTGGATAAAAGATGTGATGTATATGCACAATTGAGTTGCATTCAGTCATAAAGAACAAAATTGTATCATTTACAGGGAAATAAATGGAACTAATGATCATGTTAAGCAAAATAAGACCCAGAAAGGCGAATCATGTTTTCTTTTGTGGGCGAGGCGAATCATATTTTCTTTTGTGTGAATCTTAGATTTTGTACAGACATATATAGTCATGAAAATAGAAATAGCTGAGGGCAGCTAGTGTAGAGGCACACACTAAGGTGTGCACCTTTAATCCCAGCACTTGAAAGCAGAGGCTGGAGGGATGTCTGAGTTGGAGGCCAGCCTGGTCTACACATCAAATTCAAGGCCTGCTAGGCTATATCATGAGACCCTGTCTCCAAAACCTAGAAGAAAGGAAGGAGGAAGCAAGGAAAACCGAGGGAACGAAGGGACTAATAAGAGAAGAAGCTGGAAGAGAGTATGGGGAGGTGGATGTGATCCAAGTTTGTGGAATACTTGTCTGAACATCTTCATGAAGCCCAATTACTCTGCAGAGTTGATGTGCACTAATCAAAAAGATAAGATGCTTATATAAAAACTAATAACAGGGTGAAGACTCAACCAGTAAAGGCACTTGTCACCAAGCCTGAAGACCCGAGTTTAATCCCTAGGATCCTCATGGTGGAAGGAGGGAACCTACTCCCTCAAGTTGTCCTCTGGCCACACATGCTCTGAGGCATGAATGCATGTGCATGCACACACATGTGTAATTTCGAAGACTTAATTACATTCCCTTTATCCATTTTCTTCTGTGTTTCAAAGCTTATTTAGCATATGCACCAGTGGGAAAGAGATGGCTGAAACTATTGCTATTGAAAGAATTTGAGCTAAGGTTAAGGTATCCTAGTTTTCTAGTTAGAACGGATCTTTGGAATAATTGAACACCCTTATGTTTGTATAACAAAAATAACATTTGGAACAGACATCAGGGTGGTAGCAAAACCAGCCAGACCCAGTTATTCTATTTGGTGGGCTGTCAGCCTTCTACCTCTTGTCATGAACTGATTGGTGTTTTATGGCTGTGGTAGATGGTGTAGAAAACTGGAGTCCACAAGATTTGTATATTTGGAGATTTCAAGCGTTTCCCTTGTTTCCCTTTGTTAACCTGTTCTCACAAGGCCAGCCCTTGCTCACTTCTGTGACCGTGGTAATGTGATATTCTCCAGAGCTACTCAGGATGGCATGACAATTTGTAAACAGCTCAGATGAGACATCAAGGGGCTAGAACATGTTGCCTATTTTGAATATAGTAGGAACTTTTGCATTTGGTAAAAATAGAGGAGTGCAGTGGTTTAAAAATATACAAAACACACAGGCCTCAGGTTGAGACATGTTTGAATTTGTATTCCTCAGCAAATGGCATTTTGAATAAGGATTATTTATGAAGCTGTAGCTAATCTTTCTCTGTCCCACCAGCCAGCTCCCAAATAACCACACAGAGACTTGTTATTAGTTACGAAAGCTTGGGCGATACCTTAGGTTTATCCCACTAATTCTTATTTATAACTTAAATTAACCAATTTCTATTTATCTATGTGTTTCCACATTGACCCATCCTCCCTCTACATCTGACTGATGATTCCTTTCTTCTTCCCAGCATCTCTCTGCCTCGAAAATCCTGCCAAGCTTTTGGCTGTTCAGCTTTTATTAAACCCAACAGTGTGACACATATTCACAGTTTAACAAAAGACTTTTCTACAACGTGAAGCTCAGTGCTTCTAAGTGTAAGAAATAAACACCTGACCTGTAGCTGTGGTACTGCATTTTGTTTAGTGTTCTTGTGTGGCAGACAAGTGACTATGTCTGTATTTGTATTTCAGAAAGCTGTTGACATGCTTTTGGACAATGAAGATAAAATTTCAGTGAGTCTTTTTATATGTATCTGTTGCTAACACACACCACATACTAAGCATGCTTTAGAGGAAAGAGATTACTTTGTCATATGGTCTGGTCCAAGATCAAGAAGCTGCATTTGGTGATGGCCTTTTTGCTGGCAGAGTGGCAAGTCAGTGTGGGGTGTTGCACAGCAGAAGACAGGATGAGCCATGTGGGAGGTCAGGGGTGCACCCTGGAAGAAAGAAGATGGATGCAAGGTGTCTGGAAGTGGCCAGGCTCCTCGCTCTTTTATAACTATCTTATCTCATACAAACTAACCCTCTCATAGTCCAGTTTAATCCCTTTATGTGGTAATCAGCCACCTCCCTCTAAACCCTTCTGTTTAAAGAGTTTCACCACCTTTTAGTGGTCACATTACGCATCAAGCATGGACTCAAGTTTTGGTGGGGAACAAGGCACATTCAAACCATAGCATGTGGTACTAATGAGTGTCTGCAATACTGTGCCTACAATACAGTGTATCAGGTACTTTGTCAATGTGTTGTCTCCTCATAACTGCATTTTATTTCATATTTTTCCTCAGATTAAAAAAGTGGTAGAAGAATTAGAAGACAGACCAGAATTGCAGCATGTGGTGAGCATTAGTCTTCTTTGCCCTTTTAATTCAGCAGCAGACAGAGCGCCCGTGCATTGGTGGGGGAGTGCCCAGGCAGAGAACCTTTCTTAGCGAACACTGCTCAGACTGGAGCTTTGACCACAGACAGTGTGCAGGAATTACTAGAATGTAGCACTTGCTGTGACTTTGTGGCTAGGAATTAATCATAGGACAGGTGGTTGAAGTTTGACTTACAACTGAATTGGGACTTTTAGAAAAATACGTTCTGTTTTTCAATTCTCTACCATCCTATGCCTGGAAGTAAATGCTTTCCTCTATAGCTGCTACTATATATAATCAGGTCATAAGTCATAGCACAAACCAGTAGTGCACTATAGATACCAAGTCCTGTTATTCTATGTCCAGGACCATGGTGGCCAAAGAACAGATTTATCATTTTCCCTTCACCCACACTGTAGCTAAACCTGCCTGTTCTGTATAGATTTGGGGTGTGTATTATGAAGGGTGTTGTCTAGATTTCCTTAGAGGCTCCTTTGGTTCCATATATCGTGTCATCCAGGAGTAAAACAAGAGTAGTGTCTTAATTTGCTTTCTATTGCTGTGACCACACAGCATTACCAAAACCAGCTTGGTGAGGAAATGGTTGCTTTCATCTTACAACAACTTTCGAGTCACATTGCATCACTGAAGGAAATCAAGGCAGGAATGTAAGCAGGAACTTCAGAGCAGGAACAGAAGCAGAAGCCAAGAAGGAGCACTGCTTACAGCTTGCCCCTCATAATTTGCTCAGTCTACTTTCTTATATATTCCAAGACTACCCCAGGGGTGGCACAGTGGACGTGGTCCTTTAACATCAATCATTAATCAAGAAAATGCCCTACAGACCTGCCCACAGGATAATCTTATGGTGGCATTTTTGTTTTTCAGATATTAAAGTTCCTTACTCCCACATATGTCTAGGTTGTTTCAAGTTGACAAAAAAACAACCAGCACAAGATGGTATTTTCTATATGCTTTAAAAATGTAGAAAAGAAAAGGCTTGAGGGGCCGGTGGACTCATCCCAGTAGGGATGGTCTTTTCTCTGGAACTGTAGTATTCTATTCCAAACCAACTTCTATGCTGAAGCTGGTGAGGATTCATGGATGGAAATAAAATCTTGGATATATTGTGATTTTGTTTATTGCTCAGCATTTAATGCAGATACTGTTACCATAGTTTTCATGACCAGAAAAATCTTAAGATTATCTGCTTACCCAAGCAAGGCTCCATTCTGCTAGCCATCTTAAAATTTTGTTTATAGAGCAACAATTTCTGATGTGCTAAGCTATAATAAAACAGAAGGCAGTGTTGCTCTGTGACAGTGAACCAGTGAAAGGGTGTCAGGTACCCCACTAAAACAGTCATCCCTACCACCCGGAAATGTAGTGCCTGCATCCTGTGTGACAGGAAAACACCTCTTCAGGCAAAGTACCATGTCCTGGCCATATCCAGACCCCACTGCAGGCTACCTGTCGGCACTCCTCATCAGATTTAGCCCAGAAAATGAGCTCAGTTTTGCTGTTCCATGTCCCCTTCTTGCCGCAAAGAACTGTGAACAGCCCAAAGGATGCTTCTTGAAGTCCATATGTTGGTCTTGGTTTGATATGCAGCAGCAGTTACCTCACAGCTTCAGGAAAACTGAGGTTCTTTATCTATTATGAACCTGTTCACCAGATTATAAACACTCATGGGCTGAAATACTTTCTGTAGTTAGTGGAATTGTGGCTTCCTCCCTCTGGTGGGTTGTAGGTTTGTGTTTGTATTTAACATTAGCACTGAGTATCCAATTTGAGGTGTTACATAATAAACTCAATCTTTTCAGTAAGTAGAAAGTGGAAACCATTCCCTTTAGAGTCCAGCTGTTCTCTTTTTATTATTTTTGTTTTCTGATGCCATCAATACAGGTACCACTTAATTCCAAAAGGATTACGTTAGTTCTCTAAAAATTGATACATGGAGTGTGTAAGTATTAATTTAGTTCCTGCTACAGGGTGTTTTTTAGAAAAGTCATGTTGTGGCCCTGTGCCTTTTCATGTAAAAGAAGACAATTTTTTAAAGACTTATTTTAATTTTATGTGTACGAGTGTTGTTGGGCTTGCATGTATATAAGTGCACTGCAGGCTTGTTGGTGTGCATGGAGGCCCGAGGAGGGTGGCACATCCCCTGTAACTGGAGTTGTGGACAGGTGTAAGCTACCATGTGGTGTTAGGAATCCAACCTGGGTCTTCTACAAGAGTAGCAATGCTCTTAAGCACTGAGCCATCTGCCCAGCCCCAAGAATAGCATTGTTATCATCTCAGACTGCTACCCGGGCATGTGATTTCTGCAGCAAGATGATCTTTAAGATTTACCATCACTAATGCTTGTGCTTAGCATACACCGGGCCTGGCTCTGGGTGATGCACAAATAGTAATTACTTTGAACCAGTGAAGACCCCAAGTCACAGAGTGAGGGGGAGCTTGTCTCAGTTCACATAGCTGTCAGTGGCAGCCGGTCCAACCAGGAACCTTCTAGGAGGGTTTCAGAATCTACTCCCGAAATGGCATTCTCCTCCCCATTCCTCAAGTTATTCTTACTGTGTCTCCTAACCTCCATGGAAGGTGTTAACAACTGAAAATAGTAAAGTTAACCAGCTATTTATTCTTATTCTGATATTGTGACTTATCTTGTTCCTTTTAGTATTTGCATAAGCTCTTCAAGAGAGACCATCATAAGGGACAACGCTACCATGAAAAACAGATCAGTCTGTATGCCGAGTATGATCGGCCAAATCTCCTTCCCTTTCTCCGAGACAGTACCCATTGTCCACTTGAAAAGGTAAGTCACTGTCTCACTAGGCACATCAGAAGTAGTTGTCATTTTTGTAAGCCTTTTGTTGGTCTTCTCTCCCTGCCTGTGTTCATCCCTGTTCAAGGAAGGCTGCTGTTGAACCAGTGGGTTCTGCCAGCCCATTGTGGTGAGCCATGGTCCTTTGGGCTAGACTTTAGGGCAGGGCACAGACATTCTGTAACAGGCTTAATTGGAATAAATATTTAATCCATGGCAAAAAATACCAAGATGAAGTGAAATCAAGAGTCTGCGTCTCGTTCTCAGAATTAGGGTGATTGGGGTAAGAATCCGAGAGTAGGCACTGCCCGAAACTGGTGTAGCTGCTGCAGTCAGGAACCCAGACTGATAAAGAGGGATGGCGTCCATCTCTTCTCAGCATTTGCCGCTGAGCTTCTGTGTTTCTCCACTCGCTGTATCACGTTGTAACTGCCTCAGCTGTCTGACTTCCTCTCACCTGTAAAGTCTTTGGAGGAAGGAAGGACTTTGTCTGCTCATTTAAGGAATCAATGCACTGGTTGACATTTTTTTTTACCACTTTAAATGGCCTTTTCATTGTGGGTCACCGAAACTTCTAAATCAGACGTGATTTCTTTGTCAAGATCCATGGTAGAAGATCTATTTACATAAGAGTGTTACCCAGCCTTATTTTGAAACAAAGCTAACTTTGACACATACTCATGACTTATGGATTCATGAATGATCTCATTCTTTTTTCCTTAGAAATAAGAATTATGTACACACTGAATGACCTCTAAAACTATCATTTATGTTTACCATAAACAGAATGACAGGGTAGATTCCCTCGTAGCAGACATCTCAGGCTCTGACAGGGGTGCCTGTGACATCTGTGACATCCAGGAGATGACAGGGGGCGAATGGCAGAATACATCCTCACTGTTTCAGCTCAAAGACACACAGGACATGGGGCCTCTTTACCCAGATATAAATTACAATCTTTAATATCTGAATGTTCCCTCCCCAGAAACCTCTTAACTTCAAAGAGACTAATTCTGCCACATCAGGTTATTTGCCTTTTCAGGGCTTGGGTAATTGCTGAAATGAATAACAGTTGCAAATGTGCAACTAGAAATTTTGAAGTATTCACGTCTACCTTACTTTGTGTGATTTGAAATTCATGCTTTGCAGCAGCTCTAACAGTAGTACGTCAGAAGCCCGGTAAGGCTCTCAGCTATTCAGTCCTAGAGTTCAGGACTTAAAATCAGCACAGTTCATCAACTCAAAACTCAGTGCTAAGTTTTTTATGGAATTGTTGATTGCAAGGGAGCTCCAGACTTTGTAAGAATTTCTAGGCAATACTGCTCTGTGAAGAAAGAGTGCCTTCCTTCAGTCTTTCTGCCTTCAGCCATGTGCTGTGCTTTCACTCTCTTGATATTGCTTCATCTCCACAAAAGTGCAAAAGTGCAGGTGGATAGGGGCATCTGGTACCCGGCCAGCTGAGACTGGGGTGTGAACAGAGTGGTCAGGAGCTGAGGGCAGACATGGAGGCTAGGCCTCTGACCCTCAGGCCCCTTGTTCTTCACCGTGCTGAAGGATTGTATTTTCAGGTTTAAAATGCTCACTAAAATAGCAGCAGAGGTATTCTTTAGCATTGTAAACATCAAGAAAAATGCAGCTGCAAACCTGTCTTTGGACTATAATTTACACATGTGATCTTATGATTTGATCATGCCTAAGAGATGTTGCAATCATTATAATCTTGACAGGTTTATAACTGAATGTATGATCTCATATTAAGCAACATTCACAAGGTGGCAGTGTGTGTCCTTTGGGTGAACACACCAGTGACACAAAGTGGATAAAATTTCACTAAAGGACTTACAGCAAGGTTAACTAGGAGACATCAGAGTCAAGGCTGGGTAGAAATCCTTATTAAGTTACAGCTGACAATGTAACTTGCTACCCTGCAATTCCCCTATCACCTTTATGCTGAAGCGAGAAGATGTTAGAATACTACTTTTGTATCTTCTTTTTTAATCAATTTCTGTCAGTTATCTTACTTTTCACCTTTGTTTGCCCTAAAACTCCCTCTCCGTGTGTGTGTGTGTGTGTGTGTGTGTGTCTGTCTGTCTGTCTGTCTGTCTGTCTGTCTCTCCCTCTCTGTCCATCTAAAATCCTTCTTCTAGAGGGATCATAGTGTCCGACATTCGAGAATCTAAAATAAGGATGCTGCCACATTTGTATTTGGGTCAGTAATAGAAGAATGCTATGTTCTGTAAATACTTCATTTTTATATTTCACTCAAAAACTCCTACATATTTCTAGAGTTTCATTATTTTTAAGGAGAATATTCTCAGGTGCAGTTAGAATCCACTTGTAAATATTTTAATAACCTAGGAAATTCAAATTTCAAAGGCTCGCTGTTGTAGAAAGCTGTCCTCCAGTATAGCGTGACCTGTTGAACCCTGGGCAGTTGTGATTCCTGGCAGGAGACCTGCATGAGAATGGGGAGATGTAACCAGTAACAGTGTCCAGGTAGTGTGCTCAGCAGGCCCAGACTATTTTTGTGGGTGTGTAATCAGTTAAGATACTGACCATTGAGTATCTGAAACATGGCAAATCAGTGTAAATTAACTAACCCCTTAGAGAAAGTGGTTTTCCGTAATGTACCATTCCAGTGAGGCTCGTTTAATGGTGTGTGTGTCTTGAAAAACTGTCCTGGCTTCATCCCTATTCTATACTGAGATGATGCTCTTTTCCCTTTTATTTCTTTTATAGATACATTGATCTTTGTGATCAGACCCCACCCCCATTCCTTACTTGTTTAAATATATAGTCTGCAGGAAAATTTAAATCAAAATCAAAATATCAAGATTAGCTCCTGCTGTTGTTTCTTAAGATAGATCACAGAATAGAAAGAAATGATTAACTCAAGCTGTTCTTTCTATGGCTTTGATTCTTATTTTCAAAACGCCTGCCTGACTGGTAGTTTCTAAATAACTACTTTAAATATGCAACCCAGTTAACTCGTTCTGAAACCTTTATTGTCTCCTCAATTGAAAAAATACTCATTACAGACCTACTGTGAACCCAGCATCATGCTAAGCATAGGGCTTAACAAGCACATGGTCCGTGCAGAGTGAAATTGAATGGCTAACATACTGAGCAGTTAGTTATCCTAGTGATAAAGAATTAGGAAACCACATGCAGGATGAAAATGAAGTAATAATTAGAATCTTGTCCAGTGTGAAGTTGTGGCAATATTTGTCTCCAGTCCTTTATAGAATAGGGAGTTAGGAGTGAGGAGAAAGTTGCAGAGAGGGGACATTGCAGAGGTGGTCAGGGAGGATAATGCCATACTAGGATGGCTGGACAAGCTGCAGGTCACTGTGTGGGTACAGCAGGAGGATGGTCTGTGGGATGTGGTTTCCCTAGTGAATGGTACCTGATCCAGATGCATCTCTCTGTGGAGCTTGTCACTGGAGTGTGGCTTGAATTCAGTGTTGTTACTCCATGCACACAGTCCTCCCTCTGCACTGTGCCAGCCATGGAAAGACATGTGGTCATTTCTTGTCATCCTTTTTGTGCCCAAGAGTCTGGGGTAGACTTGATGTCTCTTCTTCTGCTCGTTTCTTGGCTCCTTTGTCTCCTTAAGTGTTGTCCTTTCATGTTACTGTTATCCTCACCTTTGCTCTTTTGGTTCAAGCTGATCCTTCAGCATCTAGCAGATAGAACAAAGTAGATATATGCTATTTGATTTAGAGTGACTATGTGATTTGTCAGTATACAGTGCATCTTTACACTATGAGAGGACACATATACCAGTGACTATAGATGAGATTAGAAGCAATGGTATAAAGTCAAGCATCTAAAGAGAGAAAGCTTAATAGGAAAACACATTCCAACTTTGCTCTCTCCTTCTGCTGATGAAACACTATGTGTCTTCGTGTGCTCTCAGTTCATCTGAAAGGTGAATGGAAACAAAGAGCCACAGAGATGTGTTTTCTTTTGTTCTATTTTTTTAAGGAAAACAATGAAAAGTTCTTCCAAGTTTATAAGTATCTTTAAGTGGCTCTCTTAATGTTATTCTCCAGCTTGGTAGTCCATAGTAACATTTCTCCTTGCTTTAATTGAAGGCTCTTGAGATCTGCCAACAAAGAAACTTTGTAGAAGAGACAGTTTACCTCCTGAGTAAGTAGATTTGTTCATTTTAGTCCCATAAACGTGGAAGTAGGGGCAAGGGAAGATTTGTCATAATGTGTGTAAAAATGGACACAGATTTGAGAACAAAGTGACAGACATTCAGGCGTATAAAATTGTAACACATGGAAAAGGAGAGTCTGAAGCCCAGTAGCATAGGAAGACTTACCAGAGCCGTGCATCTAAGGAACATAGTAAATGTGTGATAAAAAAAGCAACAAAGCAAGCAAAAATGTATCATATTGCACAGTACATTAAAATTGTAGATGAGCTGACAGATTTGGTTTTTTGGCTTTTGGAGGTTTTTTCCTCCTTTAGTTTATAGTTGGCTTATATCACCACACACTGATAGGAAGTAATTCATGTTTTCAAAATTCACATTTCAAAATTCAAATCTTAATAATTAGAATATGGTGCTTTAGAGCAAGAGGAAAGCTTCATAATATACTGTAACTCTCAGGGCTCCCTTTTCCTCTGCTGCCCACCTCCAGACATGGCAGAGTGGGGGTGCGATGTATACCATATACCAGGAAACTAGACTTGTCTGTCTTCCAGAGTGCATGAGCGCTGTGCAGATACTGGAGACTCAAAGCATAGACTAAATGTGAGCATCTCTCAGGTATCATCTCCCTGCCCAACTGCCATGTTTCTCACACCACAGCCTTCTTCCATACACCACTCACTGTCATTGGCTCCTTCGGCCTTTGTTAACCCAAGTCTCCTAATCTGTGTGGAGTAGCAAGCTCATGGATGTTCAGCATCAGCCGTAGAACTGCCCAATCGTGAGATCTGCTTTCCCTAGGAGAAACATTTGAGGCTATATTTTCTGCATGAGCACAGTTTGAGGCTTTTCCTCACAACTTCAAATAGCTTATCTGTTCATTTACTTCTTCCGACTGTGATCCAACAGGAAGTATCTGTTTGAATTCATCCTATGACTTAGGAGCATTAGATAACTTAATTCATGACCCTTTCTGGTCCCTGCATGGAATTAGGGACAAGGGTAAATGTAAAAAGCCTCAGCCCAACAGTCGGGCCTCTACTGCATAAGACCTTCCACGTGAGCTCTAGTAGCAGCTTGTGAAAATTAGGAAGCGCCCACTGGTTAGTGAGCAGAAGAGGCACAATGATTTCCAAGTTTTTTAAAGTCTTAACTGTATCAGAATTTCCAAAAGAAATTACAGGCCTGTGAGAAGGAAGGCAGAATGCAGCTGACCCAGCTTGAACTCCAGCTGTATAATTCAGTGGCTACATGATCTTGCCAAGTTACAAATACTGTATTTCCTCTTCTATTAAAAAAAAAAGTAATAAGTAATATTAACCCAGACATGATGGCACATCACTTTAACACTAGCATTCAAGAGGCAGAGGCAAGCAGATCTCTGAGTTCAAGGTCAACCTGATCTACATAATGAATTTTAGCCTAGCTAGAGCTACATAATAAGGCTGCCTCAAAATAAAGGAAAAAAAATGTTTCAAAATATTCAGTGTTTTAAGCTGGAGAGATGACTCAGCAGTTAAAACTATTCTTCCAGAGGGTCCAGGTTCAATTCCTAGCTATTACATGACACATGATAGTTTTGCCACTCTGGTTCTAGGGGATACAGTGCCCTCTTCTGATGTCCATGAACACTAGATGTGTACATGGTACATGTACATACATGCAGCCAAGACACTCCTACACATAAAGTTAAATAATAAAATTAAATAAAAATTAAAAAATTAGAGACTTAGGTAAAGCATCCTGCCTACAGTCATAGTGAGAGTAAATGATGTCATTCACATAACAACATCCAGTGAACACTCCACACAACAGCATGAGCACTCAATAAATAGAAAGTATTTATTTGACTGTCAGAATAGGAAATTTTTGTGTTATATAAGAAAGTCAGCTTTAATCTTCTTTGGAACTTTGTAAACCAATTAAGAAATATGCTGTTTCTTTTTTAAATGAATAAAGTATTCCACACTTCCTCACCCCATCTAGGCCGAATGGGAAACAGTCGAAGTGCCCTCAAGATGATTATGGAGGAATTACATGATGTTGATAAAGCAATCGAGTTTGCCAAGGAGCAAGATGATGGCGAACTCTGGGAAGACCTGATTCTGTATTCCATTGACAAACCACGTAAGCAGAGAGGACATTTGACTGTAAAGCCTCTTGTTAGTATTATTATAGCCTGTTATGTGAGAAAGAATTATTTCAGGGTACACTGGGCTAAAATTAGGGCCAGGTGGGTTGGTTTAGAAGTTTGATCCCTAGGTGTCCCACATGGTGGAAAGACATTGCTCCCTTAGGTTGTCCTCCAACCTCCACACACGTGCACACAGTGGAATGCAATCTCTCCCTCTCTCTCTCTCTCTCTCTTTCTCTCTCAATATAAATCAATGAGAGTAAAATAGATTAAGTAGATAGACAAATGTAATAATGTTTTGATGGGAGAGCATCCACAATGAATCCAGCTGTGAAAGTTCTGGGGATTCTTACCCCTCCTGTGTAGAAAGGTCAGAACCTCCGACTCTGCAAGCCTTAGGGTGAAATTAGTCCTTCAGAGTGTAATTTCAGTGTAAGGAGGAGGAGTTCTTGAGAGTTTAGAAATTCACATTTTAAACACTTTTCTTGAAGGAAATAGGTTGTTACTTTTGATCTGAAGTTGAATTGTGAACAAATACAGCACATCCTAATATTGCTCATGTGGTTTTTGTTTGTTTGGGTGGGTGTTTTTTGTTGTTGTTGTTTTTGTTTGTTTGTTTTTCTAGATAGAGTTTCTCTGAGTAGCAGTCCTGGATGTCCAAAATACTGCTTTCTCAACCAGGCTAACCTTGAACTCAGAGATCTGCCTGCCTCTGCCTCCCAAGTGGCTCATGTGTTATTTTTGCATGGTGTTTTGCAGCATTTATTACTGGCTTACTAAACAACATTGGCACACACGTGGATCCAATTCTACTAATCCACCGTATTAAGGAAGGAATGGAGATTCCCAATTTGAGAGATTCCTTGGTTAAAATTCTGCAAGATTATAACTTGCAGGTAAGTATCCTTTGACAAAGGAGCATGGGAGTGAGCACATTCATCCTTTTCTAAATAAGTATTTCTAAGCCACTTAGATGTCTGTCAGACTTCAATTCACTGTTTGGAAACCTGTTCAAATAGAGACACTGAAAACATCTCAGCTTAGGAAAGCCATTTGATTCCTCAGTCACCTCCAAATTTTCTCTTAAGGAAGTATATTTTCACTTAGTTGGTAATACAGCATAGCATTGAAGAGGACGTGATAATACTTACAAAGAATATTTAACAGGTCAAAAATGTTTGTAGAGGAAATAAATATTGTGTGCAGTTTTGGAGAATAAGATATAAATTTAAACACTCAAATAATTTTCCTTTCAACCATTGAAGGACTCCATTGCATGAAACATGCTTAAACCCGGGATCTAATGAGCCTTTGTCTGACTGACATGTAACATGCTAGTTACTAAGCATCCTGTCTTTTCTCTTTACAAGACTGAACAATGAGTCTGTTTCAGAATCCAGATAGCCTCCTTAGGACTCAAAACTGTTTAAAATACATTTACTTTTAAAATGCAGACCATTCTCCCTACAATCACTTGGAAGTGTTTTTGTCATAGTAGATGAACTTGCATTCCTGGAAACAGTATGTGTTGTCCAGGTTGTAGGAAGAACATCATGATGCATATGGGTTCTGTCACCAGTCACTGTGAAGGGTGTAAGGTAGAGGACTGCCTGCCAAACTCAGGGGGATGGCACCAACAATCAGTGAGAAATGTGTGGGAGTGGCAGACCAGGAGGGACAATGGTTGTCGCTCTGGAGTGTGATACTGTACTGTAACATTTCTGTAGCTGTAGTGGAGGTGTTCAAAGAGGGTGGGTTAAAGTGGTCAGAGTAGAATTAGGTGGGAAATTGAGATGCTTCTGTTACCAGTCCTGTGATGCCAGCAGAGGTCCCTGGCACACCCTCCCTGTGTTCTTCTCGTGAAGTCTGCAGACTCACCGGTGATTCATCTACTTTCTATGAACAAATTTGCATGGTTCTAAGCCAGTTGAAAAATACAAAGCATAAGATGTAAAATGAACATTTAACATAAAAAGGATCCCCTGAATCAGTGCCTTCCCCTCTTAATTATAAATGCATAGAGAGCTTTCCTTATACCCTGTAAATGTGCAGTTGGGTAGTGAGTTAAGGAGACCCAGAAGTTTTTTGCCAGTGCATCCAGTGAGCCATTGTTATCCATCAGCACCTAGATAGAACAGCTACTCATAGGAAGGAATGGGGAGTTGAGGACAGACCACAGAATCTATCACACTAGGACTGGCCCAGTGGAGAGCACAGGCCCAGTGGAGATGCCGAGAAAAGCTGCAGTTCCCACGAGTGTTTCTGACTCATTGAAGAAGACTTTAGATCTCTATTTCTCTCCCTCTTTCTTTTCTTTTCCATCTACATAGGAAGAGCTGCTCATTTTTATCAGTGGCCATTTGCTTATCTTCTTTGCCTAAACAACCTATTGGGATCTTCATAAAAATATCCCAGGTCCCTTTGGAGCCATTGGCAGTTCCCGGAAGATTTTCACAGACATGCTTTTATTTCATTATATCGGTCTTCATTTTTTGTTTCATAGAACTATATTTCATGTTCTCATTTATAATAAAAAGTACAATCTCCCATAAGTCTTCCAAATTTAGGGGAAGTATTCCAGGCCAATGATTTTCCAGGAATCCTATGTATGAGGTAAGCAGTGACCCTAGTGTAATGAAACCCTTCAGACATAAAGGTCCAGAAGGATTTGTCACTGTGCTGCCATACACCTTCTCAGTGCCCTTTATAAGTAGTCAGTGCACTGAGGTCAGAGAGGAGGCTTACAGTGTAGTGATGTGGGCCCTGACTCCTGAAATGTGGAGTCAGCTGTTATTTGAAATGGGAAGGAGGGAGGGAGGGAGGGAGGAAGAGATGGAGAGAGGGAGGGAAGGAGCTGTGAGGAAACTTAACAGCTCTTCTGATGTTACCATTTCATACTTCCTGACAACAGCTCCCTTCAGCTGGAAGGTAGTGGAGTTGAGCGTGTTCACAAGATGTCCGTGCAGTTGGGGAAGTGGAAATCAGCGCTTTGGTCACTAGTCACTTTGTTTTTGCCAGTCTTATCAACAGACATTTTAGGTTCATAGCAGGCTTCTAATTAGCATTAGCCCTGTTGCTCAGAGTAGACTAAGACTCCCAAGGGTCAGTGATCTGCTGGCATGTCAAGATACTGAACTAATTTTAGGCTCAGACCTTGCGAGGGAATGTCATGCCTTTTCCTCTAGGACTGCATCAGTTCTAACAGGTAATCCGTAAAATGTGTCCAGACAGGACCACTTCCTGACTTCCCTCTGGAGAAAAGACAGTAGGCCTGTTGTTCCTCAGGAAGCAGGAAGTGTGGGGACCGAGTCCTTGTTGGGAGCAGAGGCCTGAGCTGTCCAGGTCGTCATGTGATGTGTAATGAGTCATTTTCCACCTGAGGCCTCTTTTCCCAGATGCTCCCTAGTCATTCCAGTTCTACAAACAGATTTCCTACATTTACATTTGCTACTTAAAATCGAAGACACGGTCGATTTAAGACAGTCAACTTCTTTCTTGGCTGCCTTTTGAGGAGGGGGCATGAATTTCTTTTTCACTCATGTATTATCTAACCTCTCTGTGTTTTTCCTGGCATGGTTTTTAAACTTGCAAATTTTGAAATAAGCTTTTGAGACCAAATGGACTTTTTTCTTTGATTTCATTTTGATCTTATCACCACATTTAAGTGACACAGGTATCCTGTGCCAGCCAGTCATCACTTCCTTGATTCATTTAGTGTATATGTGTGTGTGTGTGTGTGTGTGTGTACACACACTCTGTGTTATTATGAGTTGAATACAGTCATGATTTTAAAGTCTTTTTAAACTGAAAACTAGACCTTCACATTTATCTTATGCGTTTTATTTCTCTCTGCACTTAGTCGTCTTTGGCAGTAATCCAACAAGAGCAAAGCGTTCCAAGTAGAAGTCCCATGACACCAATGACCTCAAGACGAAGCTGGAAATAAGGAAACTTTTGGGGCTTGGAAACCAGCTAGCTGGCAGCCATTTGCTTTCTAAGGACAAGCACATGCAAAGTGAATAAGGCAAAGCCAGCAAAATCCCAGTGCTCAGAGCCTTTTCAAATAAAAACTGCAAAAACTTGGCAGTTTTTCTGGCACGTTCCCCACAGCAGCTGTTTCTAAGGAGCTGTAGCTATTTCCCTGATGTGTGGTTCTTTATTGCTTTGTGAAATATCTGTGAGACTACAGTTTTGCTTTTACTTGGAATTATTATCCATGGTGATGTGCTTTGGAGGTATCAAAAAAAATATGGAGTAAATCTAAGGTCTCACATTGGTTGTCAACTTCAAAAGTATGTTTTCATCTAACTTTACCATAGAATAGGGATGACCATTGATTATACAGCTGCAACTTGTTTCTTTAAAATAAATAATGAAGGGGAAGTGGAGAGGAACAAGGGTGGTTGAAGGGATATGGGAAGAAGTTGGTCTTTAGGTGTGGATAATCTGGGAAAAATAGAAGGACCTTCCATATGGAAAAAGAGCTTCTGAAAAGATAATATTTTTCCATCTGAGAACTATCAATAAATATTCTTTTTGAGAAAGAAACTAGTGTTATGAAGCAGAGAGAGGGCAGTGGTTTATGTTGGATGGAGTTCTTAAAACCAGAAAGGTTAGTGAGCAGGGTTGGTAACCATGTGTCTCCTGTTCTCCAGGTGCTGGAGTCTAACCAGGTAAAGCTGTTTTGGTTAGATCATAGCCTGTCTCTTTAATACCATGATCTCTCAAAGATGCCAGATCCCACTGCCTGGAAGCTCTCCCTACTGTGCTGTGAATTTACAGCTCCTTACCTGTTCTGCCCTGGTACCTGACTCCTTCATGTTCCTTCATGCAGGCCAATCTGGACTAAATTGTGTGGTGGAGAACGTCCACCACCTCCCGAAAGGAAACAAGACTCAGATATTTTCCTTTGTTTGGGGATTTTTTTCATGACTCTCCTCTGCTGCCAACCCCAACTTTATGCATTAAAGGGAAGGCTTTTCTTCCCCTGAGACTTCATTCATGTCGTTGTCCGTGATATAATGAATTGTCCCTTTCTTATATTCTTCCCATCGTAGCTCATGTAGTCGCAATGCCCTTTTCTGTCCTTAATGAAGTCCATTCCTGTGTCAGCTCCATACATGAACAAACCTGTCTTACCTCTCTCTTTCTTCTATTCAACAGTTCAAACTGATTTTCATTTCTGAAAATGACATCAGAGGGAACCAGCACAGAAAAGAGACCGCTTGTACAGCAGTGTACTGTCTGTTTTCCTTCGCTGGCCTTGGTTGCCCGACACTATTGTAGAGATTGAGTCCAAATGACCATTTTCTGACCGTGAACACTCATTTTCTGTTAACTACCGTGTTAGCATCATGCCAGTGACAGTCTGAATGTTTCCATATTTTTCTGGCTTAGAGCTGTGGGTTTTGCTCACATTGGGCAGAAAGTGTCACTGTCGCTTTTCTTCTTGTGGATTCTTGACTCTTGAAGCTGAAATGTTCCTAGCAAATGTGAGCGGCAGGTTGTCCCTGCTGTGAATTCTCAGCCCTTAGGCTTTGCTGTTTTCTTTGCAACCTGTGGGCTGTGCCTGCCAGCCTTTCTTGTCCAGGCTGTGTACCCTGGAGGGTGTCTCTACTTCCTGAGACCTGTGCCAGAGGAGCTCAAACTGAGTTTTTGTTTTGATATTGGAAGGCAACAGCCTCATGTAATTGCAAGTCAATTTTCAGAAAGTTTGCTAGCATCAATATTTTGTAAATGTCTTTCTTGGTGTGTTGTTTTTCTTCTTTTTCTTGCATGTTATATGATTTCTGTTTATTTGAAGCTTTAAAAGGTTACATTTCTAGAATGATCTGACAGGGAGGTTAAGACTAAGCACTAGGTCCACACCTGTAAAGCTAACATTTGGGAGATTGAGTCAGGAGGATTCCTATATAGTAAGATACATTTTCATAGAAACATTGAAAAAGGAGGAGGGAGGCCCTCCACAAGTCCTATCAAAGTGATACAGAATATTAAAATCATGTAGTTTTGCTTGTCACACCCAAACATGGAAGCCACAGGGGCAGAGTTGTAGTCATCAGTTCTGGTCCTGAATATGTCCTGTCATGTAAGCCAGGGCAGCCTCTACCTGGATTCCCCCAGAGCTCATGTTCTTGTGGTTTACCGTTGCATGTGGTTGCCATGGAGGACTGTGGTTGCTTACCCCACTCCCATTCCCAGTGGTGCGAATTTACACCTGGGGAAGAAAATCGCACATCTAGGTTTAGAGCTGACAATGACCTCACTGTGAAGAAAGCCAAGGGGCACCAGAGCACTTACAGTGACCCACAAGGACAGGCTTCTCTGCGCGCTTCTCATCTGCACCTAATGCCTTGCTCCTGACGGACCCAGTGCGTTTGTCAAAGAGCAGATGGGTTTATTAAGTGAGTAGATGGCTTTGGAATGACAGGTTTTCCATCCTGTGCAAAGATGTGAAGGTTGAACTCCATGAGTCATGCAAGAACCAAAGTGCCAGCAAGCAACCACACACAAAATTCAAAAGCCTGTGAAATAACGGTAGGATTTTAGTGCAGGGTCTTTTTAAGACTTTGGGATTTGTACTTGATTTTACTAATGCCATGTGGTCATAAAAACAAATAATGCCTAGCTCACTTGGCAAAGTTTGGCAGGCAAGAGAACCAAGAAGTGCCTCTGACTGATTCCTCGGTTAGACACTCTTGATACTTGAATTGCTAAATGGTCTTTTCTTTCTAAACATATACACTAGATTCTGCTTCGGGAAGGCTGCAAGAAAATCCTCGTTGCTGACTCCTTGTCGTTACTGAAGAAAATGCACCGAACCCAAATGAAAGGAGTTCTGGTCGATGGTGGGTAAAGCTGAAGGAACATTCAGAACCATGTGTCATGCTTTCCAGACAGGCCAGGCAAACAGAAATGTGCTTAACCTGCAGTGTGTGTGTTTTCTTACAGAAGAGAATATCTGTGAATCGTGCCTCTCTCCCATCCTCCCAACAGGTAAGATGCCTGCAGAGGAAATCATTTCCCAAACACGTGTTCCATGATGGGTGGAATTGAGATTTTGAAATTGGCTAATGAGTGCCTGAAAAATTGTATGACTTTACAGTTGAGGAAGGGTCCCTGCTCCTGTGAATGCTGATGCTGCTGACTACAGAGAAGGGTGTATCAGCATCTGGGAGCTTTGCAAGAACCCACAGTGTTAGCCCCACGGGGCTCAGACTTCCAGGGAGCATGGGCCTGAAACCTGGTACTTCTAACAAAGTGATGCTCCTGGATCTGATTAAGGGCCCTTTGAGATTCTTCAAAAGAAAAGAAAAGTGAAAACTTAAACATCCACATATTTTAATTCTTAGGGGAAGTTGATGAGTGGCTTCATCTTGGCTTTCACCTTGGTGAAAACAATACTCAGCATCAAGTTTGGCGGGCTCACCGAAAGGTAGAGGCTTCTGTCTCTGTTTCTTGGTAGAGCTTCATACATACGAAAAGGTTCTTTATCGAAAGAACTTTCTGACATGAGAAAAGACGCTGGCTCCTAGTTTGAAAGTAGAAATCAAAGCATAGTGGTGAGGATAATTAATATGCAGATCAGCATGGAAAAGCACCGAGCTGTCACTGCTCAGTTACCTGGTATTAGGAAATATTCAATAGGAAGTACTCCATAGCACGGAAACATGGAAAGTCCTTTCACACAAGCTCTGTTCCCGAGGGAGCAGGTCTAGGTTTTAAGTGCTTCTGTAAACCATGGTACTTTATGTGGCATTTCAGTGGAACAGGGTCATGGATGTCTCTGTAAAGTTATATCCTCAGCTTCTCCTGTGGAGGGCACTAGGTCTTATCAGAACTAATCTAATCTGGCCACACAACAGAAGCAGATGAGAGGACCTGACCAAACAGAAGTGTAGTAAATGCAGAAAGCCTGGGGTTCTGACCCAGCTCAGCCGCAGGCCTCAGTGAGAGGTCTTGGCAAAGGTAAGGTGAACTGAAACACTTTATCAAGTTACACACTTGATTTCAGTATGGGGTCATTGGAGCCGTGGTCAGGACGCACACAGAGACACATGCGTTACAGTTTTTCAAATAAGCATCACAATTTTTGCTGTGAAATTGTCCTGCACTGATCATTTGGTAACTGATGCTGAGGCCAAACAAGCATCCTGTAAACTGTAGTTCATACAAAAGGCATCTCACCCCTCAAGATGCTTTTGTAAGGAAGCCTCCTCAAATGCAGCCTCTTGCTGGGAAATCCGTTCAAGGCTGGGTGAACCAGTTCTAGTCTGTCTGATGCACTGAATTCTCTTTCTGTCCTGAACCCCTTGCAGATGCAGCTAAGCCCTTCAGTGTGGTGGTCTTCCATTGCCGACACATGTTCCACAAGGAGTGCCTGCCCGTGCCAAGCCTAGTAAGTTGTTAGCCCAACACTTGTCAGCTAAAAAGAAACAGATCGCATCAGAGTTCACAGCTAGAATCCATCTTCCTTACTGGTCTGGCTTTCTTAATTCTCGTAGTCAAGACATTTGGTCCTGTTTGTCCCTTGATCCAACCTTTCTTCAGCAGTATTGGAGAAAGGCTACACTGTACTAAATGTAGAGGCTTTTCCTTTCTTGTCTTTATTCCCTAAACAAAACAGTAAACTATTTATACAGCATTACATTGTATTCAGTATGGTAAGTAATTGGAGATGTTTTAAATATATGGGGGATATGCATAGGTTATGTGCCTTTGTATGTAAAGGTGTTCTAATTTTCTGTTATTTTTATAAAACACTAACAAAACCCTAGTTGGTCAGGAAAGGGTTTATTTGCTTACAAGTTTCAGTCCATCATGGAGAAATGCCATGGCAGGAATGTAGAGGCAAGAGCTAAAGCAGAGGCCATGGAAGAACATGGATACTTGCTTGGTCAGCCTGGTTTATTATATAATCTAGGACCACATGCCTAGGAAGAAGTGGTACTGCCTGTAGGACTTGACCCTCCCACATCAATTATTAATCAAGAAAATGCCCCACAGACTTGCCTACAGGCCCCTGTAATAGAGGCAGTTCTCAACTGAGGTTCCCTCTTCTCTGGTGACTCTAACTTGTATCAGGTTGAGGTAAAAAAGATTAAAAGCCTAAACCAGAACAAAAGGAATTATCTGTGGATTATGGTATCTGAAAAGGGTCCTGGAATCTTCTCTGGGGTTGACCTTCCTTTGTGTGTGTGTATCACATAAGCTGTACTGATTTTCCAAATGTGAAGTATGCAGTATACTATAGTTACCATAAAATCATACCCACTGGAGTGAGGTATACAGTATACCATAGTTACCATAAAAGCATATCCACTGGAGTAAATTCATGCTAATGACTGGATGACTATGGGGCTGTGGCCTGTGTGGTAGAAAACACTTTTAAACTATTATTCTCAGCCTGCCTTGTATGGCATCGTGCTGTTACTCCAAAACTGCACCAGGCTGGTTCTGCTGTGCTGCCCTTTTATTTTGCATTTGTGTGTGCAAGTACAGGTGCATGTGTTTGTTTACACATGCCGAGGCCCGATGACCACCTCAGATGCCGTTTCTCAGGAGCTGTCCTCTTTACAGCAGGGTCTTCTCACCAAGTCATCCAGGCTGACTGACCGTTGAGCCCAGGGACCCACTGGCCACATGTGTGTGCTAGCCCTGGATTACAAGAACATTCCTCCACATCTGGTTTTGGCTTTAGTTTTAACATAGGTTCGGGGACTTGAGCTCAGACTCTAATTCCTTCTCTTTACCAGCTGAGCCATCTCCCCAGCTCTCTGGTGTCCTTTGGGTTGCAGGGTAACAGTAGAGTGCAACCTGTCTGAGCTAAAAAGTCTTCTTCCGAGAAAAAGATGACACTTGATCGCTTCAAAGCCTCAAGCCTCTGACTGATGAAATAATCATATTTCTGGGTGTGAAAGGAGACAGATTTTTAACCCGTGCATTTGATTTCTTTTCAGAACGCTCCTGCACAATACTGTAACATCTGCAGTGCTAAGAGCCGTGGACCCGGAAGTGCCATCTTGGACATGAAGAAGTAGTCCTGCATGCCTGCCATACAGCCTGCCATTTGCAGCTCTGCTCCAGGTGGCTGGTGGGCCGCAGCAGCCATGTTGACACCAGTGCTGTCCAGAGCTAACATGCGCTCTGCATCAGTTGCCTCTCTAGACCTACTGTCCAGAAGCTTCTTCCTGTCACTGATGGAGAAGTCAAGGCTATTCCGTGCTGTGAAACATTTGGATTTATAATCAGCGTGTCATGGTTTGTTTATTTGGTTTATTTAGTTGGTAATTGAAAACCTAAGTGTCAGACTCGAAAATGACATTGTGACTTATCACAGCCCCAGGCCTGAAGTGCGCTACTGAGAACTGCCCCAGCTGTCTAAGAACATTGCCAGCTGCAGTCAGCCAAAAGCTCTGCTAAAAACAATTGTGGCATTCCTGGCTTCATTGTTTCTATATCATCAACTGTGGTTAGCTTCCTGATACACATTTAATGAAGCCCTGAACTGTCACTCATTCAGTGACCTATGAGATACCATTACCTGATGTCCTGCAACTTTATGTTTGCTACCTACATGCTGTATGTTCTTACAGTAGAGTAATCCTATCAAGTATTCACTGTTTGTTGAATGAATAAATGTTGTCCTTCTCATTGTGAAACCTCTATTGCATTGCTAGCAAACCTGTGCCCTGTAAGGAATAGAGGTGAGTTTCGGTACCTTAGTGCCTGAGGAGTTGTGTTGGTAAGTCAGGAGGAACCCAGTGACCCTGTCAGAGCTAGGGAGACTCTCTAGAACATTGGGAGTTTGACATTTCAAGGATGAGCTCAGAATGTGCCTCACTGTCTATGAGGATGGGCCAGGGATAGGCCTTACTGTTTCCAAGGATGGGCTAGGGATGTGCCTCACTGCCTCAACTTTTCATTGTTTGTAGCACAAATTCTAGTTGTTCTTAATAAAAGCCAGGGGGTGAAAGCTGAAGGATCAGAGAAGCAGAGCAGCAGGCACTAGAGTTCTTACCTGTGCCAATGCTCAGACCAAAGGGTGGGTCCTGTCCTTAGACCGCCTCCTCAGACTGACTGCTGCTCAGACTGCAACGCTCCTAGCGGCGTGTGATCCCAAGTGCTAGAATCACCTTTGTATGAGCTCTGTTTCTCTTTTAGACTGGATCAGTTTGTGTAGCCCAGAGTGGCCTTGAACTGACAGAGATCCTCCTGCCTCTGTCTCCTGAGTCCTGGGATTAAAGGTATGTGCCAACACTGCCTGACCTTTAGTGGCTTTGCTCTGTACTCTGATCTTCAGGCAAGCTTTATTTGTTAGAACACACACACACACATACACACACACACACACACACACACACACACACACACAAAATCATTACCATTGTTCTTAACTTTGCTAATTTAATGTAAAGATTCTGTTTATTGTTATCACTTGCTTTGCTGTTTGGAGCAAGTGCATGTTCAGAAAAATTCTCACAGAACTTATTTACAGGAGGAGCTAATTTCAACACACTTTTCTTCTGAGGTAAATTACACTAATTACTAGATCACATTTAGACAATAATCCCTAAGTACTAAAAAGAAATTAGTAAGATGTTTTCGTTTTAAGTAACTGAGCGAAGATGCAAAAAATCAAGTGTATTCATTCCCTTCTTCAAAAATAACCTTTAAAATCTCCAAAACAAGATTGTGTTGTAAATAGAAAACACAGGCCTGCCTCCCTGGATGACTTTTCCTTTTGAACAAACTGTGGTGAACAGTTAAAGTCGAGGATAATCATTCCTTTCCATTATTATTTACTTTATAAAGATTTAAATATAACAAAATAATCAAAATGGCAGTCATATCACCTTTGTAATATTTAACCATTCTATTAAAAACAGATATGAAGGACTGAAGAAATATTTCAAATGTTAAGAGCATTGGCTGCTGTTCCAGAGGACCTGGGTTCAATTCTCAGTACCCACATGGCAGCTCACAGCTACTTGTATCTTTAGTTCCAGGGGATCTGACACCCTCTTCTAGCCTTTGTAGGTAACACACATGTGTGCTACACAGACATATATCCAGCCAAAACAAATACAGATAAGGATTATTTAAAATATGTTTAATAAATAAAACATGTCTGAAGCAAGCGTGGCCTACTTGTACTGAAGAAAACTGCCCTCTGCATGTGAGTCAGCCAAGCTCAGGTGATTGGTGACAACAGTTTCGTTTTGTTTCTAACCAAAATTTTCTGCTAGTTGATGTTCATCCTCGAAAAGCTTTTCAGACCCTATCAGTCAGTTGTTTGGTTGTTATAGTGCTTTAATGCTGTAAAACCAATCTTTGTGGAGTCGCTGCTCTGTGTGGTCTTTATGGCCCCTTCCATATGTCCCTTAAACAGCCTACAGCCATATGGGAGGCTACTGCCTGGTGGCCCGTGAGGAAACGTGAAGAAACATACAGGCTCAGCAGCTCCTCACAGGTCAAAGGGGGAGTCAGTGTAACAATGGTTCAGACTAGTCATTCTGCCTTCAGATGTTCTTAACCTCTCCAGATCTTCTGTACAGAAGTATTCGTGTGGCCAAACCACTCTCGGAAGAAAAAGGTACTGGTAAGGAGGTGTCAGTGGATGACAGAATTACTGGTGGATCTGAAGAGCAAGCCATAGGAAGATTCTAGAAGCATCAAGGAACCACACAGCTTGGCTGCCGTGGCTGCCCGGAAACCACTGCCCATTTCCACCAGAGGGCGGTTGCACCCAGCAGAAAGAGTCATCATGTTGCGGAAATAAAATGCTTCCCAGTTCAAAATAGAATTCTTAATAACCTTAAGGAATACTGGATAGGCACATATGTACAGGGAAGATGTTTTTATATGTTAAATACTGAGCCAGTTTGCTGTGGTCTGCTATTAAGGCCTGGACTATTAACACTACATTTCATATGGTACTGAGTTTTCACTTCCCATGCTTAGATTCTGCTAAAGGCTTGTTTCTGCAGTATAAGAAAGGGTATTTTCCTTGTGTGGCACAGGGTTGAATGTGATTAGGAACAAGAATGTGATACTAGGAAAGACAAGAGAGAATGGACATCAGTCGGTATCATTTCTGATAGAATCAGCCACTTTTTCTATGCACCCAGTCCAGGGGTTCTGAAAGCAAACATCATGCCATTGTCTATCCAGCCCCTTAGGAATTCTTGTGCCCTGTCTGTGCAAATAATGGTAGGCTTTGGCTTGATCTTTCATACCCATTGCAGGTTACTGTCTGCAACTTATGTAATGGTTCCATGAGTTTTCTTCTGTGCCTTTGCCCTTGCTCAGTTGCTGGCCTCTATCACGCAGTCTGCTCAGACAGTCCTCATTCACCCTGATGTTAGAGCACTGGCTAGAGTCATCTCCCTTGCCCTGCACAGTGCCAGATCTGTCTGCCTATGTCAGCTTCATTGTGGTCTATGGAGCAAAGGTAGTCTTGGCTCACAAATTCGGTACACAGAAAAATAAAGTATTTTCTTGTGGATAAATACTGTTTAGAGTCATGTTCAGTGTTTTGTGATGATAAATTGGAATAAATGAGGATTTTGATAGAGTCAGCAACTCACCTAGGTTGCCTGTTTCAAGGTTTGTGATAGAGATGGTCTGATTGTTCCGGTTATCCACGAGAGGAAGTTCTTGGGTAGCTCCTGTTTGTTGGCCTTAGCAAAACACCAGCCTTTCTGCACAGGCATTTGCTGCCAACATCTCTCAGAAGTCTCCAGCCCCAACTGACTGGAGCCATCATTTTTTGTGCTAACTCAGGTACCATAGGAAATACAGACTTGGTAACCTGGTTGACTTTATCCATCACTATCTAAGAACTTGTGGAGATGGTCATTTGGATTAAAGGCTGTTGCTTCTCAGAGGAAGCAGAAAGTGTGATGGCTTCTGTTAGCTCCTCATCTGCCTGGTGTATCTATAACCTTCCCCCAATGACCAGCAGGATTCAAGAACAAGAGGGTCAGAGCATCATCTACCCTTAATCCTGCAGCCTAGATTCTCCCACACTGCCCCAGTCCATTTGAGGTCTTGGGATGTTTGAGAAAGTGAAACTCGCTCTTATATTATTTTTGTTTTGTTTCCCTTTTTTGTTTTTGTTTTTCTTCTCTGGGTTTTCTCCATTCATTCTCCATTCTATAATTTTCAGAACTGTTGGTGCAACACAGTACTTACAGGATGAGAAAGCAATGTGGGTAAATTTGAAACTTTCTTCTACCTTCTCAGAAACTATGTCATGCTTGAAAAGGCAACCCTGCTTCCACATTGCTGGTAGATCATAGGGGTAGAAGCTGAAGGAGATAAGAAACTTAGGGAAACCTCCTGAGGTTGAGAGTAGTATTGCAGACATGTGGCTCCAGTACCCAGGAGGCTGAAACAGGAAGACTGCGACTTCCAGACAACAGTGGCAAGAGGCTGCGTCTACAGCAAGGTGCTGTCTCAAAAACTAACACCCTTTCAGATTCCTTAGCTACCAAGCAGAGGAAATTGCGCCTTTTGGTAAGTGAGCATTGCCCAGAGCTCTGTGTAGGATGAAGCGTCCAATGCTCTCCTCTGAAAGCTAAGAAAGGAGAGATGAAGGTTTTTAGGGAAAGAACCAACCAATGTGTGTAATAAAAATGTGTTTTTAAAAAAATATAAATATTCAGTTTTTTTCTTACACTGATGCTATGTACTTCCATCTCTCCCAAATATTAAGTCAAGTTTATATAAAACCATAGTCATTTCTAAGTAAGTCTCCACTTACTGGGCCCTGAAAAACAAAAGGAAGGGACTAGCAGCAGGAGTCAGGATCTGGAATTGAGTGTGAACAGGTGCCCAGGTCCACAGTTACAACAAAAGATGCAAAAGGTATTGCTGGGGGTGGGAGGGCGGGTGTTTGTCTCAGCCACCCAACTAGCTCACACCTGAAATAACCACAGAAACTATTAATTAAAACACTGCTTGGCCATTAGCTATAACTTCTTACTGGCTAACTCTTACATATTAGTTTAGTCCATCTCCATTAATCTGTCTATCGCCATGTAGCTGTGACTTACCAGAGATTCTAACTGGTGTCCATCTCTGGCAGAGGATCCATGGCTTTTCTCTGATTCTGTTCTTTCTCCCAGCATTAAGTTCTGCTTTCTCCCCTACCTAAGTTCCGCCCTATCAGCTAGGCCAAGGCAGTTTCTTTGTTCATTAACCAATGAAAGCAACACAAAAACAAGGAACTCCTGCACCAGAAAGGTGCAGAGGTTTCAGCAGTTCTGAGGCGGTGTGCAAAGAGCAACAGATTGAAATACTTGAATCAGTTCTTTATAAACACGGGAATCTGGATGGCCATAGATATATCCAATTGTGCTTTCATAGCTGCATGGGCAGAGAACAAAGTTTTCAGTTTTTAAACCAATCTTAGTTGTTGTCACAAAAATTTTTATTCTAATCTTAGTGTGTATCTTGTTTTAGACACATCTGTAAGTTCTGGGTTCTTAATGATTGGTGTAGTCTGTGTCTTGTCAACAAATAAATTTGCTGATGACATTAGCAGAAATGAAAGGAGGTCAGACACAATGAAGCAGAGTGACAGACATCTTATCATACTAACAATTTAACAGAAGTAAAGTGAAAAGTTCTGTAATTAAGGTCAAAAAGTGGTTTGCAAAAGTAGATTGGGAAGGATGATTTGTCCAGATGTGGAAAGGGTAATAAGGCAGAAACATTTTCTTCTAGAGTCAAATTTTTCTCTGCTGGACACAGATCAGTGATTTCAGTAAGTTACATACCATTTCTAAGCATCATTTGTCTTAAATGTAGAATGAGGTTATAGTATCAACTTGGGGAGACTTCACCATCATTAAGTAAGATGATGCATAGAAATGGCTGACTAGTACTGTCAGCACAGACAGTGCTCAATTTCTGCATCTCAGGGCTGTGGACATGGCTCAATGGCAGTGTTTTCTTAGCATGTGTGGCACTCAGGGTTTGTTTCCCAATACTAAAATAAATAAAAATAAATGAATACCTCTGCATCTGAAATGATGAAATGATCCCTGCCTCTACTAGAGCTGGTCTGTGTGACTAGTGAAATATGGCAAAAGTGTATCTATATTGTAAAAGGAGCTGCAGGCTGTGTTCCCACCTGGATCCCAGCTTACCCCTGAAATAATTACACAGAAACTGTATTCTTTTAAACACTGCCTGGCCCATTATTTGTAGCCTCTTATTGGCTAACTCTTACATGTTGATCTAACCCATTTCTAATAATCTGTGTAGCACCACAAGGTGGTGGCTTACCAGGAGGATTCTAACCCATGTCTGTCTTGGGCAGGAGAAGCATGGCGACTGCCTCACTGCCTTCTTCCTCCCAGCATTCTGTTCTGTTTACCCCGCCTACCTAGTTTTCTGTCCTAGCAAAGGGCCAAGACAGTTTCTTTATTAACCAATGAAAGTAACACATAGACAGATAATCCTCCTCCACAAGATCATATAGAAAGAGGTTCAATTAATGTCTCCTGTCTTCAGCCTTGTGTGTGAGCTTAGAAGCCATTGTCTAATTCCCATCAAATCTTCAGGCTCTAGAGCCCCAATTGACAGGCTAACTTACACATGACAATGAGAAACCAACCCAGATTACTCCTGGATCAGAAACCATGATAAGTGTTTAAGTTACTAAGTTTTGGAATCATTTGTTATACAATAGTAGGTTGCTGTCACCTGACCACAAATATGGACCATTTCTCTGCTAAAAAAAAAAAAAAAAGAAAGAAAAAAAGAAAACTGTGATAATATTAATAGATTATTTGTCCTATTTACAGAGAGAAACATTCCTGATTTAGCAGGTGAGAATACTTACTAGGTGTTTTTCAAAACAGATCTGACAGCAAAGAAGTAGCCAGGAGGGGGATTGAATGTGGAAAATCATGTCATTTAAGAAACAAGTAAAGAAACTGGGAAATAAAATATTTTAAATCATAAAATCTGAGAATGCTAAATTTCAAAATTTAGAAATTTGTTATATAAAAGGGTAAAAAAAAAAAAGATGCTTCCAGGTGACTTCAGATCAACTGCTGAGATAAACCAGAGTTACTGCAGAAGAGATTCTGGCTGACCTTAAGATGGCTCTTGCTGGCAGTGCCTGTCTAAATATGAGGGTGCTTTGGGGCCTGGCACCCCTGAAGAAGAAGGGGTGGCTCAAGATAAGCTTGGTAACCATCTGTCAGGCTGTTGAAATTGACACTGAGCTGCTCCCCGAAGTAGTTGGCCTCCCAGTCCCCATTTCATTTGAAGCAGTTCTAAATCCCTGGAGAAACAGCAAATTCGATCAGAAATGGCAAAATTAATCAGCTACTCTTATTCTTGTCCTCAGATCCTTGCCCATCTGGTGTGTGTCTGGATACTCACGTCTTTGGCCAGCTTATCCATCCACTATCTCTCCAGGCCCCTTCCTTTAATCCTTCTGATAAGGAGTTTCCATGTGCCCCTCCCATCTGACTTCCTTTTTTTTTCCCATTGGTTTTGGTTGTATTAATGTACTTTTTTTGAAACTCAGAATAATGCTAGTTCTTACAAAGTAGTTGATAATTTGTATATATCTTCAATTTCTGTAAAGAAAAACAAATGTGAATGTTCGCATGCGATATGGGTAGCATTGTGTCCCCTCATTGCTGCCGGGAGCTCCAAGTGTTTGCATGTGACACGGATAGCATTGTGTCCCCTCACTGCTGCCAGGAGCTCTACTGCAGGGGTGAACAGTTTGTTAGTGTTTGTGCTCTAAGAGGACTCGCAAAGTGCTCCTTAACTATAACTGGTCTGAGCTGAGGAGCAGGGCTCTACCTCACTACCTGATATTAGGGGAGGAGGGTGGTGACAAGTGAAATAGGAGTGTTCTTTTGCCCTCCTGCACACACTCCAGCATCTTTACACATGTGCCCTGCTGCCCTGTTAAGGGTTTTCATTGCAACCTGGACTTTGATGATTTTAGAGCATTGGAATCATTTACTTAGTTTTAATTCCTGTTGTATTACTATTGTAGGGGTTATTTTTAACCCTGATTATTTCCAGTGCCTACAAAATATCTATATAAAGATGCTCAGATGTGTCCACTGACTAGGAGATTAATGTGGCTCTAACAGCTAAAGCCCCATTCTATGGAGGCCCAAGTCTAGCAGCTATTAGCAAGGGGGGAAAAGTCCTCAGGACTCCTGACCTGACCCTAGGCCAGTCTGCATACCTTTTCCCTTCCTCTCTCTTCACTTGTCCAGATATATTACTGCCATCCTTGTAGGATGTCCAAAGGAAATGTAGTGGTCAGAGCTGGGGATTGGCACAACTGAGAAAGTACTTACTGTAGCAACACGAGGCCCCAGTGTAAAGCTGAGCACAAGAGCCTATGTCTGCAACGCAAGCACAGGAGATGGCCAGCATCTCCCAGGTTAGACAATCTGACCCAAATGCTGAGCTCCAGGTTCAGTGAGAGACTATTGTAATCATTCAGCCACACAACATAGCTGATACTTCTTTGTTCCATTACCACGCATGTGTGGACAAGCCCTGAGGCAGAAGTGCATAAAGGCCCTGGGAATCTTAAAGGACTCCACGTGACCCACATGCAGCATGGTTGCCGCCATCACACCCCATCTACAGAGGGGAGATGTCCCCCTATAAGCCTTGTGGTGTCACCACTTTCATGGTTTCAGCTATGGGTAGCAAACCATCCAAGACCATCAATCCAGCCTCCCCCCTGAGATGCCTCTTAGAGGCCCTAAAACTCCAGGCCTTAATGCACTGCTTTACAGAGTCCCACACTTGTCCATCTTTGTTCAGAAAATGGCCTCCTTACAATTTAGGTAACAATTTAGAGTGGCCGCCTAAAGGCACCTTTGATTTCGATAGTCTGTGGGAGCTTGCTAACTACTGTCAGCACACAGGCAAATGGAAGTTTCCTTATATCCAAGCGTTTTACTATGTAAGCTCTAAGTCCCAGTCTTTTAATCTCATTTCA
Source organism: Myodes glareolus (assembly GCF_982192425.1). Classification (NCBI taxonomy): domain Eukaryota; kingdom Metazoa; phylum Chordata; class Mammalia; order Rodentia; family Cricetidae; genus Myodes; species Myodes glareolus. The sequence goes on from NC_142039.1 coordinate 37,011,715, forward strand.
CGATATCTCTATGATCCTATCTAATAACCTACTTCCTGAAGAACACAGGCGAGTTTGGGAGCAGGCCAGACTATGTGCAGATGAGGTTCACCAAACACATGTAACACAACCCCTACCAGGGACAGAGGCGGTCCCTGAGTGGGAACCACACTACCCCAGGAGGAATTTTAGCTAGGGACCAGTTTTTTACTTGCCTCCTGGCAGGTCTGTAAAGCTGCCCTCAAGCCAGTAAACTATAATAAGCTCTCAGAGGTCATCAAGATATGATTAAAAATTCTTCAGAATTTTTGGAATGCCTCACTAAAGCCCTGTTACAATATACTAACTTAGATCCAAAAATCACAGAAGGCAGACAATTATTCATGATTCATTTTTTTTTTCTTAGTGCTACCCTGACATTAAGGCTAAACTTAGATGTCTGGAGAAAGGTCCCTTGACCCTACAGGCAGAAGTCTTAGAGTTGGCTTTTAAGGTGAACCATGTGAGGAATGGCAGAGCCCGCAATCATCACTGTCACGTGCTGGCCACTGCCCTCTGGCCAAGGTGACAGACCTGTTTGACCCGTGCTGTCCGTGCTGCTCCCTTGCCCCCCGGGGTTCAAGAACTGCCAGGCCCATGTTTCAAATGTGGTGGAGCTATCACTGGGCTCAAGCATGCCCTAATCCTCATCTTGGTCCCATGAGACCTTGTCCAAGATGCCATAGGGAAGGACATTAGGCAGTCGATTGTCCTCATGCACATTGTGTCATGGAGATATCAAACCCAAAAAATTCCCAAGTTGACCTTCTAGATATGGTCATGGACGAGTGAGGCTGTCCAGGTTCCTTTGATATGACCACAAACATCATCTGTAACAGGGAGCCACAGGTAAACACCACGGTATCAGGACAGCACATCTCCTTTCTCTTGGACACTGGAGCCACATACTAGGTACTGAGGGAATTCTGGGGCCCTACCTCTCCTTCTAGTTCCTCTATTGTCGGGATAGGAGGACAACCTTATCTACCTTAGGAGACCCCACCATGTAATTGTGTTTTTAAAATGGTATTTATCTCACTCATTCATTTTTAGTCATGCTGACCTGCCCAGTCCCTCTTACGTGACAAGATTCTTTTAGCAAAAGTAGGAGCTTCCATTTCATTTGCTCCTTCCATTCACCTTACCTCAGACTCATCAACAGCTCCTCTCTTCCTTCTTCTAGCCTCCCAACCTCCCAGCTCCAATGTATCTTTTCCTCCACCAGCCTCTCAGGTGGACCCCCAAGTCTGGAACACCCAAAACCCCTCTGTTGGTAAACACCATTCCCCCATCATCATGATCCAATTACAAGATCCCAAGACCAAATAGTTTCCCTTTCCCACTCACCAGGTCAGGGGCTCCCTTCTAGGAACTGACTAGCAGCTTGATTTTACTCATATGCCCACAGCCAAATATTTCCTGGTTTTGGTGGACACCGTGTCTGGGTGGATTGAAGCATTTCCCACCACTAACAAGAAGGCTCAGATAGTTCCCCATGTTCTCTGAGAAATTATCCCCTGGTTTGGAATCCCAACCTCTCTTCAATAAGATAATGGCCCACAGTTTACTTCCCAGATCTTTCAAACTTTGTCTAAGGCTCTTAACATTCCCTGGCATTTTCATATCTCATGCCATCTTAAGTCTTCAGGGAAGGTAGAACAAACTAACCATTCCTTAAAAAATATTCTTCTTAAGATGTCACAGGAGCTTCACCTTGACTGGGTAAAACTTTTACCTCTGACACTTCTTAGACTTAGGGCTCTCCCCAAAAGCCTCTTTTCATCTCTCCCTTTGAACTCATATATGGGCAGCCAGTTTTAACCCCCAGCCTTTCACCCAAAACCTCTCCCCTTCCTGATCACCTGCTTACTCCGCTGATATCCCATCTTCACTCCCTATTATGGGATTTTACCAACTATGTATTACTTCAACCATGTGCCAATTCATGCCCACCACTGATTAAAATAGGAGATAAGGTACTATATCCTCCCCCAGACCAATGCCCCTCACCCCTTCCCCCTAAATGGCAGGGTCCCTTTAAAGTAATTATTATAACTCCCACAGCTGCCAAGCTTGAGAAACTCTCTCATTGGGTCCACCTGTCTCACCTTAAACCTTTTACTCTTCCAGCTCAAGATACCCCCTCGTATACGGTAACTCAAACAGGGCTCTATTCTTTTAAGTTTCAGAGGACACCAAGATCAGTCACTTTTCCCCCAGTTCCAGAAAAATAAAAGTTTCATCACCATACTCAACCCTCCTGTGCCAAAAATTCCATATACTCTCCCTCTTCCTTTGTCTCCTATCTGCTTTACCAACTTCTCTATGTCTCCAATGTCATACTTAAATTTCCAGTTAACCACTCAGCTGTTATTACAGGGACTATCATTAAACATAGAGCCAGAGGTACAAGGACTGTCAAAAGCCCAGGTGGTAAGGAAAAATAATTAGTTTAGGAACATTCACAGCCCCAGACTCCTAAAACTCACAAAACAGACTTTAACATAACAGGTTTATCACTGACTGTAGCAGTGTCTCCTGGATGTTAAGGTAATACCGTGTCTAATAATTCCCCTTTCTAATAATCCCCCCTTCTTTTCCTCCTTCCTCCCCAATGTCTTCCATTCCAACACTATATCATCATAATCATAAGCTTTTAATATGTCTAAAATTTATTTATTTCTTTTCAAACATTTTTTTCATAAGCTCCAAGGAGCCAATTGGACCTATCTAAATGGACTAGACTTGCCCAGAATTAGTATCATTTAATTCTTCCCTTATCAGTCCTGATCTCAGGAATCCCTGGGAAATTTCCTCCTCCTCCCCCTCCCACAAAACCCCTGTATCTACCATCTTGGGACTCTCCTCCTTTAATCACCAGAATCTAAATTTTTTCCAGACATAATTTTCTGCCTTTCCAGCATCTTGCGATGTCCAAGCTGCCAGCCAGCCAGTTCCACAGAGCCCCCACCCCCCCAAAAAAAAAACAGAAAAGTAATCAGCCACCTCAGGATGTGGCCAAGCATCTCAACTCTCTGACAAAAAGCAATCTCGAGAGACCTGATGACGCCCACAAAATCAGCAGGAAGCAGTCACGAGAGACCTTATGATGCCCCAAATTTTTGTCCCATTCCCACCCATTAAAGAACCCAAACTCCCAAATTTTTATAATAAACACAACATGACTGGCTGACACTTCTGGGTTCCAGGGCCATGCATGTGTGAATAAACCATCAGCAGAAGTGCCTAATGGCCCTGGGAATCTTAAAGGACCCCACGTGACCAAGTGCAGCATGGTTGCATCATCCACATATGATGCAGCTGCATGAGCCCTTGGGTGCATGTGTGAGCTCCGTCATCTGCATATGATGTAACCACGCCATTCCCCTGTGCATATGTGCTAGGCCCTTAAAAGCTGGAGGTGCCATCTTCAGCTCTCTCTCTCTCTGCACACTGACTTCCCCAGGTCTGTACACGCCCCCTCTAATAAACTCCTAAGCTGATTTGGTACATGTTCTGTGTTTGCTTCTCACTCACACCAGGTAATTTCAACTATGTCCTGGTGTTGATCTCTGACTTCCTCATGTGCCAGGTGTGGGTACACACAGTGAAGGGGAGGAAAAAAAATACTGATCTCTCAACCAGGAAGTAAGGAACTTTGTATATAGATCAAAAGAACAATGCTTTTTGCACTATGAGTCTAGTAATGGAGAACTTAAGTCGAGGAACTCACCACATTTTCAATTTCCATTTTCAAGAACTTTGGGTTCTTCCGGGTTTATAATGTATGGATTTTCCCCATCCTTTTCTGAGCCCCTCATTTCCTTTTGAACAACCTTCACATTTCTAGGGCACAGCATATCCTAGTTTACAAAGTCTGCACATGTGGGCTGTGTGCAGGTTCATCTTTCTGTCCCTCAGGTTGTAAGTAAAGGGTTTGCTATGTTTTTTAATATTTATGAGACACTATGATGACAAGAAACATGAAGGATAGACAAGAGCTATCGTGAAGACAGTGGTAACTGTCAGATGGCTTGCCCTGCGGGCTGTTGATTGACCGTGTTCAAGGCTCGTGTTCATAAAGCTGGGGTGCTCCCTTAGAGATGTTTCCATCCTCTAGGTTCATGTGCTGTCTCCTGTGACAGTTATCATGACCTTCAAAGATTAGTTCTGGAATTGCCATTTAGCAAAGACATAAGATTCAAAGAAGTAAAATGGCTTGTCGGCAGTCAGGAGTCACAAGCGCTCACATTGTGGAGACCCGAAAATGTGAGTCTGTTTCCACATTGACCAAAGGTCAGAGAGTTGAAACTTTCCTCTAGTTTCTTCAAGGTTTTTGTGCTTCTTCCTCACACAAAGCTCCCACCTAGATGTGGGTCAGAGAGCTCTGCTCGCTCACGGTTATTGTCAACAGGTGTGGCTAATAGCCAGCCCTTGTATTCTAGGAATATAGAAGTAGGATGCTCCTACCTCAAACAAAAGTCTAAGGATCCAACTAAGTTTCAGTTCCCTTAAGGAGATAATGTTGGATTCCACCCAGGGAGTTGTTTGCCTACAAAATGTCTAGGACATGAGCATGACTTGTTGTGTTCTAGCAACAGAATGTTTAACTACTTGTGAAGCCTGTGACCTTCAGTTGGTATGTTCATTTTCTTGTACCGTGTAATTGCAGTCTTTTGTCTTACTCCTACCTTTTGGGGTCAGGGGTATTTTAAGCAGTTGGAAATTAAATGGGGGCAAATTTTCAGTGCTCACTGGAATTCCCTCCTGATATTATCCTCTATGTTTCTCCATTTTATTATTTTCATTCATGTTTTCATGTTCTTTACTACATTTCTAAATCCCCATGCCTTTACCCTGGTGAGAGGCATTTTTAATGAGGCTGGTCCCTGACGAATGGCAGCTCAACGTGGTATGGTCAGCTGATATCACATCAGTGTGGCTTTGACTCCTTCATTACCTATATGTGCAGACTGCATTTTATTTCTGCTGCATTGAAATTCAGTCTTATCATAGGATGAAAATGATGAATAAAAGCTGAAGGTGGTTGGGGCAGCAGCCTCTGACCAAGTTCTTTGCACACAGTGGGCTCCTGATATTTATTTATTCCAGGCACTGACCTAATTTTGCCAATGACTGGCCCTTTTCTAGCTCTCCGATTTTGCTAACCAAAATGAAAATGGAGCCAGAAAGTAGAAGACTCAGTGCCATATCCGTCCATAAAGTGCTCACAGAAGTGGTCATCTTTCAAAGGTTGTCATTTTGTTTGATGTACAGACAGAATATTCACAAAGGTACTAAAGAATTACTTGATTTTTGGCTTCATTTCTTTCTTACCCCTCAGTAGTGCTTTGGTCCGATCTGAAATATCTTTGATTCTGTGCTATATAGCCTTTAGATGACCCTATATTCAAGGTTGCACCCTCAATACATAGTTAGGATACTCCTTCAAGACCACTGAGGGCATATTAGATTTGTAGTTTTCATCCTGAAGTACCTACAATTTCTTATATTCATTTAATATAAAAAAATGACTTTAATAACGCCAGCAGCCTACTCACTGGCAGTATCCATGGCCAAGATTTTATGAATATAATTTGTCTTTGTGGTCACAAAAATAATGGAAACCTTTTCAGTAACAAATATTGGAGCTCTTGAATGAAAAGAAATATTGGTCCCAAGACACTTAAGCAAATACTTTTCCTAGAAACTCATTTACAGCCCATCCGAGGCAGAGTTCAGGGAGACAAGAGCCCCTTTCCTATGATGTCAGATAATGTCTCACATCAACCATTGAGTGGCCCGGGTTGGTTCATATGTATATATGTGGAGCCTGTGGTTGAGAACTAGTCCCTTCCAAACCGCAGAGACAGAGAGTGAGGAGGCTGGACTAGGGGAGGGAATTAAGGTGGGTGTATTTTTAATGCTTTTAAATCCACTTAGACCTATTTGCTAAAACAAAACACCAAAAGCTTCCCAGGAAGTTTGTTCCATAACTCCACATCCTCACATCTCCATGACTACTGTGTCTCATGCACTACACTGTGTAGTCAGATTAAAAGATGAAAAAGGCTGTTCAGATCTTAAGGAAATGAAATATTTTCTCTCAGATGGGAACTGCCCCATGCCATACTTTAAACAGGGGAAGCACTATACAGAAGTCCCGTTAAAAGTCCTCTTGGGGCTAAAGGGGCAAAGGAAAAGTGAAGGAGATATCTCTGGTCCTTGTGACTTCCTCGTGTTATCAAAGCAGAGATGCAAGGAGTGTGAGACCCAAGTGTGAGAAACAGCCAGTGCAGCTGTGGCAGGGTCCTTGAGTTAAGTAAACTACTGTAAGGTGCCAGAAGTCCTGCTCGGCTGGTGTCCCCGGTTCTGCTACTCCGGCCTGATCTCCTGTAACCTCACAGGCAGCCTCCCACCCCTTGCAAAGAACAGCAGCCAGCCACAATTTCCACAATGTTTAGAGGGGAACATTAAAAGACTTTTCTCCTTTGGATGTCTTCTGATCTCCCAAGAATATTTTCATTGGCAAGATGTAATAAGAACCTGGCTGCCAAGGGATTCTGGAAAAAAACATAGTTTGCAGACCCCTGGGCCCAACAGAATGAAGCCCAGGACAGCAGATGGGGAGTTGAGTTACGATGTGCAAATACTGAGCACCATGGTGCAAACAGATCATTGTAAAGCTGAATAATGCTAGAGGATCATAGAAACAGCTCATCTGACCCAGATGTGACTGAGGAAAGAGCATCCTAAGTCATTTCAGAAGAGACACATGCCAGTTATTCATTCCTTACTTGTGTTTAGCAAGTATTCCATCGGACAAAGGGAGAAGCCTAGGTAAAAAGAAGGGCAAGAGGCAACTTGAGTGAGAGATGGTATTAATCACATCATGGAAGTGCAAGGTAAGAAAGGTTACGTCATGTGCAGCCAGGCACGGTGACTCACAACTATAACCTTCAAGCTCAAGAGGCGAAAGTAAGTGGAAGGAGCAACTCATGCTGCCATGGAGAATGTATTTTAGAGTGGCCAACCCTAGCAGACTCCCTATCCATGAAGAGACTGTTAACCACATAGGTGTGATACAGACCTTTGGGACTTTGATTTTCCTGTATGAAGATACTGTTAGTGGGGGGCTGACCATCATACCCATGAGTTGAACTTCACTTGGAGGGAGCTATTGGTGTGGGATCCCCCTCTGTGTGTTGTGAATACCATTGGTGAATAAAGAAACTGCCTTGGGCTGTTGATAGGGCAGAACTTATGTAGGCCAGGAAAAGTAAACTGGATGCTGGGAGAAAAGAGGTGGAGTCAGAGAGAAGCCATGTAGCCCCACCAGAGACAGACGCTAGACGGAACTTTACCCGGTAGGCCACAGCCATGTGGCCATACACAGATTAATGGAGATGGGTTAAATTAATATGTAAGAGCTAGCCAATAAGAAACTAGAGCTAATAGGCCAAGCAATGATTTAATTAATACAGTTTCTGTGTGGTTATTTTGGGTCTGAGCTGCCAAGAAGCCGGAACAACCCAAGCAGTCTCCTTACAACAAGCTGTGACTCTTAAAAATGAAGAATGGACATCTCTGAGGAAGAAGAAAAGGGCAAGTTATAGTACAGGGAAAGAGCAATTGTAGCATAGAAAGGGCTGATGAAATAGATAGTGTATTAAAGCAGTCTCCAAGTAACCAGGCAGTAAGAAAAAAAGACCTTCAAAAATGCCTGGGTCCAACACTGCCGGATGAAACAATAGGCACTGTGCATCTACTTCCTTATAATGACATCCCTACAGATTAGCCATGCAGAATTGAACATCCCTACATATTTTGATGCCATGACACATCAAAACCCCATAAAATGAACAGAAAGAGGCCAAATTCCACACTTTAGCTCTACATTTCTTTGAGAATGCCTGCACTTACTCACTCACCACTTGATGGGGTACTTTTGCTTTGTACTAAAAGCTTTATCTATCTATCTATAGATCGATCGATCGATCTATCTATCATCTATCATCTATCTATCTATCTATCTATCTATCTATCTATCTATCTATCTATCTATCTATCTCCTCCTCCTCCTCCTCCTCCTCCTCCTCCTTCTCGTCCTCCTCCCTCTGATGCTGTTGCTGCTGTGTCCCAGGTTTCTTTTCTGATGACAAAAGAGACTGACCACACTAGACTGAGGGCTCCTTATCTTGGCTGTGTGTCCCTGAGATTCCAGAATTCTTACACTGTAATCAGCAGTCAATCATTCTTCCAAGCCACCCCATGATCAACACTATCATATAATTTAAAAACAAATCTTACATGTCTTTCTGATAATCATTTAATTGTGTGTCATGAAAAGATAGCACACAGAACAATCTCATTACATTGCTGAAAATTAATAATTTCTTAATATCATTAAATATCCATTCAATGGACACATGAACTTGATTATCTCACCAGCTTTTTATGTTTCATGTGTACAAATAAGAAGTCAAAATTTTCATATTGATATAACATTTAATTCTATTTTAATTTATTAATTCTTCTTGCCTCTCCCCTTAAATTTATTTGATGGTGGTTTTAATGCAATTCTCCTAATCATAAAATCAATTTAATGTTTCTGTTGAAAAATAATGAAAGCTATTGAAATGCACAGTAGCATTTTTTTTCAAAATCACCCAGTATCTAGCACTTAATATAGTGAACATGTTGGTACGATTTCCTCATTAACAAAGTGCAAGACAAATATCAGGCACACGCACGCGCGCGCGCACACACACACACACACACACACACACACATGCACACACACACAAGAAAATATCTGTATTAGTTAAATTTCTATTGCACTGTGACTAGGACACCCTATTGAAAGAGGAGTTTATTTGACTTTGCAGTTCCTGGGGGGGTCCATAATAATGGGGACAGCATTATAGAAGGAAGTAGACCCGGTGACTGAAGTTGGAATCTAAGAGTTGAGAGCTCACATCTTGAAGTACAAGGATGAAATAAAAAGAGCAAGCTGGGAATGGTGTGTGGCTTTGAAACCTCGAAACCTGTTTTCGGTGACATGCATACGCTGGCAAAGACACACCTCCTAAACCTTTCCAAACAGTACTAGAAACTGTGAACACCAAGTATTCAAATACCTGAACCTATAGGGGATATTTTCACCATATCCACCAAAAGTACCTTGTAGAGGGATCTCCATCACTCCAAGCCATCCACTTTTCCTATATTAGCTTTTGAAGGTAGAGCTTTATTGTGTTACATCCTTACTACACCTTCTCAGCTAAAATGATATGTCCATTTAAGAGTTTTAAAATATGTTGCCAAATCTCACCCTGGAGAGCCTCCCAAACTGTAACCTAAATGAACTTCTTCACAAAGTACACAGCACTGAAGACTTTGCTAGAGGGAAGGGAATCTTGCAAAACTGCTTTTGAATGCACCTCCAGAAATGAAGGAAGGTATTAGTAAAGATAATGGACAAAGGATTTCTTCAGTGCAGCTGGAGTCTGGGGAGCAGTGAATTGTTCTTAGGAATAGAATCTGGTCCTTGCTTCCAATCAGACACCAAAGGCCTATTGAGTAAAGAGGCATTAACAGTAAAACAGGAACCACTGCAAGCACCAGTGTAGGACTATTGGACACCTCTGCTGCTGCAGCCTGTTGGAACACAACTGTTTGGCCACTGATAATGAGAGCCTTAATCCAAGAGCTTTCTTGATGGCATATTCATCCTTGAACATGGTTTGAACATCAGAGACGTTCTCCCTATTCTGATGAGAATTTCTAACTTAAAAAAAATAAATGTACCAGTTTTCTAATGCCGCAGTTTACAACTCTCTTTTCTTAGCTCTGTATTTTCACTTATTGCTCCTTCTTGGCAGAGCATCAATTTTTCACCTCATCATGATGTCATGTCTACTCTATGTGTTTGCGTGTCAGTTTGCCATCTCACTTGCAACTGAGACTTAGCCACATGTGGCCTTTAATTTTTGGAAATGTCACAGAAATGTTAACAGTGTATAGTTCAATGGAACATGAACAAAGGTTAAGACATGGTACCTGCTTCCCATAAGTCCAGACATTTCTCTAAATAAATAGGGCATATAGACAACTAAGGTCGGTCTTAGAAAAAAGAAAAGAGGGTGGGGAAGTTTGACTTCCCAGATGACAAATGATGGAAAATAGAAAAAGACAATGCATGTGGAAACAGAAACAAACAACAAACATGAAAAAAAGCCCTGTCTCAGTAACTTAGGAAAAAGGGATGAGATTTTACAAAAGCTGTTGGCAGGAAATGGCGAAGTAAATATATGTCTTTACTGCAGGTTGGAGGTATACATTAGTCCAATTTTTGAAAGATAATTTAGCAATATTCATTAAATTTTAAAAGTATACATGACCTCATCCCAGTAGTTCTCCTTGTAGATGTCTAGAGATTGTCTTACACTATCTTGTGCATAAAGGTCTAACCAGAGGTGTTCATGATAGACGCTAACAAAAATCCTTAAAAGTCAGAGTTCATGCCACATAATTCTAAACAATTCAAGTGCTGAAATTACACATTATACATTGTAAATAAAACAAGTTGTAAACCAGTACACAGAATTAACATACAATAAAGCAAAGCAACGCATTCCTGAAACATACAAAAAGAGGAAAACTAACAGGTGTTTATGCAATTCTTGCAAATGAGATACTTCATGAGAAGAGTAAATGGAAGGAGAACTGTCTACCCTGTCTAGATAATATTACTTTATAAGATCATATCCCTAGGAGGATGATTTTAGAAAATGCTATGACATTTTGAAAAACAGCGTCAGCTGTAGAAACATTTCTTAGAATTATCAGTATCCTTCTTGGGGTTTTGTATCTTCTAACAAACACTTATCTAATTCTTTGCTTAACCAAAAAATAAAACTGTCCTACAGTCTTGGCAGCCACTCAGTTCCAAGTTCATCCTGTTCTGGACACTATGCTCAGTGTCCTTGGTTGGTGCCTTTCATAAAGACATCAAAGACTCACATTCACACCAGCTCTGACGTTGATGTGTTTACAGGCAACTTGACGTTGTAGTCTTAAGACAGTCAAGAACACCTTCAAAATGAATCCTCTAGACATTCCCTCAGAGGACATCAGATGGACACATTTGCTAGAACCCTGGGCTTGTGTTTGATTCACTGCTTTGTTGTTGTCATTGTTTTGGTTTTCTTTGTTTCTGAAGAAAGCAACAAAGCCTGGATTTCTTTTTTTTTTTTTTTTTTGAAAAAGTGGTTGGATTTTCTTGTGCTTGCTTTGGCAGTATGTATACTAAAGTTAGAAAGATACAGAGAGGATTAGCATGGCCCCAACACAAGGATGGCCCACAAATTTTGGTCTTAGCATGTGGGAGGACTGGGAGAACTTGTGATTGTTCTCTACCTTCCAACACTTCATGGGAAGAACTTAAGGATGATAGAGGTGGAATTATCAGTCCGTTGCCATCATAACATGTCACATGCTTTTCTTACAGTAAAACTGCTTCAAAGCTGAAAGCATGAAGGTGACAAACTCTGGGATTACCACGTTTTCCAGGCTTGTTCTAGCTCATTTTTAGAACGCACATACCAAGCTCTACTGAACGCCAGGAGCTGAGGAGCTTCTGCAGGAGCTGAGTTGTCCAGCCAACAGCTCATCAACAGCCAGAACAGCCAGCTGACGTCAGCTATCAGATACGTGAGTGGCCTGGGGATGGGCATGTCAGGGGTTTAAATTCAGGAGCTGAGGTTGACGTTCTCCCCCTGGAAGGATAAAAATGAGCTCTGGGTGGAGCTGGGATGCCTGGAAAGGAACAGTGAAGCTGGGGTGGAAATGCTGACCACCTGGCCAAGACAAGGCAGACCTGGACAAGATCATGGTTGTACCAGCACCTGGATTTCTCCCTACTGCTCCAAGGCGATGTTATGAGGGGGATAGAAGCAAAATCACTAAATCTCTGTATACGACAGAGGCAAACACATGTCTTGATACAGGACTACTTTAATCATTTTTAGGTCTGACTGTCTCGTTTTCAGTATATTTACCCTGCTGTGCAACTATCACCGTCATCTAATTCCAAAACCTGTGTTCACACCAAACTCCATCAGTCAGTACTCCATGCTCCTCCTCAGCCACTAGTAACCTCTGCTTTCTGTCTCTGTGAGTTTGACTCCTTTAGATCCATGTGGAAGTGGAATTATACATGCTTTGCCCTTCAGTCTTTTGCGCCTTCCTTATTTTACTTAGCATATATATATGTGTGTGTGTGTGTGTGTGTGTGTGTGTGTGTGTGTGTGTATAATAATACTTTTAAGATTTGACTGCAAAATTAAGCTTATGAATCATCCCCATAAAAATATCAAAAAATGGGGGAAATTACCACTATATTGTGATGCTGGGTGGATGTTTAAAAGAAATATAGAGACATTACTTTATTGAGAAAATCCCTTGGTGTAAAGAGCAGGAGACTCTGTCATAGAATTGAAGGCAGAGGTCCACATCATCAGGAATGGAGCATTGAGTGTGAAGAAGAAAATCACCATCTGGTCATAGATTTCTTGTGTCTAGTTACCTTTTGTTCATATGGTCTTGTGTGCTGCCAAGAATGCCAAATAAAACTGTAGCCAATAAGATAAATATGAAGTAACTTACATACCTGGTTTATGGTAAGTGTTCCCCAATGACTCATGGGTTAAATGATGGCAAACGTGTGCTATTGAGAGATGGCAGAACCTTCAGTAGGTGGGGATTACTGAAAGGAAGTGAGGTCGTTGTTGGTGAACCTTTAAAGGGGGCTTTGAGAGCCTGGCACCACCTCTCTTTCTCTTTGCTTTCCTGTTGTACCATAGCCTGAGGTCCTTGTGCCAAAATCTCCTGAGAAACCAGGAATGTTAACTGCACAGGATTGTCTTTCCAATGGAAAGGATGAAAAAAATCTTCCATAGAAAAAACTGAGAATTGGAAGTGATTGATAGTCTGGTGATCTGAGTCATCTGTTGGGCCAGGCCATATGAAGCTCCTACAATGAGGACCGAAGGTGGCTAATAATCTAAATGAACATTATAGCCATAGGCTCTCCCAAGCTCTCACAACCAGGACCACAGGCGGCTAATAGCCCAAATGACCTCTACACTATTGTATGATGGAGTCCAGGTCAAACCCTTTAGACTCTTAAACTAGTACAGGCAGGACATCTCTAAAATTCATCTTCATAGAAAAAATGACATTTATCCTGAATTGAATTTCAATATAATTATACTTCCCTGTGCACTGGGGATTATATTATACAAGGAAACTTTTTTTTCCCAAATTGTACTGGGCTGAAATCCATTAGGAATAAGCCACCTGTTACTGGATTCACCAAAGTCTGATCCAGGTTGACAAAGTCAAACAGGTTTTCACTCTTTTCTTTTAAAACAATCGATTTTATTTTATATACCAATTACAGTTCCTTCTCCCTCCCCTCCTCCCAGTCCCCCCACCCTACTCCTCATCCATCCCAAAGAGATGATGAGGCCTCACATGGGAAGTCAACAGTTTCTGTCACATCATTTAAAGCAGTATCAAGACCCTCGACCTTGTATCTAGGCTGAGCAAGATATTCCTCCATAGGGTATGGGCTCTAAAAAGCCAGTTTATATACTAGGGATAAACACTGCTTCCACAGTCAGTGGTCCCACAGACTGCCCAAGCCACACAGCTGTCACCCACTATGCAGGTTCCCCAACTGTCAGTCCAGAGTCAGTGAGCTTCCACTTGCTCAGGTCAGCTGTTTCTGTGGGTTTCCCCATCACGATCTGGACCCCTTTGCTCATAAAATAGCTCCTCACTTTCTACAACTGGAATTCAGGAGCTCGGCCCAGTGTTTAGCTGTGAATCTCTACATCTGCTTCCATCACTTACAGGGTGAAGGTTCTATGATGACGATTAAGGTAGTCATCAATCTCCATACAGGGGAAGGGCAGTTCAGGCACCCTCTTTACTATTGCTTAGATTCTTAGCTGGAGTCATTCTTGTGGATTCCTGGGAATTCCCCTAGTGCCAGGTTTCTCACTAACCCCATAATGGCTCCCCCTATCAAGATATCTTTTTCCTTGCCCTCCCTCTCCTTTCTTCCCCCAACTTGACATTCACAATCCAGCCTCGTCTCTTCCCCCTTCCCTTCTCCCCTCCCTACTCTCCTTCCACCCTCCACTCTGGTCTCCACATTCTCACTTTACTCAGGAGATCTTGTTTATTTCCCCTTCCCAGGGGGATCCATGTATGTCTCTGGGTCTGGGTTACCTCTCACTCAGGATGTTTTTGTTCTGTTTGTTTGTTTCATTCATTTGCCTACAAATTTTAAGATGTCATTGTTTCTTTTTTTTTAACCACTCAATAGTACTGCATTATGTAAGTGTATCACTTTTTCTTTATCCATTCTTCCATTGAGGGGCACCTAGGTTGTTTCCAGAATCTGGCTATTACAAATAGTGCTGCTATGAACATAGTTGAACAAATGCTTTTGTAGTATGATTGGGGGTCTCTTGGGTATATTCCTAGGAGTGGTATTGCTGGATCCTGAGGTAGATTGAAACCCAATTTCCTGAGAAACCGCCACACTGATTTCCAAAATGGTTACACAAGTTTGCATTTCCACCAGCAATAGATGAGTGTTCCCATTACTCCACATCCTCTCCAGCATAGGTTATCATTGGTGTTTTAAATTTTAGTCATTCTGACAGGTGTAAGATCCAGAGATATACAATCTTGTAGCAATGTAGTGATTGATAATTTTTAAAACTGTGCATTTATTATACATTTTAGCAGAAATTAAAATTTTAAGTACATAATCACCACAGAAAAAATATTTAAAATTTATTATGTTTATTTATTACTTAAAAGCACATAGTGAGAATGTTTTTATAAATAACATAGCTTTTGTTGGTCATAAGCAGGAGGATTCAAAGTTTAAGGATAGCTTGAGTTACATAGTTAGTTCCATGCAAGACTGTGCTTTGTAGCAAGCCTCTGTTTTAACATAACAAACCAAAATGTGTTGTATGAAGGCTGTTAGTTCATTCCCAGCTGCTTGGACCCACAATAATACCACAGAAACTGTCTTAATTAAATTACTGCTTGGCCTATTAGCTCTAGCTTCTTACTGGCTAGCTCTTACATCTTAATTTAACCCATTTCTATTAATCTGTGTATCATCATGTTGCTGTGGCTTACCAGCCAGGTTCTGTCTGGTGTCTGTCTCTGGCTTCTCTTGACTCTGCCTTCTTTCTCCCAGCATTCAGTTCAGTTTTCTCCGCCTAGCTCTACTCTGCCCTATCACCAGCCAAGGCTAATTCTTTATTCATTGACCAATAAAAGCAACACATATACAGAAGGACTTCTCACATCAAAAATGAATAAATAAAAAGAATAGTCTATCATTTGAGAATTTCTTAAAACCTCCAGGGAATTGTACTATAGAAAATTCCCAATGATATTCTATTGAAAACTTGAGAAACCTCTTTCCTTACAGAACCATTCCTGAATGGCAAAGCCTCCCCTCTACTGCATAGTCACTGCTGCATGGTCGGGCCCAGCCTTCCTTGCAGAGTTCCCCTCCAATTCAGGGCTCCTCCTGCATTGCAGGGCCCCTTCTGCATTGCAGAATCTCCTGAAGAAAGACCTGCCTTCATTTTTTCTTTTTTTGACACATTTTTCTTTGTTCCACTTTATGTTCAGAAATATCAACCTGCAAAATAAATTTGGGCATTTTATTTTCTATGTTAAAATACACCAGTGGCTTTCTACAACATTTTGATTGCTACTTCCATAAAAATTTTATAATCTACCCATATATGTATTTTTATTTTATCTTGAATAAATGTACTATGAGAAAAAAACAATGCCTTAATCTTAAGGCTACAAATGTAAACATATTAAAGAATGAATTTTTAAAATATAGAAGTTCTCCTTTCTTTGGTAAACCAGGCAATCACTCTGAGGTGGAATCCCATGGGAAGTCCTTAGGTATTTAGGTCACGCCCTCAAAGGAGATTATTATGGTGGGGTATCCCCAAGCCTGCAAACGTTGTGACAATGCGAAGAGGGAGGGATGAGGCACCTCAGTCCCAGGCAATATTTTCATGGTGGTCATCTTTTGTTTCTCAGTTTTTCTACATTCCATTTCTTAGCTCTCTGCCTTTATCCCAGAAAGCTCTCCAGAATCACATTCAAATGCCAGCTAAATGCACCCGCTTTGACCTTCCCTGGTCTCTTCAAACTCACAACACTGAAAACATTTAAAAATAGGACAAGGACAGACCTTGGTAATAACTGCAGGAGGTGTGGACTCAGAGGTCTGCTTTAGATGGGAGAAGCCAGAGCAGCTTTGATGCCTGCTGAGAAGGGCCAGGGTAGGCATAGCCACACACACCAGTAGAGAAGGGTAGGAACTTGGTGAGAGTGAGGGCAGACCAGAGACTGGGCAGAGCTGTTACTGAGGAGCCCTTAACACTCTGGTCACCATGGGGGAGAGAGATCAATGAAGATGCAGGAAGGTGAATGTGTTCTGCCTGGTGGCGGCTAGGAAGAATGTGCTGTTCGCTAAAATAAAAAAAAAAAAAAAAAAGGAAGGGAAACAAGAGATGATGGTGCTTTTCAAGTTGGGAGGATTTCAAACGACTGCCTCTTTCATTCATATGTGAGGAAGGCGTGTGTCAGTCTCTACAGAGCTCATTGGCTGAAGCCTAGGAACCTTTCAGTGGAGAGGTGAGCTATTATTAGATCCAGTGTTAAGTAAATGGCTGTGACTGCAGCCCTGCTGATCAGCGAAAAGACCAAACATGTAGACATAATGGAGCTAAAGAAAAGGAGCAAGGTGAAGGGGAGTAGTCGAATGATGGGCACTTTTCTAAGGTGGAAATTCCAGACAACTATGGCGTTACATTAACTTTCACTATGAACAGCTGAAGGGAGGGGTTTTAAGAGGGCCATGTGAGAAACCAGGAATGTGTATCGCTTTGGCCATTTGTCCATGTTTCAGAAGGGCATGGAGGAAGCCTGTGGTCGGACCAGGGTTTCACCACTATGGCTTGAAACATGGTGTTAAAAACTAGACATAGCAAAGTAGATTTGCACAGACTAGACAATGGATGAATTACCAGAAATTCATATGATAACATTCATTACATGTATTGTTGACGTATAAAGTAAAAGCAGGCAAGGAAGGATTGTCCAGAGCATAGTCCATCATAGTGGAGACCTCCCAGGGAGGAGCTGCAGGCAGCTAACTGTTCATCCTGCTTCCTTCCACAGTCAGAGGCTGAGGAAGATGACGGCTGGTGCCCAGTTTAAGTCCTACTTTTTAATTGGAGCACATAGATGGCCCTGTCCACATTTAGGGTTGTCTTCTCATCCCAGCGAACCTCATCTGGCTAATTCCTCACAGACTGGCCCAGAAGCTGGTCTTGTCTAGACCTTGTCAGATTGACTAAAGCAAAACAAAGCAACAAAGACAAAACCTATCTCAGGGATTAAGCACCATTTGTAACCAGCATGAGAATTTGATGCATAGCAAACCATTTGGAAAAATTAGTGTATTTCCTATCTCAGTCCTTAAACCCAACCAATACTCAAAATAAAATAAAAAGTTGAATTTTAGAAAATGAAATACATGAATAGTTCATAAACATTAGAGTACACATTATGCATTATATATGTGTATGTTTACATGTACATTATTTTATCTTACCTTTTTTTATTCTGTGCTGTCTTGTAGGTTTTTAAAAATTTATTCATTTATGCATTTTATGAATGAGTGTTCTATCTACATGAGCACCTGCAGCAGAAGGTGGAATCAGATCTCATTACAGGTGGTTTGTGAGCCACCATGTGGTTGCTCGGAACTGAACCGAGAACCTCTAAAAGAGCAGCCAGTGCTCTTAACCACTGCACCATCTCTCTAGCGCTCTTGTGTTTTTTTTTTTACATTTAGATTTTTATCTAGTTTACTCCAGCTTTATAATCTTTTTTACTATTATTATAGTTTTAAAATTCTGGGGGGAAATTCACACACATTTTTTAACACTGTCTTAATCTTACAGTTTATTCATTATTTTCTCTCACAAGTTTATTCTTACATATTAATTTTTCTTGCAAACTTTTTCTTTTACTGAAAACACTCTTAATTAATTTTTAGTGAATAATTAATTAAATAATTGAATTAATAATTAATTAAATAATGATTAATTAAATAATTTTAAAATTAAGTAATTTAAATTATCATCAGTAGTTCTTTGTTATTTCAAATGGAATTATATATGTAGATTCATGTATGAAGGATGTGTACTATTAATTCACCAGAAATCAGCAATGCTTCTCTGTTTTATCAATTATTCATGCATTTTTGTAAGTTTGGTTGTTTCATTCGCATTTACAGGTTTTTTTTTTTTACTTTTATAAATGTTTCTAGTCTTATGATTTAGATGTCTGAGTACTTCCTGTCCTCCTTGGTGCTTGGTTGTGGAGGTTGGTGTTAACCATGTCCCTCAGTTGTGTGGAGGTCTTCCTTCTTTCCTTTCTCTTCTTCGGGATCTTTTAAACGAAATCTCCAGCTTCTTTTATAGCCTGTAATAGTCCAGTGAAACCGATCCCTCTCCAGTCCTGACAGACGCCATCACCTACACCAGCCCCAACACCTTGTGCTGCTCTCTGCTGCCTCCCAACAGTTTTGCTGGTTGGTAGTGAGGTGTAGGGTGTTCTTGTTTTCCAGGTTTAGTGATGAGTCAATCAGGTGTCAGTGCATTTGTCACAGCAAGCATCATCTTTTAGATGGATTTTGTTATTTCATTCAACTATTTGTGTTTTCTTAGATATGAATAGATGGTATAATAAAGACTATGAAAACACAAAAGTCGAATTAAATAATGAAAATCATTCAAAATATAGAAATACAACTTAATAAAGAGAATTGCTGAAGAAAAGAAAAATGAAATAAAACTTAAAATTAAAAAGTTCCAGAATTCAAACAAAAAATTTCAGAGGAAAGCCTTGTCAATAGATTAAATGAAGGAGAAGAGAATATATCAGGTCTTGAAGATGAGGTGGAGGAATTGGATCACTCGGTCAAAGAAAATAAAAAGCCCCCTGAATGGAATGTGCAGAAACTCTGGGACTCTATAAAGGCCCAAACCAATGAATATAGGTATACAAGAAGAGACCCAGATCAAAGGCACATTGATGGAGGAAGGTCATCTGTCTATGTGTTACTTTCATTGGTTAATAAAGAAACTGCCTTGGACTCTGATAGGACAGAAAATTAGGTAGGTGGAGTAAACAGAACAGAATGCTAGGAGGAAGAAAGCAGTGAGGCAGTCGCCATGCTTCTCCTGCCCAAGATAGACGTGGGTTAGAATCCTCCCGGTAAGCCACCACCTCGTGGTGCTACACAGATTACTAAAAATGGGTTAAAGCAAGATGTGAGAATTAGCCAATAAGAGGCTGAAACTAATGGCCAGGCAGTGTTTAAATGAGTACAATTTGTGTGTTGTTATTTCTGGGGCTACGTTAGCCTTGCGGGAGCCGGGCGGGATGAAAAGCAGGCCTGCACGCCACTCCTTCTACAGCACATAAAATATTTTCAACAGCATTATAGAAAAAAATCTTCCCTAATCTTAGGAAAAGAGAGTCCTATCAAGGTCCAAGAAGAATATAGAACACCAAGTAGACATGGCTAGAAAATTAACTCCCATGTCATTTAATAGTCAAAATAGTAAATATACAGCACAAAGAAAGGATAGAAAATGAAAAAATGCTCAAGTCAGAGACAAAGGGACAGTCGTCAGAATGCCAGCTGATTATTCAATGGAGACCATGGACACAAGAACAGATTCGACCAGTGTTCTATAAGCTGTGGAAAATACCAACACAGACTACTAAAGCCAGTAAAACTGCCAATCGTAATGAAGGGGAAAAGAAAACTGTCCATGATTAAAACAAACTAATGAGTACCAACTCCATTTTATAGAAGATACTGGAAGGAATGCTTAGATCTGAAGAGACAACTCAACATGCCCAAGAAATTTTAGAGACAAATGAACAATTCCAGAGCACTGAGTCAGAGGAGGCAATAATAGTACATCACAGTGTACCAAATGACAGGACTTGGCAATAATAACTCTTAATAGTTTTTGTCTCAACTCCCTAATAAAAAACAAAAATTAACAGATTAGATTGGAAAATAGAATCAATCTTCTTGCTGCCTCCAAGAAATGAACCTATGACTGAAGATAAGCACCACGTTGGTGTGAAAAGATGAACAAAAATGGACAGAACAAATGAGACTAATAAACAGGAGATAGGACCTGACAAATTGACTTCAAACCAAACAGATCACACACATTAAAGGGAAATACAACAGCAGGATATTACAATCCAGAACACATGTGAACCAAACACAATTTTGGAAAAGAAAGGGAAAGAATACTATTTACAACCACCTCAAAAAAAATCTTGGATAAATCTAACGGAGAAAGTGAAGCTCATACAATGAAACCTTTAAGACAGTGAAAAAAGAAATGATAGAAGAAGCTAGAAGATGGAAAGATCTCCAAATTCCTAGATTGGAAAGATTAATATTGTAAAAATGTCTAGTCCACCTAAAGTAATCTATAGAGTTAATGCAATTACCATAAAAATTCTAATGCTATGCTAAGCAGATTTTTAAATAAAAATCTTTAATTTGATATGGAATTACAGAAGACTCCTGATAGAATAAATAACCCTAAAGAACAAGAACCTACTGAAGTGTCATGTGCCCAGATCTCATTTTATACTGCAGCATAAAAGTATTATAATGTTGGGAACTCCAGCTAGGGCCCCATTCCAAACCCTGCCCAGATGTCCATCTGAGAACTTGATCCCATTTCTCACACTCCAAACCCCTCCCTCAGAAAACCTGCTAGAGGTGACTCCTCACCCACAACTGCTCAGGAGTACTTAAGCTCTGCTCCTTAGAGCTGCAATGTGATTTCTCCCCCCTCCAGTTTCCTGAGATCATCTGGGAATACTTGACTCATTAAACCTGGACTTTTAATCTGGCCTGACCTGACTTATTGCATTGGCAGAGAAATTCACTACTGGGGATTTCAAAATACTTATCATATAGTATTTATACTATAGTAATAAAACCAGCATGGTACTGGCATAAAAAGGAACTCACTGGTAAATGGAATAGAATTGAGGACCCAGAGGGAGTCCCTTTGTTTTTAATAGCCTGCCTGCAGCAAGGTAAGACTGCAGGCAGGGAGATTTCTCACCAGCAAGTGGCACTGATCCTGTAGCAGAAGATACAATGGAGGAGTAAGTGTGCTCCTGACTCGCCACACAAGTCCGGTAAGGTAACACACAATTTTCCCGCCATCCTTATTTCCCTGGCTATTCCGAAGGGGTGGCTTCCCCCAGCTAACCCCTCTCTCCTCCTACCCCATCCCGGCTTTCAGCCAGAAACCCCTACCCTTTCTCCCTCCCTTTTTCAGGGAATAAAATCCTTCAACTCAGCCTGTGTGGGCTCTGCCGGGACAGAGCGGTGAGTGCAAACGGGAGGGAATTCCTTTGTTTTAATAGCCTGCCTGCAGCAAGGTAGGACTGCAGGCAAAGTGATTCCTGGATAGCAAGAGCACTAAGTAGCAGAAGACCCAGCAGAGGGAAGAGCCATTGGAGAGCATCTGAAAGAAGAGATGGGCAGGCACCAAGGCAAGAATTCCTCCAACAATCTGAAAAACAACATGAAAACACCAGATCCCAGTGAACTTAAGACAGAAGGACTTGAACACCCTATTCCGGAAGAAGTGGAAAACAGTATCATTATGAAAGCAATAGAGTCTCATAAACAGAGCATGAATAACTCACTTAAAGAAATAGAAGAGAAATATAACAAAAAGATTGAAGAAATGAATAAAGAAATGGAAGAGAAATATAACAAAAAGTTTGAAGAAATGAGTAAATTCATAAATGATACCCTGGGAAACCAAGAAAAAACAATCAAACAGGTAATGGAATCAGTTCAAGAATTGAAAACTGAAATGGAGGCAATGAAGAAAACAGAAACCGAGGGCCAACTGGATATGGAAAATCTAGGTAAACAAACAAGACTTCAGGAACAAGCATAACCAATAGAATACAAGAGATAGAAGAACAAATCTCAGATTATGAAGACACCATAGAGAAAATAAACACTCTGACCAAAGAAAACAACAAATCTAACAAATTCTCATCACAAAACATTCAGGAAATATGGGACATAATAAAAAAAACAAATCTAAGAATAATAGGAGTAGAAGAAGGTGAAGAATTGCAGCTCAAAGGTCCAGAAAATATATTCAACAAAATTATAGAAGAAAACTTTCCCAACCTAAAGAATGATATTCCTATGAAGGTTCAAGAAGCATACAGAACACCGAATAGACTGGATCAGAAAAAAAATCCCCTCGCCATATAATAATCAAAACACAAAGCATTCAGACTAAAGAAAGGATATTAAGAGCTGCAAAGGAAAAAGGTCAAGTAACTTATAAAGGTAAACCTATCAGACTTACACCAGACTTCTCTATGGAAACCATGAAAGCGAGAAGGTCCTGGTTAGAGGTACTGCAGAAACTAAGAGACCATGGATGCAAGCCCAGACTACTATACCCAGCCAAGCTATCATTCACTATCGATGGAGAAAACAAAATATTCCAGGATAAAAACAAATTTAAACAATACATAGCTACAAATCCAGCTTTACAGAGAATATTAGAAGGAAAATCACAACCCAAGGAATCCAACATTCCCAACACTGCCTACAATAACTCAGACATCTAGCGACCCTTCACAAGCACAACTCAAAGAAGGAAAACACATACATTCTACTACCCCAAAAAATGACCGGAGTCAACAACCACTGGTCATTAATATCACTTAATATCAATGGACTCAATTCACCTATAAAGAGGCATAGACTTAGAGATTGGATACGAAAACAGGATCCAATATTCTACTGTTTACAAGAAACACATCTCAACCACAAAGACAGACACCTACTCAGAATAAAGGGTTGGGAAAAGGTTTTCCAAGCAAATGGACCTAAGAAACAAGTGGGTGTGGCCATTCTAATATCTAACAAAATCGACTTCAAACTAAAATCAATCAGAAGAGATGGAGATGGACATTTCATACTCATAACAGGAACAATTCATCAGGAAGAAGTCTCAATCCTGAATATCTATGCCCCTAATATAAAGGCACCGACATATGTAAAAGAAACTCTTCTAGAACTCAAGGCAGTCATCAAACCACACACACTGATATTAGGAGACTTCAACACACCTCTCTCACCAATGGACAGGTCAATCAGACAGAAACTTAATGGAGAAATAGGAGAATTATTGAAGGCATTGAATCAAATGAACTTAACAGACATCTATAGAACACTCCATCCAAATAGGAAAGAATATACCTTCTACTCTGCAGCTCATGGAACCTTCTCAAAAATTGACCACATACTCGGTAACAAAGCAAACTTCCACAGATACAAAAAAATATTAGAAAACCTGTGTCTTGTCGGATCTACATGGATTAAAGTTAGAAGTCAACAATGCTACCTCTAGGAAGCCAACAAACGCATGGAAGTTGAACAGTCAACTACTAAATCACCCCTGGGTCAAGGAAGAAATAAAGAAAGAAATTAAAGTCTTCCTTCAATTTAATGAAAATAAAGACACAACATACTCAAACCTATGGGACACAATGAAAGCAGTGCTAAGAGGAAAGTTCATAGCACTAAGTGCCCAATTAAAGAAAACGGAGAAAGCACACATTGGAGACTTAACAGCACACTTGAAAGCTCTAGAAAAAAAAGAAGCTGATTTACCCAGGAGGAGTAGAAGACTGGAAATAATCAAACTGAGGGCTGAAATCAACAAAATAGAAACACAGAAAACAATTCAAAGAATCAATGAAACAAAAAGCTGGTTCTTGGAGAAAATCAACAAGATTGACAAACCCCTATCCAAACTAATCAAACGGCAGAGAGAGAACATGCAAATTAATAAGATCAGAAATGACAGGGGGGACATAGCCATAGACACAGAGGAAATTCAGAGAATCATTAGATCTTACTATGAAAGTTTATATGCCACAAAGTTGGAAAATGTAAAAGAAATGGACATTTTTTTAGATAAGTACCATATACCAAAGTTGGACTACGAACAGGTGAACAATCTAAATAGACCTGTTAGTCGTGAAGAATTAGAAGCTGTTATCAAAAATCTCCCTACCAAAAAAGCCCAGGACCAGATGGTTTCAATGCAGAATTCTACCAGAACTTCCAGGAAGAGATAATACATATACTCCTTAATGTATTCCACAATATAGAAACAGAAGAGGCATTGCCAAACTCCTTTCATGAAGCTACAGTTACCCTAATACCAAAACCACACAAAGACACAACCAAGAAAGAGAATTACAGGCCAATCTCAGTCATGAACATCGATGCGAAAATTCTCAATAAAATACTGGCAAACTGAATCCAAGAAAACATTAGAAAAATTATCCATTATGATCAAGTAGGCTTCATCCCAGAGATGCAGGGCTGGTTCAACATATGCAAATCTATCAATGTAATCCATCATATAAATAAACTGAAAGAAAAAACCATATGATCATTTCATTGGATGCTGAAAAAGCATTTGACAAAATTCTACACCCATTTATGATAAAGGTGTTGGAGCGATTGGGGATACAAGGATCATACCTAAATATAATAAAAGCAATATACAGCAAGCCAACAGCTAACATCAAATTGAATGGAAAGAAACTCAAAACCTTTCCACTAAAATTAGGAACACGACAAGGCTGTCCACTCTCTCCATACCTCTTCAATATAGTGCTTGAAGTTCTAGCAATAGCAATAAGACAACATAAGGAGATCAAGGGGATTCAAATTGGAAAGGATGAAGTTAAACTTTCGTTATTTGCTGACGATATGATAGTGTACATAAGCGACCCCAAAAACTCTACCAAAGAACTCCTACAGCTGATAAACACCTTTAGTAATGTGGCAGGATACAAGATCAACTCCAAAAAATCGGTTGCCCTTCTATACACAAAGGATAAAGAAACAGAGAGGGAAATCAGAGAAAGATCACCTTTCACGATAGCCACAAATAGCATAAAATATCTTGGGGTTACTCTAACCAAGGAAGTGAAAGACCTATTTGACAAGAACTTTAAGTCTTTGAAGAAAGAAATTGAGGAGGATACCAGAAAATGGAAAGACCTCCCCTGCTCTTGGATTGGGAGAATCAACATAGTAAAAATGGCAATTCTACCAAAAGCAATCTATAGATTCAATGCAATCCCCATCAAAATCCCATCAAACTTCTTCACAGACCTTGAGAGACCAATAATCAAGTTTATATGGCAAAACAAAAATCCCAGGATAGCCAAAACAATTTTATACAATAAAGAAACTTCTGGAGGCATTACCATCCCTGACTTCAAACTCTATTACAGAGCTACAGTATTGAAAACAGCCTGGTATTGGCATAAGAACAGAGAAGTCGACCTATGGAATCGAATAGAAGACCCGGATATTAACCCACAAACCTATGAACACCTAATTTTCGACAAGGGAGATAAAGGTATACAATGGAAGAAGGAAAGCATCTTTAACAAATGGTGCTGGCATAACTGGATGTAAACCTGTAGAAGAATGAAAGTAGATCCATATCTATCACCATGCACAAAACTCAAGTCCAAATGGATTAAAGACATCAGCATTAATCTGTCCACTTTGAACCTGATAGAAAAGAAAGTGGGAAGTAGTCTACAAGATATAGGCACAGGAGGCCACTTCCTAAGTAGAACCCCAGTAGCACAGACAATAAGAGAAACAATGAATAAATGGAACCTACTGAAACTGAGAAGCTTCTGTAAAGCAAAGGACACTGTCAGTAAGACAAAAAGGCTACCTTCGGACTGGGAGAAGATCTTCACCAACCCCTCATCAGACAAAGATCTGATCTCCAAAATATACAAAGAACTCAAGAAACTAGACACTAAAACTCTAATTAACCCAATTAAAAAATGGGGTACTGAACTTAACAGAGAATTCACAACAGATGAACTTCGAATGGCCAGAAGACACTTAAAGACATGCTCAACCTCCTTAGCGATCAGGGAAATGCAAATCAAAACCACTTTGAGATACCATCTTATACCTGTCGGAATAGCTAAACTCAAAAACACCAATGATAGCCTATGCTGGAGAGGATGTGGAGTGAGGGGAACACTCATCCATTGTTGGTGGGAATGCAAACTTGTGCAGCCACTGTGGAAATCAGTGTGGCGGTTTCTCAGGAATCTGGGAGTCAACCTCCCTCAGGACCCAGCAATTCCACTCTTGGGAATATACCCAAGAGATGCCCTATCAAACTACAAAAGTATTTGTTCAATATGTTCATAGCTGCACTATTTGTAATAGCCAGAACATGGAAACAACCTAGGTGCCCCTCAATAGAAGAATGATTTAAAAAGGTGTGGAACATATACACATTAGAGTTTTACTCAGCGGTAAAAAACAATGACATCTTGAATTTTGCATGCAAATGGATGGAAATAGAAAACGCTTTACTGAGTGAGGTAACCCAGACCCAAAAAGAAGAATATGGTATGTACTCACTCATAAGTGGATTCTAGCCATAGTTAAAGGTCTTTGAGTCTATAATTTGTGATCCTAGAGAAGCTAAATAAGAAGGTGAACCTGAAGAAAATCATATAGTTATCCTCCTGGATATTAGAAGTAGGCAAGATTGCCAGGCAAACTTGGGTGCACGGGGGGTGGGGTGGGTGGAAGTAAGGGGAGATGGTTAGGGAGAGGGGAGAGGGGAGAGGGGGAGGATTGATGATGGCTTGGGGGAATGGGAGGGGGAGAGGGAGGAAGGATGGTTATGGGAGCAGGGAAGTTTATATCTCAACTAAGGGAGCCATTTTAGGGTTTGCAAGAGACTTGTTTCTGGAGGGGTTCCCAGGCCCAAGGAGAGGTCCCCAGATTGTACTCTGGGCAACAGAGGAGAGGGTGCCTGAACTGGCCTTGGCCCATAACCATACTGATGAATATTTTGCATGTCACCACAGAACCTTCATATGGCGATGGACGGAGATAGAGACAGAGACACATATTGGAACACTGGACTTAACTCCCTAGGTCCAAATGAGAAGCAGAGGGAGGGAGATCGTGAGCAAGGAAAGCAAAATCAGAGGGGCCCTTCATCCGACGATGGATGGATATAGAGACGGAGACCCACAGTGGAGCACTGGAAGTCAGGACTGCAAAGGGTGCGATCACCCACTGATACAAGGGGACTGATCAAATGAGAGCTCACCAAGGCCAGCTGGACTGGGACTGAACGAGCATGTGATCAAACCGGATTCTCTGAATGTGGCTGACATGGGGACTGACTGAGCCCCCAAGGTCCAAATGAAGACTGAGAAGCCATTGACAATGGCACTAGGTCTTGTTTCGTCTGCATGGACTGGCTTTTTGGGATCCTGGCCTGTTTGGATGCTCACCTTCCTGGACCTGGAGGGAGGGGGGAGGAACTTGGATTTCCCACAGGGCAGGAAACCCTGACTGCTCTTGGGAATGGTGAGGGAGGAGGAGAGGGAGTGGGGGGAACGGGAGGGTATTGGGAGGAGGGGAGGAAGTGGATAGTGTGTTTTTGGATACTTGAATAAATAAGTCTAACTGAAAAAAAAAAAGAAAAAGAATTGAGGACCCAAATGTAAGCTGACACTCCAGCAGCCACCTGATTGACAAAGAAGCCAATTATGCACATGAAAGGAAATACAGCATCTTCCACAAATTGTGCTGGTCAAATTGGATAGCTATTTACTTTATTTACTAAAAGGCTAAAGACAAAACTCTTGCTTTCTAATTCAGTTTCTGTGTTACTAAGAGCAGATCAATAGTTATAAACAATTATAATAAAATAGTTATTGACAGAAAATCACACATTGATTTTATTTTAGGGTATTGGATTTTGATCTTAGTAATTTTAATAACAACTAATTATAGTTAAACTTAGTTTAGATATCATGTATTATCTTTCTTCACACTTTATTTGCCCAGAACCTTATTACAATACTTTAATCTTCTAGTTTTGTTTGACTTTTTCCATTTTGCAAGAATCATACAACACCATTTATATTTCAAAGTATTTCTTTCTTAGCCAATTTTATTCAAAAAGCATTTTATATTTGTAACCTTTATTTCTGTTTTCCACTTTAATGCTGTCTCTTTGTTTTCTTATAAAATTTGAACACTCTCTTTTTCAAACAGCTATATTTTAAATGAAAACATATGAAATTATATCAGAAACAGACACACACACTACATATCTTGAAGAGCTGACAATCATAAACTTCTGAAAATATACTCAATGATTTGATGTAAGCATGCTGTTCTTACTGGCTTTGTATTGACCATGAAAAGAGAACACACTGTATTTTGTTATAACTGTTTTTCACTCTATTGCTTGTTTCCCTTAAAGGTTCATTGTAGGGCACAGGTCAAGTATGGAGCAAGGAGAGTTAAGAGTGAATGTGTATTGTTTGACATGAGCCATCCATGTTGAAGACTTAGACACATAGAATATTGGCAAAGTTTCCTCCTGAGTCAGACTCAGACAGATGGAAAAGTCTTCCCCGGGACATAGTGTGAATGTTGGCAGTGTATGCAAAAACTAGCAACTGCAGCTCCTTTCTCCCAGATTTTACAGTCTTACACAGCTCGACTACAGAAACCGGCCAAGACTGGCTAGTGCTGTCATGCTAAACATGCGGAGAGGTTCCTGCCTTGCATCAGTGATGCTGCTCTAGCAGAGTGCATACAACCATTGGACCTCTGCTTTTCTTCATGTGTGTCTGTCCTTTTTTCTCCCTGCCCCAATAAACGTTCTAGGACCAAGCCACATGAGACAAGGTAGCTCCTGGACCTTTATCTGCTGCTGTTAGGAGAGGAGCAAACAAAAGAGGAACTTCAGAACTGAACCTCCTGTACTTCCAGAAATGAATCCTGAGCTAGGAGTTGTTGCTCTTTCTCAGGGTCCGACTCATTGTCTTACATGGTCTTGTGTTAACAGGGATTCATGGTGCTCATTTCAAACCTTTGTTTTTAGCATTTCTTCAGACTGGTTAGTGATGCTGGTCCCTAGTGCTGGCTGAGAAAGTTCTGGTAACAGAGTGGAGAAGGACTAGGTGAGTTAGGAAAGCACACAAGAGTCAGTCACAGGCTGGGCACTGGATCTCCATCCCCAAGGTCTGGGGATTTAAGAGATACCCTCTGTCCAGGCTGATGTCAGAGTTCGAGGAGATGAAAGAGTCTACCTGGATGTAAAAAGTAATTCTCAAGTATTGAAAGAAATTGCTATCAAGTTACCCTGTGGAATGGTTCCTTCAGCTACTTCATCCTAATGTTGGGCACTTCTGAGGTTGAGAACTAGACTTTAATCTATACATAGGCCATAGAACCTCTGCCAAAGCTACTGCACAATAGCAAATGATGTGGAAGTCCCCTCCAGGTGCTGTGATTGCCGTTAATGAATAAAGAAACTTCCTTGGCCTGTTGTAGGGCAGAACTTAGGTAGGTGGGGAGGATTGGACTGAACACTGGGAGAAAGAATGGTGGAGTCAAAGAGATATCATGAAGCCGCCAGAGATAGACACTGGGAACTTTAGCTGGTAAGCCACTGCCATGTGGTGATACACAGATTAATGGAGATGGGTTATATTAAGATGTAAGAGTTAGCAAATAAGAAGCTAGAGCTAATGGGCCAAGCAGTGATTTAATTAATATAGTTTCTGTGTAATTATTTTGGTTCTGGGTGGCCGGGATGAACAAGCGGTTCCTTGCAACAAGCAAACATCTCCAAATGAAGATCTGACAGAACATGCCATGCTCCCCACTTGCTGATTTTCTTCTTCCGAGTTTTTCGCCCTAATTGTATGGGAAAATTACTTCTCATACAGGTTTTCAACTGCAAGGGTCTAGGAAATACAGGGTGGTTTTGTTGTTGCTTTATTTGTTTGTTTGTCTTTTATGTTTCAAGTTTCCATAGAACAAAAACGAAATAGAAGCTGCTAGAATCTGTGTTGTGTGGGCCAATCTGCAGTGCTTGCTATAATCTACCAGGCTAAATAACACCTGTTGACAGGATTGTAAACAGTAATTAAACACATGTACAAAAAAAAACTTAAAAATCCATATGGTATAGAAGATGTAAAAAATTAAAGCCTACTAGACAACCTTCTTTCATTATCTCTTCTTGTATTAGTTACCTATGGCTGTGTAACAAATACCCCCACCCCCAAACAGGCATTTACATGGTAAGCATTTATGCTTTCACAGTTTCTGTGGAGGAGAAGTCCGGGCACTGCTTGAGCTGACTGTCTCCGACTCTCTGTCTCCTTCAGACAAGCTGTTCTCTAACTTCAGTCTCCCCTAAACACCCATCTGTGGGAGGATGTTCTCTCTTGTTAACACGATTTGGCTTCTCACAGACTCCCTGGATTCCTTGCCACATGGGCCTCTACAAAAGGCAACATACAATAAAGCAAATAACTTCCTTCTGTGTGAGCAGATGGGTGAGAAGGCAAGAGAAAACATCCAAGTAGGAAGCAGCAGTCCTCCAGAACTGAGTCTTGGAAGGGGTACCCTTCACTTGTAGTGAGGCAGTCAGTGAGTCCAGCTGATGTAGCATGGGATTACATAAGGTGAGAATACCAGGATGCATGGTCATGTCTTAGAGGCTGCAGGTCCCACCTCCTTGCCCTCCATACCCCTATCAATTGAAGTTATCACTGTTGTTACTTATTATTCTTTTCAAAGAGTAAAAAGGAAAGAATTATATTCAAATCAATTTCCTAAGATGTGGAGGCATTCCAACAGTTACTGTCAAAATTTAAATGTCAACCATTCCTAAGTGGCAGAAATGTCATCTTCTTAGCCAACTAGACCAGATGAGCATTGAAACTCACAGCTTGTGTTCAAGTTAAAAAAAATTTAAAAAAGGTAAACAGTAGGGCAATGGTAACACAGTGGCGGGCCCAAATGTGTGTTTACATTTCCACAAGTGAAAAAAAAATTATACCATAGAACACATGGGCAATTTCTCAGAAGGAGTTTCTGAACAAAATTGCTCAGAGAAACAAGAGCTGAGAGAGAATCGTGGTTGCTGCTTCATGATAGCAGTGGGATGTCAGCCTGATTTGTAGTTGCCAATGATTGGTTTCTGCACGCCAGGACACAGTACCTTGCCGCATTAGTAATCATAACCAGACCCAACATGACAACGACATTGATTTCACTTCCTGGATGAAGACACCACAGCTCTCAGGGGAGAGTGACCTGTCCGTATTTCAAGACACAGGCTTTGGTTTCAGTACCACCCGTCTTTTCCTTTCATCTTCCAATGTCAGATGCCCTTCAAAGTTCCTCTCGGCCTTGACTGATTCCAAACTATGGTGCAACTTGAGGAGGAAGAGTGGAGGCAGAGGAGCTAGCTAGTCCCCTCCACTGGCTCATTTAGTGGGATGGTTTGCAGAAGTTGTCTATGACATTCTTCCTTGTGAGGTACTCTGAAAACAAGGATGTGTGCTCCTCACCTGTTTGCTTTCCGTCTTGCCAGGTAGCCCACCATAGGATCATTTTATTTTATAAAAGCCAGAAAATGTGTAGCAACCATTCTTCATCTGCATAAACAGCAGTTGGACTTAAGATACTAGCTTTTGTTCTATTCACATTTAAGTTAAGGAAACAACTAGATATAGAAGACTCAGCTTCTTGTGAAAGAAAATGCTACAATAAATATTTGTAGACAAAATTCAAATATAGCCAGTAAATCATGCAATTTAGTTACAAAAACTGCTAGGAATTAGAAGCTACTGGTGGCTACCTTCATTTAGAAATGTGAGCTATCATTATTGGAAAAAGGTTTTTAAGTATTTTAACCCACTCCCTCCCTCAACTGCAACCTGCCTGTATTAGTTACATTTTCTTTGCTGTCTTAAAACACCATGCCCAAGGCAACTCATAGAGTAAAGAATTCAGTTTGCCTTCTGGTTCCAGAGGGTTGGAGTCCCTAAAGTCTGAGAAAGTTCTCAAGACAAGAGAAGAAATCAGTCAAAAAAAATTTTTTTAACCAAAATACCATGGCAATGGTTTTTCTGTTGGTAATAAATGTTCTCCTCTGAAACTTCTTGATATGGATCTTCACATTTCAATTTTCTCTCACATCTAACATTTTCTATGCTCCTGACCCATTAAGCTCTGCCTGAAGCATTTAACCACTTTCCTAGACCAAAGAGCCAAATTTATGTGTATTCATTTAAAAATACAACAAGGTCAGGGTTTTATTTTTTTTAAAGCAACACCCACTTGAGGTACCAATGATATAAAAGTGGCACCAACTTTTATATTAGTCACATATCTGTTATTATGATAAAACATCGTGTCCATGGCAACTCATAAAATAAAACATTTATTTTGGCTTACAGTTCCTGAGAGTCAGAGTCAATAACGACAGGGACAGCATGACAACAAGCGACAGGCATGACAACAGGCACAGGCAGCCAAGAGCTGACATCGTCACCAGCAATGAGAAGCAAAGAGAACAAAGTGGAAGGAGGCAAGACTTTCCATACCAAGGCCTGCCCATAGCGGTACACTTCCTTCTGCATGGCTTCACACAAGGAGCAGCACTGACGTTCCCCATTCAGACCTCCACACTGCCCCACTTCCAGCATGCCCCCTTCAGGTAGGGACCCCAGACTTCCATCACTAACCTCATTTGTTCTCACTGAGCATCCTCGTCACCCCGTCTCTAGCCAGGGAACCTAGGTTCCTACCACCAGCTCTACGCTTCATCAAGACCCCAGGGCCACCACCCTTCAGACAGGTACTGTACCCCAGGATCTGAAGTTATAGGGCTCATTAGTTGTCTGACGTGGGTTCTGAGAATCAAACTCTAGTCCTCTAAGAGAGCAGCAAGCACTTTGAACTTCTGGGACATCTATCTAGCCTCAACAGTTTCTTTTCTAATTTGTGTGAATTTTTTAAAAAAATGTTTTTCTTTTGCTTAATTGGTCTTGCTAAGACTACCATTATTATATTAAATAAAAGTGTATCTTTGTCATATTCTCGATCTTTGAAACACTTTCAAGTTCCCCCTCTTGCATGTGATATTGGCTGTAGCTTATTCATGTTCAGCCCTTGATATTTTGGAGTATTATATCTGCATTGAATTTGTTGGAAATTTTTATCACAAAGACAAGTTGTATCTTGTAGAATTCCTGTTCTGTACAGAGATTCCCTTCTCATTGCTCTAAAATGCTCAGTCATGTTTACTGATTTGCATATACTGACCCATCTATCCCATTTATATGTATATATATAATTTATATGTGTATATATATTTATATATTTATATGTATTCATTTATATGTATATATATTCATGTCATGATAATGGGGGATTAATAAAAATGTTGACAGATCTCATTCCATTTGTGTTTCTTGAGTACTAAGATTTAGAGAAAATGAATTAGAATTACCCTTTTAACATTTTTTTATAATTCAACAATAAACTATCAAGCATGGTCATTTTGAGATGGAAGTTTTTGTTACTGCTTCAGTGTAGTTACTCATAACTGGTCTATTTTCCAGCCCTTTTTCATTAAATTTTGGTACATTGTATATTTTGGGGAATTTATTTCATCTAGGTCAGGGTCACCAGTCTGGTTTTCACACATCATTGTTCATAGTCCTTTATGTTTCTATGGTGTCAATCTGAATGCCTCTACTTTCCTCTGGAATTTTATTTCTTCATATATTATTTCATTTTTTCTTTGTGAGGCTAACTAAAGGCTTATCATTTTTGTTTAGCCTTTCAAAAACTCAGTGTTTGATTTAAGTAGTCATTTGTGTTACTTTAGTGTGATATTATTTAAGCTTTAGATTTTTTTCCATTTTTGTAATTTTCAGTTTAGTTTTTTTAAGTTTTCAGTTATATATTTAGAGTGTTTATTTTAAATGTCTACTTTTATGTGTGTATTTAATGCTATAAATATCCGTCTCTCTGATCTTTTTAGTTGTTGTATGCCACTGATTTTGACACATTGTGCTATAATTCTCAATTGTTTCTAGGACATTTTAAAATTCCTTTTTAATTAGATTCAGTTATTTTGGAGTAGGGCCATTATATCTTCTGTCTGCTTCACACTGTTTTAGTTGATTTCTGGCTTTTTCCTAATGAGGCTTTATTATACTACTTATTTTTTAGATTTATTTCTTTTATTTTTGAGATTATATGACTTAATTTTCTAAAAAAATTATTGATACTTGGCTTGTGAGAGAATGTTGGAAAGTGTTTATGTTGATTAAAAATTTGTATTTTGATTCTTTGAATAAAATATTTGAAGATTTGTCAGATCCATTTGTTCTGTTATATGGTACAAATCAAATATTTGCATGGATATTCTGTTCCTTGAGAAAGTGGAATGTCAAAGTCACCAACCTTCATTATGTTATCCATATTTCCCTTAAAATCTAATAATATTTGCTTTATGAATTTGCGTAGTTTCAAAGAAAGGTGAGTTGCATATATATATGTACATATATATACATATATATATACAATTCTTATATGTTCTTGCTGAATTGTTCCTTTTATCAGCAATGTAATGGCCTTGTTTCTGAAATTTTTTATGAGTGTTGGTTTTATGTGATCTAAATATTGATGCTATTGCTCATTTTGGGCCTCCTTTCATGGCACATATTTTCCCAAATATTCATATTCAGTCTGTATCTTTTGTGTCTATACATGTACATTTGTCTGTGAGGTGTCTGTACTCAATGAGTGCACATGTATGTATAGGATATGCACACACGCATATCCATGCAGAGACTGTACATGTTCTTCATAAGCCTTCTTACCTTGGTTTTTGAAGCAGGCTCTCATTGTCCTTGGATGCATTGATTAGGCAAGGCTGGTTTGGCAGAATGCTCTGAATATGTTTATCTCCACTGCCTATTTCTTTCCAGACCAAGAATTAGATATGTACAGCACCATTTCCATCTTTTTACATAAGTTCTGGGGATAAAATTTATGTTCTCATGCTTCTCTGATAAGCATTTTACTGACTAAATGATCACCTAAGTCCCTGTGTCTTTATCGGTGAAATGAGTTTCCTATAAGTAAAATATATGTGAACTTCATATTTTGTCTACCCAGTTAATTCTGTCATTTTTTCTTCATTCATTTGTTTGCTTTTTGACTAATAAATAAAATGGCCGAGAAACAATTCAGAGTCTTGTTTTTTAAAATAATTTACATTTTGTATAG
The DNA here is from genome assembly GCF_982192425.1 of Myodes glareolus. NCBI lineage: Eukaryota > Metazoa > Chordata > Mammalia > Rodentia > Cricetidae > Myodes > Myodes glareolus. The sequence continues at coordinate 37,047,167 of NC_142039.1, forward strand.
AAAACTCACACCATCAGAAGCACAAACTAAGGCAATGAATTCAAGACATCAACGCGACAGTCTCCTCAATGAACAAAACAGTGAAGTGGAAATGAAAGTCTAAAATAGGAAACAGCAGGGTAACTTATACATTGAAAAATAATCAAACAGAAATACCAGAAATGGTCAATTAAAACCTACATCAGAAAACTCTAGAAGACAAGCAGAATATGCCTAAGACAATACAGAAGAATAAATTTCAGGTATGGGTGGGAGGCAAAGAGGAGACAATTATGTACTCAGGCATATATAAGGAAAAAATAATGAACATGCATAGTATTTTCAAGGTGTCCTTGTTGGCTTCTGTTATCAACTTGACAGAGCCCAGAGTTATCTGAAGGGATCTCAAATTTGAGATGGATCTAAGCTGTATAGAAAGCTATCTCAGCAGGGAGATAGTGAGAACGCCAGTAAGCAATGTTCCTCCATGGGGTTTTGCTCAGGTTCTGGCCTTGAATTTCTTCTTCAATTTCCTTCAGATATGGACTTTTACTCAGAAGTATAAGCCAAATAAATACTTTACTCCTCATGATGTTTGGGACATGGTATTTATTAGAGCAACAGAAAAGAAAAATAGAACACAAAAAGTCTAGGGTGTATTCAAGAGGTCAAACCTTAGAATTCACTCATTAGAATAAGCTAGGATAAAGTTGAAAGGAATAGACAGATTATTTATTTAAATAATACTAGAAAACATCTAAAACCTAGAGAAAGAAGCATGCATACAAGCACAGGAGGGATTTAGAATTTCAAACAGACATGGCTGGAGAAGAACCTTTCAATGACACTTCATAGACAAGTTATCAAACATACAAAGCAAAGAAACACACACACAAAAAACCCCACAGACACACACACTAAGTGTTATGAGAAAAAGGCCAACTCACAAAGGCATGAATAGATGAATAACCTCATATCATTCACAAACAAGACTGAAAGCCAGCAAAGCATGAGACAGTACATTTCAAGCTCTGAAAGTACGCAACCGTCAACCAAGAATACTATACCCAGCAATGTTACCTTTCAAAATCGATTGAGATATAAGGATATCGCAAGAGGGACACAAAGCAATTCATGACAACCTCGTCGAAACTGCAGAAAAAAATTAAGGCAATATTGTGTCACAAATCTTGTCAATAGATGCTGAAAAGGCATTTGACAAAGTTCCACGTGCCTTCATGTCACTGCTCGAGATGTGATGTGGTGGGACATGGGGGAATGGAGCCGATAAGTGAAGTGGACTGAAGTCTCATGCAATAGCCAGCTTGATTCAGAGCCTCAGACAAGTTATACTCTGAGGGTTAAGAAAAGTTACACGAGTTAAGTTCTCATGAGTTCAAGCTGTATACAATCACAAGGACAAGAGGCACATGGAAAAATCATGTTTTTCGTAGAAGCATACAAAGGGTCGTTTAAACTTTTAATTTAATAACAGCAGCAAGCAATAATGAGTTGCCTGAAGTAAAATAATTCCTATCTGCCACACCTGGGAAGAACTCAAAACATTCCAAGTACAATTCCACATTTTGACAAACCTGAGTTCACAAGACTAGTCTTTTCTTAGAGTGTGCTCACAAGCACTCAGAAGTCTCCTCACATAACTCTGTTCCTGGACTATGTTCTGACACCTATGCTTTCTCGAGGCTGAAAGTCCTTGAGACATTTTTAGTATATGGGACACGTTTCAAAATAATAAAGACCACATACAACAAACCTATAGTAAATGCTATGATAAAGGAGGGACAGATAATCTTCCCAAAATTAGGAATAAGGTTAAGGTGCCTCCTTTCACCTTATATTCAATATAGTACTCAAAGTCTTAGAAAAAAAGGACAACTGAAAGACATAAAAGGTATAAGAATGTGAGTCAAACTTCTTAGTTGTAGATGACATAATTTTATAGTTAAAAAACCATGTAGACTCCACCAGAATACTCTAATAAGCACTTAAAATAATGTTACATAATATGAAAGCAATATACAAAATAAGTAGCTTTCAAATATGCCAACAATAAACTCACAGAGGAAGAAGTTAAGAACAACATCCTATCCATAACACACCTCGAATAATGATATCGATAGGAATAAACCAAAGAAGAAAGTGAGAGACCGCCACAATAAAATTTTAAGAACATGAGAAGGGAAATCAAAGAAAAACACTGGACTCCAGGAAGATATTCTACTAGCAGAATTAATATGAAAAGTGCTCCATTATCAAAAGGAGTTTACAGATTCAGTGCAGCTGCCAGCAAAGCTAAAATGTTACTCTTTACAGAACTAAAAAAAACCCTCGAAAATTCATATGGAAGCAGAAAAGACCATAAATAGCCAACGAAATCCTAAGGAGAAAAACACAGCTGGAGCTACCACAGTGTCTGACCTCAAAAGCCACTTGTCACTAGTATCGTGACAAAGACAGCCTGACACTAACACAAAAACAGACAGGTACGCCAATGGAGCAAAGCAAAAGATCCAAAAGAAAGCCATGGCTATAGCTACCTGATTTTCAACAAAGCTGTCAGAAACATGAAACAGAAGAAAGCCTATTCAACTAACTGTACTGGCTAAACTGTACAATTTGAAGAAGACTGAAGCTAAACCGTATCTTTCACTCCTTTTTAAAAAAATTATTTATTTATTATGTATACAGTGTTCTGTCTTCATGTATCCCTAAGGGTCAGAAGAGGGCACCAGCCCTCACTACTGGTGGTTGTGATTCATCATGTGGTTGCTGGCAATTGAACCCAGGACCTCTTGTTCTTAACCATATCGTTCACTTTTATGAAAACAATCCAAAGTGGATTAAAGATCTTAATTTAAAACTTGAAATAGGGACTTCAGAGATGTGTCAGCAGTTAATAGTGCTTATTGTTTTTGGGGAGTTCTGATGCCCAGATTCATGTTAGGCAGCACACAATCACTTAGAACTCCAGCTCTGGGGGATAGACACCCTCTTCTTTTGGCTTCCTCTAATAAACACCTGAATACATGTGGCACAGAAACACACAAATGTGCATAATTAAACTACCAATTAACAAATGAGCAAATGGAATTAATAGACATTTCTCAAAATAAGGAGTACAAATAGCCAATATATATTTTAACAAGTTTTCAACATCCCTGCTTGTTGGGGAAATGTAAAATAAAAGTACTTTGGGATACCACCTCATCTCAGTCAAAATGGCTATCACTGAGAAATCTAAAAATAAATGTGAGTTCTAGTGCCAACTATTACGAATATTGTGGAAATCATTATGGAGGTCTCTAAAATAATTAAAAATAAGTGTTACCACATAACCCAGCTCTACAACTCCTGGGCATTTGCCCAAAGGACTCTATTTCCTTCTATAGAGATACCTGTGCATCCATCCTCACTGCTGCTGTGTTACGATTTCAAGGATTTGGAAACAGTTTATATATCCATCAATAGATAAATGGATAATAAAAATGTACATAGCCATACATTTTATTTAATGACTTAAATTTTATTAAGTCATAAAGGAAAAGTGAAATTAGCAATAAAATGGATAGCTCTAGATAGGAAAATATCAAGCAAGGTGTCCCAAACTTAGAAAACAAAAACCATGTTTTCTTATGTTTCCCCTCGTAAGTGTATCTTAGTTTGTAATGTATGCACATATCTGTATAATACAATATAATGGAGCCAATGACTAAGCACCTATAAGAGAGGCCACGAGAGAATAAAAAGGGAGGAGTTAAGGCAGCGGAGACCCCTTTGATATGAAAACAAAAAGAAGTGGAAACAATGACTGGGGAAGAATCTTCTAAAACAAACTTTGCTCAATAACGCATGGTAATTATTATCTAGTATAATGACAGAAACAAAAATAAAAGGGCAAAGCAACAAAATAAAGATGACCGAGAAAAAGAAAACAACTTCATTCCTAAAAGTTATAAAAATAAAGCATCTTGGAATAAATTTAAGGAAGCAATTGGGTGGACTTTACAATTGGTGCTATAAAATATTGTTAAAGAAAGAGAGAGAGTCTGGAATGATAGATACCCTGTGCTTATGAATTGAAAGAATTATTATTGATAATATGATCATGCTACTCAAAGTGACATATAGACTCAATATCAGTTCCCATCACAAGTCACTGGCAAACGGCTGTTTTTGAAAAAACAGAAAAATTCCCCAAATCCCTATGGATCAATATTTTCCAATCTGTCTCTCACCTATTTCTGGCTGTCTGACTTGGCTTGGCACTCAGTAGTCACTCCTCTGAACCACACTGGATCATGTGCACAGTCATCTCCCTGTTCTCACATATGCTTGACGCTGCTCACACTTTATTTTACCACTCAATTCACCAGTGATATTGAACTCAGTGTGTGCTTCCAACTTCCTTCCCCTATTACGGTTGATGAATATTCCTTAGACCTATTGTATTCAGTAGAGTTCACTTGAACAAAGCAGTATCAAAACAAATTAACAAGTAAAGCTATTCTTAAGACCAGCTTCCCCCAACTCCATGCATCACTATATTTAAACAACATTTATACATAAGAAGAAGTGAGACATAGATAACAATTTAATTGACTGCTACTTAGCCAACTGCTGCTTAGTTACTGACTACAACTTAGTCACTTGTAACCTGTTAATTGGGTATACAGTTCAGTCATTGGAATTAAACTGTATATAGGTTTCGTCCACTGGGCTCAGTGCAGGAGTCTAATCCAAATAAGTGGTCTCTCACAACGGTCTTAATGTTTGCACCTTCTGATCAGAGTGTTACCTGCATGTGTCTAGTAAATACTTGAGGGATCAGCGCCACCTGTAGTTGCTATAATCCTTAGTTTTTGGTCCTAGCATGCTAGCCATGAGTTAGCGTTCTCGTGTTCTTGAACTTGGAGAAGAACTATTTAACCTTCAGCAGATGGCTGCACACTGAGGACACTGCCTTATGACTACTGGAAGGATGATACCAAGTGTTCGGAGCAAACTCCTCAGCCAGGTTCCCCATAATCAAACCAAATAGGAGTGAAGAATGAGGATGGGCCCCACGAGAGTCTGTCACCGTCAGTCAAATAGCTGGTTTATTAGGTCTTTGCAGCCGAGTCTACAAAAACAATGTACTTGTCCTTATGCAAAAGAAAAGTGTGAGCAAGCCCCTAGACATCTTTTCTATCCCCTCAAAGGCATTCCAAAAGAAGCAAATGAAACCAGGAGTGAGGACAAGTGGCTAAAAGATTTTAGGAATTCACTTTCACCAAGGAGGTGAACAGTTCGAACACACTAGTGTGCTAAGATTGCTACTTAGCACACTGTGAACCAGTGATGCTTCCAGTTATATAGTCCAGCTCAGCAGAAAGGACCTAACACCTCCAAACATCACTTTTTTAACTTTAAAACTTAATCGAAAATTTCTTTTTCTTTATGAGATTACACTATAATTACATAATTACTTTTCCTAGCTCTATTTAAAATTCATACACACACACAACAACAACAACAACAACAACAACAATTAATGTTGTTATGTGTGTGTGGTTAAACACATAAATTCAACCTGCTGTGCCTGTATAATCTTACTTATATGCATATGTTCTAAGGGCAGACCCATAAGCAATGGATAACTAGTAGATGTGCTTTTCTCTGGGGAAGAAGGCAGTTGAGCCTGTGTTTTTGAGACTATCACTGCTTGCTTGCTTTCTGCTCCAGGGCACATGACTGAGCTTTGCTTCAGGTTCTGGTGACTATTCCACAACAGTTAAAGGAAAAAAATCCTTATGTTAAATCCAGTCAGCATATTTATGAGAACAAAGAAAGCTGATTTGAGAATAGGGCTCTATAGACTGCTCAGAAAAATTCATACAAAAGAAAGGCACGGAAAGGCCACTCAACTGGCCACAGCTTAGTCAGCCAATAGTCAATGGGTTACAGCCAAGTTCACTAATTGGCTTCAGGTCCTCCCTCCTCTTGAAACCAAAGCTCAGATATTGTGACTGAACTCCACATTGGATTGCTCACTGGTCCCAGTCCAGGAACCGAGTTGAAATTGTGAACTCTTCCAATTCTTAGCACACACCATGCATTTGGCATTTCTTCTACCTCTCTGCTGCCCTTTTATAATTTCTTTATGGATTTGGCTCTCACTAAGCAATTACACTTGAAGCTTCTCAAAGCTTGGATCTTTTTAGGCAACTGCATCCAAGATGGCTATTTTTAACTGCCAGCTAGAAGCTATATATGGCTACAGTTACAGAATTGACTCAGACATTTCCTTTGACCCCCAGATGCACATATCCACACACCTCTTTGTCCCAGAGGCATGCCAGATAACTCATGCCCCAGACCAATGCACAACACCTCTCTACAAAGCTTCTGCCTTCTGTGCCTAGATGCTTCATCCATCTTACTGACCTTTTCCCCCTCCACCACGGGGTTTTTCATGTTCTGACTCAGTTTCGGGGGGGGGGGGGTGTTCTTTCATTACTTTCCTTAGATAAACTCCAGACATTTTTACACACGAAGTGCTGTTCTCTGAGAGACCACCCATGGCCTACAAACCTATGTCAGTGTTCTATGTTACATTAGCTTACACTGAAGCAGCCACCTAAATATGGATGTTGCATTTATTAACTAGTGCAACTATTTTAAAAACCTTGGGGCTTCTATTGTCCAGTCTGTCTTAGATGATGTTTTCCCCACAAAACCTCATCTGTTGCTGATCTCATGGTTCTCCTGCGCTCAGACAGAACAGGCTATCACTTATACTTGTTAACGCATGAAACAGTCATAAACGAATTTAAGGTTAGCATGTAGTGAAATACTGCCTACTCTCTCTGCAAAATTTAAGTATTTCTAGTCCTCCTAGAAATACTCCATTGATGCTGATGTCCCTTATATAAATTGATGCAGTATTTTGCAGAACACCTGTGCACCCCACCCCCTCTCACCTGTGATTTACTTATTTAGTTATTTGTCTGTTTATCTATGTCAACTTCTTATTATTTAATGGGAGAACCCATTCCACGGAGGGGCAATGCCACCCCTGGGCTTGTGGTCCTGAGTTATTTAACGAAGGCTGGATGAGCAAGTCATGGGGATCAAGTCAGGAAACAATGTTCTTCTGTGGACTTTACATCTAGGTGCCTGACTTGGATTCCTGGACTGAATTCTTCTGGTGATGGACTGAAACCTGTAAGCTAAATAAACCCTTTCTTCTCCAAATCACTTTTGGCCGTGGTGTTTTATGACAGTGACAGAAAGTGAGGTAGAACCTTCCTTTATACTTCAAGCCATCTCTACCTTACTTATAACACAGTAATCAATGTTAAGAGTTGTTAGAGAGCATGATTCAGAGCATAAAGTATGCATATGTTTAGTACAGTTCCATTCTGTGAGTATTTTCAACATTTGCTTGTTTGAATCTGTAGATTCTTTGGATAGAGAGGGCAGACTGTAGGGCTAACTGTATTTTAGATGTCTTTCTAATTGGGAGTGCAAATTTGTTTATCTTGATATGTGGTTAATGCAATGTGAGTCTTCAATTTCAGTGGCTTATAATATAGACAGCCCCACCTGGGATCATCATAGCAGTTGAAAACAGGCACTGTGGGACAAATACGAGGAGATCACATTAGGAAGATTAAAAAAATCCTTAACAGGAGCTCTAGAGACTATCATTGCCTTCCATCCTTGTCGATGTCCAGAGAGCAGAAAGCTGAGGCTGTATTGTGATAAGTGAATGAGTGCAGGATATGAAGGCAAGGAGGTTATTTGTAAAGATGTCAGTCTGTGTGAACTTGAGACTGCAGTGTTCCTGCCAGATAACTTTCCCATGCTGCAGTGCTGGCTCTTCTAATGAGAAAGGTCTCCTGGGGTCCAGTAGAATGTTCTGAGTTTCAAAAATTAAACTGATCTTTTTTTTTTCCCAAAAAATTCCTAGAAAATTCAGAAAGACTACAAAATAAGGACCTTTGCAATGGAAACCAGGGTTAAGAGACTGACAAAGCGAAAATTCCACCCTGAAAAGAAAGATTAGCCAACCTGAATGACAAGCAGGCCTGCGGTAAGTATTTCTGCAGCGCAGCACTAAGACCCAAGTTCTAACCTAAGGGCTGAACATCTACAAAGTCTTCTTGTTTTTAAAAACGAGGAAAGGAACAAAAAGGAGCTAAATAGCAGCTCTGAGATCATCCAACATGTTGTGTACCTTGGACAGTTCCAACAGAGCCTTCAAATATGGAAAAAATTCTGCATTCCACAAGACAAAGCGGGAACCTGACAATACTGACAAAATTAAGGAAGGGTCGTTGACTTAAAACTGGTGGACCTCCCGCTCAATGCTTACAAATCTGCCTTCTCTTAAGGTTTGCTTGCATCTTGTGTGCTTGTTTTCTCCATTGATCCATCCATCCATTCGTTATGTCTTACCATTTTGCAGAATCTTTCTAATAGATATCTGCCTGTTAAATGCATAAAGAAAATATTCAAAAATTAGATTGGTTAGAAGGATTGTTGTGGAACTGAAAAATTTTAGTAACAACACATCAGCGTAAGTAGAATGTGGAAGCATGGGTAATTGTGACCACAGGTTCCGAGATTCTACACACATGAATCTTTACTATTTTCTTTGAAAGCAAGGACCATTTGGGTCCTCATCTAGGTATGTATCAGTGCACATGGTATTAGAGAAGACTCATCTTCTCTTTGCAGAGAAAGTGAACAAAGAAAAAGCAGGGCTCTTTGCTTCACTTGAATAACTTTCCAAGTAGTCGAAAGGCTAAAATTGAATCAGCATAAGAAGGGACAAAGTTATGACTAGTAATGAAAGAAGAGTTACACTAAGAAGATGAATTAATGCTTGAAAGATTGGAGACAACTGTACAGTGGCAGGGCTCCTGTGACCTCTCAGTTATTAGGGTTTTAAAGATGCAAAGTCTCCACATGAGAACACCAGAGAGCCTCAGGAGAGGATACAGGCGATTCCTCCAGAACTCTGCAGCCAAAGCCACCACGCTTGCAAGCTTCTCTAGGCATCCTTGGAAGGAGTTTACAAGCATAGCTGGTTTCCTCCCCTAGGAACCATCTATGAAAGAAACTGTAGGTCTTACAGTCTACAGTAGAGGGTGCTGTGGTGGTCTTCATGGCAAGGAGCCAAAAAACAAACAAACAAACAAAAAGCAAACAAACAAAACAAAACAACAACAACAACAAAAAACCCGATAGTGAGTTTGGGGAATTAAGAGCAGGTGCAATATGCCCGAAGAAATGATGAAATATACAAATAGGTATCTTTCTTTGAAATAGGTAAAAAGGTAGATGTCTTTGAAGAAAAGACATTAGGCCCAAGACTCAATAAAAGCATGACTATGGATAGGGTGTGACAGATGAGAAAGGTTCTCCAAGATTTCTCCTGTCAAAGAGGAGCTGAGTTCCACCAGACCTGCCTGAACCACTCCACATCACCACAAAAAAAAAGAAGTATGAACAACAGGAGGCTGAATGAGAAAATCAACACCATGCAAACATAAATTTCCCTATTAGTTTAAACATCAACGATAATTCAAATTAGAAGCCTGGCACATGTTTAAATTGGAGTCAATAAGCTTAAGTGTATACCAAAGAATAAGTGCTCAAGAATGAATTGTGAAAACAAGGACCCTGAAGATATTAAAATAAGTTAAGTGTCTGTAATAAGAGAGACACCATGTTCTCATAAGAACTGGGAAAAGAAAGTGAGACCCCGTGACATAGGATGACCAACAGATTCTCTGTCTGGGCGAATTTGACATGTGGAAAATATATTTGAACTAATCAGTGTTCTGTCATTAGGGTCCTGGGAAAATATGGTTCTGCACTGGGAGGAAATGAGCATGACTTCTGCCCTTTATATTCAAAGATGCTTCAGATATGCTAACTATTTAAATAAGAGAAAAGAATATAAAATCTAAAAATAAAATGTGGTATACCACATTGTATATTACAGGTCAGTGAGGCAAGAACTAGGGGAACCATTATAGACTTTAACCAAAATGAATTTTATGAATATTAAGATATTTAAGAGGTATAATAAAACAAATAGATATGTGCAAAACATGGAGTGACAAACAACTGTGATGGGTATAATAGTCAATGAGTGTCCGAGTACAGAGAACTATGTAACTATGATCAAAGAAGGAGCCTCATTAGAAAAATGGACAGAGTTGTAAACAGGCCCTGAAATGAGTGCAAAACCAAAAGATCTTGGGAAGAAAATCCTCAGGTTTTCAGCAGCCAGGGAAAAACAGACCAAAGCATCAATGAGTCATCCTTGTGTTCCATTGCTTTACACATATGTCTTTATTCAAGAACTCCAAGTAAGGTTTGAAAAGTATTCCTTTGATTTCAGAATAAAATAAAAGTGCAGCCAAATCAAGAGCTCTTCTTGGTAGTCTTTTGGGGTGTAGTGATATAAATATTCTGAAACTATTTTGTGGTTATTGTGGAACTGAGAAAATGAGCAAAGTTAGTGAGGTTATTTCACTCAGGGATAACAGCTGGAAGGGTATTTAAATATTGAATAGGAAGGTCAGCAAGAAAATTATGTGGATTAGACCTAGAAATCTCAATACAAATTTATTATTGAACACACTGACACATGTATTCCATCGATTTGACGATCTCTAGGCAATAGCCTAGATTCAATAAAAATAAACAGACTTAGAGCCCAGTGCTTAGATAAAAATACTATTCTACATCAGACGAAATCAGGGACCTGTGAAGAATTCCGGGGTATGGGTAGGGAAAATGTAAGATGAGACTGGAGTACCTTGTTTTTCTAGAAAAAAAGGAAAAAACTAAAAAAAGTGAGGATATGCATTTTTAAAATTTAAAAGTCATTTTCTCTGTCAGATCTGGAATAATTTGAACATCAAAGTAAACAAAAATAATAGATTAAAAAATAAAAATCCAAACCTGCGTGTGGATAATAAAGAGATACTATGTTAAATAAATGAGAAGGGAAAGCATTTTGTGGAGTAGGGCGCTGCCTGTCAACCTCACAGCATTAAAGAGCTTAAAAAATCACCCTAATGGTGAAAAGCAGGTATTGTTAGTACATTTTTCTTGCTTGATTTGAGTAGGGAAGAATAAGACAAGAAACAGGGTATTTTTATATTCTCAGAATTTTTCTAAAGATTTCCTCTAAGTGGGTAATCATACATAGTAGAGAAACTTTGGGAGTTTACTCTCTAATAACTCACACAGGACAGGGACAAATACATGATCCATGTTCAAATGTGAAATGCCTGGACGTTCAGAGTTCACCCAAATGGACACACCTTTGGACACGCCTCCATGTGGGTAGAAAGCATCAGAACATGGCATGGGAAAGAGACCCCAGATAATATTTAGGTGAGAACTGTAAAGCACAGGCCTCCTACTTCCTGTGAGCACTACACCTTAGCTACACAGAGAAGGGGGAGACCCCATGAGATGACTGCACTCGCCAGCCGCAGCTGCCCCTAGTCAGCACCTTCAGCGGGGTCTGCAGCACATCGTTACCTGGCAGGATGTCAGAGCAACCACTGCTACGTGACAAAGCGCCAGCATTTCAACTTTGTGGACCACAATTCTCCAGAACCTTTTTACTGGCATTTAAAAAAAAAAAACGATTCTCACTATTCTGCCTTTCCTTTTGGGAAATTTTGTCTTGAATCTGTTCTGGATGTAGAACTCAGACATCTGGGCCATCTATTCCTGTCGGAGATTTTTCAGGTAGTCTTGAATCTGTTCTGGATGTAGAACTCAGACATCTGGGCCATCTATTCCTGTCAGAGATTTTTCAGGTGGCCTCCCTTGATCAAAGGTGATTTTTTCTTAACTCTGAATAAATCCAGAGGCTTAAATTTATATCTTATGTGTGTAAGGATGCTATCTGCAAATGATTTTGCCTGCCCAAGTACCATGAGTAAAGACTTAATCATTCCTATTTAGGAAACATGATTTTGTCTAAGATAGTCCTCTGAAGGCCTTGGAAGTTTGAACTTAAAGGCTGGGTGAAGACATCAACAGGATGAATTCCTCTCTTCCCCACCCAATTCCACTGACTGCCATGGTGCTAACACTAAGCCACAACAGGTCCTGGGTCTTCATGAGAAGGGAGGGAAAGAAGTGAACAATTGGGAGAAGCTGGTACATAATATGGCCTCTGAAGCAGGAAGGGGCGTTCCAGAAGAAAAGAAAGCTTGTCTACCTGATAGTAGTGATTAGATCTGGATCAGTAGAGACAAGACCTCTTCATTTTTGCCTGAAGTGAGAGCTCAGAATGAGGGACACTGTGTTGAGGGATCCCACGATGGAAGGCAAGGCCTCTGCTATGCTAATGGCCACAGCTCTAAGAGCATCATGGGTGTCTTTGGAAGGGTCCTACTGTTTGAAAAGGGCATAGTTAGCAGAAGTCAGCAGGTTAGGGGGCAGCCATGAAGTCAAAGGTGGGTACAATACATAATATTGACTATATTCTTCCAAAAATACAGATATGGGTAAATTTAATCAAAAATAGTTTTCCAAATCAAAGTCTTTGACAACATAGATAGAGTTTGATTTACAAAGTTTTGACTTAATGAGTGAATTTTGACTTAAAGATGGTGTGAAACACGCATTCAGTTTGGATTTAGAATTTGGATCTTTTCCCAGATTAATGACACATGGTATGTATCTTTCTGGAGATATGGGTATTGACAGTGAGCTTGTTCCCCTTCAGCCCCTCTGAGGGGGAAAGAACCAACCCTCTACCGTTACTGTGGCACTAAGCTGTGGTGTTTGGTAGGTGAGCTGTAGGAAATGCATTCTGACTAATGATGTACCTTAGATGAGTTTAGTAGGATGTAACTCCAGCCTAAGTGGAGGAGCATCTGTGTATGGAAAAGCAAGTATTTTAAAGATGTTTAAATGGATCACTGTTAACAAGCCGAGACTTGCTCAAGCTGGAAAATGATTCCCTATAAAATAGTCAGCTATCAAAACAAGTAAGAAGGGGCTCTCTGTAGCACAAAAAGGCTGATTCCGACATTGTACATGGGATTTTGATAGCTTTTTGTGGATAGAAAGTAGCAAAAAATACTCATAAGAACTCATCTTCCCTCAGAAAGAGTTGCGGGTAATTAGCATTTTGACCTCATTTTACTCCCTGGCCTCTCATTTGGCTTATAAGATATTAAGTGATGTTCAAGCAATTTGTCTGAGGTAGAGGAGTTTTTTGCATCTGCTTTGCATAAATACATCAAACACAGTATTGAAGTACATTAAAGTTATTAGGCAGTTTAATAGAGTGTTTCCTTTTGTGGCTAATGGCTATCTGTAAAATGCCAAGCTTGGCTCTTGTTTAGAACTTGTTCATAAGTGCTGAATTACCAATATAGTTAAGAAGTGATTTTTGAGACTTAGTAAAATTAGAAAAGGAAAAGTGTAGTGATGCATGCAAAATTTAGCTTGAATATTAAGTGGGACTAAATTATAGGTAGTTGGCCTAATTTGAAGATTAATATGACTCTGTGCTTGATCATTTATATCTGGAATGTGCAGGATAATCAACAAAAATATTTTTGAGGACAACTTAAATTTATGTCATTATCATTTAATATTTGTGACAGAGATTAGATTTTATTTAATCTTTCAAACAAGAAGATAGTATAAGAGATCAGCATAACTTGAATGAGATCAGAACTCCTGTTATGGTTGTCTGGAGGACTAGAAAGAATACCATATTAACTTCTTATGAAAGGACACCAGGAACTCAGTAAACAGAAGTCACTAAACAAGTCACAGTTATATACAGCATTATGACACCCATGTGTGTTGACAAACAGCCAGATATATGTAAAGCACATCTAGATTTTTTCTTCCCTAAGGACCTTGGTTATTGATGAAACATAAAAACAGGATCAGACAAATGTCCGTGCTATTAAAACATATGTGAAATGAGTTGTGGTAACTGTAATTCTAGGCCTATTTCAGAGTTATCAAAACCTATCGTAATCTACATTTAGAGTCATCGACCAATTTTGAAGGAAGAAACATAAATCAAAAATAAAGATTGGTTATGGAATTTGTCTTCTATGGAGTTGAAGTTCTTATGTCTTTTGAAAACTTTGTATAAACATTAAAATTGTTTTATATTCTCAAGTTACAAGATAGTTTGATATTAAGATAATTATGCATGGAGGTTTAGTTGAGAAATTGGAAAGAGTTGTGGTTAGCTTTTCACAAATATAATGGAGTGGGTGGGTTGTCACAGTTTTCCTTGACTGGTAGAGATGGAACATGGTTAGCCAATACGAGGAAAAGAATTAGTTAGGAAACTGTGGGCATGCCCAGTGGTGTCAGAATGAATAGGGTATGAATAAAAGCACAATCTTGCCACTTGAGTAGAGGATGAAAGCACTGAAATCCTATGTGCTTATCGAGTTCTGTGGCTCCGAGAAAGGCACTGCAGGCATCGGTGGGGTGAAGGGGCAGCCTCAAAGCTGTTTCTGGGTACCCCATATGCTCTACAACAAGATGCCCATATTAAAATATGTGGGTCTTAAAATGATGAGAAAAAGACTGCATCATAAAATGCTTGAAGACATGGTAGTTGGCCTACCTGCTCTTCTGTGCTCCAATGGTATTATGGGAAAGTCTACCATGCTGCTCCATTGTACATATTTTGAAATTTACTTTTGGCTTCATTATAATATTTGGTAAAACAGATTCATCTACTCGGCTAACCTCTATGTACCTCTGGTATGCCAGGTTTAAAGTTTTTGTTATTGTTTTGTTTCATTTTACAGAAACTGACCTTTATTTGTTGTGCTCAAGTCCTTTACCTTTTGAGACCAAGTAATATTTTCATACGCAATATCTTATCTGTCAGATTTGTACCTGCAAGCCCATTGCCTGTCAGAGTCCCACAGGACTTATGAACTAGGAAATAGTCCCCACCCAACAGCCTTCAGAGCGATCTCCACTTTTTCTCAGTTGTCTGAACTAGAAAGCTGGTGCCTATAAAACAGAGAACAGCCACAAAGGCTGGAACTTATCTCATTCTTAAAAAGCAACTGGGTAAGAAAATATATCCTGGCGAGCCACAGAGATAGGCTCACACACATCACTCCAGGGTAGGGTTTGTCCTGGGCTAGGGGTGGTGGAGGGGGCTCAGGCCTTGGTGCCTCTCAAACTTAGCAGGACTCATACATGCTGCCCAGCGTAGTGTGCCATGGGCGGGTAGGAAGAAGATAAGAAGGGTCAGGTGCCATTTTGGTGAACAAATGTATGGAGGGAGTGAGAGAGAGAGGGAGGCAGGGAGGTTGGTACCCTGTGGATCTATAGAGGCAGAGGTGGTGAGGAACAGGCTGGTATGAGGCTTGCTCGCTATCTGGGGCCATGGTGACAATTCAGTTCTGGGCTGCTGCCACGGACCATTACTGGGTCTGTGGCCTGCTGCAGCCTTGATCTGTGTTGATTTACATCCATGGTTTCAGTTGCCACTGAAGGCGGTGAGGATGCCTGGAATTTGGGCCACCATATGTGGCCATATTGGTACCCTAGGGCCATGCCAATGCAAGCCAATCCCAAGGTGAGTGGCCTGGACTGCTACCCAGGGCTATGGAGATGTCTGGGCTTGAGCTGCAGCCAAGGACATGTCTGGGTCTATGGCCCTACCTCAGCCTGGGTCTTCATTGATATCCAAGGCACCTGTTGCCCTTGAGGATTGGGTGGGTACCCAGAGTCTAGGCCTCCACCTAGGACTGTGTTGCTGTCTGAGGGCCATCCTGCAGCCAGGGTGATGCCTGAGTGGCCTGCACTGCACCTGGGTCCAGTGGTGGCATCCAGACCCAGGCTGCTGCTGAGTACCATGTCTAGGTCAGTGGTCCTACTGCAGCCGGGGTCTGTGTTAATGCACATGATCCATTGATGGGGAATCTTTGCCAACCAATTATCTTTAACAGGTGGGACCAAGTTAGGGTGTGGATTTCTGGGACCCGGAGAAAAATGGCGCATAGCCCAGGTGCCCTCTCTCTGTGTGGTTCCCTCACAGCACAGCTGAGCTTGGACTTCTCGTTCCTGTTTTGTGAGTTTTCCCCTTATAATAAATAACAGTACAATTGTTTTATTTTTTAGCTTACCTGGTTATTTCCTGAATTGAGCTAACTTCTACAGTTGGCACTGAATCATGGGGCTCGGGTCTCCAGAGGCTCTAGCCAGCCACCAGCAGGTGCTGTTTATTTGGGTATAGAATTCCTGCACAGTGGCCCTGAGTAGCTGCTAGCTGTGTTCTTCATATTTTCTCATTAAACACCTCAGAGCTACTCCAAGTGCTCAGGCACCTTGGCCACCTGTGACTTCATGGCAGACTTCTGAGTCCAGTTTTTCCAGTGCTTGCATATAAAGTTGGGGCAGGGTTCTGCTCTTGTCTTTACAGCAAAATACACATCTTCAAAAATTCAAGAAACCCTGAATGTTTGGATGTTGACAGAAGGAAAAATAACAATCCAATAAGGATCATCAGGAAAAAGTAATATAACTTATGAGGACAGGTGATTAAAACATATACATATATATATATATACACACACACATATATATAGAGAGAGTGAGAGTTGGCTTTGGAGTTGGACAATGGCTCTGTCCTTCTCGAAATCCAAGCGTGTTGTTAAAAGGAACAGTCAGAGTTTCTCTCATGTCAGGCCATATGGTATGGGACAGAAAAAAAACTTGAGGAAAAATTTTACTTTCTCCATGCCTATTTTGTCTATATTGTACTCTTCATTGAATGTATGTCTATATGAATAATGTTTAAGTTTTTCACGATAAACAATAGAGTTTCCTACAGATCCTTTTCCTGCAGTAATCTTTGAAGTTTCCAGGAAGAAGATGAGGCCCCACAGCAACAACTCCACCTGGCTGAAATGACACCATGATGCTGATAGCGCTACTGCAAGGCCAGTTTTGGGCTACCAGCTGCTGAAATGGTACACATTCTCATGACATTCTGGCCAGAACTCCAAATAAGAACTTTGGAAAAGCCCTATCAACTGCTCGGAAATAGTTTGCAACTATACTAGACAATAATATTGAAACTTAACCATCACCTTACTTTTACAGTAGCCCATAAAGAGAACATTACACCCATGACAGCTGAAAGCAGTTCTAGAAGATGATGTCCCCTCTCCCAACAAAGTTTGTCCTCAGGGTTGGGAACACCTTTAGGGGTTGTTGATTATTACTTGTATAAGGTAGAGGGTTGGGGTGGAAACTATGTGGGTTCAAAAAAAAAGAGAGAGAAAAATCGAATGGGATAATAGATAATTTAGTGTGAATTTATTTACATTGCTATAGCTTTTTTGTATATTAATACAAGTTCAAATTATATTTGTTACTTCTGTTTACAATATTTGTACACCTATGCAAAGTTATTCTGTCATATTGTAAACACATGCGTGTTTCTACCTCTGTTTAGGACATTTCGTATATTGATACAACATTTAGGATATATTTTCATATTGCATTTTATATTGTTCTTACCTCTGATCAAGATACTTATACATTGTTTACATTTTGAGGTCATTGTCCTCATTTTCTCCACATTTGTTTATAGACTATTTAATATTCTGACATGAAGTCTTTTTTTTTTTTTGATTTTCTAGACAGAGTTTCTCTGTGGTTTTTGGTGCCTGTCCTGGAACTAGCTCTTGTAGACCAGACTGGCCTCAAACTTACAGAGATCTGCCTCCCTCCCAAGTGCTGGGATTAAAGGCATGTGCCACTGCCACCTGGCCTGACATGGAATCTTAGTCTTTAAGTTATACAGGTATTAAATATTATACGTCAATAGTTGCTCATGTTTGTTATACATATAGTCAGATTGATTAGGTTCTTTAGATACATAGAGCTTATATTCTGTATAAATAGGTAATCTTCAACCACTTCAAGGATCTGTAGAACATGACATTTAAATAATGTAGGATTCTGTTGACATGAGACATGATTCCTCCGGATAGCACCAATCTATTCTGGAGAGAATGTTGAGAACCAAAGACACTCCACTCAGAGTTTACTTGGCTCAATTGGCCTTTGGGCAAGGAATGACCCATGCCTCAACCACTGACAAAGTACATGGTGTCTGGACTGGATAAGCAGGACACAAGGAAAAGGACTTGCCGAGACAGGGTAAGATTCTGAAAAAATTCCTGCCTTTGAAAACGGTCTGTCAGTTACAATAGGCCTTAGCCAAAATTGGTTGCTTCAGCATTGCAAATGAGACTTTGGGTGATTGCTCAGGTAGCCAATTGTCTCTGTCATATACTGCTCGCTTTGGAAGCTGCCTGATTGCACTTCCTGCCTACTCAAGTAATATTATCTCCCTTCTCAGGCCTTCAATAAGGTTGAAGATTAGATAGTCATAGTTATCATCCTCCTATGGTTTAGCCAAACCTATTTCTGATGCAAGACTTAGACTCTTTGGAATAGAATGTCTATTAAAACATTTATCATGTATTCCTTGATTAATATTGTTTATGTTGGTTGTAATTTGGTATTTAATATCTGTTCCTATTGTATATAATTTTGTATTGTGTTTGGATTGCTCTCATTTAGACAAAATGGGGAAGTAGTGGGGAATCTTTGCTAACCAATTATCTTTAAGAGGTAGGACCAAGTTAGGTGTGGATTTCTGGAACCTAGAGAAAAATTATATGCAGCCCAGGTGCCCTCTCTGTGTGTGGTTCCCTCACAGCACAGCTGAGTTTGGATTTCTTGTTCCTTTTTGTGAGTTTTCCCCTTATAATAAATGAAGGTATAATTGTTTTATCTTTTAGCCATCCTAGTTATTTCTCGAATTGAGCTAATTTCTATAATCCATGTCACCACCAAAGGGCACATGGGTATCTGGGATCGGGGCTGCTACCTGTGGCCATATTGGTGATCACCGAATGTGCTGTGGCCAGGGCCATGGTGAGCTGAGTGGACTACACTGCCACCCATAACCAGAGTGTTACATAGGCCCAAGCTGTTGCTGGGGATCACGTCTGGGTCTGTGGCTATACCATAGCCAGAGTTTGTGTCAGTGTCAGTAGCTTCTGTTATGAAGGCTATGCAGATGCCCAGGATATGGGGTGATACTAGAGGCCATGATGTTGTCCAAGGGCCACCTTGTAACTTGGGTGATGCCAATCTGAGATGCCTATTCAATTACTCCTGGTGACATCTGGGCCTGAGAAGCTGCTGAGAACCATGTCTGGGTGTGTGGTCTTACCACAGCTGGGGTCTATCTTGATATCCATGGTTCACGTTCTTATAAAAGGCCGCAAGGATGCCAGGCTTCCAGGTCACTACCTTTGACCATATTGGGGTCCAAGGGGGTATGCAGCTGTTGGGGTCTGGCTAGTGCCCGTGGCCATGGAGTCTTCAAGGCCGATCTGCTCCCGAGGGAAATATCTGGGTCTGTGATCCTACTGCAGCCAGGGTCCGCATTGATGTCTGTGGCTCAGGTTACCACCAAAGGCAGTACAGATGCCTGTGGTCTGGGCTGACTCCTGAGGCCATGTTGGTGCCTGCCATCCATCAGGGCCACGTTGATTGGGTTGGCATGTGCTGCCACCAGGGGCCATGTTGACAGTTGCAAGGTGTGGCTGGGAGTCATGTTTGGATCCGTGGCCCTACCACAGCCAGGGTCTGTGGTTCCTGTTGCTATTGGGATCTGTGAGACTACATGGGGTCTCTATTCTACCTGGAATCATGTTGGAGTCTTGGGACTATGCTTCTGCTAGACCTATGCCAATCTGAGAGGCATATGCTGCCACCCGGGTCCACGGTGTCAGCCATGCCCAAGCTGCTGCTGCTGGCCCTGTCTGGGTCTATGGTTCTGCTGCAGCTGGAGTCTATACTGATGACCATTGACTACATTACTACAGGGTCCCACAATGTGTTGAAGTACAAGATCCTCATAGAGCTGGCCCTGCCCCTCATAAGCCTGGGGAAAGCCAATCTCCCTTCACTGGAGGGACTCTGTCCCTTGTAGACTCTGGGGTAATGGACACCAATGACCCTGGCACTGGAAATCTGGCCCCGCCTACACTTAGGAAAGATGACCCACCCCTTACCATGGGTGTAAGAATGCTGGTACCACCTCTCACCTGAAAGGAGTGGTACCAGCGCCCTGTGTGGCTTTAAGATAGCATACCCCAACATCTGTCCCTGTTGGAGTATGTGAAGGGACTGGACCTGCAGAGCCATGGCTGCATGGTCTACATGATGGGGCAACAACGGGATGTTTAGGGAGTTTCTGTGAGGGTCCAGTGTTGATGGTCTGCTGGAGGCCATAGATCTTGAATCTGATCAACAACATATTACACAATGAACATTTGCAAGGAAAGCTGTTTGGACAAAAGGGTACACTGTGTGGTCATGCCACTAGGACCACAAAAGAGGCAATAAGACGGAGGAGTGAAGTGTCTGGTTTTTGGTTTTTGCTTTGTTTTGTTTGTTTGTTTGCTTGTTTTGTTTTTAATTGAAATTGATATTCTTATTTGTATTATTTATTTATTTATTATTATTTCTCCTTTTTAATCTTTATCTTATTTTAATTATTTCTTTGTTAGTTTGCCTTTGGGGAGACACTGTAGTGGTGAGATGGGGGAGACAGGTGGGATTGGGGTGCATGATGTACAATTTGCCAGGAATCAATAAAAAACTGATTAAAAGATCTAAAAAGACAAAAGAAACTATGTCTCCTTTTCAAAAAATGTCAATAATTGTTAAACTACAATCTACTATCAAAAATAGAAGGAATAAAATAAAATCAAAAGTGAAATGCTAGGAACAGTATTAAAATATAGGACTTATTCCAATGGCACATGGAATCCTGTACCAAATCTATAGGACACATAGCTAAAAAAGAGACAACATTACCTCTTCAGTCATATAAATGTGATGTCAGAAATGCAGAGGAGAAAAAGAAGAGAAAGACAGGAAAAGGAGGGAGAGATGGAGACAGAATAAGAGGAAAGGAGAGGGAAAAATATATACTTAGGAGAAACAGCAGCTACAGTGCCAGAAATCCAACCAAACAATGATGCCATCCTCATGAACTCAGGCTCACAAAGTTAGTACTGTACTCAAGAGAATAGAATTATCAGACTTGCTTCTTACATTTCCAATAGAGGAGCCTAACTATTATACTTTCCCTACACTCTCTCATTTCAAAGTCTATGACACAAACAGTTTCATATCAAAAAGTGCTGGTGCACCCTCCACACTCTACAGTATAAGGGCCACACTGCATGAAATATTGCACTGACAAAAGCTGTCAGGAGTCTCAGAACCTAGGGGGAGCCAATGATATACCTATAGTCCTAATTTTACATCCTGCCTCTGAGGACCCAATCGTCTTGCAGAGGAACCACAAAGCCCCCAATGTATCAGACGTGATGCTTAAATGTAAATACAACCATAGAAGAAAAAGACCAGGGAGGCAAGAGAAACTCCCAGAGGAGAACTGATCTGTCTTCCCAGCATGGAGACAATTCTGCCACTGCAAATTGTCCTGGTCAAGACACTGATCCTGTGCCACTAGTGGTCTGAGCATCTGCAGTTGTGATGTCCTTCAGGAGAGGAACCACTGAGGAACAAGAAATGTACCAAGGCTCCGGTCTCACTGACAGGTACCTCCTGAAACAAGGGATGTCCAGAACATTTCTGAATTGTTCTGCCACAGACAGGAACATCAAGTCATCAGGGAGTGATAGAGGGACAGGATCAGAGGCAAAGGTTTTTAATGAGAAACTGGGAACAATTCAGAAATCTCAGGCTCAGGTTACTTTAAGAGTGCCTCTGATCCCTACCACCATGCCTGACATGATAGATACTTGTGATCCAGTCTAGTGGGATTTCCAACACACCCGTGAAGTGCCATCTAACATGTTTGATGAACATTCCAGAGTGCCTAGCATGAGCCCTGTGGCAACTTGCAAATAGGAACTCATTTACCTTTCCACTGGTAAACTGTGATAACTTTGCACCTAACAACTATTTAACATGCCCAGTTGGAATTTCAGATGGAATTGCCGAGAAAAGGCATGGCTCCTGTTACAGAACTAAAATTGGGCACCTGAATAATAAAGAAATGACAATCATTTGCAATTTTATTTCAGGAGATGTATGCTGAGTTCCAATAATATGGTAGGACATAACCCCAAGAGAGACAAAGGGCGGTTCTGTTGCAGGCTGATAGCTTGGGTCAGAGTAACTCTCCCAGTTAGAATGCCTCTTCTGTGTTTACACGGAGAGAACATTGGTCATCTACAAGAGGGAGTTGACGTTTACTCATTGCCAGAGCGGAGGGGGCCTGCCAGGCACCGTAAGGGCGACCAGGAAGTGATAAACTTCAGTACATTCTGCTCTACTCTGGCCTTCTTAAGCTTGCCTTCTCACAGTCAAAAGTTCAGGGCAGAGCTGAAGTTCTGAATCCTTCTCCCTCCACCAGAGAGAACTGACTGAAATTTCTAACTTCTGAGTTGTCTTTTTCACTGAATGTTGACCAGGGCCAAGAATCAGCTTTCTCCTCGTTTCTCTGTAAGGTAAGCTTCAGTGCATGTGGCATGCTTGGAACAGGTTGGCCAACTCATCTTGCTTCCCCAACACCTCTCAGTCTTAGCAACGAGGGTCTTGCATCCTGGGCATTGATTTACTATCAGGCAAACTGGACAGGCAATCCAAGGAAAGATCCGTGAGAGCAGATTAGTGATTCAAGGTGCCTAGTGTTTATGAAACAATGATGTTTATTTACCATTTTGTATCCTGGACTAGGATCCACTGGGCAGATCTTCTGCAGGGCTTGATACCGTGTCTGTGTGACCACATTCAGCCAAGGAGTTGGTTGGATAATTGGGATATTTGTGGTTTCCCTCTCCAGTGCACTCAACCCCCTGCCCCTTCCCATGTGGTCCCTCTATAGTCTCTGTTTGTTTTCATTTCATTTTAATAACGGGTTAGTTGAGTTCCCTCTTTGGCTGTAGTGAGTTCTGCAGAGTGTAGACCCTGTCTAGCTTTTCAAAGCCGAGTCCTTCAACTGGCGCACTGCCCTTACGCCACATCTTATGCATTAAAGTGACAACAGCATTGTTTCACAACCAAGGCACTGGAACTACAGCTCCCAGAGGAGCAACATTAGGGATTGGTTTGAGGGAGGGCACACCCATAGCTCCCGAGGAGGAACAGGATACTCATGTGTTTTGTGCCTGCTTAGTCTCTGACTTGCAAATGTTTGATGCCAACTGTCTTTCTCTACTCAAGCTGTATATGAAACCTGAAAATGAATAGTTCGCCCTTCATCAGAGCCCTCCGGAGCTCCCTCTCTGCCTAGCTGTTGCTAGGCTCAATGAGGATCCTATCTTCCTGTTAAGACTGTCAAAACCGACCATCTTTAATCCCACAACTCAGGAGACAGAGGCAGGCAGATCTCTGTGAGTTCGAATCCAGACTGCTCTATATAGCAAGTTCCAGGACGGTCAATGTAATGAGCATAGTAAAAAAAAATGTTTTTTAGACATGTAAAAACAACTTAAGACAGGAACCCCACTACACCCAAGGCACCTGCTAACCAGAACCCAGTGACATCACTTACTCAGACACAGGCTTGGAAATCCATAATGTCCACAACCCCATGATGCCCACTGAACAATGTGGAAACAAAGACCGAGAGCATTGCTGCTTCGCATGTCTGGAGAGACGCTGCCTTGATTTGCACTGGAGATTCTCCCCCAGGATCCTGACCCTCATATCAGAGACTTCTGTTAGAGACTGGACCTGACCTCCAGCAAAAATACCGTCTATAGGGGAGCAGCTTTGGGGAGATAGGCTTAGGACCACAGTTAGAAATTTGTAGAGAGTGAACCTTGTGTGATGGCCATCAGCATAATAAAACATAACTTTTGTTATACCAACTATGCACATCTACATTCTTGATCGTGCACACAGTTGGCGTAGTAGGTACGATCACAGAGAGACCTTGTCTCAATAACAGCAAAACTGTCAGCAGGTTTTTAAGGAGGCCTCGATTGACCAGGGGATCCGGGAGATCCAATAGTCCTGTCTGCTCTCTTCACGGCACTATTTCTCAGGGAAACTGATGTGCCAGGGTGTCTGCATTGCAGGAATTTGAGAACTGGCAAGGCGCACCACCTGTGTGTAGGAGCTAATACTTCTCCCCTGAGCTTCTCCTCTCCCAAGCCTCATATTCAAATTTAAGGAAATGTACAGTGGTCCCTCTATCCCTTCTGTCCTGCAACCTGTCCTGCAGCGACTTTCCAGTTAGTACCTTTGCAGATCACCCTTCCCACCTCCTCCTGTTCTTTAATTGGGAGACAGAATCAAGGTCTTTTGACTATCCTTGATGCACACCTCTTATCAGTCGCCCCGACCCCCAGCTGTCCCCAGGTCCTGGGCCTGCGGGAAATCTTTCATTTTTCATCGCCTCTAGACCTCCTCCTCCATCACGGTGGACGCTTGGCATTTTAGCTTCTTCCCTCTCTTTAAATGCACCTGACTCCTGGTTGTATCACCCCTAGTGGCCGCGCCTTCTCTCTCTTTAAGCCGGTCCGGCCGCCGCGCCCCTCCCTCACCCGTTGCCTCCGCTCCACACGCCTCTGCTGCTCCTCCTCCCGCTCCTCCTCCTCTTCCTGGGCTCCTCCGCGCCGCTGCCGGCCCGCTGCGCGCTCTGCTGCTCAACCAGCTTTGCGGACCGCAGCAGCCATGGCCGACATCAAGACCGGCATCTTCGCCAAGAACGTCCAGAAGCGGCTCAACCGCGCGCAGGAAAAGGTCAGCAGAGGGTGGCGGGCTGCGGGGCAGGTGGCGTGAGGCGGTGCTGGCGCCGATGGCGGTGCTGGCTTCTGGCAGGCTGCGCGCTGCAGGGCCGCTGGTCCAGGTGCGGCGAGCTGCGGAGCCCGGGAGGGAGTAGATGGAGGAGTCCCCTGTCTCTGCTCCCAGTGATTGCAGCCAGGCATGATCCATTCAGGCAGCGTGGGCACAGCACGGCGGAGGGTATGCCAGGGACCCGCAGACTCCCGGTCTCCCGGTCACGGAGTGCACCAGACCACCGGAGCTCACTTAGGGTGGCCACGCTCCTAGTCACGCCTCCGGGGACCAGGGGTGGCAGGTGCAGCTGCTCTCTGGCTGCACCCTGAGCTGCGTTCCCTGGCTCCTCCATCTCTCAGCGCCTGGCGCCCGCACCTCCAGAGCTCGGGCTCTCCCGCACGCAGCTCAGGCGTCCGTGGCCGCAGATCCGGGAGAGAGATTGTCGCATCCAGTTTTCCTGGGTGGGGGTGTTGTGCCTGTTTGAGTGAGGTCGAAACGAACGACTTAAGCAGAGAAGACACCCAGACGTGTATGAACCAATGGGATGGATAATAAACAATCAACACCTTCGTACAGTGCTTAACTGGAGTTCCAGAGAATGCACACTTTCCCCCTCTGAATCCGTGTCCTTTTTGAATCCAGTGCCCTCTGGAAGGTCAAAAATAAATAACCCCAATCTCAGAGTTCTTTGCACGTCTCTGCACAAAATGTTGGCTTCTCTGCTTAAGAAGAAGCAAAAGAAAATCCACTCCTATCAGAGGGGCTAGGGTCGTAGTTGTTTCGCAAGCTTCGGAGTAAATTAGCCATTTGTAAATTATGTCTCTTCCTGAGGGATGTGCACAAACTCCACCCAGATCCATAGCAAGTCCAGCTTTGGGCGCGCGAGGTGGGTATTTTACAAGGCACTGGGCTCCCCAGCTCCCCTGATGGCTATATCTGACCCCTCTAATTAGAGGTCTTCATTTGTCCTGAGCGAAGGGCGTTTTATATGGGAGCTTGAACATTGTATTTGAGCATGAACCTGGGCTAGTGATCCTGGGGTAAACCGAATTGCACTTATTTCATATGAGATTAATTTCTCTCCCCGGAATGAGGGTGTCTGGTGTTTTCCCGTCTTTCTGGAAATGAGATTTTCCTTGTTTCTCACTTGGTCAGCACTTACCCAAGTTCAAGCTTCCCCCACTTCGGGCTGCTCCTAAAGCTGAGCCTGGAAGCACTGACTGATCTCTGCCCTTCCCCAGGCCAAGGCTCAGGGGCTGCTTGTAGCCCCTCCCTCCCTGCACACATCCTGCACACATGCATCCTCCCAGTGCTGTAAGAGGATTGTATTGCTTTTAATATCTACCCGAGCTCACCCTGAACTCCAGGATCCTCCTGCCACTCCCTCAGAAGCTGAATTAGGCCGACTACTTGCTCCCTTCCATCTCTTGGGTGCTTGGCCAGGAAATAGCCAGATACGAGATGTTTGCCCACCTTGAGACTTGGACAGGACTTTGTCGTCATTTTTCCACATTTTATTTCGCCCACTTGTAGCTACCCCTCCCACTAAAATAATCACATGAATCTTTCGTCTGAGGCTTTTCACTGAGTCGGCTTTCCATCTGTGAAGTAATTTTGTGATATGGTGTGCTTTTTTACATATTAATCTAGGTCACCAGCTGCTAATATGTTCCAAATAAATGAAGGAACCTGCAATCTTTTATGACAGAACATTCTAACCTGTATGAACTGTTGACAACTCGTTTCTTCATTTGCTTAAGGTTAAATGTCTGTTATCCTAGCAGTTGGTGGTGGTGCCCACTCTTTTATAACAGGGAGTTCAAGGGTCCTCCTCCTTCACAGGGTTTCTCTTGTTTTCTTCCCCGCTTATGTATTCTACCTGTTGTGCTAGTGTAGGGAATTCGGACACCAGGAGGCTGAGAGAAGGGGTTCTGTCCTGACTTTGAAACTGGGCAGCATTGAAGTATGGCTGGTGCAAGGGGCTACAGCAGCTCAGCAAAGCCCAACTGGCAGCTGTGCTTGCTGGAATTTCCCCATTGGTCCCCTCTTTCTGCTTCTTTGGTCTCTTCCTCCCCAGCGTAGACTCTCTATTTCACCAAATGAATGCCACACATGTCCATCAGTCCCTTTGCTCGCTGGTTGGTTAGAGAAGATTTTATTAATGAAGGTTGAATTTCTTTTCAGCTCTGCTTCTAATGGCTTGAGCACGGTTTGCCTGCAAATATCTTACTGAAATTACCCGTAGAGGTGACTTACAACTTCCTACAAATTAAAAAAAAATGTTTTTTTTTCCCCTGAAAGTCAGTTAAAGTCATTGAAGGAAAAATTAAATGTACGTGTAAGTAGGAACTAAATCTAACAGATTAGGAATCTCATGGTTCTGCCTCCTAGAGATTTTACTGTCTTCACTTCTCAGCCTTTTGGCTAAGATGATGTGCAGAGATCGTATTATCATCGGATGTATAGTCTACTACACTTTCCACATCCATGTGCATACATTTATACAACTCAACAGGCCTTCACTAAACAATTGAGGGACCTATTTATCTTAGTTAATAATGGTGAAATGCCTTCTATTCATGTACGTATTTTATATCAGTACATAAAATGACTGAATATAATATTGGGGCATACAGACTAATGAATTCTGCTTTTGGTTATTCATTTCTCAGTGCTTCTTTATATAGATACAAGCCAGTGATACTAGGAAGACTATTTACCCACAATCTTAATTATGACCTTAGGCCAATTTCTAAAAATAATTATGCATATTTTTATTATGGTTGAATTGCTTCCTGAGTATTTATACATACTTTTTTTCCAGCAGTCCATCAGACACTAGCCAACTCTAAGTAATAACATTTAGCTGTATCATGGGGAAAAGTAGTTTGTTATTAATGTCATTTGTTCATTCTTTGAAAACGGAACTGTTACATTCTCTTTCATTTTCAATTTGTGAAATTTCCTGTTTTAACTACAGAGTCTCCATCTTGTTATATGCAAGGGCAACAATGCTACTAATTTTAAGGCTTTTAATTTTCTTTAAAAATTCTATTTTTATAACAATGACAGTGTTTATGTTTATGAGAAGATGCATAGATCTATCAGTTGGGTGGGTAAGTCAGGATTCTGTTAACTATCAGAAAACTCAAACCAACTTAAAGAAAAGAGGAATTTAATAACTCATAATAAAACTAGATAATAACTTATCTTGCACATAGATAGTTAAATGATTTTTACTATATTACATGTATGTATTAAGTTACACACCTATGCATTCTTGAATTTATATGAATGAGTGCATATATATGTATAATACTCATACTAAATCACTTAACTCAGGGACTTTACTACTCGAATTTTGTAGATGAGGAACAAGTTGATGACACAATTAACTCATAGCAAATCAGATTTGCACCTGAGCAGTCCAGTGCTTGTGCTCCATGGTACTGCCTGTTTAAATTAGGACAAGACACACTTGAGGCCTACATGGAATCAGAACTCAGGTGTCTTTCTACTTACTTCTCTTGGTGGCTCCAGGAAAGCACATGCTTTTTCTTTATATTTCCCATAATATATATATATATATTTAGGGGCTGTAGTACTCACTGGCCCCAGTGGATCTTGTATCTATCTCTAAAAGTGAAAACTTCCCATGGACTTAAGGACCAAAATCATAGTTGGATTGGGCCTAAGTCTTAAACCATTGCTAAAATAACTGGGGGGTTGAGAGGGCCCTTGAACAAGGTTGATTCACAGTGGAAGAAGAAAGAAGTTCAGAGCAGAAGTAGATACTAGGCTAGAAGAATAAAAGTTGGCACTGAAAGATCCTTAAGAGGCCTTTTCCTTCCCAGGGTTATGTAAATAACCACAAATTTAATCATTCACCATTTAATATTTGAAAATTCTTTTCTTGTTAATGTATCTATTGCTTTAAAAAACAAATATTGCTGGGCGGTTGCGACACACGCCTTTAACCCCAGCACTTAGGTTGCAGAGTCAGGAGAATCTCTGTGAGTTCAAGGTCAGCTTGGTCTACAGAGTGAGTCCAGGAGAGGCTCCATAGCTACAGAGAAATCATGACTTGAAAAAAGCAACAAAAACAAACAAACAAACAAAAAAACCCCCAAATAATAGTAAGAAGTACTTAGCAGTGTCTGTCCTGTCTTCCTCAATTTCTAGCTTTGCAGTTCATACTAACCACAATATTTCTTAAAATTATGTTTCCACAGCTCGATAGGGACTTAACCATCCATGCATATTTGATAGTGAGAGATAAGGACTCAGGTCATCTGCACTCATCTCTCTATTTCCCCTTCCCCATCACACGGTATAACAGAAATGGTTACAGATTCAGCTAGTATCTGTGTATGGATATCTGCACGGTGCCTCTAGATCAAGTTACTGGGTCATTTATGTCATTCAAGACACTGATCTGTCCTCTTCTTTTTCTAGTTCTTTGTCTTTTTGTGTTCAAGCTTTTTAATTCCCTCGGTGTTGATTCTTTAAAGAGAGTCTATTCCTCAGTTGCCAATTACTTATTGGTAATTTTGTTTATTTCCTTTAGGGACTTGTTTCTTGAAGTCAATTGCTTGTTTTTCCTTTGCATGGTTTGTATTTTTCTTGTTTTATGGAAACTCTTTGTATCAAAATATAAGCTGTTGTCATATTTTTGTGATTATTTCTCCCCCATATATGCCACCATGCTAAGCAGTAAATACATCACTCTAACTCTAAAGGAGACTCAAATATCAAGCTTGTTCTGATTTTTGTGAAATTATACTAAGGATTTTGCTGGTTGTTTTCTCTGCTCTTCTGTGAAGCTATCATACAATCTATAATTCTTATGTGTCCCTTCCATGATGGAAATTTTATAATTACTAGGTTGAACTGTGTGCACTTTCCATTTTTATAAGTCCGTCAGATATTGACAGACTTGTGTGGCTCTTCCCAAAGCCAGTTGAATGAAGTGAGAAGAAAAGGAATGTTGTCTTCTAGCACATGCCTAGTAATGGGGCGTGGGAGGTTCCTGGGAATTCTTTCTTTGTTGGTGGTGACATTTAGGCTTATTATTAGACATAAGGATGGTTTTTACATGCGTGTGTGCACATGTATGTGTGTATATGTTTGCCTAGAATATTCTTTCTGTGAGCCTTGCCTACAGAAGAATAGCTGGTATGGCTGGGACATACCATGGTTTCCTTTATAAATTTTCTTCAAGGCTTTGTTGTTGCTTATTCCATGTGTTATTTTTTTTTTACCTCCTTCTGAGAATTGACTGCCCACCAAAAAGCATATATTGGAACTTAATCCTCAGATAACAGAATTGTAAAGAGGAGCCTGGGGAGGGGCTTAGGTCCTGAGAGACACAAGCTTCAGGGATGGATGAATGCTGACCCACTAGGGCTGTGGCTGCTGTGTGATCTCTTGTTCTTTCTTGTCCTTCAGCCTTCTGCCATGGGATTGTAGGGGTTCTGGTCATATGCTGGTTTGTCTGCCTTAGATATGCTAACATCTGGAACTGTTCATTATACATTATATATTTATTGTATAATAAAATATAATATATATTTCAGATATTCTGTTATACCAGACCAGGACATCTTCTCCTCAGACAACTTTCCTCACTCTGTTAGAATTAGGAATTGTGAAAATGAGAAATAATAGTTCACAGAACATTCTAGTTCGAGTGAGGGTTCCTTTGATTTTTTTTTCTCCCACAAAGCCATATGCCCATGCATCTTCCTTTTTCCAGTATAAGTAAAGTTGAGAATAAGGACGATAGGAAATTAGGTTTAAACAATAGTGAATGTGACTCTGATGCTGTAACATGACCTATTTGGGGAGCTGTGCGTGTTTGTATGCAAATAAGCATATATATGAGTTTATATATCAATATATGCATGTCATTAAGTTTTACATAAAATAATATTTTAAGGTACCTTGAAAAGGAGGTATTAGGTATGGGAACATGGAACATACATTTTTAAAATTTATGTATTTCCACTTCTTAAAGTGGAAATTTCTATGCAATTATTCAAATGCAATTTAAAAATTTCTAGGCACTTATAATAGGAACCATTTGAACAGAACTCTGAAGAAAGTAAGTGGGCTGAAAGGTTTCTGTGCAGGGAATGAAGATATAAAACTTCCTAGGTCATAAGTACAGTTTTCCCTACATTCTTAGTAATGTTTAACAACACAGGATGAAAATGCAGACATCACAGGGCTCTACTTGTAAAAGATTATAATGGCTGTACATATAAAATATACCTATATGTGGTACCATGCAGAATTAAAGTGCTAATAATCACAACTTCTGCGAATACATTGGTGGACTGCCTTTCAACAAGAAAATGCTTAGCCTGCACTCTTATTGATTCATAGTCTAAATTTAAGTCTTCTTTTTAGCTGGAATTGTACTTCTTGAACACATTTGAGAAACAGCTCTGATTTGGAAAGCTGTATGAAGCCATAGATAAGCTCTTAGTTTTGAAATAACTAAAATGTTACTCCATAAGCATCTACCAGTCTTAGTTACCTCCACACTACATAGAATAGATGTACAAAGATCAGAAACAATTTCAGTCATTTTCATCTTATTCTGATACAGTTATTTAGTTGAAAGCCTTTTTAATGAGTGAAGAAGCTTGAATATAAAAAATGAGAAATATTAATAAACATATATATGTGTTTTTCCTATCTTAAAGTGTCTTTAATTTAATGAAATGTTCATAGCCCTTGACTAAATGCATCTTGTGATGGCATCTAACCCCTGTCCAGTACAGGATGCTAAGTTTATACAATCAATAGTTATTCTATTAACAAGTCAATCAGGCAAAATTCTTTACTCAAGTCAAAGATATTGCTTAAGAATCTAATATGTGAAAGGTCCTTGCTGGAAGCAGACATATCTTAATAATAATACTAATAATATTTATTAGTATTACATTAAATATTTGTGGTTACTAACTAACAATTTCAAATGAGTTTGTTTTCTTTTAATCAATAAATTTTATGTTTAGATATTAACTTTTATACACAATAATATACTTTGTGAACATAATTTTTGTAGCAGTAAGAAATGAAAATTTCATGTCACTTGCCTTATTGTGGCAATCATTTTGTTGTGTGGTCTGCATCTGGACCTGAACTTTCTCTGAGTTATGTCTGTACTTGAAACAAAGAAGTCAACAAAAATGTCCTCCTCATCCATACAGAAGATCAGGAGTTGGAAGAAAGCTAAATCTTTGCAAATACAAGAAACTCTATAATTATTTTTAAAAATCTTAAATTTAAAAATCTTTAAAAATTTCTACATGGAAAAATATGCTTTGTTTGCAGGGAAATAACCTGGAGGGAGAGTGTTGGAAATCCTTGTATGAAGCAGGTTGATATTAAGCTAAAATCTTTTGGATGGACTGAAAGCTTTGGGCAAGCAGAGTGTGGGTAGGAATGAGCTAAACATAGGATTCAGGAAATACTCCATGCCTGTCTTAGGGTTTCTATTGCTATAAAGAGATATCATGACCATGGATACTCTTCTAAAGGAAGAACATTTAGTTGAGCTGATGGCTTACAATTGAGAGTTAGTCCATTATCATTATGCTGAGGAACATGACTGCATGCAGGCAGAAATGGTGCTGGAGAAGGAGTTGAGGGTCCTACATCTTTTCTTGCAGCCAACAGGGAGTGGTCTGAGACACCGGATGTAGCTTGAGCATATATGAGACCTCAAAATCTTTTTCCATAGTGATACACTTCCCCTAACAAGGCCACACCTATGACAACAGAGCCACATCTGTTAATAGTGCCATTTCTTTTGGGGGCCATTTTTCAACCACCACAATGCTTCTTGCTCTTTACATATATTCATTGAGCATAAATAAGAACCATAATATAGAATTTAGAATCAACTGTAGATATTGGCCTTATAATGACATCTCCCACCATGCAAAAGAGTTCCCTATTAACATGTTCCAATCTTAATGACAGTTACTCTCTAGTGAAATCAGATTTCAGCTCATATATTGAAGGGCTCTTAGGGGTATACTTGACCTTTTGGCACAAGTCAAGATACTGAGTCAGAGCTGACTCATCCTCTGAATTAGTAGCCGTACAAAATTTCTTTGTACCAAGCAGTACATTCCAACTCAGCTAGCTTTCATGCATGTTTTTAGACTACGGGTTCTTATCTTAAACTATCAGAAGTACAAAATAAAAGTGAATCATAAATTTTCAAATGTCACACATATAAAGGATTATTTTGTCTCTAAAAGGTTTGATTACATTTGAAATCCTCACATTTAATTAGTTGCTTAGATATGTGCACATTAATGTAGAAGAGAAAAAGAAGGAGGAGGGAGAGATAAACATATCAAGACTGGTGCCATCTTGTTTCTGGTGGGCATTTCCTTGCTTGTTTTGTAGGCAGTGGTCCTGGATCTATGAATAATCAGTATGAGATGATCTATTGGAGTGGGTTTTCTTGGACTCCACTCTCAAATAATGACATGGAGACTTATTATTAGTTTTGAATGCTTGGCCTTAGTTTAGGCTTGTTCCACTAGCTCTTATAATTTAATTTAACCTGTTTCTCTTCATCTACATTTTGCTGTGGGACTTTTTTTTCTTAACTTTCCTTTCATTCTGTTTTCCTACTTTCCTGCCTTCTCTTTGTCTGTCTGGTGACTTCCTGGCTGGCTGGTCCCAGGAGTCTCCCTCTCCTTCTCCCTTACTTTCTCCTCAGTTTAGATTCCTTCTTCCACTTATTCTTTCTGCCCACTAGGCACGCCTGTCCCTCTACTGCCTAGCTGTTGGCCATTCAGTTTTCTGATAGACCAATCAGGTGCCTCAGGCAGGCAAGGTGAAACAGAAACACATCTTTACATAGTCAAACAAATGCAGTGTAAACAAACGCCACACATTTTTAACAGTTCAACTATTATTCTGCAAAACAAACAAATGCAACACAGCTTTACATAGTTAAGCAAAAATTCTATTTCACAACAATTTACAGCTTGGGAGGACAATCTCTAGTTTCAGGTAATCTTCTCATCTTTATTGAATCATGGTTGCAAACTCTTAAGTAGCACAGAAAGACCAAGACTTAAATGCTCTCCAAACTCATGGTAGCATGGCCTAGAAGGCTGCAAAATATGGTTATGCCTTCACTCTAAAGCTCCTCAATATCTTAGTCATTGCTATGGACTGTGTTGGTTCTCTAACCTACAGATTGTATAGCACACGTTCTTCTACTTCCTTCCTTTTGTCTCTGTTCAATAAGCTTTTTTTCTAAGGATCTCTAGGGAAAAGTTTCTAGATTTACCCTTCATCCTTCACAAAATGTTTGTGTCCATGGAAACAGTGTTTTTGAACTGAGAGATGAAACCTATGACCTACATCTTAGGGCCTCTTGGGGATCCACATGGTCCATCATTACTTCTTAAAAATAAAAAAAGAACCTAAAAATCAACTACTTCCAGGTGGTGTGGCCAGGTGTACTCACTGGGGAGTGTTAAAATGCAGCTTCCTAGACTCAGATACCAGTTTCCCAAATCAGAATCTCTTAAATAAGACTTGAACATCTATATTTAAATAAGTTTCTCTGGTAGTTTTAGGGCATGATGAATATTGTAAAGCATAGTACTTTTGGGTTGA
Source organism: Myodes glareolus (assembly GCF_982192425.1). NCBI lineage: Eukaryota > Metazoa > Chordata > Mammalia > Rodentia > Cricetidae > Myodes > Myodes glareolus. The sequence goes on from NC_142039.1 coordinate 37,081,709, forward strand.
GGTTTTTTGTTTTGTTTTGTTTTTGAGATTGAGTTTCTCTATAGCTTTGGAGCCTGTCCTGGAACTAGCTCTTGTAGACCAGACTGACCTTGAACTCACAGAGGTATGCCTGCCTCTGCCTCCAAATTGCTGGGCTTAAAGGTGTGCACTACCAATACCTGGATGAGTTTTTGTTTTTGACTTCTTATTTGTGGGCATGTAGAGTTCTAATATGGATATTAAAAAAGCTTGCCTCCAATGTAGTACAGAGAAGTAGGGGTAAACAGTGACCTATAGGATGCTTTAGAATAACCTTATCTTCAAAAATCCTACCTAAATGTCAAAGATATCTTTCAGTTTTTTGGAAGCCAAATTGGAAGTGTGTCAAAGACCAAATGATTTTCTTGTTGGAATGGAGTACATGGCATGACCACTTGCATAGCATTAGATATTCTGTGTAATCTGATTCTACAAAGAACAGTCTTTATTTATAGCAGTGCTGGCTGATGCAGCAATCTCAGAAGACACAGGAAGATGAAATATCAGTTAACAAACTGTTGCTTGTTTTTTTTGTTTTTGTAGGTAACAGCTGATGAGTGGATTTGAGGAATATTTATAGTTACTCTGCTCATTTCTGTTTTATTATGGCCTGAGAAGTAATTAAGTTGCTTAAAGTGATAATAGGAAATGGTCAAAACTCATAGGAAGATTTGGGTCTACTAAGAAAGATCTCCATTTTCCAGGAAACCTTTTTATTATTTTCTCGAAGGCATGCATTACACTATTCATAACAGATACTGCTTTGTAGTTTCTTATGATGTCTTTGTTTGACTTTGGATCTAGGTAGTAAAGGTTGGAGAGAGTAGGGATGCGTTCTTTCATCTTTCACATTTTTACAAGTGTTCAAAGGATTCATGTTGATTTTATTTTATATATTGGAAGAATTCACTAGTGATGCAATGTAGACCTGATATTTTTGTTTGTAGGAAACTTTTATTACTATTAAAATTTCTTCCCATGGATAAAGTCTATTCAGAATGTGTGTGACGTCTACTTTGTCTTTGTGAATTTTGTCTATTCTAGTCATTTTTAATATACCGAATCATAAAGTATTATTTATCTGACTAATAACTGACATCACTCAATGTAAGATTAATGCATACACCAATCCTGGCAGTGTCTGCTGGTGATGCTAGGACAGAGAGAAAGAGGCAAAAGGCCAAGAACTCCGGCTCATTTTCATCTACAGAGCTTGTTACAGCCCAGCCTGAGCTCCTAGTATCAAAGAATATTTATAAATTTTTCCACACAATTCCTTTAGAAGGTACTTGACTTACAAATACTGTCTTTCCATTTTCTTAGTGTTATTGGAAGCACCAATTTTTATATGTTAATATAGTAAGATTTCCTTTCATTTGTAGCTTGTGCCATTAGTGTCTTGTTTGAAAAGTCTTTGCCTAGTCCAAACATCACAAAGCTATTTTTCAATATGACTTGCAGTTTTATTCTTCATATTAGGTGTATGATGGACTATGGATTAAGTTTGGAGCCTAGTATGAAGGATCTGATTATTGTTGTGTGTGTTGTTAGTTGTTTAGATTTTGAGGCACATGTTTCCAATTTTTCCAGCATCATTTGTTGTAGAAATAATCAGTTCTCCCACACATTATATAAACACCTTTATCAAAAGTCAACTGACTATACATGTATATATATATGTATAATCTATATACACATGTATATATATGTATATGTATAGTCAGTTGTGCTTATACAGATACATATATATATATAATATTCATATGGCATGACATATATCTAGTAGTACAAATGACTAAACATTGGTCCAGTTCTGGTGTTCATTCTTTTCTTAAAACAGTATCATGCTACCTAATGATGTAACAGTAAACTTTAACAGTAAACAGGTTAGCTTCTCCAACCCTGTTGCTTTTCAACTGTATTGACTTTCTTAGGTGCTTTGCATAGCTGACAGTGTTGGGAACAAGTTGACAATTGCTTCAAAAAAATCAGATGAGATTTTTAAATAAAGACTACTTTGAAGCCAGGCAGTGGTGGCGCACGCCTTTACTCCCAGCACTCGGGAGGCAGAGGCGGGCGGATCTTTGTGAGTTCGAGGCCAGCCTGGTCTACAAGAGGTAGTTCCAGGACAGGCACTAAAGCTACAGAGAAACCCTGTCTCAAAAAACCAAAAAAAAAAAGACTAGTTTGAATGAATATAAGAAATGACAAAAAATGATGATGAATTACTGTATTAACACTATTTGGGCCTTCCATCTGTGAACAGACTCATTTTCCATTTATTTACTTTTTTTAATATTTCTCATGCCAATACTCTATGGGCTTTTGTGTATAAATCTTATACTTTTTAAATGTATTTCTAAGTATTTTATTATTTTGTTCCAATTAAATCTACTATCTTGGGTATTAAGTATGGTTCTATAAGAACTATATCCATATTTCCCAAAGGTGATACTCCAATGTACTGGTTAGAATTTGTAGTGTTGACACAAACCATGATATCTGATAAGTGGGGATTGTCTCTATTGGATTGTACCATGGGGATATCTGTGGGGATCTTCTTGAATCATGATTGATGTGGGAGGGCCCAGTCTGCCATAGGTGGTACTGCTTCTGGGCAGGGGTTTGAAGCTGTATAAAAGAGCAAGCTGAACAAGCCATGGAGAGCAGTCTCAGAAGCAACCTTCCTTCATGGCCTCTGCTTCAGTTCCTGCTTCAACTTCCCCTCATGATGGACTGTGAGCTGCACAATGAAGTAAAGCCATTCCTCTCCAAGTTTCTTTTGGCTATGGTGTTTTTATCACAATAGAAAGCACCCAAGGACACCCAGTGACTTATTTTGATCGCCTTTAAGAGGTGCTACCTTTTAAAGGTACCACCATCTTCTCTTCATTGTACTCTGAGCCCACTTTCCATCCAAGGAGTTTTGGGAGGACAATCAATCACAGCAGTATGTTTTTAATATATCCTTAGGGTAGACACTTTCAGCTTTTAGAGGTATGGCCTAAAATAGTGTATCAAATTTGCAATCCCATTAAATTGTGAGAGTTTAGGAAGTTTACACATTTTAGCTGTAAGTTGGATATTTTGAACCAAGTTGTATTTATTCACTATTCTATGCCCAAGACTTATTAATCGGTTAATATACCATTATTATTTATATATTATGTATATTCATAGGGATATGTCTCCCCATAGAACTGTCAACATTTTGTATTTGAATTAGGTGGTAAAAGAATGGCCACTGTTTAACTCATGCTGCATCTCCCCTGTGTAGAGTGTTGTGTAGATACTGTCTGTGTGGATGAGGATCAGGAGGAATGTGGTACAAATAGTCCATGAGGGAAGAGATCATGTATTCTGCCATAGTATGGGAAGTCCTTCTGTATATTTGTTGCTTTTATTGGTTAATGAATAAATCAGTTTCAGCCAGTGGTTTAGCAGAATAGAGCAAGGTGGGAATTCCAAGTAGATAGAGGAGGAAAGAAGGCGGAGTCAGGGAGAAGCCATGTAGCTGCCATAGCAGACAGACGCCTCTGCAGGAACTTGCTGAAACTTTGCCGGTAGGCCATGACCTCGTGGTGATGCACAGATTAATGGAGATGGATTAGTTTAGGATATACGAGCTAGCTAGAAAATTCATTTAAACTAGTGATCAAACAATACTGCAAATAATACAGTTTCTGTGTAATTATTTTGGGTCTGGGCAGTCAGGAATGAATGAGCAGTCTCTGCCAACACTGCCATATTTTTGTCTCCTGTCCGTGGGGTGCTCACATGAATGGTGGTTTGTCTTTCATTTGTATATGGGCTCCTAATACAAAATCTGCATCTCTGGGCTTAGCCAAGGCCCAATGGCATGACATTATCTTATAACCTCACTCTGGGTTCTCCTGAGAGTCATCTGACTTAATCAGTGGGCTCTGATTTGAACCTCCACAAAGTCACGTGGCCACTGCCATGGCAACTGGAGCCATCTTCCTATGTGTCAAGTTTCCCAGCCTGACTTCCAAGTGTTTTCTGTCCTCCCTACATGTGTCTCGTGAACAGCTTAGGGAAAAGAAACTTCAGGTCTTCTTCATCTGGTTACCTTAGGCAGCCACTCTTACTTAGTTGTATCCTAGGTTGTAATTGGGACAATCCAAAAAGTGATCTTTCTGTAGTATTCAGTGGGACAGAGGGTATAACTCCCCTCTAATCCTGGTGTTATCCTCACTTCAAAGGGAGGAGAGGGAATAATTAGGACTTTTCCCTCTATGTTTTCTTTTGTGCTTGGAGAAAAAGGTTCTCTTCTTCACTCCCCTATACTCTCCTCCAGCAGAGCTTGACAGGCTGTCATGGATGGAAAGAAAACTGCAGAGCACTCAAAGTGAAAGAACTTTCTAGAAGGTAGGAATTCAAGGTTTTGTTTTTCTTTATGGTCTTTGGTATACTCAAAAGGAAGAGAAAAATTAAAGAACCCTGCCTGTGAAATATCTAAACTTGTGTTCCCTGGTTTGTTTACAAAAAGAATTGGATGTTACTGTCTTTTAGGCAGTACATTGAGTGATTTACATAATTCTCATAGAAACCCTTTTATAGATGAAGTGATGGGCACACAGAAAGAAAAAAGTTAGGCAATTAGCTTGAGATTGTTTCACTAGTTAATTATGCAATTGAAATTTGATCTTGAGGTCTTATTTCAGAGAAGTCAGGTAGATTGAAATGCAGGGTTGGCCTCATCATTTCTCATGATATTTTCTTGAAGCAGTTCAAGGCATTATACCTTGGATTCTTATGGTCTCAAATGATAATTTAGAGGCAACAAAGGAATGTCCGAGTCAGTTTCTTTGAGTGTCTTAGTTAGGGTTTCTAGTGTGATAAACCACCACACACAAAAGCAGCATGTGGAGGAAAGGGTTTACTTTACCTTTCAACTCTCCATTAGCAAGCACCCTCTCACCGAGGAAAGTCAGGACAGGAACTCAGGACAGTCACCCGGAAGCAGGAACTGAAGCAGAAGCCATGGAAGAAGAAAGAGCACTTAGTGAACTGCTTTCCATGTCTTGCTCAGCCTGCTTTCTTATATAACTCAGTTCCACCAAAAAAAGGACGGTATCAATGCCTGTGTGTTGATCTGCCCCCCAATAATCATTAACCAAGAGAATACACTTTAGACTTTCCTACAGACAAATATAGTAGAAGCATTTTCTCAATAGGGATTCCTCTTCCCAGATAACTCTAGCTTGTGTCGAGTTGAAAAAAACAAAATAATGAAAAAGCAAACCAAACCAAACACTGAAAAATCCCAAGTGCTGAAAATGTTTTAGTTATTTCAAAATATCCCTTGTGGTGATATATCTTTTTCCTTGAATGCTGGGGATTGCGCTCAGGATTTTCTCCCTACTAGACTGGTGATAAACTACACCTCTAACCTTCTGGGAAGAAAATTTTGTTACTAGATCATTGTTATTTGGTTCTGGGGGTGGGGCATGGCTAAAATCCTCTTGCGTCTACTCTGCATTTTGACAAAGTCACTCTCACCTCAGCTCCTTTATGGCATTCGCGGGTCTGTATGTTCTCACATATATAAAGGCTTGGGGCCTCAAAGCCATATTTCTTTCACTTCAAAGAAGTCTTTTTTTTTTCCCAATCCCCTGGATTTTCCTAAAGTAAGTCAAACTGTGAGGACAATTTTGGTTGGCTTTGGTTGGATGACAGGAGGTAGAGACGCTGTTCTATGCTGCATGGTGGACTCATGCCATCTCATGCATTAATTATAACAAGACAGTGACATCACAGGAATCTGGGTCTCCTGGCAACCTGGGCTGCTTAACTGGCACAGTGATGTGAGAAAGAGACTTCTCTCTACAGAAGCTATGGGGTTCTTTTTAGGTTTTCTTTCTGAAGCAAAACATTTGTCCCAAAGATTTAGTTTGAAGCATTCACAATCAATAGATTTTAGTGTCAACAACATTTAAAACATCATCAGTTTCATATAGTTCAAAACAAATATTCATATTTATAATATTTATATTCATAAATATTCTTATTTATTTATTTTTCATTGACTTTTACAACATCCTATCCAGTACTGTACTGTGGAAGTGGAGTGAGTGTTTCAAGAACGGAGCAAAAATGAGCCAGGCACAGTGGAGAAATCCTTATTTCTGAATAGGAGATGGGGGAGACAATTACGTACTTAGAAGCTGTCGGTTCCTCTGTGGCAGTTTGATAAGAACATCCCCCATGGACACAGATGTGTGAATACTTAGTCCCTAGTTGGTGAGCTGTTTGGGTGGGTTTAGGATGTGTGGACTTGCTGAAGGAAGAATGTCACTGGAGGCCAGCTTTGAGGTTTCCAAAGCTACCACACTTCCCAGTGTGCTCTTTACTTGCTTGAGGGTTAAGGTAGGAACTCTCAGCTTTCCACTCTAGCCACCATGTCTGCCTGCTGCCATGCTTCCTCACCATATGGCGATGGACTCCCATCCATCTGGAACCATAGCCCAATAAATCCTGCCTTCTATGAGTTGCTTTGATGGCAGTACTTCATAACAGCAACAGGAAAGTGACAAATACAGACTTTTTAGTTAACACAGACTTACTTTTAGAAAGAAGGTAGTTTTATTCAGCAGCAGCAGCAGCAGTCTGTCTGACCTCTGTGCCATATATCTATTTGAATTGGGTCGTCAATGACTCACCTGAATTGGGCCTGATATTAGTGGGAGGAGCTGAAAATGTCGGGGTTTATTTAGAGGGGCTCCATGGCTACAGAAAGAGAAGTCTTGGGAAAAGATAATAAAGTTGTGATGGGCTAAGAGAAAAGTGCCACGGTTTGTAAGCAGTGTAGAGCCTTAGGAGAAGCTTTGGAATGTGAATCCCAACTTTCTCACTTTTCCCGAGGTGGTGATGGTCAAGGTTTTCTAAACCTACAAGTCTCCTGTAAAATGCAAAACATGATGCCAATGCTAATGGTTTGATCCTGCAGCTGGAACTAGAGTTAACCTTCCAAAAATTGACACAGTTCGTAGTACTTCTACAGAATTAATTACTAGCTATTTTAAATTGTTTGGATGTCAGTGTCTTTATCAAGGTGATAAATTTATGCTCTATTTATATACTTTCATCCTTTCTTTAGAATCGATGGCAAGAGGAAGCTCTAAGTATATTCTGCACACATCTATTGGGGCCAAATGGGGAGGCACCTTGTTTGAACTGAGAATGCCTGGCACACAACACATATTTTACTTCAGTCACACTCCGGTGTGCTAAGAGCTGCCCCAGCCCTCCTGCAAAGGCAGCCGCTTGACAGCATTTACAGCAGTGCTCTGCATCTTTGCAGACAGGCATGTGGGCCTCAGCCTCTGCCATGGGGAAGAAACCTCTGAAAACTATGTATTTTCTGTCCTGGAAAGATCCAGCCATACGGAAGGCTAAAGTTGAAAGCCACCACCCTGTCCCCTTTCTCTGGAAGTTCTGTATATATGAGCACTTCTGAGAGAAAACCGTTGAGACTGCAGAGAAGAACTTGGGCCTGTGGATACAGCTTATAACATGTCAGCTCTCCCCTGTATTCAAACTCCAAAGGTCTCCCAGCAACTCTAGTGGCCTGTCTCACAGTGATGGTGTTAAATAAAACAAGAAGCAATCTTACTAGAGGATCATTGAGTTGCAGATATTTGAATTCACTCTTTATCGATTGGAAAGTCACTTAGATTCCTGGAATGAGTGCTCACTTGTAAATTTTAGAAAACACTTAACTTCAAAGAATGCTGGAAATGTTAGCATACAATGTAAGTCAAATATCTAGTACATGCCTATAAGTTATAATACTTACTCAGTATATTGGAGGGAGTGTCTTCAAATCACACAATTCTAGCATATTATAATTTTCTTAGAATAGTATTTTAACTGAATTGTCCTGCTGTCTGTGTCTTTCCATGCACTTGTCTTTCTGTGAGTCTCTGGATTTCTTTTCTATGATGTTCATTATTCTTTTCACTACAGTTGAATAGAGCAAGTTTTAGGAAATGCGTGTGGAATGGATGAATTGGTGATTGTTGAGCTATTTTTCATGTGAACTAAAATGAAATTGTTATTTTTAGAAAATGGATTTTTAAGAATATGAATGTAACCCACAATCATGATAAAAAGCGTCTGTGATCTAACCCTGAAATGTGTGTGTATCCTAATTTTCTTAAAATAGATTTTTTTTTAAAAGTAGAGTTTAGCTTTAGACTCACAGCCTTTTGTCTGGTGTCCTTTTTTGGTGTGCCAAGAGAACATAGGTTTGAGGGGTGTTTGAGGATGGATCATAGTTGGAAGCAGATCCTTCATGCACTGTTCTCATAGAATTCTAGGGTTGCCCTTAGATACCTCAGCGTGCTGCGTGGACAACTGTCCAGTTTCCTAAGCTAGTGGCCACTGTGGCTGTTAGACAGAAGGCTTTCTAGGTTAGAATGTTAGAGGAGGCCCAACACATCTCCCCCCCCCCCCCCCCCCCCCGCCGCAAAGGTGCCTCAAGGGGTTTTTCTGGAACCTAGTAAAACAGAAATAAAGAATACCACCATGGATGACAAAGGCCTTTTCCATGCCAAATCAGTTGTGTGTGAGCCCTTGTATGTGCTGTTTACATGCATCTGCCTTTGATACTATTGATACCCTGAAATTGATACCCTGAAATCAGAGATGTTGAGCTGATTTTAGCAATCTGCCCCTCTCTCAGCTTCGCTAGGTAATGATGTATGTCTTCTCACCAACATCTTTCCTAGCCAACAGAAGAGGGTCCAAGAGCTCATTTGTTTTTAAGCCTTGAGTCCTTCCTTTGCCTTTAAGTAACATACTTTGCTACTGTTGCCCAAGTAAAGCAGTTAATGTAGTAACGAAACAAAACAAAAAAGCCCATCGTTCATTGAAATTTCTGGTTTGATGTCCTTTGTCACCTCTGTAGGAACATATCATTTTAAGTGTCGATTTCACAGGGGGAAATGGACAAGTTGAAAGTTCCTCTTGTGGTGGCGGCCTGCATCCAATTGCTGATGCAGTCTGCTCATGTGGCTTACAGGGATGAGCTGCCCAGTCATTTGTACTGTGCGTGGGATGTTCTGTGTTACACACACGCAGTGACCAGACCCTTTTTCCCCTCACTCTTTTCTATTGGAGCCCCCACTTCTGTTTCTTCTGTAGGCTTTCAGGATTGCTAAGTGGTATCAGTAGTGGCAGTGACAGTGATATCAGTCTACTGGAGGATGGGAAACACAGATGATGTCGTGGTTTGAATGAGAATGGTCCCGATGGGCTCATATGTTTGAATGCTTGATCCCCAGCTGGTAGAACTGTTTGGGAATGATTGGAAGGCGTGACCTTGTTGGAGGAGATGTGTCACTGGGGACAGGCTTTGAGATTTCAAAATACTTGTGTCATTTCCCATGTGCTCTAATCTCCCTGCTTATGGATCAATATGCAATTTCTCAGCTCCTGCTCTGGTTTCCTGCTTCCATGCCCTCACCCTCTGCCACCAAAGGTGCTAACCTAACCCTGGGACTGTAATGCCAATTAAACTCTTTCTTCTCTAAGTTTCCTTGGTTATGGTGCTCAACAATCACATCAATAGAAAACTAATACATGCAGACATCCAAAAAATGTCAAGACATCACCTTGTCTTCTTTCAAAGTCTGGGAGATGAAAAAGACAAGGAGGGAGCTTTTGCCAGGCAGTTGGTTATTTTTTCTTATAACAGACAGGTGACATTGTTCTTCGTTGTAGGGAGTGGCAGGCTTTGTCCTGCTGCACGGCTAACTTAACCCCTGAAATAACCACAAAGAAATTGCATTAATTAAATTACTGCCTGGCCCATTAGGTCTAGCCTCCTATTGGCTAACTCTCACATCTTGATTAACCCATTTCTATTAAATCTGTGTGTCACCATGTGACTGTGGCTTGCCGGCAAGAGTCTAACCTATGTCTGTCTCAGCTGGAGATTCATGGCATCTGCCTGTCTGTCCTTCTTCCCAGCATTCCGTTCTGTCTACTCTGCCCACCTAACTGTTGCTCTATCAAAAGGCCAAGGCAGTTTATTTATTAACCAATGAAAGCAATACAAATACAGAAGGGCCTCCTACACCATTTCCCCTTTTTCTGTTTAAACAAAAAAGAAAGACATTCATTTTAACACAGTAAAATTACCTATAACAAAATAGTTATCAAGCAACAAAGGAAAACTATAACTATAACTAACCATTCTCAACTCCATCAAAGAATCCAGAAGGATACAATATTACCTAAGTAAACAAGAAGTAAGCAACTTCCAAAACTCTAGAAATGACAGAGATATCTCATTGCCTGTACAGTCACCCAAAGTTTTTCTGTACCATTGGGGTATCCATCTTCAGCATACAGGCCCATAGTATCCAGCAGACTTTTCCATGAAGCAGGAAATTTTAAAGACAGTTCAGTCACTTTCTTTTGTGTCCTGCAGAATGTCTTGCAGACTCTTTTATAAAACTGGAACTCCCAAAGGATTGTCTCACCTTTAGGCAAGTTCAGCAGTCCTCTCTCTGTGGGTTCTTCATGTCCAGTTTATGCAACAGTCCAGGCAAGAGCAATTTCTTGCCCAAATGACTAGCAAACTCCATAAGAAGCCTCTTCGATGCCCATCTTCCTCTTGAAGTAGCTGGTGCTGCCAGGAGCAGACGTGTCTCATTGTCATGAAAAGTCCTAAGTTATTAAAACATTTTAAAGGCCATATTCTGTAGTCTTTGAAAGATATGAAGAATGCCTATCTAACTGAAATATATCTCTGTATATCTAGATAATCTAACTAACATGACTACAAGCTTGACTATTATCAATGATTATCCATTAACAGCTTATATTTTCTAATTATACTTTACATTTTTAAATGAACTACACAATCACAACACCTTAATCAAGATTCTATTTTTATTGCCTTCAGTGATCTATGCAATTCTAAGGAAGTCAATTACTAGGAAGGTTGTACAAAGTTCCTGGTGTTCATCTCAGTACTGTCTAGACTCTCTTTGCTTTCATTTTACCATGTTCTCAGACAACAGAGTAGCTAGTGGATAGTAGGCTCCTCTCCAATAACAGAAACACTCTCTCTGGTTTCTCTCCGTCACCCACATTCTTCACCTTTCTGTGGCTCCACCATGTTTCTGAAGGGCTTCTCATTCTCCTCTAGCTATGGTAGCCTCTGTCATGGGAGCTGAACACCTCACATTTAAAGACTTTGTGCTCAAAAATTAGAATGTATCATTAGCATTTGCATATTCTGTTTTGGAAATTTAGTTAAAAGGTATTTTACAATGAAGAAATTGAGGAGCCCTTACCTGCTGGTTAAATTATATTGGGTGCAATATAAGTTTGGAGAATGGTATTGGCTACATTTCTGTTGCTGTGATAAAATACCTGACAAAAAGCAATGTAAAGAAGATAGGGCTTATTTGGCTTATGATTTCAGAGAGGATAAAAGCCTACATGATATGGAAGGTTTGGTGACAGATAGGGAAGGTGTGGAAGCAGGAACAGGAAGCTGGCTGATCACATTTCATCTACACGCAGGAAACAAGGAGAGAGAACAAGGGACGGGGCCAAGCTTCAAAGCACAAGTTCAAATCCCTCCCTACCCAAACCCAGTGACAAAGCAAAGCTCCACATCCTAAAGGTTCCATAATCTTCCCTAACAGTGCCACCAACTAGAGACCCAGTGATTAAATACATGAGCCTGTGGGGGACATGTCTCATTTAAACAGCCAAAGGGACTGTCAGAAATTGATAAGGAAGTTGAAAAAGTGTCATTTCTATAATTTTGACTACGTCTCAATTACTATCTCCATAAACATATACTTTCTGGGCCTTTTTGGAATCCTGGAAAATTGATGGTTGTCACGGGAATCAGTTCTTTTGAAGAATTGGGAGTGCGTTGATTACTAGTGTGAGTAATTTTGAAGAAATTGAAAATAGGTATGTAACAAAAGCTCTGCCCTCTTCCCTTTCTACAGGGTCCACATCTGTAGGTCCAGCTAAGACTTCCACAGGCATGTCATTGCTCCCTAGACAGAAGCTTGCGTGTCAGTTACATTGCACAATTATAACTAATATAGACGTGAACTGAAGTACACAGGAGGGACATGTGTGTAGCTAGTATGTAGACACTGTGTTATTTTACAGAGGAGACTGTATTTGTACAGATTTTGATACTGGTATTTTGGGATCCTGTTAGCATAGTCCATGTGTGTCAGGTTATAACTTTGTTATAGTGTTCACAAGAGTGTTGTTTATAATCCTCAAAAGTGGAAGTAGCCCAATGTCTAGAGATTGAGAAAAGGGTAATTAATGTGGTTATCATAAAATGAAGTATGATTTGCCCTTAAAATAAATGGTACTGTGACAGTAACATGGATACACTGAGAAAATTTATGCTTAATGAAACCAGGAAGATCACAGTAAGAAAAGGCTCCAACATCAAGGTCGTGCATTGTGCCAGTCCACTTCTGGGAAATACTATAAATGGAAATGTCACAGAGAGAGGTGGCAGATTAAGGGTATTAAGGACTTGTGGGAGGAAAGGATGGAGATTTGCTTCCTCATGACTACAGGGCTCCTCTTGGGTAAGAAATGCCCTGCATAGAAAGTGATAACGATCACACAAGGGGAATGCACTGAGTGTCATTAGGATGTGACTCAGAAAGGTGAATTTTATATTGAATTTTATTACTATTCTAAGAGAAGGCAAAGTGTTGTTGTTGTTTTGTGAGTGTGTGTATGAGATTTGACACACTACCAACTTGTGAGGATTGAGATTGTGCCATTACGGAATGGTGCTAGACTTGTGTGATAAGATTGGTCTTTTCTCAGTTTAGGCTGCAGGTACTTGGAATATTGTGAGCACTAAATGATCATCGGGTTAAGATTCCAAAAGGAGAAGAAATATTAATCAGTTTGTCTATAAGTTCTCCTGGGGAGCCAAATGTGATCTGCTATGGCAAATTTACAAAGCCTTCTATAAATGAGATCAAAGGGGAAGTACTTTTGGATGATACAGAGAAGAATGTGCTAGAGATGCTACTTTTTGTCTCATTTTTTATTCATCATGGCAGCTGGACCCCTCAGAAACCTTTTCTACCCAGACTTTGTGTTTCTCTTTGGTTTCTTCCACCACCTTTTCTGCACTGAGCAGATCCCTGCTTTGCCCTGCACATCAGCTGACCTTGGTTTAGAATTCTATCTGAAGTAGTGCCCATTAGCCAGAGAGGCATCCTCACCCCGTCACACCCCAGGAAGGACAAGCTATCTATCAGCTTCTTCTCTGCCCCAGCAAATTTGTGTGTATGTAGTGAACATCCTTCAACAGCTTCAAGTGAAGCTTGCTGCTCCTTTGTCAGTTTTCAGAAGGATGGGAAATGCATAGCCAAGTTGGATTGACTAATGATCTTTCTGCTTCACAAAGAAAGGGAAGGAGAAGAAGGAGGCAATGCTGTTCCTGTGAGCAGTGTGAGAAGAAGAAGGAGATGGAAAACTTTGAAGGGATCTCAGTGACTTGAGTCTTTTTCCAAGATGTGCTGAAGGCAGGATGAGGAGTGGTGTTCAAGGGTCACTCACCATGGGCAGGATTCCCAGGGTTGAAAGATCACACACTATAGGTAGGATTCCCAGGAGCGACCCTTAGGAGGGATTTACTGAGGGAACTGGCTCTCCAGGAGGTAAGATCATTTGCTCAAACTCCAATGATCCAGATTTGGCTGAGCTGGGATCCTAGGTCGGTTCACTGGCTCAGAGCACATGCTCAGTAGCTCTGCTCCAGGCAAGGGGAAAGGATAATCACTGTCTCCTCCATACCTCCTTTCTCCACAAAGGAGATCACAAGCCCAGCTCAGCCCACTGACTCAGTGAGGGAGTAGAATTTACACGAGGTTCATGGCTGTAGGACCAGAATTCACACTACCCTTTCCTTCATTCTTATTTTTGTCATAATATCTTTGTAAAAGATTGTACTACTGTGTGTGTAGGAATGCTTGCTTACATATATTTATATATATATATATATATATGTGTGTGTGTGTGCGCATCACATGCATGCCTGGTGTCTGTGGGGCACAGAAGAGGTAGCTGGAGACTCTGCAACTCAAATTACAGATGGTTGTGACCCTGCATGTGGATGCTACAACTGAACCTGGGTCCTATGAAAGAGTAGCAAGTGCTTTTACTCAACAAACCATATCTCAAACCTTGCCATAATTTATGACTCATCATCATTTGATAGCTAAAATTAGGCCGCCTCCAAATCTGAGACTGTTCTTAGTTTTGCTTGTTTTCTTGTTATATACATTTATCTATTTACTTACTTAATTTTAGGTATGTTTGGAGGGGCATGTAAAATATCTCCTTTTCTATTCAGCAGGATTTTGTGCACAAGTGATGATTCCCAATTATCCTCCCTAGTTGTGCGCCCTGCATGTAGCCATGTTGGGCCATCTCTGAATGACAGTCACACTTATTAGACCATTTTTTTTGAAGCTTTCTGGTGACCTGAACCAGCAAGTTATTCTTCAGTGACAGGATCCTGAGAGAGAGGACCAGGAGATAAGAAAATAAAGAGGATAGAAGATAAGAAAGTTTGAGATTGGAAGGTCTTTCACAAGCTCTATCTTATCCCAAGCAAGATTATTGAGAACTACAACACTTTATATACAATTTCCGCAGAAGAAATGTGACACAGTCTGTAGAAACTATCATGCAATGGGACTAAGTTAGCAGAAAGCTAATCAAACAATGTTGTACAAGGGGAACACAGGGCATCTTAAGAGCATTACAGACTTAGTACACAGTGGCTTTGGGACTGATAACCACAACTCTTTGGGATGGGAATAGTTGGGTTCTCAGGATCTGAAGCTACAGCGGCCAAGGCCCAGGCCCCAGGCCATTACCAGCTGTGCCAAGCATAATCCTGTTTTATTTTATTTTATTTTTATTTATTTTTTAAACAAGAATTCGTGTTTCTCTTCCATACATCAGTTGCTCAGGAAGAGCCTCAGTTAATCGTCCGGCTCTCATCATTTTAGAAATTCCCTCAATATCGTTGTCAATACAGAAATAATTCTCCCACTTTTTCGTGCCAGATGATCTGAGTCCTTTCTGCTCTGTCCTGTTCCATAGAAGAAAGATGTTACTAGTCACACACGCCCAGATTTTGTTAGGTTTGTCAAAACCTGTGTTTCTCCAGGTGTCCCATAGGTACCAGGAGCATGGGCAGGGAGAGTTGGTGCTAAGTCACGCCTAGCTTCAGTGGTGATTTGACAAACCTTGTGGCATTCTGGCGTCAGAATCTCAGTGGAAGTCTTGGTTTTCTGGTGGTTACAAGCCACCCATGAGCACTGTATAGGACAGTACTAAGTATGTATGGCCCTTATAAAGCTGTAATTCATGTCTAGTTAACTATGTATTTAGGCAGCAAGAAGAAACTATAACTTATATTCCAAATAAGGTTAGAAAATAGAAAAGAATTTCAAAACTGCTTCCAAATACCTTTCTCCTTTGCTTCAGAATTCTTTTAGTGTGATTTTTATGATGTATTTCCTACCTTATGTTGTATTTACTTTTTGTTTTGTACTAATTTGGGAATTATAGAAAAGCATAGTCTTTAAAAAGTTAAGAACTTTACATAGTGCTTATTTGTAATGGAGTGCATATTTGTCTATGGAGCCAATTTAGGAACCACTATATCCTGCTAGCTTCTTTTTTTAGTAAGGAAGCTTCAGCCTTTTAGCTTAGGGTAGCAACATTCTAGAAAGCCAGTGATTTTACTTAGCATCCCTCAGTTTGGCACGCTTGTTTCCTCATGGTTCCATGGTTCAGAAGATGACTTGGGTAGGACCATTCCCTCAATGCATCCTGTCAAGGACTTGGAGACTGTGGGAAGCAGAAAAAGCATTGCCCAAGATATCTGCATCCTAACTTCCAGGACCTGTCATCTACCTTACCTGGCTAGAATGACTTGACAGTGTGATTAAGGATCTTGAGGTAAGGTGATGATCTGTGTGTTCTGGGGGCCTTATTGCATTCATAGAAATTTTTATGATGGCAGATAGGAGGCAGGAGTCTAAAAAGAGTTGTAGAATCAGAAGTCCAATTTGGGCTTGGGTGTGGTCATGACCGTAGCATGTGGACAGTGCCTGTAAAGTAGAAAAGCAATGAACAAGTATTCCAAAGCTTCTAGAAAGGTGCAGCCCTCTGTTAAGATCCACTCTGGGCCTCTAAGCCTCTGAACAAACAGAATAAATGTGTGTGTGTGTGTGTGTGTGTGTGTGTGTGTATGCCATTTTAACCATTGCATGTACTTGACTATGGTAGTAATGGGAAATTACAAAGGTGGGTTATGGAGAGGCTGTGGAGAAGAGCTGAGAGAAAGGGAGAGAGAGAGAGAGAAAGAGAGAAAGCGAGAGCATGCGCATGCGCTAGATTTGTCCATCTTCCTTTTGACCTCTACTGCACTGTCAGTTGGTATCCACCTTTATATATTGCATTCTTATCCACACACAAAACATACACATAGAGATATCATACACAGAAAAAAATAAACTTGAATGATCTAGAGTTACTGTAGTTTTGTTAAATGTGTGTGATATGTGTGTGTGTGTGTGTGTGTGTGTGTGTGTGTGTGTGTTTGCGTGTGTGTACACATGCACGTGGAGGCCAGAAGTCAAGGTTAAGTGTCTTTCTCAACCACTTCCCCATGTTTGTTCAGGGATAGAGTCTCTCCCTGAACCTGGAGTCTACCGGTTTAGCTTGACTGGCTGAGCAGCAGGTCCTGGAGACCCCCAGTGCTGTCTCCCCAGCACTGACATCATAGGTGCACACCATTGAGTTTAGCTTTATATGGGAACTGTAGGTTGAACTAGGGCTCTCAGCTTCTAAGGCAGGCATTTTACTGGATGAGTTGTCTTCCTGGGAATCACAAAGTTACAGATTCTTAATATAGCTAATATTAAGAAGATGATGAAAACTGTGCCACCTATAATAATAATAATGAACTATAGACTTTAGTCAATTCTGGTATCATAAAATATTACATATGAGGGAATCATCGCTTTAAGCAAGCAATACAATAAGAACATTGAGAGATGTAGAGAGATGTACTGTCCTTTCAGAGAAAACTGCCTGAATATTTTAAAGCACTTCCCAGCTCAATCTCAATTTTAAAAACCCTAGCAGAAGACTGATGATGGAATAGGACATGCATTTTGGATACTTTGTGCTACCAGATAGCTTTTGTCCTTTTGTTGACTGAAGTAGAGGCACATAATTAAAACAATGGTGGGGTAGTCTAGGAATCCACTGTCAGTTTATATTTGAATATTAAATGCGAGAAAAGAAAAGATTCATTGCAAATTTATTTCTATGACAAAGGGAAACGTATAAAAATTTCTATCAACTGTCAGTCACAAGAAAAGCCCTTAATTGGGAGAAATAAGGAATTGTTTTCAGTGTATTTCATATACAAGAATACCTTCCACATGGATTGAGCATTTAAACGTTATCAGGAGGACTTGAGGTCACAGTATTGTCTCCTCATATATAGCCCTAGATTCAGTCCGCAGTACATCATAGGTACACAAAGTCATTAGGTAAGACTCCAAAATGAAAAAGAAATCTATTGTTATGTTTATAATAGTGACCTCAATTAGCATAAAGACAACAAAATAACGATCTAGTCTATATCACCTAAAGCTTTATATCAAGTTTGTAGAGAGCTATTAAAAAATTAGCACTGTACATATTTTGCCAGTATAGATGGCCAATTTCCCCATTACATTAAAAGGTCCTTAACTGACTAAAAAGTCAATGAAGTCTTGGTGTTTTGGCAGGGAAGTGGATCGATGATAGTTCCTAAATGGCTTATATGTCTCTTAATAGAATACAAATTATTTATAAGGCATGAAAATATTTGGATTGATTTATATTGGAAGAAGTTAATCTAAATTGGGAGTTTTTTTTCTTCATTAAAATATTGAAAAAAGGAGCATAAAGTAGCTTGTTACCTCTTGGGGAAGATTTTGCCCTTTAAAATACTTGTAACTTTTAGCTCAATAATTTCATCCTTAATGAGATAATACAGAGAAATAAGGACTCTTTTAGATCACAAGGCTTTGGTTTCTCCATGGCAAGATGAAATTTGCATCAAGACTCTTAGAATGCCAGACAAGCACTGCGTGACTGCACTCGGGGTTCAGCCTGTTGCTTTTAATTTGAGACAGGATCTCACCAAGTCTGCAAGTCTGACCTTGAATCTGTAGGACAGGCATGCCTTGAAGTGGTGGTTCTCCCCTGCCTCAGCCTCCGGAGTAGCTGGGACTACATGCCTATACCAAAAGGTTCAACTTCAGAATGCTTTTTTTTTCCATGAAAGAAATTTATATTAATAGAATGTTGGAATAAATGCTGTTAAAAATAGGAATTCTTAATTTATTTTTGTCAAATCTACTAATGATGCTACTATTAAGTAATAGTTGCAAGTTTAAAAGTTAAACAAATATTTAAAATATTTCACATTCTTTTGATGCTAATACTAAATATCATACAAGTACTTATTCTATAATTTTACTCACATGAATATATCAGTCATCAGATATAATACATAGATATATTCATGTGTTAACTAGAATATGACTGGTTTATTTTGATATAAATTATAAACTACGAATGATTTATTTTATCCTATAAACTCAGAATATGTGCCCCTCTCAGTGCTTCAAGGATATTCACATGGATAATACTACATTAAGGTACAGTATTAGATCACAATATCTGTAAAAGCAGAAATCACACAGATTGTATTCTCTCCACAGTTCATAGAATTAGAGACAATTCACAAGGTATACCATAACTCAACTCCTCAAAAACTTACAAGGAATTCTATCAAGGGCTTTATTTAAAAAAAAAAATCCCAAGTGCATGTAGCTATGTTGTGGGAATGAACTCCAGCCACATCAAACACTGAACACAATGGAATCTGAATATACTAAGTACAGAGGGCAGCTGTCACTTTAAATGATTCTGTGCTTCTGGTGGATGGGCTAGGAAGCTAGGAAAGTATAACAGAATGACAAAGGAGAAAAGAATAATCAAGTTAAAAAGCACAAATCAAGGGATAGGACCAAATAGTACAATGAAGTTGAAAGGGTTCTTTGGGAAGACTCATTGAATAGATGTCATTGTGGGTTGACAAGCAGAGAACCATCCCTGGACCTCATACCAAGGAAATAAGTAATGAGATGGGGATAATCAAAATATAAATTAAAACACAGACTTAATTTAACTGGATAATCTTGGTTTAAGAAAGTAAATGCTACCTTACCGTATGTCAAAACACTCCCAGCACCAAATCACAGCGAAGGAAATCTCAGGGAAGGGATGGCGCTGTCATCTTGTCAGGTGTCAAAACATTACATACTTAGAGACTCAGATCAGTGGAAAATTATGGAAGAGGGATGCCTAAAGTCAAAGGTGTGTTTGTTTAACAACCTATCATGCAGGAAAAATGGCAGCTTTAGGCTATGTACCGTCAGCATCTAGAATGAAGATGAACACGTGGACACCTGTGGGAACTGAGGGTCTGGAAATCTTTGGAGCCACCTCCTAATGATGTTTGATCTCAAAAGATGGAGGTCGTCACTTCATAAATCCTAAAGGAGAATTCATTTGCTGTAGACAAGGCTAAGGACAAGGGTGCGTTCACATAGTGAGATGACTCAGTCTGTGGCAGCCCTGGGTTCTACAGGGACTGCTGGAGCAGCAGCCTGCCTCTGGCACCGAGGCAGCGAAGTCATCGCCTGTCACCAGGTGCCTTTCCCCCATCAGCTATGGGACGTATGTACCCCTTGAAAGTGCCTGCCAGGCACTGCTCACTCTCTGCTTCTCCTGCCTCTGTCTCTCTTATTTCTCGCCTTTCTTGTCTCTGATCTTTTCTGTCTCTCTGTTCTGTCTGTCTGTCTGTCTGTCTGTCTCCACTCTGACACAGCCTTTCACTCTTTGACTCTTCCCCATCCCCCTTCCCCGATAAACCTCTTGCACTAACTGCTGTACACTCTTGTTTGCTTAGTAGCATACCTTGGCAGGGCCTGCCAAATGTATCCACTTCGCCTTTTCTTTTTCTTTTTGTTTTTAATCCCTTCAGGGTGGGCATTTTTTCTGTTTTGTTTTGTTTTTGCTTTTTTTGAGACAGGGTTTTGCTGTAGCTATCAAGCCTGTCCTAAACCTAGCTCTTGTAGATCAGGCTGGCCTTGAACTCAGTGTGTGCCACCACTACCCGGCTAGGGTGGGCTTTTGAAGGCTGCTTCAGCTCACTGGAAATAATGTTGCTTTCTGTGCATATTCTTAGTATTTGGTAGGAGCAGTTTCTACCTCTTCTCACGCTATGATAAAAATTGACTTTCATTGTGGAAAACAATTAAGAGAATTCACCTAAACGTGAAAAATATATCTAGTTCTGTTTAAAAAATCACAGCTAATGAGTTACAACAAAACATCTTTTGAATCCAAATATTCATAGCTGCTTACATAAAAGCACTTGTGCTGTGCCTTGCTTGTCTGCGTGTTGAGCTGAGTCAGAGCCTCTTCGAGTGCACAACCTGCTGAAGCTAGGATTCCAAAGAGCTTCGTTCCTTTTGTCTTCTGGGAGATATATTTGATAGATGTTAATTATTTATGCTGAAACACTATTAAATGGAAATGTGATGACATAGCTCCATGGATTTCTGTGGTGTGTGTGTGTGTGTGTGTGTGTGTGCTCACGCGCACACGCACACGTGCCGTGATTATTTGTGATTCCACAAGGAAGCACTAAGATGACAGAAAGGAAGGTTCTTTATTTTGGTGGTGGTGGCAGTATGATGTGTGTGTGTGTGTGTGTGTGTGTGTGAGTGTGTGTGTGTGTGTGTTTGTGTGCGTTCACATGTGTGTAGGGGCCAGAGGTCACCCTCAGGTTGTTTTCTCAGGAACTCTCCACTTTGTTTTTTAATGCACGGTCACTCTTTATGACCTGGGACTCACTGTTTAGTCTATATACCGGCTGGCAAGGGCAGCCCCCACTGTCTGTCTCCCAGCTCTGGGATTAAAAGTCCATTTCACCTCTCCTAGATTTTTAAAAAATAAGTGCTCAGGATCAAATTCAAGTCTTCATGCTAATGTATAGACATTTTACTGACTGAGCCATTTGCCTGGTCCCAGGGTCTGCAACTCGTCGGTAGGGCTTGCTGTCCTAAACTGGAGAGTAACGTCTTTCCCTTTGGAGCACCACTAAGGGTCCTCTTATCCCTACTGGCTGCCATGACACCTGGTGTTCCTGATATTATCAGGACAAGCCAAAGTCTCAGCATCTGCCAAGATGTCCCTGATACCAAGCTCCACATCTTTGACTGGGGAAGAAGGCAAGATGGTGGCCTGGCAGATAAGCTTGAGGAATCCCCTTCTGAAGCCCCAGTTTCTGCCTGTATCCATGCCAGCAACTATATGGTAAAGACTTGTGGTAGAAATGGCTTTCATAGTCAAGTGAAGGCCACCCTTTCCAAATTATGCTAATCCACAAGCTGTTGTCCTGTGCTAGCGATGTTAGGCGCCAGACCCGTAGGCCGGATACTTTCGGGAATCCTCAGGGCACAATAACTAGAGTTCACATGATCAGGTCATCATGCCCATCCACATCAAACTGCATAATAAGGAACATGAGACTGAAAACCTATAAAGGAAACAAGTTTATGTTCCCTGACTGTTAGCAGATCCACATCTCAAAGAAATGAAGCTTCAAGTTTAATGTCAATGAGTCTGCAGACATGGTTTCTGAGAAGGCATGGTAGGCGTCCCTGATGGCTGTGAAGTCGAATATACCCTTAATCATGGCCCTATGGACAAGTGCTTCCCATGCTGAGTTCTACATCCCTCCAAACCATGTTGAGTAATCATCCTAATATCCAGTCTGCTTAAAATAACAGCAAATGGGAAGGTGAACTGAATGCAGCTTTGCCTTTTTTTGTCTATGGTTGGCAAGCATTCTGCTTGGGCTCAGCTCAGAATTGATACTTCAAAATTCAAAGTAGAGTAAAATGCATAGAAATGGTCTAAATGATCTTTGTTGTTGTTGCTGTTGTGGGCTGGGAAGCACAGGGCTTTGGCCTGCCGTCAATGGAGACTGCTGAAGGCACACATTTGTGAGAAGCCCTGGGTATCTGGGAACTGCTTTGCCTCTGGCATAGGGAGTAAACTGGAGGCGGGAGTGGGACTCAGTCAGAGACGAATGTGTGCGTGGGTTGATTGGAGGGAGGTTCCCGGAATCCAGCAGTCTTTGGGAGGTAGAATTGTCAGGAGGTGGTATAGGGAGGGGGTGAGAATGCTGGCTGAGGGCAATGTTGAGTTTCAGGTTTAAAAATTGAATAAAAGAGGAGAATGGAATCCAGGCTGCTTTTCACGTCAGCAAGCAGTTTCAGGTGTATTTGTTCATGCTCGATTGCGTCACACAAATATGGCGGTCGAAGGCTGCAGCAGGAGTACACAATTCCGAGCAAGTGTATGATGTTGGGTTCATATGTAAGATGTGATGCTTGTTGTGCTTTGGATATAAAGGTCTCGTAGAAAGTCTCAGGTATTGAAGGATTGGTCCTTGCTTGGAGTCACTGTTGAGAGGTGACTGGATTATGGAGGGGCTACTTTCAACAGTGGATGAGCCCCACTGATGAGTCTGTAGTTGAATAGGCTACTAGGGGATGGGGAGTAGTATCTGGAAATGGCACTGGGGAGGTCAACTTGCTACTTGGTGGCCAGCCTGGGCTACATGCTAGAATTTTATCTCAAAACCAGACCTATAGAGAAAAAGTGTTAAGGAGCTGGACCTACGGGGAAGCAGTGCTTCACTTATGGTGTGTCTCTGAAGGATTTACTCAGTGCCAGATGCTTCTGGGTCAGTCTTTCCCTGCTTCTGGGTCAGTCTTTCCCTGCTTCTGGGCCACCAAGTGGCTTAAGATTTGCCAACACCATGATGTTTCTGTGTTGTCCATAATCTAAAAGGAATGGAGCCCCCAGCATTATAAATCTGTTAACAAGTTTCCTTCCCCTCTTTAAATGATTTCTCAGTTATTTTGTAACATCAATATGAGGCACTGCACTCGCATGGGCAATACCCTTTTCCCTCCTGTCGTGCCCTACATCTCCAGGTAAGATGGAGAATCCTTACCGCCTACTGCCCATGCATGGTGAATACCCTCTTCCCTCCTGTCGTGCCCTACATCTCCAGGTTAGATGGAGAATGCTTTACCTCTGTCAAAGGTGATGGCTGAAGATAGAGAAGCAGGTGGAGGAGAGGAGGCCTAGGGACAGACTGCTTTCAAATAGTTTATATGTCAGTATGACTAACGTGTAATTGGGAGGTCAGCTGCTTGGGTCACTCTGTAGTCACAGGTCTCTGAGCATTGTCTGCAAGCAGGCGTCTTACATAGGTGTTCATGGCAGGCTGAGGCCATTGGGTAATTTTTCTCTCTCTGTCACCTTTTGCCTGCAACAAATAGAATCTGAGTGGAGCTTTCACATTCTTTATCTATTTTCTCTCTTCTCTTTCTTGGAAGAGTTTTACCTCTTCATCACCTGATGTGGGATTCCACTCTGTATGCTGCAAATATCACTGGTTAATAAAGAAACTGACTTCACCTGATAGGGTAGACCAAAGCTAGGTGGGGAAAACTAAACTGAATGCTGGACGAGAGAAGACAGAGTCAAGGAGAAGCCATGGAGCCGCCGCCAGAGACAGACATGCTGAAACCTTGCTGGTAGAAACTTGCCGGTAGGCCACGACTCTCGTGGTAAAATATAAAATAATGGAGATGGGTTAATTTTAGATGTAAGAGCTAGCTAGCAATATGCTTAAGTAATTGGCCAAGCAATGATTTAAATAATATAGTTTCTGTGTTATTATTTTAGGTCTGAGCTGCCCGGTGGCTGGGAAACAAGCAAGTGGTCTCCCTACTATAATCCCCTCAGATGATCATTTGGAAAAAATTGCTCATAATAAAAAACATTTAGAAAGAATCAAGAGAGTGTCTCTCTCTTGCTGTGATGGATTGCCCTTAAGGAACGTGTGAATGCAGTTGTGTTTGTTTGGCTCATACTCTATTTGCCTTCCCCCCCCCCTAATTATATGTTTAAATGCTACAAAGTTCATGTAATAGTCAGGATTTCTGATTTCTCTAGATCATGTGTTGTGTGACTATAGTGGCCTGACTTTCTCTCGGTGCATTATCAACCTCTACTGAGCCCCAGGCTGCTTCTCTATAAAACCAGGATAATACTCAGTATCCCAAAAGTTTCTAATGTGGGTCATGAGCCTTCACAGTATCAAATACACTGATATGAGATGGATGGACAGTAATGGTGGGACGCTATCCCCGAAGGGCTAGTGTATAGAAAGAGAAGCGCTGGTGCGCTTGGGGACAGTGATTTGGGCTCTCAGAATGGGGTTTGTCAGAATCTTGGGATCCACTGGAATCATGTATATGTTACTTCATCCTGGCAGAAACCTAGATACCTTAGATTCCTCTCTTTCTTGCCCTGTATCTAGTCATCAATAAACCATGGAAGTTCTGCTTTCCACAGGGTGTCTGGAATTTGACCGATCCTCACATGGCTACTTCAAGGCCACTACTACCTCTCTCTCTTGCTTATAGAAATAGTCCCCCAGGGTGCCTTCCTGCTTCTGCCATTGACCTCTCCACACAACTGCCAGCATGAAAGATCCCAGAATACCAGGCCTCTTCTGAGATCACTCCACTGGCTCTTCATATTTCTGGTGTAAGGCCGCTGTTCTTACCATGTCCCATACCCTTATCATCTTGACCTCCTGCCCTCTCTGGCCTCATTTCTCACTACTATCTCAGGTTCTCGATGCTCTACGTCTGCTGTCTCAGGTTCTCCAGCTCTACTTCTATCCCATTTGGCTTCCCGTGCTGTCTCCAGGTTTACTACCAAAACACTACACATTTACTTACTTGTCTTATTGTTATATTCGTTCATAGCTGACTACTGCTCTTGGAAAGGATTCTTTTTATAACATGTACTTTTAATTCTTTGAAAATTTAACACATAAATGCAATGTATTTTGGTCATGTTTACTAGCTACTCCCAGTTCTAAGCCCTCCCACCCTCTTCCAACTTCATGTCTTTTTTTTTTCCCCATAACCTGCTGAGTCCAATTTATACTTCCCAAATAAACACGAGAATGAGGCTAGCCACCGGCAGCATGGTTGACCTTGTATGGAGCACATTTCTGAAGGAAGCCTAATAGCTAGCTGCTCTAGTAACCTGTCAGTAGCACCCAAGGTTGGGAGTGGACTTACGTCCTCTCCTTTATGTTAAAAGGTTTACTTGGCTTAAACTTGTGCGCGTTGTATGGGAGCTGCTTTGAGTTCCTCAGAGACTTTGTCCTGTCATCTGCAGGATACACTACTTTGTCCCAGTCCTCCTTGATGTCTGGCTTTCACTATCTTTCTGCCCCCTCCTCTGCGATGTTCCCTGAGCCTTCAGGGAAGAGGTGTAGCATAGATGACTCACATGTGGGTGAGCATCCCACAGACACGTTTTCTCTGCATTTGACCAGTTCTGAGTAGTCACAGTAGCCGCCACCCACTCCACAGAGAAATTTCTTTGAGAAGGACTAGGAACCGCACTGATGTACTGGCATAGAGACGTCAGAGGTCAGTTTGAGACAGTGTCCATTGGGTAAAATACAGTAGTATATTCACCCCTAGGACCTAGGAGCTTTCCAGCCTTGAGTTCTTCGATTTACAGTACAAGGCATGTGTTTCCTCTATGGAGCAGGGCTTAAATCCAACGGAAAGAAATTGGTTAGCCTACAACATTCATACTGTAATTGCACCCATGGGCGTATCTTGCCAGGCTGGTCATTATTGTTAGAGGGTTTACAGCCAGATGAGACTATTGGCGACCTTTCTTCCCCAGCAACCTGCATAGTACCTTTCGGTACTCCAAAACAGTCAGTACTAGCTTGGTTTCTCCATGTCCTGTGACAAAATGTGTCTGTCTGTCAGTCTGTCTGTCTCTGTGTGTGTCTGCATGTTAGCATTATCCTCAAAGGACTGCTCCTCCCAGAAGCCATAAGCTGCCAAATAAATTCAGTGCCAGGTGTCGAACACCTCTCTCAGAATGTGGGTCCAGGGTGTCCTGAACACCCTGAGGATAATACAGGAACCGCCATTGTTCAGACCCTGAGGATGAGATAGTGTTGCTTCAGTCATGGACAAGGACTTTTGACTCCGTGTTCCGTACTGCATTCTCAGAGCTCAGAGCAGCTTGCAGTTCTTCTGTGGCTGACCAGTCAGTGTTTGTTGATGCAGGACTGAAAGCTAATTAAAGCATGCCACCAAGCAGGACTTCAGGTAGCCTTCTTTTCGCCATGTCAGAGCTGTGGAGTAAGGCAGCAAATTAACAGCTGCTATTTCTATAAGGGGCAGATAGCTCCTGTGTTAGAACTGAGAGCAGTCACGGGGAGTTACGGGCGCTTCCATATTTTTATTTGATTAACTGTAAGAGCCACTCAGGGCATGGCTTGTTATCCCTTGGTTCTCTGGGTGAAACTGTTTATTTAAATAGTGTTTATTTCCTTAAAACACATATTTGTTAGGGTCCACTGGAGAGCCTCCATATTTTGCTTCTCTTCCCTGCCTCCTCTTTCCTTTGCTCCTCCTTTTATTCTTTGGAAGAATGTAAAGACAAGAACTGGAAGTGTTCTTTTATTGAAATAATAATTTCCACTTTCTAGAATGAAGTAGATTTGCTTGTATGTTTGCTTGTTTTGCTTTTGGAGAGTAGATCCCCAACGCAACCTTGCTGGCCCTCAGCTTTCATCCAGTTCCCTGAGCTCCCTCACTGCTGGGATTATAGGGTGCCATCACACCTGGCTAGACTTTTTGTGACTAGGCACATGATTATTAATGTTTTTCTTTTTGCAAAGATAATTTATGATTTTATTGCTCAGATGCTCTTCATTTGTGTCATTCAGCCAATGTATTTGTTTTAACCCTGCTACCTGACAAATGGTTTTTAAGACCCACATTGAAGCACTGAAATGAATTCCGTGTTTGGTCACGCTCCTAAGAACTACAAGAGAAGGTTTTTCAGCACACTTTAAAAACAAATTAACAACAACAACAAAGCAAAGCACAAGCCTCGACTGCCACTAGTGTCTTAGGTTGTGCCAGACGCTGTCCCCAGCTTGATAGAGCTCTTGCCCTCACTTAATGAGCTGTGAGGGAGGGAATGCTGTCACTTTTTTGTTGACCAGGGAATTGAAATGTGGACGCTCAGGTCAAGATCACGTAGGTGGGATGATACAGCAAAAATTAGATTTTTAATTGCAGCTATTAGGCTCCCAAGGTCAGTATGCCCCAGATCATTTGATTCTGTAGCCATTTCAAGTCATTTCTCTTGCTACTCCAGTGTGGACAAAGCAATACCACGGTAGCCATGCAGAGGGCAAGATTCTACCTGTAGTGAGAGACTTCAGAGAAAGTCAGTGGAGGTACAGGCTTGTCACTCGTTTGTAAATTTGTTTTTGCTATTAGTGAGGACACGGTGAGATTTTGAGGGAACATTCCAGAATCTCCCCACTTTGAGGTAATTTTTCAGCTTAGGTGAGCCAGCTTTATAGAGTGGTAGTGGCATGGATTGCTGAGCGTGTTTCTAGAAAGGACACGCTGGCTCCTGAGCAGGTTTGCGGAAGAAGGCGCCAGATTTGTCAACTTTGGGAATTACTCTCTCTTAGTTTTCTCAATTTTTTCAATTTTCACTTGAAAATTGCCATAACTTTAGGATGTTGACTTAGTCATAATCTGAAGTCAAGCCACTGACATTCTGTTATTTAAAAATTTACTAAGTACTGTGCGTAGCTGTGCAGCAGTCATTTCCAGTCACGTTAGTTTAGGAACTTAGATGAACCCCAGTGCCTAGATAGCTAGCAGGTGTGAGGTCCTGTGTTTATGGCTCACACGTAAAGTAAGTACAGACTCTGGGCGGTGGTTGAGCACACTTTTAATCCCAGCATTTGGGAGGCAGAGATGGGTGGATCTTAATGAGTTCAAGGCCAGCATGGTCTACAGAGCAATTTCTAGGACAGGCCCCAAAGCTACAGAGAAACCCTGTCTCAGGAAAAAAAAAAAGACAAAGAAAAATAAGTACATGTATACATACATTACCTTAAGACAAGGATTAGAAGGAAAGTTGCCATGACAGATGAGTAAGGAATTTGGAGGGACTTAGAGATTTGGAGGGGATTAGGTTAGCTAAACCACATCTAACCAAGAGATGTGTCAATCATATTCATTCCAGAAAGAGACAGCAGTGATTACACATTGTAACATGAGCAGGGCCTGCTTGTTGGGGTTTTCTGTCCTGCCTGGCCTCCCAGCTGTTTAGTCCCAGAGAAAAGTCACACACAGAGGACTCAGTAAGTTATAATGCTGATTGGCCCATTAGGTCAGGCTTCTTACTGGCTAACTCTCACATCTTGATTAACCCATTTTTCTGATCTATGTTAGCCATGTGGCTCAGTACCTTTTTCAGTGGGGCAGCTCACATGCTGCTGCTTCGGTGATCTGGGCAGGAGTGGGGGAATCAGCTTCCTCCTCCCTAGAATTCCTCCTGCTGTCCTTGCATCATTTCCACTTCCTGTATGGTTTTCCCACCTACACCTCCTGCCTGGCCAATCAGCGTTTATTTAAAACATGATTGACAGAATACACACAATTCTCCCACACCAACACATGAATCTTGTATGGCTTGAATCTCATTTACCTTTAATGTTCTGTGATAAAACTGTGCTACTAATTAATACATTTATTTATTGAGATTAGAATTTTAATAATAGCAAAGATTATAGTGTTTTCTATTCTAAAGAATGAGTATACTTATGATCATTCTTATAATTGGTTATTAGATTATTTCTTATTAATCTTATTTAATTGACTATTAAGCAGTAGGAGGGGTTGCAGAAAGGGATGTTTGTACTCCCAGTGCTCAAAACGAACAATTAGATTTTAACTATTTACTGCCACAATCCTTGCAAAGTATCTGTTAGTGTTAGTGTGCTAAAACACTTAATGAAAACACCACTTGCCCTCAAAGGCCATGAACTTGTCCAGAAAGTGTTTCCCAACTGATAATGCCTTGAGCTAATGTAAGACTGTGTACTTGACCTGCTGTCCTACTGTGCACTTAGCCTAGTTAAGGTTAGTTTGCCTTTAAGAGAACAATGTAACCAATCTTACTCACCTTGGATTTTTCTGTGTACTCAGCATTTACAATCTAAACTAATGTGTGACTCTAATGCAAAGTTAGGTACTCTTCTATGTCCCCTGAGACAAAGTTATGTTCGTGTATATGCATGTATGTTGTAGGAATCATATGTTGAACCCCCCCCCCCAACAGACTGAAAGCAACCTGAAGTAAGATATCTATCATCAGTGTTGATAACATTTGTTTGAAGTGCTGAGTGCTATTTTGGGCCAATAAAGTAACTTCTTCCCTGTAAAATTCCATTAAAGATCTCAACAAAGGATTCTCCATTTCTTTACCATCCTGTCTTCTGTACTGTTCAATAAATACAGAGCAAAGCCCTTTTTTAGGGACACGCACAGACACAGGATGGACACAGACAATAAGGACAGATAGATCAGAAGCACACAACAGATAGACAGCCAATAGACCAGTAGTCAGACTACCGGTGGGTGGAAGACATAGGGAGAGAAGTGGAAAGTTCAAACCTGACCTTGTTCTTGGTTAAACTAATCCAAGAGGAAGTTTCTGTCCTCATTGCTTAATGCAGTATTCACACATCTTGTTGCCCCATTGAGGTTTATCCCTGATGTGTTAACTGGTGTATGTTAGTATCACTGAAATCTTACAGGTATGGAGGGAAGCAGGTTTTCTGAAGATCTCTTTTTCCCCATAAATCTTTGGGGGCTCTCCTTGAATCTATGTGTAAAAAAATTACTCAGTCACCCTCCCTGTACACGAGATCTGAAACACAGAACACAATCAAGGATCTGAATGGGACACACTGTCAGGAAAAAGTTTGCATCTTGACAAGTTGGCTTTGATGCTTTCCTGCTAATATGTCTCTCAGAGTTGACATTAAGAAAAATCACAGTTGCTTTTATTGACTTAGATCAGTTCATTCAGAGAGAAAACATCCAGGAATGAAAATGCACACATGCATCTGGACCTCTTCAACTTTTTTATATATTAAATACATGTTTAAAAGATTCAAAATGATGAGCAATCTCATAATTAAAGTTAGGGGTAGGGAAGGACTGTTTATTTTGTGGTTTGTAGATTCAAATATGAGACCCTTAGATCATTATCTACCTACGGAGACCTAATTATTGCAGTGAGTGTTGTCAGACTGGGAGGAGAAGCCCTGGTGACTGTCACAGTGACAATAGAGGTTTTCCTGTAGAAAGCTGTTCACACACATGGCAGATGCTTGGTTCACCAAAGCTGGGTCACCCGTAGAGGACTGTTTTGCGCTATTTGAAGGTCTGTTTCATCATTTTAGGCATCTGCTAATTAAATATTTTCTTCTAAGAATTAAGTTCAGAGGACCTCGTTTTGCATTTCTCAGCCTCCAGCACATATTTAAGGTTATAATGTAGGACTTTCTCATCTGCAAGCTTTCATTAGTTAACTGTCAAAATCTCTCCAAATCCCCTGTCAGCTGATTTAGCACAGTGTTATTTAAATATTAGAAGGTCTTTTCTTACCCAGACTTAAACACCACTGAAAATTCAGGAAATTTAGGTTGACAGTCTCCGAAGTACTTCTAGTTAGATGTCAAGAATTGTCGCTGTTGGTACTAGACAGTGGCAGTGACTGAACCTTCTGTCTCACCTGCCTTGGGAAGCAGTGGTGTTCAAGGTTGGCTGGACCTGCAGTACAGGGTGTGGAGCTGGACATATAGACTGACGTGACTTTTTAGCTATTTGCTCTGCCTGGAAAACCAGGCTTTATCCAGATAGCACACATCCATTTCATTACTTAAGAGAGTCAATAGATGTGTGTGTGTGTGTGTGTGTGTGTGTGTGTGTGTGTGTGTGTTCTTTAGTCTGCAATACCTGGGACCAAACTTGTAAAGGCGAGAATTTAGATTTTCCAGGCAGAGGACTTGGCTTCTCCCCTAGGTTCTTGGAAAGCCACTTAATCTTTCCAAGTCCCCCTTTCTTCAGTTGACATGAGAACAAAAGATTTTGTCTTGTTGAAGATTAAAGAGAAGATGTATGAAGTGCTTAACACAGAATCTGACAGTGGGTCAGCGGAAAATAAGATAAAATCTCAAAGAAGGGACCGTTACCTCTCGTCTCTGGTGTAGTAGGATTGGACTGTGTGCATCTATTTCTGTTCCTGGCTGGAGCCTCTTGCTTCCCTTTTGTTCACTGCCTTAGCTTCAGATACGTCCTCTCAGCTCCACTTTCTATTTTCACAAAATCGTGGTTTCTGTGAGAGTGATGATTAGCGCACGGTGCTTAGAGCCGATTCCCTAGCAATGAGCATGTCCATCTCCTAGTTTGTGGCAAGCATGAGCACTCTCTAGAGTAGTTTTGAAATGAAGCAGATGCTCAGGACTTGAGATTCTCCACGATGCAAGCATCTGAAAAATCATTGCCATTTCATATTCTGCTCTTAAAATACGAAATTTCAGACACCACTGAAATTCTCTTGTGACTCAGCTCAGAAAACTGAGTCCTGCCAAAGAGGCCAAGTGTGTATTATATTCCTGGCCTCCTGGAAGATGAGATATGTGATTTGCATGTTCAGGGTCAGCCTAGCCTACTCCGTCTAAAAAATAAATAGAAATAGAAAAGTAATAGTGTTGATGAGAATAAAATGAATGTGTGATGCGGGAATGGTGAAAGGTTGGGAATCTGGAAGCTAGCAGTGAGTGTGTGTGGATGTCCTACTGCTGTTTCTATTTATGTGAGGGCTGGAAAATTCCACATTTAAACAATTTGGGCATGCTAACAACCTTTTAAAATGTTTAGAAATACCAAGCATGTTTTAGCTCCAGCGTAATTTCATGCAGCTATTGTTTGTGTGTCATTTAATACATCACATCATTATAGGTGATATAATATTTTATGTAATATATAATTTACATTATATATTATATGAAATAGTAATAGAGATGTAGCATGCGTTCATGAGTCGTGCAAGGACAAGACATGTGGAAAAAAATTCTCAGTAGAGCTGCAACTCACTGTCCTCTGATTTAAGGATTATGTAAGTTGAATCATCCTGTCACCAAAGCTATGTGTGCATTTATGTTTAATGTTCCCACCAGGAGAAGTAATCAAGGCTGAAACCTTACTGAGGGTTAGAAACCCCACAATATACCACACTTGAATGATGAAAGATGTTTCAAAAATAGACCTTGCTGCATTTAAATAGCCTATTAGGCAAGAAGATTCCACTGGCACAGCAGACTGTGGGGCTATTTAATGAACCCGTGCATTAAAAGCTTAGGCTAACTTTGGATCTGTGATGCGTAAAATAATTGCAGAACCCAGCCTTAAAGAACTTTTGCTGCATTGTTTCCTCAAAGATCCATGTGTATGATATACTGAAGCTGGGAGCGTGTCATCAGTGTCTTCTATACAGGTGACCTTGATATCACTGCACCTGAATCCTCCCACTTGGCAGGAGTCCGTCCATAAGAGTGTCCTGCTAGAGTTATCAAAATTGATGCCTAAGCCCTCCTACTGACACTGAGAGCTAGTGGCCAGGTTAGATGCCCTTCCCTGTCTTATTCCACCTGGACAAAGAATTTGTGCTTGCTGTTTCTTTGAAGGAGTCAGGTGGGCCTACACACAAATTGTCTATTAATGTGATAAGGAGCACACAGCTTCACAAACTCCAAGAATCCTCATCATAAGAATAAGATTGTTGTCTTCCCATAGAGTAGTTGTAAGGGGTGATGAAACATGATTATCCACTGAACGGACACAGATAGACTAATAATTACTGTGGATTTTGATTCTTGTGGTTACGTACCATTGACCTTGAAGCCTGGGAATTTGGGTGCTATTCCTTCAAGTTGGAAGCTGCTGTTTTTCTTGGTTGTTGTGGAGAATTCAGAAAAGGGCATTTTGTAATTCTCACTTGCAAGGGACTAGAAAACTCAGTCTAAAACCTGGAGGGCTTCGAGAAAGCAGATCTGGTGGCTCTTTGGCCACAGCGTACAGATGCCCTTGCACATTGGAGTGACGCCCACATCTTTAACATAATGGCCGTTTTATTTAGGTAGAAGTCGTGAGAAAGCAGCTCCATCTGCTCAGGCTTCTACTGAAGCAGTGATGGAATTGGGATGAATGCCCAAGAGAGGAGCACACAGGGAGAGTGTCCAGAAAGGCTGGGTGTTGATTTCTCACTTCCCTCCTCAGAAACCAGCCTTCCAGACTAGAAGAGGACCTTTTCTTTCGTGGCCGCATTCCCTGACTCAGGGTTACCTGCAAGAATTATCCACCAGAGAAGGAGCAGTCTATCATGATGGGAGCTGAAGCTTCCCCGAGTAACTGATTCTGGAGACATTCTCTTAGGGACGGTGTTGTTAAAATAGAATATTCCAGGGAATATGCTAAGTAGAAGTGAAACTCCATGACTATGGCCACGTATAGAATGACTCCAGTCTGTTTGAGAATCCAGAGGCCGTGATAACTGTACAGCAATTATCC
Organism: Myodes glareolus; assembly: GCF_982192425.1. Lineage (NCBI taxonomy): Eukaryota > Metazoa > Chordata > Mammalia > Rodentia > Cricetidae > Myodes > Myodes glareolus. The sequence continues at coordinate 37,115,503 of NC_142039.1, forward strand.
TTCGAAAAGGAACCATTTCCTGCTAAAAATGTTTTAATATCTGAACTCCTCAGAGGAATAGCTTACCTCACGTGTAGAAGGAAATGTATAAGATAAGATTGACTCTCTTTTTTTTTTCCTGCTTTATTTAAACAGGGAAGCTATCAAGACTACATGGGGTCATCTAAAAAAGACACAGTTGTCAACTTGAAGGGACTACAGTCCTCTGAGATGGCCACAATCCTAGCATCAGGGAAACAGTGACTACAATGGATTCAAACGTACCAAATATGTAAAAACTAATGCTCTCTCAGTGACCTTATAGTTTTAAAATGTAATATACATATGAATAAACTTGTTGTAGTCAAGTGTTTTTTACGGGGATGAAATGCTACATACCCAAACATGTCATCCGTCTCCCCTCTTCTTGTTACAGAGCAGGACTCAGCCTGAGAACACAAGAGCAAGGATGGTGGGCTGGTGGTCTTTAAGGGCAGCTCTCCTAGGTTGTTTCTCAGAAGACAGCCAGACTTAATAATGTTTCCATCTGTTCTACCTCCCTGGTGCCCAGTAAGGACCATTTAATTTCTGTGCATTGCAGCTTAATTTAGGGTTCTTCGCATTGTAGGGCAGAAGGAGACTCTCTTTTGTTCTTTCAGTATTCCTGGTGTCTGCTAATGCACCCAGCACATTCTAGCACTCAATAAACGAGAATTGGATATGTGCCCGAAAGTGTAGGAAAGGTTCCTGCGAAGTGAAAGCATGAACTCACTATGTGCATAGTGCCCCACAATTCCTTCATTGTGTCTCCTGCTTAGTATGGTGACTTTGTTGTTGTCTTTAGGCAGAGTTTGTTTTATAATTTGGGCAACCCTAGTCCAAACTGACATTGAGCTTGTACCAGTCCTCCAGCTCTAGTCTCCCAGATGTCAGAACCACAGGATTTTTTTGGGGGGGGGGTATAACTCTGTACAGCTATGAATGTCTTAATATTAGAGTTCATAACCCTAACTTTTTAAATTTGTAAAATACTGAAAATGTTAAAGTCCACCCTTTATGCAGTATCTACCATTTTTTCCTAAGCTTTATGTTTGTTTTTTGAAGGGTATAACTTATTTTATTTCACTTGCATATCTTTGAAATCCTCATTTAAGAAACTAGAAAATTAATTCTCTGAAGTTTTTTTGGCTAGAAAATGGTCAGGTCTAGGTCTTGCAAATTCCAAGGCTGTTGTTCTCTTCACTTTATTGGGATATAGAAATGCAATCTTGGGTTTACTAAATGTTTTGGGTAGAAGAACATTTGATGGATTATCATTCTTGAGAATGAATAAAATAAGACAATGTGATTCTTTTAGTTGGGACATTTTTTATTATAAGAATTCTCTATTCCCACCAGCAATAAAGCACGTAATTTTCAATACATTGTTTGCCTCTGTGTTTAGAGAATCATTCTAGGCTAAATTTCCCTTTAGACAAAATTCTAGTGAAAATAATAAGAATTTGAATCTGTAGATCTAATCATGCTTGAGCATTGGGTATTAAGGTGCATCTTAAAACCCAGCCCTGTGTTCATGAAAGCACAGCTTTTCAAACTCACAAGTCACTACAGCAACTTGGAGAGGAAAGAGTTTATTTGACTTACAAGATATAGTCCATCATCAGGGAAGTTAGGGCAAAAATACATTGCAGGAACATGATGCAGAGACCATGAAGGAATGCTTCTTATTGGCTTTCTTGTATGGCTTGCTTGGCATGCTTTCTTGAACGACCCAGGACCACCTGCTCAGAGCTGACACACTCCCAACATAAATAACTAACTGAGAGAGAAAAGTATGAATTAGGAATGTGGGATCATCTGGGAGGAGTTGGAGTAGGGGCAAACATGCTAAAAAAAATTGTATGCAAAGTTTAAACAAAAGAAATTAAGAAACAAATCAAGGAAAGAGGAAGAAAATGGTCCCATAGACTTGCTGAGAGACAATCTGACAGACATGTCTTCTCACTAGAAGGTCCTCCTTCCAGATAGATGACCCTAACATATGTCAGTTAGATAAAAACTAAATAGTACAAGGTTTTTAAATATTTATCTTTTGGGATACGATTATATTCTTAAAAACAATGAATGTCTTAAAGAATTTTGGTCAATATTCATTATCCCCCAGGTTAGATATCAAAACAGAAACATTTCATGTATAAGAACCTGCAGACACATGTGCCTGTAGATGTAAGTACAGGTACCATCACATGCCGTGTACTCTTTGGAAAAGTATACTGTACACACCCCCAAGAAGAGGGTCTATAGCTTTGAAGCTGTGGAATTATGCAAAGGTGTTGTCTGTTCTCCAAGAGAACCTGAACCACACTTTCATAATTACATATACTTATATGTACACACACACATGCATGTGCATGCAAATACACACACCTTTAGTTTCCCTTATTGTCTATTGACTTTGCCTACTTAGTTTTCTACCTGGCCATATAGAATTACGTGAATGGCAGAATTTCGCAGTATTAATAGATGTCAGGGAACCATGAATGAAGTTGACGAGAAAAATTACTCAGTAAGTTACCCAGTCTCTGCTTTCCTGTGGTCTTTTGTTGTTGTTGTACGTTAGAATCTTCTAAGAAGGAGATACAGATTATAGGATTTCATAGACTTACAGAAATACAGAATATTTTAGTCTTGTAGCATCACACTATGGTAATTTGAGAATAGGAACCTTTACTATTCATATGTGCCAAATATTGTGATTTTTTTCCTGGCCTCTTTTTCTAGGAGAGAGAGAGAGAGAGAGAGAGAGAGAGAGAGAGAGAGAGAGAGAGAGAGAGAGAGAGAGAGAGAGGTGTAGCAAAGTAGAAAGGCTTATATTACTAATCGCTTTTTCCAAACCTGGAAGAATGGGTCTTTCTGTGCTTGGAGTTGGAGCAATGCTGTCATCAGGCTCTGAAGGAACCAGAGCAACAGGAGTCAACCTGGCATTGTGGAGATTTTTACATAATTGTTTCTTCATTGAGGGACAGATCTCACATTGCATCTGTTCTCTCCCAAAAAAGATTTGATGAGAGAGGAGTTCAGCTAGCAGGTCTAGAGCGTGAGTCATTGCTTTGTTGGCCTCAGGTGAAAAGACTCCTTGTCCATGTTGATTATCCCCTTTTGACCCGGAGAACGGTGATGACTTACAATTAGTATTGTTTTTGTAAGCAGCACTCTTAACTACACACTTCTATTTAAGATATTTATCCTTTAGTTTATTACATCTCAGGACAATTATCCTTTAAAAATGCACTAATACCAACAAATTATTACCCGGAAGCCTGGCAATTGTAGCTATCACTCAGTAGGTGACGATCTTTACCTTGCGGATCTCATATTAGGATGCCACATAGGAACTGTGGAATTAGTTGTGTTTAAATTGAGACAAGCCATGCTTGTTGGGTCAGCCTCCGCCTCTTTCTTTCTTTGTTTGTTTTTTCTTTTTTTTCTTTTTTTAGATTTTTTTAAAGACATAGTTTCTCTGTTCTAAATCTCACTCTGTAGGCTAGGCTAGCCTTGAACTCAGAGATCTGCCTGCCACTGTCTCCCTAGTGCTGGGATTAAACCTATGTCACCACCAGCTGGCCTAGAATCCACCTTCTAATTGGAAGATATCTTGATGCAGCCCTGAGCTGTGCCTAAGTGTGGGTGCTTCTGTATCCCCACTGCTGTGTGTCCTGCACCCTGTGAAACATCACCAAGATGGGTGATGCTGGATTGCAATGGTGGAAACTGATAATAAGAATATATCTTTTCCATTGGTTAGGGGTTTTCTGGTCATTTTGCTTGTCCCTAGATGTAGAATTACTGTTCTCAAATATGCTCCAGCAACTCACATTCTTTTACAGACTTTGAGAGGACAGTGTAATGACACCCTACAGTAGGATGTTATTACACGCATCCTCCTTCTACAAGTGTACAGTGTGACTCTCTGTGGTCTGCGCACAGATGTGTCAGCAGACTGAACACAGAAAGTAGACATTGCTACTGTCTTCTCAGGATCCTGGCAGCAAGGAGATTTTAAAAGTAAAATCTCAAAGCCACAAGGTATCATAAATTTGTATTATTTGTGTTGACATGTAGATATTTTAATTTTAAAATTATTTAATAAATATTTAAATGCATTCTCACCTAGAATCTAATAAATCTAGTAAATATTGAACTTACATGAACTAAAATTCTTTGGAAAGCTTTTTCACATAAATGCCCCACATATTGCGTGAATTATTACTTGGTAAGCCTGGCAGTCCTATCTGCTTATCCTCACATATACTTGAGTGCGCCCTTTTCAGGAGAAAGTGGAGGCATAAGCTTTCTTTGCTGGCTGCTAGCTCATGATGCTTTAACGACTAAGGGAAGCTTGGGTTATACCTGCTCTTCTTCTGTCTTTGTGTCTGTTATGTATGTTTCTCTACTTGAGGGAATTGAAAACTACTTGAAATGCATCACCCGAGAGGGTGCAGGGCCTCTATACTTCAATGCTTTAGTGTCTGCAACTGGTCTTCATCCATCTATGCCATTAATTGCCAAACACAGTGTAGTTGTGTCTGCTGTCACTCATAGCATAGTTGTGTTTCTCTTAGAAGTTATGAACTTGGCGTTTGTCAAGCAAAGATTAAAGGGCTGGTTCTCAAGAAGGTGCACTGACATTATCTTTCATCCATCCATCCACCCATCCATCCATCCGCCCATTCTCCCTTCCCTCAGTTTCCCTTCCTTTCTTCTCTAGCTTTTCTTTCTTTACCCCACATTTTCCCTCCTCTTGCCCCCTTTCCCTCATTTGTTCCACAAAATTCATTGTACTGCATAATATGTGAGCAATTGTGTTAAGCTCGGGCTCTCAGATTTAGAAAGTGATGTTCTTGCCACAAGGAAGCTCAATATCCCAGAATTCTTTGTGGTTGTGTTATTCTAATTAAGTTTACAATAGAATGAAGCATAAAATTGGAAGGTAAATGTTACTTTGCACATAGGGAATTATTATTTCCTGTGTATTCAATTTCTCAGCATCTACACGTAGAGAAGAGTGGAGTGGTGTGAAATCCTGGATTTGGCAGGGCAAAACCTGGGCAGGAGAGGAAAGCCCTAGAGAGAGATGATTTACTTACTATGTATATAGTTTGCAAGTCTATAGACCGAGAGTTGTGATAAGCATGGCTAATTCTCCATAGTTCTTTTGAGTTTGTAAAATTAGTTTTGGGTGTTAGTTCATTAGCATCATTTTATAAGACTTAACACTGAAAACAGAAGCTTCCACCTATTTATTCTACTACATATGTATTTACAAGTTTTCTCCCATTCTGTAGAATTGATCTGTAGTATCTGGGAGGAGAGCTATTATGTGTTATATGAAATAAGGATGATGTAGGTGAACATGTTAAAATAGTCCACACTAGCTCAGAATTGAGTATTATAAAGGTAGATCCACAGATCAACAGTCCTCTGCACGATCAGGGAGCAGAAACCGGATCCAGCAGCTGAAAGAGAGGGAGAGCAAGTGACTGTGCAAGCATTACGTCCACATTTAAGGTACAAGAGACCACGCCCAAGTGGGCTGGTATCTTAAAGGCTATTGGCTGAAGGAGGTCCTACAGCAGGATGAGGTGTAAGACTGGATTCCACATAAGCACTCTTTTTTATTTTTTATTTTTAATATTTTAGATTAGTTTATTGCAAAAACAAAAAATAAGAAAGCCTGTTTCAGAAGAACCTATTGTTTGTTGTTTTTTTATATTGCTTTACTGAGCTATATGTTTTTCTCTGCTCCCCTCCCTTCCTCTCCCCTCCCCTTCTGCCCCCCCCCATCTCCATGCTACCAATTTACTCAAATGAGCTTGTCTTTTTCTACTTACCATGTAGATTAGATCCATGTATGTCTCTCTCTTAGGGTCCTCTTTGTTGTCTAAGTTCTCTGAGATTATGAATGGTAAGCTGATTTTTCTTTGCTTTATGTCTAAAAGCCACCTATGAGTGGGTACATATTATATTTGTCTTTCTGGGTCTGGGTTACCTTACTCAATGTGATGTTTTCTAGATCCAACCATTTGCCCACAAATTTCAAGATGTCATTTCTTTTTCCACTGTGTAGTACATCATTGTATAAATGTACCACATCTTCTTTATCAATTCTTTGGTTGAGGGGCATTTAGATTGTTTTCAGGTTCTGACTGTGACAAAAAAAATGCTGCTATGAACATAGTTGAGCACATCTGCTTGTTGTATGATTGAGCATCCTTTGATATATACCCCAAAGTGGTATTGCTGGGTCTTAAAGCAGGTTGTTTCCTAATTTACTGATATATCACAATACTGATTCCCAAAACAACTGGACTAGTTTGCCCTCCTACCAGCAATGCAGGAGTGCTCACTTTACCCCACAACTTCTCTAGCATAAACTGTAATCAGTGTTTTTGATCTTGGCCATTCTGATAGGTGTAAGATAGAATCTCAGAGTTGTTTTGATTTGCATTTCTCTGATGTCATAAGGATATTGAGCATTATCCTTCAGTGTCTCTCAGCCACTTAATTCATCTGTTGAAAATTCTCTGTTTAGGTCTGTACCCCACTTTTTGTTGGATTATTTGTTCTTTTGATGACCAATTTCTTGAGTTCTTAGTATATTTTAGAGATCAGCCCTTTGTCTAATGTGGGGTTGGTGAAGATCTTTTCCCATTCTGTAGGCTGTCATTTTGTCTTGTTGACCGTGTCCTTTGCTTTACAGAAGCTTCTCAGTTTCAGGAGGTCCCACTTATTAATTGTTACATTCTGTGTCTGTGCTGCTGTGGTTATATTTAGGAAGTGGTCTCCTGTGCTAATGCGTTCTAGTGTACTTCCCACGTTCTCTTCTATGAGGTTCACTGTGGTTGGTTTTATGTTGAGGTCTTTGACCCATTTGGACTTTTGTTTTGTGCATGGTGATAAATATGAGACTATTTTCATTCTTATACATGTTGTAATCCAGTTATACCAGCACCACTGGTTGAATATAATTTTTCCCATTTTATATTTTTTGCTTTCTTGTCAAAAATCAGGTGTTTGTAGGTATGTGAATTGATATCCAGATCTTTGATTTAGTTCCTTTGATCAGAGAAGCAAGTTAAAGAGACCTATAATTGTTAAAGAAATAGGAATAGTTATCAAAAGTCTCTCAACCAAAAAAAAAAAGCACAGTTTTCAGCACAGAATTCTACAAGGTTTTAAAATAAGAACGAATACCAATACTCCTCAAATTGTTCCACACAATAGAAACAGAAGGGACATTGCCAAACTCTTTTTATGAGGCTACACTTACCCTGATACCTAAACCACAAAAAAGATGTTACTAAGAAAAAAAAATTACAGACCAATCTCACTTATGAACATTTATGCAAAAATACTCAATAAAATAGTGGCAAACTGAATCCACATCAGAAAAATCATCCACTATGATCAATTAGGCTTCATTCCAGAGAATCAGGGATGGTTCAACATATGAAAATCTGTCAATATAATCCACCATATAAGCAAACAGAAAAAAATACATGATCATCTCATTAGATTATGAAAAATCCTTTGACAAAATACACTATCCCTTTATGATAAAGGTCTTAAGAGAGAGCAGGGATACAAGGACCATACCTGACATAATAAAGGCATTATACAGCAAATCAACAGCCAACATCAAACTAAATGGAGAGAAACTCAAAGTTATCCCACTGAAATCAAGAATAAGACAAAGTTGTCTTCTCTCTCCATATATATTTAATATAGTACTTAAGGTTTTAACTAGAGCAATAAGACAACAAAAGGAGATCAAGGAGATACAAATCGGAAGAAAGGAAATCAAACTCTCACTATTTACTGGTGATATGGTAGTTTACATACGTGACCCCCAAAATACTACCAAGGAATTCCTACAGCTCACAAATCTTCAGTGATGTAGCAGAACACAAGATTAACTAAAAAAAAAAATCAGTATCCCTCCTTTATACAGATGATAAATGGACTAAGAAAAAAATCAGAAAGCATCACCCTTCACAATAACCACAAATAACATAAAATATCTTATAGTAACTCTAATCAAACAAGTAGAAGACCTGTATGACAAAAACTTTAAATCTTTGAAGAAAGAAATTGAAGAAGACACCAGAAAATGGAAAGCTCTCCCATGGTCTTGGGTAGGTAGAATTAACATAGTAGAAATGGCAATCTTACTAAAAGCAATCTACAGATTCAATGCAATGCCCCTTAAAATCCTAGCAAAATTCTTCACAGACATCGAAAGAACTACACTCAACTTCATATGGAGAAATAAAAAACCCAGTATAGCCAAAACAATCCTGTACAATAAAAGAACTTCTGGAGGTATCACAATCCATGACTTCAAACTCTACTACAGAGCTACAGTACTGAAAACAGTCTGGTACTGGCATAAAAACAGACAGGAAGACCAATGGAACAAAATTGAAGCTCTGGATATCGATCCACATAAGTGTTCTTTAAGGAATAAGATTAATCACTGCTATTTTCTAGAGTATACTGAGACCTTAGATATGTTGATACATCACATTTCTTAACACAAACATGACAAGTAGATATTATATCAATTAATATTCTATCTTTCAGGCATAAAGAATTGCTAAGAAATGTCAAGCTCTGGATGAGGGCAGGGTCTGAAAACGGGTGAATGCAAGAGCAGCAATGGGAGGAACTAAATATGGGACCTTCTTAGTTTCATTTTTGGAGAGATGGACAGAAAGGAAGCACATCCTCAGCAGAGAAGCAGGTCCCAGCAGGGGATGCAAGGAGTAGGCAAGAGAGGGAGGGAGCCAGGCCATGATGGCTGGGAGAATCTTGCAGCCTGAACTGATTAGCAGCCAGAGTACTTCTTTGTTTATACAGAATTTAGCAAGTAGGGATACATTCATGTTGTTCCAAATCATAGATCACATCATTTTTGTTTTTGGACATGTGTTTCACTTCCTTTTGTTCCTCTTTTAGTCATAACTAATAAACTATGACAGAACAAAGTTATCATTTCTAATCATTTTCCTCAAGTTTTTTCACCATTGATAAACAGAGTTATCATTGTTACTCATTAACCTTATATCCCAATTTTTAAAAATTCAGAGGCATATGACAGGCTGTTCTCTGGTTCGAAGCTCTGGTTGCTTCAAGGACACTAGACCAAAACAGAATTTTCAAGCCAGCTGGGCATATTGTCATATCCCAAGCAGTGTATTATTAGCTCTTAATGGCCAGAGTGCCCAAGAAATATCCTCAGAACAAAACGGTTGCAGTTATTATCCAAATTCTGGCATAATGCAATGTTTACATGTATATCTTTATAAAATTTGTTTATAAGTCCAATCCTGACATTCTGTTGGCCTTTGGTCATAGGGCACCATAGTGGTTCTGCATGAGCAAAGTTTTCTAAGAAAGGGAGGTCCTGACATCTCACTTTTTTATCATCTTTCTTTGCCCATCAGTATGAGTCTGGATAGAGCAGAAGTAACTTCAGTTAATCTGTGTTTGCTGTAGATGCTGTGTGTATAGTGGGAAGAGGCTTTTAATCTGAACTGTGGCCAACTTCTCTAGGCCACTGAATCTTGTTAACCTTTTTAAGTTTACTTTGTTTTGATTACCTTTTTCTCAGTAAGTACAAAAACAGATGTTTCAAGACTATCTCATAGCCTCATAAAGAGATCTCTGGCTTCTTTATGTGTACCACAACATCCAAGATGTAAGGAAGACCTTCAAGTAGATAAGGATATCTCCTAAAAGTGGGAGGGGTGGTATGTTCAGGAATTTCCTGGGGAAGTTTAGAAGCAACATTCCTGGGAGAAGGCATAAATTATTCATAAGAAATTTCCCATCAAACCAATATCCCTAAATTGTACAAATATTAAAGGTCACCCAAATATGCAACAGATAGTGTTGAAAACGAAAGGTGGCGTGGTGGCTATCATGTGGCTCAGCTTTACTGGATCTTTGTCAAGAAACTATACTGGCTTTATGACTTTTGCTGTTCTCATCAGAACAGCAACAACATACAACAATTTCAGGGAAGAATCTAGATTTGTAACCCTATGTTGAGCACATATTCTTGTGTTAGATAAGGTAAATAATAATGGGTCTGAGGGTTCTATTTTCTTAGGCTTTGTTTTAAAGAATTCAAAAGGGAAAAGAACAATTCACAACCCTCCACACTCTCTTCTTTTGTCTTTATTACCCCAACTTCATCAACTTGATAAATTTGACAGATACAGTGGCTGGCTGGCTGGGCATCTGATTTGCTCTTCAAATGATTTCCTGGAAGGCCTCAGGTGGTTTGTTCTAGCTATTCTCAAGTGGATAAGTATGAAAACAGGAAAAAGTTACAAAGGCAGAGGAGCAAAACATTATAAGGAAAATTGCCATAATTCAATATTCTGAGGATATTAAATCGAACATTTGAAGGGCTATCATGTGAAGAAGGAATTAGTTCTTCTCTGGAGAGATGAATTAAAGGATCCAATAAAGAGAAATTACAGATATGAGTTACAGAGCTCAATATTGGGGAATTTTATTGTTTGATGGTTATTTGTTAATGATTTTAGTTAGGTTTTTCCTTCAGAATATTGGGCTTCTCTGGCACTGGATGGCCAACTGAGAAACTTGTTGTGAAGGTAGGTTTTTCAGACAGTTGTGAGCTGTCATGTGGGTACTGGGAATTGAACCTGGGCCCTCTGGAAGAGCAAGCAGTCAGTGCTCTTAACCGCTGAGTCATTTCTCCAGCCCTGAAGGTAGGTTTTTAACTCTTAATTTGGTTCCTTAATGTTATGATTCTTATACAACACCACCACTCTACAGTCCAGAAACCTGGGTAGCGGTCTAGCCTAGACACTACACTGCGTGTTAAAAGGGAAAGTGCCTTTTAAGAGGGTTAATTAGGAGGGGTAGCCAAAGCTACAGCATTGGGTTGGAAGGGACCAAGGAATGTTGTTGACATGGTATTCCCATGTAATTTGTGGGTACTGGCAGATCAACAACCTCCTCTGGTTACATTTCATGCAATGTGAGTGCCTTTTTTTAATTTATAAAAGTTTATTAATTTTATAAAAGTTGCCATTTCTGCCCCTCCTCCCAACACCCTCCCACTCCCCCCACTCCCTCTCCTCCTCCCTCTCCATCCCTAAGAGCAGTCAGGGTTTCCTGCCCTGTGGGAAGTTCAAGTTCCTCCCCCTTCCCTCCAGGTCCAGGAAGGTGAGCATCCAAACAGACTGGATCCCAAAAATCCAGTATATGCAGAGGAAACAAGTCCCAGTGTCATTGTCAATGGCTTTTCAGAAAGACCCCTGTGCCAGCCACACTCAGAGAATCTGGCCACATTCAGAGAATCTGGTTGGATCACGTGCTCGTTCAGTCCCAGTCCAACTGGCCTTGGTGAACTCTCATTAGATCAGTCCCCTTGTATCCATGGATGAATGCACTCCTCACAGTCCTGCCTTTCTTGTTCATGTTCTTCCTCCTTCTGCTCCTCATTTAGACCTTGGGGGCTCATTCCAGTGCTCCAATGTGGGTCTCTGTCTCAATCTCCAACCATCAACGGGTGAAGGTTCCCTCTGATCTTGCCTTCTTTGCTCATGTTCTCTTTCCTTCTGCTTCTCGTTTGGACCTAGGGAGTTAAGTCCAGTGTTCCAATGTGGGTCTCTGTCTCTATCTCCATCCATCGCCAGATGAAGGTTCTATGGTGATATGCAAAATATTCATCAGTATGGTTATGGGCCAAGGACAGTTCAGGCACCCTCTCCTCTTTCCAGAGAACAATCTGGGGATCTCTCCTTGGACCTGGGATCCCCTTTATAATCAAGTCTCTTGTAAACCCTAAAATGACTCCCTTAGTTGAGATATATACTTCCCTGCTCCCATATCCATCCTTCCTCCCTCCCCCACATCCCAATCCCCCGAGCTTTCCCCATTCCTCCCCTACTCCCTAGCCATAATTAAAGGTCTTTGAGCCTATTATTCGTGATCCTAGAGAAGCTAAATAAGAAGGTGAACCTGAAGAAAATCATATAGTTATCCTCCTGGAGATTGGAAGTAGACAAGAGTGCCAGGCAACCTCGGGTGCATGGGGGGATGGGGAGTTTGTTGGAAGGGGAGAGGGTTAGTGAGTACCTTTTAAGAACAGAGAAGTGGTCCAGATATAGAATAGGCAAGATGAACAGTGTTTGGTTCTCCTTAGAAGATTGTCCTTCAAATCCTAACATTGGCATTGTATGTCCAGTCTTCATTTTGAACAGTTCTACTCATATTAAAACTCAAAGTTTGGCTACATAATTACCCAAGGCTATGTATTTTCTATTAAAATAAAAAGTCAGACTCTACAGCTGAGACTAAACACCTCTCACTCCTTCAGTCTCAGTGGCCAATGGAGATTCTACAAGGAATGGAACTGTATGTGTTCACAGATGAAGGCTGTGAGCAGGAAACTGGAATTTTAATAATGATTCTTACTTGTCTAATAACAAGTGACACATTTAGAAATCACAGAAAGAGTAGAATAAAGAAGTTCACTCTGAGTCCTACAACATGAAAGTAGTCTTGGCACCCACTTCTATTATTTCTTTTATCCTGTGCGTGTTTCTGAGTGGGGTGATGTCATTGCTGTCGGTCTAGATGATTTTGAATCCTAAGTGGCAAAGAGTAAGTGAGCATCAACTGCCATTGTGAATCGCAGCTCAGCTTCCTCAAGCTTGTAATGTGAGAAATCTTAATGAGAGCAGTTATATAGAGCTCTCGTGAGTGTTCATTTGTGTTTGAGGGTCCTGTGCTTTAGCGGGGCCTAGGAAAGCCTGATTCTTGGGCTTCCATTCAGATGGCTCAGGTTCAAAGCCTCCTGATTTTGATTCACCGTCTTGGTTTTTGTGGCTGCTGTATCTGCAGTGTGTGATGGAGATGTCAGCTCTGCTTTATCACTGTCATCTCACACCTATGAGATGCCAGTGAAAATAAGATGTGTATGCAAGAAAGACCAAATCATTGACTCTGTGAAATAAAGGTGGTTCAGTAAGGTTGCTAAATAGTTTGTTCACAATTCATGAAAGAACACTTTGGCCTTTTGTGTTAATTTACCATAAAAATCCAATCAGGTAAGGTTTGGGGCTGTTTGAACACAAAGAATCTAAACACCAGATTCAAATGTCTGTTCTTGCACTTTCTAGTCCTGGGGTTTTGGTTGAGTTTATCAATCTCTGTCAGCTTTATTACCTTTTGTATAAAATGGAGATGACTTTAGTGGCTGATACCTTAGGATCCTTGTGACGGGTGAATGAGTTATTGTATTAGTCCATAGTAATTTAAGAGAGTGACTGGTACAAAGCAAGTTCCTTATGGCTACTTGCTGTTAGTACTGTTCTTCCCTAAGTATTTATTTTTTAATTTATTGAAGCTATAAAATATTATGAAGAAATATAAATTATTATTTATTTGATCTTCAGAGTTGCAAACTCACCCTGTGTATGTAATCAGTGCAAGAATTCTCAAAGGACTTACCAATTTGATTACATAAACATTAAAGTCTAGTTTGTGTAAGTTCAAAAAGCAAAATATAAATATAATATTACAAACTAAATTAAAAACAATAAATAGCTGCACCCTATCTGACACGTGTAGAGTTTTAGACATTGAAGTAACTTTATATGACAGTAAAGCTCCTGCATTGGATTTATGTTATTTTATGGTTGCTGTTAGCCTCTGCTCCAAGTGACATGTGTACACTACTTGTAGTGCATAGGTGTGTGTATATATGTGTGTGTTTCTTCCCTGCATATTCCATGAACTAGTTCAGTCAGTTTGTGGTGATGACAAGTCCATACCAGCAAATATGAAAAGCAAAACAAAGGGAGGACATAGGCCCTGCTGAGCCGTTCTTCCCAGAGAGGTGAGTGGGTGCTAGCCTGGGCAGCCTGCCTGCCTCTCCGGGAAGGGAGCACAGCCCTTCCCCCCTCAGCTTCTGCGGCAGGGTCTTCCGTGTTCCAAGGGACCCCTCCCCTCCCCCCACTGCTGCGGGCCCTTCGTCTCCTGAGTCCTGGGAAGACCAGCTAGCCCTGTTGCCCTGCTGAGCAGTTCTTCCCAGAGAGGTGAGTGGGTGCTAGCCTGCCTGCCTCTCCGGGAAGGGAGGACAGCCCTTCCCCCCTCAGCTTCTGCGGCAGGGTCTTCGGTGTTCCAAGGGTCCCCTCCCCTCCCCCCACTGCTGCGGGCCCTTCGTCTCCTGAGTCCTGGGAAGACCAGCTAGCCCTGTTGCCCTGCTGAGCCATTCTTCCCAGAGAGGTGAGTGGGTGCTAGCCTGGGCAGCCTGCCTGCCTCTCCGGGAAGGGAGGACAGCCCTTCCCCCCTCAGCTTCTGCGGCAGGGTCTTCGGTGTTCCAAGGGTCCCCTCCCCTCCCCCCACTGCTGCGGGCCCTTCGTCTCCTGAGTCCTGGGAAGACCAGCTAGCCCTGTTGCCCTGCTGAGCCATTCTTCCCAGAGAGGTGAGTGGGTGCTAGCCTGGGCAGCCTGCCTGCCTCTCCGGGAAGGGAGGACAGCCCTTCCCCCCTCAGCTTCTGCGGCAGGGTCTTCGGTGTTCCAAGGGTCCCCTCCCCTCCCCCCACTGCTGCGGGCCCTTTGTCTCCTGGGTCCTGGGAAGACCAGCTAGCCCTGTTGCCCTGCTGAGGAGTTCTTCCCAGAGAGGGCTGAGGAGCTCTATCCAGAGAGTGCTGTGAAGTCCTACCCAGAGAGTGCTGAGGAGTTCTATCCAGAAAGTGCTGAGGAGTTTCATCCAGAGTGGGGGAGATGGGCAGGCGCCAATGCAAGAATTCCTCCAACAACCTGAAAGGCAACATGACATCGCCTGAATCCAGGGAGCTCGAAACTAGAAGAATTGAACACCCTACTCCAGAAGAAATAGAAGAAATCGACTCTAAGCGCTTCTTTATGAAAATAATAGAGGAACTTAAACAGGAGGTGAAAATCTGCCGTAAAGAAATGGAAGATAAGTATAACAAAAAAATTGAGGAAATGAGTAAAGAATTGGAAGAGAAATATACCAAAAAGTTTGAAGAAATGAGTAAATCCGTAAATGAAATTCTGGGAAACCAAGAAAAAACAATCAAACAGGTAATAGAAAAAGTTCAAGATTTGAAAACTGAAATGGAGTCAATGAAGAAATCACAAACCGAGGGCCGGCTGGCTATGGAAAATCTGGGTAAACGAACAGAGACTTCAGAAACAAGCTTAACCAATAGAATACAAGAGATAGAAGAGAGAATCTCAGACTCTGAGGACACCATAGAGAAATTAAACACTCTGTCCAAAGAAAACAGCAAATCCAACAAATTCTCATCACAAAACATTCAGGAACTGTGGGACACAATAAAAAAACCAAATCTAAGAATAATAGGAGTAGAAGAAGGAGAAGAATTGCATTTCAAAGGCCCAGAAAATATACTCAACAAAATTATAGAAGAAAACTTTCCCATCCTAAAGAACGATATTCCTATGAAGGTTCAAGAAGCATACAGAACACCGAATAGACTGGATCAGAAAAAAACATCCCCTCGTCATATAATAATCAAAACACAAAGCATTCAGACTAAAGAAAGGATATTGAGAGCTGCAAAGGAAAAAGGTCAAGTAACTTATAAAGGTAAACCTATCAGACTTACACCAGACTTCTCGATGGAAACCATGAAAGCCAGGAGGTCCTGGATAGAGGTACTGCAGAAACTAAGAGACAATGGATGCAAACCCAGACTACTTTACCCAGCCAAGCTATTGTTCACTATCAACGGAGAAAACAAAATATTCCAGGATAAAAACAAATTTAAACAATACGTAGCTACTAATCCAGCCTTACAGAGAATACTAGAAGGAAAATCACAACCCAAGGAATCCAACATTCCCAACACTGCCTACATTAACTCAGACATCTAGCGACCCTTCACAAGCACAACTCAAAGAAGGAAAACACATACACGCTACTACCCAAAAAAAATGACCGGAGTCATCGATCACTGGTCATTAATATCACTTAATATCAATGGTCTCAACTCACCTATAAAGAGGCACAGACTTAGAGATTGGATACGAAAACAGGATCCAACATTCTGCTGTCTACAAGAAACACACCTCAACCACAAAGACAGACACCTACTCAGAGTAAAGGGTTGGGAAAAGGTTTTCCAAGCAAATGGACCTAAGAAACAAGCGGGTGTGGCCATTCTAATATCTAACAAAATCGACTTCAAACTAAAATCAATCAGAAGAGATGCAGATGGACATTTCATACTCATAACAGGAACAATTCATCAGGAAGAAGTCTCAATCTTGAATATCTATGCCCCTAATATAAAGGCACCCACATATGTAAAAGAAACTCTTCTAGAACTCAAGGTAGTCATCAAACCACACACACTAATAGTAGGAGACTTCAACACTCCTCTCTCACCAATGGACAGGTCAAACAGACAGAAACCAAACAGAGAAATAAGAGATTTACTGGAGGTACTGAATCAAATGGACTTTACAGACATCTATAGAACACTCCACCCAAATAGGAAAGAGTATACCTTCTTCTCTGCAGCTCATGGAACCTTCTCGAAAATTGACCACATACTTGGTAACAAAGCAAACTTCCACAGATACAAAAAAATATTAGTGACCACCTGTGTCTTGTCAGATCACCATGGATTAAAATTAGAATTCAACAACAATGCTAACCCCAGGAAGCCAACAAACTCATGGAAGTTGAACAGTCAACTACTAAATCACCCCTGGGTCAAGGAAGAAATAAAGAAAGAAATTAAAGTCTTCCTTGAATATAATGAAAACAAAGACACAACGTATTCAAACCTATGGGACACTATGAAAGCAGTGCTAAGAGGAAAGTTCATAGCACTAAGTGCCCACCTAAAGAAAACAGAGAAAGCACACATTGGAGACTTAACAACACACTTGAAAGCTCTAGAAAAAAAAGAAGCTGATTTACCCAGGAGGAGTAGAAGACTGGAAATAATCAAACTGAGGGCTGAAATCAACAAAATAGAAACACAGAAAACAATTCAAAGAATCAATGAAGCAAAAAGCTGGTTCTTGGAGAAAATTAACAAGATTGACAAACCCCTATCCAAACTAATCAAACGGCAGAGAGAGAACTTGCAAATTAATAGGATCAGAAATGAAAAGGGGGACATAACCACAGACACAGAGGAAATTCAGAGAATCATTAGATCTTACTACGAAAGTTTATATGCCACAAAGTTGGAAAATGTAAAAGAAATGGACATTTTTTTAGATAAGTACCATATACCAAAGTTGAACCAAGACCAGGTGAACGATCTAAATAGACCTGTTAGTCGTGAAGAACTAGAAGCTGTTATCAAAAATCTTCCTACCAAAAAAAGCCCAGGACCAGATGGTTTCAATGCAGAATTCTACCAGAACTTTCAGGAAGAGCTAATACCTATACTCCTTAATGTATTCCACAATATAGAAACAGAAGAGTCACTGCCTAACTCCTTTTATGAAGCTACAGTTACCCTAATACCAAAACCACACAAAGACACAACCAAGAAAGAGAATTACAGGCCAATCTCACTCATGAACATCGACGCGAAAATTCTCAATAAAATACTGGCAAACCGAATCCAAGAGCACATTAGAAAAATTATCCATTATGATCAAGTCGGCTTCATTCCAGAGATGCAGGGCTGGTTCAACATACGCAAATCTATCAATGTAATCCATCATATAAATAAACTGAAAGAAAAAAACCATATGATCATCTCACTAGATGCTGAAAAAGCATTTGACAAAATTCAACACCCATTTATGATAAAGGTGTTGGAGAGACTGGGGATACAAGGATCATACCTAAATATAATAAAAGCAATATACAGCAAGCCGACAGCTAACATCAAACTGAATGGAGAGAAACTCAAAGCCTTTCCACTAAAATCAGGAACGCGACAAGGCTGTCCACTCTCTCCATACCTCTTCAATATAGTGCTTGAAGTTCTAGCAATAGCAATAAGACAACATAAGGGGATCACGGGGATTCGAATTGGAAAGGATGAAGTTAAACTTTCGTTATTTGCTGACGATATGATAGTGTACATAAGCGACCCCAAAAACTCTACCAAAGAACTCCTACAGCTGATAAACACCTTTAGTAATGTGGCAGGATACAAGATCAACTCCAAAAAATCAGTGGCCCTCCTATACACAAAGGATAAAGAAGCAGAGAGGGAAATCAGAGAAGCATCACCCTTCATGATAGCCACAAATAGCATAAAATATCTTGGGGTTACTCTAACCAAGGAAGTGAAAGACCTATTTGACAAAAACTTTAAGTCTTTGAAGAAAGAAATTGAGGAGGATACCAGAAAATGGAAAGACCTCCACTGCTCTTGGATTGGGAGAATCAACATAGTAAAAATGGCAATTCTACCAAAAGCAATCTATAGATTCAATGCAATCCCCATCAAAATCCCATCAAACTTCTTCACAGACCTTGAGAGAACAATAATCAAGTTTATATGGCAAAACAAAAAACCCAGGATAGCCAAAACAATCTTATACAATAAAAGAACTTCTGGAGGCATTACCATCCCTGACTTCAAACTCTATTATAGAGCTACAGTATTGAAAACAGCTTGGTATTGGCATAAGAACAGAGAAGTCGACTTATGGAATCGAATAGAAGACCCAGATATTAACCCACAAACTTATGAACACCTAATTTTCGACAAGGGAGCTAAAGGTATACAATGGAAGAAGGAAAGCATCTTTAACAAATGGTGCTGGCATAACTGGATGTCAACCTGTAAAAAAATGAAAGTAGATCCATATCTATCACCATGCACAAAAATCAAGTCCAAATGGATTAAAGACATCAACATTAATCCGTCCACTTTGAACCTGATAGAAGAGAAAGTGGGAAGTAGTCTACAAGATTTAGGCACAGGAGGCCTCTTCCTAAGTAGGACCCCAGCAGCACAGACAATAAGAGAAACAATGAATAAATGGGATCTACTGAAACTGGGAAGCTTCTGTAAAGCAAAGGACACTGTCAGTAGGACAAAAAGGCTGCCTTCTGACTGGGAGAAGATCTTCACCAACCCCTCATCAGACAAAGGTCTGATCTCCAAAATATACAAAGAACTCAAGAAACTAGGCACTAAAACTCTAATTAACCCAATTAAAAAATGGGGTACTGAACTTAACAGAGAATTCACAACAGATGAACTTCGAATGGCCAGAAGACACTTAAGGTCATGCTCAACCTCCCTAGCGATCAGGGAAATGCAAATCAAAACCACTTTGAGATACCATCTTACACCTGTCAGAATAGCTAAAGTCAAAAACACCAACGATAGCCTATGCTGGAGAGGATGTGGGGTGAGGGGAACACTCATCCATTGTTGGTGGGAATGCAAACTCGTGCAGCCACTGTGGAAATCAGTGTGGCGGTTTCTCAGGAAACTGGGAGTCAACCTCCCTCAGGACCCAGCAATACCACTCTTGGGAATATACCCTAAAGATTCCCTAACATACTACAAAAGCATTTGTTCAACTATGTTCATAGCTGCACTATTTGTAATAGCCAGATCATGGAAACAACCTAGGTGCCCCTCAATAGAAGAATGGTTAAAAAAGGTGTGGAACATATATACATTAGAGTTTTACTCGGCGGTAAAAAACAATGACATCTTGAATTTTGCATGCAAATGGATGGAAATAGAAAACGCTTTACTGAGTGAGGTAAGCCAGACCCAAAAAGAGGAACACGGTATGTATTCACTCATAAGTGGATTCTAACCATAATTAAAGGTCTTTGAGCCTATTATTCGTGATCCTAGAGAAGCTAAATAAGAAGATGAACCTGATGAAGATTATTTAGCTATCCACCAGGAGGTAGGAAATATACATGAGTCCCAGGTAACCTCGGGTGCATGGGGGGGTGGGAGGGTCGATGGAGGGGGAGAGGACTAGAGAGAAGGGAGTAGGGGAGGAAAGGGGAAAGCTTGGTGGCCGGGGAGGGGGGGGGAGGGAGGTAGGATGAATATGGGATCAGGGAACAATATATTTCAACTAAGGGAGCCATTTTAGGGTTTACAGAAGACTTGATTATATATGGGATCCCAGGTCCAAGGAGAAATCCCCCAGATTGCTCTCTGGACAGAGGAGAGGGTGCCTGAATCGGCCGTGGCCCATGACCATACTGATGTATATTTTGCTTATCACCATAGATCCTTCCTCTGGCGAAGGACGGCTATGCAGTCGGAGGCCCACATTGGAGCACCGGATTGAGCCCCCCGAGGTCCGGAGGGGGAGCGGAAGGAGGAGGAACATGAAAAACGAAATCAATACTGCGAGGGATGCTATCACCCACTGATACAAGGGAACGGATCTGATGAGAGTTTACCAGGGCCAGCCGGACTGGGACTGAACGAGGACGTGATCTAGCCAGATTCTCGGAATTTGGCCGGATTCTCTGACTGTGGCTGGCCCGGGGTCTTTCTGAAAAGCCATTGACTATGACACTGGGACCTGTTTCCTCTGCATATGCTGGATTTTGGGGATCCAGTCTGTTTGGACGCTCGCCTTCCTGGACCTGGAGGGAGGGGGAGGGAGCTGGAGCTTCCCACAGGGCAGGAAACCCTGACTGCCCTGGGGGACGGAGGGGAAGGAAGGGGGGAGTGGGGGGAGTGGGAGGGTGTTGGGAGGGGGGGCAGAAATGGAAACTTTTATAATCTAATAAAATTTACAAAAAAAAAAAAACAAAAAAAACAACAACAAAAAAAAAACAAAGGGAGGACATAGCTGAGATATAGTCCAGCTGCGTTTGAGCATGGAATGTGGCAAATCAGTGATTGCAGAATCCACTGACAAAAGCTCCAATATTCCTCTATATAAGGGATGACAAGGAGTTTCAGTGCTTGGACCAGAAGAAAACTTTCTCTTCCAAGTCTCCAAAGAAGCATATAATCTGGTAAACCTAATAGTATATCCTGTAAGTCCAGCTGATCGGGAGAGCAAAGCAAGAGAATTGTAAAATCAAGACTAGCCGGAGCTACAGAGCAAGTTCATGGCCAGCTAAGGTGATGCAGTGAGACTTTGACTGAAAATAGAAAGTAAAAAGGAAGAGATCTGAAGATATGCAGCTTCATGGTAGAGCAGTTTCCTAGTACGTGTGAGACCCTGAGTTTAGTGCCCAGCACCATTCCCCACCAATGAGAGAGGAGTCCTTCTAATAAGGGACATTTTGATGCCATTTTGTATATAAAGCTAAGCATGATGCATTTCATTCTCTTGGTCTGGGTTGTTAGCATCCCACCAAAGCAGACTACCAGGCAGTGAGTCCTAGAGGAATACCAGGTGCTGTGGTATTCACACAGTGCCTACTTATCCTTAGCCACTGTCTTTTTCCTTCTCTGCGCTATTTGTTGGATGGTGACCTAGGCTTTGCAGTTTCATATCCAAGACTATTTCAGTTGTCTTCAGCTGAGATTGGCTAACAAGAGTGGGCCAATGGGAGCCTGAAGGGTGGGTGGAATGGAGAAGAAACCAAGGTGCTTCTCCTTGGGTGGTTGTTTGCAGAGCTGTTTCCCTTGAACTTCTTTCTTTTGGGTACCAACTTATGCCAAGTGACCAGGGATCCCAACTTCTACTCCATTTATTCATAGAGCAGCTTCCCTCTGCCCCATTTGTGAATCTTTGACATACCTCACTATTTTTGTGGCTTCTAGATCTCTTCAATACCTATGCTGTGCACATTCAAAATGGTTCTGTTCCCCTCCCCTGATCCATCTGGATTCTGGTTGGCAATGTATTATCTTTTTTTTTTTTTTAAAAAAAGATTTATTTATTATGTACACAGTGTTCAGCCTCCATGTATGCCTGCAGGCCTGAAGAGGGCACCAGATCTCATTACAGATGGTTGTGAGCCACCATGTGGTTGATGGGAATTGAACTCAGGACCTCTGGAAGAGCAGCCAGTGCTCTTAACCTCTGAGTCATCTCTCCAGCCCCACAATGTATCATCTTATTACTTAACAAAATGAAATGAAGCTGCTGCTCGAAGGCTGGCATGCCTTCAGATGGTAATGCAGGAACTAATACTTCAAAGTTGCAGTTTCTGTTGTATTCTTCACCAGAATATTGCTTTGCAACTGAAAATGCGCCTGGCTATGGGATTGGAGTCTCTGGCCTTCTATTTCCAGCATTCACAATGAAAATTTACAGGCTGTTTGCTTGAATGTCCCCTTGGGTTGAGCAGCAGATGTAAATCTGTGCTGTCATGGAGAATTACCATTTAGATTGAAGAAACCTAATTCATTTGTTTCAGTAATTTATTTCCAAGAAACTTATGACCTGACAAATTTGACATAATTGGAACATTTTGGTTTTCTTGTTCATGAAAATTGCTTCCCTCTCTGAATTAATAAACAGGGAACATATAAATAATACTTTAAGAGGTCTAGCCATGCCACTTCCCTGTTCCCATCCGTGCCTGATCAGCCTCCCTCAGGGTACTGCTCAGAATCTCTCACCATGATTACTCTGTCCTTCTCCATCTGACTGAGCCTTGAACTCAGGGTTTTTTTTTTAAATTTTGTTTATTATTTGTTTGTTTTTTGTCTTTTCTTCTGATTTTAAACTTTTCACAAATACAGATTCTCAAGTTTTCCATATTTTTATAAGCTGTACTGCTCTGTTAACAAATAGAAGCAGTTCTGCTTCAGCCACATTTGTCTGTATGTTACTGATTATTTTTTCCCGGACTGATGACGAGATCTATTATTAAGTGGTTTCATGCTTTATATAATGTGAGATGGCATTTACTTTTCTTTAGTTAGAAATGATTGCATGGATATAATGTGTATGCTACAGATAGATACAAGTACATAGCACTGTCATGGACCTATTAGCCAACACTGCTAGTTCCTGAAGAATGTGCAACTTAAATAGCTACATTATCTGTGTATAAATGATGAGATATTCTTTATGCTTTAATTACTAGCTCACCAAATTTATGAACCCACCTTTGAAAACATGGTAGTGAAAACACTCATCCATTGTCACTTTAATTTCTTAGATTATTATCTAAGAAAAAGATAAATTAATAGGTTTTTATCTAAGAAATTAGATTATTATCTAAGAAAAAGGTAAAACTTTTTTTAAGTTTATCTATCTATCTATCTATCTATCTATTTATTTATTAAAAATTTCCACCTCCTCCCATTTCCCTTTCACTCCCCCATCCTCCTTCCTCTCCAGTCCTAAGAGAAGTCAGGGTGTCTTGCCCTGTGAGAAGTCCAAGTTCCTCCCCCCTCCATCCAGGTCTAGGAAAATGTGCATCCAAACAGACTGGGCTCCCAAAAATCCAGTACATGCAGTAGAAATCAAAACCCAGTGCCATTTTCATTGGCTTCTCAGTCAGCCCTCATTGTCTGCCACATTCAGAGAATCTGGTCTGATCACATGCTCCTTCAGTTCCAGTCCAGCTGGCCTTGGTGAGCTCCCACTGTCTTAGTGGGTGGACGCACCCCTCGCGGTCCTTTCTAATGTTAATATTATGCAGGTTAAGTTGAAGGCGAAATAGATAAGCCTTCAGTTTTTAAATGATGTTGAATGTTAAAAGTTGTATCTCTAAGTAGATGAGAGATGGCCCAGTGGTGAGGAGCACTCACTGTTCTTACAGAATAAGTTCCATTCCCAGCATCTACCTGATGGTTCACAAATATCTGCTACAGGGACTCTGATGCCATCTTCTGGCCTCTTTCACATAAGTGGTTCACACAAATTTGTGCAAGCTCATATATACACACACAATCAACTAATTTATCAAAAAGAATGCTTAAACTGTGTATATCTGAATTTGAGGTTCATTATGTCTCTGCAGTGTAACCTTGGGACCTCCTAAGTAGACATTTTGCATGCTCCATGACAGCATCTTCAGCACCTACTGTCTAGAGCTGTATTTTCAGAATGGCAGCCACTAGTGCAATGTGCCTGTTGAATATATGGAGCATGGTTAGTTGAATCAAGATGTGCGGTAAATATTAATAAACACTGGGCTTGGAAAACCAAGTATCTAAAAGTATGTTAATGTTCGATCAATCATAATTGTTTCTATATTGAATATACATTAAATGATAGTATTTTAGAAATACAGCATTACTAATTTTAGCTCAATTTAATATACCTACCAGAACACTTAAAATTACGTATTTTAATCACATTCTTATTTAACAGTTGTAGTTTAGATAGTAGGATGAGATAACACTGTGAAGCAGAGAGTGCACTGCCAGGCAAAAACAAAAGCTTCATTTCCCCTATGGTTTGCAGCATGAATATTGACAGAAGGTAAGAATGGTAGCCATGGCAGTAAACTCAGAAGTCTGATAAAGACTCCAAGCACAGAAGGGAAGTAGGAGAGAAAGAATGGACTCCAGAGAGAAGAAAGGTGAATTAAAGACTTGCTTACAGAAGAAAGTAGATTCCGGCCTTGGTGCCCTGAAATCTGGGCTAAAGGGACAGTGTGAACACAAGACTGCATTTCTTTCTTTATAAAGCACTCCAATTATTGCTAATTTGAGATATCAGTATAGTACAATGTACACAGTATGTACAGATTTCCAGCAGTTGGCGTCTCTGTTAAGGTCACTTGTCTGAGAACCGCTGTTTCTGTGGGAGAAGGTGCCCTTGGTGAGCATGAAGGCTTATGAATAACAATGCATTGCTATGATAAAGCTATTTTTATATATTTTTAAAAGATAATGAGCTTCAAGAAGGTTTGAGCCCATTTGTAGCTGGGAAGCGGTTTCGTTTGTCTTGTGCTTTTCGCAACAGCATCAGAGTTTTTTGTTTTGTTTGGTTTAAATTTTTAAGTGTAGTAAATGTAAAATTTTATTTTATAAGAAGAACATGCTACAAAAACCAACAAGATCCAGAATCAAATAAATAAGCAAACAAGCAACGAGTCTTCAGAGCTTAGGCAAGTAGTGGCAACAGCAATATTCACAAAACAAGCTGACAGAAATGGGGAAAAGTCAGAAGAGAGCTCAGAGAAGTACGTTTTCTGTGGAAGGAGATGGATCTCTGTTTGTACCGATGTGCTCACATGACGCCTGGGATGCAAATGCCTCCATATAAGACTTTAAAATAGAAAGTGGTAGTTTCATAAATGTTCCTTTGACCTTTAGTTTCAGTGTTTGGGGCCTATTAGCATTTTGTTTGTAAATAAAGCCTTAAAAAAAAACCCAATAGAGAACGGTAAAGGAACACAGATATTGCATTATTGGAAAGAAAAGATGTATCATGGGAAAGAAGGACCCCAAACTCTCGACTCTCAGCTTTCTTTGGTTCTATCCTTATCTACACTACAGGCTAAACTGTGTCTCCAAAATTCATATACTGAATCCCTAGTCCCCGGTGCCTCAGAATGTAGCAGGATTTGTTACAGACGTGGGGAGTTAAAGGATGGCCACTAGGATGAGTGTAGGTACAGACTCTGAAGCTGGAAAGGAGACTGTTTTAGGAGAAAATATGGGAAGAGGACAAAGAGAGAGGAAGTTATGGGAAGAAGGTGGGAGGGGAGAGAGTTGGTACGGATCTGGGGAATTAGGAGAAAGTGAGGAAGATCATCAACACAACCACATTTTATCTGAAAGCAATGCAGTGAAAGCCAATATGCTAGTGTATGCTAGTAACTAGTATATGCTAGTAATCCAATATTGTATATGCTAATAAAAAATATTTAAAGAGAAAACAAATAAAGCCACTAGGGTGGGCCCTGATCTATTTTAGACATATACCTTTAAATTAGAATACCTATATAAATTGGGAAACAAGTAAGGGGCCTCGTGGTGGATTTTAAGAGAAGTGGTATGAGGAGGGACAGGGGAATATGGAGCAGAAAAAGTTAATTGAGGTGGGAGATGAGAGGGTAAGGTAGAGGAGGGAGTATGGGAAGGGAAAACTTACACTCAAAACCTTTGAGAATGCTATGTTTGCCAACCTACTACCCTACAAGCTTCTTAAAATACTTATGCATATATAAAAGGCACTGAAATGAAATTATCCTATATTGGGAGATGGCAGGGGACAAAGATGCCTTCCCTAGATACCGTA
The DNA here is from genome assembly GCF_982192425.1 of Myodes glareolus. Classification (NCBI taxonomy): domain Eukaryota; kingdom Metazoa; phylum Chordata; class Mammalia; order Rodentia; family Cricetidae; genus Myodes; species Myodes glareolus. The sequence goes on from NC_142039.1 coordinate 37,141,656, forward strand.
GGATATCCAATAAAACCCCAGTATCAAGCATGTTTTACATCATTTTACACTTTTTGTCAGTGCTCTTCATTGATTCCCCATCCCTTAGATATTACAGACCATAGCCATTGTTCTTAGTTACCCTCGAGGGCTTGATGGTAAGATCCTACTACTGAAGATACCACATATTTAATTCACAAAACATGAAGTCAAATAGATTAATGACCTGCATGCTTTATGCCTGCATGATCCCAGGGGAGAAATAAAACAATAATATTACTCAGTGGCAGACCCCACGAGCTACAACAACACTGACCTGGTAAGGTTTTCCCGCTGGTGCAGATGTGGCACAAATGTTATAGAGTAACCAACCACTTTCTAATTTGAGTTAAAGTCATCTCCACAAAATGGAATCCTTGCTTGGTGCTTTTACCTGGATCAAAAATCAGAACCTCTTAAGTGAGGTCATAAACCCTTAAAGGAGAAATTTCTACTCTTATTCTGCTAAATTGTCATGGTAAGGAGCTCCCTGCTAAGCTCCTCACTTTGTATGCACGCATTATTGTGTCTCTTAACCCTCAACAGAAAAGCTGCTTTTTTTTCACTGTAGATGCCAATTAACAGACATGCTCAACTGATCAAAAGACAAAGACTATGGACCGCTCAGCTCTAAATGATATATCTTATATATCAATATATGATAAATCTTATATATCAATATTCCCTCTCCTCTAAGGCTCAGGAAATTTCTCAGAAGAGAGGCCAGAAAGGTTGTAAGACTCAGAAGTAGTGAATCTCTGCAGCACAACATTTTTTTGGACACGATAGCACCACTTGCACACATGAGCTCTCAGTGGTTATGACTACCCATCAAGCCAGCCAAAATCCCAGCATCAATGACAGAGAAGCTCACAAAGTCCCGTTCCCTGCCTGAAGAGCTGTTGGTAACCCAGGAATACCGAGGAACGGAGTATCAGGGGTCTTTCAGGGATACAGCCACTGAAAGACTAACTCCGCTCCAGTTCCCGTGCACATTCAGGCAGCACTAAGTGGATTTAAACAACATAAAACAGCACATGAAACTGGAAAGGAAATGTCATGGGAGAGGGGAGAGGAAGCCTTGTAGGGGAAGGGAAGTGGAATGGATTTGATCAAAGCACATTCAACATATGTATGGAATTCTCAATAGAAAAGGAGTGATACTTTTTAAAAGAAAGAACAACCATGGCCACCAAAGAGGATCTTGATCACTTCTAACTCTTGCAAAAAGAGACTATGATGCAGAAATAAACACACACAAACAAAGGCCACGTGAAGAGGCAACAAGGAGGAGCTATCTGCAAGCAATGAGAGAATCCTCAAAAGAAAAACTGGCAGCGCCCAAGCCTGTACTTTCGCCTGCAATGCTGGTAGAAAATAGGTTTCGCCTTTTAAGTCAGACTGAAGTACTTTGGTGTGACGACCCTAACTCTTGCTTCCCAGGTTAAAAAGCATAGCCCATGAGCAAAAGGCTAACATGGATTGAAGCCTTAAGTAAAATCACGGCAAATCCCCTAAACAGTGTTTTCAGACAATCATTTACCAGAACAATTCATCATATACCCATAATGTACTTTCGTAGGTAAAACTTACGTTTTTAGATTGTTAGGGTTTGCCATCCCAACTCTCAAATAATAATTCTCACTCCGAAGGGGGTGACTTGGCACGCAGACAACATGTAGTATTGGAAAGGAGATGATTTCCATGGAGAGAGAGGCTCAGGGTCGGCTTCTGTTGGGAAACCCTGTGAGTGGAGTGTCCAAGTTCCCATATAGAAGTTCTCATAGCTTCTATAAGGGCTGCCAGCTTTGTGCTGTTATCACTTCTTAGTGCTGGCACCAAGGCATGGCCAGCCCCTCATCATTTTCAGCCCTGCAGTCGGTCAACCTACCCTTCTCACCTGGTGTCTCTTCCCGTCAGCCCTCTGAGTCCATGTGACTTTACTTTTAGACACTCAAGGGCTTTATAGTTGCTGTTCCGTTGTAGCTTTGCATTTCCTATTCTACAGATTGGAGCTCCCTTACTCCAAAACTCTTAAATATTAAATATTACATTCCAACATTTTTGAACTAATATGATACCAGAAGTGGAAAATTCTACAATCTGTTTTGTTTTATGCACAAAATTATTAAAAATATTATACAAATCACCTTTGTAGTGTGTACATCTATTATATATAAAACATAAGTAAGTTTTACTGTCAGATTTGGGTATTGGCCTTAAAACACCAGATTATGCATATGCAAATACTTCACAATAAAAAAAACAATTGAAATCAATGGCTGCCAAGGGTATTGGATGGTAGATACAGCAGCTATTCTCCCGAATGTTGGTTCACAGTCTGCATGGTCCCCCAGGGATTATAGTGGTTCTTTATCTTAATCCCCAGTGACCTCCCAGAGATGGAGATGGTAGAGTAGGCCAAAGTCATGGTCTAGAAAACCTTTGAGCTCTGCTCAATGCTTCTGATCTGATTTCACATTTAATACTTGGGGAGATATTTTGCCTTCATTGTAGACTGACTTTTAAATGCTGGGAATTTATTACAATACACAATAGCTGCCACAAATTAAGGAATATTCCTGGAGCATTCTTTTATCATTGTTAAAGTATTGGCCATCACACCTAAGAGTTTGTCAGCAGGGGAGTAGTAGCATCCCCTAGTTCTGGGGGGCAAGCAAGAACAGCAGTAATAGTCTGTGTTGTTTTGGGATCTCTGGGGGCATCTGAGACAATATATAGAGGTATTAAATATTTTTCAAGTAGTGAGCCAATTTAAAATATGTATGTCATTCAAATACTGCATGAGAAAAAACAGTTCAGATAAATGAATGAAAGTATTGATTTGGAAAGATAATATACCTAAGCAGAGATTGGTTGGTTCATTTAGAATATTGTTGTGTGTTCCTGGTGAACCATGTACTCTGGACATCCTTTCATCATTCATTCATTCATTCATTCATTCACTCATTCATACATACATTCATCATTTTATTTTCAATGAGCACTTGTATATTGCTAGTTCTGCAAAACACCTTTTTAAAATTTCCTTCCTCAGAAAACATATTTAAATTTAGATGGGTAAACACAATGCATTTGACAGTTGTGTTCCCCAGGAGTGTAAATATAGTTTAATGTACACCTACAGGCTCATAGTTGTGCTTAGTTAAGGAAGTTCTGCTAAGGTGGAACTGAGACTAATGCTCCTAAATTCTGTTTCAGTCTAAGCTGTCTCCTTTAGACGTTATGCAGACATGCTCCACTGCATTGATGGCTTCTTAGTTTATCTTTTAGCTGCAGCATTCTTGTAATTGGTCTTCATTACCACTGTCTGGGGGGGGCAGCCTCCTGCAGCACATGGCTTTGATAGGAATCCGTGGAGTTGGTGAGGCTAAACTTTTCTCTCTGAGGGGGGTTAGGGAAAAAGGCACTCACAACCTCTCTTGATGGTTTTCTTCTTTATTCTTATTCTTCTTTTTCCTCTCTTTATTCTTGGTCCTCTATCTCATATTGTTTTACAGCTTTATACCCCAACAGAATCTTCCAGGCAGTACAAGAGTCAAGACAGTTGCATTCCATTTTTCAAGTGAATGATTACAGGTAAAACATGTTTCTCATCTCCCTCACATGATTAAACATTTTATGCATTACAGGTGAAAAACAAATTATCCCAAGAACCCACGTACATTCAAACCCAAGCAACTTGTTATAGATTAACCTGTGGCAAGCAAGCAAGAAGTTCTTGTCAGGTCTTTTACTGTCAGGCTGCATTTTGCAGTTACAAAGAAAGGGCCTATTTCTTTATTACTTATCTTGAAAGGTAATTTTATAAGGAATCTTAAAGAAATCACAAATATAAGCTTTTATATATGCAAAAGAATCAGTCAGCTCTACTTTAAATCTTTAGGATACATATAAATTCATTAATAAATTTTTATATCAGGAGATTAAGAACATAAATGGGTATAAGGAATTAATCATCACTTTTGGTCATCAATCATATCTAGCAAGGAGAGTACATTGGCCAGTAATAATTGAGCTGCTTTGTTCTTTTTGCCTGACCACAAAGAGTTCCGTATTCAACTATGTCCCTTTCTAAAACTTTAGATTGTCTTCTTGGATTTTTCACCTCAGTTATTTAACAAAAACATCTTAGTCTAACTTCATTATTTTCAAAGCTTTGTTTCAGCTGTGATGCACTCTGAACACATCTCCTAACATTAAAGTTAAAAGAATTTAAGCTAGCTGGGCTACTGGGACACAATTGTTAGTCATTAACTTGAGCTACCATCCGTGCAGCTCCTTATATGAGACTCACAGACTCTGGCTGTGAAACATATCCTTGTATTTATTTTTATTCATCAAAACTTTGTATAAGCTATCATTATTATTATCAAATTATACAGTACAGTTTAGGGAGGGGTCATCTCCTTGATAATCCACAAGTAAAAATGCTCAGTAGAATGGGATGTTTTTAAGAGATAAACACATATTACAGGCAGTGGAGCTCCCCCCACATTCACTCACACCAGAGAAAGAGAGCCGCAGCAAACATATAAAAGCACAGTAGAAGCAAAAGACATTCTGAGGTCTGTAGTTCGGTGGCCTTGCCTAAATGAGATCGGCCCATGAGAGATTTCCCTTCTGGTGGGCTGACATCTGGAACTTCAATTGCAACTCGCTGCTCCTCTGGCATGGCCTACGGCACATTGTAGATAAGAGATGCTACTCCCTTTTCTCCATCTACTTTCCTTTTCTTCTTCCTCTCTTGTAGTTACTCCAACATTGTCCCAGCAGTTCAGATTGAGTCTTAATGTCACCTCACTGTTTAGGAGTGCTTGCCTGTTGCCTGGCATCTGCTAATTTCATGGTGTTCGAGAAGAGTAAGTCCTTTTCCCTGTCAATGCCCTGCTAGTAGGTGAAAAAGTTTATGGATGAACTCAGGATTCCATCTTGATGTTATTATATTATTATAAATGATGTCACCCCACTTGAAGGTCTGCTTTAAAATTAATTGATTTAATTAGGAAGAGAAAGGAAACCACAGAGCAATTAGCAAACCTCACTCATCAAGCAGTTGACTACACAGCCTGACAATCCATAATGACTTTCTCTTTGAACACCAGGGCTTCTTGGAAAGGATTGAAAATATCCCCCACATTCTCCTGTTTAAGAGGATTAAACAGGCGAACTGTTCTCTGCTGCCCAGAGAGATTGCTCCATGCTTGTCTTTATGATTTCTTTCACTTATCTACTCTACATCCACCTTTCTAGCCCCCTACCTCCTTTCTTTTCCCACCCCAGCATCAATCTACTTCACTCACCTCTCTTTTTTTCTACTGGCTTCTCAGCACAAGGTCTACCTCTTTGGGGGAACCTTCTGTCTTTGCTTGAACAGATAGAAGCTGTGGATTGGACAACAAGTATATGTATCTCTTGCATACAGGATAAGGCCAGAGTCTAGGTCTGGTGTGGAGGCTTTTCCTGGTTTGCATTCAGCTGCCTCCTTGCTCCATCCTTACATGGCATAGCTCATGGTAAAAGTTATACTGTTCTCCCATAGGGAGACAATTCTGTTATAGAGTCTCCACAAGTAGGACTTCATCTATCTCCCTATCTCCTAACGCCATAGAACTGAGGATTTGGGTTCAACTTGGAATTTTGGAGGGGCATAAACACCCAATGCTTAGTGCCTCCCTTCATCTGAGTCAGAAGGAAACCTGCTCTTCCGTTTTGTGACCCACATGCCAGTCACACAACTCTGTAGACTTGTCTTTCTATTTCTCTAAGCCTGATGGAGTTTAAAAATCGTAATCTTTTTCTTTCTAACTGCCCTGCCGCCGCCACCCATTTCTGATACTGAGGATTGAGCATACAGCATGATGTGTGCCATGCAGGTGTTCAACCTCTGAGCTACATCCCTATTTCTCTTTGCTTTTTATAAGCAGGAGCTCACTAAGTTGTCCAGATTAGCCTTGAACTCACTGTGTGGCCCAGGAATACCTTGAATCTGTGATCCTCTTTTCCTAGGTCCAAGAAGAGCTGTAATTTTGGGCATCTGCCTCCAGGCATGGCAGATTCTCATAAAGAGATGTGTGATTTGGACTGAGGTGGACACATAGTCACTTCACACTACTGATAGCATTCAAGGGTGTCAGATAATGCTCTCCTAAATTCTGTGCCTAAATTAACATGTTGTATAAAGACCCACCCTGTAACTTAGGGCTGAAAACAATGACCATTTTTTGTTTCTCAATCCCACAGGTCGAGTGAGGAATTCTTGGGGTCTGAGGTGCTTCTGCTGGGGAAGGCTGCTGTGGGATGGCCACACTGACTGGACCAGTGGTTGATTTATTATGAGCTGGAGCAGTGGAGTGACTTTGCTTCAAATGTCACATCACCCAACAGACCCAGTGCAGGGGGTGGGGTTGGATTCTCAAGTTTAAAACAAACAAACAAACAATATATTTTTAAGTAAGGCCTTCTCAAATCTCTTTTTTTCATGTCATTTCTTATGTGTTCCAAATGCAGCAAATCACAGGATAAAAATTCAAACCAAAAGGATGTAGAAATAGTCTTCACTTCTTCTAGGGAGGAACTGCACAGGCTCATGGTCATATAGAAAAGCAGTGTGCAGAATACTTAATTCAGGCCATAGTTTTTGGATGTTTCAAGCAGTGAAGAAGTAATTGCTCTGTTTGTTCTTTGTATCATGATAAAGTAGTCTTTTGTCTTCTTCCCTCCTTTTGGATTTGGGTATAAAAAGCATATGGAAAATAAACATGGGTGAATTCAATATTTACTGTGTTGCCCTCCTAAAAAAAGAAAGAAAGAAGGGAAGAGAGAAAGAAAGAAAGAAAGATGAAAGAAAGGAAGGTAGGAAGGAAGAAAAGAAACAAAGAAAGAAAGAGAATGGTGTGTATACCCGACAAGAAAGATTTTTGTAGTCATTTTTATTTTGTATTCACAAGATTCTAGCTAATGGAATTCTAGGTGAATCAAAGATATCTTTGGTTACACCCTTAGTCTTAGTGTCCTTGTGCATCAAACAGACTCACACTTAGGCAGGACTGTTACCTTCCCCTAGCCAAAATACTGTGTTGCAGGTGCCTTAGGTGTCCCAGTAGTGACCTGGGTAATCTCAGCACCACAGAGCAGGAAGCTGCTAAGAGCATGGGCATGGGTTTCTAGATATAGCTCTAATTTCTGTGAACTGGGTGTGGTGGTACCCAGCTTCCTGGTTGTCCACGTGACTTAAACAAATACTATTTTAAACTTCAAACTGGAGACCTTTCTTTGTTAGCAAAACATAGTGGGTTCCTTGAGTTTTTATATGACACAATCCAGAACCTAGCTGGGTGTGTGAGCCTTTTGTCAGTGAGATCCGACTGAGCTCATTGCCTAGATGTCTGGCTCATCATTCTTTTGGGAACAGAGTGTATCTGAAAGCCAAAGGCTGACTTTCTTTCAGAACATTCTGTAGAAACCAGTATCTTGTTCTCTAACCTAAACATTAGATTTATTAGATTTACATCTCGGTTCTTTATCAATATTCACTTCATGTAAGTGGGCGGTAAGCCAGACCGGAGCTGTTGTGTGCTCATCCCAATCAAGACATGAGCTGGAGAACTGTGGTGGTATACCTCACTGTGATTTCATTAGGATGGATGCCTACTGAATCTGCCCACAGGGTGAATGGCAAAATGCTGACAGCTGGCCAAGTTCAACTCTTAGGCCTGCAGAGATCCAAGAAGGAAAACACATGGAGTATGTATTTAAAAACTCAAACCCAGAAAGGACATGCCCTCTATGACTTTAGTTCCTCATTAGATAACTTTTCTTCAATTCAGAATTCTTCTATCTCTGTTCCTTCTTGGGATAGAGGAAGGGAAAACAGGGCAGCAAGTGAGTGCAGGGTTGAGTACAGAAACAGTGAGCACTTGCTTGCTTTCTTCATTCCAGCGGGCCCTTGGCTGGTGTTGACCTCCCTCAATCACCAAGTTCTCTTGACCTGCGGAATGTCACAAGATTGGCACCAAGCAGGCACCAGCACTTTAGAATACGCAGTTTCTTTCAAGATGTGAAAATAGTTACATATCTGATGATTGTATGACTCTCAGCCTACAGACCCTCACTTAAGAAAATCTCCATGCGTTCCTCAGTCAGGTGCCTGTTAATCACCCTCCTTTCGCCAACTTTCGCTCTTCTCTGTCTGTTGCCCAGTGGATTAAAAGCAGCATTAACCTGAGTACTTTCACGGTCCTTCATAATTAACACGAGGAGAGTTTGGCTTTAGAGGAAACCCATTTGGTACAGACAAGTTCCAGTCCTCTGCACAAGCCAAGTCACAAATGGAAAACCAGGGCCCTCTATGCAGAAGTAAGTTGTTAAAGGCCAACCTCTCTCCCCAGTCGACCCTTTCTTCCAGGTGTACCCCACCAGCATCTGTCAAGTCTGGATCAGGCACAAGCAGGCATCGCATGGCAACCCCACACCGTCACCTGTCATCACTCCCTACCTGAGCTGTGCACTACGGAAGCCTCTCCAGGCCAGCGCCATCTCTTGTGGGCTCTTGCTGCATATGATTTTTCTGCGCACCCCACAAATGCACTCTTTACCCCATTAGTGAGGTTAAAACTGTGAGGATGCTGGAAATTACCAAGGAACTCTGTGGTCTCCTGCAATTTCTCCCACTAAATAGTATGTGGATGCTTCTATTTTCTCCTCTTATTTGTTCTTCATAGCACTTAACAGTACTTGAAATTACGTTCATTGTATCTCACAACATATCACTTCCACAAGGAAAAAGCCTTGGTAATGTTCACAGACATGTTCCAGGATCTTAAAGCAGAGCTTAGCATACAAGTACAGCTACAGTAATGCCTACTACAGCTTTGTTTCTTTGCAGAATTGCAGGTGAGTTAAGCAGCTGTGGCGTAAATGGATGTGCCTGTTTGTGCATCTCCATTCAGCCTATCTTTCTCTCCCTCGCCTGCTGTGACCCCAGCTATCTCAGCCTCCGCATCCTTCCTGTATCTCACTCCTCTTCTGCTGCTTTTCTGTGCTGCCCCCTCTCCTCAAGCGGTGTTCATCGTTTGAGTATTCTATTCTTAATCCATATCTTCTTGTCTCATCTGGTGACCTGCCGTGGCCTGCACTCTGGAAATAGAAGTCTTCTGAGCTAATGCTTTTATCTCGTGTCTCTGTCTTTTATCCCTTTACACAGTAAGTATGTGCGCACTGATGGTTCCATAACACGAGCTTGTCGAGTTCACCAAACTTCTAACAGAGTGACGACACAGTACTGGAGGAAACCACTGCTTCTACAGCATTGTATCAACACAGAAGGGAATAGCAAATGAAGGGCTGTATGGAGGTGGGGACAAGGTGCTTCTCCTTTACCTAAAGCACTGATTTTCATCCCTTCTGCCTCTAAGTCACTCCTGTGCTTTCACATAAAAGCTCTGACTTCTTCCTCAACTGCTAGCCAAGGCTGGGTGAGGTACTGTCCTCTGCCTGGTGTGAGTCCATCAGTCAGAGGTGGGCTTTACACTCACTGTGTTTTGGGATCCTTGTCCAAGCCGTGCATTCCTGAGATCAGGACTGGTTTGTATTCATCTGTAATTCTACCTTGGGGGTTCTGGTGTCCAGCAGGTGTCTAACAATAGAAATAAAAGCTATGCAAAGCTCACATCTGTGCTTCTGGTAGTGTTTACGTTAGGGGGGCCAGACCATGCCAGGAATTACAGAATTACAGCAAATGTTTCCTTATAATTCAGTATATTTTTTAAAGGTTAAGTTTTCTCTAATAACTGTTTTGCGTAATTTCTAAAGCATATGTACATTTTAGAGCATTTGGGAAACACTAAAATTATGAGAGCAATGGGAAATCTTGTAATTCAATCCTGCTGCATAAAGTTTCTAGTAATATATTTCTTTTAAAGTCTTCAGATCCAAAGATCAATTTATCAATCTGTCTGTCTATCTATCTATCTATCTATCTATCTATCTATCTATCTATCTATCTATCTATCTATCTATCTCATCATCTATATATACCTATCACCTATCCCAATATTTTCTATAATTTTCTTACAGTCATAACTTTCCCCTACAATGAAATACAAATGAATGCCTCCCCATTTTAGATTACTGATGTGTGTTTGCTAAGTCCAGGACCTGAGGCACCATCACTCAGCATTGCGTAAAATGAAATGCTTGGCTTGAGTCCTGCCTGTTAACCACACAGATGGTAGGACTATGCAATCACTTTACACATAGGGAAGTCAGGCTGTGTTTTCTACTTCTAGGAATGGGTTTCATTCTGCTTCCCAAGGAGCAAGGTCAAAAGAGACAATTTTTTTGGTGCTTGCCTCCTACAAACAGATACTTCTTAATTCATCACGACTCTGAAAATGTAATCTTCTAGAGTGCCAACCTTAGGTTAAGGTGGAGAAAAGAGGGTACAGGTGTTCTGGGATGATCCCCAGCCTGGGTTAGCCTTATCTATGTTCAGCTCTTTCAAAACAGATTTCCAAACAGAGAAAGCTGTCCTCTGGTTAGAGATTCCCATACCATTCTCCTTGGCCTGTAATTCCCAACTTTCTTGCCAGCTCATTATTGATTGAAAATAATGCTAAGTATATTTCTTTGAAGATGTTGGGTGGAGGTGGTTTTTGATTTCTCCTTTACCATGAGTTAAATAGAAATATTAGCAATCCCCATTTGTGAATATTTAGTCTCTAGGGTTTTGTTACCATAGATAAATTTAAAAAAGCATTCTTGGAAAGATGTCTTTGATTAATTTCTGAGTGTGTTCAGAGGAATAAAGCTGCTGGGACAATGAATGTAGACATTGTCAAGCATTTTGAGAGCTGTTTCTAAATTTTAGCCCTGACAGACTGACTCAAATTATGCACTCACATCAATGTCCACTTAATTTTTAAGTTTTTATACACAGTGACTGTGAATTCTTCTGACCCTTGTACACAGAGACACAGGAAAGCCGAGGATGTCCTTGGAGCTACGGCAGTCTCAGGTTTACTCTGATATTTACTGAACATTGGAGGACAACAGAAGCCATTGTTGACACAAGTCCAAGGCTAAATGTGGTGGATAAAAATGCTTGGCATGTAGTTTGTGCATCTCATTCTCTTAGGAAGCCGTTCCTATCTTGGTGTGTGAATTAAAGAAATGGATAACAGACTGTGAGGCATCAAAAAAAGGGCTAAGGTTATATCTGAAGATTATTGAAGCCTTCAGAATGTTACAGAAACAGTTCTTTTGGAAGCAGAAGTCAGTGGTGCTTTATGAACAAAAGTGATCTGATTATAATTTTGTTGTAATGCTCAATACTCTTAACAACCATGGTGCAGCTTGTAGATGCTGTTCCAGTGTGTGGTGCTGGAAGAAAAGTCTCCTTAGCACGTAGCTCACATTCCTCCCAGAGTGTCTTTCTGTAAACAGCCTCATATTTAAATCATCTCAGGTTTGGGAATCTTATAGAAATTAAAGGCTGGAAGCACCAAAGACCTTCTGTAAGGCCAAGAGGACAGTTTGAAGAGCTTTAGTCTGCGTTGATATTTGTTGCCTTTCTGTGACAAGCTTGCTTTTCAACTGGAGCTTCAGAACTTGAAGTCATTAAAATATACACTTATAATGCACATTGTTCAGTGTGTGTTTGAGTGGCATGCTTGAACCCCTTTAGCCTTCTCTGAAAAACCATATTCTCCAAATATATACAGATGTATTTTTTTATACATTTTGAAATTGTTAACATGTGTTCTACACTACAAAGTAGAACACATATTCGGGCTCATGATGGGGCACAAAAATGGGGACTGAGATAGTATAGTACTTTATCAGAGCAAAGGAGGATTCTCCAGACAGTTGTGAAGGGCTGAAGATAGCTGGGTCATTCAGTTCCTTCCTGACTTCACTGGCTTACCAGAAGCTAAAGCCAAGTCTCAGAAGGAAATACTGCATTGAATTGGACTCCAGAGCACACTGACAGGACAGAGGGGATTGGAGCCTGGTAGAAGGGTAGGTCTTCTCCTTCCGAGCTCTCAGTACACCCATTCTACTCATTGAATTGTTTGGTTGTCATCTTCATGGTAAAAAGAACAATGGAAGAGGTGAGGCCTAACTAGGCTCTGATGATTCTCTAAAGTTCTCACCCCCTTATCTGAATCTGGTTTAGCTGAATTATTCAGATACAGAAGTTAGAGATGTGGATGTATGCATCCTAGTTGTTTGACCTTCACCTGGAAGGGATTGTAATTTATGGAATATAATGTTGGGCTTGAAAGCAGGTGAATATCAAGACCCTATGTGAGATATGGATTGATAATCATACAAGGATAGCTGACTCACTGGACCTTCATAACTTACCCTGAGAGAGAAAAATAGTACCTGGCCAAAGCAAGACAATCAGGTATTAGCTCACCTTTCTGGACGTTGTTCAAACTATCCATTTAAATTGAGACAGTGACTACTCGGGAATACGTTCATGCCCATGTCTGACAAATGGGAGCAATCTTTGGCCTCATTGAGATGATCTGTAAGTATCTACTTACATGAAGGCTGCCTGCTGATCTTGGTAGCAGCCTGTCTGGAAGTTAGGCTTCAGAATGAAAAGATCTTCTGGGCCCAGGTCTGAGTCTGTGGTACAGCAAGTCCCACAAATGCGTTTACTAGTCATCAGTCTTCCAAGATGCTCTAACACGAGCCAAAACAACACATTCTGCACCTCACTGTTGAAGCTTCAAACCGCGTTTACGTATTAGGACTGTGTGAAGTCACCCAGTGACATAATTTAGATTCGTGCTGAACTTTGTAGTTTTGTCTTTCCAATGCGTGATGTAGTTCTGTAGTTTGGCTCGTAATCCTAGAAAGAGGTTTATCCAGTCCATATTCACACACAAAACTTACTGCACTTGCAAACATGCACTCACGCAGTGACATATATATTATGAAGCCGTTTTACTTTTCATCTTTATTTCCCTGGTGGCTGACCTTGATTTCCAAATGGACACGATTTAGGATCACCATGGGAACAAACCTCTGGGCACTCCTGTGGTGGCTCTCTGGATGATGTCTACTGAGGCAGGAGGACCCAGTCTGGATGGGGATAGCATTGCTGCATGACGTGGGGATCCTCCACCAAAGAAAAAGGGAGAAAAGTAGCTGAGCAGCAGCATCCATCTCTCTTTGCTTCGTTACTGCAAATGCAGTACAATCAGCTACTTTCCTACCATGATGCACTGCACCCTTGGACCATGAGCCAAAGGAAACCATTTCTTTTCTATGTTGGCTTCATCAGATATTTTCTCTTCGTAATGAGAAAACTAATAGATACTTAACATTCTGTAAGGTGCCTATTTCTCATATGTAGTCCTTTCTCTCTTTCATTTCATACCCACCAACTTCCCTAACCCCCGCTCCTTCAGGACCATTTGAAGTTTTATATCCATGGGCAGAATGTAGAGATATTCCAGATTCTAGACATTTCTAGAGGTTGCTTCTACCCTTCGTTTCTCCAAAGAGATTTCTACAAAATGAAACTGTCCTCTGCTCATTCTGGATATATCTTAAAGCATAATACAGCATCATTGTTGTCTATTTAAATGAAACTACATCTTATATAAAAATCCTAATGAAAAATGAAGAAGGGAGGGAAAAAAGAAGTCAGATGTGATGAAAATGCTACATTTCCTACAATTGTAGGTCAGAAGGAGCAACGATCACTCCATGTTTCAGTCTCTCTGAACAGAGCAAACACAGTACCTTCTTCACGGCTAAGAGTTGTGTAGGTATTTGGTTGTTGACTGTTCCTTGGGTTTCCAGTGTGGAAGAAAGGATTGGTGCCGTGCTATTGGAAGAAAGCCCTAAGTTTTATTTTTGTGTAAAAATGCCTTCATTTAACATGCAGATTCTCCCTAATTTACAGCCATGATCACCCAATGCTGCAGTCGTCTGTTTTCACTGAGTTGCTTGAAACATTTGTTCTGACATCTAAAGCCAGGTGCAGCTCATCTGGTTTCAGTTGTTATTTCCACATGAAGGAGCAGAGTCAGTCATCAAGGGATTTGAGCAAGCCAGAAATTATTTATCACTTTGGCTCATGGCTAGGAACAACTTCATGGATGTTGCTATTTCATTTATATGAATGTCACTAAACCTGAAATTTGAGGTTAGTTCATATATTCTGGACCAAAATGTAACTAACAGAATGATTCTCTTCCTCTTGAGAGGTTTGCAGGAACATCTTTCTCTAAAAATCTAAATTTAATGGTTTCATTAAAATGCAAATTAAACTACAAAAAACAAAAGTAGAGCTGAGTCAACCATCCAGAACACTTAGCCATTTGGGAGTTGTCAGCCTTCTGCTTTAAGGGAATGAGGGAACACTGAACAGAGATTATGTGCTAATTTACGTAGCCAATGCTCAGGGTACATTCTATGCAATTACAGCTTCGAGACCATCAGCTCATGATCTAGTTTTGCTTCTGCACTAAATGTCCAGAATAATGACTTCAATTCTTTGATTTATTTAACGCTCCATATCACATTGAGTTTGTAATCAAGAGCAGACATCCCTAACTTCTGTGCCCACGCAATTTGCCTATGGATTTTCAGTTAAACTGAAATCCACCTGGGATGTAGGGCACTAGATTTTTTATTTACAGTGAGCTGTCAAGAGAGGTAGATGCTATGGGTTTGTGTGAGTGACTTTAGAAGAGTAAAGATTAAAAAGGATGAAGGGGTTTATCAAATAAAGAGTGCAGTAACACATTCACCAAGAAGACTAATTCATTCATGGAGAAACTGTGTGTTGACAAAGGTTTCTGTCCCACCAGGTCCCACAGCCGTTTAGTCCCAAATAAACATACAGAGATCTACATTAATTATAAAATGGTTGGCCTTTTAGCTCAGGCTTCCTATTAACTCATTTTTATATCTTTCATTAACCCATTATTCTTATCTATGTTTGCCAAATGGCTAGGTATCTTTCATCAGTGAGACATTCTCATCTTGCTTCCTCTCTGTCTGGGTGATGACTGAAAACTGACCTTTCCTCTTCCTAGAATTCTCCTGTTCTCATCACCCCTGCCTACCTCTTGCCTGGTTGTCCTGTCTCTTCTTCTTGCCTGGCTACTGGCCAATTAGCGTTTTATTAAAAATAATACAAGTGACAGGATAGAAGACTATTGTCCCACAGCACTCCTCCCCTCTTTTTAAAACAAGAACTCTGACTCTAACATCCTTTGTTTAGCTTTTTGTCCAGACCATTATCCATAACATCTTGTAACCATCACTCCAAACAAAGATGAATATCCATAATTAATTTTTTGGGAATGTGGGCATAATTTTTCAGGCTGTTTCCTGCTGTTTGGGGGCACTGATTATCTCATGGGGATCTAAAGAAAATTTAGAATTATGGTCAAGTCCTGACTGGAAAATTCTGTGATTCTCGATCATCTCAGTCAGCAGTCTTGAAACTGTTCTGGATGTAGAACTCAGAGGAAACTGCAACAGAAGTCCTCTGAAATGTTGAATCATGTGAGCCATTTGCTCCTATTAGAGATTTCTTAGGGGGTCTTCCTTGATCAAATCTGATTTTTCTTAGCCCAGAATGAAGCCATGGAAACAAAAACATTTCCTGTTGAAAGAGAAACAAAACCTCTTCTCCAAAGTAACATATCTTTTGACTTAAATTTTGAAGACAAAACATTTTCATAATATATATGTTGAATTAATCCAGCAGTATTCATAATCAAATGTCTTTTAGCAGCTGTTGCTCCTTCCTCAGCAGTTATACAGTTCAAAGACAACACAATAATATACAGAGTCCAGACTCTCTGTGTATTTTCCATCTTTATGTGACTTTATTTTAAATTCTATTTCTTTTATTTTTACTTTTAATATTTTTGTTTTTTGAGACAAGTTCTCTCTGTATATCTTTGGCTGTCCTGAATACACTCTGTAGACAAGGCTGTCTTTGAACTCACAGAGATCTGCCTGCCTTTGCCTCCCAGGTGTTGGGATTAAAGGTGTGTGCCATCACACCCAACTACTCTCTTTCTTGTTTAAGTATTTTATCCTTTTTCTTTCCTCTTCCAAGCCTACATATATTTTTAAACACACTCTAAACCTTTTCAAGTTTTTTTCCATCTGAATCTATCTTTACTGTATAACTCTCTTTTTTTGACTACTTGAGTCTTTACTTTGCTAAGTGATATGGCTAGGATTAAAGCTATGGCTTTGATGACTGGATCCACCCATTCCTTAGCTTTCTGAGAGTCTAGCCTATGGTGGAGATTTTGGCCAGAGCCATGTTTGTTGCCACAACTCTATGGCGTTTCAAGGTCCCTGCCACAAAGAAGCATGCTGTTGGCTATTCATAAACACCATTTTAGTGCTTTGCAGCAGAGCCTCTTAAAAGGGCTACAAGGTTTTTGCAGCTAATGTTGAGTCTGGAAGCCTCTCTTAAATGAGATGTGCTTGCCTCTAGCAAATAGAGCAAATCTGAGAAATTGCTGCTACCAATAAGCCATGCTTAGCACTGTTATTTTGTATCTAGAATTACTTTCCAAGCTCTCTCAGGTTTTCTGTGGATGGAGTTGTCCACATTGGTACCATTTGTTGACAGAGGTTTCTGTCCCACCAGGTCCCATAGTCGTTTGGTCCCAAAGAAATACACAGAGGTCTACATTAATTATAAACTGATTGGCCTATGAGCTCAGGCTTCTTACTAATTAATTTTTATATCTTAGCCCATAATTCTTGTCTGTGTTAGCCACATAGCTTGGTACCTTTTATTAGCGAGGTATTCTCATCTGCGTCCTCTACATGTGGGTGATGACTGCAGACTGAACTTTCCTCTTCCCAGAATTCTCTTGTTCTCATCACCCTGCTTCTACTTCCTGCCTGTCTACTGGCCAATCAACATTTTATTTAAAATAATACAAGTGACAGGATAAAAGACCATTGCCCCACAGCAGCTGTATGTTAGTTTCTTTTCCTACCGCATGATAAAATGCATGCCAAAAGCAAGCTAAGGGGGAAAAGTTTGTGCTGGTTTACAGTTCAAGGGTACTGTCAGTCAAAGTGGAGAAGTCAAGGTTGCAGGAACTTGAAGCATTTGAGCACATATGCCACGCACAATCAGAAGTAGAATGAATGCACACCACACTGCTATTTACTCCCTTCCCCCAGTCAGTCTGGGATCCAGGCCAGACAAGGGTTCCACTCCAGTTAAGATGGATCTTCCCACGTCAATGAACTTAATTGAGATCTTCCCCTACAGGCACATCCAGAGCTATTTCCAACGTGATTATGGATTTTGTCAGATTGACAGTTAAGCATCCTGTTACGTGATAAATAAGATTTGGAAAGTTTGCTTCTTTGACTTCTCCTGGATGTTACATGAATTTCTGAAACTTCAATATTCTCAGTTCTGACTAATCAGATGTTAGTTATTGTAAGTTATGTTTTTAACAGAAATACATGAATTTGGAGTAAAAGAACCAATACTTTATTTAAATTACAAGTTTATCTAAACCTCTACACAGAAGACAAATAAATATTACTTTGTTATTTTTTTTTGAGGGGATGCAGTGAACTTTATTGATGGTATTCAAGAGAGTAGGGCTCCCTAAGCCCCTCCTGCTATCTGGGGATCTGGGATGGAAACTGTGAGGGAGAGCTCAGTGTCAAGGGTTGAGTTAGGACAGGGACTGCTCAGCAGCCGAGGGTTTCTCTCTTGCTGTGTCCTTGCTGGGGTGGGTGGTCTAGGGCGGGCTTCTTACTCCTTGGAGGCCATGTAGGCCATGAGGTCCACCACTCTGTTGCTGTAGCCGAACTCATTGTCGTACCAGGAAATGAGCTTTACAAAGTTGTCATTGAGAGCGATGCCAGCCCCAGCATCAAAGGTGGAAGAGTGGGAGTCACTGTTAAAGTCGCAGGAGACAACCTGGTCCTCAGTGTAGCCCAGGATGCCCTTTAGTGGGCCCTCGGATGCCTGCTTCACCACCTTCTTGATGTCGTCATACTTGGCAGCTTTCTCCAGGCGTCATGTCAGATCCACGACGGACACGTTGGGGGTAGGAACACAGAAGGCCATGCCCGTGAGCTTCCCGTTCAGCTCTGGGATGACTTTGCCCACAGCCTTGGCAGCGCCAGTGGATGCAGGGATGATGTTCTGGGCAGCGCCACGGCCGTCTCGCCACAGCTTCCCAGAGGGGCAGTCCACAGTCTTCTGGGTGGCCGTGATGGCATGGATTGTGGTCATGAGTCCTTCCACGATGCCAAAGTTGTCATGGATGACCTTGGCCAAGGGGGCTAAGCAGTTGGTGGTGCAGGAAGCATTGCTGACAATCTTGAGGGAATTGTCATACTTGTCATGGTTCACACCCATCACAAACATGGGGGCATCCGCAGAAGGGGCGGAGATGATGACCCTTTTGGCCCCACCCTTCAAGTGGGCCCCAGCCTTCTCCATGGTGGTGAAGACACCGGTCGATTCCACAACATACTCGGCACCGGCATCACCCCATTTGATGTTGGTGGGATCTCGCTCCTGGAAGATGGTGATGGCCTTCCCGTTGATGACAAGCTTCCCATTCTCAGCTTTAACTGTGCCTTTGAACTTGCCATGGGTGGAGTCATACTGGAACATGTAGACCATGTAGTTGAGGTCGATGAAGGGGTCATTGATGGCAACAACGTCCACTTTGCCAGAAGTGAAGGCAGCCCTGGTAACCAGGCGTCCAATACGGCCAAATCCGTTCACTCCGACCTTCACCATCGTGTCTCTGGAACAAGGCTGGCACTGCGCGAAAAGAAGCGGCGGTCTCTAGAATGGGGAGGAGCAGAGAGCCTACTTTGTTATTTTGTTATTTCGTACTGTGAGGTGTGGAGTCAGTGTATTTGGTGACTCTGAGTCACCATCTCTAGAGAATACAGTCCGGAGAGGGGCTTTGTTTTAGAAATATGATTAAGCCCTTAAGTTTTCTCTTTTGATTTCTATCATCTATCCTCTGTTCTTAGCAATGATTCATATGTGCACTTTGATCTTCCCATGGGCATAGAATAAGAGTGATGGAAATTTGTTCTTTGTTGTGATTTGCTTTGCTTAGAACTTACAATGTGTTAAAAGTCAGAGGTTCTGAATAATGTCACTTTTCTGATAGGAGTAAGTCATCAATCACCTTTTATGATTTTTATTCTGTAAGCTTGACTTCAAGTGGCTTGGGAATAGGACGTAGCATCCTTTTTTATTCCACTTCTTTAAAGAAATAGCTTTGGCTAGTCTATTTTTTTAACCTTTCAACATATATTTTTGAGAGTTCTAACTTACTAGTTTCTTTACAAGAATGAGGTAGGATTATTGTTTTGATTGCCCTGAATTCTCAAGGAAGGGAAATCAACATCTGAACAATGTTGATGAGACTGTTGTGTAAACTGTGACGTAAGTTTTGAAAACATCACAAGGGGGAGGCATCATCTGCCCTGAATTTGAGACCAGGAACATCACATCAAATGCTCTTTAATGATAGCATCTATTATCAACTTCAGAGTTTATAGTCCTGAAAAGTGTCTCAGCTGGCAGGGCTTACTGTGGGATTAGATGCTCAAACTTGCTTACTGTGCACAGTGTTTTCTGGCCTGATGGATTGTGCTGCCCTCCTTTTAGATCATTTCTATGCTGTGACAAAAGAAGGGTGCTTTTATTCCTAACTGAAGTATCATGTTTCTATATATTAGTGAAGCAATTCCATATGTGCTTACATTATATAATGATTAAATTTAGGGTAATTAACATTTCCATCTTCTTAAGCCTATATGTGTTGGGAATGTTTGGACATTTCTAATTATTTAGAAATATGTAATCACTTGTTCATAGCTTCACAGTGCTGCAGAACACTAGAACTAGTTCTTCCTAGCTAATGTATTTGCGGCACCTTATTCAGCCTTTCCTTGACCCCGCTGCTTCTTTCTAGTCAGTGTGATTACTGTCCTACTCTCTAACATTTAGAAGTGTATTGAGCTCTTTTGACTTCTTTTCCTCAGAGTTGTAAGGTATAGTGTACACTCCTAGCTAGGACCATGAGATTCAATTTCTATTCCAGAATTTGCTGTGGATTCAGTGATTAAGGGAAATTAGTGAAGAATGCTGAAACTATCAACAATGGAGTATTTGGCATCACTTATGTGGGGCAGAAATGTTCACAAAATAGGGAGGAAAAGAGATTGTTGGGGAGGCGTGAAAGAAAAAAACTCGAGTCTTCAGGTGTAGTGTGAATTTTACTAAATCTTAATAATAATTAAAAAAAACCCAAGTTAGATATAACGGTAAATGCTGAAAGATCAGAGAAACAGGGCAGCCAACTGCTAGTGTTCTTATCTCTACCAAATCCTCAGGCCAAAAGGCAATCCTGACTTTACAAATCCTCAGACTGGATGTTGTCTCCACTGAATGCTCTCTCTACGAAACCTCAGACTCAATGTGGTGAACTCCTTTCTCCTCCTGACCTATATTCCTCTCTCCACCTAGCCTTATCCCTTTCTGTTTCTACCTTCCTAGTGCTGGGATTAAAGGCGTGTGACTCCCAAGTACTAAGATTAAAGGTGTGAACTATCACCACCTGACTCTGTTTCTCTTTTAGACTGGATCAATCTTATGTGTTTCGGGTGGCTTTAAACTCACAGAGACTGTCTGCTTCTCCCTCCTGAGTGCAGGGATTAAAGGTGTGTGCCACCACTGCCTGGCCTCTATGGCTAACTAGTAGCTAGCTCCACACGCTGATCTTCAGACAAGCAAAAATAAAATATCACCACATTCATGATGTGGGATTCTCCTCTGTATATTGTGAATACCACTGGCTAATAAGGAATATGTCTTGGGCCTGGCAGGGCAAAATAGAGGTAGGCTGTGAAAACTAAACTGAATCCTGGGGGAAAAGAAGGCAGAGTTAGGAGAAGCCATGTAATCCTGCCAGAGACAAACTCTGGATGGAATCTCGCTGGTAAACCACAGCCATGTGCTGATATACAGATTAATAGAAATGGGCTAAATTAAAATGTAAGAGCTAGCCAAAAAGAAGTTAGAGCTAATAGGCCAAGTGGTGATTTAATTAATATAGTTTCTGTGTTATTTTGAGGCTGAGCAGCCAGGAACAAACAAGCGGTCTCCTACTACACATTCAGGTGTTGTTATTGGCTAGGTGTGAGCCGGGAGAACCCACATTTCCCTCCTTCCTTCACTCTCTTGCATGCCCCTCCCAGCTGTTGACTCAGTCAGAAAGTAGAAGTCCAGGGAAGGATTCAGTCCTTAGAACTGGGGCTTCTGGTGAAAAAAAAAAACAAAACAAAACAAGTGGATAAGGGAGGAATGTGTATTTGGAGGGGCGAGTGAAGATAGGGTACCATAGAAGTGCCAACACCCTCTTTTGCATTCAGTGACACCCACACTCATGTATGCATACCCCCCCCACACACAATTAAAATAAAGTGAATTTCTTAAAGACCCACACTGTATTGCGATGCTGTCCTGTCTCCTGAAGACTCTACCTCCTGCATGCTATCCCCAGGTAGGATGTCCACGCCTGCTACTTTTCCATTCCTCTTTCCGAAGACCACATTTCCTGTGCACCTCCCCCAGGATGGGATTCCCACTCTTCCATCATAGCTCCAGCCCCAGGGAGAGACTCCAACCTCTTCTGAGGGTCACATGTGAAATTTTTAAACACCAGAAAAAAAAAAAAAAAAAGAAAAGAAAAGAAAGAAAGAAAAGAAAAAAAAAGCATTTTAAAAAGGTCACTTAACTCTAAAGCGTGGACCTTGTACAAAAGTAGTCATTAGTTTCTCCCCTTTTATTTTCCTGCATAATTGATCAAACTTCTAAAAATAGCTCCAGAAAGCCCAAAACTCCAGTTCTGAGCCATTGCCTTTCTTCGTTCCTCTCTTTGTGCGGTCTCTGATTGCCTCTTCTTTTCGTGTGAGTACTTGGAGTGTTGCATGCCTGGTTCTAGGTGCCCATGACTCCGTTACAAATGGTCCTCAGCCAGCCCAGGAGCAGCATCTCAGATACCAGTGCTGGTGCCACCATTGCAGCCAAGCACCCTAGAAAGGCTGTGTTCCTTTTTGGTTGAACACAGTTCTTTAAATATTCATGTCAACAGCATGAACTGAAAAGATTTCGAGCCCTGCATTAGGCATCATTATCAGAATAAGTTCCATTAGTGTTCCAGTCTGCTAGCTAGCTCTTTCCACGTTAAAAGGGAACTCCATTCAAACCTCAATTTGTATAATTTTGTGGTTATTTTCTTACTAAGTTATTGTCACTTTGGGTCAGTAAGTATTAAAAATGGCATTGATGCTCAGTTACCTGTGGGATCATATACCTTGTTGGAGTTCTCTGACGTCTTTAGTAATTTATGAGCCTTGGCATTTGGGGTGTTCATCATAGCTTCTGTGTGGCATTAAGAGCTGGTGGAATTGCCGGAGATCGCTGTTGGAGATTATGTTGAACAAAGAAGCTTTTCTCAATAGAGCTCTGAGTATGCTGTGAACATTTTTCTTATTTGTGATAAGTTTGTGCATAGGAAGTAACATTACTGAAAGTATCAGTTGGTTCAAAATGATGTAAAGGAGGCAAGTTTGTTGTGAGGTAGTAGACCTATTGATATTGCAGGTGACCTGACAGTCTGTGTCTGTCACACGGTCCTTTCCACCATGAGTAATGAATGAATTAATAAACATATTAATTGATAAGAGAACAAACCACTCCTTTGAATTATTTTGGTCTTTAAAATAAAACCTACAAGGAAAAGAGTTCTTCTTAGGCCAAAATCATATTCCATGTTGTTTCCAGCACAGATTGTCTAGATACAGAAAGAGACACCTAAACAGGCCCTGTGTAGTCATTAGATCTTCTGGTTTGAAGAGTACTATGTCATATTCTGTTTCTTTAGCTAACAACTTCCCTCTAACGCTTCTTGAGCTATGAAGCAGTTACCAACTAATATGATATCAGTAGCTTGAGTTGCCCATGGGTCTCTTGGTTGTATGTGTGGTACTTTGAGTTAGAAAAGGTTCCCAGATGTTTATTTGCATATCATGGAGAGATTTGCTGAGACATCTTCTCAAAATCCAAGCAATCCCAGTTTCCACAGTATCCCACTTACCTTGTAGTATGTGTCTACACAAGAGAAGGATGGAGATAGAACCTGCTTAATTCTTTTGAGAGTATTGACTGGCTGTAACTGCTTCATATTAAAAGCATTAAGTCAAGAGGAGCCTCTACCCCATCAAATGTCTTCGGATTCTAGCTAGTAATTTTTCTTGTGTTCTTTAACCTTTGTGAAATTTTGGAAGAACAAAAGTCACAGGTTCTCATTCATATGTGGATCTTTCATAAGCCTACAGTGTGTACGTTTGCTTGTATATATAGGTATAAGTGTGTATGTGTAGTCTTAAAATCTGGAAACGAGTTGCAGAGAGAGGAATGGTGATGAGGAAGGATGAGCGTGAGGAAAGGAATCTGGGGAGGAGGACACAAGGGGTCAGGTGTGTAGCAGGGAACATGGTGGGAAAGAAACTGTCTTTTTAAAAAAAATTCTTCACAATCAGAGTTCGCATGCTCTGCTCACATAGCGTAGAGCTGAGTTGCTCAACCCCAGCCTGCTTCTCTGATTCAGCTTTAATTCTTTTACTTTAAAAATGTGATTATTTTCCTTGAAGAAAGCTAATGTGAATGGGGAGCATAAATTTATAAGCTGTATGGAGGTCCTGGCTTCAGTAAAGTTCTGCATTGATCTTTTAAAGAGATAAGAGGTTATGAGATCTATAAACAGAAGAAATTGTGCTCTGTAGGTTTGGAGCCTTTAAGATGTGCAGCACGCTAGACAAGCTGGTTTACAACAGGACACCATGCAGCCTCCATGCCTGTGCTGAAGGGGCATTATGAAAGGTTTATGAATTATGTCAGGTAGGAGGCAATTACATTCCTGTGTATTCCTCACCTCTGTATAGATTTACTTCATCCTTCCCTACCGCCTACAGATGTGAAATTCATTTTCCCTTTGAAATTAATTGCAAATTCTTTATTCCCCCATTAATCAGTGAATAAAACAATTACCGACACATGTTCATCTAAAAATTTTATAAGCAGCTTGGGTCTACCTTCTGAAAACTTTTTTGCAGTGTCTGTACATTTTCACAACAGAACATTAATATTTCCTGCTTCTTGATACCTTATCCTGGCAACTGTTTTGACGCCATTCCTTTATGTTCCGTGAAACACTTTGGGAAACACAGTAAGTCAGAAGCAATGCTACAAACCACATCCCAACCTTCCATAAATTACAGCATACAAGTCTACAAAACCATTGAGATGCAGAGAGGGCAGGTAGTTCTCTCGCGTGTTCCCAGCAACTGTGGGCACACAGTAGAGAAGAGATCATCCTAGATTCAAAGAGATCATATTCAGTGTTGCCTATTAGTAAGATTTAGTCCAAAGCACCAATATATGACTTTAAAATAGTCGACAGGTATTTATCTGTCTTCCTTGCCTTTGTCCACCATAGCCTTTCAATTCCTCTCTTGAAAAGCAAGGTAAGACTCTTGTCAAATGCAAAGACCGGCATTATAGCTCCTAACATAATCCCAGAACTCAGGACACTGAGGCAGGGAGATTGCCATGAATTCCAAGGCCAGCATGTGCTATTTAGTGAGTTGCAGGCTGGCTATAGTTGCAGAATGAGACACAAAGACCCCAAACACACGATAAACAAAACCAAAACCAAAACTCATCCACACAAACAAAACCAAATAACCTCCCCACAAAGATATAAAGCTTCCAGAAATCTTCCCTATGATTTCTTATTAGTGCAAACTTTTGACTGCATGGACCTTCTGGCAGGATAAGAGAGGAAAGGGGAAGCCTTCACTGAAAGCATGATGTATGAGGCAAAGATTTTAGGGTGTAAGGAGCTCACAAATGTGCCACGGTAAGCAGCGCTCTTTGGTTCTTTCTGTCAGAACATGTGGGACAGGTATTGTAAGAATCTGCCTGTACATCCGGATGTCCTAAGAATAAGAGGCTGGTGAGTCCAAGCCTTGCATCACGCCCCTGGGAGATTCCAGCTTGCCCTGTTAGGGTGGGTTTTGTCATGACTTGATAGCACATATGACGTAAAGTTGTCCTTAGTGTTTCTCCAGAACTGCTTTCTGCTTCACTCATGAGTTACCCTGTGTGTCCTCCTCTGTGACATTGACACACGGCAGTGCTGTCTACCTGGGCCTGTGTCTTACTTAGTGTTTCTGTTGCTGGGGTAAAACACCATGAGAAAAAGTAACTTGGGGAGGGGAGGGTTTATCTTCAGCTCACAGTTTGACTTCACAGGCCATCACTGAGGCAGAGTTGGACCAGGAACTCAAACAGGGTAGGAACCTGGTGGCAGGAGCTGATACCGAGGCCATGGAGAGGTACTACTTACTGACTTGCTACCAATGGCTTGTTCAGCCTGCTTTCTTATAATACCCAGGACCACCTCCCCAGGGGTGGCACCACCCACAGTGAGCTGGAATCTTCCACATGAGTCTTCAATCAAGAAAATGCTTGCCCACAGTCCAACCCAGTGGAGGCATTTTCTCCACTGTGGTTCTCTATTCCACAATGACTTAGTCTGTGTAAGGCTGACATAAAGCCACTGGCACATCCTGTTACTAACAGAGGCTAATTGGAAGTTATTTCCAAGTAAGATCGAAGAGACCATATATTTTATTTAACTTGCTTCCTTTCCCATAGTATATCTGAGTTGAAATAGTAGTCTATTTGGATGGAGTTGATGACAAATGATTTCCATTTAAAAGACTATGGATTCAAACACTGTTGTATGAGCGTTCTGGATGTGGGTGGTATATAAATCCAGGGGAAGTATGACCAGTGCCTTGTGTTTCCTTCTCTGCTGCAGTCTTCAGGGTGTTAACGCATCGGGGTCAGGAGTTGATTCTGTCATTAAACTGTCTACTTTGAATCTAAGCTATTATATGTTAGCTGCATGACTGTCTATTTCCCAGTGTTTCCAATACCCACATAGCTATAATACACTCACATGGCCTTATCAATAACAGAGGACAATCACAGGGACCCAACTCACTAGATGACGAGGAGAATTAAGTGACTTTTAAAATTAAGATGTTCAGAATTCTGCATGATACAGGTAAGGTTTCCATATGATAATAATACATTAGAATAGTGAAGTCAACATGGAGCATTTTTACAAGAGGAAGAACAACAATAACATGTTCTCCCTTTTTTCAATGGCTCCTTCCACGTTTCCTCCTCACCCCAGACAACCTGCTGCTCCCAGTTGAAACGTTACAAAGGCTTTTCTGGACTTTTCATTCTACCTTCTTTAAAACTTGTGAAGCAGGTCTGGGTTTTCAAATGGGTGATTTGTCTGAGTAAGGAAGGTGACTGACACCATAGAACTGACCCATTGAATCTGTAAGAGGCAACCAGGGTCAGAGCTCTTCTGTGCTGCTTTACTGAGTGTGGAACCATCCTGGGTTTCAGGGCCGGATATGTTCTTACTCCCAGCAGCTTTGCCACAGAGAACATTGCTACAAGTTTAGTGGACATGAACCGTCTTTGGGAATCAGCTAATGGTCCATGGAGGAACTTCTTCCCTTGACCCCACAGCACAAAGACTAATTTAGGATCGCTGTGTTATGCTGTAATAAAACACCATGACCAAAAATGACTCAGAAGGAAGAATTTGTTTTAGCTTCCAGGGCCAGGCAGATAAGAGTTCATCCTGGTGGGGAGGCATAGACTTGGCACATGACAGTGCTGTGACTTTCAAGAGGCCTGCTAATCAAGGAAGATGTGGCCCATCTCTCAGTCTCAGGAGAGGATTAGCCATCTTTCTCTGCAGACTAGTATACATGCCACACTGGCACTGATACTTGGACGTATCAATAGTTTCATAGAAAAATGGTTCTGAAGAGGAAAAAAAAACATTCAATCAAGGTGTGGTTGTTGGAATGGGATATGCCCTTAGGGCTTAGGTATCTGAATTCCTGGTCCTGTCCATGGTTATTTTGGGAGGTTTAGGGGAAAGGCTCTGGGGTCACTCTCATCCGACGATGGATGGCGATACAGACGGAGACCCACATTGGAGCACCGGACTGAGCCCCCCATGGTCCAAATGAGGGGCAGAAGGAGGAAGAACATGAAAAAAAAACTCAGGACCGCGAGGGGTGCAATCACCCACTGATACAAGGGGACTGATCTAATGAGAGTTCACCAAGGCCAGTTGGACTGGGACTGAACGAGCATGTGATCCAACCAGATTTTCTGAATGTGGCCGGATTCTCTGAATGTGGCTGGCCCGGAGCATTTCTGAAAAGCCATTGACAATGACACTGGGACTTGTTTCCTCTGCATATACTGGATTTTTGGGATCCAGTCTGTTTGGACACTCACCTTCCTGGACCTGGAGGGAGGGGGGAGGAACTTGAACTTCCCACAGGGCTGGAAGCCCTGACTGCTCTTAGGGATGGAGAGGGAGGAGGAGGGGGAGGGGGGAGTGGGAGGGTGTTGGGAGGAGGGGTGGAAATGGAAACTTTCATAATTTAATAAACTTTGAAAAAAAAAACCACAGAGACTTGTTCCACTTCCAGTTTGTTTTCTGTGCTTCAAGCTTGTGGTTGAAGGTGTGATCTCTCAGCTCCCTGCTCCAGCCACTGTACCTGCCTGTGCCATGCCTCCCCACCAGGATGAACTCTTATCTGCCTGGCCCTGGAAGTTAAAACAAATTCTTCCTTCTGAGTCATTTTTGGTCATAGTGTTTTATTACGGCGACAGAAAAGGAGCTGAGACACAGGGAGAGGATAGGCTTAGAATCCAGGCATCTTTTCAAGATCGATATCAAGCTATCCTTTTCCACTAAGGTATTTTCCTTTCCTCTCTTATGTCAGGGGACTAAGTGTTCCAACTGTAAAGGACTCAAGATAGAAGAGAGCAGAATTCTGAACTCGATACCTATTTAGAAAGCCACGGTTGGAAAGCCACGCTGGCCGGTTCTTCCTCTGGCTGTATCTGATGTCTATAACTCCCAGTCATTTACCTCTGTTTCCCTTTTAGGCCTCTGAGTTTCTCTCTTCTCCATCTCCAATTTTCTTTTCTAGTTCCCTGTAAGTATTAGCCTACTCATGTTAGACTTGTAAGTTCTATGACGTATTATTTTTCTCAGACATCCAAATCTGAGAGCTACTAAAGTGAAACAGGAGGCTGAGAACATTCGTTGTCTTAACTGTTCCCTAAAGTGTCTTCTAGAATTATCAGGAAGGGTCATACCAGGTGGAGGAGTTTTGATGATGTGATGGCTAACACGCCATTGAACTCCACCAGAGAAAAGAAGGGATGCTGTAACTGTACAAAAATATTTTGAGACATATGGGGACATTCAAGGGCACATGAACCTACTAAAGATGTGTTTTCAGTGATCTTTTTTTTTTAATCTTCTCTGGGTAAAGATCACAAGCATTGATTAAAATAATTGAAAGAAGTTGGGGAAATCATTGTTCTGAGGCTCCTGTCTAGGTCCGGAAGCATATCTAGACCGTGGTAAAAGGAACAGCACCCTCAGCTTGGAAAAACATCATAATATGTGCCTAGTAGAAAGAGTGGGAGAAGCAGTGAGGGTGCGCTTACCTTATTGACACTGTAGAATTTGAGTGAACACTTCCATGTTTTATGAGAGAGAGAGCAGAGTAATTAGTGAATCATCTACCTGTAGGGCAATGCAGAAAGATCAGTACTCCATGCCCTGTACTGAACAGTATTTGGCCTTCTCACCAGTAGATAATGTTCACATAATACTGTGCTTTTTTGCTTGGCGAAGATATAAAGTGCAAAGAGAAGGTACCTCATTACTCAAAGAAGACTAATTTAATTGTGCAGGTCTCCCATTGCCATGCAGAGTCTGATGAAGGAAGCATGACTCACCATGTCTAGTCTTCACCCTCATCCACTGTGCCCATTTCTCTAAGATGCTCCAGGGGTCAATTCTTCCAGATTCTTTTTAAGAATACATAGTTCTGGTCATCACATCAAGCCAGGCACAAACACATGTACTTGACATCCCTACGTGGCCTTCCTTTTGAACTTCTTTGCAATCTGCATCATTTGCCCTTATCAGCATCTCTACTTCTGACTCACAAGACTGGTGTTGCTGCTGGGGGTCAGACATCAGCATAGCTGAACTTTGCTTTGATCTTTTCCCTTAATTAACAGAAGCCATTTCCATGGTATAAGGAAGAGTGCGGTTTTTTTCTCTCTGGCTTCAAATGTCAAGGTTTTTTTTTCCCCCTCTGAAAGCTGCCAACTTACTGCCCCATTTCTAATTTAAAATATTAAACGGAGCTGCTATTTCCCATCCACAGCTGCAGTCAGTAGTAAATTTGCATTCCACTTTGGGAACATAAAACTTGATTAGAATTTTGCTTTCACACCATGGAGAAAGTATTCAAACCAGAGCTCCAAATCCTTGGGTAATATGCTTGGCCACTTTAGTCAGAAATAGTTTTTCTAGGAAAGAATACAGGAACCCTGCCATTGGGATAGTGCTTGCAACTCAGTCCCTGAAGATCACTGCCAGAGAGGACATGGAAAGCAAGCTGACCACAAAACACTTTAATTTGTCATGTTCTTGCTCTCCCTCTCCATTTGACTTTTTATTTAGTCTTTTAAAATTGGAACTTCTGGGCTCAGGAAACCTGCGAGAATGAGTGCAGCCCTGGGGGAATGATGCAGAATCTCACTGAAAGAAAGTACATGTTGAACTTTGCATCTACGACTTGCCAAATGAAAAAAATAAGCAAATGTAATAATTAAAACTCTATGTTCTCAAATAGTAAAGTGTCGGTCTGGATGAAATTAAAGTCTAAATCCA
This sequence comes from Myodes glareolus, assembly GCF_982192425.1. Classification (NCBI taxonomy): domain Eukaryota; kingdom Metazoa; phylum Chordata; class Mammalia; order Rodentia; family Cricetidae; genus Myodes; species Myodes glareolus. Next base: position 37,171,640 of record NC_142039.1, read on the forward strand.
AATGTTCTTACTTAACAGGGACCAGCAGCTCAAGGAAATATCAACCACAATGTGCTGGGCCCTTCTACATAAATCACTCATTAAGAAAATCCCTATAACAGACGTACTATAGACCAATGTCATGGACATGTTTTCTCAATTAAAATTCTCTCTTCTCAAATATGTCTGGGTTTGTGTGTGTGAAGTTGACAAAAACCAATCAGAACAGACATAGAACTAACTGTAACTCAAACTGTATAATGAATGAAAATTGTTTATTAATCCCGGTGTTTTTCCACTGAGAAGGTTGTGGAGAAGGTGGGCTATTAAGAAAACCTGATCTTTGGAAGATAAGCCAAGGGCACAATGAAAGTAAAATCCAATGGACAGACCCGTTCAGAGCAAGGGTCAATAGGATGAGAATTCTCTCTTAAATAAGAACCTACTTCTTCAATGACTGACTTTGTGCCTTCTCATTGATTAGTTCTCCTTGCCTATAAACATGGCAATGCATGCTATAAAGTCATTAGGAATAAATGAATTAACCTATTTATATCTTTGGAAAGGAACCTGAAACACAGTAAAGCTCAAGCCAATGACCAGTTATGGAAATAACCAAAAGCCCATCAGTTTACTTTCACTCCTATGGTAAAAGGGAAGAGGTTAATGGTGATAATCCCTCTTGAACTGGAAAAGCTTCATGGAGGAGTTAGGAAGCTTCATGATTATAAGATAGGAGAGAGAATTTTATAGGTTTAAGGAGGCAGAAAGTGTCAATGTGGGAATGAAGTGTTGATTAAAGAAACTTTGGAGATATAAAATTACAGCTAGATCTTAAATTATAGATGGCACATGTTCTATCCCTAGCCCAGACATTATCTCCAATTGATAACTACCTGCAGATGAAACTTTCGTTTTCTCCAATGGCGTCTCATGGAAGGTAAAAACATCTACTTGTAAGGGTGGGCAGTGTACCCAGCAGTAGATGGCCAACAGAAGATGAACTTAACAACATCTTTGAAGGCTCCTTGTCTCACAATGTTGTACCAGGGCTTTTAAATATGTATATATATATGCAATTTTAGATATTAGGGCTTCCAGCTTTGTGTTTTCATGAGATTCCTAAGTGTGCAAATGAGTGGGGTCTCTATCTATATCTGTTTCTTATGCCTTTTCGTGGGCGCTTACACTTCTGTATGTTTGTACTGGCCTATTCTGATGTGTTAGTTATTTTATTTTATTAATTAGAAATCTGATTGTTTTTAAATGACAGACAGAAAGGAGGTAGATCTGGATGGGAGGAGTAGACCCAGAAGAAACCTTTCTCTAGATATTTGAGGAAAAAATCATTTTCAGTAAATGGAAAAAATATAGATAGCCAATGTGTTTCGTTCATGCCCAAATAATAAATTTACTAACTGTTCTAAAGTTACATGTAGATTGATCAGGTCTCAGTGTTGTTAAAAGTTAGGATTTCTGAGGCACTACACCATGGCACCTTGTAGAACAAACATTTCTTCTTCTGTACATAATGTCAGGGGGCCTTGCAACTTTGTCACCCATCACAAGAAACTCAGATTTGGTTCATGATGAATTAGGGAACCCATGGTGGGGTTTGACTAAGGGCCTTTGAAAGAAAGGCAAACTATTCAAGACCTCTCATGGAGACCACTTCGTGGGAGCACATTAAGTCTGAAATCTAAACAAGTTTGGCACTGATATTCCAGGATTGGTATTCTAAGTCTCCATTTTACAGTGTCAAAGCCTTGGAGTGATATCATCTTTATGGTAAAGGTGCCATAGGGAATGGGATATGTAACTTACAAAGAAAGTGATTTTGCACAGGTGTTCTTCTCTGTAAGTCTCCCCTTATTCATCAGCTCAACGATGCGTAGGCTGTTTCCAGGGTCAGTTGAAACAGAGCGCACTGGGTCCCAGTGTGGCCACTAGAGTGAAGATGTTCCTGGGGAAGGTTAGCTTCCTTGTCCCTCCTCCCTTCCTCGCTCTCCTGTGTGGATGCTGCTATGGCATGTGGCCAGAACCAAGATCTAGGGCCACTGCCACTAAGAGTTCTGTGTGTGCTGTCATTCGCAATGACACTGTCAAGTTGAAAACACTTTTTACACGGAGGAGCTGTTTCATGGCTGTTTTCTAGCCTCGTCTCATTTATATCACATTGTTCTTAAAACACGAGATATGAGGAACCTTGATTTGAAATATCAGTGAAGAGCTTCAAGCAGGAGTCTGTCTATGATCTTCCCACTATTGCAGTCATGTAGCTGGTAAGACATGTGCTTCTCCCCTCTGGAGAATGCAAAAATGATCAACAAAATACTTTATTTTTTTACTTTATTACTTTAAAAAATATCAATCCAAATTACCACTTCCTCCCCTCCTCCCACTCCTTCCAATCCCCTTCCCCTCCACTTGCTCCCTGGAAAGTCCAAGGCCCTCCCCACTACATCCAGGTTGAGCAAAGTATACATCCAAAGAGAACAGGATCCCCAAAAGTCAGTACATGCAGTAGAGACAAATCCCAGTACCATTGTCATTGGCCCCTCAGTCTGTCCCACTGTCAAACACATTCAGAGGCACTGATTTGATCCCATGCTCATTTATTCCCAGTTCAGTTGGAGTTGGTGAGCTCCCGTTAGCTCAGGCACATTGTCTCAGTGGGTGAACCCCTCATGGTCTTGACTTCTAAGACCCTAAGCAATAGAGAGGGTGACTGAACTGGCCTTGCCCTGTAGTCAGACTGATGACTATCTTAAATATCACTATAGAACACATATAGTTCTATATATAGAACACATAGTCCCACAACAGATGGAAACAGAGACAGAGACCCACATTGGAGCTACCAAGATCCAGTTGAAGAGTGGAAGGAGGGAGAGTATGAGCAAGACACGTGCTTCATAGAGCCCAGTGGCCTTAATATATTTTATCCACAAAAATAGGAATATTAGATTTGATATGTAGGTCTTTCCTGCTTTCCTTGAGAAGGAAAAGACCATACCGGTGATGGTGATGACAGAGACATTGCCCTGTAGAAAAGTGAGTTTCCTGAAAGTTTCCAAGAGGTAACTTACTTATCTATGTGGTCCTAATCTTTCAGATGTCAAATGGGTAAAATAGGTGCCACACAAAACTGTCTTGAGGATGAGAGTAATGGTCAATTACCTCCACAATTTCAGGTTCACAGAGGGTGTGCAATACATATTTAAGTGTTCTTTTCTGGCGCCCAGGACAGAAGTGCCTGTTCACTGCTCTAGCAGGTTGTAGAACTGATCATTTGACAGCTCCTCTTGCTCAGAAGAGACTGCTAGCATCCCTTGCCTGCGTGCTGCTGTCAACAGATGAGGGCTTGACTCAACCTAGCAAGTCCTGTGATATAGAGTGTCAGAAGAGGGTTGGGTTTGTGGACTTTGAGAGCCAGGGAAACACTGGGTGGTACATGCCAGCTGCCTTCCCTCATCACCTTTAGGCTTGTGCATGCCTGTACACATGTCTATGTGTGTGTCTATATTTGAGTAGCCATAGGTAATTTGGTAGATTTCTATCTAAAACATTTTTTTAATGACTAGACAAGAGTTAAAACAACTGTAAAGTCAAAAATCATCTTAAAACCTTGAGATTTAGAAAACACAGGAGAAGATGAGAACCTGAGATACCCTTGGTTGTTCAAGTTTGCTTCTGTTGCAAGTGTGACTTCCATTGCTTTTTTTATCTCTGAATCAATAATAATAACAAAAATATAAGACCCTGAATTCAAGCTGAGCTCCCTCCAGTTATCAATCCCACGTGTTTTGATGTATGTGGATCTTTGTAGTAGAGGTTTTAGTGATGTTTGATGATGCCACAGGATGTCATGAGGTGAATTTCTATAGTGTTTCCATATTCTTGAAGAAGTCAGTGTTTCAACACTGAGATATAAGGACAATGATGCCAAATAGTGAATGCTACTGTAACACGCATGCTCTGTCTGCTTCATCCTCATCGACTTCCTGTGTCTTTAAGAAATCTTACCCTTGGCAAGTTGTCCTTGTGTTCTAGACACAATCATTCTTCCTGTGAATTTGCTTAGACCCCCTTCATTGCCTGGAATGAACCCTGCCACATTTCTGTCAGTTGGAATTCCTCACAACAGATTAAAAACAATCTTCATAGAATATTTTCTGAAATCTTAGGCTCTACAGATATTGTTACAACACTCTATAACATCCTTGTATTGCTTATAGTACATTAACTTTGCTTTGTTTTTATTAACATAGCTTATAGTCTACTAGACTGTCAGATATTCCTAGGATAAATGCTGCAACCTGATTTATTTGTTTTATATTTCTGTGTATCCAATGGTAAACATGGGGTTATAAAATAATTGTATTCCCATGGCCACTTTGATTGTTCATTGAATTAAGAATATATCAGGCCGGGCGGTGGTGGCGCATGCCTTTAATCCCAGCACTTGGGAGGCAGAGGCAGGCGGATCTCTGTGAGTTCGAGACCAGCCTGGTCTACAAGAGCTAGTTCCAGGACAGGCACCAAAAACTACAGAGAAACCCTGTCTCAAAAATCAAAAAAAAAAAAAAGAATATATCAGAACAGGGACAGGAAAATTGAATGCCATCACTAGAAGGCACAGTTCAGTCATATAGCTTTGCTTCATTAACACATAGCTGGGCACCCATTATACATCATGCATTTTGCTAGCTTCTGGAGACAAAATGACACGTAGAGCTTAGCTTCAGTCTTAATGTTATGCATAGACTCCTAGAGGAATTCATATGTAAGCAAACAAATGCAGTGCCACCTTGGTGCTTGCTCAAAATCACACAGCTCAAGTCTATTCAGCTCCAAAGCCACCAAGAGCATTGAGGGTGGCTTCTGCTAGGACCCCTTAGAGAACAGCAGTAGTCTCTACTAAACAAGCTTGTGGTCCTGCTCTAAAAACACTGTTAAATCAAATTATTTTGTTTTGGTCCCAAACTAGGTCCTCCAGAAGCTGGGAAAAGCCGATGAAACGAAAGATGAACAGTTCGAAGAATATGTCCAGAACTTCAAACGGCAAGAGGTGAGTCCAGCTCCTAAGTTTCTGCAGCAGGAAGAACTGTTTGTGTTTTCATGTTTGGTGTGGTTTGGATCACTCCCAAAGCTCCTGTGTTGGAAGTTAATCCCCACTGTGAAGTCTTAAGGTCTCAATTTAATCTACTATGGTGTTTAGAGGCAAGGCCTTTCAGAAGTGGTTAGGATTAGGAAAAGTCATTTTGGTGGATTTATAAGAAGATGGATAGAGACCAGAGATACATGCTTTCTGACTCTTGTCATGTGACTCAGAGTGCCTCGGGTCTCTGCAGTAAGCCTGTCATTACCCCATGTACCCAAGAAGTACAAGCTAAAGTAAATCTCAGGTCTTTATACTGTACTTAGTCTGTGATCCTGTGTTGCTGGCAATAGAAAGTGGACTAACAATGTGAGAATGATACTTGAGAGTTCTGTATTTTGTGGAAGACAAGAAGGGAGGCAACAGTTATTGACAGCAAGTTTGGAGTATAGTTTCAGGATATTATATTTTGCTACTCTCAGCCTTTTCAATGAAATGGCTAAGCTAATGGAAAGATGGTGTTTAGGGCACTCTATTTTCCTCAGAATCCTAGAAAGGCATTACACAGTCTTTCAAATGATTTCAGTTAGTGTGTGCTTAAGACTATGCATTTTGGGATTGGGGAGATGACTTCATCAGCAAAGTGCTTACCTAACAAGCAAGAGGAGGTGAGCCTAACTTTTATCACACATATGAAAATGCAGGCCATGATGGTGCACACATATAATCCCAGGGTGAGGGAGACAGAGACATGGGAATCTCTGGGGTTTTCTGTCTGCCAAGTCTACCCTAATAGGTGAGCTTCAGGCCAAAGAGAGACCTGTCTCAGAAGATTTGATGATATTTCTGAGGATGGTACCTTAGGTTGTCCTTCTGCCTCCACACACACACGTATGCAATCCCCCATGTGTGTGTACATGTAGATATGGGCCCATTGCATAATTGTACCTATTGTCCACCAGGACAGTAGATTCTATGTGTCAGCATCTGTTTTTCCTTTGTACTGTTCTCCCACATTTCCTGAATTTGAATAGCACTCCACAAGGAAACTTGTAGATCACTGTCCTCTTCCTTTTCTAGACAACCCTCAATGTCTGCTTTTGGAAACTAGATTTAGATTGAGGAAATGACTCAGTTTTAGAGCTGTTTTCCCTTATTAAGGATTTATGATCTAGTCTTCAAAACTCAATCTTCTTGTCTAGTGAATCACTGTGGTTCCAATTAGCTTTTTGCATTGGATTTTCAGCCTATCACTTTTCTAGTATTGTTAAGTTTCTCAGAATTTTAGCTGAAAAACTGTCCTGGTCTATAATGTATTTTTTTCTAGGTGGCACAGTGCATTTTCCAACTATAATTATAATTGTCCATTCCATGGACTTTTTAAAAAAATCTAAACCAAGTCAGAATTTTTTTCTTAAGATACTAGAGAAAAGTATAGTTTGTTATATCATCAGTTACATTAGATATATGGTTTGTGCCTCTTGGAGAAAAATCTGGGGTAGTTTCACTTTGCTGTTACACCTACATTTTTTTTCAAGGCAGGGTTTCTCTGTGTAGCCCTGGCTGTCCTGGAACTCACTCTGTAAGCCAGGCTAGCCTTGAAATCAGAGATCTGCCTGCCTCTGCCTCCTGAGCGCTGGGATTAAAGTCGTGTACCACCACTGCCCTGTTCCCCCTCAATTCTTGTCACTGCACACACTTCTCAACTGTGACGGGGCAATGGGCTGATAATCACCCGTAAAAACTCATACATTGGCTCACTCGAGAGTAATAACTGGATTGAAAATCTGGGTAAAACTCAGAAAGTTGGTAAAATGTAAAGAACAATTTTACTTTATAGTAATGATGTAGACTGGACAGGGGGCACACAGTTTCTTGAGTCTCTGAGAATCACATTGGTTTCTTTTTGAAACTATTTTTATATTAAAGCATCACATTTCTACATGTTTTTCCTGATGTTTCCTATTGGATTAAGAAAGAGTTGGTTTACAGTCTTTATCATGGAGTAGAGACAGATTATGCCTTTTTCTGCTCTGTGTATTAGAGGTAGAGAAGGAAGGAGAAGGAGAAGAGAGAGGAGTAAGGAGAGGGGTTCATCTTTTTTATTTATTTTTATTTCATGTACATTGGTGTTTGGCCTGTATGTTTGTCTGTGTGAGGGTGTCAGATCTTGGAGTTACATACAGTTGTGAGCTGACATGTGGGTGCTGGAACTGAACCCAGGTCCTTTGGAAGAGCAGCCAGTGCTCTCAACTGCTGAGCCATCTCTTCAGCCCGATAGTTATTTTAAATTGAAAAAAAAAAACCCTCCACTTTGAGAACCATAGGTAGGCCCAAGAAATTTTTACTTTAACGAGAACAGTTTAAAATATGTTGGTAATTGCAATGGTCATTCTTACTTGCCTACTTGATTGGATTGGTAAACACCTAGGTTAGGAGAACAAACCTCTGTTTATGAGGCTATTTCTTAAGAGGAAGGAAGCCTTCTGAATGGAGTGATATCAGCAAATAGGAGGCCTAGAGGGAATAAAGGGAGATGTAAGCCTAATGTTCAGGCATTCTTCTTCATTTCCATGAAGTGAGTAACTTTGTTTCTCTGCCTGCTTCTGCTTTGCCATCCTGCCTCACCATAGAATAGAAACATTAGAACCAGCTACCATGTTCTGAAACAGTTGGAACAACGAGCCGAAATCCTTACTTAATTTCTTTTTCCTCTCAAGTATTTGATCACAGTGATTAAAAAAAAGAAAATCTGGCCAGGCCGTGGTGGGGCACGCCTTTAATTCTGGCACTCGGGAGGCAGAGGCAGGCAGATCTCTGTGAGTTCGAGACCAGCCTGATCTACAAGAGATAGTGTCAGGACAGGCACCAAAGCTGCACAGGGAAACCCTGTCTCAAACATACAAACAGAAGGAAAATCTGACTAACAGAGTTTCTAATTCACATCTGTTGTGTGTGCTGGAAAAGGAGTGTTTGATGTTCAGGAAAGAGTGACCTACCAAGACTGCAGTCATTTCTAAAAAGTCTAATATTCTTAATGTTGTATCCTGGTGACTTATTACCCAAAGATAGACTCCCAGAGGCATTGTCTAACCTAGACAATGCATAGAGTTCATGTTTTTCCAACAAATATGTATTTTTCAATCACCAATGGTGGATTGACAGTAGATTATAAATCGAATTTTTATTTATACACTGTGGTCATGTGACAATAAATGTTTTAAAATTCTCTTTTGTAACGTAGACATCCTCATAGTTGCTGGTATGTCGCTACTAGTCTGTGCTGGAATAAACAGAGTTGCTGGTGTGTCTCTATTAGTCTGTGTTGGAATAAAGGTTGCACGAGGTCTGTCCTGGGTCTCTGGTTTGGAGCTTAGATTTAATATTTTTCAGCCCCACTTTTTTTTTTTTTAGAAAAAAAAAACTTGTCTCTTTTTCTAAAATATGGTTTGTTTGAGATGGACTGTATTGTATGAACGATGTGGTCCTACTGATCTGTTGGACTTCACTTGTAGTTTGTGTGGCCCAGATTTCAAACTGCTTAATTGGATAAAGAGGAAGGAGAAAGGAGGGTAGAACAGCAAACAGAACCAGTGAACTTTCCGATGAAGTTTGGAATTTTCCATGATGAGAGCTAATCCAGCAGGAAGCAACACAATCTGATGTTAATCCTCCCTCTCCAGAGGTCGTTTTCCCTTTCCTGACTTTTCGATTTTTTTTTTTTTAGAGTTTCTAACAAGTAAAATTAATTGGTGTGGGCACCAATTATTTTCAGTGCACCTGGCTGCCTGCTGATGGACCCTTTACTAAGTGGAGAAAAGCCCTCAGTGGGAAGAGGGACCTTGACATTTCTTTTTTCCTGCATAATAAACTCACCCTTCCTGCTAATAAGCTCACCTCTGGCAAATCTGCTAGAGTAACAAAAGAGCCAGTGGGTTGGTGGGACCCACGTTGGCAGCTGTCAGAGCACATCACCTAGATGACAGTGGGTGTGAGCACAGTCATCCAGATCAGATTCAACAGCAGGGTTCCAAACACTGGAAGAGAGAACCGGGTTCCGTGTTTCTCCATTTCCTCTGTGAAGGGCCACGGTGGCGCAGGTGGTTCCTGCTTCCTTCTCAACCACGCTCCAGGGTGTCTGCTTTTGGTGCAATGCTTAGGACCAGGTGTGTTTCAGATCTTGTGGACTCATAAACTCGAAAATATTTGTATAGATTTTACTTGTTGAACATCATTTATCTGAAAATCCAAAATCTAAAATACTTCTGAATTCAGAACTTTAAAAGGTTTCCATTTCATAGTCTTTCAGATTTTAGATGTTCTGAGTAGAGATACTCAGCCTGTATACCAAAAAGAATAAAAACCCTGGGACCTTGACATCATTCCAGCTGCAATTGCAGACTCTAGCTACTAGGCTCTCCTGGTAACTCCTGGCTTTCCTCAGCCACAGGTCATGTTTTACCTTTTTACCTCCACAGGGCTTGAAGTCTTACTCTGAAGTTGAACACGTTGGCCGATTTTTGACTATATTCCTTCAAATTTATTTTCAGTTCTGAGATGAAAAAGATGTTTATTATGTGTATCTATGAAGATACATTTATGACATATTCAAGGAAAAAAATTGTCATCATATATAGTCAGGCAGTGGGGGCACACACCTTTAATCCCAGCACTTGGGAGGCAGAGGCAGCCAGATCTCTGTGAGTTTGAGGCCAGCCTTGTGTACAGTTTTGGGACAACCAGAGTTTTTTCACAGAGAAACCCTGTGTCAAACCCTCTTCCCTCCCAAAAAAATTAGAAAATACATTTTTAAAGGCACATAAATAGAAAGTATTTTGCCCTGTGTGCTGACATACGAATTAAAACTTACTATTTTATTATGGTAAGTTACACTTCTGTTCTAAAATTCTGGCAGTTTGGTTAAATAGTTAGGCCTAACATGTCTTTGGATCATTTTTCTAACAATAAGCCTTAATGTATACACGTTTGTGCATTCATTCACCTTTCATTAAATATGAACAATGACTTTATTTTTCTGATCTAGCCTCTCCTGTGATTAAACACGAGCCCATCTAGTCTGTATTGCATAATGATCTGGTTCTAAATCACAGCCCATTGAATCTCAGTCAGACGACAAATCTTCCTTTCTGTTCATGGAACCTTCTAGAGTTGGATTAAGACCCTCATTTGTGGAGTTGTATGCTTATCAGAGCAATGTCGGTCAGAACTTGGCTCTTTCAGAACCCCCCGAAAGTCCTTAGCACAGCATAGATCCCTGGGTTAAATCCCAGAGTCTGAATTTTCATAGGTCTGGGGATAGCCTTAAGAATGCATATCTGACACACCCCTAAGTAATGTCAATGATCCTGGTCCAGGACAGTACATGGAGGCCCTGTACATTGGCACAGTTGATACATCACTCATACAGAGTTTTCTGCTGCCTTCTCTGGTTAGTCCCTGAGCCTAACACTATGGGCGGTCACTAGTTTTAGCACCTTGACATATGGAAGGGGTTTGTTGGTAATACTGTGGCTGATCTGTCACATACATGGAATCTAGCCGGTGGAAAGGACTTGTCTGTAATGCACATGGTACCAAGTGCTGAAATAGAGCGCCCAAGACTCATGTCTATTGCCATGACAGCAGAAGCTGCAGATCCTGATAAAGTAGGTTGCACATGTGCTTACATTTTAGGAAGAATGAGTCGAATGAAGATCTTTCTAGGTCCTATGGTTTACACAGGGAAATTTGAGTCAGCATTAGCACTACAGCGTGAGGCTGTGGAGTAAAATGAAGACTGTTTGTCTGAGGAATCTGATCCACTATAAACCTTAAAGATGAAAGCCTTTTCTCTGGAAGGAGACTTAGAATATTAAATACCTACTCTCGAGCAAGAAACAATCTCAAATCATTAATCTCGTTCTTACCTCCAGAAATTAGAAGTATAAAATAAACCTGAACAAGCAAGACTAAGAACATAAATCCCTGATCCTGAAAATAAGAAAGCTGTGCAAGATATATGTAACAAAAAGCTGCATCTTTGGAACAATCAATAGAATCGATACATTTTTAGGCAAGAGTAACAACAACGACGAAAACAAATCACCAATCTGAGAAATGAAAGATTCTCATTTTAGACTCTGTAGTCAGTTAAAATATAGTAAGAGGATACTGCAGTCAACTATGTATTTAAACATTTAACAACCAAAACGGACCCATTCCTCCATAGTCACAAACTACTGAGATGGGATAAGCAATCGAATGTAAGCATTAGAAAAAGTGAATTTGCGATTTAAAGTTTGATTAAAAAAAAAGTTCTCAGCCCATGTTGTTCTGCTGGAGACCCAAGGTCCTTAAAGTAGAATTAATATCAATTTCATAAACTCCTGTAGCAAACATGAGGAAGCGCTGCAACTCAATCTGCAACTGTTAAACAAGCCAGTACCTCCTTTGATAAATTTAAACCTCCTTCTCTCCCATATTTGTACCTCCTTTGAGAGCGAAATACTTATTACTCAATAATTTCTCTTCAAATATTTATTTATACAACTGTCTTTTTATATCAAATCTTCTAACACAAATTGCATCCCTCCTTCCCCTGTGTGACACTAGTGGAGAGTAGTACTCATGACCTAGTTGTAGCTGAGTTCTACCACTGTCCCTTCTCCTTCCTTCCACGCTGGAGGACGGCTGGATATGAACCCTACCGACTCAGCTCACCAGCTGACCGTCTCCCTTGACCAGTATGGTGTCTTCAGAGATTTGGTTCCCTTCACTTCTGCTAATATTGTCTTTTATACAGGAAATACCTTGGTTATTAATATCAACTAATTAAATTTTATAACAAAGAATGTTTAAAAGTGCCTATGGTACAGAGTCGACACATGGCTGCACAATATTAAACTTAAAAGCCTATATATATATATATATATATATATATATATATAAACTGAATTATAAGTATCATTAATGTCTTAGAAAGTTAGCTAAATAGTATGAACTGAGAATGAAGGCCATTAGTCACTTCTTCACACATGTGTGGTATGCTCTTACATGAACATCATGGCTTTGGTGACCTGACCTTTAACCCTGTGACTGGAGTAGTCTGCTTTTATACTTTAAGAGTTACACAATTAGGGCTGGAGAGATGGCTCAGTGGTTAAGAGCATTGCCTGCTCTTCCAAAGGTCCTGAGTTCAATTCCTGGCAACCACATGGTAGCTCATAACCATCTGTAATGAGGTCTGGTGCCCTCTTCTGGCCTGCAGACATACACACAGACAGAATATTGTATACATAATAAATAAATAAATAAATATTTTTTAAAAAAGAACATGCTAGCATTTTATATAAAAAGGGAGTTAGACAATTACCGTAAATGCGTGGTTTGTTTGTATTTATCCTGCAGTAGTTCTCAGTCTTCCTAATGCTGTGACCCTTTAATACAGTTCTTCATGTTGTGGTGAGCCCCAACCATAACATTATTTTCATTGCTACTTCATAACTGTAGTTTTGCTACTATTACGAATTGTATTATAATCATTTTCTGGAGATAGAAATTTTGCCAGAGAGGATCATGACCCACATGTTGAGAAGCAATGTCTAGCAAGATGAAATTTTTTAGTTTTTAGGAGATCCCTGCCTCAGATATCTTTTGTGCTACCTCATACTCTGACTCTAAAGATCCCAGAGAATTTACTTGTAATGAGTCATATTTTGCTGTGTTTTAGAAAATTCTCAAGAGAAGTGAAGCAGTAAATTCCACCGCATGCTGGAGTCGACTCTAATTACCCCTGTTCCATCATGGCCAGTAAAAGAAGTCAGAGTAGCAATCTTTGTAACATGGTGGGGGCTGCTTGTTTGTTGGGGTTTTATGTCCTGCCCAGTTCCCCCAGCTGTTTAGTCCCAGAGAAAAATCACACACACACACACACACACACACACACACACACACACACACACACCTCTGTAAGTTATAATGCTGATTGGCCCATTAGGTCAGGCTACTTATTAGTTAACTCTTACATCTTGATTAACACATTTATCTGATCTATTTTAGTCATATGGCTCAGTACCTTTTTCAGTGGGGCAGCTTACATCCTGCTGCTTCAGTGGCCTGGGCAGGAGTGGGAGGAATCAACTTCCTCCTCCCCAGAATTCTCCTGTTCTCCTTGCATCATTTCCCCTTCCTGTCTGGTTTTCCCACCTACACCTCCTGCCTGGCCAATCAGTGTTTATTAAAAATGAATGACAGAATAAAGACAATTCTTCTGCACCACTTCCCTCTCTTTTTTAAAAAAAACAAAGGAAAATATCCATAGTCCATTTTTTTGGGAATGTGGACGTAGTATTCCAGGCTACTTCCAGCTGGTTGTGGGCATTGATAATCTTATGGGGACCTAAAGAAAATTTAGAGTTATGATCAAGTCCTGACTGAAGTATCTTGTGAGTCTTGATCATCTCAGGCAGCAGTCTTGAACCTGTTCTGGATGAAGAACTCAGACATCTGGGCCACCTGTTCCTACTGGAGATTGCTCAGGTGGTCTCCCTTGGTCAAAGATGATTTTTCTTAACTCTGAATAAATCCAGAGCCTCTCATTTTCTGTGGAAACAAAAGCAAAATCTCTTCTCCAAAGTAACATACCTTTTGACTTCAATTTTGAAGCCAAGGTATTTTCAAAATACCTATCTTGGATTAATTCTGCAGCATTTACAAGCAAATATCTTTTAGCAGCTGTTGCTCCTTCCTCAGCATTTAAACAATTCAAAGAGAGCATAATAGCATACAGTATCAAGATTCTCTGTATATTTTCCATCTTTATTTGGCTTTATTTTAACCTCTATTTCTTTTACTTTTACTTTTAACTTTTGGCTTTTTGAGACAGGTTCTCTGCATATCTTTGTCCTGGAATAACTCTATAGACAAGGCTATCTTTGAACTCCCAGAGATCCCTCTGTCTCTGCCTCCCAGACTACTCTTTCTTTCTTTCTTTCTTTCTTTCTTTCTTTCTTTCTTTCTTTCTTTCTTTCTTTCTTTCTTTCTTTTTTCCTCTGAGAACTTTAACCTTTAGCCTGTATATATTTTTAACACAATGTAAACCATTTAGAGATTTTCTTACTCTTTGAATCTCTCTTTACTGTATATCTCTCTTTTTCTGACCACATGGGTCTTTAATTTGCTAAGGAATATGGAGAAAACAACAGTTAAAAGCTCTTAAGGCATTTCAAGGTCCTTGCCAGGAAGCAAGCTGCAACAGTGTTTCCATAGTCTGGACTGCCTGCTTGAGAGAGTCAAGAGTTTTCCCTGGCAGGACGGCCCAGAAAGCCAGCATTTTAAAACAGCGCAGCTTTTTTCTGCTACTGCTGAAAACTGAAATGCTTTACTCTAGTCTTTCCCAAGCTTTCTCAGGTTTTCTGTGGATGCAGTTATCCACGTGGGCGCAATTCTGTAACATGGTGGGGGCTGCTTGTTTGTTGGGGTTTTCTGTCCTGCCCAGTCCCCCCAGGTGTTTAGTCCCAGAGAAAAATCACACACACACACACACACACACACATCTCTGTAAGTTATAATGCTGATTGGCCCATTAGGTCAGGCTACTTATTAGCTAACTCTTACATCTTGATTAACCCATTTATCTGATCTATTTTCGCCATGTAGCTCAGTACCTTTTTCAGTGGGGCAGCTTACATCCTGCTGCTTCGGTGGCCTGGGCAGGAGTGGGAGGAATCAACTTCTTCCTCCCCAGAATTCTCCTGTTCTCCTTGCATCATTTCCCCTTCCTGTCTGGTTTTCCCACCTACACCTTCTGCCTGGCCAATCAGCGTTTATTTAAAACATGATTGACAGAATACAGACAATTCTCCTGCACCAAATCTCAGTGCTGGGATGAGGGCACACTCAAGCCGGGCAAGCTCTGGCACAAATTACAGGGTTTTTATTTATAGAACATGCTTTCTTTCTGTTGTTTTCTTGGAGTACATTACCTCAGTAAGCATTATTCCAGGTCATGTTGAGAAAAAGAAATCATTTGCTATGGCCATGGAATGTAGAAAATAAATTATCTAAGTTGTATAAATACTGTATAGCAGAACTTTGTCCAGTCAGAGCAGTCAACATATTTGAAAAGTCGTGCTACCAAATCCATGGTGTTTACTTAGCAGGAGGCTACAGGCATATGACAAAGGGACTGATGTCCAGGTTTCAACCCATTGGTTGACAACCTTTAGCAACTCACAGGTTTACACTGGATTGGGCTTATCTTTGTGCCCATGATGCACCCTGGAAGGCTGTTTTAAGCAGAGGGAAAGGATGGCTGATTGCAAGATGAAGACCCACCGGGGTTCCCAACGGTACCACTACTGTGGTGACATTTCAGCAAAAAGCTTCTTCAGAAACGTATGGCTGTGGGGCATCTCCCACAGAGAACAAGTGGTCTATGGTTCCAGAAAACAATGTGAAACTTGGGGGTCGTGGCATTTCCTTTCCCTTCAGGGCTAGTAGTGAAGGGTTACATGGAGTGTGGAGGGATGCATTCTACTCTGCACATTTCCAGAAACCTCTCCACCAGAAATTTCTCTGAGTTTAGAAGTGTACCTCATTACATGTGTGTATTTTAAATCAGAAGATATCCAACTTACTGTCTTGTACTGCTCCCTTGAATTTTCCCCTGGCTGTCTATCTATGTGACTTGGGAAAAAAAAATCTTACTTGTTTGGTCTTCTCTTCATTTCGACTCCTGCTTCTGTTAGGCATATATTATCTGTGGTTGGAATTAAGTTTGGGCTTCCTCTTAAATTCATAACACTAAACCTTTCTTTGGCCAAACTCAGAGATTTAATCCCACTTCTCCTTCTAATATCCGGCAGAACCCAACAACCTACCAGCCCAGCGCATGTCTTTACTCTTTAGGGATGATGATAGGGGGACAAATTCGAGTCAGGTCGCTCTGATCTAGTAAAGTGAGGTAGTTGAGGCAGTGAATAGTTGTGGTCAGCGTGTCTGGAGGAGTCCCTTAGGGACTAGACCATTTGTCTCCAAGTTCTTTTTCCATCCTTGAGTGCACCTGCTCCCTTACGGCTGCCTGTTCTTGCTGCTCCTCCACGTCCACACTGAAATCCCATGTTTTAAAAAAAGATCTGTCCTTACACTATGGTTGGCCCGATGTTTCCCAGTCCTTTCAGAATGTGTTCCTCATTTACATCACTAATGCATTACTTTTTCCACTTTTTTGAGTGACAGCTATTTATCTGTGTATTGATGGCTGTTAGATTGGCACATGCCTAGAGAAAGACTTTCTGACTTAGTCACTTAAAGAATACTCAGTGACTGACGTAATATTCTACAGTTTTAGTAAGTGCTCCCCAGTTTTTACTTGTCTCCTGGGAGCATGTGTTTCTTGTGTACCCCCTCTCTCTTTCTCCATCAGTTCCTCTCTTGGCTGTCACTAACGGTTTCTTCCTTCATCCTCATTTTTGGAAACAAAATACCTACTGAGGGATATCTAGATGGTGTGGGCCAGTGTAACCCGAGAAACCTCACAACCATGGGTGCTATAAAGATCTGCCAGCACACAGTGTTTTCTCTCTTCCAGGAGTCTTACTTGCTTTTATATATGAAATGTAGGCCATTTTACTTATGAAACAGGTGTTTCTCTTGCCTATGAGTTCCAGTTCTGTTCTTTACTTTCCAGCATTAAAAAAATTGCATCAGGTAGGCAATGATCCATGCAGAAATACATAACTTGTTTAAATGCTGAAAATGAGAGACTGAATGTTCAGGCCTAAATCAGCTATCTGCACTAATCGCCCTTACCACCATCACTCGGGAGACATGTACTTGTGGTAGATAAGAGCCAGAAGAAGGGGAGGACTACTTTGAGGTGCCCTCTGGGTCACGCTATGGCTACTGAACTCATAAGTTCACACCAGTAGTGGTTGCCCACACAAGATAAAGCCAGCCCCAATTCTGGCATAAATGGGTCCACTTCTTACTGAGTTGCTGTTGACACTTGGTAATTGACTGAGGGATTGTGAATTATTCCTTTTTGAGGGTGTGGCAACTGGTAGATTTCCTATTCTCTGGCTGATGCCCTCCCATAAACACATCAATGCCTCCTGAACATATTGGCACTTTTTTTTTTTTTTGCTTAGTGGATTATGAGCAAAATGAAAGAAGAAGATAATGAAGTTTTGAGGGAAAGGTGTTGGAGGTCATCAGAGAAAGCTCATTTGTTTCTGAAAGAAAAACACATTCTTACAAAGCATCTGTATGCTAAGTTGATACCAGAAAATTACTTCTGAGAGAATTGTGTGACTCCTATTGCCTGAATTTATACTTGATATATAGTAACATAAGAACTCAATTGTCGTGAGTTATTCTGTAAGCAGATCAGCATCTCTGGAAGGTTCCTGCAGGATCCATCACTCTAGTTTCAGCAGGAGCTCTATAGTATTGAGCATCAACTTAGTCCACAAAAGGTTACAACATTCAAGCCAATTTACTCTAGTGCCAACTGCCAAGGTCATTTGTAGGCTTCTGATAGGTGGTATTATGCGGAAGCATATTTAGAACAGAAGTGAGCAAGTACTGAACCATTTATTGCTGTTTATTGACTGCCTTTATATGCCAGGAGCTGAGCTTGGCCATTAGGAAACTTCAAGAAGAAAACCGATAAAGTCACTGCTATTAAAGATCCTTACATCCCATACCAAATCAGAATGCAATAAATAGATAAATTATATTGTCTCCTCAAAAAATTCAAGAGCGATGGAAATGCAGGTAAGTGAGGAGCAAATCCATCAGTGTGTGTGTACACGAGGCTGGGACGCTTGAAGAACTCAGTTCTCGAGTTCTGCTCCTTAGCAAAGCTATAATCTGTAAGATAAGACTACAGTAGAGAAAGAAAGTAGAGCAAAGGAAACATTGTGTAAGACAACAAACATAGGTGATAACAGAATCCTTTAATTTCCAAAGGAAAGTGTGTTGATTCATCATAAGGCTGACCTACATCCAGGTGGGAGGAGAAGGAGGGCTGGCATACACAAGTTGGATGGTTGATTTGAGGAGGAGATGGACAGCTCGTCTCAAGTAGTTGGTAGAGGTTAAGTTCCTTATTGGTAAATGTCCATCAGATGAATCCATATCTGAGAGCACATAAGCATTGAATCTTTAGGGCACTGGAGAAAAGGGGATGGGCTGTCTGACATTACTCTTGCTTTGGGTAAGCTTTACTTTAGTTTACGGAAGTATTTCTTTTGACAGTTCAATCAATAATCAGAAGAAACAGAGTCTTTAAACAATGCTACTGATTTCCAGCCTCATGATACAATTTTCTCTTATAGTTTCTTCAGTTTGGTGTAGGAGTATACACTAACCACAATTAATTATACTTAGAAAAGTAAGTGATTTCTGGGCCTCCTCTTGACAGCAGTAATTCCCAACTGGTCTCTCCAAGCTCAGTGATAATATAAGAGTTATTCCTGAAAAGGACAAATAATATACTAAGTGCTATGAAATGCACTGTAACTTTCTCTGAGTCTTTAATTCCTTGAGGTGTATTCATTTCACAATAGTCATAGCAAAATAAGTTGCTCACTAAGTTCTGCATGAAGACTGTCTCTGCAGGAGTGGATGGGTTTATTGGCTTGAGCTGTGCTCCCGGTTTATAGGATATGGTTGGAAAGGGCCTGGAGAGGCAGGTGGGGTGTGAGATCCTTAGGTAGGTCGCAGTGGTATGTTTCATAATGTGTATGTATGTGTGTGTGTGTGTGTGTGTGTGTGTTATGTAATCTTGACAAAGTTCTTAAAAATTATAACCCATCAAGGTTGTCAACAACATTGGCTCCTATGAGAGGAGCATAGAATGAATGTGTATGGGTATGGATGGGTTGGCCTACTTCTTATCCATGCTGTCTATGGTGCCAGATGAAAAGAAGCTTGTCATATTTGTTAGATAACCTGACCATTTTACCTCCTTACTAGTATGTGTCTACTCTATGACCAACAGTATACCCTGCCCCCACCATTCTATCCTTTATACATGAAAAGCTTGAAATTGAACTGAAATTTCAGTCAGTGAGACTAAAGACATTGCTAGCACCATTGCTGGAGCTGTTTCCTGTGGTGCCTGTTCCCAGTTGAAGAGACTGTTCCTGGAGGAGGCTCTTCATGTTTTTCTCTAAAGACTCCCTGTGATAAATCATTGTCTGTTACTTGTCTTTGATTGTCTGTTACCCACTCATATCAACCATGACAACTAAAGAGGGTTTGGTTTCTCGTTCTTCAAAATCTACTGAGAGATTGACTATACATATCTCCACTTCCACCTGTTGTGGAAAATTATTTTAAGATGTGTTACTTTTGTTTATGCTGCATTTGTGTAACTTTGTGAATCTGTGATTATTTGCCTGTCTAAAACACCTGATGATCTAATAAAGAGCTGATTGGCCAATAGTGAGGTAGGAGAAAGGATGGATGGGGCTGGCAGGCAGAGAGAATAAATAGGAGAAATCTGGAAAGAGGAAGGAGGAAGCAAAGGAGGAGAGGAGGACAATAGGGGCCCAGTCACCCAACCACCCAGCCACCCAGCCAGCCAGAAGTAAGAGTGAAAGTAAAATATACAGAGAAAGTAAGAAGAGGAAAAGGTCCAGAGGCAAAAAGTAGGTGGGATAATTTAAGATAAGAGAAACTGGCTAGAAACAAGCCAAGTTAAGGTCTGCCATAAATAGTAAGACTAAGCCTCCATATGTAACTTATTTGGGAGCTGGGTGGTGGGTTCTTAAAGAGCAAAAGAGTTAAGAGTACAATAAAACAAACACCACCACCCACCTGTGAGAAAAGTTGGGAAGCTTCTCTCTAAGTGTCCTCGAGCTTAGGACTGTGTCAGTTGGTACCACAGGCAGAGAATTAGGCATCTGCGGGATGACCTTCTGAGATGGTTGTAAATCTGAGTAAATAAGCTACTGTCAGTTTCAGGCTTGTAGCTATTCTATTGTTTCATCTGGATGGGAGTCACCCTGCAATCCCATTGTTGACCCCGCTGTTAGAGTGACAATCTAAACAAAAGATGCCTTACCAGAAATCTCTACGGCAATTGTCTGAAACCTGGAGCCAGGCATGTGTTTAAGTGGAGGACTGTGTACCAGATGCTAGTCAATGGATGTTCCCATAGCATAATGGATGCAGTGAAGAATGAACAAAGTTTCTGACAAGCATCGGGTGGGGATCTTCTAAAACTGCTGATCCCCTGCATTCTACTTTGGCTTCTGAACCAAGTCACACATTTGACTTGTGCCCCTGAAGAGTTATCCTGTGATGGAATCACGGTCTGATTTTCCACAGAGACAGGGGAATGATAACTCCTTAATTGAATATGACTTTGAATATGAACCCATAGATGATTATGAGTCTTTTAAGAAAGCTTGTGATTTTTAAGTTTCCAAGCCTCACTGGACTACCACAAACAAAAGATGAAGGCGTTTGTTTTTGAAATGTTCTTCAAGAAGAGCTTTGCCAATTATAAACTGTAAGTACGGTATCAACTTGATTTACATAGTGACCTACAATTATCATTTTGCTGTATATATGAGAAAATGAAAGATACACTATGAAACTTTCATTTGGGGAATTAAATTAATTACTTTTCTCCTGTTAATATTCATGCTTTCTAGTTCCCTCAGCCAGTAAATTTTCAGATCAGTTTAATGTCTCCCTGATCTATTGTTATATGTTTCCTGTACACCTGCATAAATTGCCCTTATGTGCCCCTGGACTCTTTATTACTGCAATATTTAAAACCATAAAAAACTTTCTGAATAGCTTGTCTGTGTGCTTTGATACTTAGAAGTACAAATGAAAAACAAGGATGCACTATAAATTCCAAAGGAGGTTGTTTGGGAACTTTGCCATGTTCCTTGGGAAGGTATTCTTCTGCATCATGGCGTGGAGCAGAATTTAGTTCATTTACTTATTAATTATGGAAGAGAGATCCATGGCTACAATATGGTTATGACAGCCAGAGGACAACTTTTAAAATTTGGTTCTTGCCATCCCTTTGTTGAGGCTGGGTCTGTAGCTAAGCTTTGACCTCCAGGGTTCTGGCCTGCAAGCTTCCAGATGGTTCTCCCATCCCTCCCTCTATCTCAACATAAGAGGACTGGGATTGTAAATGTGTGCCTATTTAGATTCCAGGGGTAAAACTTAGCTCGGCAGGCTGGCTGGATTGGTACTTTTACCCACTGAGCCATCTTAATTCCATTAAGCATTAAGGAGACATTCACTCTTGGCATAGTTGAACCTTTGAGGGGTACTGAGTAGGGTAGTGATAGTGACATAGAGCATAAGTGTATGGCTTTTTTCAGTTGTTATTGCATACATATATGTATGTACATATGTACTCCTAGATATAGCCTGCTCAGTCTGTATATTGTTACTTGTATCTTTGTTTTCAGGCCTGACCATTTGGTATTGGGTAACCAATGGGAGTTCTTGTCCCGGGAGAAGATTATTTCTCCCACTCTCAGCATTCCATGGTTGCTATAATTCTTTGTGTAAAATGGAGGTCTCATGAGCTTTTTCCCGTCTACTTTGGCATTTCTATTGTTATTGTGCTCGTTCAGCTCACATCTGGGCAGTCATTTTGCTGAGACAACACGTGAAGCTTCTGACGTTACCAGAAGGCACAATCTCAAAGCAAACTCCCTAATCTTTTGGCTCTTATAATCTCACCTATCCTCCACACACACACACTAACAATGTTCCCTTAGATGTGAGATTGTTTTGTAGATATATCTATCGGGACAGAGCTCCACCATTTTGTGTTTTGATTGGTTGTGCCTTACTGTAGTGGTCTCCATCTGTTGAAAAGAGAAGTCTCCTTATTGAGGGGTGAAGGGTACATTATCTGTGGGTATAGGAGCAAATTGTTGCTGGGGAGGATGCTGAGTTACCACTGAGCTGAAACTGACCCGAAGACCTCCTCTATGAGGACTAGCATCCCCAAAGACACTAATGCAAACTTCCAAAGTAGGAGGCAACCAGCAGTACCACCTAACTAAGAAGCCTATAACCACAGCTCACATGTTAAAGCCATGCAATGTGATCAAAGCACCTTGCCACGATGCTATAAAAATTCCATCAGTTAAACTCCATGGAATCATGAGTGTCTGAGAAAAACAAGTAATCACGTGATAAACAAGTGTTTTTGGCATCTTCAGCTATAACTGAGGACTGTATGAGAACACACGGAACAGGGCTCTCAGTTCTGTTTTCCCCGTTGATCAACAACTGACTCTGCTAGATGATCTCATCCTTCATTGTTGTCTTCCATTTCCTCATAGCTTGTAGCACAGACTGATGAAGAGCTACAACTCAGCACTTGGGCACACGGGGTAAATTTTCTGCTTCTGTGCCCAGTTTCTCATTTCTAAAAGGGAAAAACTCCATCTCTAAGACTCTAAAACGCCATGGAGTTGTTGCGAAATAGCAGAGCCGTGCCATTTGGTAAAGTTCCTGTAATAAAGGAACGACCCAGTAGTGTCAGACGGTGTAATTATATTTCCACATTAATGGCTTCTATTGAGGACACTGTTCAATCATGAACTTTGTTTTTGCCAAATCTGTATGTTGGGTGCTAATCTTCAGGACCTAGGAATGTCCCTGTGTTTGGGGATAATATCGTTATAGTTGTAGATTAGATTAAATGATGTCATGTGGGTGAGCCCTAACCCAATATGGTCAATGCAATTATGAAAGGCGGCCAGGAATGTAGGAATACATGTACACTGTGAGGATGCACTGAGCGTGGCTCCTTCCTTCTAAGTCGAAGAGAAACAAAACTTGTAATAGCTTGGGCTTGCTGCATCCAGATCTGGAGACCTGTGAGGAAGTAAATTTCTATTGGTTGGAACTCCATGGTATTTTTTTAATAGGAACCCTGGGAAGATAGCTTTTGACTGTAACTGGCAGCTTTAGGAGCATTTTAGATGCTATGTTGTGACTGGAGGAATGACAGACAAGGCACATTCTTTTTCCTCGCTAATGCATTTCCTTACCTTGACACAGCAGCTGTTTTTATAAGGCTTTCAAGACTGTTCAGTTTAGGCATGACAGAATGTGGTAGGTAGAGCTGTCATCCACATGAGCAGTAAAGGACACAGAACAAGAAGACTTGAGGAGAGCTATTCCTGAGGGGAGGCTCCTGTTGGGTTTCCTTAGGTTTCACTCACCCTCCCCTAATCTACTCAGTGTGCTCTAGATACTGAAGAAGTGTTGAAAAGATATCTAAATCATGCCCTGGTGTATCTTATAACTCAAGTCTTTCTCTTCTCCCCAAACAAATGTGTGTGCATACTAAATAAAGGGTCAGAAACCCATGAGATCATGTCTTCCTGTTGTTTCTCACTGGCAACTGTGATGACTTCATTGGTTAGCTTTTATGCAAGCTTTTAATACACATGTTTATGAACTCAAGGTAATTTATCTAAGGGAAATTAATAGATCATACAAATGACTCTAAATTAGCTTTTTATGTTTTGCAATAGGTACAAAATATGTTTAATTTCATTTCTGATTTTGTGTATTCTTTAAGTTAATGATGAAAATTGGGCCACAGATACTAGAGACAGTTGCAAAAACAAGTTATTTTCTTTGGTCTCTCTCTGTTCCATGTTCATCCTGGCATCCAGAACTATGATTTCAAATATCACTCACTCCTGATTCTTGTCTGTCTTAGATCTTCTGCATTAGTATTAGTGTTTGCCAAAGAATAGTCAAACAGTTAGAGAAACTAAATTATGAAAATTGGGTTCATATTTTCAATATTTTATGTGAGCTTTACACATGAGCACAGCATGTACATCACTCCTGCCCCTCTCCTCACTCCTTCTGTGTCCCGTACCTCCCTCACAAATTCATATCTCTTCCCTAATCATTGTTGTTACCTGTATAAGCCTATGAGAATATATACCCAACGCTGAGTCATTTTAACATTGCTCATGCATATGTTGTATATAGGGATGACCACAGGAATTCAATGACGTATCTGGGAGCATTTCCCTGCAGGAAATTTATTCTCCCTCTGCAGCAATCATGACCACATGTAGGGTATATTACTATTTTTAATTTAGTTTTGCTTTATGGGCATGGATGTTTTGCTTGTGTAAATGTCTGCAAATCGCTTGTGTGCCTGGTGTCTGCAGTGTCCAGAAGAGGGTGCCAGCTCTCTGGGATCTGTAGTTAACAGAGAGTTGTGAACCGCAATTTAGGTGCTGGGAATTGAACCTGGCTCCTCTGAAAGAGCAGCTAATACTCTTAACCACTGCATCATCTCTACACCCCCAGACTATGGTTCTTAATGACGCCTTCTGTTGCTGTATAGTGCTCAACGTGAGGGAAGAGCAATGCATCAGAGATGCACCACCTCTTTAGCCTTTGAAATACTGTTTCACAATTTAGCAGCACCCAAACTTGTCTTAGGGAGCACTCAATTTCTAGCTCCCTGTGGGTGCTTGTAGCATGCACTACTCTAGAGTACTTGATCACATGGAAGATCCAGATATCATTACTCGCTAACTTCCTAATAGCCACAGTACTGATTAAGGCCTCATTAAGTCTCAATTCTTTGATAATATAACTTCACTTAAATCTAAAAAGGGATAAGCACGTTTTATTAACATTGCTTTTATGATTGAGTTAACTTTCATGAACTCTTATAAATCATAGCCAATTCTAATTTTGATGTACTACTTTAACCATTTTCAAGTGAGAAATGTCAGCAAAGGGCAAAAATAATAAGGTTAATGATGGGAATTCATGTAGGCCTTTCCTCATGGATGAGATGTATAATCTGAAATCACACTGAGTTCTGTCTTCTGAGGTTCAGGTTTCATCTACCCATTATTACTGTGGGCTTCACACAAAAGCCCTTTTCTAGATGCCAGGTCACAACTTTTTAATTAGAGAGGTGGTTTAATGCAAACTATTTTCACTAGGTGCAATACAAACATACACATGTATGCAGTGCTATGAATAAGGCTTTATTTAGTCATTCCTTTACAATGGAAACTGGGGATTTGAAATTAGCATACCTGCAATGAGCTTCTTGAACATGCCCACAAGCCATTTTGACTTTGTGCTCCACAGTGTTCTTTGCCCTCTGTCTAAATGAAACTTTAGAGCCGGCTGCCCTCCAATTTCACACGGATACTCCCATCCATAATTTTGCTTGCAAAGACCAAGTCCTCAAGGATGGCATCAAGCATTGCAGTCAAGGTGCTGCTTCAGGATGCTTTTGCTTTGATTTTTTCGTGGCTTTCTTGAGTTGGTTTAGGCAGAAAGCTCCTCTGAGTGATAAAGACTCCATTCTTCCCAATTCACACATTAGCTGAACTTGAACTTTTTGAAGTGATTTCTGCTGCAGGACTGGTACAAAAATTATGATAACTTTCCAACCACCAACAGCTTCAGTTTCCTCAGTGAAGATGAGGTTGAGTTCCTACAGCTGCACCTTGAGAGTTGAGTCCATCTCGGTCTTTAGCAGAGCCCGAGAGAGCCCCAATTCATACTTACTTATGCAGCTTCTTGAACTTCACAGTCCTCATGCTTCCACTGAACACACCCTTGTTCTTATGGAGTATCTGCTTAGAAAGAGGTGTGTTGTAGCATAAGTCACCTGAAAAGATAAGTCAGTTGTTATATTTGTCATATTTACTAAGATAATTCAATAGTTACTGTTTTTAAATAGATATTAAGCCCCTGTCACCTTAAGGTAATTTTCAGACCTGCATAACCTTGTTAATAATACCTGTTGGATCTTATTTTCTAAGGTTAGTGAGGGATAAGTCATTCATATCCCCAGACCAGGGTGTCATGCATAAGGTGGTCTGTAAAAACAGTTTCCAAATGATCTAGAACTAGTTGGTTCATAACCATGTCAACTTAATACTCAAACTATGGCTTCTTTTTTCTGAAAAAAAAACTGAGATAAAACCAAGTTAGTAAAGTTGTTCTTTATTGACTCTTGCAGCCTGGGGTATAAGTATTTACTATGGTTAATTCCGCGTGTATTTTAATTCTTCAATGTTACTTTTCAAACGTTATTTATTATACTTTAGTGGATACCTGGTTCTGAAGTCAAAGACCTAGAAGTTTGCCAAAGGGCATGGCAGCTCCTACCATCCTCTCACGTCATTGAAAGCCCGCCTGTCACTACCAGAGTATATAATGATATTTAATTAGTGGTATTTTTTCTCCTTTGTTAGTACGGTGGTAGCTGTCCAAGGTCCTGAAAACTCTTGTGACTGGAACTGTTTTGAAGCCTTGTTTGTCTGCATACAAGTCACTCCACATAATGCTGCATTCCCTGACAGATATGCAAATGACTAATTAGCTTTTGTTACTCTGGGCCAATACAGTGAAATTTAACTTGAAATACATTAGTTTAAGCTTGAAGCGTGACTTCCTTATACTAAAGAAGAAATTTGAAATATCTACTGCTGACCTGCTTACTGCAGTGTTTCTCTGTTAGTTTGATTTTTAACTTCAATCTGACCCTTAGGGTGTGTGTTGATGAGATCTGCACACAGGATAAAGAATCAGGATGCCACATGACTCATCAAGACTTTTTGAGTGAGACATAGATTCTCAGACCTGTGCAGAGGTCTTTTAATCCATATGTACCTTGTGTGCGCCTGCTAATTTTTGAAACCCTTGTTATAAAACCTTTGCATGTTGTCCAGGAGATTTTCTGTCTTGTGAGAAGCAGGGTACTTGACAGGGTGCCTTCTTCTTCTCCGTGGGGAGAAGGAGTAAGAGAACTGAAATGTGGAAGAAAAAGTGTTATAACTCCTTTAGGCCGTGTGTGGGAAAGTGCAACCTGGCAGACCAGCTGGGCTTGAGAAATATTAGGCAGCTCCTGACAAACTGAAAATGATTCAGTTGAAAAGCAAAAAACAAAACTTCTGATTCACATTGGAGCTAGGTTGCAATACTACCATGTTTGGCAGTACAAGGGACTTTGTAGGTGGCAGATCCTTCCTGGGTCTTGTCCAAAGAAGAACATTGCTAAGAAATTCAGATGCCTTCATTGGGATAGATTCCTTTTTATCTACTGTTTGTATGAGGTATGCAGGACTGTGATCAAGAGGTGAAAAATAGTCTTAATACCATTTGATAGAGAATTACATAAAAAATAGTCAAGAAAAGTAAAGTCATATAGTACCACAGATGTGGGGATTTAAATGTGCTTTCTATACACAGAATAAACTCAAAATTCATGGTTGATTTATTAAAGTGACAGTCCTCAGAGAAATTTTGAATAGCTTCAAAATCAAGGAAATCTGAGCAGTTGGGTAAGAGGTTTTTCAACTTAAATCAAAAGGAACATGTGTTGAGGTCTGGGATCTGTAAGGATGTAGAAGGAGCATGGGAGAAAGTAAAGGGATCATTGGAAATGAATGGAGAAAACAAAGACAGGAAAAACACAGTACATTGGAAACAAACCAAGGGAAAGCATTTTCCAGAAGAGCAGCATGTCACTGCTGCAAGGTTGTCCTTGTGTTGCAGGGCAAACAGTGTGCAGGAAAGGAGAGTGGTGAAGGACAGCCACTAGCTGGACTGTTATAGAACAGGATGGACTCACAAGAGAGGGCTATGACTCTGCTTTTCCACTTAAAAGCTGCCAAAAGCCAAGTCTTAGAAACATTAAACAATTCTGCCAGACCACACACCCTCAGAGATCCTGGCATATATTATAGATGAATACAAAATGAGGGTAGATATATTTGGATGAAGAATCTAACAATTTTAATTATCTACTGTTCACCCACAGTAATGATGTAGAGAAATTTTGGCATGTACAAGAACCTACCCTATGAGATGCTGTAGGTGAAGAATCTTTCTAAAAAGCCTTTTGCATTTTGGGATCTGGCAAAATTTTAGATGGAGTTCCATGTGGTTGTTACTGAAAGATTTACATGACCTTATGGGGAAAATTAAAGCTGTTAATAACCGAGAAAGAAGAAAGTCATTTGAATTAGCTCTGGGAGTCTGCTTAAATTGAGCTCATCTATTTAAGCTAGTATTGTACAGCCTGAACTTTTCTTCACTGTTACATTAAAAAATAATCTCTTCTGAGAATCTCACTTCATTAAAAAAAAACATTATTGTTTCCTGTTGGCAAGATTAATCCAGTGTATGGAGAGGAGCATGAATAATTTAAATTTCTTTCTTGTTTTGAAAGAAAAGGCAGTGGCTTAATTGTGGTCTTCATCTGACATACTCTGTTCCATGAGTGTTTGGGAGATGAATGCTCTTTCCTGCACTCATTTGCTATTTCCAGATACTCTGAACAATCCTGGTGACTCATGGCCGCCATTTTCGCGGTGGGTTCTGCATGCTGTTTGCACGAGGGGCAGAGGATGAAGCATCCTTCATGGTTAGTAAGGCTTCCTTCATCTCTGTGACCCTGGAGAACAACAAACAGTAGAGACAGCATCTAGGATCCAGAGACGTCTGTGAAGTTCTGGCCTAATGACGGCATATGTCATTCTTCTCTATGAGTCCTGGAGAAGCCACTGATGCAGCCCAGATTTTCCACTCACCTGGTTTGAGAAGCGTGACATTGAGGAACTGAAATCCTCCAGAACTGTACCTTTTAGAACTTTCAGCTTCACATTGCTTTGGATTCAAATCAGTTCAGGAAAATCAGATGTCTCAGTTCAGACTTGATTCCCTCTAACCTCCTAACCTCTGATGTGAAACCTGACTTCTCTCAACCCCGTACCATTTCTTTCCATTGTTCAAGCTTCCATTATCTTCTAACTATTTGCTTTGTCCTTAACATTTCCAGTTTGTTTTCTTTTCTGAATGTTTCTGCAAATTCCAGTAATGCTTCTCCACTCAGTAGCTCCATTGGATCTTTTGTTGCGGTATTTCTGCCTTTGCTGCAGGTCAGCATTCTCAGTGCTCACTGACTGTTTAATTGGGCAGTTTGGTCTACATTCCGCCGAGGTCACGCTATTTCCATGGCTCTCTGCCAAAATAGTTCTCACTTTTGGAAATGTAAAAATGAGCTGTATTGTGAGTTTCTGTCACCCTGGGACCCAGGTCAAACACACAGCCCCATCTGGAACACTGTGGGACACAAAGTGAAAGAAAGACACGTCAAGGTTGTATGATGGCTTCCAACTTAGCAATGCATGGCACTTCTACTCACATTCAGAGAAGTCCTATAGCCAATTCTGGTGTTATTAAAGCTGGAATTACTACTTTTATTAAAAGAATTATGATAGACCAGCAATAATAAAGTCCCTCTCAAGTCTATATTTTGAAGCTTTCAACACTTCCTCCTCTTCTGAGAGGAATATAGACTAAATTTTCTGAAGCCATGAATTACATCAAACCTGTATATATTGTTTTTTCCCATTTATACGACACGTAGCCTGCATGTCTATAGATGAGACTCGGTGGAAGATTAACAATGATTATTATAGCTCCTAAGATCATGCAACCTCAGCATGCTATTTTTCTTTTTTCTTGTCTTCAGAACCTTCGTTTTCTTTGGCATATCTAATTCACCACAGTGAGTGCTCCCACAGCTATGGAACTATTATAAGATGAAGTTTATTGGGACGCAAGGGTAGTGATAAAATGGTGTGAAGCATGCACAGCATGGATACCTTCACTTATGTTTTTGTGAGGGAGAGATCCGGGCACAAATTAAAACATGGGATTGTTTATGGAATTTTCCATTAAGTGCTTTCGAACCAGGGTTAGCTGTGGGTTATGGTTTCTATAGGAGTGGAGTTGTGATAAGGCAGTTGTGATGGTCTCCTGTATTTAGATTTAGATTTTAATGGGAAAAGTCCTTTTCTCAAGGTTTTGTGTTGGCTTTCCTTCTGCTTCTCTGTCCTGTGGCTTCTTTGGGAGCTCATTACTCTTTACCTCATCTCCCATGTTTATCCTTTTAGCTTCTCTGTGGAATGCTTTGCTACTGTACTGTCTTGTTTTAGAATTTCACATTTTCCTCCTAGTTTTCTGCAGTTTTCCTTCACACTCTGGTTCTAGATGACTCGTCAAGTCAAGGAACCCCAAAGATGTTTATTTGGACCCTGTCAATACACTGAAACAGAGGTCCCTTACTTAGAACTTGACTAATTCCTTCTTCCATTCTGAGTGGAACCACTCTAATTAAAGTTCATTTACTCCAAGAAATTCAGTAACCCTTTGCTCTGATATTGACAGTATGCAGAGTTGCAAAAACTAGCCCGAGATTAATTCAAATACACACTTTCCCTGCACGTTACCTAGATCACCAAGAAACAATGCCACTCTTTATGTATTCCATTGGTAGGCAGTAGGGTGCACCTTGAATCAAACGTGGTCTTCAGGGAAGTCTTTTTTTTCAGAGTTTATGAATTAATTGCTGACTATATTTAAAAACATTTCATATCTCCAAGTACTTTGAATGGGTATTTAGTGCTAAATGCCATTTATATGTAATATACATATTTTGCTTAGATATTTTAAGCTTGTATTGGATGATAACTTACAATCATATGCCTAATCATTTGATTGAGAGAATATGACTGCCATAATTATTCCCATAAAACTCAAGGAGGAAAGGTTCTTTTTGAAAGTTTGTGAAATGATCCCAACAAAAATGTGTATAGTGTGTGCGTTCTCAGAAATTTTTTGTTGCTCAGTCACATGCCTCAGCATTTGCCTTTTCACAGGATACTGGACTGACTTAACAACAGCAAGCTACCATTCTGAACAGAGGTTATAAAAAATCGTTTTGCTATTTCCAGGTGTGAAAATTAAGAACAGCAGATATATATATGAGCCTTTCTACTGGTGGTTCTTAAGCATGAAGGGTCTATCTGCTATACCCTGCTTTCTACTTAGCAAAATCTTCTTTGTCTTTTTTCCCTCTGAATAATGCCTGTATAAATACTGAGACTAATGGGCATATCATCTTGTTCAGTCTGTGCTTACATACATACATTTTTTTCAGTAACAATGTTCTAGCAATGATAACCAAATCTTATCACTTCTTGATATTTGCATGAAAAATATAGACAAGATGTTTAGTATCTCTGTACTTGTGTATTTTTCAGGCAGAGGGAACCAGACTCCAGCGAGAACTCCGAGGATATTTAGCAGCAATCAAAGGTAATGTGTATGTGTGTTGTTTACCGCCTGTTTCCAAGCACAAGTTGTTCTTGGAATTTGTAAGAGACAGGAGTGAGTGTTAATGAGTGAGCTCTCCCTCCGCTTGGCTTCCTGGCAAGTAGCATATTAGATCACAGGTGTTTCATTCCACCCCCTTCCAGTTTCCATTGAAATGATAATCAGAATATTCAAGGACAAAACTACTTCTGCCCTTCTACTATAAACTAAAAATAAATGCCACCCACATGCCAGGGGTTTCTAGGAAGGCTTGTTAGACAGAGTGAACGGGAGACTTTACTGAAGCAAACCTGCAGCTGGTGTCCCTTCAGAGGGGTCCCAAGGTACAATACTCACAGACCTAAGTAAGACCTCTCTCACTATGAGGAGCAAAAAGTTGCAGGAGAAGCAGGTGGCGGTTGAGTACCAGGGAGCACCAGCCTGTGACTTTCAGACGGAAAAAGGAAAACAAAGCCCAACTGTTTATAAAGTGTGCCAGTGTGCAATCTAGGGAACAGAGTGGTTTCTGACCTTTGCTGTGCAATCCAGGAGGCCAGTAGAAGCGGCAAGAGGAGTGAATGGCGGGCTGCAAGGCTACTCTCCACTCATCTCCAGGTGTCCCTCTCTGAGTCCGAGCCAAGAGCACCAACAGACTTGATGCTCCAGAGAGCAGACCTCATGATGAGTGGAGAGAGGATGAAGCATCTTACATGGAGTCACGGGAAAACTCTCCAACACTGAGAAAAACATGGAATGCCCATTTCAGACTTCATTACTTCCCAATTCAGATAAAGATTTAAACATGCACATGCAAAGTTTCCGTATGAAGACTAAAACACAAAGTATTTAGTTCTCATTTTTGGGTGAATGAGGTATTTTCAAGATACCCCAAAAGACATAACTAAGAACCAGAGATTTTACCATGTTTAAAATTACGAGAAATGATGAGTTTATTCAATGCAATTGAACTAAGATATAAAGAACTAAGTAAGTAAACTAAATGGTGAATGGTTTATTTTTAGAAATGAACAAAATGTTTGGAGAGGAAAATTAGCTAGGGAAGAATTAAACAGGGGGAGCTGAGGCAGGAAGATCATAAGATCGTAAGGAAGAAAAAGGCCACCTTAATGGACACTGTGAGCAACTTAGTGAAACTGTCTCAATATAAAAATGCAAAAGCGGTTAAGGACAGATGACATAGTTTGGTAGTGGAATACTTATTTCTTAGTTAAGGTGAAAACTTAGGTTCAGGATCCAGCACTGCAAAACCAAAGCAAATGAACAAACAAACAAAAAAAGACACCAACCAACCAACCAAAAAAAAAAAAGTCCAAAAACCAAAACATAAGAGAAAAAAAAAAAACTTCTGATGGATATGACATGAAAAATCTTCTTTATCTTTGGAACTCACCAAGGAATGATTAAGAAAATGACATGGGAGATGCCATCCCTGCAATTCTGGTTATTCAAGGACACAAGAAATTTTTTTTCTGTTAAGATTGTTTTCCTGGAAAGCAATTTGGCAGAGGCTTTTAAATGGGTGTTCCTTCAGATTTTACACATACCTTTTGACACAGTCCTTCACTTCTAAGAAGGTATTCTCGTAGTTCATAGTGAGTGTGTAAAACTGATTATAAAGATCTTGATAAATGATGAAGTACTGAGAATGTTATTAATAAAAAACTAGCCATAATGATAGTGATAAGTAAAATTTATTTTTAAATAAAAGATATATAAGCTTTTTACTTGCCAGGTACATACTTTCAATCTTCTCGACATCACTGTGTGGTGGATGCTTCTATTGTCTGTATTTTAAAATATTTTTTCATCTTTTAATTATGTGTTTGCCTACATATCTATATGGGGGTGTATGCATAAGTGTGGGTGCTCCAGGAGGCCAGAGCATCATAGGCTTTTGGAGCTGGAATAACGTATAGATGGTTGTGAACTGTCCAAAGTGGGTCCTGGGTGCTGGGGACCAAACTGGGGGCCTCTGCACAGTAGTATGTGCTCTTAGACCCTGGACCATCTGCCCAGCCCTGCATGTATTTTGTTGATGACATAAATGAAACACCCAAGTTTAACTGGTCCTAGGAGCATGCTTAGTAAACCTCATACATGCTACCCTGTCTGGCTTTTTGTTCTCGAAACCTTTGGTTTTATCTGCTTTCTGACAGGACTGTTAAACTTTATGACTAATACTGAGCATCAGTCTCACTGATTTTTTTGCTCATCTATGCAAAAATTTTCACTTGCCATAGTGTGTGTGTGTGTGTGTGTGTGTGTGTGTGTGTAAATCAGAGGAAAACTTGCTGGAATTGGTTATCTTCTTCCACCATGTGGCTTCCAGGGGACAACCTAAGGTCATTAGGTTGGTGGCAAGAGTGTTTCCTCAGTGACCCCTCTCTTTGGCCTTCCTACTCTTGCTTTTACAAGAGCACTTCCTGTGTACTGAACTCTGCTCTGTGCTCTTTTGACATCTTCCTTGTTTATAGTCTTCCAAGCAGCTATATGGTAAATTCCATTATCTCTATTTTACATTTTCTGACAAGTAATGCCAAGCATTTACTCCTTCGGATTTATAGAGCTCATCAATAACTGCTTCAAAATTAACTTCAAGTGCTATTTGTAACAATTCTATCAGAAAATATAAATTCCTCTAGTTACTTTATCATTACCTAATTAAGATATGAACACAGGAAGTCATATTATTTCAAGATTGTATCTTTTCTCTATGTTAACTAATATTTTTGTGTGGATATATTTGTTAAATGAATAAGCTCTCCTTCTATGTCAGTGGTTCTCAACCTTCCTAATGCTGTGATATTTTAATACAGTTCCTCATGTTGTGGTGGAATCCCAACCATAAAACTTTTTTATCGCTACCTCATGACTGTAATGTTGCTACAATTATAAATCTTAATATAAATATCTGTGTTTTCTGATGGTCTTGGGCGACCCCTTGTGAAAGAATCTTTCAACCCCAAAGGGGTCAAACAGATTAAAAACTGCTGTTCTATATAGTTCTGTGTAAGTTGGTCTCTTTTACTTCATTAGATAGATAAGGCTACAGGAAAAGTTTAGCATAATTTTTTTCTTTAATATTGTCTAGAAGAGAACCCCTTAAGTGAGGCATTAGTTCCAGCAAGAAACTGGGTAGTGCAGAAAAGCAGCATCTGCCTGCTACTTCTGGTGACCACATCTCTCTAAGGAGAAGGGATAATATGACCTTGCTCCTCCTTGGTTTCTACTGTTTGGGTAGTTTTTGCTAGTTATATTCCACAAACAGTCTTCTGTGTTGAAATTACTTTAGCCAAAGATGGTTAGGATGAATATTTATACAGATGCCTGGTGAGCTTCTCAGAGTGGGTTTTGGAGTTGCCAATGATACTGTGTTCTGCAGAGCTGCTGTGGGGTAAAGCCGTATATCCCAGATGCCTTCTCTTCTCGTTGTCATGAAGAACACATTTGAGGTGGAGAAACACACTTAAACACAAGGAGCATGCATGCATTAGGAAGATCAGCATTGGCATTGTGAACACATTTCACTTGAGGCCAATTTCTGTTTTTACAGAGTACGTTGGCTATTGATAGTACTGCAGTGCACATAAGATCATAGTAACAGCACAAACGAACCGGATTCAGCCCCAGGGGAACCCGGAAGCTAAGGCAATTTTGGGAGAAGTATTTAGCCTCTGGCTGCATTCACAGACACTATTTAAAAACTAGTGCCCTGACTCTGGCTTGTATAATCTTTCTGCCTTCTCTTCTGTGATATTCATCTTAGGTATAGAAGATATGTTGTAGATGTTTCAATTGGAGTTTGTTTCACTGTAGCTATTTATCCTCTGTGTAACATGAAGGCCGACTTGTTGGGGTTTCCGGCCCGCCCGGTACCCCACAACCGGCAAATCCCACAGCTGGCAAGCAACAAAGAAAATCACACGGAGTCTACATTAGGTTATAAAGCTGATTGGCCCATTAGGTCAGGCTTCTTGTTAACTCTTATAACTTATGTTACCCCATTATCCTTATCTACATTAGCCACATGGCTCCGTACCTTTCTCAGCTGGGCAAGTTACATACTGCCTCTTCGGTGGTCTGCGCAGGAGTGGCAGAGGAAGCTTCCTGCTTCCCAGAATTCTCCTGTTCTCATTGCATCACCTCTACTTCCTGTCTGGCTTTCCCGCCTATACTGCCTGCCTGGCCAATCAATGTTTTATTAAAATATGATTGACAGAATACAGACAATTCTCCCACACCACCTCTGTATTATGACCATTTGCAGATCTCTATAGCTTCTGACAAATGCATAAAATAAGC
The DNA here is from genome assembly GCF_982192425.1 of Myodes glareolus. Classification (NCBI taxonomy): domain Eukaryota; kingdom Metazoa; phylum Chordata; class Mammalia; order Rodentia; family Cricetidae; genus Myodes; species Myodes glareolus. Next base: position 37,207,209 of record NC_142039.1, read on the forward strand.
TTCTTTGATGAGGAACAAAAGCTACACTTCACTATGGTTATAAGGATAAGACCTTAGAGTATAGTTAGAAACCATTTTGATAAGAGAAAAACAGTAGTAGTAGGCTATCCACCCTCTATGGCCTATTACTTCTCCAGCCATCAGTAATAGTTCGCTGGGTTTATAGTACCACACAGGAATGCATGACTTCCCTCCTGTTGAACTGCCTTAAGCCCATTAGAAGATAAAAGTTGGTAACCCCTAAGATAAAAGTGCTATCATTGAACCCTTGGGGCAATCTTATCATGCTTGTCATTCCTGTGGTTTGTAGGCCATACAGGTAGAGGGGACTATTGGTTTCTTTTCTTCCTTGACAGCTTGCATGGCATTTCTAATATTACAAGAGTAATCCCCAGGGAGGAGGCTTCCAGGTCAGTTCTAGCTCTAGTTCTCCAACTCCCATGTCTGAAGCATGTAGTGTGTCTTTAGAAATAGGATTTTACCTTCAAGTTCTGGGAGGCAACCAAGGATAACAGTAGCAGCCTACATTTTGAGGGAAGTCTTGAATACCCCTGACTGACAACAGGGGGGGTTTCTTTGCCTGGAATTGGAATTTCTGTTACATAATTTGTGGTTCTTGCAGAGAGCACTGTCATCCCATATAGTGTGACTCCATGGACAACATTTTGCAAATTTATTGGAGTGGTTGGCTACTGTTCTATATAAGCTATGTTATTTTTAACTAAACCATTAGAACCTGAGACTATGCAAGCAAAGAGTGGTAATTAAAGTACAATCTCTAGCTACCATTAGTCTTGAAGGGTAAAAACAAAGTCATAATGTTGGCCTCAAATAACAATCTGTTTTAATAAATGCTTTGAAGATAACCCAACATTTTGAAGAGTGTCTCCTATCCAATAGAAACTGGATATTCTTCCTATATATAATGGTCTGAGTTGCTATACAATCTTGTAAGTTACTAATCTTATAAAGTATCACCTATTAGATATTAACTGCCAATAGTAACTTTCAGTATAAACTCTGTTCTGAGGTTAACAAATTACTTTGAAAAGAAACTTTGAAAAGGATTTTAGCTGTTTGCTTTTTTCTTATATTCTGCCATCAGAGTTAGTTCTTTGTTTTAGTTTGATTTTGTGATTTTGGGTAATTTATAATGAATCGAAACTGAATTGTCTCATCTGGAGTCTGAGAAGTTCAAGATCAAAACTTCGCATCTGGAAAATTTTTCTGTCACACCACACCACTGCAGAGTATTTGTTTTACTCTGCAAAGATGTGTTGCATTTGTTTAATCATATAAAGATGTGTTGCTGCTTTACCTTGCCTGCCTAAGGTACATGACTGGTCTAATAAAAAGCTGAATGGCCAATAGCAAGGGAGGAGGTATAGGCAGAATTTCTTGGCAGGAAAAAAGGAATTTAGGCTCAAGGGAGAATAAAGAGAAGCAGATGGTAGGGAGATGCCAGGGGCCAGTCAATTGGACACAGAAGAAGCAGGAAAGTAGGACATACAGAACGAAAGAAAGGTAAAAGGCCCCGAGGTAAAATGTGGATGAATAGAAATAGGCCAAATTAATTTTAAAAAGCTAGTGGGACAAGTCTAAGATAAGGCTGAGCATTTATAATTGACCAGTCTCCATGCCTTTATCTTGGAAGCTGGTTAGCATCCCAAAGAAAATTCCAGCTACATTCTACCCCCTTCATATGGAGTCAAATTCTTCGAACCCATTTCTATGTCAAAATTGCCTCATCCAAATTCCCTGTGTATGTGCATAGTAATGGTCAGTCACTTTGGTCTAATAGAAACATTACTGAATATTGTGCCTTTAGCATTGGTGAATAGTCTTACAATATTTTATTTTGTTTGAGGTCAGTTTTGATTTTCACTATAAAGACCATTTGTTGTCAATCTCCACCAACTTAATCAGAACTTGTTTTCATAGCTATTTACAATTTTTGTCAGCTTCAGAAAAAGACATAAAGGAAACACCAGAAGCCTTTGTCGTATGAATTATAGAAGCAGAACAACCAGTAATCTTTGTTTGCTGTGAAATGAGGAAGTTGTTTCTTAGTACAAGTATACATGTACCTGGGCTTAGGGGAATATGACATATGGTGTAGTTATTACTTCAGTGGTGACCTTATTGTGGGAGAATATAGCTTCACTTGCCTAAATATAGGGGTGGACATGGGTTCTATGTCACCTTTGTCTTGTCTGTGCTTGTATGACTGTGCTTCACCCGATTCCAAGGAGGTTTCAATCCTCACTGACTTCCTGTGCATTCCCTCCAGCATGTTCGCGCAAGTCTCTTCAGCCATGTGGGCTTCACACCTCATTGTCAAGAGCATCTTCACCCATACACAGTAGTATGGGCTTCACACCTCATTGTCAAGGGCATCTTCACCCACACACAGTAGTATGGGCTTCACACCTCATTGTCAAGGGCATCTTCACCCATACATAGTAGTACGGGTTTCACACCTCATTGTCAAGGGCATCTTCAGCCATACACAGTACTATGGGCTTCACACCTCATTGTCAAGGGCATCTTCAGCCATACACAGTACTATGGTGTAACATGACGGCTGGCTTGTTGGGGTTTCTGTCCCACCCGGTACCCCACAACCAGCAAGTCCCCCCCAAAAAATCACACAGAGTCTACATTAGGTTATAAACTGATTGGCCCATTAGCTCAGTCTTCTTATTAACTAATTCTTACATCTGATGGTAACCCATAATTCTTATCTATGTTAGCCATGTGGCTCAGTACCTTTTCCAGCGGGGCAGGTTACATCTTGCTTCTCTGTGGTCTGTGCAGGAATGGAGGAATGGGCTTCCTCCTTCCTAGCCTTCTCCTGTTCTCATCGCCCCACCTCTACTTCCTGTCTGGTTGACCTGCCTATATTTCCTGCCTGGCCAATCAGCGTTTTATTAAAATATATGATTGACAGAATACAGATAATTCTCCCGCACCACTATGGGCTTCACACCTCATTGTCAAGGGCATCTTCATCGACACACAGTAGTGCACTCTTCATTGCAGGCTTTGTCACCTCATATGGCTTGAGGTCCACCCAACCTCAACAGTGTGAGGGTCATTATTTGTGTTAATTATCAGGGAGATGGGGAAAACCTAGGCTTATATGCCAAATTGTATCTGTGTGGAATTCACGCATTCTTCTGCAATACAGACTGTCATCTCAAGCCTCTTTAATTTTGTCCTTTTGTACTCCTTGGCGAACCCAGGACTGACTATCATCTGTCCAGATATCCTGTGGTCGTTAGCAATTTATACATGGTTCCAATCCTTGCTTCACTGCATTAAGTTTTCTCTGCTTCCCTTTGTTAACTCCTGACTGATAATAGCTTAGACACCAACTTGGCCAGGCGAGGTCTTTCAGCAATTGGTTGCCTAATGTTCTGGTGTCATTCATTGGTCGCCTTCATGTGAACCCAGCCTTTGCACTTTATCCTCTGTGCTTTCCTGGGTCTGGTCATGTCAGGAGGAGGTAAGGGGGGGTGTGTGACTGCAAAGCCCTGGAGCTGCTTTATACCCTTGTTGCTCATAGTCACTTCCTATTGTTATGATTATTAATAAGTGAGCATTTGCAGCCTACTGATGTGTAAAGAAAACTTAGACCTCATGAAGTCAAAGCTTTCTGAAAGGTTTCATTCAAAACTATTTTCATAGTTTTGAGAGATATTGAGAAAATAACATTTTTACTTGTCTTTTGAAAACCTAAGTTCCACTTGAATTGTAGCCACTTTCAAAAATTTTACTGTTTAAATCAAGTAACCGCTTTCCGTTTATATATACTGAAGTCCTATTTATACTCTATCAACTTTCTTTGAATGTACTTTGTTTTTTTATACAGTGATTCAGGATTAATTTTTCTCTTAGAATTTTGCAGTATTATTTACTATCTCGGTGTTCTAGAAATTTGTTGTTAGATTCCCTTTATTAAGTGACTAGAGCACATTGTTGTTGTAGTTCTTAGCATATGACAGTGTTGACTTCTTCTGAGACCCAGTGTTTTGCTACCATTATGTAAGTAACTACAAGTGTGTACTGTGAGAAAGATGAAAGACTCCGAGTCTCTCAAGGAAGGATGTAGGTGTGCTCACAGTTGGTTTTGTGTCAGTTACCAAAGCAAGGGAGGAGAGAGCCATTCCATGTAACAAGAACTGTTTTTCTTCGATGCTAGGCATGCAGGAGGCCTCAATGAAGCTCACTGAGTCACTTCATGAAGTCTACGAGCCAGATTGGTATGGACGGGAAGATGTGAAGATGGTTGGTGAGGTGAGAGCTGGATTATGACTCATAGAGCAGCTTCCAGAAAGAAGACTTCCACTGATCACCCCACCTACCCACTTCCCACTTCAGGACAAAGTAAGACTAGATACTCAGAAAGCAGCCTGAGGTCTACTGCCAAAGTCATCCCCCACTTGTAGTGTGAGGGGAAGTTGATTCCAAAACATTTTGAGACGGGTTGGGTTAAAGATTGCTTTTCTTAAGAATAACAATAGCTCTTTTCTGCTAGATGACATAGGTTGTGACAGATATTTTTAGCATAGCCTTTTTTGGTGTGGTTTTTCTGCAGGAGTTCTCCGTTTTAGTCCCACCTCCCTTTTAGTCAACCCTCTTGGAATACAGAAACAAAGGCTCAGAGGACCTCCCATCCTCTGTAGCACAGTTAGTCCATTCACTAAAACCAACTGAACTCCATGGCATGTTGGGACTTGGAAACACCCTCACACCTGAGCTGAAGACTGGAGCTCGGGGTCAGCTAGCCTGCAGGAAGTGAGACAATGGCTGTCACTGCTTTGTGGAAAGTAGAGTGGAACAGACAGCAAGAATGACTGTGTGACCTCAGGCAGTTCCCTTATTTTCTGGGAACTCATTCCCATGTACAAGATGGGAATAACTATTGAACTAACTGAACACATTTGAAGCCTTTGTGTTCAGGTCCCCTAGTCAGGGTTCAGAGCATGTTGTGGTCACCGATGGGAGCGTCTAGGAGAGCAACTGTTTGTCATGTCATCCCTGCAGGTGAGTCAATGCAGCACATCTAGGAAGAGAAGGTCTGAGTTAGGTGACACAGCCGAAGCCCAGGGGAAGGCTAATTCTATAATCTGCACTTGTCTACAGCCTTGGGAAAGGGGTTGACAGTGAGTCTCCAACTGCTGCCTGACAGTGCCGACACCCTGATGCTGATCTTTGTGATTCCATTAGAACTGAAACAAGAATGGATTTATGTATGAGAAATGCTCTTGTTGGATATAGTCCATCTTCTAAAATCTTTTAGGATGTGGATTTGGCTAAAATGTTCCACACGCAATTTTATAATGCACTTATCGAGGGTTTTTATCATCTTACTTTTTTCAGTGTACAAACACCGTATTTCAGTCGCATGTTGTTAAATACTTCTCATGTTGTACATTCCCGACTAATAATGCATTCCCAAAACCCATGTCAAACAATGAAAATTTAAAGAGTAATGGAAAGGTGTATTATTATCCTTAGAACATTTCATGATTCCATTTTTCCCACGGCAATGCCTCTATTGACACTGATTCTTTAATGAAATGGCTGCTGTACTACAGTGGTCCCTGTAGATTCCCGGACATTTGGACCCTGAGTTTCAAGCGCAAACATCATCCTTCGGAAAACAAAACCACTGATCATTACATGTTCAGAGTCTATTCACCATGAATGATGAACCATTTTCATTAAGTAGGTTTAAATTACTTTATTTGCATAATATTCTTAAATTGGGCATTATAATAACTAGGATTAGTTTTTGAAGTGCTAAAAAGGAAAAAAATGCAAATCAAACTTCTTTGATTTGTTTTGGAAATGGTCTCATGTTGCCTAAACTGGACTCAAACTTGTGTAGCTAAGGCTGACCTTGATCTTCTCACCTTTGTTTTCCTCCTTTGGAGATTTTAGGTGTGGGACATTATAACCAGTTTTAAACTTGTTTTTTGTTTGTTTGTTTGTTTTTATTTTTTAAACAAGATTAAGAATTACCACTCATTGAGAACAAGGACAAGATGTCTTCCTCCTCTCCCCTTGCCCCTGAGACCTGGGGTGGGTGAGGGAGCTGACCCTTCCCCTTACCAGCTGCAGCACTCAGGAAAGTGGGCACTGCACCTCGTCTGGGCAGCATAGCGGAGCTCACCCTGTTGACGGGGATATAGGTGAACTGCCCTGAAAACACGAGCATGGGAGCGCTGACTCTGGCCCTCATCTGCCGTGATATCATAAAAGTTGGAGAGCTGTTCCTGCCCCTCATGAGCTCTAGCACTTGGCCCCTGCACCTCACTTGGGCAGTACAGTTGAGCTGGCCCTTATGGTCCAGGTGTGTGAGAAAGCAGGAGAACTGTCCCTGTCCCTTGCTCGTGGCTACAAGGGGTGAACTAGCCATGTCAATGCTAGATAGCTCAGCCTGGTGGTGAGGACAGGGGAGAACTGATGGGCTGACCAACCCTGCAGCTACCCAGCCCCAGAACCAGTGTTATGAGTTGGCCCATCCCAACATCCATCCCATCTGTAATATACAGGAGCTTATGAAGGGGCCGGTCTGATCCTGTAGAAGCTTCAGGATCTCCATGACACAGGGCAACAATAAGAGAAGTCCCACTGAGGGCCTGGCATTGTTAGTGTAGCAGACACTGCAAGCCTTGAACCAGTGACTCTTTGCAATGAACGCTTTCAAGTAAAGATATATGGACGAAAGGGTGTACTGCGTGACTCACTGTGTCACACCCCAGCTTCCATGATGAGATTTCTTTCTTCTTTTTTTAAATTTTATCTTATTTCGGGAGGTTGCAAGGGCAGAGTGCAGATGTGAAGGGACAAACAAATGAATGGGATTGAGGTGGATGATGTGAAAAACACAAAGAATAAATAAGATTTTTTTTAAAGAAAGATTTACCAATCATATAAATTTGGAAGTGAAGTGATAGCCCAGACATGGCATGGTAGACTGACAATACCAGATACCTTTTTTTTTCCCAATCCTCTGGGTACCTTATAACTGGTAAGTGTATCCCAATATGACAGACTTCCATTCTGTAGTTAATGTTTCCCCCACATTTTGTTTCTATTTCTGTCTGGGTTGGCTCAGTTTCTTCAATTGCTGCAGAGAAATTAGCTGTCTCACTGGATTTCTTTTCAATCTTTTAGCTCCAGTGTCTGTCTGCTGGGACTTGGGAACCTGTTAAAACATCCGCATTCTTTAGTAATTCAGAATAGGAGATGAACTTTAAGCAACCCACACTCTAAACTTGTTTGTTAGTTACAACAAACTGCCTTACTGTTTGCTTTCTAATTAGTCCATATTGTATCTTCTCATATGTTGGGGAGGATTGCTTGCCAAGTTGCATGGTTTTAGATATTTTAGAAATTTAGTGAGATGTGTCTGAGATTATGGAGTCATTTTCTCTAATTTTTCCCCTAGAAATGTGATGTGCTGTGGGAAGACTTCCATCAGAAACTAGTGGATGGGTCCTTGCTGACGCTGGACACCTACTTGGGCCAATTTCCTGACATAAAGGTATTTCACTCTCTGTGTGTGAGGGAAATAATTGAATGGTCCCATGTGGTTACTGAAACCAGGGCAACAGAGGAGAATTAAAAGTTCTCAAGGTTCAATGAAAGACATTTCTAACTTTTCATTTAGTTAAGCATGGGTTTCATTTCATTCCTATTATCATGAAATAAAATCCAGCTACAGAAATCAAAGCGTCTCTCTCTTAGGGAACACTTCAATGTTTCTTTCTTTGCCAAAGACTTTTCAAGCCTATAGATACAAAATCAGAAATCAAATGTATCCAAGTCTTCATTGTATTCAAACCTTATGGGATGATTTTCATTAGAATAAATGGTCACAGAGAATGGAGAAACTTAACTGTAAACGAGAGGGGAGATCTGATATTTCTCTATTTTCTATCATTTTTACATGTAGTCACAGCATATCTGGGCTTTTTTTTCTGTTCTTGAAACTTTCAGATTAAAATTGAAATATAAGCCCTTAAGGTATATTTGTGTTATTATTTAGTCATTAAGTCCTCTACAAGGGTAAATAAAGAAGTGAATGGTTGAATGGTGTGGATTTGGAACTGACTTTGGGGGTAAAGATGGGTTTAAGCAAACATTTATATGTAGCAGATATGTAGCATTAGCCCTTTTGCTCCTGTGTTCAAGATGGACTCAGGACACATTGACGCTCTAGCAGGGTAAGGAGGCTATGAACCAGCACCTATGGGCATCTGGAGCATTTCCTTGTACAAATCCACTGTGACATGGATTTCTCTGAAGTTGTGACAAATACCCGGAAATTTCCTGCAGGAAATGCTTTTGCCTTGGCTGCACGGTGACATGAAGCGTCTTCACTAAAACAGCACGTAGGGTGAGGACTTGTTGTTCTGCTCCCACAGGGTATGAATAGGGAGCACCGGCCTATATGGAAAGAGCAGCTGTAGCTTCCTGGAGTACTGAGCAGCAAATTCCTCACGGTGGCTACATGTCAAGGAAATAAGCCCGAACGATGGATTCCCCATATTAACACATCCACCAGCTATTTTTTTTCCCTGAGCTTTCATTTGCTTCGTGTCTCTGTGCTGGAGTCTGCGCATTAGACAAAATAGTCCCCTGCCAGCAGATACTGGATTCTAGAAGGCAGCTACTAGAATTTACTAGGTTCTTAGGTTTTCAAGGAATTTGATGAGGGACACATGGATAGTGATAGAAACAGAATGCTTATGGGTAAGCATACCCTGGGCTGTGCCAGGCAATGGAACTCCTGCAGGTGGCCACACGCTTGTTGAGTGTCTTTCAGTCAAAGGTTTTCTTTGCACTTGCTGCACAGCTAGGAGCCTTTCAACTAATTTCTGTTCTCCATGAGACAACTGATGTGTTGTTTGAATCAGGGTCTCCAGGGGAGAAACAGAAACCAGGTTTTATTCCTCTATCTTCTGAAATTACCTCTATGGCCTGATAGCTTAATCTCCATAAAATCAGGATCTGAAAGAGCATAAAGGAAATAGTATTCACCTTCCTGAGAACGTAAGTCAGCTTGCAGCTTGTCTGATTCTGTTGTGTTTTCATAGCGTGACTTAACTAAGTAAGGTTAGGGTTTACTAGGTAAGTAGACAACCTAAAGGCGCCTGAATTTCAGGAGGAAAAAAAATACTGCCCCAGTGTTACCCACAGGCAGTTATTTCATTGCCCATGTCTCCTAAAAGTATGTGATCACAAAGCAAACATGCACAGAGTCACAGGGTTGAAACAGAATCATAATCGATCACATTGGTTGCTCATTTCAGTTTATTTGAAATCCACACGATATAGCACTCATTGGAACTTTTACCTAAGCAGCCTCTTTCTTGAGGCACATCAGTGAATTCACACACCCCAGTGTGATCCGTCAGTGGCAGCACGTCTAGGGGTGAGGGAATAACACATTCAGGGGCTTTGTCGTGCTTCTCTGAAGGCAACCACGTGGCTTTACACATGTCATGTAGAGAGGCCAGATCAGATCTTCTCCCTCTTAACCCTAACCTTCAAGCTCCATTGACAAAATCATCAGCCAAGAGAGAGGATTGGAAAACTGTGTAGCATGGCAGACAATTAAGGGTTTTTGTGGATATCTCAGGAAAGAGACAATTTGGAGAGTGGACAATAGCTGTATTTGATTGTGTGTGTGTGTGTGTGTGTGTGTGTGTGTGTGTGTGTGTGTGTGTGTGAAAACAGATTTAAATTTTACATGTACTCAAAGCGTGCAGTTTAGAAGTAGGAGTAGTCTCCCTAAGGTCGTAAAACGATGGTTGGTGACTGTGTACTGAAGGGATTATTGATGGAAAGGAGCTCTGTAGATTAACTAAATGGAAAGTTTCCAAACCATAGAACAAAAGTGACTTCCCCGACTCCTATTAACATCACAGGCCACGTACATTTCAAACCTCACGCAAATTCTCAAACATTCACTGTAGGTATCACAGAGGGCTACGAAGTACCATTCATGAGGATGATGTTTGGCTGACAGGGCACCCTGTGTTATGGTTCTCATTGTGTATCCATGACATCTAAAACTCAATATTATAATAAAAAGCTACATGTCACCAACCCGGGCAGCCTTGCAGCTGTGAGCAGTTATTATAAAATGCAGTTTTCATTCTACGTTGGCATGAACAACTCAGCATATATTTACTTCAGTGTGCCAAAACGAATTCCAAATTGGGACTGTTAGAGAATTTTTAAAAGTGTAACAAATTGTGTTCTAAACTACAGAAATTTAGGGCAGCGAGGGAGTTCAAGAAATTTTAATTAAATTTATTATTGCTTAACATTTATTACTATTACTTAAATTTACTTATTTAATTAAGTTAACTATTGGGTACTTAATTAAATTGTGTTATATGAAAAAGTTAACCTGAGTTAACTCTGTTCTTATGAAGCTTCAATCTATCTATCTACCTACCTACCTATCTATCTATCTATCTATCTATCTATCTATCTATCTATCTATCACCTATTCAAACTCCCAAAAGTGTCACACAGGAAAGGAAGTAAGATTGATTTTTTTTGTTCCAGCACACAACTATATGTGCCTAGTGAATGACAGATCTTAAAATATTCACCTCTGCTTTAGTAAGCTACCCCTTGTGAGAACCTTGTCCATTACACAGGGAAATGTCTCACTAGATTCACTTCACTTTATCGTTTGAACAAAACCAAATTACCAGTGCACTCTTCCACCTCATTCCGAAGCATGGGAGTAACTGAATTTCAACTCTCTTCAAAGACCAATTCAATCTTCAATAGGTCAAAATTTGCTATTTGGAAAATATTAAAGATGTCCCTAGGGCAGAGGCACATCTGTATAGAACTCTGGGGATACTGAATGATACTCAAGCTCCTGCCCCATAGAAGTAAACAGTCAGGTGCTTGTTGAAAACAACAAGCTTTATCACCTTGCTGGCACAAGAGGTCCACCAGCCCTGTTGAAAGGGTTCACTCTCCCCCATTCAGATTAGCTCAGGGACTATCATAAGGCCACTCTGGGTGTGTCTGAAAGCATTTCATTGCTATTTGGAAGTAGTAGAAACAGAAAACTATCATTGGAATGAAAATTAAGATCTGAAGCTGCTCAGTTCAAATAACCTTCTGAACCTACCTGTCACTGTGTCCGCGGGCTGTGGAGAAGTTGTGCTGAGTGGCAGGAATAATTAGCAGAATCTGGGGAGGCATTGGGAGGGGCATTAGCTGAGTCTGGGGAGCAGGAGCGGGCTGACAGCAGGCAGGCAGGAGAGAGCTCAGAAGGTGCCAATTGGAAGAAGGCTTGGTCTCTGGCCCTGCTCACCTTGCACTCACTCTCCTGAGTGCTGTTTCTCTTGCCTCCTCTACTCCTGGTGTTGATCGGTGGAGCGGATTTCTGATTTAATTCCTGCTAAGATCGGGCATGGGTGGAAAGTTCGAGGCAAATTACAGGTTAATCTCATGCAACTCAATTCCCCGTGAGTTAAATAGGAGCAACCCTTACGGTACACTGCTGTACAGATTCTTCGGTGGTTACTGTGTTACAGAAAACCATAAATATATTATTAATATTGTTTTTCCTTGTGTTATTATATCCAATTGAAAAGGTTTTCAAATGTCATCTCATAAAATGGTGTTTATTTTTAGACCAGCTGGGCACAACTAGATGGCTGTCAAATCTTCTCTCAGGCTATTTAAGAATCTAAGTCTGGATCTCGGAATTTAGTGTGTCTTACCCTATTTGTCTATTGGTTCCACTTCTCTAAACATTTTAGTGATCACTATACATTTATAAATGTACATTTTCAACTGTCGTGTTTAACTCCACAGAGTTTATAGCATTTGATACATCATCTGCGAAGCGATTATCTACTCTAGTCCTCCTTCCATTTGTGATATGATTTATTCATGTTTCCCTCTATATGTGTTATAAGCTCCATGATACATTCCTTCTGTTTTGCTGTTGTTGTTTCAACTGGCAATAATGTTTTCATGAAATTAAAAATATACACAGTTGTGTGTGTTTGCCTTGGTTTTTGCCATTTATATTACTGCATCATGGAGTTCCATTTATGATACTAAAAGCAATATGCTCAGAATGAATTCCCTATTTTTGTTTGTCTGAAATTAATTTTCTTCCACCTTCATTTCTGGAACTTATTTTTACTGGCTATAGTCTGTCTTGAGAGATTTTTTTTTAAATCTTATTTTTTAAATGTTTTACAGCAAGTCCAATGCTTTATGACTTGTATGGTACCTAAAGCTTAGTTTGCTGTAGTTCTTATGGTCGTACTATACTTTCAGTTTTTAAATTACTTTTTATCTTAGCCTACAGAATGATGAGTTCTATTCTCTCATTGCCATAAATACATATTATTGTGTCTTGTTCAGTCGCTTTCCTCCTCCTTTGTTTTCCGTTGTCATTGATTTTGAAGAGACTGACTCGGACAGGCCTGCGTGTCCACAGGTCAGCAGTTGTCCCTTCTAGTTTTCTCGGATCTGTACTTCTGTTCCTGAGCACTTAGGTTCACAAACCGGATGCCCAGTTTCCCTGGGTTTTAAAACAAACAAGGGAGCCAGAACTGATAAAATAAAATGGACTCTGGTACAATTTGGCCATCACTGTAAATCGAAGACAACTTCGGTCTTTCCGGAGACAATGGTAGAAAAGCAACTTGTGATGTGAAAAACCAGAAAGTATTGCAAGGTTAATTTAACTGTGGGGTAAGATGCTGGAGCTGTGAACTCTCCTCCCATAAAGCCAGTTCCTCCTTTAGCTGGTGCTACAGCTGTAGGTGTCCCTCCCCGTGCATGGCATTTGGGAGGAATTTTAATTCTTTGGAGTCCATTATCGCAATAATTTAACTACTGAAAGGGAGGGGCACAGATTCTGTTTTAGGATATAACTTTCCCTTCCAGAGCTTCAACATAGAATCATAGTTACAGTTCTCTCTCTCTCTGTCTCTCTCTCTCTCTCTCTTCCATCTTCCTCTCTCTGTCTCTCTGTTTGTCTGTGTCTCCCCCTTCTCTCTCTGTCATTCTCTCATTCTGCCCCACATTCAGTCTGGAAAGAAATACATAGGTGGAATGAATACAAATTAAGAGTTAAAGTTAGGGCCAGGTTGAGGTGGCATACACCTTTAATCTCAGCTTTCGGGAGGCAGAGGCAAAGCCAAGCAGATCTCTGAGGCCAAACTAGTCTACAAAGAGAGTTGTTGGACAGCCGAGGCTACACAGAGAAACCATGTCTTGACAAACCAAAACAAAGAAACAAACAAAAAACAAAAAAGGAGCCAAAGTTAGAGGACATTCCGTTAATGTAAGATTAATGTAAAGTTAATTCATAGGAGCCATTAATATGCCAGAAACAAATTCACTAACTTTTAGAAGGGCTGGAATGACTCCATTCTATTACTGGTTTTCAGACGGGACATCCCTATGTTGGCCAGACTTCCTTCACACTCGTGAGCCTCCTGCTCTGCCTTCTAACAGCTTTAATGCCGTCATGTACCACCGTGCCCAGCGTGACCATGTAAACTATGATAGTTTCCTTCTGTGTCTCTGAATGATATTCTCTGCAGGTGTCCCTGACAAGGCATCTTGAAGCTCAGTTTTTAATTGTCCCTATTGCTGGAATGTAGCTTTTTCTTGACAATCTGATCTCATGTTGGAGAAGTAGCAGGCAGGATATAGCACCAAATTTAAGTAATAAGACGTCTGGGAAGAAAATTCTCAGGCTAGATCTACTTTTGCATCTCAGGAGGACAGATCACCTATTGGTTTTGCTCTTGACTGGAGCTTGTTTTTCCAGGTCATGTATGTTTTTGCTCTCGGGTTTTGGGTGGAATGCTTTTCCATATCATTCTTTCTTAGAAGTTCACCTATATAAAAGCCTCCCTGTGGTTCCTTTAAGTACTCAGACTTCCTAAATGAAAGAAGTGAGATTGTTTGCTTCCCTTCTGCAGGAGAATATCAACAGTGGGTTTCTGAAGAGAGGAATCTGAAGCCCATGTAGCAGAAATAGGAGTCTCTTCTTAAACATCTCTGAGGATGGATGTGGCTTCCCAAAATAAGCTATGAGTGCTAGGAATGCCTAGCTCTCTTCCAATTTTTCTCTTTATGTTTCCATATTGATGACTTATTATAGTGGACTGGCTATTATAGTAGCAAGCAATGACTAAATTCATTCATTAGTCTAGAATAGGGAGAATAGTTCATAGAGCACATAGTGAGAGGGCGATGGACTAGGAACTCGGCAGAGCATCACTTGAAGTCCAGGGGCCTTGAGTCGTGGGGGACTCCATCCTGGAGAAGCTCTTTTCTGCTTAGGTTGAGTTTCCTAATGGGCATCTTCATGCAAAATAACTTGTCCCATATGAGGGAGAACGGGCCATCTTGGCTACTATACAGCTCTGGGAGTTTAATGTGGGCAACTGTGCATATAATTTATAACTATATGATTCCTAAGCAAGGAGGAGTCATACTGATGACAAATGAAGATGGTCCTGGTTGAATAATGTTCGTGGTCATGGAACTGGAGTTGTGTTGTCTGGGTCCAGCACTCCATAGCTAGTGGTTCAGGATTTCTGGACTAGGATTGTGCAAATTCCTTAATGGGGTGGCCCTAGGAATGAGCTAGCCCATGAGTAATTACATAAGTGCCCTTATGTAATGGACACCAGCATTACCAAAGCGATATATTAGCTCTAGTTTCTAAAACTTCAAGGACAATGACATACTGAGAAATGATTTCTTAGAGTGTAAAGCTGTCTTCGGGAACTGCAGTTAGTATACTATTATCATCATAAAACAAAACCTTATGTGGCTTTCTCCTGTCTTCAGACTGCAGGCATATTAAGAGTGAGCATAGATGCTAATAGAGTCTAGGTTTGCTGATACTCCAAACACTCTGGGATTTCCTGCTCTTTGATGAAAGCATGCAACTTGAACTGTTCATGATCAGCCTCATTGTTTGCAGAAGGGACATTGTTTACAGCACAAAGGTCTAGAAGCTTTGTTCTCATTTCTAGCGGTCTTTTTTCCTACTCATATTGCGGCTCACCTTGATCTTCTGTTAAAACCCTCACCTTCCGTGCCAGTGAGATGGTTCAGCAGGTAGGGGTGCTTGCCACCAAGCCTGACGACCCACCTGAGTTCAATCCCAGGAAGTCACGTGGTAGAAGGAGAGACCAGACTCCTGTAGATTGTTCAACTATACTCACACAGGCAGAAATATATGTAAACACTATGACTCGTGTAAAGTCATAGTGTTTTTGACCCAGAAAGCATTTGACCTTTGACTTTTGGCAGTCAGAGACACTGTGACCACCTCCCCTTCAGGTCATGTGTTGTCTATGTTTGCAGAATCGCATTGCGAAGCGCAGCAGGAAGCTCGTGGACTACGACAGCGCTCGCCATCACTTGGAGGCTCTGCAGAGTTCCAAAAGGAAGGATGAGAGTCGGATCTCCAAGGTAGGGGCGCATCCAGTGAGTGACTTCACTCCCCAAATCTTAAGGCTTGTAGCGGCCTTGTTTTTAAAAATTGGACATTTCTCTTTTTAAAGGAAGACTGCAATCAGGATAGAATTCAAACTAAATCACAGTTTTCTAAGCCACTTTAATTAAAATAAGGTTTTTTTCATGTTATTATAAGTGAGATCCATGACTGACACATTTTGATCAGAATAAATATGAGCCCTTTGCAGTATTTCAAGCTCAAAGAAACTCAAGAGAGTTTCTGCACTTCTTTATGGTCCATGAACATTGCCAAAATATAGATTCAGGTGGGAGGCCAACCTTGGCATTCTTAGACAAAACTCCCAACTGAAAATAAGACAGAAGCTACATTTGCATAACATCAGTTTCTTGAAGAATATTCATTTCTTCATCTCTTATCATTTTAATAGTTACTTTCGTAATGCTGTGATAAAACACCATGCCTAGGCAACTTGTAGAAGAAAGGCTTATTTGGGGCTTTGGGTTTTGGAGGGGTACGCAAAAATTTGGAGGGATGTATGACAGCAGGCAGGCACAGCTATTGGAGCAGAAATCAGGGAGGTCACACTTTACATCACAAGCAGGAAGCAGAGAGATCAAAGTCAAACTCTGCAAGTCTTTAAATTTCCAAAACCAGCCCTTCCACCAGTGGCATATTTCCTCCATCAAGGTTATACCTCCCGAGCCTCTTAAACCTCATTATTGATTGAGGACCAGTTATTCAAATGCTTGAGGCTATGAGGATCATGTCATTCAAGCCATCACGATCTTGTCGACATTGCAGAAGCCAGCTAAACCATATTAGCTATCCACTCTTCCCTTGGATTCCAGTCTTGGTTTGTCTTTTCTATCACACACCACTGCCAAATTATCTTCCAACATGGCATCTCTAGATCAGGTTCCCTACTGCCTACCTCTGTTAGTGGTCCCTATTAGGAAAATAAATTCTCAATCCCTTAGTATGACAAGCAAGATCTTCAGTTTGAATACACATTACGTGTTCACCTTCAACTTCCAAGTTTTTTCTTCTCTCCTTTCCTTCTTCTGCACACCCACCCTGAGCAGATCCTGCATGAATTACCCATCTCTTCCCAAGCACATGTGATAGCAGCTGCCCTTCATGCAAAGCCTCACAGAGGCCAGGCTCTGTAGAGCACTTCATCTATGTTGCCTTTCTTTCCCATGTATCCAAGTCAAGGCAACAAAAGGTAAATTTGTCAAAGTTGTACCATGGAATTATAGCCTGTGGGTCCTTGCTTTCTTATATGGTGAAGGGATGTTTTTCTCTGTAGTGTGTTCTACAACAAATTATAAGTCTATCTTGAAAATACATCTGGTAATGATGTAGACTTTCCAAGGGGCTTTGACTTTTCTGCAAGAGCATTCATGAGTAGTATTCACAGCAGAGATTGGTAGAGGCAGTATAGCATTTTGTAGAGTAAACAAATCAGAACAAGACCGGAAGAGTAGCCACTGGCTTTCCTGTGAATCTTACCATTTCATATTTAATAGCAAAATGGAATGGGTTTCAACAAATATTTCTCCTCAAAGCCTTCTCAGAATACCACAAGGTGATTCCTGTTTAATACGAAGTGATCTTTTCTGCATAGGAATGACCCCTTTGTGTGCCAACACGCTGTGTGTCTTTTCTAGGCAGAAGAGGAGTTCCAGAAAGCTCAGAAAGTGTTTGAAGAGTTCAACGTTGACTTACAAGAAGAATTACCATCGTTGTGGTCAAGGTAAGCATGCTTCTGCTCCAGTTTGCACATCCCACCTTTAGCAGTCCAAGAGAAGTGACTTTCCCCGTGTCACCTTCCTTGTCTATAATGCCTCTGTGCTGGCTGGGAGTTCTCTTTGTATGCTTTCCAATATGGAAACCACTTGCCACATATACCTAATAAATTCTCTGGATATGGTTGGGGAGACTGAGGAATAGAATTTTATATTTATTTTCTTGTATCTCATTTTAATGAACTAGCCATATGTGCCAGGCAGATATTTAGACCCTGATAGATTTCTCAGTGAAGACTCAAATTCTAACTAGGAAAATTTCCCCTAATCTTAAGATTTAGAGTAAGACCACTCCTGCTCTTGGTTGAATTTCCCTTATCCTTAGACTTCATCTAGTCTCTGACCTTCTTCTTTGGACCCTTAACCTGGACTCTAGTCCTGTACCAAATGCTGTTCTTATTCACAGGCATTCCACAATTCTCATGGTATCAAGTGAGGTTTATATGGTTTATTCCATTTTCATTACTCAGTGGTAGGACCAGGAAGTTGTTGGAATTAATGATGCCTTTTGTTCCTTAGTTCTCATCAACAGTTCCGTGCCACCAGCCCTTCAAACAGAACTCTGTTCACCATTCTGTATTACTGATAATCTCTTCCCTACCTTCTAAATTGCTGGTGACCCTGAAGAAAGTAGCCACGTATGCGAGCTTAAGTTCCCGCCGCTTTTATCTGTGGCGCTCTTTAACTGAAATTGCACACAGTCCTGATTTTTCCCAAGTACATAGTTCTTTTTCTACTGACATTGCTTAAGCCTGAAAATGAAGTCAGCAGTTTTAATCTTCAGTGTCTCCTATGAGGAAGTGCACAGGATGGGCCATGCAGCAGTGAACCTGTACTCAGTGATAAATGCTTGAATTCCTGCATCAAATTCATCTTAGACATTCAGAAATTATTTACTGTGTCTAATTGTGCTGTGGTGCTCATTGGGTCCTCTCTTCTGTTTTCTACCTAATTAATCTATTTATTACTGAAGTTGAGTTATTGACTTTAACTATTTTCAGGCCCAGTTTTCCTCTTTTGTTTTGTCAGCTTTTAAAAAATACACTTTACTCCTTTTTTCAGATGTGCATATTATTGAGGATATTATCCTTATAAAATGCCCTATGCTTTTGTTTGCTTGTTTTGAGACCAGGTCTCATGTAGCCTAGACTGGCTTTTAACTTGATTTATAGCAAAGGTTACCTTGAATTCCTGATCCTCTTGTATAAATGGAGACTGTGCTTACATTTCCTTGCTGCCCTGACCCAAATAATCACACAGAAACTATATTAATTACAACATTGACCAATGGTTCAGGCATATTCCTAACTAGTGCCTACATCTTAAATTAACCCATGTCTATTAATCTGTGTATTGCCTCGAGGCTGTGACTTACCAGTTAGGTACTGGTGTCTTTCTCCTTTCACAGCTAAATGACATCACCCTGACTCCACCTTCTTTCCTTGTCTATCTCTGCTTGGATTTCCTGCCTTTCTATATTCCGCCCTGACATAGGCCAAAGTAGCTTCTTTAGTAATTAATGGTGATGAAACATATTCACAAGATACAGTGGGGAATCCTCCATCACTCTTGACTTTACCTCCAAAGTGCTGGGATTACAGGTGTACAACACTGCATGGAGCTGAATAGTATCATCTTTTATCTTTCTTAATAAATGTTTGTCTGATACCTACTCCAAGTCTCTGTTGCTCACTCTTTACATGGTATCTTTCTCATCACCCTTTTCCATTCTTTTCCTTTCACTCTGTTTGCATCTTTGAATCTAAAAGGTGGATGATATTAAGCTTGATGCTTGTCTTTAGTTTCCTCTTTGTTTCTTTTATTCTTTTAATGTCCATTGCTTCCCTGCAAAGAAAATTGTTTCAAAAGTTTGGATGTATAAAGAAAAGAAGTAAGGTCCAGGGAGATGGCTCAGTCTGTGAAGTGCTCACCATGCGAGCATGAGAACCTGATGTCAGTTTCCTATTGCCAAATAGAGCTGGGTGAACTGGCATGCATTTGTACCAGTCTGAGGGCCAGAGAGATGGCTCACTGGAGTTTATCAACCATCAGTTGGTCAATTGGTAAACTACAGTTTCAGTATCAGACCTTAGTATTGTTTCAAAATATGAGGTGAGCAGTCTACTTCCAGTCACCATATGCACACACACAAATGTACACACATATATATATATATTGAAAGAAATAGTCTACTACATAGAGGAAGATATAGATTGCAAAAATTGGGAAGTTTCTGTCCCAGCCAGTCCTGAAACTTTTCGGTCCCAAATACATACACAGAGGCTTATACTAATTACAAACTATTTGGCTTGTTAGCTCAGCCTTATTATTAGCTAGCTCTTATAACTTAAATTAACCCACAATTTGTGTCTATGTTTAGCCACATGGCTTGATACCTTTTCTCATTCAAGGCATTTTCATCTTGCTTCCTCTGTGTCTGACTGGTGACTGTCTCTGCCTTTCCTCTTCCCAGAATTCTCCTAGTCTGGCCATTCCACCTATACTTCCTGCCTAGCTACTGAC
The DNA here is from genome assembly GCF_982192425.1 of Myodes glareolus. Classification (NCBI taxonomy): domain Eukaryota; kingdom Metazoa; phylum Chordata; class Mammalia; order Rodentia; family Cricetidae; genus Myodes; species Myodes glareolus. The sequence continues at coordinate 37,227,060 of NC_142039.1, forward strand.
CAATCAGCATTTTATTAAACTAATACAAGTGACACATTTTTTAATTGGGGGGAATTGTTGGAGGTTGACCTTAGAGTCTCACTCACACTACACAAGTATTCTGCCTCCTACCTATGTTTATATTTTCACCAAACTTGTGGTTCAAAGGACATGGCTATAAAGCATTACTATAAAGAAGCAGGATGCAGTAGGGGATGCTTAAGCTGAAGTGTTTGAAGTCAGTATTTGGTGAACAAATATTCCAAACTGAAGAGTGCACAAGTAAAGGCATTGGTATTGTAGATTTTAGATTCTTGGAATTTCTTTTAATTTTGACTTTTTTAAAAAAATGTGTATGGACATTTGGCTACATGTATTTCTAAGTACCACATTGGTAGCCATGAAAGTCAGACAAAGGTGTCAGGTCCCCTAGAACTGGGAAGTTAAAGATGGTTGTGAGTTACTATGCGAGTGTTGGGAACTAAACTCAGGTCCTCCAGAAGAGCAGTCAGTACTCTTAACTGCTAAGGCATCTCTCCAGCTTTTGAAGTTTAACGTAAAGTGGCATGAGGTTGATTGGAAAGCAACTGCTAAGGAGGGAATTATGGGGAGAGAGCAGAACTAAGACTAAGGTGAGATTCACTTATTTATCAAGTATTTATTAGCCACCCTCTCTGCATCTCGCTCCTTTGAGGTGTGATGGATATTATACTGAAAGTTTTATCTTGTTACAACCTACTGTGAAGGATAAATAGAAACAAAAAGTAAAATGTCAGACAAAACTAGCATAGTGGAGATATTGCTGATATTGCTGATTGGCCAGTGTAACTTCAGAGATGAGGAAAGCCTTCCCTCAAAGATTTAGTACATGCTGAAAATCAAGTTTTGGGGATGCACTGAGTCCCATATTATATGTGCTGTGTTTGAAGAATCATTGGGAAGTCTATTAAGGTAACAGCAAGAGGGGCTCAGAAAGGAGGATAGGAAACCTAAGTATGGGTGACATAGATGCCCAGATGCCTGAGTGGCAGTGTGAAATTGTGTGCAGCATCAGGAAGCCCTGAGAGGAAATAATCAGAGCTCTATCAGGGCCCTCAAGGAAAGTAGGACCTCAAGAAGCTATGAACAGAGAACACGCCAGTGATGAATGTGTTCCATGAGTGCCAGTTACAATAGGAAGATCAAGTTCAGGGGAAATAATGACATTTCACCTTTGCTAAACTTCCAGAGAAGGCTCAGTGACTGAGGGATCAGAGGCTCCGTGGCCGGCACTGACGACTCCATCAGACGTGAGGAAGCAGCACAGTGGATATCTGGTTTGAAAGTCTCGATTTTAGGATGGGCATGAGGAATCATGCAGCAAATATAGAGAGTTGATAGAAAAAGTTAATCTTTGAAAATCAACTCTTGTCACTTTGAGAAGATGGCAGTGCCAGTGGCAATGGGGAGATATTGAGAATGTGTGAGATGAGTGGTGGATTGGAACTGTATGAGGGTGTTGATAGACTAGACAGACAGTGCTGGGGGCTATGTTACATGATTCTGGATTGAAAAGAATTGGACCCCAGTGGACTCTGTTGCCAGGAATAAAGAAATAGTGGCCTCATGCTCAGGGTGAGAGACTCTGGTGCACCCAGTCATAAATAAGATGTCTTCATAAAAGTCTCCCTGCCCTTTAGGCTCAAGGATCTATGTAGAATAAGTAGCATACAGATTGTAAAAGTCAGAGGTGATGGATGATTCCAAGGAAACAGCGTCTTCTGGACACAACAGGAATGGTGCACATACAAACTCACACAGACTGTGGCAGCATGCACAGGGCCTGCACAGGCTCAAGTCAGACCAAGTCCCAGCACTGAGAAGGGGAAGTGAACACAGGCTCCCACCCCAACCAAGAAGCTATCTGCAACTGATACCTGCTGGCAAAAAACTAAAAAGCTAGTTTTCTCCAATGGGGTCTTACTGGGTACACATTACACTTAAAGGTTGGCCTTGGGCCCAGAGCAGTTGGGAAACAAAACCAACTCGGTGGTATTTTTGTAGACTTTTATTTGCCATGTTTGGACATTTTTTTTTGGTCTTATTGGTTTTTTGCTTGTTTCATTTTTGTTTTCTGTTTTTATGGTTTTGTGGGGGTTTTAAATGTATGTGTTTTGCTTTTATTTGTTTTAGGGCAAGTGAGAAATAACATAAGGGAGAAAACATGATCAAAATATGTTGTTTTAAAAAAGTTTGAATAAAAAAGTTTACAAAAAACAGAAAGGTAGTAATCATACACAAGTTTTAAAAAATAGAGTCACAGGTACTTGCAAATGCAATAAAGGATTTTTGCCTGGGATTGATTGGATGTGAGATCCTGGGTTGCCCCAGTTCACAGATGGAGCAATGAAACTGAGGACAAGATTCTGGATCTGGCATAGATGTGGAAGAACAGGCATAATTAAGATGTCTGGGCCATGCTACGTGTACCTGCTTTTATGGTAGATAGAAGCATGGGAGTAGAGTTCAGTTGGGTTAGTGTTACAACTGAGTGAAAGAGAGTGAACCCGTGAGACTTGTTCTATGCAGAGTGGTTAGGATGGGGTTGCAGCTCAGATGGTAAGAGGCTAAGTATTTAACAGCAGGAGTGTGATTGGGTTCAGCATCTGGAGAAAAGTTGCGAGAAGACTCCCCTTTCTGTACCCATCTCCATGTCAGGGAAGGTGGTAGAAACACAAGGGAAGTCTTGTCCTCCTCCCTGTGATGTACAGAATTCTCTTGGTGCATCCTGGAGGGAACAGTGTATAGGTTTGCATATGCCATCTGCTCTGTTTCCAAATATTTTTTTGATTTATGAGAACAAAACATTTCTGTGATGCCAACATGGTGATGGTGATATTATCAAGATGGCTGATTTTAAAAAAATATTTTGACAACTAATCAGAAACATCATGGTGATGCCATAAACCAGACCTTTTGGGAGAACTGGTAAAGTCTCAAAATCCATTATTAATGAAGAACTTGTGAAATGAGTCTTCTAAGAAAACATAGGCACTCAGAGCCTAACACCCTGTAAATATGTACTTCACTGCTGTTCTCACTAGCATTTCATAAGTCAAGGCAGTCAGAATGCACCCATCCAATGGCTTTTTCATTTGTCCATTCATTCACTCATTCGTTGCTCACACACTCACATAATATTTACTGTGTGCATCCTATGTCCTTTGTGCCATGTCAAGGGCCAAGACTGCAGCTGTGTGTGTCCAAGGCACCTTTTGAAAACTCTCTGTTTTCGTATATTAGAGAAAGTTTATATATGTTAAGTTGTATCACCACCACAACCACTATGACCATATTTTCTAAATTAACACATAATACTTAATTTCTAAATTCTAAAATCAAACACGATATTATAGAAGTATGCATGCTTGTTTAATTATTTAAGATACAATATTCAGTCCCAGTCCAACTGGCCTTGGTGAACTCTCATTAGATCAGTCCCCTTGTATCAGTGGGTGATCGCACCCCTCGCGGTCCTGATTTCATTTTTCATGTTCTTCCTCCTTCTGCTCCTCATTTGGACCTTGGGGGGGCTCAGTCCGGTGCTTCAATGTGGGTCTCCATCTGTATCGCCATCCATCGTCGGATGAAGGTTCCCTCTGGTCTTGCCTTCTTTGCTCACGTTCTCTTTCCTTCTGCTTCTCGTTTGGACCTAGGGAGTTAAGTCCAGTGTTCCAATGTGGGTCTCTGTCTCTATCTCCATCCATTGCCAGATGAAGGTTCTGGCACTCTTGTCTATTTCCAATCTCCAGGAGGATAACTACATGATTTTCTTCAGGACCGCGAGGGGTGCAATCACCCACTGATACAAGGGGACTGATCTAATGAGAGTTCACCAAGGCCAGTTGGACTGGGACTGAACAATCACATGATCCAGCCAGATTCTCTGAATGTGGCTGGCCCGGAGTCTTTCTGAAAAGCCATTGACAATGACACTGGGACTTGTTTCCTCTGCATATACTGAATTTTTGGGATCCAGTCTGTTTGGATACTCACCTTCCTGGACCTGGAACTTGAACTTCCCACAGGGCAGGAAACCCTGACTGCTCTTAGAGATGGAGAGGGAGGAGGAGAGGGAGTGGGGGAAATGGGAGGGTGTTGGGAGGAGGGGCGGAAATGGAAACTTTTATATTTTAATAAACTTTGAAAAAAAAATTAAAAAAAATAAAATTAAAAAAAAATGTAGAACATAAAAAAATAAAAAAATAAAATACAATATTTATTTCTGATACTATACCAATTGTTTCTCTCAGAGAAATGAAAATGTAGTGTCTTAGTTCCTGTTACTGTAATAAAATACTGTGACAGCAGAAACTTTAGGGTAAAGGGTTTGTCTCACAGGCCTAAGTTATGGTCCACTGTGGCAGTGAATTCACAGTGGCAGAAGCTGGAGGGAGGAGGTCACATTGCACCCCCAGCTTAGAGAAGATGACAGTAACTGCATGCACGCCAGTCGTCAGCATATTCTTGCCACTCTTACACAGTTCACGATTCCCTGCGTAGGGAATGGCGCCACTCACGATGGGCAGATCTTCTCCCCTCATTTACCAGAATCAAGATAATACCCACAGTCATACCCAGAGGCTCATCTCCCAACTGCTTCGAAAGTCTGTCAAGTTGAAAGTTTCAGACCAAGTATCACAAGTACATATTAGTTTTTCTTTTATGATAAGTTTATTAGTGATTTAATACAGTAAATGTAACAGCCTTTACCAATGGATAGTAAACGGACACTAAGAAATATGTCCAAAATATGTATAGGTGATAACAATGGGGGAAAATGTACATGTACAAAAATGTTGTCTTTAACTAATCAAAAATTTAAACTTGAAATATGCAATGTTTTCAGTAGCAAACTTATGAAAGTTACATAAAACAATATTCAAAGTTAAGAAGGAAAATGGCTGAGCCAATAGAAATTGACAAGGACATCAAAGCTTCCTTATCCAAACTTCTCACTAGAATTTGCATATATGAAACATATTATAAGGAAATATTGAGCCAGGTATAAAATTTCATTTATTGCTCTTCTCTGGGATTTTATCATAAAAGAAACTCAAAACAATATTCACTGTCATGGTTTGAATGAAAATTATCCCCTGTAGTGTTCAGCATTTGAGCACTTGGCCCCTGTTGGTGGCGCTGTTTGTGGCGGTTTAAGTGGTGAGGCCTTGCTAGAGGAAGTGTGTCGCTGGGGATGGTCTATGTGAGATCAAGGCCTCACCTTATGGTTAGTGTGCCTGCTTCACGATTGCTGTTAAAGATGTGGTCTCAGATCCTTCTCACTGCTGCTATGATGTCCCCACCCTATGGTTTCTCACTGCTCTGGAACGGTAAGCCCAAATGAACTGACTGTTGTCATGGTGTTTTATCAAAGCAGAAGACAAACCTATCTTCCTGGCCAGCCTATGTGTGTTCTCTCAAACAGATGTTTGCAGCTGGTCTTTAGCTGTTCGTTCTCACATCCCTTCATTATTTCATGTTTATTCACATATAAGCTACTGTTGCATATTGCCATGTGGTTTTACATATTTTTTAAAATTTAAGTATAATTGGTATAAATGCTCACTAGTTAAGCTGCTTGGTACCTTTTGAACACACCATAATGGGTGTACCCAGAGGTAAGTAGGTTTTGTTGAGTAATTAGACAAAGAAAAGATTGATTAGAGTCTAAGAAAGGGATTACACATTCCAGTTTGCTCCTCCAGAAACCGTTCTCTGAAAACACTACAGCAAGTGGTCTCCTCTGTATGGCATTATCAGGGAGGCCACACTGTCTCTCCTTTCTCATCTAGCTATGTCTGACCTTGTCTCTTCAAATTCAAGCTCAAATTATTTCCTCTCCCCTATCTCAAAGCATATCTACATACTTCTTCTGATCTGTGAATAAATGTGACTTATAGCCTACCCTTGAGAGCCATCTGCTTCTCAGCTCTTAGTCTCTGATCTGAGTCCTAACTATTTCCCAGACACACTATGTCAGGGTTTTCATTACTATAGTGTATATGCATAAGTATGTGTAAGTGTGCAAATATATATACATACATACATATATATATATATATATATATATATATATATATATATATATCATGTATCTGTGGAGAATTGGTTCCTAGAACCCCCAGGGGAAGCAAAACTCCATGGCTACTGAAGCCCTTTACATAAAAAGTGATGTAGTATTTGTGCATGACCTTCTTCTCACATCGTCCTGTGCACTTGCAATCAGCTTTAGATTGCTTAGAAGACTTAATACCATGGCAACATGGTGCAAATAGCTGTTGGGAATGGTTCAGAAAATAAGATGGAGAAAATAGTCTGTGTTCAGCACAGATGCCATCTGTTTTCTGATGGTTTTGATCTATGCATGGTTGAACCATAATAGACAGAATACAGATATAGACATACATATATGGATACAGAGAACCATTGGCATGTGTATAAATGTAAACTATGGAATGTGAAGCCAATTACAATAATGTAAAATCAGGGTCACATGTGACTGTGGGTATAGGAAATGAAGGTAATGTGGCAGGGATTTAAAGTACAAGATAAAGCACAGGAAAATAATGCCTTATTGATGGGGCAGATTTACCGCTTAATCATCATTTCATTTCAGAGTTTTTAAATTTGGCTCCAAGTTATTGTTTTAGTTAAAATTCAAAAGCACCTAATTTAAGCAGAATTTGCTGATATTGAAATAACAAAAGTCATTGTTTTAAAATTTTCTTGTAAAGTATTCTATGATTTTCTATTGCCTTTCCTCTTTTGGGGTTTTAATGCTGGTTTTCTCTTCCCATGAATTGCCTGACACTGGACAGTTAATCCCCATTTACTTTTTCTAGTAAATGATGATAACTGTCCCAGGGGGTTGACATGAGAAGCAAGTGAAGAAACAAATAAAAGCACTTTGATTTATGGTTTCTCCATTTCTTCTCACGGGAATCCTATGCCCTGAAGGGCTCAGCTTAAGCAAGAGAGGATCACTTAGTGTCCTTTTTCTGAGTATTTACTTAGTTTTTTTTAAATTGAGAGTTCAGATCTAATTAAAAAATCAGGACATTAGTTATCTTTGAGAATGTCATTGAAACAATAAAATGAATTAAATTAAAGTTGTTTCTCAGATGAGTTAAAAAAAAAAAGAATTAAGTAAAACAGAGTCCAGCTACTCTTTACCTGGAGTTTATCCTGGGTGACAGGCTGTCTCCATTTAGCTCAGGAACCTCAGATGAAGATTGTTAGGATTGGCCTCATGTCCCAGCACCGTTGCCTTAACTTTCCCTTTACAGATGAGTCTGAGATGTTGCCAATGGGAAGCTTGCAGGCTCAACAGCTAAGAAAAGTTAGGTTTGCTCTAAGGTGTTATTAAATCCAATGTTGTTCAAAATTACATATAGAAAACAGTCTTAATATGTTTCATTGCCATTAAAATCCATTTTTTTGCTAACTAATCTCTCTTTTATTTGTGTTTCCCCATGGTAGACGAGTTGGCTTTTATGTCAATACTTTCAAAAATGTCTCCAGTCTTGAGGCCAAGTTTCACAAGGAAATTGCCGTGGTGAGTGATGGTGGCTGTTTGGAGGACAATGTAAAGGAAGCAGGGGGCGTGGCCTAGGATCCCTGACTAATGCACCCTCTTACAAGGCTCCTGGAGCCTTAGTTTGTTACTGCTCTCTGTACATGTGCTCTGCTTTCTGTTAGTTGTCAACACACAGCTCCCTACACCCTCCGAGGGTCTTGTCAAAGCCTCACTCTCTTGTTTTCCCCTTCCGTTGGTTAAAGTCGGAATGTCAAGTGATGTTCTAAACTAATGAAAAATTGATCTCAAGAGATTCAGAAAAGCATCGGCCATGTTGCTAGCTATTGTTTTTGTCGTTCCTCGGGACTGCCTGAGGACTACTTCTAGTAGAATTAAGATAAAAATCTGTTTTTCTCTTCTGCTTTATAATATAGTGAATACATAATTGATTGACTTAGTGTTTACTTTATTTCAGCTTGGCTGTAGATTTTAAACTTGGTATATGGGATTTCAAGTGCCCTGAGACCAATCAACTTCTTAGAATAATTATAGCTTCTCATTAAACTGTTTCTTTCTAAGGGAGAATGGCATGGGTGGGCACTAGGATGTCCTGTGGCTAATAGACCTCTGTCTCCTTAGCTTTGCCACAAGCTCTATGAAGTGATGACAAAACTTGGCGACCAGCATGCTGACAAGGCCTTCAGTATTCAAGGAGCTCCCAGGTAGGCCACTGCTCCTCAGAACTTGCTCTACTCCATGTGCCAGTGATGTGCGGTATGCTGAGTTATCTGGAGTCTGGAGACCACATCTTACTGTTTTATTCACCTTGTAAAGGTTCAAAAGGAGCCTTCCCACCTGGGGAGTGATCCTAACCATAGATTTGGAGTTTTACCTTTCCTTTTGGCCTTCAGTTGCCTCAATATGCTACTGGTCACAATAGACTTACATGGGACCTGAGAGCAATAGTGTGGGATAGTGATCATTTCTACCTGTTACTTTATCTGGAATCGAAAAAAATTAAAACTCCAAAGTGGGCTGATTATCATCTGCTGGAGGAATGAAAGAAATGGAAGAGACCTCTCCACCCTCTGCCTCTGCTTTGGCATTTACTGCACAATGCGACTCTGTTCTGACTCTACTATAGGATGCTGTTAATGTGCCAGACACAGACAAAGGCCCCAGGGGCACATCTTAGCTGTTTTCCTTGGTTTGACTGTATGCCTACTTTGTCTTACGATTTTGAAGTCTCTTTTATCCCACCCATGCTTAGCAAACCTTGAACTAGCAGTCGGAAGCCCTTTAGGTTTTGGTCCTGTGCCTCTGGGGTTCAGTTGTTTTGTTTTTCTTGTTGAAGTCCAGCAACCTCTGTAGTTAAAGAGCATATTTTAAAAATATCTGTAGAAAAAGTGGGTGCTGTGGAATGAAATGGTTTCTAAGGTGATGTTCAGTTCTAAGATTCTACACTTGTGGTTTTTTTTATTGATTTTATTGAGCTCTATATTTTTCACTTGTATTTTTTATGCCAGTCATTGTAAACACCCAAAGGAATATATTTATAGAATCATTCATAGCCAGATACAGTCCCGACCTCTCTATATGTCAGTGTGCGACGGCTGCTGTTTTGATCACTTATTACTTCTTAGAGTGGCCATAAATGTAGCCCCTGCTATGGCTGCCAGAGAAGCAAGTGTGTCTTCTCTCTCCATAGGAAGGACATGAGCTAAAAGAAGCCAGGAAAGGGACAGAATTATGGCTCTAACATTGTTTTTTTTTCAATATTAAGCTAGAAACAAGAGAAGAGTAAGAATATCAAAATGACTTTTGGATCTTGTAAAAGTAAAGTATGTTAAGAAACTGAGTGGCTTCCTCACATGGAAATGAAAGACACAGACACTTTTGAAAATTCCAATTTCAAAATCACCTAAAGCAAGAAATAGGGTCACACCACTTAACAAGTGTCTCCTCCTCACTTTATCCTTCTTTCTGCTTATTCTTATCCTTACTCTTTCTTTTTATTTTTATTTTGTATTCCTCTGCAGAGCAAGGTGGTGAGTGAGCTCTGTGGGCAGTTTCTAGACTAGAGCATAGACTGGGGCTGTTTCTAGTCAGAGGTCATGATTGCTGGCCCAGAGCCCCAATCATGTAGAGCAGCGGTTCTCAACCTGTGAGTTGCGATCTCTTTGGGGGGGTCACATAACAGATATCATGCTTATGAGCTATTTACACTATGATTCATGGCAGCAGCAAAATTACAGTTTATAAAGTAGCAATGAAACAAAATTGATGTGGGGTCACCACAACATGAGGAACTGTATTTATGGCTGGCAGCCTTAGGAAGGTTGAGAACCACTGATATAGTGTCTCCTCTCTGAAGAACCCGACTCCCTTAGCTCTTGAATGTGTAGACCATGCTACTCTGTTTGTACTCGTATGTAGGTCACAGACTCTGTGCCTTCTGGCTGCTGTCTTTAGAAGTTCTTAGAGAGTAGGATGTGTCCTGGTTGCCATCTGAGTCATCATGTAAAGCTGTTCCCAAGCACCTGGCAAGGTGCCTAGAACATGGTGGCTTCTCGGGAAGTTGTGGAATCTCACCTGTCATGTGGTCTGCTGGCACATTGCAAGGTGCCTGAGTTAGTCATTGTTTCATAAAGCATAGAAACAAGTAATTGGTGCCTCCTCAAAGGGAATCAGAAAGCACTCCCACGGAAGATTTATTAACACTCTCCTCAGATGCCTTGGAAAATGAAAGTGACAGTTTGCTGCGTAATTGTCTATAGATTGCAGCATGATATGATTCTCCTGTGTATCAAAGGCGAAGTTGTTTTTATTACTACTGCCTATGTCAGGAAATCTTTGAAGCTTGTTTGGCATGTGAAGAGCACAAGACATTTGTACTATGCTCTAAATGCAAATATAGTAAAACTCTAAGTTTCTTGTTTTAACACTCTGCCTTTTACATATCTAAAGTGGGATCAATATTTCAAGACTGCTCTGAAGAAAAGAGATCATGCCTGCCTGGGTTTTGGTTCATAGGGAACAAGTGGGGCCAGTTATCAGTATCCATTACTATTGCTAATAACTAGAATTAGTCTGGAAGTGGGGAATATGAGACCTGATATTAAGCTTCAGGGTTTCTCTGGGATAAAGCATCTTGGGTCGCAGAAGTCCTGCTTCTCAGAAGACTTCTTGCTCAATTCTTTGTGTTCATCCAGTGATTCAGGTCCTCTTCGCATTGCAAAGACACCATCGCCCCCTGAGGAACCTTCACCTCTGCCCAGTCCAACAGCCAGTCCCAACCACACACTAGCGCCTGCCTCTCCTGCCCCAGTGCGACCCAGGTCACCTTCACAGGTAGGACATGTGTGCCAGGTTCATGGTAGACCTCATGGGGAAGTGATTCTCTCTGGGATCATCCTGTGGTGACCAGGCATTAGAAAATGCTTCTGTGAGAAGACTAAGGTGTGAAACACTAGACATTATTACTCCCACTCTGGAATGAGTCTGGTTTTCTATTTGATTTTTACCTTTTCTTCTATACTCATTGTTTGAGTCCTTTGGACCTTCTTGCCCATCCCCAGCTTCTTGGACCAGAATGTATTAATCTCTACATTCTCTTAGAATCCCACCTTTCAGAGACTGGGGATCTGTTCAATGATGGAACACTCGCCTGGCTTGCCCCATGCTCTGAGTTCAATTACTAGGCTTGAAAAACAAAAATCGCCCTGGGGTCAAGGCCCGCCCAGGACTGCAGTAAGGATTAGTATTCCATCACCCATATTGTGCTACATGTGAGTTGTGGTCCCTCGACAAAAGCCTGGCACAAGTTAAAAGAAACTGTGAGGACCAGGCAAAGGGAATGGAGAGAGAGAGAGAAAATACTTTTGATTTCCCTACATTGAGCAAAAATAATATTTCTGTAAGGACATTTAACATTCAAGGTCCAGTATTAGCTTTCATAAACATCGTTGGAGCTAGAAAATTATAAGGTATGTGCAACAGAGTCTAAAGTTCTCATTTTAAAATCCTGGAGAACAGAGTGAAATGGAATCTGCTTCTGGTTTGTCTCATTGATTCAACTGGAGAAAACAAACAAACAAAAAACCAACTGGCTTAATTTTTGTTTTGAAGTTCCAGTTTTCTGCTGACAAGAGAAATCATTTGTAGCTGAGCTAAGAATGCATGGCCTCCATTATTGGTATCATAATTCCTACAGCCCTGGGCAGTGCTCAAATGGAGGTGTATGGACTCTTCTCTCATGACCTGACTTCTTCCGATTAGACCATTGCTTGTCAGTATTCAGAAGCCACCCACGTGAATCAAGTATGCTTACACCTCTGTACAGCCCAGTTCCATTCAGACGCCGGCCTGCTCACTTTGCTGTGCTCATGTGACCCTTTCTCAAAGATGTTACAGACAACACCTTTGGCTACCATGTTTGTATTTGATGCTTTCTAGACAAGAAAAGGGCCTCCTGTCCCACCTCTGCCTAAAGTGACCCCAACAAAAGAACTGAAGCAGGAGAACATCATCAATTTCTTTGAGGACAACTTTGTTCCAGAAATCAATGTGACGACACCTTCGCAGGTGCGTGCCCAGGGAAGCTGGGATGTCTATGAAAGGACTGTGGTGGTGATGGTGGGAGGGATTTTTAAGTCAGCTTTAGTGAAAGGAGCAGCTATTTGTTCTGTTAGTAAAAATTTGTCATTTGGGCTTGCTTTATTACTTTGTGTAAATAAAGGATTATTATATGCACAATGTACAGAATTTGAATATTCTATCATTTATTGAGTAGAATATTATTCATTGCAGTATATATTGAAAAGTATAAAATGAAGAAGAGTTGCTGTCATCTTACCATTGTGACATAACCACGCTTACGCTCTGGCATGTTTTCTTTCAATCTGACTTCCCTCCCTTGAGGATTTATTAATTTCACATTTGAAAAATTAGGTTATGTTGTTAAGAAGTCCTGACATTACAACTTCAGTTCACTGGTCATTTTATGTCATGCAGTATTGTCTTTACAAAAGCATTGAGCCTTACTATCCTATCAGCAGGAAGTACCAACTTCTGACTCTTAGCTACACGTTAATTTCCATTGCATCAGCCCACACAATTGCTACTGGCTAGAGACGCATTCTTTTTTTCGACATTAACAATCGCACTGAGCATATGTTAGGGTGTCTTGTCCTTGCTCAGTTGCATTTACCACCCATCGCATCCTCTCAGTTCCATCACAAGTAGGGACTTTGGTCCTCCAGAAGCCTGTGTACTTAGCTGAGGACGTCCTGTCTAGGAGATGAGGCTACTTAAAGGGCACGAAGGTGACACACAGAGTAGTTCAGGAGGAAAGACGACGCTCAGAAGTGTTCTTTCTTTTTAAGTGTTTTTATTTCAAGTTTTTTCTGGCTCCCTTACAAGGACCCTCATGGTGGGGAGAGGAGGAATCAAGGTACTTTTGAAAATTACAGATGCCAGGAGAGTCCTTAAGTCCTTCTGGAAGCATTAACTCTTGCTAGTAGTGTTGAGTGAAGGAGATGGGAAACAGGGTTGGTTAGGGGAAGGGAGAAGGAGTCCCTCAGGATTGAAACCTTAGAGGACTTTGAAATTACTACCCACCAGAGACATGGAAGTTCGTTGGGGGTGAGGGACATCTTTTAACCTGTTTTCTTTTAATTTAAGAAAAAGAGAGAAGAGGGATTGTGGCTTTTGCATTTGTTTTATTTGATCTGAGAAGCACCCTAGCTCCGGTTGCTGGATCATAGAGTGTGATATCCAGTGTTTCCATTCACCAAATGACCCCTGGTTCCACATTAAGATGTGCAGAGATGTGAAATGGGATTTATATTTTGGTTGTATTCTTGGGTTATTAAGTGAAAAAAAATCTAGTTTTATTTCAAATGGAAACTGCCTTTTATGCAGTGTTTTACCAAATTCCTTGGTTGCTTGTCCTTCTGTGGCTGAAAGCAGCCCTGTGTCATTTTTACACATCCAGCAGTCACTAGTCTTGAGACCTCACTCTGAGAGATGCTGTTTTGATCAGTTGGAAGTCTGCATGGTCTAAGTCAGTGATGCTGAGCTGATGGTCCAAGCTGGCGTTGCTGAGCTGACTATTACATTCAATTAACAGATTCTATTCATGGAACTGTCCAGCCAAGCCAAGGCGTGATAACTGCCCCACTTAAAGCCATCTGACTGTTTTAATGTTTCATGTAGGATTTTTGAACACATACATGTTATGTGTTTGTAATGTTAGATGCATTGAAAGGTCTGTATATCAGGGAATACATTATAAGTTAATATATTGTATAATCTGGGTAATAATTTTTTGGGCAGTGCATAGACAAATGAACAATAAAGGAAAGATATCAATTCTTGATGAAAAATGAAGTACTGAAAACTAGAAAGTTGAAAATTATCTGAAAATATTTCCTCCTATATTAATATAGAATGATTCTTCTCAGTGTTGTCTTTTTTTTTTTCTAAATGAGTCATCCTACATTTAGAAGATCGTTTATGGCTGCAGATGGCTATTTTTATCATGCACTTAATGGGAAAGAAAAACACTTGTGTTCATCCTGGCCAGATGCTGCGATGTAAGAAGCGAAATCTATCCTGTCTGATGGAAAAAAAAAATCAGCTCAGCAGCAACACTTTCCCAACTGTGTCCTTGGGACGGAGAACAGAAATCTACCAAGCCTGCAGAGCCCTCTAATGGCCCAAACCTTACGTATAGCTCAGAATTTCCTGTGGGAAATGCTTTCTTCCTACTCAGAGAACACTATGAAATCTTAGACCAAAATGCTTTTCTGATTTTCTAATTTTTTGTCCTCAAAAATAAACTGTTGTAGGACAGCTTATTCTTTCCCCATCTTCCTTCCCAAGAACTTAAACAGTAAAAAGCAACCCTGTGCCTGAATCCTTATTATGTTTTAGATTTTATTAATTATTTGAGGATTTAATGTTGTATATTTTGGTAATAATTTGCCCCTTCTCTAATTCCCTCAAGATCTACACCACATCCTTCCCTACTCACCCAATTCTGTGACTTCTTATTCCTCCTTCTCTTCCTTTTCCTCTTCTTCTTCTGCTTCTCCACCTTCTCTTTTCCTCCGGGTCCAATTTGTGTTGCCCATATATTCTTCGGCGCGTGGCCTACCACTAAAGTGTGATCAATCCACCAAATATCACATCCTTAAAGAAAATTGACTCTCCCTTTCCCCAAAGCTGAAGCTACCAATACTGGTAGCTCCTTAACTAGGGGTGAGACTTGTTGTACACACCCACTTTCCATGCTGAAATGTTCACTGACTTGAGCTCATACAGGTCTTGTACATGTTTTCACAAGTTCATATGTGAAACTGCCCTGTTGTGTCCACAAAAGAGTTTCCTTGTAGTCACCCACCACTTCTGGCTATTGCAATCTGTCTACCCACCTTTTCCACAATGATTCCCATTGGTAAAAGGGGGTGGTAATAGAGATGCAGCACTTAGACTCCATTATTCTGCAGTTAATTCCTAATTCTCTGTATTTTACCCAGTTGTGTGTCTCTGTGTTAAGTGCCACCAAGCACAAAAAGAAGTGTCTCTGATGGGGACAAAAAGCTGCCTTAATCTGTGGATATAACCATAGGTCATTAGGATTTGGTTTTATCTATATATGTTTAGTAGAATAATAGTAGTAGGTTTTCCCATAGTCTCTCTGACCTATCTATCTTCAGGCTCTTGACTCAATAGTAGTGGAACCAGGAATGGGTTTTTAACTTGCAGAGTAGGCTTTAAATCCAATCAGAAAGTGATTGGTTACTCCCAAGATATTCATGTTACTATTATACCAGTTGACATGTCTTGACAGGAGGGTTGTTATTATCGATGTCAGGGTTCACAGTTAGGTAGATTGGTGATTACTTTTTTCCTCTGGTAGCATGTAACACATTTCAACAAAAATCAAAACAAACAAACAAAAACAATAGCATAAAAATAACACAATGTAACAAAAAACTGCTGCTCACCCCTACTCACAAAACATGGAGTCTGTTTGGTATTGCTCAACTACTCATGAGCATGGGTCCTGCAATAAAGAGTTGTTGATATATCCAGTAACACTTCCTTAGAAAAACTCATTTTCCCTTTCTCAGTAGGCACCAAATGTAAATAGCTTCTTCATTAGAGGTTATTTTGAGTCTCCCTCCTCTTCTCAGTGCTGGAATTTTATCTATTTTAAACCATCCTGGGCATGCTATCACATCTCTGTGAGTTCATAAGTCCCAGTGTGAGTGTATAAGTCCCAGTGTGTCTCGTAGATACTGTTTTCTTGGAGTTGTCTCTGACCCACTCTGGGCTTTTACAATCTTTCTACATCCTCTTCCTCATAGATAGATGTCTGAGAATTGAGGAGGACTTTAATAAAAAAATTCTTATTTAGGTTTGAGTGCTCCAAAGTCTCTTTCTGCACACTACCCAGCTATGGGTCTGTGTTAATTACCATGAGAAGAAGCATGAAAAAGCTTTTCTGATGAAGGTTAAGTAAGACACTAATCAATGGGTTTACCAATATGTCATTAGTATTGATTTGAGTTGTATTTTGTTAGCAGAAAAATAGCAGTAGGTTCCCCCTCCCCCCATTAAACCCATGAACTAGTCTCAGGTTCTTATCTATTTAGCACTGTCAGGACAGGTTCCATCTCATGGGGTGGGCCTTAAGTCCAATACAAAGGTGGCTGGTTTCTTCCATAATATGTGTGCCATGTCACTACTGTATCGGTAGTTGTGATTATGAATAGAATGGCAGTGTGCATTCTTGAGAAGCACTAACCTCATCACATGCTATGAAAAGAGGGACTCAGGAGGGGTCATGTGAAACTAGGGGGAGCTCCATCCAGTTTCTCTTTGTTATTGCACATGCTAGCATGTGCAGGGTTCTTAGAAGTACTACAAGAAAAGCCCCAATTTGCCTTTCCTTAAGCTTCCGTCTTTAATGGCCTATCATAATGTTAGATAGAAAACAACAAAACAGCTTGAAGTAGTCCTAGGGCACAAACTTCTAATAATTCACTGTCACACTTGCTGTCCAATGCGCATTTTACAGAGGAGTATTTCTATGTTATGTAAGGCACTCTGTACCATATAAATAATATATATTATTCATATAATATTTAATGTTTTGAATACTTGAAATGCAAATATGAGAAAAATTCTGGTAATAATATGGTATGGTGTTTTTTTAGTTCTATCAAAATCTTGTATGATGTAAGTGCCTTCCAGAATGCCCCTTAGGATTAAAAGAGTAAAACTGATACAATTTGATCCTGAAGAAGAAACAAAACATACGTGCAGGCAGTCAAATGCCTGTTATGAGTATATAATTCCAGTGATTTTATGAAATCACAGAATTTAGGTCATTAATAGTAATAATATCAGTTTTCATTGTTCATATCTTTAGTATTTTATGTACATCACATTTATTGTCTTTGCTACTCACAAGAGTTCTGCTAGGTTATATTACGTCTATTTTATTCATAATAAGAATGAAGGTCAAAGAAGCTGAAGTAATTAATCTTTGATCTCTCTGTTTTCATCGAAGCTTCTTTAACATGGCCATTTAGGCTTAAGGGGCAAATAAAGTCCTTCTTGTGGCACAGTCTTGTATGGCGAACTTGGGAAGTCCTCAGGGGACCTTTTGTGTCCCTGCTTCAAAGCCATGAATGATACAGAGTCCCAGAAGATGTCTGGAAAGGCTCTGGCACCAAGGGGACTTCACTACAGTCCTGCCTCCGGGGCAGTACACCCAGAGAACCCAGAACAATGGATGACCTTATTCAATCAATTCTTTCACCTCCAAATGAGCATATGTCAACATTTTTCTTTTGCTTTTTAATAGGGATTATATTAAGTTGTGCAGGAAAAATGCAGTTTAGAGACCAGGCACTGTTTAAAGGATGTAATAGTGATGTTATTACAGACTACATTTAAGTGCATTAACATGAAGTAATATTGTCACGTGCCAACTTCTGAGACTATCACCTGCCTAGGACACCTCTTGAGAACTTCATATATTGACCATATGAACCCCACAATTCCTCCCATATTCCCCCATTCACCACTCAAATTCATGTTTTGTGTTATATATAACCTGTGCTGCCTGTGTGAACATAGATACAGGCCTAAGCCCTATAGCAGGGGCGATTTACCAGGGAGCTCCTGTCTGAAGAAAATTTCCTGTACCTCTTCATCTAGGGATGAAACCCTGTGAGCCCTTCTTGTCCTCTATGCAATGTTGGCTGTTATGGTCTTGTGCAGTATTGAGAGCTGTTGAGAGTTAATGGGTTCAGCATCCCTGCCCTGTCCAGAGAACACTATTTTGTAGTAGTTTCCCCAGTTCTCTGCCTCTTGTGTTCTTTCCTCTTCTCTTGTTCTACACTGTTCCCTGAGCTTTTGCTGGAGGAGTTGTGTTATAGATGCCACATTTGAAGTTGGGCACTTGATGGTTACTTACTCTCTGCATTCCAACCAGTTGAGGTTCTCTGTAAAAACCCCTACACACTGTTAAAGTAAGATCCTTTGATAAGAGCTGCACTAATATATGGGTATAAGGATAGTAATTAGAAGGCAATTGGATACTGTATCCATTTAACAAGTTGGTAGAAGTAGGTCCTCCTTTAGAGTTTATGATCTCTCAAGCTGTGAATTCTTGGCTGGTTTACTATGTGTACCTAGGCACGGTTTCTCTCCTATTCAGAGGGCTTAGTGCAACCAAACAGCTGTTGGTTAACTCTGAGATATCAGTGCTACTCTTACACCATTCTGCATCTCTTGCAAGACCATTATTGTCACCTTTGTAGTTCACTGGATTTACAGTTTTACAGCTTATGAATGTTGATAACTTTTCCTTCCCAGTAGTCTCTATTTTATAATCCATAAATACAAGATGGATGGTCACATTGAGTCCAACAGTTATGAAGGAGAGGGAGGATAGGAAGGGGGCAGGCTATAAAACCTCAGAACCCCCTTCTAACACTTCCACATAAAGTTTCCATATTATTTCCAAAAATATGCCATCAGGTGAAGACCAAATGTTCATACACTGAACATCTAAGGCACATTTCATATTTAGCAAACAAATGAGAACCATCAGGAGGATGGGAAAGGTGAATTTAGCAGAATTCACTGGTTCTTTCCTATGTTTTAGCATCATAGAGGTATATTATAGCAATGGGTTATGCTAATGGGCTCAATGCTCAGTACATCTTTTTATTTTTATATTCATCTGTGTTTTTTTAATCTGTGCATTTTTTCTGATATCCATTGTTTGAGATAACCAAAAAGATATTTCTTTTACCTGTGTGGCATTTCGATTCCTCCCCTTGATGAGAAATCTAGCCTGGAGCATGATCTGGAGAGTGGGTTATGTGTGGTTGTACTTTATCACTGCATTGGATGAAGCCCTGACATGACTAGGGGCATTTCGGTGTGACTTTCTGCCAAGCTTATTCCATTAGTTCCTATCCATCTGTCTTAACAGAATGAAGTCCAGGAGGTGAAGAAGGAGGAGACTTTGCTGGATCTGGACTTTGACCCCTTCAAGCCTGATGTGACTCCTGCAGGTTCTGCTACAGCAGCCCACTCCCCCATGTCTCAGGTATAAAGTGAGTGTGGGAAGTTTAGGGATGAGAAACCTTCATTATGCCTAGTTAACTGGTGACCACTGTGCCTTCCAATTGAGGGTTATCTATTTTTCCTTTTGGTTGAAAAATATTTCCTACTTGTAAGGACTAGAAATAAGACTTCATTAATACCAAATATTTTCTATTTCTCCATGCCATGAGCCTTCTCCTGCCATCCCAGATGTTTGCCTCAGAATTGTGTCTCACAGGGTAGTTCTCAATGTCTCACTTCCCTCAAAGGACTGGAGGCTCTAATATTATGCCTCGTGCTCTCCCTGAGCGAAGCTCTTTTGCTGTCCTGTTTGCGCTACTTCTTTTCTCATACTTTGCGAGGCACGGTTTATTTGAATAATCATCAGACCCTGCTCCGTAGAAATGTGCTTTCAGTCTACATAGCTGTGAACTTGAAGCTGCCCTTGTGTTCGTCGTGAAGAACCCTGCCCTGGTTCCTGACCATGGATGTGAAGTACCTTGGCTCTTGTGCTTGCTCTTGCTCGTCACTTCCTCACTTTGTAGTTCCAACTACTTCCTGTAGCCTTTGTAATAAGATTCGCCGTCAGAAGGATCCTTGTATTGGGTGCTTTAGAATGAAAACATCAGTAGTGAGTGCACATTAGGCATGCATTAATATGTTTTAGTGGGTACCTACTACAATAAGCATGACTACCAGTTAATATGTATGTTCTGTATCCCAGTATATTGGAGCATATTTAAGGATTCTTGAGATAGTAGGAAAAGGCAAGCACATTGGTTAAAGATTAAAGTCTGAAAATCTGCATTTTATCAATGATATGATAACCCCTAGCATTGGAAAGCATTTTTGTTTTAATGATGCATGTATAGTGAAGTACCATACTTACTGTAAATCAGTCAGTACCAAACAACCTAGTCTAAAGAGCAAAGGCAGATGGCTTAGATCCCTGCTGTTCTCATGGTATCTACATGTGGCTAAATTCAAACTAAGTGAAGTTATATAAAATTTAAAGTTTGGTTCATTTAGACTAGCACATTTCAAGTTCTCAATAGCCACATGTGAAGTGTGTCCACCAAAATAGGTAACGGACTTGGAGTGTTTCTATTATCAAAAATGGGCCTAGGAAAGAGTGCTGCTCCAAATGCTTACACATGTGTGTGACATTGTGACTCTCCTGGCCTCTTTATTTTATTACTAACTATGGACTTTTACTCATAATGTTTTTCTTTGCTTTCTTTTAGACGTTGCCCTGGGACTTATGGACGGTAAGGCATTGAGAATTAATTTCACATATTTTGATAAAAAAAATTTGGAAACCTCAATATACTTTTTTATTTATGAGAAGAAGAAAGTGCATACACTTAATGATAATGTATTACCATAGAAAAATACCTGAAAGTTGTGATCATTTCCCAGATCCAAAAAACCTAGTAGAGAAATGTGTGTCAGTGGTCTATATTGCTGAACTGGTAGGGATCAAGACAACGGCATTGTGCTCTTTGTGTCTTCCTGTGGGAGATGATGACCAAAAGTGCTGTCGTAATGGAAGGCTCTTAGATATGTGGCCCTCTTAGATAGAATTATAACACAGTGTGGATGAGAAAATCAGAGGTGTTAACAATTTTTCATCATTATATTCAATTAAATTTGCTTGAAACATTTGGAAAATTTGAGCTAGACACCTGTGAATTTGTGTTCAGACACTAATTCTTATAATCTTGTAAGTTTGATCAATTTCTAAAATTCGGTAAGTATCAGTTTTTCTCTATAAAATAAAGATAATGATCCCTACCTCAGCATGCTGTGAGAGGTTTAATAAGACATGTGTATGGTATTTAGCCCAGTATGTGATATGGATCAACAAAAGGTAGCCATAATTATGGTGTTGTTTTATAAAGCTAACCTGATGTGCAAGGTTGATTATTTTTAGAATTTAGACTAGGGAGAGAGAAATGACCAGAATTCTGTGGTGTTTATTGACATTGCAAAATTAGGAGACTGGTGACCCCATGTCAAGACTGACATTCCTTAGTGCATGGTCTTAGTCTTTTAAAAGCTCTGGTTGTGTATTCTTCAGAATTATACTCGAGTTTAGTAAATGCAGCAGACACATTCAATGGATGTAGTTATTATTTGTGGACACAGTCTTCAGAAGTGGTATTTCTTCTTGCTTTCTAAAAATAAAAACGATGTTCATCCTCTTCCCTAGAGTTTATATTCTATTTTTTAGGATTCTTGAAAGAGATCAAGATCACAGCTAACAGTGTTGGTCAAAGGCATGCATGACCAAGTCAATACCTTTAACATGGATTTAGTGTTACTTGTGTACTTTCTAAAGGGGAGATGGGGTGATATTCAGGGCACTAGATTTCTAACTTCAACTGTGTGTTACTTTTATTGTTGATTATAGGAATAATAATAATCTTGGTAATCCCAAAAATTCATAATTTTAATTAGAACTATGACACATTTCCTTCCCTCTCTAAAAGGAATGTGGAGAGAGCAAAGGTACCTTGTATAAGAAGCTTTTTACTGCTTCAGAGAACAGACCTGCTAGGAATAGTAGTCATAATAAAAATGGATAAAATCATGGCTTTCTAACATACTGCTCTCATCCTTAGTCCTGTATACTCTAAAGGGTATTTTTTTATGTGGGCTGAAAATGGCTTCTAGGTTGAGGGAAGGTTGTCAAGAAAATCCTCAAGGTTTCTTCATACAACCCAAGCCTCAAAGGTAGACCTTAGTGAAGAATGTGTTTGACATTTTGTTCCTATAGAGCCTATGACATGGAATAATTTCTTGATATCTGTGCGTTCTGGTGGTCTCAGGCTTGCATGTTCATTTGGATAATCATTTTCATTTCATGGTCTCCTAAGGTTGAAATTGTGAACTAGCCACAAAACAGCCTCACTGATGCTAGAAAACGGCACAGGCTCCTTGTGTTTCATTTGTACCTCTTCCACAATTGTCTTGGAGAAATTTCAGGACAAAAATCTTTCCTATAACAAGTGGTAAAATTTAATTCCTGGGCAGTAAAAGTTACATCGTTCATAAGAATGTTGTGCCTGGACAGTATGAGACTGCAACCAGTGAAATGTTTCTCCTTTTTTACTTTTTTCTCCCCCCTCTTGCAGACAACCACTGATTTGGTACAACCGGTAAGTTGAGTTTTACAAGATTCTAGATTTTAAAGATATCTAATATCATTTTTACATATGGCATTTTTTGGTAGACTGACTTCTCTCCATGGCATTGCTAGTTCTAGATTGACCTTAAGTCAATTAACTCTAGTATTTATTTTTATTTGTTTGTTTGTTTATATTTGTTTTTGAGACAGGGTTTCTCTACCAAGAATTTTTTTATTTTATTTTATTATATTTTTTATTTTATTCAACTGGCACTACACTACTGAAAAGCTGTAGGTTTTTCATCAAATATTTCATGGTCTGTTTCATCTTTTTCTCCCCTCTTTGCTTTTCAACATACTTTAAAGACTGACTCTTCCAAAAGTCTTTCTATGTGTAACCTCATCATAGACGAAACTCCTGACAGTGGTTTGGCTGAAGAGCTTCAAAGATCTGAAACTATAGGTGCATTTACTTGGGGCCCTCATGCTAGAACAGACAGTGTCAGCCAGGAAATGACCCCAAGTGGGTCTCAAGAAGACATAGTCTGTCTCTCTGGAGTAAAGCAGGACACAAGATTATCCACCGAAAGGCTTTCTTCTACTGACCATTCTAATGTAGCTGAACAGGGTGAGGATGCCCTGGGGCCAGTCCCTCCAACTAGAAATGAACAGCTGTCCTCAGAGCCTGTGCCCGGGGCTGGAGTTTCTATTACTGCGTACATGGAGATGGACGAGCCATATGCAGCACGTGACTCGGAGAAGCCGGTTGTGGGAACAATTGACCTGCTCAAAAAAGGTCACGAAGAAACTAACGTATCAGATGGAGAAATAAAGCAGAAACGGAAGGTAGAAGATCCTATGTGGAAATATGTGGACCCAAATCAAAAGGTAGACACTGGAGCTATTGATAGCAAGGCACTAGAAGATACTGAGGGATATGAGGAGAAAATAGGTGATGGTCTAGGAAAAGGAACACTGCATCATCTTGAAACACCAGCAAAACAAGGCCAGGAGACCTTCAAAAGGCATGAAGTGGAACGTAGGAAAGGTCTAAGGGTGGGAAGTGAGGAAAGACTAAAAATCTATGAAAATTATTTTGAAGAAGCTGATGTATTAGAAAGAGACAAGGAAAGGGTCTATGTGGCAGATAAATTTAGTGACAGAATCCAGGGATTGTCTGATGAGATTCAAGGAAAAAACAGTCATCACAAAAATGTAGAAGGCTCTGAAGCTACACCTGTCCATCATACTCATACAGAGATCTGTAATATGCCTCTCCAGACAGACTCTGTGTCTATTATTAAAGATTTGAGCATTGAAGAATGTAATTTAACTAGAAAAGAGATAGAGAAACATTCAACAGGCCCGCACACCCATGCCGCAAAGCATTATCCAGCACAGGGAGGTGCAGGTGTAGAAGAAATTCAGTGTGGCGTTGTAGTCAGTGCTCAAGGAGCTGAGGGGCATAAGAATCAGGATGTTGTTTTATCATCCAGATATGCAGTGATAGATGAGTCTGAAACTGACCCTTACTCTTCTCTGGGAACTCTTGAAAGCGGAAAAGGGCAGTGCACATATAAGGGGAACGATTCATCAGCAGGGGACTTTGCAAGTACAGGGCCTGGAAACCCTCATCATGCCATCCAATTGCCAAAAACAACAAAGACAGATTCTTGGGGAGGAGATGCAGGTCAAATCTGGCAGCCAGACTTGAATTCAGGAACAAATAATGTGGACCTCATGGGAGTCTCTGATATTCCAGATGGCCAAGCAAGTAGGCTTGCCAATTGGCAGGAATCTAATAGCAACTGGTCCATCAGAGATATAGAAGGTCTACATAATTGCTGGGGACATTTAGCAGAAAGTCAGAAAGGACTGGAGGTGGACTTACCAGCAGATGTATGCAGGAAACATGCCAGGGCTAGTAACTTGGATCAAAGCCAGGAGACTACTAGACCAGTGGTTCAGGGAACCTCCTGGAACACTAGCATGGAGAGCCCTGGTAGTCCCCAAGACAATGACATCACCAACTCAGATTTATCTGAAGATGAAATTGCTAACCAGAGATATGGATTGTTGTACCAAGAAATAGAGCCTGATAAAGATGAGGTACTTACTCTAAAATGTAGCGTAGAGTAACCAGATTTCCTTAGGTTCTGTTTTCCTTATGTCTCTCACCAACTCCATTCTCCATCATTGATCTCCTTGACACATGTACCTCTTGAAACCTATGTAAACCAAACACAAACAGGTTGACAAAAAGAAAACAGCAAAAACAGACAAACAACAAAAATAGTACATAATGATTGTGCTGGGAATTAATGGAGTCTTTCTTACTATTCCACTTTCTAAGTTATTTTTGCTACTTTTTTTTCCTTTATTCCCCCCTTCTTTCTTTTTTTATTGTTTAAACACTAATATGTGATAATCCATGAGCAACACAGATTTATTTACTGGTGCTAATGTGACTCCACTAATAAAACATGAACTGTTTCTACCCAGGCTCATTAAAACTGTAGAATCTTAGTTGATGTTCTTTAAAGTAATGGATACAAATGACTTAAAAGAGATACTAACACCCATGGTTCTGGCCTAGAGTCATTTTCCCATTATTGAGAAAGTCCGTGTTGGCAAACATTGACCCATATGCAACAACAATTGTAAAACTGATCTTCCACTTTTTTTGTCAGCCTATTTATAATAATACAGCATGGCTTTTTGTAGTTCGTAAGTGCTTTCACGCAAAGCAAGCTGTTGTATTATTTTTTAATTTGTGTGTTGTAGTCGTTACTCTCCAGCTTGTCTAGTAGATATTCATTCATCCCATGGAAATGTTGGTAAAAAAAAAAATCACACCTGTTTTCCATTTCCTTTAGGCTTCTGGAGGTTCATTTAATGGCTTTACCCAGGTAAGGTGAATCTGGTTCCTTACAAGAGCCACCTGCTAAGAATGTTTAATTCTTTCCTTCTGGAGTTTTGTATCATCACTGCAGCAAAATGATTAAGAATGTCCATACAAAATTTGATCTCACTACTTACAACTAACTTGAGGAATGGAGACAGCACTGTGGCATTGTTGTGATGAAATGAGCTGTTCTTGCTATGAGCTGAACCCAGTGACCCAGCACTTGCTAAATGCTCCACAATGCTATGCCAATTTTTCTACTAGTCATTAGAAGTAATTCCAGTATGAAAGATACTCTAGACTTGGCTACTGGAAGAGGAGATAAGATTGTTTTTACTAAGATGATGGATATTAGAGATGATGATTTTTAGAGCTCCTTCTGAAATGTCATAGTGAGCCACACCATGTACAGCTATACCTTTAGTGATTCTCCAGATAAGAGCCATCTGAAGATCAAGAACCACACTCCAGCTCTTTCCAAGAAATCAGTGGTTCCTGGACATGTTCTGTTGGCACATATTTATGTTTAGAATAACTCATGTTAACATTTTTTTGGTATTTTTAAAACTATTTAAATGTTGACTTTCAAAAACAACAAAAATGTATTTATTGATACAACTGATGGTTACTAGTTTAAATAGTATAAGCAGAGACTGCACTTTTATTTCCCGGCTGCCCAGACCCAAATAATCACACAGAAACTATATTGAAATTACAACACTATTTGGCCTATTAGATCAGATTTGGCCTATTAGATCAGTTATTAACTAACTCTTGCATCTTAAATTAACCCATTTTATTATTTTGTATTTTACTGTGAGGGTTGTGGTTTGTTACATCCTACTTCTTGGGCCTGACTCTGCCTTCTTTCTCTCTGCATTCAGTTTAGTTTTCCCACCTATCTCTCTTCTGCCCTGACATAGGCCAAAGCAACTTCTTTATTAACCAATGGTAATAAAAAATATTCATAACATACAGAAGAGAATGCCACATCATCTCCCCTTTTCTGTCTAACTAGAAAGAAAAGCTTTAACTTTAGCATAGTAAAATTACATATAACAAAACAGTTATCAAACAAGAATTATAGTTACAATATTTCTTTGTGTGTCTAAAGTTTTATATCTAATTTATCTTTTATCATAACTAAGGAAAACTGTAACTATCTGTCTTCAACTCCATCAAATACCCCAGAAGGATATATTACCTAAGTAAACAGGAAATTCATTGTAAGCAACTTCCAAAACTCTAGAATTGAGAGAGACATCTCACTACCTGGATAGTCATCCAAAGTTCTTCTTGCCCATAGTATCTGGTAGCCTTTTCTATGAAGCAGGACATTTGAAAGACTGTTTGCCTATAATGACAGATTGTCAGTTGCTTTCTTCTGTGTCCTGCAGAATGTCTGGCAGTTTCTTCTGTGAAGGAGGAACCCTGAAAGACCACCCCATCTTTTAAAAAGTTCAGCAGCCATTTTCCTATGGGTCCTGCATGACCAGTTAATACAGTATGCCATCAAGCAGGCTAGGCAATGGCAATTTCCTGCCCAAATGGCTAGCCTTGTCACACTGAAGGCAAATTCCATAACAAGTTTCTTCAATGCCCATCAAACTCTCTGAAGTAACTGGTGCTGCCAGAAACAGACATGCCTCACTGTCAAAAAAAAAGTCTAAGTTTGTAAAATCTTTTAAATGCCATATTCTGTAGGTCTTTGAAGTGTTGAGATTATCTAGCTAACTGAAATATATCTCTGTATATCTAGAAAATCTAACAAAATTAAAGTTTGATTTTTATAGATGACTATCTATTAATCTATATTCTTAACTATGTATTACATTTTTAAATGAGCTTCTTTAAACAACTTTAAACACACTTCTTTAAACAAGAGCAGAAATACATATATACAGTATAACAAAACTGACTTTAAATTTGTATCAATAAACCAATATCTAAACCAATACAAAGTATTCATCTCTATATCATATCCCCCTTAATTTTTTTAGAAATTGAACTGTGACCATTAACCATTTATAACCAACCCCTTTAAAATGAAAATAAACATTTGTAAACAATCATTTTGGGAATTTGGGTATAGTTTTCTCCAAACTGCTTCCTGCTGTTTGTTGAGCAAAGTATTTTTATGATTCACTGAAGCCTTCTTTTTTGGGGGGAGGTGTGTTCCATCACATTAGCCTGGAAAGAATCCACAGGTTCTCATCTTCTGTGGAAACTAAAGCAGAACCTCTTTTGCAAAGTAACATATCTTTAGACTAAAATTTTGAAGTCAAGATATCTTTAAAATATATATGTTGGTTTAGCTTTCCAATTCCAAGAATCAAATGTTTTTCAACAGTTAACTCATTAACAGTCAAAAAATTCAAAGAAAACACAATATTATACATAATCCAGACTCTCTGTGTATATTCCCTCTTTACATGGCTTAATTGTTTATTCTATTACCTTTTAGTATTTATTTTATTAACTTTATTCCTTTAATCTTTGGCTGTCTATACGCTTTCTTCTCTCTCTCTTAAGATGTACATTTATCCAACGCTGTGACCCATTTAGAGATCCTTTTTGTCTGAATTTGTCTTTGCTGTGTATCTGTAATGCTTTTTTGACCAAGAGTGCTTTTTAAAATGCGAGGCAGAATAGCTAGGACTAATGCTTTGGCTATTCTTTTTGGTTTTGCTGCATCCAACATGGCAGACGTATATTTACCTCCAGCTCTGCAAGCCATGCTCATTGTCCCAGCTCCAGAGATGCAGCAGGTCTATGTCACCACTCTGCCCACAAACCCCACTTAATGCTCTATAGCAGGGCCTCCAAAAGAGCCAGAGCTGTTCATGCCATTAGTATGAACCAGGAAGACATATTTTAAAGAAGCCACATCTCTGCTTGAGCCAGCAAACAGAGCCTATATATATATATATATATATATATATATATATATATATATCTGTATATATGTGTGTGTGTGTGTATACATACATATATATGTATGTATGTATGTATATATATATATATGTATATATATATGATTACCAAGAAGCTCCAATTGACTCCTGTTTTTGTGGGTCTAGAAACATTTCTTAAGCTTTCTTAGGCTTTATGTGGATGTATGTTTCCAAACTCTGGGTGCCATTAGTGACCATAGACTGTGCTTTCATTTCCCAGCTGCCTAGACCCAAACAATCACACATAAACTATATTAATTACAACACTGTTTAGCCTATTAGATCAGACTTCTTATTAACTAATTCTTATATCTTAAATTAACCCATTCTATTATTTTATATTTTATGTGGGGCTCGTGGTTTATTACCTCTTGCTTCTGGAGTAGTTACATGGTGACCGATTGACTCTGCCTTCTTTCTACCTGCATTCAGTTTAGTTTTCCCACCTATCTCTCTTCTGCCCTGTCATAGGTCAAAGAATCTTCTTTATTAACCAATAGTAATAAAACATATTCATAGCATACAGAGGGGTATCCCACATTGAGATAGCTTTTTAAAGCTTTCTCCCTCTTTTCAGCCCCAGGAAACTTCATTATTCACCATGCAGGCAGATCAGAATATGGTAGGTGGCTTGGTAAGTTGATGTGAATGCATTTGGGGACAGTTGATAGTTATCATGGGATATGTGAAAGTTAGTTGGTACTACTAGCTTCTCTGGAGTGTTAATTTTTACAGAATATGATTTCTACAGCTCCCTCTTTGCAGAAAATAAAGAGAAAACCATCTGTCAAATCAGACTTTAAGCTTGTTTACCACTGACACAGTGTCACAAGCAGAAACCAGCTTCCTGTGATACTTATGGTCCTCAGTGGAACACAATGAATCCATCAAAGTCACAGGTTACTATGTGACTATAACTTAAGAATTGAAAATTAGTTTGTCTTAAGAATTCATGAATCAACTAATAGATCATTGCCTTTTCCTTGTGCTTAGAGCTGCTAATTTCTCATATACTTTCTTGATTGGGTAAGTTCTAGAGAGGAGCATTTACAAGCCAGCTGTTGATGAGAGAAACTTAAGGTCATGAGTAGGAAGGATAAAGAGTTACCCAGGGGAACAGAGGAGGTTTTGAGAAGGTAGAAGTTGCAGTTCTGAGAAGCCTTTCAGGAGTTTCCTAATCAAGCTGGTTGAAGCATCCTTGAAAGATGTCACTGTGTGCTTACCCTGCTGCAGGACTGAAGAAGCTATTAGCATTGCTATGGTTTTTCTATAGGAGCCCTCTGTAGTTATCATAGCTACCAGGTTTCCCATTGGAAATTGGGAATTGAATTCACATAGAATATTTTTTTTGTATAATACTTCACTTTTAAGTAAGGAACTCTGTGAAACTTGTCTAAAAGCTAATTTTGGTAATATTATGGTTTCTTATCAATGGACTATTATACTTTTGTGCTTTTTGAACAACCAAGTCGAAGAAAGAATCTCAGTGGTTTTTTTTCCCCTCGGAGTGTGTGATATTAACAACAAAACCAGAGAAACTCAGTCTTTATGCTCATTGGTCCTTCTCAGCCTTGATAATAGAACTAGGCTGGTGAAGTTTTTAATTGTCAATTGTGAACAGTTAGGGAAAACTCAGAAATGCAGAAATAACAGGGAGACTATTGGTCGTGATAAATTCATGGCCACTGTGTCAATACACAAAGTCCAAGCTCAGAATCGTGACCTTTAAGTGCCCTGAGTGTATGCGCATACTCCATCATTAGTTGTGTTAAGACTTGTTGGCTTTCCTTCCAGTCTTCTCCACATAGATTCTCCTGAGCAGACATCATACTTCTCTGCTGAGGAACAAATTTGTCACATCCAACATTGCAAATGCTACTAAAATTCTTGCTATGAGGCAGTAGGCAACCACCATACACGGTAACTGTGTAGCTATCAGTAAGTTGTTCCTGTGCAGCATCTCAGGAGCAGCGGAAGCCCCAACACTGGATTTTTCGACTGTGCTGAACAAAGGGGAGCGAAACTGCTATTCAGCAGTCCGTCTCCTGGTTCCTGTCTCATGGCCCACAGAGCATCGCCATCACCAGTTGAAAGCCATTTTGTGCCTTCAAACCTTGTTCTTAGTTGCCCTCAAGTCCTTTTCAGTCTGTATTAAATAGCTCTCCTAAGCAAGAAAAACCAGTGCTAGGAGGCAAATACGTTGACTTGTGAATGGACGCTCAACTCTCCCAGCCCTTATCTGCCTCTGTTCTGACCTGGCTTAATCTCATCAGAGAGGGGTTTTCAGAAGTTTTGTTCCAAGATTACACAGCCAGCTTCATTCTGAAGAATTTTCATTCTGAAGGAAGAATCCTTTCTAGTGCTCAGAACATAGGTACTGCATGTTCTCAGTCCGTTAACAACAGCTATCAATGCAGATGCCTTGTAGGAACAGCAACAAAAGCAGTCGCAGTAGAGCCCAATTCACATAACAGGGCTTCAGATTTTTCCGTATTTTGCTCACAAATGAACTTCTTTGGTATGTTATTAGAAAACATTTATAATTCCATAGCTCAGAGGAATAGAAGAGTGGCCTACCTATAAGTCTAATTTGAATAGGGGAGTTTAGGCAGAGTGTGTTTCATACTTGCTCATCACTAGTGGGCTGTATTTGTCCAATAGAACTGCTCATAACCAGTTATTAGAACTCAGTGAACATGTGTAGCTTGTAAGAAAATGCTAATCTATGTCTGTTCAATTCCATACAATAGATTCACTCTTTGATTTTCGTGTAGAGATACAGTTAGATGCATATGTAAAGCTACCCTCACTGTTGTTATTTAAATAAAGCTTCAGAATTTCTCCAGACATCCAGAAATCCAAGCCAGTGATCCAAGCATTGTTCTGGATTTTCAGTTATCTTTGCATTTTTAAAATGAACAATATATTTAATATTTTTATATGAGTGGTACAGCAAACCTTCTCCTGGCTCCTCTTCAGCGTCAAACTTCCCCCTAAACAGACTCAGTTGCCTAGGGCATAGCATCATCAAGGTTGTAAGATCCTCAAAAATTAAAATCCTTGCACACTTGTCTGTAAAAGTATTTTTTAATTTTATTGCACCCTTTGGTGTATGGTCACAGTGAGTAATTTGGTGGCAGTTTTTCTGCTTCTCTGGCATTAAGTGAGTCATTATTTTAGAACAGTTTCTCTAGTACTTTACTGTGAAATTCATTGTGTGTGCTGAATTAATTAAGTATACAGGAAAAGCAGAAGGTTTTGAGTTAAGAAATGCCAGAGACCTGATTTGGTATGTTACAGGTATTGGAGGCTAATTGGAGACAGCAGTCTCATGAGACAATAGCATCTCACCTTGCCCCCACAACTTAAGGTTTTCAACACATGGGTCATGACCCCCTTGGAGGGCACATATCATATCCTGCATATTAGATATTCATAACAATAGCAAAATTATAGTTATAAAGTCACAATAAAAATATGGTTGGAGGTCACCTGCAACATGTGGAACTGAATCAAAAGGTTGCAACATTAGGAAGATTGGGAACCACTGGTTTAAAGGGTCTAATTGAGACCATGGAGAAGGTTATCCTATTCTTTAAGGAATTAGTTTATTATATGAAATAAATTTATTGCTACAGATTTGATTTTAGAGGTATAGAAGAAGAGACTGAGCCAGAACCTCAAACAAAACAACAAAGATCCTGTAGTTTAAGGAGCAGTCAGGTAGTTGAACCTGCTCTCCCAGCTTTGGAAATAGTCCGTTATGTTAAATAAATATCTTTTAATTTGCATACTGGAATTATCCCTCCATCTTTAGTGTAATATATACTTATACACTGAAAGCTCACAGAACTGTGTGTCCTATAGGTTCTTGACTCCTACCTGGCAAACTTAGGCCTTCAAGAGATAGTCTCAGTGTCACTGTGTCTCTGTCTCTGTCTCTGTGTCTTTTTTCGTGTCTCTCTTTCTGTCTGTCTGTCTCTATCTCTGTCTTTGTCTCTTTCTTTCTTTCTCTTCCTCTTCCTCACCACATAACAGAAGAATCATTTCAGGTTCTCTTACACTGACCATAGAGACATGATAAATACAGTGGTAGGTGTTTGCCCGACTTTAAAAGAAACCGTTCTGGAAGCTGTTTCAAAGAAGCTCTGCAAGAGCCTTTGACACCAGATGAGAGAATTTATTTCTCTAGAATGGATTTAATAAAGCTGGCTGCCTGCTATGAATGGTGATGAGATTCTGAATTCTCCAGTATGCTGCAGTGTTGCCTATTCACGTGTTGAATCTGATTTTTTCCTTCTTACCTATAAATAACTTAAGGCTGAAGCTAAACAGGCACTGTCCATGGAGCCCCAAGCCGAGGAGCCTCCTGCCACTGCTGCTGCACCTGCTGCCGGGCTGGACCTTGGACTGGAGATGGAGGAGCCAAAGGAGGAGGTAGTGGTAAGCCCATGCCCTGCCCCCTCCATCCACTATGCTGCTTCTTCCACCTTCTCCCATGATCCTTTGTACCACTTCCTATCATGGCTTCAGCTAGGATAAAGGACCCCTTTGTCTGACATGGTTCTCAGGATAAAAGAGCCTTTTCTACTTTCATAGTAAAAACTCAATTCCCTGACATCATCATCATCATAAATATATGATAACTATTATTATTGTTGTTGCTGTTGTTGAGATTATACCAAAGAACTGATCTTATGGCTTAGGGAAACTTTCATGTAACCATAGATGTGGCTGTCCAAAACCTGACTCTATGTTTATGCGTGTGAATGTATGTGTGATTGCATATGTCCATGTATGTGCAGAGGCCAGAATTCAGACATCAGGTATTTTCTATAGCTCTCCATTTTGATTTTTAAAATATGACCACTTACTGACCATGGTGCTCACTGACTGGCTAGACTCTCCATTCATCCATTCCTGGAACCTGCTTGGGAAAAATACAACTGAGTACTTAACCACTACATGTATCCACACATATGCTCATACACATAAACATAGAGGGAAAAATACAACTGAATTCTTGACCACTACATGCATCCACACATACACTCTCACACTTAAACATAGAGGGAAAAATACAAGTGAATTTTTGATCACTGCATGTATTCACACGTACACTCACACACTTCAGCATAGAGGGGAAAGTGCAACTGAATTATTGACCACTGCATCTATCCACACATACACTTGCACACATAAACACAGGACAAGGAAAATACAACTGAATTCTGGAGCACTGTTAAAGAGATCATTGATTTTGAGATGAATGTGACCAATACCAGGAAGGTAGAACGATGATGATTTAGATTTTGAAGAAATAATTTGATTCTGAAAAGCGCTCATCAAATTCCCACTTTGAATGTCAGATGGCTTCTTCTCCATCTGTGCCTGTGTACTGCATTGGTCCCAGGTTCCAGAACAAAGCTCGATTCCACAAAACCCATGACATTGAACGATGGGGTGGAGACATGACGGAGAGAAGCCAACACTCTAAGCCCAAGCACTGATGCAGGTTCTCTGTATCCCCTCTCAGGTTGTCGAGATCACCCACTCTCTCACTCATCCAAATTTTATACTTCTGCAAGCAGGGTTTTAATATATTTCGATTGAAATATAATTCCATCACTTAGCCTTTTCCCTTTCCTTCCTTCAGCCCTTCCCATGTCCCCTTCCTCCAAACTTTCCCGTGTCGCCCCTCAAATGGATAGCCTCTTTTCTTTAATTATTATTTATATAAACATATATACAATTACATAAATACAACATGCTGAGTCCATTTTTGTTTGTGTGTATATGATTTCAAGTCTGACCACTTTATATCAGGTAACCAAAGGAATCATCCCAGCGAGAGGTATTCTCTTTCTCTCAGCTGTCACTAGTTACCTAGAGTTCTTTGTCTATGTTCTTTGAGACTCCTTGGTATTTTCTTCGTTCCACTGTGTTTTTCTGTGATGGCCTCCATTTTTTAGCTTCAGTTAAGGACATTGGGATTCCAGGTAGGCTGACATCTCTGGACTTTCCAACACCAGGACTTTCCAAAATTAGTTCTTAGACTTAAGAGATATCCCTGGGATGTGGCTGAAAAATCAAATCAAAACAGCATCTCCTGTTCAGTCTCAATCTTGAGCTTCCCAAAGGCAGTGTGTGTGTCTTCATCCATTCCTCTGGCTGGAAAGCAGTTGTCCAAGGGGATGTGGCAGCAATTCCCTAAAATGGGAATGCACAGGACGAGCTCTTTAGCTATAGAAAGCTGGTATTAGGGAAATCACTTTCCCCTCTGTGTCTGTGTCTCATCTCTCCCCGATAAACTTAAAATTCTTCTGCTCTTAAACATCTACAACCGAATGTTTTAAAATGTAGAGACTTTCAAATCCCTGCAGTGTTTGCACTCTTGTTTACAGCTATTTCCAACCTGCGTTTAGTAGGCAAGTGAGGTGAGATATGGACATGGGGTAGTTCCAAAGCCATGAGGTCAGTGGGCTGCCAGTGGATCTTCTCAGTGTGACGCTCAACTGCTTGCTCCTCCAGTTTCAGGTCACACACTGCCATCTGTCAAGCCTCAGGCTACTCTAAGACATGTACATGGTCAAGGCTGGGATATTTGCCCATCGAGCATGAAAATATTCAAGTGATTTCCAGCCCAGTCTTCATCTCATCTCAGGCAGTGCCTGGCGCCTTTCCTTCAATTCTGTCACACTGATCCAAGGCCCACACAAGAGGCATTCTGCTGCTCTTCTTTTGTTGACAGTGTTTAGAGACAGAATTTTAGTATGTAGGTTGGCTTGTCTCTTACTTACGTAGCCCAAGCTGTCCCTCTGCCTCAGCCCTCTAAATGTTGGGATTGCAGGCACTTGCCTGACTTGCAAAGACATCTTTTTAAAAACATTCCCAGGGCTGGAGTTATGATTCACTATCATGGTGCTTTTTAGCTCACTCATGATTGAAGTTCAGGGTTCAAAACTAAACACTGGTAAATAAAATTAGGTAAAAGTCTCTTACAAGCTTTGCAAGCCCCATTGAAGAAACCTGTTATGATTCCTTTCCAACCACTGCTTGCTCATGCTTGCATTTCTGAGCAAGCAAGTGTACAATATTTACCTTTGCTTTAAAAGCTGCACCTTTTTCTAGTCAGTTTGCAAATAGATCACTAATTGAAACTTTTAATGCTAAAGGGTATCATTATGAGATACTGTGCCCTGTACTTAAAAGCCAAATTAACAGCAACAAAAACTCATTAACTTTGGCATCTCTGCCGAAGATGATTTTCAAAGTTGTGAAGCTAATTTTAATAACTGTTTCCCATGGCAACAGTGCTGCATTTGGTTGAGTTGGACTATAAGCCAGCTGCTTAGGGCTTCCAATGGGACTGCAACAAAGATTAGGGTAGCAGCCTGAAAGCTGAGTGAGATGAAACTGGGGGAGGAAAAATCTTATAACTTTTTTGGAGGAAAATTCATGATAAATATGTGAGCCAGATTTGCAGTACCAGGCACCACTTGAAAAGAAATGGCCATAGAAAGTGGGCTTCCAAGGACAGCACTCTCCTGTGGTCTTGTTGAAGGGGAGCTGCAGTGGTCTGTGTTATAAACACCTTTTGTGTGAAGAAGCATACCAACTGCCACCCTATTTCAAAGTACCAGAATCTTCTCTGTGGGGCTATAAGGAGCTCTTGTAGGTCTGCCTCTTGACTTTCTCTTTAAAATAGAACCTGAAGAAAATATTTAGTACTTAGTTTTAACCCTTTTAAATTTAGATAAGTTTAGAAATGTATAAAAATGAAAGCATTTCCAGCACTATCAAGAGCTGTGGTTGGAGCTTTGCTTAGGGACAATCAAGAAAAGGCAGTGATGGTCTGCGGTTGGGACTTCCACTGCTTCTGCCCTTTGTGATGTTACACAGCCAGCTCCAAGAGGAAAGTAATAGTTCACCTCCATCCCTGTCTCCTATCACTCCATCTCATTTCTTCATTCAGACAATGAGAACACAGAGCTTCGGGGATCTTTCACCTTTTGGATGGCATTAATTCTTAGCTGGTGAACATAACTGTGACTAGTGCCCTATTCCTAAATGCTGTTTTTACTGCAATGGAGAAATCCAGGGAAAGATCAATAGGCCTTTTGCACCTTCTCATTCTGTACATAATTTTCTAAACTGTGAAATCTAGAAGATAATTGTCAAAAGCAATGTAGAATAGTTCTACACAACTGTTCTAGTTTTATTCTATTGCAGTGATAAATACCACAATGCAAACAACTTAAGGAAGAGAAGGGTTTATTTGACTCAAATTTCCATGTCAGTTTATCATTGAAGGAAGTGAGAATAGAAACTAAAGGCAGAAACCATGAAGGAACACTACTTGCTGGCCTGCTTGTTCAGCCTTATGCTTAGCTACCTTTGTTTTACAGTCTATGAGCCCCTGCTTAGAGAATGGTGCAGCCCACAGTAGGCTCATCCCTCCGACAATCAAGGCAGTGTCTCCACAGCCATGTCAACAGGCCAATCTGATCTAGGCGATTCCTCAATTTTCATCTAAGTTGTGTCATGTTGACAAAACTAATTAGGACACCAACTCGTCTCTTCTTGATTTCTGTTAGTTACAAAATTTACTATTGATTAGGAGACACTTTGTGCCATGTCTTTGCTTATTCCCAAATAGCACAGGAAGCAGGAGAAAGTTATTTAAAGAATGGCATTCCAAAAGCATAAGGATGCATATCAGGTGCTTGGAAGGGGAGCATACTTAGAGTCCTCTTCCAGCATGACTGCTTTGGGAGCTAGCACCACAGTTTCTGTAGCTGGTGCCCGAATTCTCAGGATTGCTACAAAACTCCCTAATTTAGATGTTTATATTCTCGGGTACAGATTAGTATGACACAAACACCGAATTTGGTCAGGTTACTCCAAACTTTGTTTACTGGATGAGCAGGTTACTTTTGCTCTTTATATCTTTGTTAACTTCCAGGAATAATGATGAAAAGTTATAATAGAGATGTTAAGAGAACAATATGCAATCAGCATAATCTTCTATGATGGCACCTGAAGACTTTTGGTTCACAGTATTGCAAGTTTCTTACCCAGGATGTAGATATAAAAATAAATTGACAGGAGAAGCCCATCTGTGCATCAGAATTATTGTTCTTTAGAATCAGGATGAACTTGAAAGCCTAGCTAGAGCTCAGTGATCTTCCAGCCGATTGTCTTTATATGCAGACATATAGTCATATTCTGACTCAAGTATAAAATGTCCTGCAATTATCAAAATGTGTCATTTATCCAAAATATGTAATATATACGTCTTATAGTCTTCACTTATCATTTATGCCAGAAATAATATAAATAAAATAACTGCATAAGTTAAGAAGGAATGAGAAAACTGAAAACACTAAAAAGTTACAAAAATTAACTTTTTATCAGTTCTTCTCTTGTAGTCCTCCACATTAGTGATAAAAGAGAATTTTAACAAAAAAGTATAAAAGTTTTTATAGTGCTGTATTCTAGGAATTTCAGTTCTGACTAGGAGGCTATTCTTTAAGTGAAAGTGTAGAGGTAATGGAAGTCATTGCCAAGCCTACAAGGCAGTTGATGATTGAGTATGGTAGTCCCTTTCAACCTTGGCAGTGTGCCATGGGATCATGCTTGCGCACCTTTGACACACATTTGGGCGATTTGAAGTAGGTGATTGTATGCTACAGCTTGATAAATCACTACGTTGATAATTCACTACTACAACAAAAAGCAGCCTAGGGAAGAAAGGGTTCATTTGGCTTAAGCGTCCCAATCACAATTGACCATTGAGGGAAGCCAAAGCAGAAACTCAATGAGGACAGGAACATGGAGACAGGAACTAAAACAGAGGGCACAGAGAAATGCTGTTTACTGACTCGCTTCTTTCCATTACTTGCTCAGCCTGATTTTTTTACATAGCCTAGAACTACCACGTAGAGTGGGATAGGCACTCTTACATCTGTCATTAATCAAGAAAATGCCCCAGAGGCTTGCCTGTGGACCAATCTAATGGAAACATTTTCACAATTGAAGTCTCTTCTTTCTAGATAAGTCTAGTTTGTGTCAAGTTGACAAAAATAACAATCTGAACAAGATAATCTCTCCTGGCTGTTCACCTCAAAGGGGCATCTGAATGTCCCTAGATGGGATGAAAAATGGAACAAAGAAAATGTTAGGAAATTTTTAACATACAGGAACTGCTGAGACATCACCTAGCTTTAAGTTACTAAACACGATAGAAATAGTTTGAAAGCAGCAGAGGGCACATAAACAATGCAAAAGAATGAATGGATTGTTTACTAGATAAGATCTCATTTTATCTAGCTGCAAAAATATTATTCAAAATATGGGGATAAAAATTTTAACTGTCTTCTCTAAGTGAAATCCAAGATGACATTGATGAGAGAAAAAAAGTCAATGCAAGCCAAAGGAAAAGGGAGTAAGAATGGGCTTTGGGAAAAGAAAATGCCATATTAGAGCTAAGATTTGAGTAATAAGTGGGAAAGACCAGGGACAACTGTGTAGGCAAATGGGTAATGGGAAGAGCAGGGACCAAGGATCTCCCAGCACAGAGGAAAAGCACAGCAAAGGTAAGAAGATTTGATTGGAAGATCAAAAGGAAAAATCCAGCTCCTGGACCATTGCTGATCCTCAATGCTGGACAGAGATTTACAGACTGAGGGAAAAGCTTGTTATGTTGGATTGAAATTTTCTGATTGAAAGAATCCTTGGGGGTAGATCACAAGAAATCACAACCAGGAAGAGAGACTACGTTTTTCTCTCGTGTGTGTGTGTGTGTGTGTGTGTGTGTGTGTGTAACAATTTGTGCTATAGATATAGTCATTCGTATATGTGTTCATTTGTGCAAAAAATTCAGTCATTTATAGATATACAATAAAAAATTAGGCTATTTGGGAGAAGAAAGTGGAATAAAGGAGACGGTGGAGACTAGGAAGCAAATATGCAAATATTGTCCAAGTAATATTATACCTGAATGGAAATGTCTATGAAACCCATCACTTTGCACAACAAATTTATACTAATAAAATATCACACATGGACAAGCTAATGACAAGACCATCTAAATTTGTTAAATCTTAAATTCAAAGCTTAAAAGACTCTGCAAGCAAATACCAGCGAGTCCTGCTTTAGACTTACCCTTCTCAAAACAAGGTCAGAAGTTACTAGAACAGCAAAGTTTTCACAGACATTGTAGCATCTGCTCCAAGCCAGAAACTGACCACTATGAAGAGGGCA
Source organism: Myodes glareolus (assembly GCF_982192425.1). Taxonomy (NCBI): domain Eukaryota; kingdom Metazoa; phylum Chordata; class Mammalia; order Rodentia; family Cricetidae; genus Myodes; species Myodes glareolus. The sequence goes on from NC_142039.1 coordinate 37,266,485, forward strand.
AAAGACACTGTCGAAAACATAGCAATATCAAATCTCCACAAGTACCCTAAAAAAATTATGAAGATATGTTGCAATTTGCTCTCAACATGGACCATAAAGCATGAATAAACGGGTCATTCTGCATGACTTTATCCTCAGGAGTAAAAATGCTCGTTCCCTTAGCGTCCTTTCCCAGCATTGTTCATCCCTGTGTTTGAGTGACGTTGATTTGCCACCATTCTTATCAGCCCTTTCCTACATGTTAGGTACCGTTCATGTGTCAGAGACGAAATGAATCGCTGAGGCCCTGAAGCTGGGGTGCTGGCCTCTGAGGATCAGACAACACACAACAGTCCCTGGTCTCCACCTGCTGGTGGCTGTTGTCACGGCAGTGTTTGCTGCCAGAACAAGCAGATTCAGTCAACAATGCCTGCTCAAATTACTTATCCAAAGAAAGCTATGATATGTCTATCTTGTGGTAGTAAAATAGGATACAGACACATGGAAAACAATCACTTATAAGCTTATGATTCTGTTTTCATCACGTGAGCTTGAAGATGACCTTTGGTGCTGCTGGGGAGCTGGCTGGTGGTTAAGAGTGCTTGTTGTTTCCCCAGGGGACCTCATTTCAGTTTCCGTCACCCTCTTGGGTTCCTCATGCTCACCTGTAATTCCTGCATCAGGAGACCTGATGCCCTTTTCTGGCCTCCACAGAAGCCTGCAAGTATGTGCACATAAAGACACAGTCACACATAAGTAAATAACGTAAAATAAATCTTTAAAAAAAAACCACAAGTTTTTTTTTTATAAACCCTTGGTAATATCATCAATATGCCATAGAAAAGTAACATATTTTCTTCTAAGGAAGCACATTAATTAATTCACTTAAGACAGTACCAATTACAAATGATATGTGCTGCTCAGAACATATATACATAGTAAAATTTACATAAGAGGAGGTACATATTATAAAATAGCAAATGTAAAATATGCTTTTTCACCTATAGTGTGTGCATGTGCGTGTGTTTGTGTGTGTAGGCTGGTTTGCCATTCTGCCTGAATGTGTATAGAGTCCATCTTGTTCAAAGCTATTAAAATCGTTGTGTTGTTCATAGGTGTGACTTTTGTCCAGATACATGGAAAGTAAAAATAATGAAAAAATAACTAAATAGTTTGCCTTCTGCGTTTGAGCCTGTGTGTCACCGTATTCATGTTTTTGTATCAATAGTTCTCAGGATAGAAGAAAACTTGTTGGATCTTTGGTACCCCCAGTGAAAATCTATCCTTTCCCTCCCTTCCCTCCCTTTCTCCCTTTCTCCCTTCCTCCATCCCATCTCTTTTTTTTTCTTTTTCTTACAATACCTGGAGTTGAAACTAAAGCCTCAGCTGGAAGCACTGTACCACCGAGCTCTATCCCAGCCTAAAACTGTTTATTTTATGAACAAAAAAAAAAATCATTGAACAATTGCTTGTTATTCTTCTTGGAATTAAGACACCTTCATAAGTTATTGCTAATTATACTTCTTTTGACGACAGTGACAATAACATTTATAAAAAGATCATTGTTTGTTTAAAATGAGAGATGCAATTCTCTCACATTTTAATTTATTTTTGTTGGAATTTTCAGTCCTTCACCAAAACACAAATCTTCATATAACTTTGAACTCATTTCAATATTTACCAGCATTTTAAATTCATTTCAATTAAGTATCAGCTATGGTTCACACAATAGGGTCACTTTTCTGAGTCCACGTACTTTAATGACAGAGTAAAAATAAAAGAATTCAGGACAAGTGGCTGTGTTTGCAGCTTTATCCATTTTCTGTGAAGAACCAAATTCTCATAATAGGAGTCTCTCATATGAGACATAAATTTCTATGAATATGTATCAAATGTTACAGCTGTCTTTTATGCCCAAAGTAAAATTATGGTATTTAGAAAAAGTCCTTCATAGATGCTACGGACCGGCTCAGGGGAGCCACTCAGACCGTAGGGAATCAGGGCGAAGGCACAGGAGAGATCAGGATACGGCGAGGAAAGCGACACACAGACACTCTCAATGTTGAGACATGCTGTTGCGATTTACTTCCTTCAGTGCAGGATTTATATATTTTTTACAATCAAAGAACTTGGCAAAGGCATACATCATCAAATCATAAAACAGAAAAGAACAGCATAAAATAGTTTACAAAAGGAATCTTTGAAGATGCTTTGACTTGGGCACAAGGACTTCTGCTTTCTCACACTTTACAAAACAAACTCTCTCCTCTTGCCTTCAAAGAGATCACTGCCCTTGAGCTAGACCATCTTTATCAGCTTGCAGGTGGCTGGTTAATTTGAGCTAAGTGACCTTGTGTGCCTGGGTGAGAAAGAAAAAAGGCTACTATCTCCCTGGGAAAGCTTTCTGCTAGGAAAATTCTAATACATAGTCTTGAATCTTTCTGAAGTTTACTTTATATCACTAACTTCAACTCTCCTCCCTTCTCAATTCTCAGGCTCAGATATTGTCAGCTTAGACTAGGTCTTTCTCTTCCCACAAGAAAGGTTTCATAGGCCTTCTGTTTACAATTGCACATATTTCTCAGGCAAATGCATAAAGCTTCTAAGGTTTTTCCTAGTAAAATTAACTCCTTTTGTTCCACATCATCAAGGAATTGTCCTAATGATGATTCTGGCAATTCCCAGAACTAGCTACTTCTTTAAGGCTTTGAATAATAGCGGAGCAGAATTCAAAAATAGTCTTGTTTGTATCCGCAACTGCCTGGAATAGTCTGATCTGTTAGCAATATGTAAGAATCACAAAGAACATACAGACAAGGGAAAAGACACACATATGGCTCCAAGGACAGCCAGGTTGAGTCAGTATTAATGACAATTCAGGTAGCATTACACCACAACTGATTGCCAAGGGACCGCCTGGAACATACAGAAGCACAAATCCCACTCCTACTGGCAATATTTGCCCATCCAGTCAGCATTTCTCACCAGTGTAGCACATAGAAGATTATTTTAAGTAATATAGTAGGTATGACTTTGGGGCTGAAGAGAGGTCCTGGAGAATACCATGCTGAGTGCCTGTGTGAGGTCACATTCCCTTACCCCATTTGTGATGCCCACTGAGAGCTGTTCTCCATCACCCACTCCAGGCTGGAGAGCTAATGCTTGCAAGAGTATGGCTTCACTAACAATACTGAGAACACAGGACTAATCCAGTAAGGGAGAGCACCAGCTGACGCTAACCCATCAGAGAGCAACATCAGTGTTTGGAAAATGTGTCTGGGTATACTGTATAGAATCAGTCTGAAAGTTCTTTCTTGATAGTCTTTTTTTATTCTACCTTGTCAAATCGGTCTGCCATACTGATTATTAGAACCCTCTTAAAGAATTAGACACTAAACCCAATTTGTCCAAATTTAAAACCTGTGGTACTCCTTTTATTTCATCATCTCATATTTTACGTACTACTGAAAACTTTTTGGATTTAGTAAAGACCCCAAATCTGATTGTTACATTTTTTTAGTGAGCAGATGGCTCCATAGATATTTTTACATTGCTGATGCATATTCGATTTCAAAACTTTCCCATTATCTTCTTAACATTCTTTTGGAGAAAACCCACCATCGTTCCTTTTCCCTGAACATGGAGAAGGCCTTGAAGCCTTCTCCATGCAGATGTGGAGGGCAGCCATTCTGATTCTCACTGTGTGATGGGACATCATCCTACATGGTCCTTCTCCATGTGCCAGGTCTCACAGAAACCCAGGTCCCTTCAGTGTTATAATACAGGGGTTCCCTAAACCTTAATGCACTGATGTCTGTTTTCATGAAACAAAAAAGAATAACCTGTAGAGCAAGATCCATCCACTGTTTGCTACCAGTCTCTAAAGAATGGCGTATGTCACCTCCTCCAATGCCATCCATCATACCTGATTGAGGGTGAAGCCAAGGGATGCAGAATCCGTATCATTGGATGCTCTGGGAAAAGTGAGCTCTGATTACAGAAGCTTCTGCTGCCCCTGACTCCTGGGATCCTGTCCATGCAAGCAGCTCAGAGCTGATGATCTTAACAGGAGAAGAATGCTGGAGTGTTGCTGAGGCCTTGCGGAGACTCTGGAGACACAGGCCTAGTAACTGCTCTCTACCTTCTAGATTCCTCCGGGAACTGATGCCGACGAGACTGTGGGAACTACAGTGCCCACTGATGGGGTCCCAGTGGAGGAAGCAGAGGCAGAGAAGGCAGCACTCCCTGCTGCAGGAGGAGAAAGTCTCGATGGGACCAAAGTCGATGCTGAGGGCACTGAGGTTACAAGCAGCGAGAGCCCTCCACCAGCAGAGACTGAAGTGGCTGCTCCCCAGGTAAGGGTTTCCTGAGGAACTGCTGATGACATAGATGGTGTCTGCAGGCCTGGGGGGTAGCTCTCTCTGTGTGGAATGGACTTCTGCTCCTGATGACTGAAGCCCAGAAAGGGGGAAGGGAAGCTGCAGTCACGATAGAGGGGAGAAATGAGGTGCAGCTGATGAGGAAACTCGGCGGGAAGAGGAAGGTAGAGGGTGATGAAATAGCGAAGAAAGACCCCCAAAGGCTTAGCTCAGGGCCAGCCTTGGTAGGGACTCAATATGAGCAGGGAGGTTGACTTACAATTATCAGTGCTTCGTGTTTACTATTAGTAGAGTATCTCAGAACCCCCATCAGTCTTCCACCAAAGCCAACCCACTTTTTAAGGAAATAGTCAGATGAACGCACACATCAAATTAAAGTTGGTCATAACTCTTCCTGTCCCCCTGCAGTGATCAAAGACAACAAATCCCCAGCCCCATGACTTGGACAACCATGGACAGTCATTGCAAAGTCTGAGTGTAGAACTTGGAGTCCTCCCTTGTATTTCTGCCCCTTCAGGGCAGACCCTATCCCCTTACAGCCCCTGCCACTCTGGATTGCTCATAGAAGCTCCCCTCCCCCCATTTTCCAGGCAGTGTGACTGCTCAAGGATCTTTATAGGCTTCCCATTAAAGCTTCAGTACTCAGGAGAGACAGTGAGAAAGTCGGGACAAATGTAGGGCAGAGGCCCAATGTCTGCAAACTTAATGCTTGGAGCTGTGAGTTAGTGGGTAGAGAAAGAGTAGGTGGTTGGGGAAAGATACCGGCCCGCGAGCAAACACACCTGCTGTTTCCCAGGCTGTGACAATATCCGCTTCTCTGCCCACCAGGAGAAGGTCATTCCTTCTGTTGTCATCGAGCCAGCCTCCAACCATGAAGGGGAAGGAGAACACCATGAAACCACTGTGGGTGCCACCGAGGATGTGGCTCCTCAGGGCCAGGCTGGTGAGACGCAGGAACTGGTTGCAGAGGCCACACCTCTGGATTCTCAGGCAGCTATGGCTGCACCAGGAGGTGTTGGGGATTCCTCAGTGTCTGCAGAGGATGCTGCTCAGGACGTGCCTCCTGGCTTTCTCTACAAGGTCTTTGTATTGTCACATCAGGGTCATTGTCGTTTCTTTGAGTTCCCTTTACACCACTTTGTAGTTTCTCAGTAGGCTATTTGCATTGTGTGTTCTTTCTCAAATCTGCTTTCCTTTCACCCTGACCTGCCTGGGAAAGGAAAATGGCAACATGCCCTTGTTTTAGGCAAGCATGCACTACATTAATATCCTTCATATTTCAAAATAGAATAGTTAAAAGGTGTATGACCTACCCCAGGGATGTAGGTGAACTGATGCCTTCCAGGCTTCTTTTAGAGCTGAGTCTGTCCAGCTGGCTCAGATCAGGCCTTTGAAGTCAACTGTGCTCCAGTTCTTTAAGGAGTTGCCAAGCAGGCTGGAAATAGTCCTCCAATCCAAGTGCAGATCAAGGGGCGGTATTCAGAGGCTGCTTTTTTGTTTCCTGACCTGAACAATTACACAAAACTTTTTTAATTGCAGCACTGTTTGGTCAATGGTTCAGGCATATTTCTAGCTAGCTCTTACATCTTAAATTAACCCATTTTCATCTGTGTATTGCCACAGGGCTGTGGCTTACTGCTAAGGTTCTGGCATCTTTCTCCTTTGGCAACTACATGGCATCTGCCTGACTCTGCCTTCTTTCTCCCTGCATTCAGTTTAGTTTTCCTGCCTACCTATATTCTGCCCTGCCATAGGCCAAAGCAGCTTCTTTATTAACCAATGGTAATAAAACATATTTATTTTCTACAGAAGGGAATCCCACATCAAGGAGCCAACCAATAGTCCAAAAACAAGTACCTAAAGACACTAAGGGCCTTCTGTGAAAAGGACAAAACAAGCAAGCCTGCCTTCCTAGGAAGAAAGTTTTTATAACCAGAGACCATCATAAACTACCCCCTTACTAGTCAAGCAAAACAACACAACTGTGATTGCCTAGAAACCCCACTTACAGCTTACAGTATTAGTGGTAGATAATTACCCCAGAAAAATTTGACTAGAAATTGTAAGCATTGTATAATTTGATACTATATTTCAAAATGTAGCCTTTGTTTTTGGTTGTTTTTTGTTTGGTTTGGTTTTGATTTTGGTACTGAGAGGAAACTCAGAACTTAGTGCATGCTAAGTAAGCCCTCAGCTACTTGCTATATACTTTTGTACTTTTTCATTTTATACAAGGTCTTGCTAAGTTGTATAGGTAGGCCTTAACTTTGTTATCATCTGCTTTAGCCTCCCAGATATATGGGTGATAGGTACAGACCACCATGCCTGGATACCTATTTTTCTTTAATATATATATTAATATATTTAATATATATGTATTTCATTTTTATGAACACAATTATATATATAAATAAATATATGATATAAATATATTATATATAATAATTATATATAATATATTTATAAATTATATATAATATATGTATTTATATATACATATAATTGTGTTCATTAGAATGGGATTGAATATCTCTATACATTCTCTCTGTCCTTCCTTTAGAAGGAAACTACCACCTTGCCAATGTAAGTGGGTGCAGGTATAATAGATTTATGAATAGATTAATTTGGAGCAGAATATTTGAACATATGTGTTAAAATTAGGGCTAGAAGCACGCTTATTTGTTTAAGCTGTACATATGAAGGAAATTTGTGCCAGGTAAGGCTGGAGCATGGGGGACCCATCTTTAGCGTGACCAATCACTACAGCGTGACCCAAGGTGCACATCACAGTCCTGTTCTGGACAGCAGTTCTCACTGCAGATTTTCACTTTGGATGACTCAGTTCTAGCTCTAATAATTTTTATTCTACACATGAAATACATATTTTAAAAGCAAGCTGCTTCATCTTGAGTGTGCAGGTGTTTGCAAGGAACCAATATGGAAGACATAAAACTGGTCAGGACTATATAATCCTTCAAGTGAGAAATGTGTATTCAATGTGTTAGTCTTTTTACTTTTTTTCCATAATATAAATTTTAAAAAAGGTTTTCAACAGTGCAAAGGCAAAACAACTGCTGTGGTATAAAGTGGTAGGACAGAAAAGAGTAAAAATTTATTTTTAAAAAGCCATTTGTTTAATTAAAGAGTAATTCTTAGATAACATTCAAGTGGCAGTTTGCCTGTCTTTTTGTTATTTTACATAACAGTTCTTTAGCTTGACATATTTAGCTCAATTTAAACAATCATCAGTGATAATATATCTAACTGATGATTAAATATCTAACAAAATATAGTAAATCTAGCAAAATTAAATATATAAAATAGCTAACAAAAATTAACTAGTTAAAATTTAATATAGTACTTTTAGTTATTACATAGTGCATTGAATTAGTAAGTAGACATGAATGGCCTCATGTGAGTCATTAAGAAGCAAGGGTATTGAGGAAATAGACACAGGAAACTGGAGCGTGAAAAATCTCACACTCTCATAATCTTGCAGAATAACCAGGGTCTTTTGAGAGATCCACTATTTCCCTTGAGAACATCGCCCTGGTGATGTTCTACTACATTCCTTATCTTATTGTTTCCCGAGCCTCTCACCACCCCGCTGAGAACCAAGCCTCCCCCCCACTCCAACATACACACACAAATAAAGCTCTGCTGCAGACCATATCCCATCCACAGCAGAATTGCAATATGTATCTCCATCCTTTATGTACTTAGAGAACGCTTCTAGCCATGTCTGTGTAATTTTATTAGGAAACATGACATCGCCCTTCCCTTCCTTCCTTTTCTTTTGCTCTTTCTCTTTATTTTGCGGCATGGTCTCACTGTGTACTCCATTCCTGGTCCAGAGCTCACTAGTTAGCCCCAGATGGCTCTGAAGTCATGGCTATAGTCCTGCCTCAGACTCCTGGGTGCCGGGTTGCAGGTAGAGCAACCACACTCAGCTTCTTTCCGAAATTAACCAATCCTTTCAATGTTTTGCAGGTGGAAACCCTGCATGATTTTGAGGCAGCTAATTCTGATGAACTGAACCTGCAGAGGGGTGATGTGGTGCTCGTGGTCCCCTCAGACTCAGAAGCTGACCAGGTAATGTGTAAGACTGGAAGGTGTGCCACATTGGTCTTTTGAGGGCCAGTTGGACAAGTGGCTTCCTGCAGCATCTCTGTTTTCTAAGATGCTGTGAACCCATTCTGAAAAGTCCCTAAGGATTTGCTCACTCGGCACTCCATCAGTTGGCTTTCAGGATCCCTTTTCATGATGTCATTGACAGTTCCTTTCTGTCCAGTTAGATAAGATGGCCCTTTCTTGTCTCAAGATTTCTTGCTAGGGATACTGTACTTGTAACATCAGGTTTCAGGAAATGCTGACACTGTGCATGAACTGAACATCCCTCTCAGAAATGGTTGCCTTGTATGGTGTGGCTACCCATGAAAAGAGCCTGGGAAAATATTATCGGGAAGGTGAACTGTTTCAGATCATGGTGAGGTGATGCCTATATAGCCTTTTTATACCTTATTGAGCTTTACAGCTCTGCCACTGGACAGCACGACATTTAAATTATACCTCAATTGGTAAATGTATCTCTTACCCAGATGATTGTGTGTGTGTTGAGAATGGATTTTACTATGTAGCTTAGAATAGTCTCTAACTGCATACTTCCAGTATATAACAGCACAGTGTAAACATCCCCAGAAGGAAGGAATAGAAGATCAAAGAAATGCTGGACCACAGTCAGGCAGAATCCCAGCAGACTCAACACCAAATGCCCATGTGTGGCACCTGGGCCTGGGGAACAACTGCACTGAGTGGTCCTACTCCACCAGGATGCCCTGGATGCGGTCTTCATCCAATTATTCTATTTCAAATAATAAGTTTGCATTTTTACAAGTTGGAGTCTTCGGTGGTTGGAGTTGTATGGCTTTCCTACTTTCCCAGTACAAAGTTCTGATTTTTACATTCATCATGCAAATATTTTTAACAACTATATTTCTTTGGCCATAACTGATTTAAGCTCTTTGCCTTAAACTGCACATTTTCTAGATCTTTCTGTTCTGTTAAACTGTAAGTGTAAGTCAATGCATTAACCTTGGGTATTACCATACTGCAGCCTGGATGTTGTGCTGTCCTGAAATGTCCTCTGCCAAACAGCTTAGCCCATTACTTTTTAATGTTTAGTTCAATGTCACTCATACTTTAGGACACAGGCAAAACACAGCCTTGTTCTTTGGCAGAAGAAAACACGAGTGGTCTCTGGTAGAGTCCTTCTTCCTCACTGCAACCTCGTGGGCACAGTCTCTTTTTTCCTTCTGCATTCTGTCAGCATCCAAAATTTCCACAGCCCCATCAGAATAGCCCATTAGGCTGTTCATACAGCATTCGAGGTCTCTTCTTGCCCATGGGTCCCAAGCTCTTCCACAAAACAGTTCCCAATGTCCACAAACCACATGACCAGGTAGCCACAGCCACAAGCCCACCCCACAGCATTAATCTCCTATGTTTGTTTCCTCATCTCTGTGACCAAGTACCAGACAACAAGCAACTTAAGAGAGAAATTGACTTATTTGGGGTCTTGGTTTGAGGAGGTAACGTTCGCTGTGGCAGAGAAGGCACAGCAGCAGGCATCTCCATTTTGGTGGGACTATGGAGCTGGGCTCTCCCAACCTCCTCATATCTCATCAGAATAAGAAGCAGAATGAAGAGAATCCCACTGGTGATCCAGTTTACTCTTCTTTTTCTTTTTACTCTGGGAGTCCTGTCCATGGGATTGTGCCCCTCGCAATGTGGTTACTACTCTCCATTAAGGCATTGCTCTTTAGGAAAAACAGTTCTCATGAGCACAACAAATAATGTGTCATATTAATAACTTGAGCACTAATCCCAACAAGTTGACAATTGAAATTATCCATCACACAAATATATATATATATACATATATAATTATATAAATTTAGTTATTTTTGCACTAACTGTAATTTATCTTCTTAAAGAAGTAAGTCTCAGTATATTTACTATTTCTGTAAGTGTGAGTATCCTGATTTCTTTCTGGCTAATTTCTTTTTCTTTCGCAGTTCTTGTAATGCTGACCTGATGACAGCAAATCCTTTGCACGTGTCTTCATTTCTATTCAGTTTAAAAGCTTTCTCACTAGGGAGAGAATTTTGAGCTGACTTTTTTTTTTGTCTCAGCTCTACAACATGTTGTTTTGTAGTCTTCATTATTAATAATTAGAACTCGGCTGTTGTTTGGTTAGTATGACTTATCTATAAACAGTGTAACAGAAACTTTTTTGGTATTCGTGGTCAAACTGATGAGTTTATCTATAATGTGCTGGAGTGATGTGTGTGTGCATGCATGTGTGTTTTCATACTTGGAATTCAATTTGCTTCTTTGACTCATGCCATTTTATTTTCTGTTATATGGAAAACTATAGGTACTATTTCTTTAATTTTCCCTACCCCCTTCTTTTTCTTCTCTGTTTCTGAATTCCTAATTATAGTATGTTCAAGGCTGATACCTAAGAGTCTGTTCTCTTTTAATCAATCTACATTCCACTATGGTAATCAGATTAGGGGCTTTATAAGACTATCCTTTGCTGCTCTGTGTTTGTGAAGTTTATGTAGTGGCTATCCCAATTCCAGCATCACATTACACAGTTCTATGATTTCTTCCTGGTCTTTTAATTTAGTTTCCATTTTCTTGTTAAGATTTCACACATATTGTCTCAAAATAACTGTCTTCCAACTTAGATACTTAAACAAATGTATAATTTATTTGTATTTTTAACTGATAATTCAAAAATTGTATGACACCAGAACATATATCTACCCATTGCCTTTATCTGTGGGGCATGTTTTCCTGATTTTGTCCTTGTGTCTGGTAACATTTCTATTGACATTAGACACATTAAGAGTAGAGTACATTGTAGAGAGCTGGATTTTGTTTTCTATACCTATTTTTTTTGTTTCAGTAGTCACTTTAATTACTAACTTATTAACCTAAATTGTTGGAGATGGTTTCATATTTTCTTAGAGTGTGTAACGATAGGCTTTTTATAAATTCTTAGCCCTAAGACAATATTCCTACCTCTCAACCATAAGGTATTTTTAGGGTAATTATCTATAGGAAGCTCTAGTGTAGTATTTTATCCATTCTCATCACTTGGTAAGCATTATTTCTTGACTTATTTTTGTTGTAAACTTTATGTGTGCACATGTGACTGTGTGTGAATCTGTGCACATGAGGAAGGTGCCTAGGTAGGCTGGGTGTTAGATGCTCTAGACTGGAGTTATTGATGATTCTCAGCTATCTGATGTGGGTGCTAAGAACCAATTCAGGTGCTTGGAACTGAACTCTGGTGCATGCAAGTGTTCACACTCTTAACCACTGAGCCAACTCTCCAGCGTTACTCAGGATAGTAACACCAAATTCCCCCTTTCTTGATAGTGCTAAAACTCTCTTTGTAGTTCTCAACCATTTTGCTATTGTTTGTCCCCTAGTTCTTGACGTCTCATTTATAGATGTAGCCCAGGATTTAAGGAAAATGTCTCTGAGTACTTGGGGACTTCCTTCCTCCAAGAGTTTCCCTGCCCATTAGTATGAGGTAGCTCTTGTGGCCTTAAATTCTATAACCCTACAGTATGCAGAAAGAGGCCAGTCCTTGGGGAGAGCTGTCTTAGCCTGTCTTCACCCACAGTGATTCCCTACATCCAAGGGTTAAATAATCTCCGTTCTCTGCTTGCTTTTTGTCACTCTTGGTGCCATCAACTAGTTCCGCACATGATTTATACCCAATTCGCTATATATAAGCCTCTTATATTTCATAATTATATTTTCCAACAAGCATTTGCCTATGTATAGATTCATATAGCCACACACCATATACATAGTTACCTGAACGTTTACTCTATGTAAAAGCATTTATCCAATACAAGCTGTTCCACCATAGCCAAAACTGGAAATTCTATTTTCTGTAGTTAAAATTTAATTTCCCTGAGTTAAAGATTTATACTGCCTAATACCCTTTATGTTACAGTTGTCGTTGTATTTCTGAGTGATGTGTTAGAATGTATCTTCATTACAGGTTTGTGGGTGTTGCTTCTTATCTTTCTGTTCTCTAGTGAAACAATTTAAAAATGCCCAGCTCTATTTGGCCTCATTAGGTTCCGACTCACTGTAAATAAAATTCAATATAGGCATGTGGGAGGGAACCTGACCTTTCATATGCATACTGAGGCTTGGGAAATGCTTGGTTATCATCTCTTACATTAGGTATAACTTTGTCCTTCACATATGTGACATCATAATTTTGAGGAGGGCGCCGTTCCTCATCAATGAGAGTATTATCAGTCAGTTTATTGGGACATTTTTTTCCCTCTGTTATGTTTGTGGGTTTATTTTCTCTCTTCAAAAATTGGTCTGTCTACATGCTCATATTTCTCGTCTACCTGGAAGCATCACTTTATCGTCTCAGATGATATCAAAGGGAATATATCCAGTGGTCTATTTAATTTTTGAGACCTCTTTTTATCAGATGTTCTTGCACTTCATGGAGGATGGCTTCGGATTAAATCTGGCCATCCCTCATTGTAAGTGGGCTCTCTTTCCTGCCCTGGTTAACATAATAAAGATAGCCGCTTCCCACTCCTGTCCACATAGTACGTATCCTTCCCTGTCCCTTTTTCTCTGGAGGCCAAAGGCAGCTTGCAATTCCCAGTAAGTGCAATTGTCTCCCATTCTGTCACTGGCCGTCTAAGCATGAATTCTCCAACTTTGCTATGGCCAGTTGTCTTTATTCGCATGATGGCACCAATCAGAGAAACAGAGTTCATTTAGAAAGAACGCGTATCTCCAGCAAGAATACCACAACATCAAATTCCCTATAACTCACGTGGATGTGAAACAGCATCAGGCATCAGCGACAGCAGCAGCAGCAGGCAGCACTGGTACAGCATCCAGTAGCTATGAGTCCTGTATATGGGGCTTTGTTGGGGCTACGTGGTATGAGCCTTGGGAGAATTCTTTCCTGTAAGAAAGTGGCTCAGGATGCAACACCAGACATTTGGTGGCCACGTCAGCATTATATTCTAACCTAACAACTTTAAAATGTTTGACCCTGCTTGGCACCAAGGATTGGTTCCTCAATTCTCGTCTACTGTGAAACACAAGACAATTGGTTGTGTTCCTTGAATACCATGTTTTCATGTGAAATCCCTTTTCCTTAGCAACTTACAACTCACGTAATGATAGTCAAATATGCCCTATAAGAAATTAGAATGTTAAAATTAGCCTTAATTTAACTATGTACATAAATATATAATGAATTATGTTTTCATTATTTTGCCAACTTCTAGATTTTACAGTATTTTTTTTATGGAAGTGTTGCATCCTGAGGCAATGGGTTATTATGAAAGCTCTTGGCACCATGATTGTGCCCCGGAATTTTCTGTGCTCTGAAACCCTGTTCTTGTTTTGCAGGATGCAGGCTGGTTGGTGGGGGTGAAGGAGTCAGACTGGCTTCAATACAGAGACCTGGCCACTTACAAAGGCCTCTTTCCAGAGAACTTCACCCGGCGTCTGGAGTAGGGCTGCAGATGTTTCAAGAGTCACATGACTAGGTTGTTAAACCTTCATGAAATGCGGAGGAGTTCACTCTTGCTACTACCCTCATAGTGATTGACAGACTGGTGCCAGATGGGGCTTGGGAAGACAGATCAACAGAGCATGTATGCAAAAACCTTAAGAAGAGGGGAAAATAGCAAATTACGGAGCAAGTCCTTACTTTGTTCCCCGTGTTCAATAGAGGTCTGTGTGTGCTTCGTCTAACTGTGGACACTGGTAACTTGATTCCCCTCCTCCAAGTCTAAAGTAGCTTTTTCCAGACCAGACTCCGACTTCTTTGCATCAAGTGTGTGATGTCGAGTGGCTGCCCTGCAGATGTAATGAGTTATCCTGTAGTGAGACATCATCGTGCTCCCTTGCCCAGTGTGAGCCACAGGCTCTCTTTCCCTTTCAAGTTTACTGCGTTTAAAACTCAACAGCTGCAAACGTTCTTACCAGTCTTTTCCGATCACCTCTATATACATACGTATGGACGTACAGTCCCACAAGCTGATTCCCATGCCTGCTGGACCTATGTATATGCAGATGGCTACATATGCATAGCTGACTCCTCCCCCCTCCCCCCCTCCACCGTAGCTCTTCGCCTGTGTCATTGATACACGCATTGCTCTTATTCCGTCTGGCGTTACAGCTGCAGTTTTGCCTCCAGGGCAAAACCACTCATCCCATTGCCAAAACAGTTGACAGTGTCTGTGTGTGTTGTGTGCCGTTTTCAGGGTGAAATGCCAGATAGCACGCCCATGCTGCTGCCCCTTTGGAGAGAGCAGGGCCTGGCGGTGTAGCTGCTCAGCTGCTGGGGCCCTATAAAAATCAGATCTGGGCCAGCAACGGCGCAGTCTTCACTTCTGCCTTTATGCAATTGGATGGATGAAGGGGCAAAAAGACCCTATTTACAAAAGCTCCTATATACCTTCCACGTTATCTTTATGCAACTCGTCTCCACAGAGCATTCTAAAGTGAAGGAGGTGATATATGCTGTATCACAAACCATCTGTAACCGTTTTGTTCTCAGTGCTGTGTCGTTCCAAATAAACCTTTGGCAATCTCCAAGTTACACTGATTCTTTTTCATGAGTGTTTTTCTTCCCCCTTTTTGAAATCTTGTTCCAGTTGGACATGCTACTTGAAACAATTTCGACTGCAGTTGTTATTTGTGCAGACGTGCGCTTGTTCCACCTCTGGGTTGTGCTCCATGGCGCTGCCTTACTTCACCATCTCTCCATCACAGTCATTGCCGGTCACTCGGTGCTTCCTGGGGACCGGCAATTACTAGAGCGCAAATAACAGCTGTGGGGAGGCCTCCCTTGTGTTGCTGGCTGTGGACACTCAGTCTGTGACTCACTGACAACCGTATGGCTCATACTCAGCCTCACGACAGCTTCATTTTTGCTCACTTTTCTTTCTGGCATTTTTATGTGTGTGAGTACATAAAAAAAAGTAGATCAAATGGAATAGAAAAGTCAATTCATGGAGCCATTGTAGCTAGAAGAATATTCATCATACAAGCATGTCTCATTTTGAGAAATGTCTACTGATAGAGCTCTGTATACAGCGCACACTGATCAAGGATATGCATGAATGTATTTCTTTTTTATGCTTCCAATTCTCCTGATAGATTACTGGGTTTTATGTTTTCTTTAAGTGCTAACAAGGAACTTTCTATTGACCCATTGTTTTCCCAAGAGTTGACCTACAGGGAGACTTAGTCATTTTGAATGCTAGACTAGTGCAAGAGAATCAAACATAAACTGCCATTGTCCACCAGCTTGCCAGGGAATGAATCAAGCAAAGTGCAGCAAGGTGAGCCCTATAAAGGAAATCACCCCGACATGAGAGAATCTGGGGTGCTGAAAAGTGACAGAGCAAACAAGGGCTTGATTTCTTTGCTTTAGTTTTGTTATTGGTTTTTTGTGCTTGATGTTAAATTCTGACCCTTGCAAATGCTAGGCAATATATCCGCATTTCCAGTCCTAAATGGTTTTAATAATAACATGTACCTAAACTAAGCAAAGCTAGTTGTCACATCCCTAGAAGCAGTTACTCTGAAATTCCACTGTGCTTTTCCCTAGTGGCTGACATGGAACATAACATGCCAGGACGTGGCTGAGATAAATTTTGACCTAAACTTTCTGGATGAATGTACCTAGGTGACCCTACTAAGTTTATCCAAAACAATGTGCTGTAAATTGTTTAATCTTTATTTAAATAATATTTTGTTTTTGAAATATGAAATACAAGTAATCAGATTGCTCCAGAAACTGCAAGATCCAAGATTTCCTAACTTCCTGAGAAGGGATGAGTGGGAAACAGCGCACTAGTCCCACGCTACAGAACCCACTCTTACATACAGTGGGAATTGTTTCTAGTGGGCTTTCTAAAGGAGTGGGAATGGCTTCAGAAGCTTCCATGCCTACCACTGTGATGAACCCATCCCATGTACATCATTTGGTTGTATATCGGTGAGTTTGTATGTATATCTTATCCCACGTGGCCTGGATCCAAGAAGCTGTGTCTGAGTCACTTAATCTTTTACCCCCTCGTTCAAAACCAATGGCATGCAGATTTTCAAATCTTTAAGAATCGAAGAAAGCCTGTGGTTGCCATGAAGTGGACACTGACCTGGCCCCATGCTAGAACTTCACTCCATTAACCTGTGTGGTATGGATAGCTACAACATCCTTTCCTGTTTTACGCATTCAGTGACATCTCAGGGTGGACTGTTTCCCTGAACAGGAAAAGCTCCCTGCTCTATGCTGCTGCAACACCACCAAGACTCTTTCTGTCAATGCTAGGGAAGCTTTCGAGTCAACAAGAAAACCACGGTGATGACCTCTATGGGGTAGAGTGTGAAGACTCATTGCTCTTTAAAAACACATAGAAGCTTTGGATTGGGTCATTATTAAAATCTCATACTTCCACATCCGATTCTGATGACTCCTTAGAGAAAACACCTTGGGTAAACTCCAAACATATAAGAAATGAATTTGATGATAACTAAGACTCAGCCCTCTATTCTACACAGACTACATGACTGAGAACCTTGGAGCTTTAGAGAAACATCAATCATCAGAGCAACCATCTCTAGGACTTTACTAGTGTTTTTTGAGAAGATCAACTAAATTCTGCCTTCTAATTTACTTAGAGCTGAGAAAAAAATCCTTCTAAACACTGTGGGCCAGAACTTGATGGGAGGCACATCAGGTTGGGTCTCCTGTGGTAGTAATCTGTAATAGTGTATCTTCCCAAAATGTTACCTCTTATTGGTCCTCAAGTAAACAGACATTTCGTAGCTTCCTGAAAAGGACAATGACAGTCTCTTGACAAAGCCAGCGGGGAGCCATGTGATTCCATTCAGCATGGAGATGCTCTTTTTCCAGACTCAGCCTTGATTTGAGTTTTCTTAACCTACAATATTAGGCTGAGATTGAGTAGACTGAGAGCAACTTTCTGTATCCTAACACACAGCACGGGACTGAGCAAACTCAAAAGCCCCAAACATTCAAATGCGTGAGAAAATGAGTAGTCAACCCAAATATTTTTAGCCATTGGTTATACTTTTACGAGATCACTTAATGACTTTTACGGTCTAGAAGATGATTGTGACACAACTCTTAAATCTATGCAAACGGAGAGATTTCGAAGGAAATTTAAACTTTGTATTAGTTTCCTAAAATCTGAATCGCCCCCAGACTCATACAATCTCAGGTCAAACACTCAGGTGTCGATGTCTAAGATCAAGTAGAGCTGTAAGCGTGTTTTTGCCTCCCTGCAGCACATATGGATGTGTCTGTATTTAGCTCTTGAGAAACCCATCCTTGTCCATCATGAAGTTATATAAGTTGAGTTGAGTGTGGGAGCACCTTGGCCATAAGTACTTTGTCATAAGAATGGCACCCATGTACTCTCTCCCCATCAATAAACACTATACTCTCACATTGCTGTATCTTCCCCATTTCTAACCACCATGTGGTTTCTGTGGCATCTGATACCAACAAATGTTTTCACACTCTCCCTAAGATTCTGGGGTACAAATTCCACTTGTCCTACCTCTCTGATTCCTCCTTCTGGTTTTCTGTGCTGTTTCCCTTCTTTCTGAGGGAGTTGGGAATGGGGCCCTACGTAGGGAGATAGCAATAACCTTTAGTTTGTTTCACCGCTGTCTCAGGACTGACCCTCGAGAGGGCCTTCTTGCTTCTAACTCCACATATTTTCATGATTATTAACCAGTTGTCAAGCTCCTCCTAACCTGAGTTGCTAGCTATAACCCTCCATAACGTCATGGCATCCTGTACTTTACTTTCTATTACCTGATCCTGGAGGCATGTCCCCATAGCCAGAGGTGATTTTGCACCCCTTGCCTTCCCAGTTTTCCCCTCTCCTCAATTCATTTTATAAGCACAACTCGAATCCCAGCATATTAACAGTTCCCTCCTTAACGTTGTTTCTCCTACCCATGTGACAGCAAGGAGTATCTTCTGGATACTGTGTGTCATTGGTATCCAAGTGACAGGGCTTGGCCTTCAAAGACGCCCCATCTTCACCAGTATTTCCCCTCTGCTTCCCTCCTCTGAGTCTTCTCACTGCCCCACCCTGTACCCCTAAACCAGCACATGCTGTTCCTTTGCAAACTTTTCCGGAATGTCCCCTTCTCTACTTGCCTAAATTCTTCTCCCTGCCACCCCAGAACACAGCTTATATCTCACTCTCCTCCTGTTCAGTCCTGTGCTTTCTCCCACTCAGATTTCTCCCTGTGTGCCGAGTGTGCCTGAGCGCCTTCAGCCCTTGGTTTCCTACGCGGATACACTGTTTATCCCAGCTTCAAATTCTCCATCCACCCTGGCGTTCATATGTAAGTGTGCTGAGGGGGTAAACAAGAGGCTTAGCACCAATCAGTTTGTTCAGAAAACTACGGAAACCTCCCAAGAGCAGCATTACAGGATGTCTGAAGTTAAATATAAAAGAAATATAAAGTGATCCTGTCACACTGGAGGGCAATATTAAGTAAAACTCCAAGGCCTACCTAGTGCATGGCCAAAAATAAATGAAAAGGTTTGACTAGAAAGCTTCATTTAATGAATAGATACAGATGGCAAGCAGTTTAATATACTGGTTACATCTGAGACTCACAAAGGCTTCACAGGTAACACACAAAACTACTCAACCGAGAAGGGGTTTCAAAAATTCCTCTTACTATAATTTACACCTAATTTATATCTATATCCTCTGGCTTCTTGCTTCTATTTATTTATGTATATATTTTTGATCAATTGACATGAGTAATGACTTATGTGTAGTTTTGCCAGGCTCTCTAAATGTTCTGTTTGAAATCACTTGATCTTCACAAAACTATGATGTAATCACTAATATCATATTACAAACTGAGAAAAAGAGCAAGGTCACATAGTGATTTGCAGTACCAGGATATGTGTAAGCTCAGAACCCTGCCTCCATCTCTAACCCTGTGCTATAGCACTTTCTCTTTGCTAAGTGTAAAGGACATGAATAGCCAGGATTTTGAAGGAGGCTGAGCAGTACACATGCAGGTTTCCTAATGATCAGATCAGCATCTGGTAACTTATGAGATCTTGCTTAGTATGTACTGGAAAAAATTAAAAAATTCTACCACCACCCACTGGCAGTACTTTTTGAAAGTGTGTGTGTGTGTGTGTGTGTGTGTGTGTGTGTGCGCGCGCGCGTGCGCGTGGGCACATGGGCACGTGTGTGTGTTACCCCTGACCAACCGCCCTAGGACTGATTTTGCAGAAAGGGGGCCCACGAAGGTTACAGCACAGCATGGGCAGTGACAGCAAAGCCCCTAACCCTGGGAAGCTGCGTGGATAAAACTCAGTGAAGCCAGCTGTGGAGCAAGGGAATCAGACCGGAGCTCCAAACCAGGAGTGAGAGTCCCTCCTGACTCAGGAGAGAAGAGCATTTCGCTCCAGCAGGTAAAACACCATATTCACAAAGCTCTCCTGGACCATTCACACAGAGAACAGAGGCTCCAAGGACATGCAGCAAATGTATTAGATTGAGAGCATGGGGAGAGATAGGAATGGAGAGAAAACAAGTGGACCAGTTGCCACGATGCTGGCATGGATTAGTAATGAGAGCATGACACCATATATAAGAATATAAAGAAAATAGGACATCTAAATTCTAAAACAGCACCAGCAACTCCACAAGATATGTCACTAATTCCTGGATAACACATCCAAAAACTCATATTTGAACATTTTCATTATTTTTCAGTAACGGAAAATGAACTCAGGACTGCTAGACAATCACTCTACCACGGAGATAAATCCCAGTCACATTTTAAATTACCTTTATTTTGAGAGAACCTTAAGTTGCCCATGATAGGCTTAAACTCGGGGTAGAGGCCAGGCAGGCCTTTGACTTACCACCCTCACGCCTCAGCTTCCCAAATAGCTGGGCCTACAGGTTTGCTCCACCATGCCTGGTTATCAAGCCTTGAGACTTAGATAGCCCATAATCCTCAGCCACAGAGAGCGGTTCCAGCGCAATTGTCTTTTTCTCTGGGAAAATCTGTATCTATTAGCTGCCAGGGTCATTTTGGTGCCTCTGAGCACCGTCGCTCATCTTGGAGGTCTGTCACACCTCCCTTTTTCTCAGATGGCTGAAGCAAGCTAGGGTGAGGACAGTGAAGGATGGATTTGGGCACTTTTCGGTCTTTAGTAGCTCATATAGATGAACATGAACGAGAAGATCAGAGCTCATTTTCAGCATCCAAATCCTAGACGGCCATCACACCCTCAAGTTACAGGTTGCAGCGAGTCACAGTTGACAGGCTTGCTGGTTCTTAGAATTCAGTCATTAAAATACTTTAAAATGTCATAAAAAGGTTGAATCCAACTGAGATGATGCCAACAGATGGCCTCTTCTGAATATTCCAAGCCAGTGCCACTGATTCACTGAGGGCTCTTCCTTTTCAGTTTCTAGACAGGCTAGAACCAAATGCTAGCAAGATTCAGCACAACTCAACTTCTCCTGTGCCCTCTCAGTTGTCGACGTGTGTAGTGTGTGGGTCCGAGTGTATGTGCACAAGCCTGTGAATTACCTCTTCCTGTGTACATCAGTTCTCTACATGTGTGATGTGTGGGTCCAAGTGTGTGTGCACAAGTCTGTGAGTTACCTTTTCCTGTGTGCATCAGTTGTCTACATGTGTGGTGTGTTGGTTCAAGTGTGTGCACACAAGTCTGTGAGTTACCTTTTCCTGTGTGTCTCAGTTGTCTATGTGTGGGTTCATGTGTTTGTGTCCAAGCCTGTGTGTTACCTCTGCAAAGCTCTGGTTTCCCATCCTTCCCCAGAGGGAATTTGAGCATTGACAACCTGTCAGCCTAAAACAAGTCTGCTGGGGTTGCTCACCTTGAGTAGCGACCTGGCTAGGTGGCTAAACCACCAGCTATTCAGACACTATGTACCCGATGTGGTTTTCTTGTTTTAATTTTGTAATTGTATTACATACAGTTATATGTCCTGCCCAAAGCCAAAGTTCTTAGACTTTTCTCAAGAAAAGGACTCATCACCTTTTTGTCCTTATGTTTCTTCCCGATGGCGGGGCTGGGGCCACCTTCGTCACCTTGGCCTTCTTCCCTATGGACATCCTGCTCAGCTGGAGGAAAGAGACAGCACAAGAGGTTTTCTTAACAATCTGCCTCAGTGTCCAGTCAAGAGGATAAAAGCAACATATATGACTGTTGAGTCAAAATTAAAATGATAAGCTCTTCCCTTTTGTATCGTCATCACATCTGCTATTTCAGTTTATGAACCATCTATTCAAGCCAGAGTCACAATACATTATGCTGGAAGAAAAACCCATAAGCCACTTCTCTCACTTTTAAAGTTTGGAAAGTAGAAACCGAGCAAAGGAGGTTGTCTTAATTAAGCCCCAGGTGTGCCCCAGTGAAGATGGGGAGATGAATGCTGTTAGAACTTGCCCTGTACTGAAGCCTCAATGTGGAAACAGTGTGATGCTAGTCCTACTATGGCCGGGAGAGGGCGCCAGAAATTAGTGTAAATAAATCCATCAAAACACTATCTTTAAGCAGGAAGCAGGCATTTGACAACTTAAAAGTAGATCATCATCTTGCTTTCTCATTTTGAAATGTGGCAAAGATAATTCTGAATCATAAACATCCAACTAGTTTACTGAAGAAACAGGCTCAGTAGATAGAGTGGCTCCTTGGAATTCTTTTTACTCATTTTTCATTTTTTGTTTGGTTTTGGTCTGTGTGTTATGTGTGTGTATGTGTGTGTGCATGTGTGTATGTGTGTGTGTGTGTGTGTGTATGATGTGTGTTTGTACATGTGTGCACATTTGTGTTGGTGAGGTATGTATGTGAAATGTTTATATTGTGTGCATGTTTGTGTGTGCGCTGTGTGCAAATTTGTCAGTCAGTGCTCAATCCTGGCTGTTGATCTTTCCACTTTGCTAGAAACAAAATCCCTTTGCCCTTCCCCTCCACATATGCGAAGCTAGCTCATCTCTGAGTTGCTGGAGTGTCTTCCTCTGCCTCCATCTTGCTGTGCTTGCACTGGGGTTACAGACGAAATATGTGCTCCACCTGGCGTCACTGGGTGCTGGGATTCAAACTCAGGTCCTCACACGTGTAAGGCAAGTGCTTTAGCAGCGAGTCGCCGCTCCAGCCCCCTTTTCAGTTTCTTCATGTGCTCCTGGAGAACTCCCTGACATCAGGGAGCTAGCTCCTGGAACCCTCTGTGCCTGAGCTTCATTGCAACAGGTACCACCAGCTTTACTCTTGCTAGGAAAGGGTAAATACGTTCTAAAGCGTGTCTGCTATCACTTAATGGATCAAGAATTAGTTCTTCAAAGGGTGCTATTAATTATTGAAATGTTGGGGGAAATGTCTACCATTTTTTTCAGCTCCCATAATTGACTAAATGATTTGAGGAGACCCTGTGTTCTTTACTGACTTTTTTTTCTTTTTTTTTTTTTTTTTTTTTAGTTTCTGAAAATGTCTTCCCATCACTCCCGCATACTGTCTAGTTTAGGCCAGAAGTTCTGTCTGTCCCAAATTCTTTATATGTTAAATAGCAGTGGCTTCTGCTTGGGAACTGGCTAGGCTTGTATTTAGTCCAAGCCTCCTTGTGTCTTAAGTGACCTTGATCAGGTAAAGCTTCTTAAATTCCAATTTTCCCACCTGTCAAATGCAGTTTTTATCTCTCTTGAATGATTATTATAAGGATTGAAAGGTTATCAAATTTTAAATTGTCCCTAAAACTAACCTATTTACTTTAGCAGCAGTAAGTTGACACGGTCCCAGTACATCATGTACAGAGGGGAGGAGCTATTACTGCCTGTGATGGGGACTTTCCCAAGGACACACTCTTCTCAGTGGCAACACTTGGACTTGACTGGTCACTTTGCCTTTTGCAAAACAATCCTGTCCAATGAGTTTTAGGTTCTCAGTCAAGCTCTCTAAAATGTCCTTCCAGAAGTCCCATTCTGAGAAGTCTCTGGTCCCTGGGCACTGTATGGGGATCACACTCTTTACTGCCCTTTTCCAGTGAGCCCCACAGCCTGACTGTAGCGGTACAGCCATGTAGCCTGAGACCGTGTTTGATCAGAGCTAATAGCTCCCTGACATCCTTGTGCTCCTATAGGTACAGTGACCAGGAAGTGGAGCTTTTGGCTAAAGTTTCCAGGATGCACTCAGCCTCCCTGAGCGTGGTGTCTGGTCTAGACTGCCCACACTTGCAGGGGATGCTACTGCAACCTGAGAACCAGCAGGCGCTGAGGGCTGCACGGGCCAGTGGACATGAGCTAGGCTCCCTCTGTCTGCCGCCTCCTGTCTCCTCCACTCCTCTCCTGTCTCCTCCACTATCAACTCCTGACTCAGTCTCCTAGGCCAGAAATGGTTTGTTAGTCACCGTTCCTGCCCAGGACTCAGCCCAGGCTGGCAATATGACTGTTACTGACAGTTTTTCAAATCTTCTGTGGAGATGACACACCATTTAACTTCATCGATCCCTTATGATATCTTGAAAGCTATATTATATGATGACTCCACCTGTACATACATACTTAATGTCTGCGATGTTTCAGACTTTGTAATGAGTGCTCTTAGTCACTACAAACGTTAATGATCTACCTCACTGTGCCCAAAATGTAATGCAGGGAGATCACTCACCTATTTTCAGGTCATGAAACCATGAGAAATGCTATCATTATAATAATTCATGCTAAATAAACTAATTTCTATTTTATTGCTAGGAAGAGTCTCATGGGGCTGAAATAGAAATAGAAAATTAATGTGTTTACTATAATCTGCTCCTCAAGGCAGTGTTTATTTTTAAAATTCTATCATGATGGTGATTCAGCTCTGCTGAAATGTGACCTGAACAATTACCAGGAAGAGCAGAAGTGTATCTAGTTAGCAAATTTGGACCTACTGGGAGGAGCTGGCCAGACTCACAGTCTCCAGTTCACAGGCAACAGGGGAAAGAGAGGGGAGAAAAGCTAACAAAGAGAAAGAGGACAGTTCGGGGACACAACTGAGAACAGAAATCAGCAGCACAAAGAGGAGTAGAGGGCGCAGGGGGCTGAAAAGACAATAGAGAACAATGGAGACTGTGACATATATAGATAAACTATAATGTAGAGAGACATCATGATAGTAAGACTGAAAGGTAAAAAGAGAGCTAGACAAAAAGATGCAGAAAAGGCATGATAGTGTTTGAACAGGAAATACTCAGAGAGGGAGGAAAGGAAATAGACTCGGAGAGGGAGCCAGCAAACCAAACAGTAGAGAGAGATTGTAATGTGCATAAGTCAGAGACAGCAAAGGAAGCTCACAGGAGGTGATTCCCAAACCTACCCCGTTGAGCTGTGCACACAACTTACAAGCAACTTTGGTCATTCTGCAGCAGCTATTACTGTGGGCAGGAGCCTTGGGAATCTAGTGAGTTTCTGGGCTTCCTGAGCCTGGAAAGCTGCATGAGATTCTCTCCTCTTTGCCGAGGTGGGGTGGGGATCAGTTATTAGGATACAGATACACACCAGAAGGACTCAGAAGCCACATCTTATGAAAGCACCGACTCTTTGTTTGGGCCTGCAGATCCTGGCAGATGCCTGAAAAGTAACCCAAAGTAGGATAAGAAATGCAGCCTCTCTGCCTCTCATCTTTGCTGCGTCAGTCAGCCCTGGGATCGCACTGGATTTCACAGATGATGTATCTGATGACACGAGAGGAAACCATGCCTAGGCAACAGCAATCTTTCATTGTGAGAAAGGCCCCACGGAACCTGGTCAACCTAAGATAATGACAAATGTGGCCATGTCACTAAGCCATGCATCACTCTAACACATACCCCTTGCTTTTTTTTTTCTCCTCGTGACTTAGTTCTTGCTTTATTTTACATTAATTTTATGGCATAGAAATAACACTAAACAAAAAGAAAATATGAAGAAATTTCTCATTGGGATCAATATGTATCATAAAGCAATGAAGAGGATTCAGAGCATTGATAACTCTTTTGGCCCAGGAACTGCAAGCCTACAGTACAGCTATCTCAAGAAGTTTTTCAGAGGACACAGAGCCTTAAAAAAGATGAGGACCAGTGGCCCTCTGAAAACAATCGTGGAAGCTGGACTTCTTGCTACTACACAAAGGGTGGGAACCAGTCCATGGTTGTTTGGTAGGTGGCATGTGCTAGAAAGCTGAAGAAGCTTGACAAATAGACATCTCATGAGCTGACTGAAAGAAAAGAAAAAGAAAAACTGTCATTTTCTCTTATTCTACATAACAACAAACCCTTTTTGGTTGGATGGTGAAGTGAGAAAGAAAGCAAGCTGTCTGTGACAACAGACACCCTCAGTGGTTGGACCCAAAAAGGATCCAGAGCACTTTCCAAAGCCAAATTTTCACCAAAAGGAGGTCACAGCTACTGTTTGGTGGTCTTCTGATGGTCTGATCCCGACACCTTTATGAATTCCTGTGTGATAATTACGAGCAGAATGTGTACCCAGCAAGTCACTGAGATGCACAGAAAGCCTCAGTGCCTGCAGCCAGCATCAGTCAACAGGAAGAGCCCAATTCTCCACAGCACCCATTGAGCTATTGTACGGTCAGTGTTTCAAAAGTTGAAAGAATTTAGCGACAAATAGCCTCATCCTGCCATATTCACCTGACACCTAGTTAACCAACTCCGACTTTCTCAAGTGTCTAGACAAAATTTTACCGGGAGAGTGCTTTCATAACCAGTGGGATGAAGGAAATGTTTTCCACAAGATTATGAGTTCCAAAGGACAGATTTTTACACTACAGCAATAAACAGATTTATTTCAATTCTGATTGAAAAAAACACTGTGTTGATGGTACTACTTCTTATTTCAATTAATAGATATGTTCTCGAGCCTCGTTGCAGTGATTTAAATGATTAATTGCAGTCCCAAACTGCAACTTCTTTTTCACCAACTTAGAATAAATCTTGACTCTGAAGGCCTTAATGTGTCCACAGACATAGCCAACTGCCCCCTAGGGGGCAGAGTAGACTCTGGATGACAGAAAGAACATGATCTCAGTAGTCTGATATCTTCTTTGACTCAGGGTAACTAAATGCCCTGGTTTGTCTTCTACACTGGTGCCCCAGTCTTGGGGTCACCCATTTCTGATTTAGCCCTAGAAGTTTTACTGAGAAATAATTTTTAAATATATCAGTGTAAATGCTAGAAATGCACATGACTGTAGGATTGTTATTGTTTTCTGTTCCCTTCACCCAGGAGATAGTTAAAAATAAAAACTTAAAGAAAATTAATTTAAACTGTATTTCATACATTTTTACTAAATTCATTATGTTTAATATTTAAATTTTTAATTTTTTTCCTTTCCCTTTCTTCTCTCCAGATTCTCCCATTTGCTCCCACTTTTTTCTCTTTCAAATTCTTGGCCTCTTTTTTCATCAATTTTTGTGCACACACATGAATTTTTAAATGCTACCTGTTCAATCTGTGCAATGCTAACTATATGTACATTTTCAGAAATGACCATTTGATGCTGGGTAACCATTGGTGTGCTCTTCCTGGGGAAAACTATTTCTCCCACTCTCAGTTTTCCTTAGTTGCCTGTAATTCTTTGTGTAAAGGTTGAGGCTTCCAGAGATTGAGGCCTCAACCTGCCCCTGTTAATGTGTGTTGCTACAGTACTCTTCAGCTAATGTTCAGACAGTCATGGTTTTAAGACTTTATGGGTATATCTTCTGATATTTGGAGACACAATCTCACAGCAAACTCTCCATTCCTCTGGCTCTTATAATTTTTCCACTCCGTCTTCTACAATGATGCTTCAGCCATAGATGTGTGTTATTCTGTGCATATATCTACTGTGATAAGCTCCATGACTCTGCGTTTTTGACTGAATATGGATTTTGGTAATGTTCTCCTTCTGTTACAAAGAGAAGTGCCCTTGAAAAGAGGTGAGGGCTACACTTATCTGTGGATATAAAGACACATAATTGGAATTTGCTTAGAAATCATGCTGGCTTATAAAGTGGCAAATGTGTGTTCTTCAAGATTTATCATTTCAGTGCCCATGTGGCAGTGGTTTATTGACAAAGATTTGACATGTCTGACTCTGGTGGCTCCATGGTGTCTCTCTCTGACTCCACCCTTCTTCCTCTCAGCATACAGTCTAGCTTTCCCCAACTAGTTCTGTTCTTCCCTGCCATAGGCTCAAAGCAGTTCTTTATTAACCAATGAAAGCAACACATAGACAAAAGGACCTTCTACACCATTTCCCCTTTTCTGTTTAAACAAAAAGGAAGGCTTTAGCTTTAACATAGTAAAATTACATATAACAAAACAGGTATCAAATAAGAATTGCAGTTACAATATTTGTATATACTATATCTTTTTTCATAACTAATGAAAACTATAACTATAAATTCTTCAATTCCATTAAAGACTCCAGAAGGATATAATATTTCCTAAGTAAATAGGAAGTGCATTGTAAACAACTTCCAAAGCTCTAGAATTGACAGAGACATCTTGCTGCATGGACAGTTAAAAGTTCTTCTGTACCATTGGAGCATCCATCTTCAGCCTACAGGCCCATAGTATCTGGTAGACTTTTCCATGAAGCAGGGAATTTCAAAGATAATTCTACCTATATTGGCAGTTTGCCAGTCACTTTCTTCTGTATTCTGCAGCGTGTCTCACAGACTCTTTTATGAAGCAGGAACCCCAAAGGATCATCTCACCTTTAGGCAAGTTCAGCAGTCATTTCTCTGTGGATCCTGCATGTTCAGTTCATCCAACAAACCCCATAAAAAGCCTCTTTGATGACCATCTTCCTCTTGAAGTAGATTGGTGCTGCCAGGAGCAGATGGGTTTCACTGTCATGAAAAGTCCTAAATTTTTAAAATATTTAAATGCAATATTCTGAAGGTCTCTGAACGATTTGAAGAATATCTAACTGAAATATATTTCTATATATCTAGAAAACCTAACATGACTACAAGCTTGACTATTAAAGATGTTTATCTATTTACCTATATTTCTTTTTTTTAGCTTGTTGAGATAGGGTTTCTCTGTAGCTTTGAAGCCTGTCCTGAAACTGGCTCTTGTAGACCAGGCTGGTCTCAAACTCACAGAAATCCATCTGCCTCTGCCTCCCGAGTGCTGGGAATAAAGGTGTGTGCCACCACCGCCCAGCTATTTTCCTTTATTTCTTAATTATACATTGCTTTTTTAAATAAACTACATGAACACAATACCTAATCAAGAGCAGAAATATATATACAATGAAACTGACCTTAAATTTGTATCAATAAATCAAGAGATCCACACCAATGTAAATTATTCATAGCTATACCATATCCCCTTTTAAATGGAAACAAACATTTATAGACAATATTTGGGAATATGGGCATAGATTTGTCCATACTGCTTCCTGATGATTGGGAGCACTGTTAATCAGGTCTTTTATGGTGTATCCTGTGTGTTGTGTGTTAGGTTCATCTCAGTCAGCAGTTGGGTGGAGTAACTTTTTGAGGGGGTGTTCAAGGTGACCTTTCAGGGGCTCTTGGTTCATGAAACCATATTGGTCTGGTAGCAATCCACAGGTTCTCATCTTCTGTGAAAACAAGCACCATATCCTTAGACCCATATTCTGAAATCAAGACACCTTTAAAATATATATGCTTGTTTAGTTTATCAGCCCATACAGTGAAATGTCTATCTGTACTTAGCTCCTTCACAGTCAAAAAATTCAATGAAAACACAATAATATACATAATCCAGATTCTCTGTGTATATTCCATCTTTATGTGGTTTATTTTTCTTTACTCCTTTAAATCTATGACTATCTGTACTGTTTCTTTAAAGACTTTACCCTTTTTTTAAAAAAGCATTAACTTTATTTTATGACTTTCTATATTCTTTTTCTTCACACTCCCAAGCCTATGTACATTTATTCAACACTATGACCCATTTAGAGTTCTTTTATGTCTGAATTTGTTCTTATTGTGTTATCTGTAATTCTCTACTGTCTTGAAGAGCTTTTAAAAAGCTAAGCAGCTGGCTCCACCTCTCTCTCCACTTTTAAAATGGTGGAAGCACTACCAGTGCCAGCTCTGGGGCTGCCAGGCAGGAGCTGCGCTCAGCATTTCAACCCCAAAAATGAGTGTGCAGCACATAAACCCTTTTATCTGAGTAACAGCCAAATCTGCCACACAGAGCACTGCGGAGCCAGGAAACATCTCTGAGTATGACTATGTTTCCAGTACCTAGCATGATATCTCTCTTGCAGACAGATCTTAGTCCAATTAGAGTTGTTAGATACCATCAGGGTATAAGTACCATCACTTCACCTTTCAGGTTTTCATGCTGGTCACTGTCGTGGGTTCCTACTCATCATAGTTGGACAGGACTGTTGGTAGTCTCCTTCCTTAGGAAGCTTTCAAAAAAACCTTCTGGTGCCAGGGAAACTAGTACTGATGGAGAAAGCTTTCAAGTCAGTTTCTACATAGAGACCTCTGGACCAGTATTTGCAGTATATGTGTCTTCAGCAAGAGGCACTAACTGTCTGCCTCTAGGAGAGCAACCAAGAGCAATGGCAATAGCCTGTAAGGTTTGGGGAGTCTCTTGGAAAACCATGGAAAGCAAATCAAAAAAAAAATTCTTGTTCCTAGTGTTGAGGTTTTCCTCACATGGTATTTAGTTCTAGGAGGGAGCATTGTCAGCCTAGATGAGAGAGTTTCATTTAAACTATGTATTTACATGTATACACAGACTTTTGTATCTTATAAGCCTTTTTAGATTGATTGTTGATAGCATGATTCCAAATGACTTTTCAGACACCCTATTATTAAAGTCATGATTCTTACCCATAGAAGCCTAAGTGCATGAAAGCAAACATGATTGTATTAAAATGACTCCTAATGATATTCTGCAATACTCATAGATCGGTGCCTTATTCAGCCTTCATCAGAGAAGCATCCTCCTGCAGTAGATGAGGACCCACATGAAGACAATATGCGGAAAGAGAGAGAGAGATGTTGAAACACACAGATCTAAATGGGTGTCTCCATCAAATCCCTCCCCTAAGAGTTCAAGGAACCCCTCTGAAGAGGGGGTAGAAACAGTGTAAGAACCAGCAGAGATGGAGGACAAGAGAACAAGATAATGCAAGTCAACTGAACAAGGCTTATATAAACTTCAATATCAAGCTACATGGGTATGCACCAGGTCCACTGAATATATATTATAGCTTTCAGTTTAATATTTTTATGGGCGTTCTGAATGTGTGAGTGAATGGGTCTCTGATTATTATACCTTCTCTTGGGTCTCTTTCCCTTCTATTGTTTTGCCTTGTCTAATTTCTCTGTGATGGTTTTTGTTTTATCTTATACTTTATTTTGTTATCTCTTAGAAAACTGTTCTTTTGTAATAAGAGGCATAAAGAGAGTGGGTACAAATATCTTTTAACTTATTTCTATGTAATAAAGCAATCAATTTTTTTCACACACATAATAACTAAGTTAATAAAAGTATTTAAAAACCAATATTGTCTTCCACACATAAAATTGTGAACTGTAAAATCTCCCTGCTGCACTATAAAATAATAACTACAATGATAAAATCTGAATACCTAAATAGGAGGGGAGGAACTGGGAGAAATAGAGGGCGGGAAAACTTTAATCAAGATATATTGTATGAGAAAGGAATCTAATTTTAATCAAAGAGAAGAACAAACAAACAGATAGATAGATAAAATAGAGAATGAGAAAGGATGGGTATGGAGTTGTATGTCTGAAAAAGTGGGGGGACCTGGGAGAATTTGGGGGAGGGGAAACCATGGTCAGAATATATCATATAAAAACTTCTTTTCAATTAAAACTTTACTTAAAAAGTAAACATAATTGTAATTTGCACTAACAACACTCAGCACAGAAATAAAATTTAAACCTATCTCTCCTCTCTCTTTCTCTCTCTCTCTCTCTCTCTCTCTCTCTCTCTCTCTCTCTCTCTCCCGTTTAGGGACGTGGATGTGTAATCCTACTTTTAAAAGTAGAATTCTCTCTAATCTATTCTGTTCATCCATTTAGGTTTTTTCAATACATAGACAGCTTCATTTTGCCAGTTTGTATTTTTAAATTTTTAGATAGTTTTTGTCTTATGTAGATAGACCATTTACAAGGATCAAATTCAAAATTAACAGAGCATGGGGAGAATAAGGCAGAGGATAACAAGTTTGAAGCCAGTCTGGGCTTGTGGTAAGACTCAATTTGAAAGCACAAATAATAAGGAAATTCAAAATATTAAGACTGATAGATTTAGAGATTTTTAGCTCCCATCATAGATTTCTCTCTCATTATCTTGCATATTTCTCTAGTTCTAGTGAGTATTTTAATGCTATTTATTTATAAAAGGCTGTCCATTTAAACAAGCCTTATTCCCCATATCTGCAGTTCATAGCCTGTCTACTTAGATCTGGCATCTGTATTTCATTCTGAGGTATTCAGACTTTATCATTGCAGTTACTCTTTCACAGTGCAGCAGAAGGGCTTTACACTTTACAATTTTATGTGGGGAAAACCATACTGTTTTTTTAAATATTTGTATTCACTTAGTTATTCTGCGTGTGGAAAAATTGGTTTTTATTACATATAAATAAGTTAAAAGATATAATAAAAGTCAAGACAGCATATAAAATAGGAGTAATAAAGTGAACACCAGTAGCTCTCTGTATCTCTTCGGTTTTTACTTTGCCTTTTGTGAGTGGAGAGGATGGAAGGTTTTTCTATAAAAAATTATTCATAAGTCTTTTTTAGTTTCTTAAAACATTATAATGTGTTGAACATTTGCCCACACCTCACTCACGCATACCCTCTGTTCGTGTTTCCTTATTCCGTTAGTGAGTACCCTTGGTTCCCGTCTTCACTTTCACTTCTTTCTTTACTAAGCTTCATTTAATTGTTGACAATTTTCTACATGCATATAATGTATGAATTCATAAGTGACCCCAAAAATTCTACGAGGGAACTCCTACAGCTGATAAACACCTTCAGTAATGTGGCAGGATGCAAGATCAACTAAAAAAAACTAGTAGCCTTTCTACTACTTACTAGAGCCTGGGTAATTTACCAGCAGTTTCATCATTTAGGAACATGAGTCAGCCTCCCCCACGAACCCAAGTGCAGTAGTTCCTCGTCAGGGAGGGTCACATGAGCTCCTCTCCTAACCATGTTTAAACAGACTAGTTCTGAGCTCACCTAGGATGTATCAAGTGCAGGAAAACTACAGCTTCTGGGAAGGTATGAATGGAATGATCATGCCATGTCCAGAAAACAGCATTTCACAGTACTCTGTCCTGCCTGGCTCTTACCCTTCTCTTGTACCATGTTTTGGAAGCCTTAGAGGGAGTGATGGCAACAGCTTGTTTACGTCTATGCACTCAAATTCCACTTATTCTCATCACTTTGACAAGTTATCCATCTGCATTAACCATCACTCACTGCAACCAGAGCTTTTTAAACAAATGTGAGAGGAGCAGTAATCTGTGGATATAGATATAAGTATATAGAAGACAAGCTGACACCATGTTCATTTAGCAGTTTCCTACTAGGGTCTATGATCTTCCTAGGTACAGGTTTTTGACCAGGTTCACAGAACTACTGTAGTAGTCACTAGAAAAGTACATAAGGCAGAAGTTAGTATCCGAGAGTGGGACATTGCTGCAACAAACCTGATCATGCAGTTCATTTAGAGGAATGCGGAAGACTTTGGACTAGAAAAGCACTTGAACCCTGTAAGTGGAGCTTAATGGGCCATCTTAGTAGGAGTGCAGAAGATATTGGAGCTGAGGCTTATGTGGACTGCGAAGACCCAGCTCAAGAGATTTCAGAGGAGAGCAATATTAGTTACTAGGCTAGAAAGTATTCCTACAATATTTTGGTTTTAAAAAAATGTGACTGTTTTCATCCCATGACCTAAGAACTTACCCGAGTCTGAATTTAAATGTAATAGACTAATGTCCTAGGCCAAGGGTATTTCAAGACAGCTTAATATTGACCCTGCACATGTTGGTTATTAATCACACTTAAGAGGATCTACAATGAGAAGAGCAACTGGAGCAGGAAGAAGCACAAGTGTATGATGAGCAGAGACAAGATTAATGTTACAGTCAAGGCTTGTGCTACAAGAAAGGGTGCAAATGGTAAGGAGACGAGGGCCATTAAGGAAAGACGTGGTCAGTACTGGAATGACGAGA
Organism: Myodes glareolus; assembly: GCF_982192425.1. Taxonomy (NCBI): domain Eukaryota; kingdom Metazoa; phylum Chordata; class Mammalia; order Rodentia; family Cricetidae; genus Myodes; species Myodes glareolus. The sequence goes on from NC_142039.1 coordinate 37,300,217, forward strand.
AGAGTGCTTTCAGGGCATAAGTTTCCAACTTGTAAAAGAAAAAGGCCTAAAGACTTTCCAGCTCCTAAAAAGCAACAACAAGCAAAATCTGCTGCAAATGTGGTTCAAGAGGGATCTATACCACACCGGCAGCCAGTCTTGGAAATGCCATCCATGAGTAGGGGGATCTATACCACACTGGCAACCTGTTGGGAGCATTTGGAGTCCTGGCCTCCAGCTGCTCTCCCCCAGAAGTGACCATTTCTTGCCCCTCTGATTTGAGCTTCTGGGAGCTGTGTCAAAGTTGTTTGCCAGCTCTGCTTCCTGAGCACGTATTGCCCTGGCCTTGATTGAGGATCAGGAAATGAGGTTTTCACCTTTGGGCCCACCTGACTGTGTTAGGTATAAAAGCCTCCGTGGTGCTGTTCAATAAAGGGCTTCTTTTGCCAGCAACTAGAGAGGTGTATGCATGTTTAATTGTGACGTCCTTCGCTTGGTTTCGGTTCCAGGCCATGCAGGTGCAGCAGCAACCAGCCTTGGAAATGCTATGAGTAGGGGGATCTATACCACAATGGCAGCCAGCTTTGGAAATGCCATCCATGAGTGAAGGACGCAGGAGTTAAAGGGTCCTGGAGTCTTCCTCTGTGTTTTCAGCGAGCTGCTGAGGTCAGGCAGTATGTGCAAGGGAGTTCCTTCACAGAGACTCTGAGGGGTCATTGTGTGAAGCTGTGGAATGAAAGCGCAAATTGTGCTGGAGACCTCAAGATGGAGATGCCAGGGCTGTGAGATATCTGCCAAGTCAAGCTGCACACAGCGAGCAGAAGCAACTTAGGAGAGAAAGTGTATTGCAGGGAGCAAACCTAGAGGATCAGAGCCATTTAAGCCCTCTGACACTGACATGAAGTTGTATGATTGTAAGTCCTCTGTCAGATGTGTAGCGGGCAAAGAATTTTCCCCATTGTGTAGGCTACATCTTCATTCAGTTAACACTAATAAGACCTTCTTGTGTTTACATCTTGAAATAAATTCCCTATTTTTTTACTCCCCAGTTTCAGTGTTTCAGGTTTTATATGGAGGCCCTTGATCTATTTGGAGTTGATTTTATGCTGAGTGAGAGATTAGAGTCGTTTTGTTATTCTAGTTGGCGTCATCTTCCTCTCTTGGGGATATTCACTTAGTATCTAGGTTTATATCACTGGTACATCTGAGGTTTTTATACAAAGGTGACTGCAGCAGTGGTGGCAGTAATAACAAATACGGACACTTCTTACTTATTAATTCACTTAATCATTACAAAGTCCTGCTGAGGAAGCCAGGCATGGTGGCAAACACCTTCAGAGCCAGCCATTGGGGGGCAGAGGCAGAAGGAGCTCTGATTTTGAGGTCCAGCATTCTAGAAAAGGTGAGAATTGTTAGGTCAAATTGAAAGTTTCATGTCTCTGTTGAGATCTATCACTACTTTACAGTTTATTGATCACATTCGTTTCTTTTCTACTGAATGGGTTTTTTATATTCCCTTCTAGGCCGTTTGTGGTATATCCATGCTTCACTGGTCTATACGTGTTTGTATTCTTTCTTGCAGAGCGATTCTTCATTATCAATGTGTTAACAGACTTACCTTAAATGTTTCTTTCGCCACCCTTGGATAGAAATTATAACACTACTTTAAAAAAATCTAATAGGTTTTCTTTACAGATTCTGATCTTTTCTTTGTTTTAGACATCTGACCTTTATTTCGTTATTCACTTATTTATTGTACGAATTCTATGTATCAGAGAAAACATGCCTGATTTAGCTTTTGATGTCAGCAATAGAAAGGGCCTATTTTGTAATGTATGTGAAACTTGTCAATTAAAATTCTAATGCTTTCTACTTTCAACTTTATTACATTTAAATACATTTTGTATATTTAACAATATCATTCCACTGAAGAATGGCGAATGAGTGAGCAGTATGTCCTTACTGATCTGAATGCCCCACCCCCACGCATATGTGTGAATTCATTTATGGATTTTCCATTGTGTCCCAATGATATTTCTAACATAATACTCTGGTATCGGCCTTTCTCTGTTGCTGTTGTTTGTATGGTTCTGGTGCGAAGAGTTTCTTTTCAGTCAAGGTCTCTGATTCCAGAACTGCTTCTAGGTCAACTTCACACCCTTGTACTTTGGCCCTGCAGGCCAGAGACGGAACAACTGGCCACAAGCTTTCTGATTGCCTACCTTTCATTGTCCCCAAAAGCGAATTACCTAACAGAGGCCAAAAGGCGACTGGGATAGACATTGTCCTACATTGAATCATAAGCCTATAAAGTATGTATTTATCACCGGCCTGCCCAGCATCAAGCAGCCCACGCGTGTGACTGTGACTATGATGAACAGGTGCGTGGGTGGAAAAATGGGAGAGAAGAAGAAACAGAGCAGTTCATGTGCTGTGGGGAGAAGCAGAACTGGAGATTCAGTGGCCGTGAGGAACAGGCTGATGTGGGTGGCCTGCACGGCCACCTGGAGGCATGTGATGTCTGGGCCTATTACTGCCTAGGGCCGTGTCTGGATTCATGTCTGGTATCTGTGTTGATGTCCATGGTTGTGACACCACCAAAGGCCATATGGATGCCCACGGTTTGAGCCCCCACCAGAGGTCATGTTGATGTCCAGGGGCCATGGTGCTACTGGGACCATACTAATCTGAGTAGCCTGTGCTGCCATGGTGAAAGCTGAGTCTGAGCTGCAGCCAAGGGCCATGTCTTGGTCCATGGTGTTACCACAGGATCTGTGATGATACCTGTGGCCCATGTTGCCCCTGGGAGCCACGGGAGAACTGGCCCAGTAGCCTAAGCACTGGAGAGCTGGTCTCACTCCTCCTGGGAGAACTGGTCCCAGTGTCATGGATGAAGGAGAGCTGACTTCGAGACCCTCAGTGGCCCTGGGAAAACTGCCCTCCTTCTCATCGGCCACTGCAATTGGAGAGCTGGCTCTGCACGTGGAAAAGCTGGTCCTACTCCTCAACATCCATGCAGAAGTGCTGGACCCAATGGTGTGGGCAAGGGCTAGCTAGCCCTGACCCTCGCCTGATGGAGGTTGTCTGCGTGCAGACCCAGACTGACCAACTCAGAAACCATCCAGGCCCACATTCAGGGCTTTGAGTTGACCTACTCCAACATCTATCCCATCAATGACCTGCTAGAGCACCTGAAGGGACCAATCCTGAGGAACTGTAGCCACGGGATCTCCATGATTTAGGGCAGCAGGAGGATATCAAAGAGAAGTTTCAGTGAGGGTTCAGAATTGATGGTGTACCAGAAGCTGGGAGCCTTGAGCCAGAACAACACCTTGTTGCAATGAACATTTATGAGTAAAACTGTTTGGGCCAAAGGGTGTACTGCGTGACACACAGCAGCTCCCAAAGCCATCATGACAAATGAAAATGTGATGGAAAGACAGGGGAACAAAGTGCTTTTCCTTTCTTTCTTTTTACTGTTTTTATTTTTGTTTAAAATTTTCTTTGGGGGAGAAGTACAAGGGTGAAGGGCAGACATGGAAATACTGCAAAAGGAGTGGGATTGGGGTACATGATGTAAAATTCCCAAAGAATCAATAAAAATTATGCTAATAGAAAAATAAAAATAAAGAACATCATATAGTAGGCAAAAAATATTTATTGATTTTATGTTTGTGTGTGTGAGTGTATGCATGTGCAACACGTGTGTACAAGAGCCTGCACTAAAGTCCCTGTAACTGGAGTTAAGATAGCTGTGAGCTACCATGTAGGCACTGAAAATTGAACCCGATTCTTCTGCAAGAATAGGAAGGGCTCTTCTTTTATTATTTTTTTTACTTAAAAAAAATACCAATCCAAATTCCCACTCTCTCACCTCCTCCCACCCCCCTCCTAATCCCTCCACAGACCTTCCCACCCCACCCCCTTCAATCCTAAAATGAGCAATGCACCCCGTCCTGTGGAAAGTTCAAGGTCCTCCCTACTACATCTAGGTTGAGCAAGGTATATATCCAAAAAGAATAGGATCCTAAGAAGCCAGTACATGCAGTAGAGACAAATCCCCTCAATGTGCCCCAACTGTCAACCACATTCAGAGTGACTTGTTTCCATGCTTGTTCACTCCCAGTCCAGTTGGAGTTGGTGAGCTACCATTAGCTCAGGCAAACCGTCTCAGTGGAGAATCCCTCATGGTCTTGAATTTCTTGCTCAGACTCTTACTCCTTCCACCCTTCAAATGGATCTTGGGAGCTCAGTCCAGTGCTCTGATGTGGGTCTCTGCCTCTGTTTACATCTATTGTTGGATGAAGGTTCTATGGTGATATTTAAGATAATCATCAGTCTGACTACAGGGTAAGGTCACCCGCTCCTCTATTGCTTAGGGTCTTAACTAGGGTCATCCTTGTGGATTCCTGGACATTTTTCTAGAGCCAGGTTTCTTGCTAACCCCATAATGACTCCCTCAATCAATATATCTCTTTCTTTGCTCTCATATCCGACCTTCCTCCATCTCAACTATCTCATTCCCTCAAGTTCTCCTCACCCCGTCTTCTCCCCTTAGGAAGGGCTCTTAACCACTGAGCCATTTCTCCAGCTGCACAGGCTCTACCACTGAGATATATCCCTAAGGGTCCTTTCATGCTTTATTTTGAGACAGTATCTTGGTAGGTTTCCTATACTGACCTTGAATTTATTATGTTACCGAAGCTGGTTCCTAGCTTGCAAACCACCTCTACCAGCCTTCTTGGAAGTAGGATTACACTCATACCCCCCATGCCCAGCATGAAAGTTTTACACACACACACACACACACACACACACACACACACACACACACACACACACACACCTACTCCTTTGGGTTTGGGAAGGTGTGAGAACCAAGGTTACATTTTAAGTTTTAGTTACTATGCTTAAGAGATCTATGAAACAAAAATGCCTCTGATCTGCCAGCCCCTTGCCCTAGGACAGATGGTTCCTGAAATGCTGGTGGTTGTTGTTCACGGGAGATAACAAGCTGCCTGTTTTTCTCTCCTCTTAACAAGCTCATTTGATTCATCTGCACAGAATATGCCTGATCCCATGTGGGCGGGAGGTATGAAGGCAGGAAATTGGATACATGCTTGTCCCTAATTGGACCTGATGGGAAATAAAATGAATTAGGGATTTTATGTCTTAAGCCCTTGTCATACTTGATTCTGGGCCATTTCCTGAAAATCTGGGCGTGGACCGGGCCAGGGCCCATCTACCTGGCCAGTATTTAATTAAAGCTTTCTTCAAATTCGGCTTTAAACTGTGGTAGTGGTCTTACTCTCAATCAGTGGGATTAACAAAGGGTCAAATGTAGCCATCATTGAAGAGATTCTGGCAGGCCTTGTCCTTCTCCCATTCACTCTGCCTTGCTTCAAACCATTGGATTATATTCTTAAAATAGCTACAGTAGTCTGCTACCTTATTTGGCCACCTTCTCCTCCTGAGGCAGACTACCAAGGTCCAGCTCTTAAAGTATTAAAATTCAATAATGAAAAGCCCACTTTTGGCTACTTGAATTAACATATCCAATCAAAATTAAACACCTCATCCTAATATGGGATTTCTCTTTTTCCCTTTACGTTTGTCTGTGGGCCATGTCTGTCTCCTCTCTATCCAGAGGCAGACCTCCAAGACGATATTCCTTCCCCCCCTCCCTTGTTCCTTTCCCCCTTCTCCCCCTTTCTCTATCCCCTGTCTTTGTCTCTTATTCCCTGCTTTTTGTCCCTCTGAGGCAAATACATTGTGTTGGTCTTGGGGTTTTTTTCTCCAATGTTGGCTCTTTCAATGATAACTGAGTCTAGTTAGTTTTAATATACTAGATTCAAGCCTTATCAGATTTGCTGGTGGTGGTTGCTTCAGTGTCCACTCACATGTGTTTACAAAGATGATTTTTCTCAAGACGAAATCACAGCAACATTCATCTATGGTATGGAGGGTCTGAGTTGTACATACTTTCCAGAGTGGGGCAGGCAATTTCATCTAGATATCTGTCTCCAACTGTGTTTGTACTGAACCTACTCCAGCTCTTTCCCCTCCATGTTACTTCTTTGAACAGTCCCTGCTTTCAGCCACCTCAAGAGGGTGCTAAAGGACCACACAGAAGCAGAGAGGCACGCTGCTCCCAGACACCCAACCCTTCTAGTTGGACAGCTGGTTGATTCTAAGGGAGCTCTTCAACAGAATCTCGCTGCCTGTGACCCCTGTGACTCATTCAGCAAGACCAGCTTTGAATCACAGTTCTAGAAATTCGTGTCTAGGAGGGGTGTTTGCTGCACCTAGGCTTTTCCAGACCACAGAGCAGAAGGCATGCTGGGAGTCCTGGCCCTACTTTTAGCTTTCTTGCCTGCTGGTAAGTATATGGCATAGATGCTTGTGAGATTTCATTTTTTTAAAAAATGGGAAGTCATGCTGATAAATTCCTATTTTGCTATTCTTGCTCTGTTGATGCTACCGCTGTAGGCAGACAAACATCCCCCAACTTGGAAGAAAGAATAATGTCAATCACCAGGCCAACGGGATCCTCCATTATAATCACTTGTGATGTTCGCAGAGCATACAGTTATATCCACTGGTACCGATTCCAGGAGGGGAGAACCCCACAGCACCTTCTCTTTTATAACTTCATCAGTTCCACAACTGTGGTGGATTCTGGACTCAGTTCAGAGAAGTACCATGCTTATGAAGGCACAGACAAGACTTACAAATTTGTACTTCGGAATGTGGAAGAATCCGATGCTGGCCTGTATTACTGTGCAAGTTGGGCTGGCACAATGATTCAGTCTTGTCCTTATCTGTACTGAAACATTAGCCTGCAGCTGTTACTAGGGCACAAACAGACCAGCTCCCTTCTCCCTCTCACTGCTCACCTCCTCTACTCATAAAAAGACATTCTGTATGACATGCCTTATTTTCACCTTGTAGTCATCCATCTGATCCCTAACAGTACCACTAGACATTCCTACAGACAAATTCCCATCTCTAAATCCTTGTTAAAGAACCATCGACTGAAAATATAATACTTTCAACAGCTCTTTTAGGGAATGTTGGAGGCCCATCCAGTTAGTTAGTAGTCTAGGATAGAGAAGTTTGCTTAGGGCTGATATTTGCCATGGCATATTTATTTAGTAGAACATTTTGGGAAGGTTAGTTAAATTGACCCAAATATAGCAAGAAAAATAAATTTTCATTACCTAGACTGTGAGAAATGGTATAATAAGATCTTTGGACTTTCTGATGTACTTTATGCTGTTGTACATCATTATCTTCTGAACAAACTGATTTTTCCATCACGATAACAACCATAATATTGTTTGTGGGAATAATATCGTAAGAAAATATATGTAAATATGCCAACTATTGTGTCTACTTGAAGAACACAGCTTTAGCACACTGAGTTTCAAAGACATCATTGGATCCTTTTAGGGGCCCAGGAACAAAGGTTTCCAAGCTACCAAACAAATGGGAGCGCTGCTAGAGATGACAGAGCCATTAGCATTTGCATAGCAGATTGAGCTTGACAGGAGACAGCATGGAGAAGACTGTCAACATCTGATGTCTGTTATTGCGTGGGTTAAGGTAGAGGATCTTGTGTCACCTCAATAGGACTGTTCTCTTGTGAATTTCCTTACTGTTATTATCTTTAGGGATTCTTGGAAAGCTGGTTTATTTCTTTGGCTACTAGTTCTCTCTGTTTCTGCAGAAGAAGTAAACAATTTGGGTTTGGTTTGGAGACACAGAACCTTCAACAGACAGCTACATTTCAGTTTATGATGTTCGTCCAATGGAACCAGAACTCAATCTCTACCAATGGCCTCCCATAAACTTTATTTGACACGCAAACTAAAATTCATCCCAGAGACAGATCTGCTTTGTTTTAAATAAATATATCCAAGTGTTCTACCATTGAGCTATACCTCAACCATTGATGTTCTTCAGAGCAGTAAGTGCATGGTAGAATACCTAACTCTTGACCACGAGAACAGGCTTGCCGTATTTATCTGCTGTTGCCTTAGCTGATGTCTCTGCTTTAGATTTAATTCACCTCCTGGACATTTTTGACTCGTTCTTTTACTGCCTCATTTGCATATCAATCATTACTATTCTACTCAAGTTTCATTGATTTCAGCTATTACCATAGAAAAGTTGCAATTGCCAGAAATCCATCCCTTCACCCTAAAAAGAGATGTATCAAAATTTGCATCCTGTGGGTTAACTTGGTTTTTATTATCTATGTTACTTAACCAAAACAAATTTGAAATATAGGAAGATTTATAAGGCAGCCTTGAAAATTAATCAATGCCCACAAAATTGAATGAAGAGTGTTCTTTTAAGAAAAGAAGTTCTGTAGGGGAGAAAAGAATAAAAATTATTCACCTACAACTGCAATGATAACAGCTAGTGTCTTCTGATAACTGGGTGTTAGCCATGGCTCCAAGGACTCTGTCTTTTAACCTTAATTAAAATATTACTAAAAATAGAAGGTATCCTGGTGTGGGAGAATTGTCTGTATTCTGTCAATCATATTTTAATAAAACGCTGATTGGCCAGGCAGGCAGTATAGGTGGGAAAGCCAGACAGGAAGTAGGGGTGAAGCAAAGAGACTGGGAGTATTCTGGGACGCAGGAAGCTCCCTCTGCCATTCCTGTGCAGACCATCAAAGAGGCAGGATGTAAGCTTCCCCGCTGGAAAAGGTACTGAGCCATGTGCTAATGTAGATAAGGATAATGGGGTAACATAAGTTATAAGAGCTAATAAGTAGCCTGACCTAATGGGCCAATCAGCTTTATAACTTATAGAGATCTCTGTGTGGTTGATTTTCTCTGGGACTTGCCAGTTGTGGGGTACTGGGCGGGAACAGATACCCCAACAAGCCGGCCCCTCATGCTACAGTATCCATTATTGTTCTCATTGTCTCAATTTATAGATGTATTGGAGATAATAACTTGGTGTGGGAGGTCCTTCTGTGTATGTGTTGCTTTTGTTGGTAATGAAAAAAGAACTTCTTTGAGCATATCGCAGGAAAGAACAGAACTAAGCAGGGAAAGCTAGGCTGTATGCTGGAAAAAAAGAATGGTGGAGGCAGAGAGAAGTGATGGAGCCAACAGAGACAGATGTTGGGAACTTTTGCCGGTAAGCCACTGTCACGTGGTAATACACAGATTAATAGAAATGAGTTAAATTAATATGAAAGAGTTAGCCAATAAGAAGCTAGAGCTAATGGGCCAAGCAGGGTTTTAATTAATACAGTTTCTGTGTGATTATTTTGGTTCTAGGTAGCTGGGATGAACAAGCGGCTCCTTGCAGCAATAACTTGAGACTTTCATGCCACTTGGCTATTGATACCTGAGCCCAGTTTAAACTGAAAATGTCATTTCTTTTATTGCAGAGTCATGAGCAAATGTGAATGAATAAACAAACCCCCAAATCCTTTAATACTGCAGACACTTTGAGGTGAAATAGAGTATTGCTTTACCCAATATATGGTTAGGCTATACTTTCCTGAATCACATGACATCATGCAAATGAACTTGAATTCAGTGACTGCTTAAAAATGATGTGTAGAAACATTTATTATGCATTCAGTTTTCCTGAACTTCAGTTTTTAAGATCTCTCTGAAGGAATGAAGAACACAGTAAGAGCACTGGTTTTTTACAGCAGAAGAGCAGAGAGGCGGATCAGTAAGAAACATCCTAGAGCACCATCTATGCTGGGGCTTCTTCAGTATCATTCTTCTGGGTATATGGGAACATTGTTGAAAGTACATGCAAATTGGGCTCAGAGTTTAACAGAACTACAGTCTTGCCTGCAATGGCTACCCCATGCAAATTTTGTACATGGACTTGCAAGGAGGACCTGTCATGTGTTAAGGCCAAGTAGGCATCAGACATTGAAATTTACACGTCTCTTCTTACATATATAAAATCATATTCTTGTGTGTATATGCATTTGCGAGTTCATATGTGTGTAGAAGCTTGCAAACACATGGGTTCATTTGTGTCAGATAGCCTTGATGAAGCTGTAAAGAAGATTACTTAAGTATATTTTCTGTCAAATTCTCAAATACCCAAATGGTATGTATTAGAAAAATGATATTCAAAATTTTCAAATCTCACTTGTGTATCTTTTATTTTTAAATAGAATTTTGTGTTAATTTTTCCAAGCATCTTCAAGGATTGAGGACTCCATAGTTCTCTTCCCATTCAAGATGCTATCAATAACAGTTGAGCTAAAAATTACGGACATACAAGAGCATACGACAATATACCTCAGGCATCCCTTGAGCTGTAGCTCTTCAAGAAGAGTCATAGGAGAGAAGGAAGAGAATGATGTGGAGGTTCCGAGTCACTGCGTACCCTGCTGTTCTCCTTCCTTAAACAGAGTTGGGGGTAGAAAGTTTTATTTAGTTTTCATAGTTGAGGGTCAGGCAGGACCTGAGAAGCAGAACAGAGGTGCTTCATGCTCCCTTCTGTACACCATGGACTTGGATTAAAGAAGCAGGACTGAGCTGCAGCATCACCCTTTATTAGCTAATTTTCTCTGGGATGATCTCTCTGCTTGAAAGTATCCTCACTCAGACAAAATAAACCAAAGTATAGGAAATGTTTGGGAAACTAAACAATCAAACAAGAAATTTTGGTTTTATTTTAATATTTTTATTCATTATTCTAATGTGGTCCATATAAAGAATCATTCATGATTCATATATAAATGTGGAGAACTCGAAAGAAAGAATTAGAATTTGGCTTGATTCCACAGAAGCACTTAAGCATCTCTAAGATAGCCCAGTACAGCTGAAGGTAGGGTAAGGATGTGAAAGTACTAGGGGAAGAGCCAGTCCACAAACATCAGTGTTAAACGCTGAATGGCAGTTATTGTGCAAGCTCCTCTAAAAGTAAGAGGTGGTCGAAAGAGTAAAGGATGCTCAGGGTGAGAGGGAAATTTTACATGCCGGTTGTTCATCAGGGCTCTCATTTTGTCCCCTTCTCAGCTAAGACCTCATGACAATCATGTTAGCATGTGCCTCTTCCTAAACGTGTGACTAAAACAATGATTCTCAGCTGAAGGCCATCTCCTCTAGGAGGCACTGGCAATGTTTGTAGACATTTTAAGTTGTCACAAAAGGGTGGAGTCTTACTGTCCTCCACTGGGGAGAGGCGACAACTCAGCTAAACATTCTATAGTTCATAGCACAGCTCTCTCCTCATATCTCAGGACCAATGACCACAACAAAGAAGTTAACAGCATCAGGGCAAGAACTCTGGACTATTCACATGTCCCAAAGGCTTGGTAATCATTGAAATCAATAAAATAATAGTGTTGATGAAAACCAACTAGGTACCGAACTTTGTAACATTTGTCTCAATAAGTGGGATAATCATTTTGGTGTCATGCAGAACTGAGCAAAGCTGACCCAGTTAACGCTCCCAGGTCTGGCTGACCTGGGTGTGTCTATTTTCTCCCTAAACACTAGAGGATCCAACTCATGCTCCTTCAACCTGGTTTGTCAATTTCTGCTCCAGGAACCTTGACTCTCCATGTTTCTCCTTAGGGAGTTTAAGTCTGAGGTTTAGACACAGAGCCCAGGCAGGCTGGATGTTATAGCTACAAGTCTTCACTTTCTTTTCAATCTATGAGTGCATTCCTCTATTCCTGAGATTGGTTGAGGGAGACTTTTAAGTGATGTTGGGTGGTTTTGTAATTTTATGTTTCTCATAATGTTTTTCTTCGGTTTGAAGAAACAGTTGAATCCACGTAAACCAATCAAAAGTATTCCACTACGGAAAGGAGGCATACATTTTCCCTGGAGTTACCCACATGCAGCTTTTCATGTTTACTCGGGTATGGAACAACACAAAATGAGGTTTCTTGTGGATCTGATATTTACTTCAGAAGTAGAAACATGGTCCAAGGGAGGTTAAAGGTAAAGCGCAACACATGTTTTCATGTAAAACCCTCTCTCCCTTCCTTGGGTATTCATACACATTTCATGGAGAAACAAGACATGATGGCATGCTGAGCCCTGGATTAGAATCATAGTAATGAGCACATACACCCTCAGCATGTCTGCAACCATTTCCTTCCTAACATAGCACAACCCAATGCAGCCCTTAGCCCAGCTCACCCTCACCTGCAGCACGTCTATCAGGGGAAACCAGAAAGCGAGTCTGATGGCTATCAACTGTGTCAGGAACTGTACCCGTCTTTCTGGGTCAGCAGCATTTCCTGTTGATTTAGTTTAGACGTGAAGTGTATTAAGATTGTCTTACTCTCTCAGTGAGAAAGCAAGGTCCAGTGTTTCAATTGCCATGGGCTTCCAATAATGTTGGCTCCTAGGAGAGGTGCTGAGAAGGAACACAGAGCAATGCATATATTTTCAGTTCCCTCTGCTCTCACATTATACAATACATAAACTGTGTGCTTAGAATCTCACTCAGTCAGCAGATCGATATAGTCAGACCATCTACAGAGGCATAACTGCTTTTGATCAGTTGTACCACTAACGAAATTAAAGTTTAGATAATTGAAGCCTAATAAATAAGTAAAGATAAGAAGCCCTGTTTCCTGAACTTAACCACAAGGCTACTCTAAGAAGCATAAGGATTGCAGTTCTGAAAATGAGCGCTAGGATATCTCCAGAACATTCAGATGGAAGAAGGATCATTTACTGGGAGATGGGGCAGAGAAAATTTTCAGGATGCTGTCATCAAAAACCAATTGGGGCCACGTTGTCCATTAGATGAGCCCACAGGGTTGTGTGCTTGTGAAGGGCAGGCGAGAGCTGGTGAGACATAGTTAATCCCATGTGTGAATTCTCTGTGGGTGCCCTTAGTCCTTTGCATGTATTAGTTCCTTTAAGCCGCACCGCCTAAACTATCTATTCTTTTTTCACCAACTGTATCAAATCAAAAAATATGTGAACATTCCGTGATCCAGGCATTTACTAAAACAAGGATCCATGACAGATCATGGTAGAGTCTCAGTTAACATGGATCCTTTTGGCTGTTACTAAGATACTTCATCTCAGGGGGGCATAAAAGAATCAATTATTTATTGCCACTGCCACTCCATAGAGGAGACAAATAATAATGCATTGTTAATTGATGCAAATTATTACTGTATGTTGAAACAATCCTCAGGACTTGAGTAATTGCATGGTTTTGTAGAATAAGTAATATTCCAAAAAATTCCCAGTTAGTTTTTTTCATATAAAACCTTTTTATCTTTTTGTTTTTAACAATAGCACTTATAGTAGTCTTCTAGAAAAAAAGTCTTTTAAAAAGAAGGTACAGAAAACATCTGTATCTACCTTTCAACCTAACTAATCTTCAGAATTACACCAACATGTTCATTCTTACTGTTCTCTGTGTCAAGGATCCATGATCCGTTGGTGAATTTGAGGAGTAGAGAGTGATTTGCAAGGGAGGCAAATACAGAAGGTAGACTAGATAAATGATTCATCCATTTTCCTCCATCTCTAGCTAGGATCATGTTTCTTTGATTCCAGTCTAGATTTACATGCAAGGAATATTATTGAGCCGTTGGAATGAATGCCTTGTGCATTTATTCATAAAAATTTAAAATACAATGGAATATAATGAAATTTTCATATAGCAATAATCTCTGAGTAATACAAAAATTTTCTTGACATTTTAAAAAAGGAAATACATTTTACTCCCTTATTAAGGGTAATTATTTCCAAAGAAATAGGTGTTTTAAATCATACATTTCTTAATTTTGTTTGTTCTTAAGTGAGATATTGTAGTTTTGTAAAAATGGTTAGAAACATTATTTTCTACTGTTTGATAATAGTTAATGGCATCAGTGAAGACTTCTGATCTGCAGGACATGCATATCTAAGCGTTTAGTTCAGGGCCTTTGTATAGTACAACACTGTCAATTTCCCAACATTTCAAAAAGCATATTTGTAAGCAATACAGACATGTAGAAATCAAAGTACAGAATGCTTAATCACTTCAACAATTTTTCTACAAGGTTGTGTGTGTAGAGGTCATTTAATTATCATTGGTTCTTAAAAATGAAGTTCACATAAATATAAAGACCAGAACTATTACAGTATGGGAAAATCAGGAGGGAATTTAAAGTCAGCTGTGCATATCCACCTAAAGTTATGTGCATACATATGTAAATGTAAATGATACTCAGCAGCCTTATTTCCACTAATGAATACAAAATAAGTACAAAAAGTTCAAACTATTTCAACGATTTTATTTGTCAAACAGAAATGCTCATAACATTGCAAAGCCATTGAGAAGTTGAATTAAATAAGAATACATGTTGATCAGAGTCTGACAAGAACCAAGTCTTCCCTGAGTGTTACATACTAAATTAATGTCAAAGCTCTCATTACATATTGAACTTTAACTGATTTAAAAATACTGCTGCACCTGACATCTGCTCATGGAAAGCTCCATTACCCAGAAAGCACAAATACTAATTTCCACAGCTGGCCTGTGATCCCCCGTATCTGTCACCCAATTAATTCTTAAAGGGACCAAGAGTATAAATGAAGTGGTTTCCCTGGCTCACAATTTGTTTAGGAAAATCCAATTGAATAAAAATAACTTATAAAGTACTCCGAGTTTAGGTATTTGACATGTTAATTAAAGTCAACAAAACGTTTCAAAGGCTTGTTTGTTGTTGTTGGACAATTAGGGTCAGATTTTTTTGTTTTTGTTGTTTGTTTTCCCTCCAGGCCTGAACATATATATCACAGATAGGCAAACAAGGCTATAGCAAGTACGTCTTCATATCTTCTGCGTAACATCTCGGCAGTAAGCAATGGAAAAGGGAAGCTTGCACCCATACTGCCCCACCCCTAGAAGAACAGTTACAACTTACGTGCTAATCTAACCAGCTTGTGTAGGCCAGGAAACCCAGAGCCATTCATGACTACAGCAGACCATGAAGAAATTTGGCTCGCACGTCCTCTTTCCTTTATGTCTTCGCTGGGATGCCGGCCTGAGAGATGGGGATCCACTCCTGGGCATAGTCGTTCTCTCGAGCCTCTTGACTTGTGAGTCCCCACTGCTCTTTCCCTGGGAAGCAGAGACTAAAGCATGCCTGTGTTGCTGTTTCTTTGCCTGCCAGTTAATCACGGGAAATTTTTCTCCTTTGCTTGCAGTTGGACTTGGGAAGGTGGAACAACCTGAAATATCCGTTTCCAGAGCAACGGATGAGACGGCCCAAATATCCTGTAAGGTCTCCATCAACAGCTTTAAAAGTGTAGCCATACACTGGTACCCGGCAGAAACCAAATCAAGGTTTACAGTTTCTGTTATATGTCATGGCAACTCCCACTCATATTCTCTTAGATGGCACCAAGAAAATGGAAGCAAGTAAAAATTCCAGTGCTTCCACATCGACATTGACAATATATTCCTTGAAGGAAGAAGACGAAGCTATCTATTACTGTTCCTACGGCTAAAGCACAGCATTTGAGCTTCCGGAATAGCCTACACAAGAACCATCCCCCAGCCCTGTGTTCCAACCCACATCCTTCTCAGTCAAAGCAGCCACCTGCTGTTCAGCTGGGGGTACCACTTAGTCTTTCCCTCCTTATAGCACTTCTGCGGCAACAATGTGGGTCTCCTATCCAAGCGCAGCCCCAGGGACTACATTGCAGTCGAAGGCTGGCTTGACACTGTTCCTACTAAATGAGAATATCTGGGAACAGTTCAATATACAATGGCAACCTGCTGACCACATGATTTGGTTCTTTCATAACCATACAAAAGAAGTGGACAAAGGGATGGAATCAAGCTTCTGGTAGTCTATGAGTTAAGCCCTTGTTACAGATGACTCACTTGATTCTCAAAAGGACAGTGGAAAGTCTCACAGCCTCAACTTTTGAATAGATTCCTGGGACGGAAACTTGATGGATGCTCAAACGATGTAGAGGAGAGAAAGTGGCACCTTATCTGTGGGTCTAAAGTGACAAACATCATGTAACTATTAAATACGTTCTTTGAAGAATTGTTAATAAAGTGGAAAACATTCATTACATTTAGTGGAGAACCTGAGATGGTTAAAAGAAAGGAAAACAGGGAGCAACCACTTGGGCTAGTCAGTGTTTTGTGTGTGTGTGTGTGTGTGTGTGTGTGTGTGTGTGTGTGTGTGTGTACACGTAGGCCAGCCTCATGTGAAAGAGCAGACTGATCATATTTCTCTTTCAGCCTCTTATTTCTGCCTCTATCCTCATTCTAGTCACCACTTCCTAGTAGTTTAAAACACACAGGCAGAATGTATATTACCACATGTAGGAGACAAAGATGCCAAAAATTCATAAAAGTCTTAATCTTGTGACGTCAGCGGCCTCTAGCTTTTTGTCTTGAGGTCTACAAGTGCTTGCTAGGAAAAGAAGCATTGGAGTCTTGTGTTTTTTAATTAAAAAGCCTGTGACATATTCACTAGGATTGTCTTGGATGTAGAGATGATTTATATTAAAAGCTTTGAAATAAAGTATCATATTTATTGATAAAAATGATTAAACAAAAAGGAAATTTCCAAAATTTAAAAAATGATTGTGAAAAATAGTGATTTACAAACATTTCTGGTGCTGGCATACTTTCCACATGCCAACAGAAAGCTTCTGTTACATAAACTGTTATGTATCTGTAATAGATTTAACATGTTGACATACGTGTTTGATGATAAACTGTTATATAATATAATCATATGTGTGATACACTTGGAGCTTTTTTTCTTTTTAGGCTTTCACACTCATTCCTGCTACTATTCTTTAGTTCTAAGGACAAGACAAAAACAGAATAGCATGACATGAACATTACAGTGGTGACAGTCAGTCATTGAACTGCAGAAAACCCATAGATTGTGTTGTGCCCACAAAGGTTGATCGAGATATAGCTTCCAATTACTCAGAAGGTAAAGATATGAAGTTTCAGTGAGCAGTCAATGCTAGTGGTTGTAATCAATGCTTACACAGGTTAAGGTAATTATTACTTGGCTATTTCAAAAATATATTTGTTCCAGCTGAGTTTATAGCTCAGTAGAGTGTTTGCCTGGTGCAAGACCCTGAATTCCCTCCCCAGCACTACATAAACCAGGTATGATGGCATCCATTTTTATAATCCCAGTATTTAGAATGCATCAAGCCTGTCTAGAAATAAGTAAATAAATACAACTGATTGCTACAGTGAGTGATAACAGATGAATAACAAATATTATAATGGTATATTATTTGTCTTTTAATAAATAAATCTTGCCTGAAGACCAGAGGCAAAGCTAAAGCCACTAGCAGTCAAATAATGGTGACACACATCTTTAATTCTAAGATTTCAGAGACAGAGGCAGATGGATCTCTATGAGTTCAAGGCTACCCTGGGCTACACAAGGTCAATGCAGAAGCAAATCCAAATGGTTTGGCCTAACCTTTTAATCCCAGTACTAGGGAGTGATGCCTTTGACCCCAGCACTACAGGAATATAAAATGGGAAAAGAGAGAGGCTTAATCTGCTTAGTCTATGGTCTCTCAGCCTTGGGAGAGGTAAAACTTCTCTAGTAATTTGGCTGCCTTGCTCTTCTGGTTTTTGGGTTGAATCCCAATTTCTTCTCTGGGTTTTTATTATTCATGCTACAATTTATGATGTTATTTTAATTTATGTTTCTCTGTTTGTCATCATTCACTTAACGGTTGTTTGTTATACTTCCAACCTTCCAATATTAGTTGCTCAACTTTGGTTAAATTGCTTCACCTATCTTTGACCCATTCTCTTAACTTCAAATGGATAGCATTGTACAATTAACTTGAACTAACTTTTGCAAGGATCATCTTAAATAATACACAAATTTTTACAAGTATGTAGGCCTGAGTGTACCTAATGGTCACTAACGGGAGCAATTGCAATTATTTTGATTCATATCCTGAGCCCTGGGCATCTGCAGCATGTGATCTCAAGAACTGTGTTAGGCATGAAAAAAAAAAAAACCAGTCAAGTATCCACCTGAGTTACTGAGTCTGAATTGCATTTCCCAAGAACCTGGTCCCTCTGGGATACTAACAATCTGAGTCACAGAGGTCTAGGTGCCAAGTTGTTCAAGGGGTGAACCCACAGCCCAGGACAACTAGAATCTCATCCATCATCCAGCAGCTGGTCTGGTATCTTCTTTGATTCCTTGATAGAAATAGTGCATTGTTACTTGGTTTCTCTATAGCAACTTTCCAACCAATGCACATACAATATAGCTTGCAACTCACATATATGTAGAAAATCAGTACAAATTTTCAGTAGCTACTTTATGACCCAGAAACAAGATTAATTTTTGCTTTCAGCACAAAATGCTTGTCCTCTTATCATTGGCTTCATAGTGCTAATGAAAAATCAGCCGGGATCGGGGAAAGGAGAGTAGAAGTGACAACATTTCCATTGTCACCATCTCCTTGCATCCCAAGTTTCCTAGGAGGAGACTCTGGACGCAACTACACTCCCTGACAAGGCAGGTTCCTAACATTTCCAGAGAGAGATTGTGTTGCAGCCAGTTCAGGTCCCTTGCTCAGGTTTCATATTTTTTTTCCAAGGATTCAACAGTTGGGATTAGGTGATTTTACATGGAGGCTTCTGGGTTTATGTATATGAACCTGACCGTGGTGCTGTGCTCCCCAGCACCACCACTCATGCCATGAAGCTGAGTGCTTTGTCTTCTCCTTCTGTGCTTTTTAATGATCCCTATCAAACATGCATGCATTTGTAATGGGGAATAATGGGCCTTCTTAAAGGTTGTATTTAGTCTAGGGTGCCAGCAGCCTTTAACATGCCTATTTAATTGAAACATTCAAAAGTAGAATTAGAAAGGCATTTCCTGTGTCTTGATCACCTAGGAGATCTGTACTCAAAATTGCCAGGTGCAGGGTGAGAATAAACAAAGAACAGCTCCCCATGATCCACAATGGAGGGAGATTCACTTCTTCTCTTTCCCCTCTCCTCTCCTTCCTTCTTCACTTTTTTCTTTTCTGCTTCTACCTCTCTTTCTCCCTTTCTTTCTTTCTTCTCTTTCCTCTTTGTCTTCCTCTAACTCGTCACTAAATCTGTCTGGATTTTAGGAGTAACCTAACAAAGAATGTTAATCTTTCAACAAGAAATCAGTTTTGACCAGAAAAGAACTAAAAGTTCTCTCTCATACATGCAAGTTAAAAGCGTCAGCCTGAAACTGCAATCGTGATTCACAGGGCCTGAGAAGGGTGGAGAGTGAACACTACACGTATGTAGTCATTCCACACTCCATTGATTTGTACAGTTGAGTCATGCTAACGGGACAAGAAATTGTCTCTGTAAATTGACAGTTTGATAAACATCTTTCATAAGGACAATAGAGAAATCTGCTAATAAGTGAGTTAGATAAACCAATTGCCACAAGAAATCTTGATAAAACACCATGCCCGCCCCCTTTCAGTCCCCAGAATGCCACTTCCTCTTCCTGCGCTGGTCTCTTTTATTCTGGGCCTGTGTAGCCTTAGTGTCCAGTTCCCCTCAGGACAAAGGCTGCGGAATGTGGCTTCTGCTGTCAATCTTCACACTGGCCTCTCTCGGGATCTGTGAGTAAGGTGTCCTTCACTCTCGGGATACAGAAAACAGGGACAGTCAGCTCATACCACATACCCAAGCAGTACATTCACACAGCTGCTCAAATTGAACTGATAAATTCCACTATGATTTGAATCCCTCAAGGCACATGTGGGGTGGGGGGACCCACAAAACCCAGACACTGACTGGAATCGGACTTGGACACCAAAAGTATATTATCTTAACAGAATTCAAAATTCACAATTTGATTTTTTTTTAAGTCTTAGTCTTTGTTACTTTTCAGATACAGGAGGAAGCATTCCCTCTTCGCATCTAATGTCATATATCACCAAGAGAAAAGGAGAAACAGCATTTCTTGAGTGTCAATTTAAAAACATTTTGAAGCACGATATATATACACACTGGTACCGACAGAAGCCAGGCCAGCCTCCAAAAAGAATGCTGTATATTAGTTCAAGAGGAAATGTTGTCTATGAGGAAGGTTTTAGTGAAGAAAGATATGAGGCAAAGCAATGGCAGAATGACTTGTCTTCAAATCTCAGAATATACCAAGTGACAGAAGAGGACACAGGGACATATTACTGTGCGTGCTGGGTTCCACTCTATTAAAATGCTGCACTGTTAACAAACAATAACCTTCCACAGGAGGCTCACCTGCACAGACACACACTAAACCCTCCGCAGGAAGCTCATTTGCACAGACATACACTAAACCCTCCGCAGGAAGCTCACCTGCACACACACACAAACACACACACACACACACACACACACCCCTCCCCCTACACTGCACAAGATGCCCACCTGCACAGACACACACATGAAACCCTCCACAAGAGGCTCACATGCACAGACACACACATGAAACCCTCCACAGGAAGCTCACATGCACAAACACACACGCCTCCCCTTACACTCCGCAGGGACTAGACCACTGTCACTCAACAGAAGAAGCCTTCCATGCTGATCTCACCTGGGTACTGAATTACCTCCTCCTCACCACTACCCAGAGAGTTAGGACCAAGATTGCTGAGCGTTCTTATGCTGTATTTGTCTTACAAGTTTGACCCACCAGATGCCCGAGTGCAGTGTCTCCTTCACCCCATCATCTCTTCCCATCCCATCTCCGGACACCTTTCACCAGTGTCCAGGATGGTTTCTGCTTCCCTTCCTATGGAAAGCTTCCTGGGAAGCAGGCCGAAGTACAATGCTGAAGAAAGCTTGAGGACTTTGTGATGAGCCAGTGGGTACTGACGGACAGTCCACAGCCTTTTGAAAGAGATAGACCTGGATGCCCTTTCCAATTCAGTCACTCACTGAGGAGAGTAAGCAGAGTTTCTCAGCTCAAAGCCACTGTGGTAATAAGAGCACAGGATACTCGGGACCTCCTGGCGTCTCATTTGAAAGTTTCCAGTGTTGTGATCATCCAGCCTCCATCTTTCCACATCACAACACAGGCATGTCAAGGAGCCCTCTCGGGTCAAGTGAGAATACTCCCAACCTCAGCAAAGCACGTCTTTCTTGTTTTCCCATCAAAATTAAGCAGAGCTGTAATTCTGAAAGTCTAATTATGAATTAATTAGAAATGATGTTTTTCCTTAACAGGAATAAAAGGTTATTGCTTGGTGTCTTTCATTACACTGCTTGTTAAATAAAGTTTTTAAGTCAAAACAGACTGCTAGTGTATCAACTGTGCATACACATATTAAGACTGGAGGATCTCACTCACTGTGATTCTTCCATGTCCACAAGATGATTCATAGTTACACTCAGTAGTTACCAAAAAGAAAAAGAAAAGCAATTTAAAACCTAGGGAGTAATAAAAGATGTCAAGGAAATGTATACTGGAATAATACTTAAGGATGGCAGGGGTAGGGTTTTGGGGAAATGGCTTTCAATGAGAAAGCTAATACTGCTGTTGTAATAGGTGTTTTGATGACGTCATCTGGTACCTGGTAGATCCTTTGCACCAGGAACATGATAAAGTGACACAGCTCACAGGGCAGGACCTTCATCAGCTCAGAAACTAGCCATGCTCTCCCCTCCCCCACCCCCGCGTCCCTTTTCTACAGAGCTGGGGCTGTGTCTTATCTGCTGTTGGCTCAGGTCCCAGTCACTGTCTCTGGTGTCCATTCCAGCTGCCACTGGAAATGCCAAGCCCGTGGATTTTCCTTCTGTCTTTCGCTTGGGTTTGTAAGTTGACGTTGCTCCTTTTCCCCTTTCCTTATTTTCTGTATACTGAGCCGAGTGGGAATAATAATGATTTGGAAATCTCTGATTTCTCTCCCTCACTTTTCAGACGGAGACTCCTGGATATCTCAGGATCAGCTGTCTTTTACCCGAAGACCAAACAAGACGGTGCACATAAGCTGCAAGCTGTCTGGGGTCCCCCTTCAGAATACCATTGTGCACTGGTACCAACTGAGAGAAGGGGAGCCCATAAAACGAATCTTCTATGGCTCAGCCAAGACCCAAAAGCAAGACAAGCTCAACTCCCGCTTGGAAACCGATGAGAAGAGCGACGGTACCTTTTACCTGATAATCAACAATGTTATCAGAGCAGACGAAGCCACATACTACTGTGCCTGCTGGGATCTCACGGTGTCTCATCGTCTGAAGGAACCTGTAAGAAAACCTTCTTCTCCCTGCTCCTCAGCTGCACTCACGGTCGCTAAACCACCGAGGACCCTCAGTGTTCTTCACAGGTTCACAGGTGTTGGGACTGGCTGGGTCTTTGGGACTCAGTTTTGTCAGAGATGTTAGTTCAAGTGAGGAAGCTAGAGCCCAGAAAAGGTGAGTGGCTTGTCCCACTGATGCAGTGAGGCAGCAGCAGCCCTGTTTCTAGCCCCTTTCCCTGTTTCTCTTATGGGCACTACTAAGATAAACTTCTTTTAGCAAGATGACATTTCATTCAAAGGGACACGGTGACAAGTATCCCTGGCAGACCTATGCCTTTAGATCTCCAATCTAGGTTGACTGGCATATGCTAGTTATGACATTTCCACACAACTGAAATGGAGAGGGATGCATTTGGCAGGTGTTTTCCATGCTCTTCATCCTTATGCTATTTATCCATGGCTACCTGTGCATTTTTGTTGCGGCAGCTTTCTCTTGTTCTGGAAGGGCTTCTGTGGCATAAATAGGGTACGAGGAGCCCAAACAAAACAAACGAAACAAACAAACAAACAAAAAACCTTTCTTCATGATTATATTAATAAAGCCTTTACCAGCTCTGGCAGGACTATTTGGTACTACGCCTATATTTCCTACTCTACACATTGAAACCATGGACCTCTCATGGCTGAGTCCATGAGTTTGACTCAGATTTGGTAGCCCTGGCCTGATACCTGTCTTGTTACAGAGACGCAGTCTGTGTCCAACATCCCATAGCTCTTTCCTAGAGAATAAGAACAGCAGCAACGAAACCTAGGCAAATGCTTCTCTGCAGAAGTCTCAGTAGCAGCCAAATAAAGACATTCCAACTCCAGCCTGACTCCAGTGTCCAAAGTATTGGTTATTTCTTCTCAAACTTGTTTCCATGTCCTCGATATGGATGAGTTATGAAGAGGACAACATGGTTTTGTTTGGGAATTTGTTTTATTTTATTTTTTTTAGCTTACACATACTATGCCTCCTCTGATGAAAGAAAAAAAAACAAGGAGATTCAATTATGCTTTTTAAATATTTATTCAATTTTTATGTATGTATGTTTGCTTGTGTGTGTGTGTGTGTGTGTGTGTGTGTGTGTGTTGAGTGTTAATGTTTGTGTACGGATATATGCATATGAGGCCTATGGAGGCCAGAGAGGTTGTCTAATTCCTGAGAGCTAGAATTACATGTAGTCAGCCCAACTGGGTACTGGGAACTAAATTTAGATTCTTTGGTAGAAGAATGAAAATAGATCCAAATCTATCCCCATGCACAAAACTCAAAGTTAAATGAATTAAAGACCTCAATATAAAGGTGACCACACTGAACCTAATAGAAGAGAAAGTGTGAAGTAGCCTTCAATGCACGGACACAGGAGACCACTTTCTAAATATAACATCAGTAGCACAAACACTGAGGGCAACAATAAATAAATAGGACCTTCTGAAACTGAGATACTTCTGTAAAACAATGGACACAGAATAAGACAAAAAGGCAACTGAATGGGAAAAGATATTCACCAACCTCACATCAAGCAGAGGACTGATCTCCAAAATATAGAAAGAACTCAAGAAATTAGACATCAAAATTCCAAATAACCCAATTAAAAAATGGGGTACAGAACTAAACAGAGAATTCTCAATGAAAGAATCTCAAATGGCCAAAAGACACTTAAGGAAATGTTAAACATCCTTAGTCATCAGGGAAATGCAAATCAAAACAACTCTGAGATATCATCTTACACCAGTCAGAATGGCTAAGATCAAAAACATCAATGATAGCTTATGCTGGAGAAAATGTGGAGTAAGGAGAATACTCCTCAACTGCTGGTGGGAATGCAAACTTGTATAACTACTAAGGAAATCAGTATGGCCGTTTCTCAGAAAATTGGGAATCAATCTACCTTAGGATCTGGCAATACCACTCTTGGGTATATACCCAAAACATGCTCAGTCATACTACAAAAACCTTTGTTCATGTTCATCTCAGCATTATTTGTAATAGCCAGAACCTGGAAACAACCTAGATGCCCCTCAACTGAAGAATGGATAAAAAAAAAAAATGTGGCACATTTACACAATGGAGTACTACTCATCAGTAAAAAAAAAAAAAAAAAAAAAAAAAAAAAAATTACATCTTGAAATTTGCATGCAAACGGATGTAACCAGAAAACACAATTCTGAGTGAGGTAACCCAGACCCAGAAAGATGAATATGGTATGTACTCAGTCATATGTAACATGAAAAGGGGCCTGTTTGTTGGGGGTTTTCTGTCCTGCCCGGCTCCCCCACAGCCAGCTGCTTAGTCCCAGAGAAAAATCACACAAAGAACTCTATAAGTTATAAAGCTGATTGGCCCATTAGGTCAGGCGTCTTACTGGCTAACTCTCACATCTTGATTAACCCATTTTTCTAATCTATGTTAGCCATATGGCTCAGTACCTTTTTTAGTGGGGCAGCTCACATCCTGTTGCTTCAGTGATCTAGGCAGGAGTGGGAGGAATCAGCTTCCCCCTCCCCCTCAGAATTCTCCTGCTCTCCTTGCATCATTTCTACTTCCTGTCTGGTTTTCCCACCTACACCTCCTGCCTGGCCAATCAGAGTTTATTTAAAACATGATTGACAGAATACAGACAATTCTTCTGCACCACTTCCCCCTCTTTTTAAAAAAAACAAAGGAAAATATCCATAGTCCATTTTTTGGGGAATGTGGGCATAGTATTCCAGGCTACTTCCAGCTGGTTGGGGGCACTGATAATCTTATGGGGACCTAAAGAAAAATTTAGAGTTATGATCAAGTCTTCACTGAAGTATCCTGTGAGTCTTGATCATCTCAGGCAGCATTTTTGAACCTGTTCTGGATGAAGAACTCAGACATCTGGGCCATCTGTTCCTACCAGAGATTGCTCAGGTGGTCTCCCTTGGTCAAAGATGATTTTTCTTAACTCAGAATGAATCCACAGCCTCTCATTTTCTGTGGAAACAAAAGCAAAATCTCTTCTCCAAAGTAACATACCTTTTGACTTCAATTTTGAAGCCAAGGTATTTTCAAAATACCTATCTTGGATTAATTCTGCAGCATTTATAAGCAAATATCTTTTAGCAGCTGTTGCTCCTTCCTCAACATTTAAATAATTCAAAGAGAGCATAATAGCATACAGTATTAAGATTCTCTGTGTATTTTCCATCTTTACGTGGCTTTATTTTAACCTCTATTTCTTTTATTTTTACTTTTAACTTTTGACTTTTTGAAACAGGTTCTCTGCATATCTTTGTCCTGGAACTCCCTCTGTAGACCAGGATTATCCTTGAACTCCCAGAGATCCATCTGTCTCTGCCTCCCCAGTGCTGGGATTAAAGGTGTGTACCACCACACCCAACTACTCTCTTTCTTTCTTTTTTATTTTAAGGCTTTAAACCATTTAAAGGTTTTTTTTTCTTTGAATCTCTCTTTACTGTTTATGTCTCTCTTTCTGACCATGTGGGTCTTTATTTTGCAAAGGAATATGGAGAAGACAACATTCAAAAGCTCCTATGGCATTTCAAGATCCTTGCCAGGAAGCAAGCTGCTGCAACATTGTATCTATCGGGACAGCCTACATGAAAGAGTCAAGAGTTTTCCCTGGCAGGATGGCCCAGAAAGCTGGCATTTTAAAACAGCACAGTTTTTTTTTTTTTTTTTTTTTTTTTTTTTTTTTTTTTTTTTTTTTTTTTTTTTTTTGCTGCTACGGCTGAAAACTGAAATGTTTTATTCTAGTCTTTCCCAGGCTTTCTCAGGCTTTCTGTGGATGCGGTTATCCACCTGGGTGCCATTCTGTAACATGAGGGGGCCTGCTTGTTGGGGGTTTTCTGTCCCGTCCGGCCCCCCAGCTATTTAGTCCCAGAGAAAATCAATCACACAGGAGATCTCTATAAGTTATAAAGCTGATTGGCCCATTAGGTCAGGCTTCTTACTGGCTAACTCTTACATCTTGATTAACCCATTTTTCTAATCTATGTTAGCCATATGGTTCAGTACCTTTTTTAGTGGGGCAGCTCACATCCTGTTGCTTCGGTGGTCTAGGCAGGAGTGGGAGGAATCAGCTTCCCCCTGCCCCCCAGAATTCTCCTGCTCTCCTTGCATCATTTCCACTTCCTGTCTGGTTTTCCCACCTACACCTCCTGCCTGGCCAATCAGCGTTTATTTAAAACATGATTGACAGAATACAGACAATTCTCCCGCACCACTCATAAGTGGAGTATGTTTATACTTGTTTATACTAGATATAAATAAAGGATATTGAGTCTACAGTTCATGATACTAAAAAAGCTAAGTAATAAGATGAACCCTAAGAAAAACATATATAGATCCACCTGGAAAGTCAAAATAGACAAGATAGCATGACAAAATTGGGAGCATGGGGGTGGGGGAGAGGAGAGTGGACAGGGAAGAGGAAGGAAGAAGAGAAGGGACAAGGAGAACTTGAGGGAATGGGATAGTCATGATAGAAGGAAAAGATGAGAGCAAAGAAAGAGATGTCTTGATTGAGGGAGCCATTATGGGGTTAGCAAAAAATCTGGTAATAGAGAAACTCCCAAGAATCCACAAGGATGACCCCAGCTAAGACCCTAAGAAACAGAGGAGAGGGTGCCTGAACTGGCCTTGCCCTGTAGTCAGATTGATGAATATCTTAAATGTCACCATAGAAGCTTCAACCAGCAACTGATAGAAACAGAGGCAGAGACCTGCATCAGAACACTGGACTGAGCTCCCAAAGTCCAGTTGAAGGGTAGAAGGAATGAGAATATGAGCAAAGAGATCAAGACTATGATGGGTACACCCATTGAAACAGTTTGTCTGAGCTAATGGGAGCTCACCAACTCCAGCCAGAAAGGGAAGAAATCAGCATAGGACCAAAGTAGTCTCTATGAATGTGGGTGACAGTTGCATGGCTGGGGCAGACTGAGGGGCTACTGGCAGTGGCACCAGGTTTTTTTCCTACTTATTTTACTGGATTTTTGGGAACCTAATCTCTTTGGATGGATACCTTACTCAGCCTAGATATAATAGGGAGGACCTTGGACCTTCCCCAAAGCAATGTGCCTTTACCTTCTCTGAGAAATTGATAAGGGGGTAAGAAGAGGGAATGAGAGGAGGGGAGGGAGTGGGAACTGGAATTGGTATGTAACATGAGAAATGGATAGTTTGTTTAATTTTTTAAAAAATAAAGTTGTTATTTTCAAACTTGAAAAAACAATACAAAACTTTGCATGAATATGTTCAAACTTGAGTTTTATGATGCTTCATTTGCTCATCATTTGCATATTTGTTTATTCAATCTTTGCTTTGAGTTAGGATTTAAGTTGTCTTCATTAGCCATCTCAAGACTTGGGTGACTGTGTGTATGCATGTATATGTGTAATTGTAATAAAGCAGATAATAGAGCAGGGTGAGAAGGGAAGATATACTGAAATCTACTGAAATCTAAGATGTTTTTATGTGTTATTAAAACATAAATCAGACTGGGAAGATGGCTCAGGAAATAAATTAATCTGTTGATCTGAGTTCGTTCTTTAGGACCCGCATGATGGAAGGAGAGAACTGACTCCCAAGACTTGTCCTCTAATTTCACATAAACATACATACATACACACACACACACACACACACACACACACACACACACACACACACCACATGCACACACTAATTAAATGTAAGAATATACAAATTGGCCAGATGGTGGTAGTGCACACCTTTAATCTCAGCACTCAGGAGACAGAGGCAGGTGGATCTCTGTGAGTTCGAGGCCTGCTTGGTCTACAGAGCAAGTGCCAAGACAGACTCCAAAGCTACACAGAGAAACCCTGTCTCAGACACACACACACACACACACACACACACACACACACACACACATCTGTGCCTGAAGTTTCACATTATTAAGAGAAACAAAACATTTTGTTAGCACCTACAACATTGGAGTGTCTATTCTAGAAACATCATTTCATTTAATCCCTACAGAACCCTGAAATATGGATCCCACCATCTCAGGTGAGGACACATGAACCTTGAGAACTGTGTTCCAGGTCCTATCACCAAGAATAGATATTCTGATATTCATCTTTAGATCTAACTGCTTTTTGCCCATCAATTTCAATGTTCTAAGGCAGTCATCTGATTTCTTACATGAGGACCTTCTTCAAACTTTGCTAAGACGCTCAGCATTCACCACACCAGCCACTTGCTAATCCTCACTGCCAGAAACAACGTCTTCTGCAGAACTGCTTCTATCACATTCCAGGTGTATCCTCCCTACTTATGCATTTATGCTCTGGGGTGGTCATACCGTTCTTCTCCATAAAGCCTTCAGTTAGTCCTGCTGGACTTTTCACCTAAAAACATTCATTTAAAAATACTGTGGATTACAATTTCCCACATTGTACTTCTTAAGCGACACATTATGTGATTGTTCTCCTATTCTACTAATGACTGCAATATGCTTCATTACATTTGTTCTAATATACTCAAACCCCTGTAAATTTCAATTTACAATGAACACACCTTACATTAAAGTTGGATTGTTTAATGATTCTAAAGGATAATCATTGTCTAATGGTAGACACATAATTAAAAATTTCAGTTTAAATTTGCAATATTATATTATGCTTTCATTGTATATTAATCTTACAAATAGATTTCATTATGACACTTCTGTACATGCATATAATGTACTTTGATTGTGTTCCGCTCCTCTTTACTAAGGCAGGATCTCCTATAGCTCAGGCTGTCTTAGAACTCACTATGTAGCTCATGTTGACTTTGAACCCCTGATGCTCATGCCTCTACTTCCTGAGTGAGAGGATCATAAACTTGAGCCATTGCCCCTGATTTCTATTATTCTTTCTTTGTATCAATTCCCTAACTTCAATTTCTCTTCCTTTCTCCATTTTCACGACTTTTACCTTTAGTTTCAGGTCACTTCTCACTTCCACCAATGAAACAAAAAATACTATTTGTCTTTGTGAGATTGATTTATTTCACAAGAAGTGATTATCTCCAATTCCATATTTTTTCCTATAAATCATATAACTTATGAGACTTTTATGCCTGATGCATAGACACATCAAACTTTTCTTTGTCCATTCATTGCTGGGTGCACACCCAGACAGATCCCATGAATTGACTATTGTTACCAGTCTTGCAGCAAACACAATTGTGTGGGTATCTCTATAGTAACCTGAATTGTATTCTTTGGAGATATTTATACAGAAACGTAGTAGTTGGATCATATTAAAGTTCTACATTTATTTTTTGTGAGCATTCATGCTGACTTTCCAAGTGGCTGAACTGTTCCATAATGGCTCCTTACTACAACCCCTGCAATAAATTTGGAGTTGTTGATTCTGTTCTTTATGGAGGTCATTCTCACTAGGAGAGGATGCAATTTTTATTTCTGCTTCACCAGTGGCTAAGTATTTTGAGCGCATTTCAACTACTTACTTCATTTAGACTTCATTGTTTAAGAAATGTCTGCATTTCAGTGACCGTTACTGATTGGACTGGGGAATGTGTGTTTTTCTGCTATTCAACTTTTGAATTTTTTATATATCTTAGATACTAATCCTTTGTCAGATTAATTTTTGGCCGAGACTTTCTCCCATTCGGTAGGCCATATCTTTACTCTAAGTAAGCCTTTTATTTTGATCCAATTCCATTAATCAAAACTTGATTTTGTTCCCTGAGCTATTTAGAGTCTTCTAGAGGAAGTTATTTTCTATGTGCAGAGTGGAGGTGTTTGTGAGAACCCACGGTCCTCACCTTTAGTAAAAAGACTGGAGACTGGAGAGTTGAAGTGAAGCACTTTCGTTTACAGTGCTGCAAAGCTAGGCATCAGGCTGGGATGGCAGACTTCTCATTCAGTGCAGGGAAGAATAGATAAAAACTGGACCCGCAACTCTATCCCTCCCTTTTAGATAATCAGGAAGATATACTTTTATATATCATCTAGATCTTAAGTTTTCTCAACAAAAAAAAAACATGTGTGAGGTCATCTCTATATTTTACATAGTTTATTTTAAACTTAACATAGACATAACCTTGCAGCAGTACTTTTCTGCTCTGAACTTCTACTTTGGGTATGGGAGAGGATTTTAGTGGACAACTACTAAAACTTGATGCTGCTTTTTTTATATATAGTTCTTATATTTTATGCTTTCTTTTTATTTACTTTTGAAATTTTAATTTAATTACATTTTTCCATTCCCTTTTCACCCTCCAAACCCTTTTTTATATCCTTTTCTGCTCTCCTTCATGTTCATGGCCTCTTTTTCATTAACTGTTATTGCAGTTATATAATATATTTAGAAATATATATATTTCTAAATATAACCTTCCATTACATATAATGTTACTTTATGTATCCTTTCATGATTGATTGACACTGGACAACCAACTGATGTGCTCCTCTGGGGAGGACCACCCCTCACACTACCAGAGTTATTCAGTTTCCTATAGTTTTCTGTGTAGGGTTGGAACCTTGTGGACTTTTCCACTTCCAGTTTAGTTTGTTCATTGGTTGTCATCTTTGCTCTGCTCACACTTGGGCAGGCATATTGGTGAGACTTTATGAACAGAACTTTTGATGTTTCTAGGAGATACAATCTTACAGTAAATACACTGATCCTCTGGCTCCTACAATATTTCTGGTCGCTCTTCCATAACGTACCTTGAGCCATAGGTGTGGGAGATGTATCTTTGTAGATGTATCCACGGGGATTTTGTCCCATAATGCTATATGTTGACTGGCTGTGATTTTTTCCCATCTGTTACAAAGAGAAATTTCCTTAATGAGGGGTGATGACTACACTTATCTGTGGTTGTAAGGACTAATGTTTATAGATTGTTGTTAGTGATTATTCTGGTTTAGCAAATTAGTAGCTGGAGATTCTCTCCCAATAACCATTAAATAGCTAGCTAGATTTCTAGTACCAGACATGGCACACTTCTTGTTGAGAGGTCTTAAATCCCATTAGAGGCATGTGTACCACTATTTTTTACAAATGCAATGAAACATTTTATAACTCATTAATTTTTACAATTATTTTATAGTAAGGCATGACAGATTACATTTTTTCATTGATATAGCTACAACAACGGTTCTTGATTAATGGCAACTAATAATGGCAGCTTTTTAAAATATAGAAGTTGGGTCACATTTTTCAAATATGTTGACACATTTTATTTTAAATTACAAAAGACCTTCCTCTTTTCAGAAATATTTGCCTCTTCCTAAGAAGAAGCATTGGTGCTTGTGAGAACCAAAATGCATTCTTCTGATGTAAACACTAAGTAGTTTCAACACAACTGAACTCCTGGAATTAAAAACAAAACAATTCTTAGAATATTTTTTCTAGTTACTTGAAAAAAATGCAGGTGATGGACAAGTTAGCCCAACTCTCTTCTTCTCCTATTGTTCCCCTTCTATTTTCTTTATCACCACCTCACAGCTGGTGGACTAGTTGGCCAACTCTCTTCTTCTCCCACTGCACTCCCTCCATTTTCCGTCATTGCTGCCTCCAGAGAAAACAATGTATGAAGTTAGTTCCTGAAAAAAACTTTCAAGTTACCAGATGTCACACAATTTATAATCAATGGATTTCTAAGGAGACCACATCAGTTTGTCATGACAAGACTTCAGCCTGCCTGTCATGTCAAGAAAGTTTGGAGAAGATTCAGATTTTTGTAGAAGCTGTGAGCACTGTGATAGCTCGGGCTGGAGCATGGTATTTGCAGAAGGAACGAAGCTCATAGTAATCCCTCCAGGTAAGTGACTTTTTCCTGCTTCATTCCAGTGATGAAAAGTATATATATGATTGTAGAGAATACCAAAATTTATGGTGAGCTACTGTACCTGACTGCAATGCTCTTCATTCAAGTCATTTTTCAGGATAGATTACTGAATATGACAGCAAAACTACTTTGTAAATTGTTTCTTCTTTCAACTCAGAAGACACTGAAACTATATTTAGAATAGTAGCATATACAAAGAGTAAGTAAGTGAAAGTCATTCCGAGGATCATGTGCATAGATGATTGGTGTAAACTATTGCTTCGGGATAGTGTTGTAAAAGGTCTATTAGGTAAATCCTCAGAATGAAGGTTTTCTGATGGCTACAACTATTGTGCTCCATTCTCCAGACAAACTGGAGATCATTATTACTGATTTTGATCATAATTCACAGTAAATTACTATAGAACATGATTGAACACCCTTCTTATTTGTCTGACTTCATGTTGGGTAACAATTTATGTTACTCTGATTCTTAAAATATTACCTGGAACTTTCCGTTAGAATTTTTAGTTTATACAAACTGTTTCTGCCCAGTGTCTATGGAAATGGCTTTTCACAGTTTTACATCTTTATGTGATCATTATTTCCCTCAAGGAAGCTTAGGATAGTTTTATAGTCCAAATATTTTCCTGTGTCTTTACTTTTTTATAAGAACACATTTGTTGTCTAATTATTAGTGGTTATGCCCAAGCATGCGATTATTGCTTTTTTCTTTGAACATTTATCTCTGAAAAAAAAGTCTCAATTAACTCGAAATTTCATTCTAGACTGAGAACTGATTTATAAATGACAAACCTTTAAGGGAGGAAATACATAAACAGCTGGAAAATAGTAAAAATAAAAATAAAATAAAACTTCTCAACCTATGGGAACAAGACACAAGTTGGAAGGCAGAGTTAGATTCCTGGTTAGATATGGGTCGAATCACTTTGGAGTTCCTTCATACTTGGTAGAAGAAAAAAATGTGTTGTCACATATTCGGAATGAATATGTTTTCAGAGTAATTGAAGGAAGGCAAGGCATGGCCATAGTGAAGTGGAGGTGATGATGTTTAGAAAGAAGAGGGCTGTGAGCAGGATTTCCTAAAGCACTTTCCAGGAGATTGCAATTAGAAATGTTGATACTGAAGAACACTTGTGCAAGCATCCTAACAATGCTTGCAGATATCCAGACATCCGTAAAACATTCGTATATTGTGATAAAAGTCATTATTAAAGCGTTTGACACTGGTATGGGGTTTATTATTACAGACAAGTCTATGATAGACTCAATAAAGAGTAGCCTTCATTTTTCTCTAGGTCTAGTGCGCTGTGAACAAGCCTAGGCTTTGAACTCAGTAATGGAACTATACCTTCTCTACTTATTCCTAAAGAACATGGAGACTTTGCACTCAGTTCCTAATAAGTAAGACAGATGAGGGTAGGAGAACAGCAAGATTATGTAAGAACCAAAGGTAATAATGTTAATAAAGCATGTGCGACATTGTCCAATTCTTAACAGGCACGAAAATTATGGAGAGGACTGTCTCCACCATGAAGAAGCCATTGTTGTCGCTTTAGCCAATAACATTTATTATACAGGAAAGCTTTCTGGGAGATGCTGCTGATCTCCTAACTGCTAAGGTAGAAGATCATCTTCATATTTACTTACATAGACACAAAGTTTCCATCTGGAGGCATCTGTTTTTCTTTAGCAGCTATTTTTTTTATCATTTGAAAAAAATCATGGCTCTAAATATTTTTAAAGGATTTTTATTGATAACTGTGTGGTGGTGCACACCTTTAATCTCAGCCCTTGTGAGGCAGAAGCAGGAGGATATTCATGAGTTTGAGGCCAGCCTGGTCTACAGAGTGAGTTCCAGGACAGGCTCCATAGCTACACAGAGAAACCCTGTCTTGAGAAACCAAAAAAGCAGGGGGCGGGTTACTGTCAATTATTAAAATTTTTAGTAGGGGTTGTAGAATGTTGTTATGTTTCTAATTTTACAAAGTATTTTTTTACATTTTTGAGAATTTTATCATGAGTACTGTATTTACACCATTTCCACCTCGCCCTTTTCCTCTTTGAACGCCCCCAACTCCCTGTCAAATTCATGACTCTTCTGTAACTGTGTTGTTATATAAATATATATGCTCATAATATGTATATATCAATACAACGTGCTAAGTCCATCTAGTGTTACTCAATGTGCATGTGTTCATGTCTAGTTGCTTGGGATTACATGACCTATCAGGTACCCATCCCTACAGAGCACTGATTCTCCATCTCTTAGCATCTATTCATTGTGTGGAGCTCTCCTCATCTTGAAGTTTGAACATGGGAGATTTTCCTCACCAATGCTTGAATGTCAAATGGTGTTGTCATTGTGCACATCTTGTTTAGGTGACCATGCTGTTAGGATTTCAAAGGTACAAGTTCCTGCCATATGTAGAAGGCACTATCTGAACAGATGTCCCAGGCCTATGGCTCTTCGATTTTTCTACTTCTTTTCCACGTAGATCCCTCAGCCCTGAGGGAAAGGATGGATGACAACATCCCCACTTAGGACTGAGTGCTCCAAAGTCTCCCATTCTTTGAACATTGTCCAGTTGTGAGTCTCTATGTTAGTAGATATATACTTCAAAAAGAAGCTTCTCTGATAAGGATTGAGCAATGTACAGGACTAGGGGTATAGCATTAGGAGTTGTTTTATTGCTATGTTCCATTAGCAGAATTATAGGATTATATTTTTCCATAGGCTTGCGACCTATCTAGTCTCAGGTGTTTGGCATCCTTAGCAGTATCAGATATGGGTTACATCTCATGGAGTGGGCCTTAAATCCAATCAAAAAATGCTTGATTAATCAGTAAAATGTTCTATAACTTCACCATTATATCTTACAAGCAGGTTACTACTGTAGGTAGCAAGCTTTCTCCTTTAGTATCATACAGAGTAACTTCTAGCACCATAAATACTAGTCAGAAGGGGTAAAGTTTCTATTTGGGCTCAGTTTCTCCATGTTTAATGATACAACTGAATAGCATCTAATGACACAAGTAAGTAGTGTCTTCAGTTATAGGGCCTTAACATCAGACCATAGAGAGTAAGCAATAGCTTTGGGAATATCCTGTGATGTTTGAGGTGGGGACTCCTTTGGTCAAAGACTTCATAAGGTATAACTCATTCCTGGCACTGAATGTTTTGCTTGGTGGCATAAAACTTCTTGTTGGGACATTCTCTCTCCCATTTTATGGTAATTCTATTTAAAGTCCTTTCATATGAGTGTATATTTTAGGAAGCTTCTACAGATGTAGATTTCCTTGTGAATTTTCAAAGGCCCCTTATTTAGTTGTTCATACTCATACTCTGTTTTTCCATCCTCCTCCCTATTTAATCTTATTCTAGTTTCTTCTTTATCTCTTGATAGCATTATATTCTTTTTCTCCATCCTTGGAAGATCCCCTCTGTCCCTGGTCCCTTACTAGGAAGTTATCCACTGAGATTATTCAGATTGAAGCACCTAAATTCAACACAGTAGGAATAATTTGGAGGTGCAGCTACAGCTACATGCTCAACTCCAAAACTAGGAGGGGTTCTCATGTGAGGGCGAGATGCTTTTTTTTTTTTTTTTTCATTTTTTTTTTCATTTTTTTTTTATTTGTTACTTCAATGTCATTATTTTTTTTTTAGTAAATTTTATTAAATTATAAAAGTTTCCATTTCCACCCCCCCTCCCAACACCCTCCCACTCCCCCTACTCCCCCTCCTCCTCCCTCTTCGTCCCACAGGGCAGTCAGGGTTTCCTGCCCTGTGGGAAGTTCCAGTTCCTTCCCCCTCCCTCCAGGTCCAGGAAGGTGAGTGTCCAAACAGACTGGATCCCCAAAATCCATTATATGTAGAGGAAACAGGTCCCAGTGTCATAGTCAATGGCTTTTCAGAAAGACTTCGGGTCAGCCACAGTCAGAGAATCCGGCCAAATTCGGAGAGTCTGGTTAGATCACGTCCTCTTTCAGTCCCAGTCCAACTGGCCTTGGTAAACTCTCATCAGATCCGTTCCCTTGTATCAGTGGGTGATAGCATCCCTCGCAGTACTGATTTCGTTTTTCATGTTCTTCCTCCTTCTGCTTCTCATTTGGACCTCGGGGGGCTCAGTCCGGTGCTGCAATATGGGTCACCGACTGTATCGCCGTCCTTCGTCAGATGCAGGATCCCTCGGAAGGCCCTCTGGATGGAAGCCGAGGGCGAGATGCTTTTTACAAGTAGAGAGCAATTAGGAGATCCCTGAGAACTTCAAACTGAGAAAGGGATCTGCAACCTCAGATAGCAATTCTACTCGATCCGATTGCAATTACACATGAAGGATGTTTCCATTGCATAAGGGACGGCATACAGCTACAAAGAAATGTTGAAAGTTACCTCCTGACATCATTCCACTGAGCTCTAAGGAAAGCAGGGCACATTATAGTCAGCTAAGTGGACAGTGGGTTGCACTAAATTGCCAAAGAACAAAGTCACAAAGGATGGGGAAGGGAAGCGTGTTAGGAATGACAAGAAACCTTCATCTGTAAAATGACCATAGAAGCAATTTGTCTTCTCACCCTGCCATCCACCCACCCAGATGAATGGATATTTCATCACGAGCAAACAGGTAGTGTAAAGACAGAAGTTGCTCCTAACCATTCAATATTTTTTTCCTTATTTATTTATTTAAAGAATTTCCACTTCCTCCCCTCCTCCCAATACCCTCCCGCTCCCCCCCCACTCCCTCTCCTCCTCCCTCATCATTCCCAAGAGCAGTCAGGGTTTCCTGCCCTGTGGGAAATCCAAGTTCCTCCCCCCTCCCTCCAGGTCCAAGAAGGTGAGCATCCAAACAGGCCAGGATCCCAAAAAGCCAGTCCACGCAGACGAAACAAGACCCAGTGCCATTGTCAATGGCTTCTCAGTCATGATATGTAATAATTATTTTGAGTGACTGGATTTAGTGGTACGCTAGCACTTGGGAGGCAGAGGCAGGAGGACCAGGAGCAGGAGGAGGCCATCCATAGGTACACAGCAAGTTTGATGCTACAGTGGGCTCCCTGAGACTCTGTCTCAGAAATAACAACTACTATCCTCATGATTATTATCTTTATTGATTTTCCATTTTATCTTACAGACAAAAGGTTTGATGCAGACATTTCCCCCAAGCCCACCATTTTCCTTCCTTCTGTTGCTGAAACAAATCTCCATAAGGCTGGGACATACCTTTGTCTCCTTGAGAAATTTTTCCCTGATGTTATAAGGGTGTACTGGAAAGAAAAGGATGGTGATAAGATCCTGGAGTCCCGGGAAGGGAACACACTGAAGACTAACGACACATACATGAAGTTTAGCTGGCTTACCGTGACTGAAGAGTCAATGCGAAAAGAGCACAGATGCATTGTCAAACACGAAAACAATAAGAAAGGAGTTGATCAAGAGATTTCCTTTCCTCCAATAGAGAAAGGTATGTGCACGTATCCTTTAAAATATAGCTTTCTAGAAAATGTGCTTGAAAATGTCCAGGTTTTTATCATGTATTAATACAAATTAATATAAGACCTTTAACAGGGCTACTGCATGCACTTTATCTTGTACTTTACCAAAATACTAAGATGGCAGAGACTTTGGTTTAAGTTTTTCTAAATCTATCATCATCATCCAAAATATCCAGATTTGATTCTTTCTTTCTTTTTTCCTTTTTTCTTTCTTTCTTCCTCCTTTCCTTTCTTTCTCATTTTCTTTCCTTCCTTTCTTTTCTTTCTTTTTTCTTTTTTTACTTTCTTTCTTTCTAGAAATTATTAATTTTATTTTTTAAAAATGACACAATAAGCAACTAAGTACATGATAAATGCTAAAATGGAGGTTCCATTTTGATGAATTAATTAGGAATATTCTGCCAAGCAAGAAAAATCATTTACTTTAATCTTATTGTGTACAAAGTTCAAGTCTGAAACACTGATTCCTTAGAAACTGGTGCCTTGGCTAATGACATATTCAAATGAAATAGTCAAAGCTTATTACTAAAAAGGGAGTGAATGTAGCAGCCTTGAAATTTTCAGATTGTCATATAGGATATCATAATTAAAAATCTTGTAAGGATAGTGGTTGCAAGCAAGCTTCATAATTAATGCATCTCCTAACATTTCAATGCATTTCAGAAAGCCCAAATAGGCCTGAATAGGGATGTGGATGGGTAGACAAGGATTAGCATTTCAGTGTCCCAACATGGAGGGGGCTGTCCAGTGATGAATGCATACTCTTTCCAACTTACTCAGAATAGTTCAGATGCAAGGTCCCAAAGGATCCCTTAATTCAGTCGGTACAAAGCTGCACGTCCAGTCAGAGGGTTGAATGTGCAGGGGGCCTAGTGGTGGTCTTGCAATTCATTGTCACAACTGCATAGTCTCAAGCCCCAGGGACCTTCTGAACTTATGAGGAATGAGAAGATTTAGAGCCTGTGAGCCTCTTTCTGGTCACTGTCTGGGTTTCTTCTCGGGGATTCCTTTGTCACTAAAATGATCAATGAACTTCAAGCAGTTGTTGGGGGACGTTCATTTGGAAGATCATGGCTGTTTTTCCTTGAAGACCGTTTTAGATAGCTTGCTATATTTTTTAGGGTAAAAAAGGAAATAATATTTTTTTTGATTTTCTGCTTCTCTGTACACAGAAACAAACCAAATGAAAGACGTGTACTGAGTAATATATAATGAGACTCATTCCTATAATGTATTTATATATAATTATATGATTATGGGGCTCATATTTTAATGCACTTTTGTCTATATGAGGACAGCTGTGTATTCATTTATATGTAGATATATGCATATTCACAAACACAAAGAGAACTGACAAATAATGCGCATATTAACAAATTCTTACTGTTATTTCTTGTAGTTGCCGTGAGTGCTGAGCCTACACCTTGCTGGCATGAAAATGGTAGGTTTTTAGTATGCTTGACTAACATTACAGTACTCTTCCTTTTGACTATAACAATGTTCAAACTGCCTTGGATTAATTTAGAAATGTCTAAATGTCTGGGTGTTACAGAATAGACAGTGATATTTACAGCTACTGTGTCACTACGGACATCACAGCCACACAGGGAACAACTAATTCAAATTAAGGAAAGTGTACTTTAATGACGGGTACAGTGATGTACCCTAATCTGTTTTAACAAAGGAATTCACTGACTCATATGTCTATTATTTTTAACCACCAAAGATAGCAGGATGAAAGTTAAGTCTAAGTCA
Source organism: Myodes glareolus (assembly GCF_982192425.1). Classification (NCBI taxonomy): domain Eukaryota; kingdom Metazoa; phylum Chordata; class Mammalia; order Rodentia; family Cricetidae; genus Myodes; species Myodes glareolus. Next base: position 37,339,517 of record NC_142039.1, read on the forward strand.
TTACAGTCATCTAGTTACTCACTAGTGACTGCCATGGATGGGTTTAGATGAACTGACTTCCAAGTTTAAGGGCCCTCTTATGGTTCTTTTGAGAATGGTCAGTGTTGTTTCAAGTTTGGGTGAGAAGAGCTGTTACTCCATGTAGGTTCTCAGCAATCAGTACCCACTACTCCCTACTCAGTAGCCTGTGCTACACTGCCTAACAAGCAGGTGGGACTAATGAAAAAACTCTTTTAGCTGTGCTGCAGCTCCAGCTCACGAGCTCCTCTGCCTACTACACCTACCTTCTCCTCCTGCTCAAGAGTGCCATCCACCTGGCCATGGTCAGCTTCTCTCTGGCTAGAAGAAGAGCTGCCTGTGGCAATGAGAAGAGGTCCTAGGAAGTGAATGGTGGCGCGACAAGTCAGCTCCTGTTCATCCTTCCTGTGAAATCGTGCCTTACGGGGCTCAGCTGGATTTTATTCCTAACTTTGACCTCTGTAAAATCACATGCATATCATTCTGTCGTTGCTTAAAAGTTTTCAGACTTTCATAAGCGATTCGAGCAACTTCTCTCTCTAACCGAGGCTACCTCCCTTCTGATTCTATCCTCTTCAGTAGTTCCCTCCCCCACGAGCCTGGAGCATCACAGTTTGAGTCCACGTAGCTTGCAGCTTCTACCCGCAGTCCTTGTTGCCCTTGAGCCAGCTAACTCCCTGGAAGCCTCCTCGCTAGACACCCCGAAGAGCCTTCTTTACTGCTTGAATTCTTGTACTTCATATTAGAGACAATAAATTCTTTTGAAAATCAGAAGTCTGCTTTTTGTCAGTCCTTACTTTCATTTAATAACCGTGAAGGACAGAGTATGAGAGCTGAGCCACGGCATTCAGTGACGGTTGGTAACAAGAGGCCAAAATCACGTTCCTAATCTTGGTCTACAGTCCGTGGTTATGACATTTCTTGTGACAGTGGGAGTAGCTGCAGCCACAGTCCATTGAGAGAGCCATGTTACTGCTCTTAAAGGCCAGCACATTTTGGGTATTTGGTTTTAGGCTTTCTCCTGGTCATGTGCAGATATCTAACATGACTCAAACTGGACATGCTCAGCTCTGTGTCTGTTTTCATAACAGCATGTTTGCTGACCCTCGGGCTGCTCCCTGGAAGCTACCAGAACTCCAGAGAGGAAAAGGGATGGAAGAGAGTGACCAGAGACACCGAACTCCAGTAACACAGCTTCCCTCTGTGAAATGAAGTCAGAATATTCTATCCACTAGGGCTTTACATGTTAAATGAATTAGTAATAGAAACTACAAGCAAGCTCTTGAGAGCCCTAACATAGGCCCTTGACCTTACCTTAGAGAGTGGATACCACACTCACACAAAAAGGCACCAAAATTATATCTAATTTTCTTCATGGGGAGGGTGACAGAGTGCAATAGGATCATGTCTTGTACTACACAAGCAACCCCTGATCCTCTAACAGTCGTTTGAAATAGATACAATCATGGACCACAATTTACAGATTGCAGAGCTAAGCTCACTACTAAAGGTCACTGTTTTGAATCAGTACTTGTAACTTAAAGCCAAATTTCTCTGATCCCGTGTGTGTGTGTGTGTGTGTGTGTGTGTGTGTGTGTGTGTGTGAGAGAGAGAGAGAGAGAGAGAGAGAGAGAAGAAGAGAGAGAGATACAGATACAGAGAGGAGTAGAGAGAGAACATCAACGTACTACATATCCTATATTTTTCAGTAATATTAAATCAAGACAACCTACAAACTATAAAAACACCCACTGCTTCCCTAATAAAGTTAGTGATAATTTCCTGAAAGACTTGTGAGTTCATCTCTTTATTCCTCATGATTACTCCAGGTTACTGGCTTGTTCTTTCTCACTCATCTTTCCTCTTGCTAGAAGTGCAATCTATTCCAGAATTGTCATAATTGCGCCACTTTCTGGAAGCCAGAACAGCTATTCTGCTTTCCACTGAGCATTTGTCTTCGGTTCGACACTGCTCTTCTAGGGAGGGCACTAATATAGTGGACTGTGAGCCTCGGGCACGGCAGATCCCTTAATGGTGTTACGTGGATATGAGCAGCATCTTGAGACTCAAGTTCATCCACAGCCAGAATCACTTGTAGAAGGTTCTGGGGATATAGGTAGTTTCTGATGCAGGAATGAGGTTATGCAACTTTCTTGGTCCATGACTTTTATCACAACACAACAGCGTCCAGCTGATTTTGGGGGAGAACCCTGAACCAGGAGCCACAGTTCAGATAGAATCCTGGCTACTTTGTCTGACTGTTCTTAGCTCTATCAACTTCTCTTCTGAGTTATAAAATTTGTGTATATTTATAGAATCCTATGCAATGTTTGAGTCCATCCACATATTGAATGTTCTTTAAATCGAGGTAAGTACAGGTTTTTCCTAAACCATCCATTCATCATTTCTATGCCATGAGAATATTCAAACATCTTTTCCTTTGCTTTTTAGATACACATCATATTATTATTTTCTAGTGGTTTAGTCCCACACTAAAATTTACACATTCTTAGAATAATGCTTAAAATTAAGTAATTTCAGATATGCATGCAAAGTTACAAACAGTTGACATCTGAATGAATTAATGGTAGGAATCACAGATGTTGTGGTATTTTCCAGGCAAAGGACTAAGTATGTACCATCTCAGGCAAGCAAACACACAGTAAGATGACAGAATGTCAGTGTTTTGTACAGGGAAGCAATGGCAGGGAGCACTGTGGGGGTCTCCTAAAGTTCCACAGACAATGGCAGGACTCGGGCCTCAGATGGTTGGTGTAAGCGGTTCTGCTCTTCTCCAGCACAGCGTTTCTTTGTAGGATGGAAGCAGGCTAGCCTTCAAGAAAAACCTTTCACTTTTAGTCTCAGAGTGGATGAAGGGAATAACCTCCTTATCTACACACATGTCCTCATGTTAGAGCTCATATTTTTAACTTAAAATGAAAAGACTTTAGGTTTGTCCAATCAACTTCAGTGTCTGTGAAACCAAGCAGAGGTTCCCATGGCAGAGGCCATGGGGGTGGGGGTCAAGAAGAGTCAGGCTTAAGAAGATGAAATTTAATTTAGGCCTCCTCCCTAGTATTCCTGAACTGACTAGACTTCTTTAGATCCAGTGTCTAGCCTCTAAACAGAGGCACTATGACTGCCCAAGGAAACAGATGTCATGACCGGAAACTGACAATTAGCAACAGCCTTGTGGAACTGGCATCACTGGCCAGTAGCACCAGGCCTGTCTCAAGTGGTGTTAACCCCCTTAGCCTCTTCTGCTGGAGTCCACCTGGGCAGCCCAGAGACTCAGCAGTGTACAGAGAGAATGCTGGGGCAGGGGGATGGTGAGAGAATGTCCTGTGGCTAATAGCAGTTTTACTTTCTCAAGCTTCTTTTGTTTACCTACTCTGTCATATGGTTGCTTCCTGGAAAATGGTTAAACACAAACCACCAGTGTTTGGGGCGGCACAAGGTGTGGCTAAGGTGTTAGAAGACAAAATAGGAGCAGTTAAACCACAGCCAGCTCTGCTTGCTTTCAAAAGACCACAGCTATTGGAGAGAAAACCTCCAACTCCACGCACCGGAAGTGGACCAGAAACTCAGTCTCTGTGCTGATGGATGCTGGGCTTGTGCCTGGTGCTCACAGAGCTCAGTTACAGTGGTGATTGGAATCTGTTCCAAGAACTGTGTAGACACTGTACCCAACAGAAACAGGAGAGATGTAGCCCAAGATAATTTTAATACCCCATCAAGGGTCTGTTTTTTTCTCCAGTGCTTAATTTAAGGTCCTATGGAGGCTGGGCGGTGGTGGCACACACCTTTAACCCCAGCAGTCCAGAGGCAGAAGCAGGTGGATCTTTGTGAATTCAAGTCCAGCCTGGTGTACAAGAGCTAGTTCCAGGACAGGTTCCAAAGCTACAGAGAAACCCTGACTCGAAAAACAAAAAACAAAACAAACAAGCAAACAAACAAACCAAAAAAAAAATTCCAAGGAGATTTTTGTTTTGTTTTCTTAGTGGAAAAAAAAAGGAATAAGGCTGTGTCCTGAGCCAAGTAGCATAGGAAAATGAAGATGTGGCACCAGTGTACTCTAGGAAGTCACAGAAGGCCCTGAGCGCAGTTGTGTTAAAATCATCCACTGTATAGTAGTTCCACCTCGGGAGAGAAACGTTATCAGAGACACCTGAGAAAGGCTTAGTTAAAGATATTAACACGAGTAATGGATAAATGAGAGAGTAGACTCAGAAAGGAGATGTTCAGAAATATGAATACAGAAAGAAAATATCTCCAACCCTGGCCACACAGGCTGGGCACAGATTGGGCAGCAGGTACTTGGCCTCATTTGTCCAGTCCCAGGAAAGGAGACGTATAGATGGAACATTCAAGGCTAGCTTTCGCAGTCTGATGTCATGGAACATTTGAATCAGATACTGCCATAATCTTGTGTGTAATCAGAGCCACTTTGTAAACCAGGCTGGGTGCCCCCTAGGAGGATTAGTTTCATCAGTTGGCTCTACACAGCTGTCTAGAGAGCAAGCACTCATCTCAGCTTAAGCTGATAAGATGGATGATGCCTTGCTTAACTGTAGCTGTGGGCTCTGAGTATGTGCAGCTCTATTACTGAGATAGAAAATTGTCAAGAAGTCAGCTCCTCCTAGTTCCTAAGGTTCTGTACCAAGACAAACACTGGGAAGTTCCCTCCACTCTTTTCACCATGAGTAGCCCTTGGCTGCACTCCAGCCTCCCAGTGGGACTGCTGATGTGGGCTCACACTCACAACAGCACAGACGCAGGACCGAATCTCCTCCCACACCTACATCCTCACTGCTCTTCAATTGTCCTTTCTAGAAAGACAAGGCTAACGGTGGAGACTCACAGGCTGCTTCTCTGGGAGGCAAAGCGTGAATTCCACATTTGGAAAAATAGTTCATTATGGATATTATGTTGAATAAAGTTCCCCTTTATTCAAACTAGTTAGACATTCAGAAAATTAATAGTAGTGCTTCCCTGGAACACTTATTTTCCAAATAACAGGACTTAGAAAACTACTGGACACATCACATGGTTTTACATTAAAAACAATACAATGTTAACATTTTACATTATTCTCAAGCTCTGTTCATCCCCATTTCATATTTCTTTTTATTTTGCATTTAGTATTTTTATTGTTTTTCTTGTGCTATACATTTTTATCTGCTCCCCTTCCTTCCTCCCCTCTTCCTTTCTACCTTCTTCTGTGACCCGCATGCTCCCAATTTACTTAGGAATTGTTGTATTTTTTTCCTTCCTATTTAGATCCATATATGTCTCTTTTAGGGTCTTTTTTGTTGTCTAAGTTCTCTGGGGTTGTGAATTGTAGGTTGATTTTTCTTTGGTTTATGTCTAAAAGTCACTTATGAGTGAGTACATGTGATATTTGTCTTTCTGGGTCTGAATTATCTCACTCAATATGTTTTCTAGATTCATCCATTTGCCTGAAAATTTCAAGATGTCATTATTTTTACCTTCAAGTAGTACTGCATTGTTTAAATGTACCACATTTTCTTTATCCATTCTTTTGTTGAGAGGTATCTAGGTTGTTTCCAGGTTCTGGCTATTGCAAAAAAAGGTTCTATGAACATAGATGAGCACATGTCCTTGTGGTATGAATGAGCTTCCTTTGGGTATATACCCAAAAGTGGTATTTCTGGGTCTTGAGGAAGAAGGTTTTCTAATTTTCTGAGAAATTGCCATAATGATTTCCAAAGTCACTGTGCAAGTTTGCACTACCCCAGCAATGGAGGAGTGGTCCCCTTTCCCCACATCCTCTCCAGCACAAGCTGTCTTCTGTATTTTTGATCTTGGCCATTCTTACAGATATAAGATGGAATTTCAGAGCTGTTTTGATTTGCAATTTTCTGATGACTAAGGATGTTGAGCATTTCCTTAGGTGCCTTTCAACCATTTGAGATTCATCTGTTGAGAGTTTTCTGTTTAGGTCTGTACCTCATTTTTTCTATTGGATTATTTGTTCTTTTGATATCTAGTTTCTTGAGTTCTTTACATATTGTGGAGATCAGTACTCTGTACATTGTGGGGTTGGTGAAGATATTTTCCTATTCTGTAAGCTACTGTTTTGTCTTGTTGGCCATGTCCTTTTTTTTTTTTACAGAAGCTTCTCAATTTCAGAAGGTCCCATTTATTAATTGTTGCTCTCATAGTCTGTGCTACTGTGACTATATATAGAAAGTATCCTTCTATGCCAATGTGTTCAAGTGTACTTCCAAATATCTCTTCTATGAGGTCAGTGTGGTTGGTTTTATGTTGAGGTCTTTGATTCATTTGGACTTGAATTTTGTGCATGGTGATAGATATGGATCTATTTTCATTCTTCTACATGTTGGTATCTAGTTATGCCAGCACTGGGTGTTGAAGATATGATAGAGGAAATAGACTCATTGATCAAAGAAAATGTTAAACCTTAAAAAAGCTTAATACAAAATATCCAGGAAATCTGGGACACCATGAAAAGAAGAAACCTAAGTATAACAGGGATAAAAGAAGAAGTCCAACTCAAGGCACAGAAAATATACTCAACAAAACCATTGAAGACAACTTTCCCAATCTTAAGAAGGACATGCCGATAAAAATACAAGAGGCTTACAGAACACCAAATAGATAGGACCAAATAAAAGTTCCTTTGCCACATTATAATCAAAACACTAAACATACAGAATAAAGAAAGCATATTAAGAGCTGCAAAGGAAAAGACCAAGTAACATATAAAGGCAGACCTAGCCAAATTACTCCTGACTTCTCAATGAAAACAATGAAAGCAAAAAGGTCATGGTCAAACGTTATGAAGACATTAAGAGACCATGAATGCCTACACATTTCATATTTCTAATACTTTGTGTCAAATAAATTATACCAAGAGAAATACAGCTGATCATTTAACATGTTGAACTTATTACATTATAAAATTATGCAAAGCACATGAGCATGAGTTTTAAGAAAAGGGTTATAGAGTGTTTTAAAAGAAATACTAGAGAAATCGAGGCTCAAAACCAAATATTTGATCCTTTAAAAGGGTATTTCACTTACATAAAAGTGTAGTTTCAATACATTAAGAAATCTTCCAATTCTAAGGAAATATAAGATTATTAGGTACTCATTACCAGGTCAGTCTGAGTTTCACCAAACAGCTAAAAAAAAAAATGGCATGATCTGAGGACCACAGTAGGAACTGAGTGTTAGTGGAGGTGAGGCAAATGTCCATGAGGAATTACCATGAAGAAATTCATTAACTCACCAACAAAATCATCAATGAACAAACATCACCATTTTTTCAAACATTAGAAGACCCCATTCCTATCTGCAGTCTTGCTCCCTTTATCTATTTTAACCTATAAAACCTAAAATGTACGCCCCCCAAAACTATTATATAACTATATTCAGATACTGACAGACTCAAAACACACATTCCAAGGGGCGGCAGATTTTTCTGATTCAGCACACTTCCTGTTCTTAATGAAACAAACAAAAGCATCAACATCTTTTCTTGTGTGTATAGTCAAATACGCAGAATATTCTGTCAAGGGTGAAGATCATTGTAAATGCTTTAATGAGTTTAGTAATGATGCCCTTGTTTCTTAAGTAAGGCTTCTGTGAAAGATCAATGTTAATCTACAATTTAATCTAATACCCCAGCTGAGAGGTAAGCATTATTAGCATTTCAATTTTATAATGAAAAATTTTAGACTTTGACAACTTGCGTGACTTTATAGGTAGGATTTGAGTTAAGTCCTGTTTGATTATGGCCCACATCCACTTGATCCCTAAGTGATTGTCAGAGAAAGTGGTTTCTAAATGAAGATGTTTGGAGGGGCAATAGGAAATTTAGCCAATCCATTTTATGATTGACTTTTTAAATTCTGCACTGATAGGTTCTACTACTCAGGACATAGAAGTATTTAAATTGATATAAAATAGATTGTTTATTTAATCATTCTGCTAAATATTCTTCCTCTTCATATTTAGGTTCTAAGACTTTCTTGAAAAATAGATATATTGACAACAAAAACTGTATTAAGCAACAAATATATATTCAAATGGGACAGTAAAACAGGACTCTGACTATGACTTTTGGTTCTGTACGTCCCAAGTCTGTACCCAGGGACCATGGAAATATTATCCAAAGTTTATGGAGAAGATAGATAAACTGAAGTAGATGGCCATGCTCTTTCCTGCTTTCTGTGCTTCCACAGAGGGAGCATCTAACTTGGGTTAAGGCCAGCCTTAAGTTGACTGATGTACATATCATACCTTCAAAACATTTGGAACTGAGGACTCAAGAACTCTGAAGCATAAAGACTGTATGGATATTACTAGTATCAGTAGAGTGAATTTTGTGAATTCCAGGTATCCCCTTCCTCTGTTGTTGACTGAGATTTCTGTCCTGCCTGGTCCCACAGTCAATTCAGTCCCAAGGAAATGCACACAGGTCTACATTAATTATAAACTGATTGGCCTATTAGCTCAGAATTCTTACTAACTCATATAGCTTATATTAGTCCATAATTCTTGTCTGTGTTAGCCGTGTGTCTTGGTACCTTTTATGGTGAAGCAGTCACATCTTGCTTGCTCTGTGTCTGACTTCCTTTGTGTCTGGGTGACAACTGCAGACTGAGCCTTTCCTATTTCCAGAATTCTCCTATTCTTGTTGCCTTTACTCTACTTCCTGCCTGGTTGCCCCACCTATACTTCCAGCCTGACTACTGGCCAATCAGCATTTATTTAAAATACAAGTGACAGTGTACAGACCATTGTCCCACAGCACTCGCCCCACCCCCCTCATTTTTTAAACAAGAACTCTGAATTGAATCTGCTTTGTTTAGCTTTTCTACTGACCATTATCCATAACAACTTGTAACCAACATTCTAAACAAAGGCTAACATTCATCATCCATTTTTTGGGAGTATGGACGTAGTTTTCCAGGCTACTTCCTGCTGATTGGGTGCACTGATAAATTATGGGGACCTAAAGAAAATTTAGAATTATGATCAAGTCATGAGTGGAGTATCCTGAGAGGCTTGATCATCTCAGCCAGCAGTCTAGAAACTGTTCTAGATGTAGAACTCAGAGGAAACTCCAACAGAGGTCTTCTGAAACATTGGATCATCTGGGCCATTTGCTCCTATTGGAGATTTCTCAAGGGGTCTTCCTTGATCAAACCTGATTTTTCTTAATCCAGAATGAATCCACAGCCTTTCATTTCCTGTGGAAACAAAAACAAAACCTCTTCTCCAAAGTAACATATCCTTTGACTTAAATTTTGAAGTCAAGGCATTTTCAAAATATATATGCTGGATTAATCCAGCAGCATTTATAATCAAATGTCTTTAGCAGCTTTTGCTCCTTACTCAGACATCAAACAATTTAAATACAACACAATAACATACAGTATTCAGATCCTCTGTGTATTTTTTTATCTTTATGTGGCTTTATTTTAAGCTTTATTTCTTTTATTTTTATTTTTAAATTTTGGCTTTTTGAGACATGGTTTCTCTGTGTATCTTTGGCTGTCCTAGAACTTACTCCATTGTCCAGGCTGTCCTTGAACTCACAGAGATCTGCCTAGCTCTGCCTCCCAAGTGCTGGGATTAAATGTGTGTGCCACCATACCTTGAACTCAGAGACCCGAATGCCTCTGCCTCCTAAGTGTTAGAATTAAAGGTATGTGCCACCACACCCAACTCCTCTCTTTCTTTCTTTTGTATTGTAAAAGCTTCATCCTTTTTCCTTTCTCTCCCAAGCCTACATATATTTTTAAACACACTGTAAACCATTTAGAGGTTGTCTTCATCTTTGAATCTCTTTTTACTGTATATCTCTCTTTCCTTGACCACATGAGTCTTTAATTTGCTAAGAGATATGGCTAGGATTAAAGTCGTGGCTTTGATGACTGGATCCACCCCATTCCTTAGCTTTCTGAGTGTCTAGCCTTATGGCGGAGGTATTGGCTAGAGCCATGTTTATTGTCACAACTCTATGGAGTTTCATGGCCCCTGACACCACCAAGAAGCATGCTATTGGCTATTCATAAACACCATTTAAGTGTTTCATGCAGGACCTCTTAAAAGAGTTGCAAAGTTTTGCAGCTAAAGCTGAGTCAGGAAGCTTCTCTTAAATGAGATGTGCTTGCCTCTAGCAAAGAGAGCAAACCTGAGAAACTGCTGCCACGATGAAGCTACGCTTAACACTGTTATTTTGTGTCTAGGATTACTTCCCAAACTCTCTCAGGTTTTAAGTGGATTTAGCTGTTTATGTTGGTGCCATTTGTTGACTGAAATTTCTGTTCTACCCGGTCCCACAGTTGTTCAGTCCCAAAGAAATACACAGAGGTCTACATTAATTATAAGCTGGTTGGCTATTAGCTCAGGCTTCTTATTAAGTCTTATACCTTATATTAGCCCATAATTTTTGTCTGTGCTAGCCATGTGACTTGGCATTTTTTTCAGCAAGGCAGTCACGTCTTGCTTGCTCTGTGTCTGGCCTCCTCTGTGTCTAGGTGACAAATGCAGACTGACTGTTTCCTCTTCCACAATTCTCATTGTCCCACCTCTACTTCCTGCCTGGCTACTGACCAATCAGCATTTATTTAAAATACAAATGACAGGGTACAGCACTCTGTCTTCTGTCTTCTGTCTTCCACTTGAAACAGCTTCAACACAGGGAAATTTTTTGGATTGGGTATATATTTTTATTTTATATTAGTTTCTTGATTTTAAAGATGTCAATACAATTTCTAGACTAAAAGGAATCTTTATCTCTCATGTTCTAGTAGATTCTGTCTGTGATGGAGCTTCATGTTCAAAGTCCTGGAAAAGACACGCTTTTTCCCCTGTGCAGAGGGGTGACACTCCCAAACCTTGAAACAAAGGCTAATAAAGATGAATTCTGTTTTTTTTTCTGTACAAGAATAAAAAGAAAATTAGTTAGATATTTTGGTAAATAGCCAATGTCTAATGTGAACTGACATTATTAGCAAAGAAAGCAGAGAAGCTGATCAGAGTTCCAGATGCTCCAAGTCCATATGGCTGCAGTTGGTGGTAGAACAGAGTCAGAATATCACTGAGCAAAGCCAAGTTACCCTGGGCTGTTTTTAGTTCCTTTGAAGGTCAGGTCATTTATTACTTTCTACTTTGTCTGGCCTAACATCTTTGTGACTATCAAAAACCCCTTTAGAATGTATTCTCAGCAAGCCATTAGCTTCTACCAATACAAAAGCTAGGAATGTCACCATGTAGTCTATGAGAATTATGCCAGAGATGTCCCTGCTTTGCTGCAACCCATCTGTCTGTTGTTTCCACCAGTGTTTACCTTTATTTACTGTAACAACTTCCGAGGATGTTAGAACACCAGAGATAGACTTTGAGGTATTCCAAATTCATGTCACCATATTTAGTTCCAGAATAAACTATTCCTTACTTCCTTTGAGGTGAGTGAAATGTTTTTGTGTTGACATAACATCTTACTTTAAACCTCACAGTTTGGTGTACGCCTTTAATCCCAGGACTCGGGAGGCAGAGGCATGAGGATCTCTGTGAGTTTGAGGTCAGCCTGGTCTATAAGAGCTAGTTTCAGGACAGCTCAAGTTGTTACACAGAAAAACAAAAACAAAAAACCCAAACAAACATAAAAACAAGCAAAAACAAAAAACATTTCCCTTTAAAAATTGTGATGCTAGGGTTTTTTGTTTGTTTGTTTTGCTCTTTTAGAGATATACCTTGTATGAGTCAAAAACTAGATGGAAAGACTGCTAATCGTTATTTCAATAAGACTGTGTGCGACAAAAAGTGGTCTTTCTCATCTTAATCAGCAATAACTTTAAGAGAATCTTATGCTTCATAAAACCTTCTCAATGATCCATTAATTTCTGCAGTTTGGAGAGATTTACATTCATCATAAAATCAAAGAATACTGTAACTTTATTTCCTTTGAAGCACACACTAAATGGCAGAGTGATGTTCTTATCACTACTTGCTCAAATACTCAATTGATTGTTTAATTTTGTTTCTTCAAACAAGTTAGGATTTTGTATTTTGGGCACAACACAAAGCTTTATGTTGGGCACGTTTGCAGAAATAACTTTTGTGCATCTTTACAGGCATACACAGAAGCCTCTGCCCCTTCTGTCTCCTTTTCTATGTTCTAAATGTTTTCTGGGTCAGTGATGAGGACATGGTTAAATTTAAGTGATAGTCATACTTATTTTAAGTCCTCGGTTACTAGTAATCCTGAATGCTGCAGAATCTCTATGTATCTTTAGGGGTACAATTCATTGTGTGCCAGTTAGTTGTAACTTAGCCCAGGCTCTGTGTGTTCTGGGCAATTACTGAAGGAGCAGAGCTGAACAGAGCTATCTGGCAAGGCTTCATCCAGGCAAAAACTTTTCTTTTCATCAACCTTAGATACTGTTTCTCTGTCCCCAACAAGAGGAAAGCTGGACCAGGCTTTGTCAAAGGTGATAAACAAGGGGCATAGTGTAGTGTTTGATTGATAATTTGGAATGACTTTTTATGAGATTTTCTTCATATGTAAGTGTTCCCCCCACAAACAGAAATAGCACCACTAGCAAAGACATGATGGTGTGTGTGTGTGTGTGTGTGTGTGTGTGTGTGTGAGAGAGAGAGAGAGAGAGAGAGAGAGAGAGAGAGAAAGAGGAAGAAGAAAAATATGTTTGTTATAGATAGAAAGGTAGTATATTAGTTTTATGTTAACTTGACACAAGCTAGAGTCCTTTGGGAAGAGGGACTCTAAGTTGAGAAAAAGTCTCCATAATATTGACTTAAAGGCAACTCTATGGAGCATTTTTGGGTGACTAATGGTTGATATGGGAGGGCCCAGCTCACTATGGGCAGTGCCATTCCTGAGTTGGTGGTCCTGGTGCCTAGAAAAATCAGGCTGAGTGAACTGTGGGGAGAAAACCAGGAAGCAGAATTCTTCTGTAGCCTCTACATCAGTTTCTGCTTCAAAGCCTATCACTTCCTCTAAAATCTGTGCAAGGACTTGTCCCGGCCACAGTTACAGTCTGATTACTGATCCCAGGTAATTCATCTTTGTTCACATTTCAGGTCTGTGTCTTTTCTCAAATTTTTGAACTAACTATTTCTAACAAATCCCAGAGCTGTCCCTTCAAAACTAGGTATAATTTCTAGATCACTAGGGTTTTTGTTTGTTTGTTTGTTTGTATGTTTTTCTTTCTAACCCAGATCTCTGTTAGGGCACTTTGAAAAACTGCTCTTCAAAATCTATCCCTAAAGAGGTACCTTTGGTTATCACCTCACTGACTCTGGAACAGTCACTTGCCATCCTTTGCTTAATTATCTTTGAGCCTGGGGTGGGGAATCCTAAAGCATTTCAAGACGGTTCTCTCTGGAGCTCCCTGTGAACATATGACGCAGCCCACAGACTGCTGCAAGTTAAACACAGGGCCTCAGGTGTGTCCTCCTCTAAATCCACGGCCTGTCCCTGATGTTTGCCCACTGCAGAGACACGTGTGTCCGCTCATTCTCCCGTCCACCATTTCACACTTTGGTTCCTGGAGATCCCGTTCAGGGCGTTCTTCAGTGCCTCCTGCTTCCCACTCTGAGATTCAGACCCTCCACCCTTGGTCCTCTACCAGCTCCCTCCGCCTGTGACAGATTTCACCTGCCCACATCGGGCTTTCGAATTCTTCTCCTGTCCTGCCCTGTTTGTGAGAATGAAGTTTCCAGAACCCTGGCTCTTTCTCTTACATCCCCCTCCTCCTAGCCTTTTCATCTTCAGCAGTCCCTACCCAGAATTCCATGTTTTGGTCGTGGGGTTTGGCTGGAGGCTTTTCCTAGGCGCATGCTACTTTACCAAATCTTTCTGGTTTACTTTACCTCTTCTCCCAGGCAGCCTCTCCTGGAAAGTCAGAGAGAAGCCTCCAGTTGCTGGATAGTGACGCCCCCTTGTGTCCTCTTTTGTCACAACCTTTCCTGTCCTTTGTTTAATATTAGGAACTGTTTCAGGAGATGGAGACTGTGGTTGTATTTGGTTTGTAGAGTAGATGATAAAGAAAAGGAATTAGTGAACTAGTGTAAGTGGAGGTATTTTTATTTATTCTGACGACTGAGAAACATAATCACTTAGGTGTAATTTTTGAAAAAAAAACTTAACTAAGTAAAAAACAAGAACAAAGTACTTTATTCATTAGATTATGAGACTTCATAAATATAAATCCCATGGAAGAGGCTTTAAAGTAGATTAATGCCTGGCGCGGTGGCGCACGCCTGTAGTCCCAGCTACTCGGGAGGCTGAGACAGGAAGATCGCTTGAGTCCAGGAGTTCTGGGCTGTAGTGCGCTATGCCGATCGGGAGTCCGCACTAAGTTCGGCATCAATATGGTGACCTCCCGGGAAAGGGGGACCACCAGATTGCCTAAGGAGTGGTGAACCGGCCCAGGTCAGAAACGGAGCAGGTCAAAACTCCTGTGCTGGTCAGTAGTGGGATCGCGCCTGTGAATAGCCACTGCACTCCAGCCTGGGCAACATAGCGAGACCCCGTCTCTAAAAAAAATAAAAATAAAGTAGATTAGTGTTTGACAGCCCTTTAGCGATATTTTTGAGCCTGATTCTGCCTGTCTACAAGGTCTGTGCACTTTAAACGTTCCCTGGCTTCTGTTTCCTCATATATCTAATATTACTAAAATGAGGAACACCCTGCCCACCAACACACACAAACACACACACACACACACACACACACACACACACACACAACCACTTACTGGGTGTCTGTGACAGTCAGTAATCAAGCCCAAGAGAAGCATTCAGTACAGTGGCAGACACACAATGAACCTCTAGAACCAATGGGGACTTCTGACAATGTGAGCTCCACAGGTCAGCTGCCAAACTGGTCATAGGACATCCTGCAGGCAGAGACAGGCAGTGGGAGGCTCCCTAAGTAAGGGGCAAAGAGAGTGAGACAATGGGGAACCATTCTTGTGTGCAGGTGTTTCTGATCTGTGAAGTGTTACTGTGAAGGAGGGATACATTAAAACACAGTTGCGAATGTACCTTCAGCCTACATTTCAAGTACAGATGGAGAGAGGGAGGGAGTGAAGAAGGGAGAGAGAGAGAAAATTTGAGGGACTGGTTTCCTTCAGAGTAATTGGGGTTAAAGTTTTTATTTTACTGACTTTGTAATGAGGTTACAGATAAATGTCGACTCTGCAAATGGAAAGACATTGACACACAACTTCAATATCAAAGAGTCTGACAATGTTCTCCATGTGTGTTGTCTGTTGCTCTAAGTGTATTCTGCAAACACAGAGCACCAGAGGGCTTTGTTCCTTCGTGCAGGAAGATAGGGAATGCTCATGCATTTCTTTTATGTTTATTTGCTTATTTATTTAATGTGAACACTCATTTGTGTGTGTGTACCACTGGAGGTCAGAGGACAGTCTTCACTACTAGTCTCTAGGCGCTCTCCATCTGAGTTTGTGAGACAAGACCTCTCCCTAACCTGGAACATGTTCCTTTATCCAGGCTAGATGGCCAGGGAGCTCCAAGGATTCATCTAACTCCATTTCAGCACTAAGATTATAAGGAATCTCATGTTTGGAGCAGAAAGAGCCTGTGTTTACCGTCTGCTGAGTGAGAATTTCTCTGTCCTGCAAAGGGTTACAGCATTCCCTAGGACTAGACGCACGGAGAGGGTGGTGCAAGAGGTTCCACTCCCCACTGAGGAGCTATTAGAAATCAGTATTGCTAAAAGAGAACAGTCATTTTCTTCTGGGGTATATCCCTGCAGAGGTGTGTTTGTGTGTGTGTGTGTGTGTGTGTGTGTGTGTGTGTGCATGCACATGTGTGTATGCTGCACTCCATTTATTCAGTTATTCAAATACAGAATTATAAGATATTCACATCCTCTCTGATGTGATAAATGCTCAGTCAACATGGGAGTTTGCAAAAACAAACGTGATTTACTTTTCTTTGGTTTTCCCCTTGGGAATTTGACAGCCGTGTCTCTTGGAAGTTCTCCTCTTGTAAGAGAACTGTCCTTTATGGCCTCTATAATGACCATACCATTTGTATTCCCACCGATGGTATAAACAGCTTCTTTTCATGTCACCCTCACCAACATTCATTATCTTTGACTTCTGCTCTTTCCCGGCAGGGGTGATGCATGCCGGTTTCCTTAGCAGCACGTCGCAGTTTCCTAGGCAGCACGTTCTACATTGCACCTTGCTAAGGGATCACAGAACTAAGATGCTGAAGATGGGGGCATCCTGTACCGGAAGCCTCGCTCTTACTTGCTTTATTTTATTTCTTCTTTTTAAAAGATGCATTTTGTTTTCAGTTGTCTGTCTAGTTGTGTCTCACTGTGAGGGTCCATGCGCTTGTGACTGCAGGTCCCTGCAAGGGCCAGGAGAAGGTCAGGATCCCCAGGGGCTGGAGTCCCAGGCACTTCTAAGTTGCCCCACGAGGGCACTAACAGCCCAATTCCAGTCTTCTGCAGGAGCAGCAGGGCTCTTAACCACTTCCATGTCATTCACTTTAAAGGAGAGGAAGTCACTTCCAGTGCAGTGCTCCTTCCCAGGAGCAGGAGAAGAAGGAAGCAGAACCAGAACACCCACTCACACAGGCACTTGTAGGACTGCCACATAAGGGACCTGCTATCTCCAAATTGGACTACATCTTTAGAGCACCTGTGCCTGTCTCCCACCAGGTCCATCTAATCCCTGGGAGTAGCATACCTCTGCAGCACAGCTAGACTTCTCACTCAACAGACCACCAACTTGGGCTCTTTCTGCTCCACACGTAAGATTCCTTAAACAAACCACTCAGCTGATGGGCATGGTTGCCCAGGCCTGTTGCCTGTCCTTCTTAGAGGACAGAAGGGGGGGGGGTGTCTTCAGCATCCTCTAAGCGCAGGCATAGGAGAGAGACTGTCTCAAAACACGGATAAATGAAAGTAAGTGAAGAGTCAAACAGGACTGACGAGGTCTGGGTCAGAGTCCTCTTAATGAATATGCCAAGCTTTAATCAGGCTCTGTGCATGACCCAGTAGTAAGCACTCCTGAGAACGAAACACAAACACATTATAAAGATACTTTGAGAATTTATTCTGAGGAACAGAGGAAGACATTGAATGTGAGGGATTTGGGATTTAAAAAAGAGTGTGAAGAATTCAATGTCAAGTGTAAGACTGGCATTATGAATGCCATCTGTGGGTATTAGTCCAGGTTGGGCTGTAGAAGGCAGTACTCTAGGAGAAAAAGAAAGTGATATATAACTCTGCATTGTAAACATATAAATGCTTCATTTTCTCGTATTTGTGATAATAGCAATGCTAGGACTTGGTGACACTGGAGATTCCTGATATGTCAGCTGTTATAATGTGACAGCTTTATGTTATATTCTGGTGTCCTTTGGTGGCATCAGCTGCTTAACGCTTCTAAAAATTCATGTGGACAAGGTACATGTGCTAAAACAGAAGCTTAAAGAGTTTAGTCAACATTATATAGTGTAAAGAAATATTGGAGGGTTTTTTTTCCCTCTCGGTCTTCACTAAATTTTCACACAGATTATGTAAAACTCTATGGTATTTCTTACAGTGAGTTAATCAGTGGAAGAAGGAAAAAATGTCACACAATACATGCTTGCAAATATCACTAATGCATACACTGTGTACCTGTGTATGTGTGCATAATAACAAAGGATATTATTCCTTCTTTTTATTACTCTGTTTTCATTAAGAAAACCATAAAATCTCTTGTTTTTAAGAAGTTTCCAGGTTGGCGGTGATGGTGCACACCTTTAGTCTCAGCACTCGGGAGGCAGAGGCAAGTGAATCTCTATGAGTTCAAGGCCAGCTTGATGTACAGAGTGAGTTCCAGGACAGGTTCCAAAGCTACACAGAGAAACCCTGTCTCAAAAAACCAAAAAAAAAAAGTTTTCAGAATATGTATTTTATAATCAACAATACATAGTAGCTATATATAGTAATATTTATGGGACATTTATTTTGATTATTTTATTTTGAGACAGAGTCTTTTATAGCCCCAGATGACCATGAAATTGATATTTATCCAAGGATGATGACCTTAAATTTCTGATCTTTTTACCTGCTCACTTCTTAAGTTCTGGGAATATGTGCTTTCTACACACCTAATTTATGTTGTGTTGGGAATCACACCCAAAGCTAAGCAAGCTAAGCAAGCACTCTACCAACTGAGCTGTAGCTGAGCCAGAAGTATGATGTTTTAAATAATTCAAGGAATCAGAGTAGCTGTCCATAGTCGTTCTGACCTGCTTAGGGCATTAGAGGTCATTCCCATGGCCTCATTGTACCCTGTCCCTTCAACCAAACTCTTCCTAAGTTCTATGGATCTAGATTTTATCTCTACATCTCTGACACCAATATTTCAGCATCCACACATACATGGGATATGAATTCCCTCTTGCAACAGAAATGAAGAAGAGTCATATACATGTCTTTCTGGGTTTCACTTATTTCATGGAACACAGCATCTTTCAATGTTATCCTTGTTGCAACAAATAACAGAATGTATTCCTTTTGATAGGTGAATAATGTCTAATTGCACACGTGTGAGCACACAAACTCATGTGCACACACACAGAACACAAAACATGCAGAAACAGTTATCTCTTCAACAAGCAGATTTCTATTCCTTGGGGGCAAATGCACAGTCTGTGTGAGGGTACAGGGTGCAACCCTATTTCTATCCATGGATACACAGAGGAAAAATTGAAGAAAGTATAGATGGAAGGTGTCTTTGTGACTCTTTTCAGCTTACTTAGATATTCAGTAATAGATCTTTGCTTATCTGAATCATCATACTTAAGAGTTCTATATTAGTGAATGTGTGATTTAACTTCTTTTTATCACCCTCTCCGTTTGTCAAAGGGAGAAGAACACTGCATAGGACTGTGGACAGGGTTGAATGAAGTCTTGTAATAAAGCTTGTCAAATGCCTGAGAAATCTCCAATGGCTATGAAGCACTAATGTTAACTAACATTAAAGCTACCACTGAATGTTAATAATGGCGGTTTCTACTTAATATATTTGACTCCATGCTCCACAAAGAGGAAATTACACTTTACATAGATGTGCTTGCTTATACCTGTTAACAATTTTAATCAAGTTTTTCTTCAAAGTTCCTATATTAGAAATGAAATGTAATTACCCAAGTCACAATCTACTGCGTGACTTTGGAGTTGATAGAAGAAAACAGAACATATTTATGTCCTTATACACAGAGTGTCTGCCAAATATAGCATCTGAGGATTTTTTTCCTTCCTGGTGCAGAACATCATAGTCAACCTTTGTATCTGGGTTTTGGATCATTAGCAAATGACAAAAACATAGACAGAACATAACAGATGTCTCTTTTTGCTATCCAGGCAACATAACTACAGTAGAGTGAGGGACTGACTGGTGATTCTCCCTACTCTATCAGATGAAGACATACAGACAAAGGATATTTCTTAGGCCTTTAACCTACATATGCATCTGACCTGCTGCT
The DNA here is from genome assembly GCF_982192425.1 of Myodes glareolus. NCBI lineage: Eukaryota > Metazoa > Chordata > Mammalia > Rodentia > Cricetidae > Myodes > Myodes glareolus. The sequence goes on from NC_142039.1 coordinate 37,359,080, forward strand.
GTGGGGCAGGAAACCCCAGAACTGCTCAGAACTGGAATAGATCATGACCCAACCCAGGGAATCCACTGACCCTGCATTTCTCTGAGGCACTGGGACAGCCCACACCCTCCTGCTTGTGACCTGAGACTCCAGCTCACAGACTACTTCCTGCCTCTTTCTGAAGCAGCCTGACAGTTGGGATGTTGCTGCTGAGTGTGTTCACCTTCTCCTACCTCTGGGTGTGTAAGTAGACATTTCCACATGCAAGGGGCAATGAACTCATCCTCATTTCTGTTTCTTCAAATGCTGCTCACGTTGTTCATGAGAATTTTCTCTTTGCTTGCAGTTGGACTTGGGCAGTTGGAGCAACCTGAAATATCAGTCACCAAAGCAATAGGCGAGAGTGCTCAAATAGCTTGTAAAGTCTCTCCAGACCTTGGCGACACAGATATACATTGGTACCGTCAGAAAGAAAATCAACAGTTTGACTATCTAATACATGTCAGGCAAAGCTATAATCAACGTCCCTTAGATGGGATAAACAAGAAAATTGAAGTGAGTAAAGATAGTCAAACTTCTACTTCAACCTTGAAAGTAAATTTCTTGAAGAAAGAAGATGAAGCCTTTTACTACTGTGCAGTCTGGACTTAGCACAACATTAGAGCTTCCAGAACAGCCTGCATAAGAACCATCTCCCACCTGCGCCAACCCACATCCTTCTCAGCAAGCACAGCCACTTGATGCTCAGCTGAGAGGCCACCTGCGCCTTTCCTCAGAGTGCCCCGGAGCTTCTAGGAAACATCTCGGGTTCTATGTCTCCAGTGAGGTTCTGGGGACTAGAGTATGAAGGCAGGATGGCCCCACACTGTTTCCTACTCAGTTAGGGTGTCTGAGAGCTAGTCAAATACAAGAAGGAGAGTTTGCAGCATGACCTGGTCTTTTGTTAATTATTGCACAGAGGTTTGCTGCAAATGAATGATTTAGAATTAAGTCAGGAGAGGGCAAAATATAAGGAGAGACAAGCATCCCACAGGGATATTTCCATTTATAGTTTCCTAGATCCTTTGCAAGCATTGGAGATTTTCAGAAACTGAGAGGTCTGCACTATAGTTTATAGTGCAGAAAGCTAGTGGCCATTACATCTGAAATTTAATAATCAGTTTATCGGGGTATATTAGAGAGCAAAGTACAATGCTTGGGAAGTGATTCAATGTGACAAAGCTTGGTCTATAGCCTTGGAATCACAGCTGAATCAAAGCAAGCTCTATGCCTATACTTCATTTATCTGCTAAGAAAATAGTGAAAAGAAAAAGCAATAGCATCAAGAAATGCAGTAGGTCACAGAGCAAAATAAAAAAAAACAGCATGCTATAGTTGGTGGGTTGGTAAAAAAGGGAGGGATTAGGATGAGGTGGATAACTGAGTGGGTTGGTTAGTGTGACCACAGTGTGTTATATATGTGTATGAAAGTCTCAAACAATAAATTAACAAAAAACAGTAATACATCTCCTTGCATTTCAGAAAGCAACAATATAGAAAACAATAGTTGGTAATTAATGTTTACTCTGAGTTTAGTAGTGGGATCATTGAGTACATCCAAAGAACAAACACTAAAAGTATAAAACTAAAAATTCCTCTGCCACACCCTTGAAATCTACTTTCTATAGACTGAAAAGTTCCAAGGGAGCAACTGCCTAGAATCCCCATGGCAATGAGAATTGAAATGTTGTGGGTTTGAGGTCAAATTATTCTGGACTACCATTAACTACTTAATAATTGTTAATTGTCCTTGATAGTGTCTGAACAAGTATCTTTGTAACTAACAAATAAATCCTTTTGGAATATGTGGGCAGATCACTAGCTGCCACTAACCCAAGGTTAAGCATGCTATGAGATATTATCTGATGTCTATGGTAGAGATTTATGTAGTGATATTTTATTTGTATTTTAATAAATAAAGTTTGCCTGAAGTTCAGAGAGTAAAACCGCTGCACCAATCAGCCTTATAGATCAGGCAGTGGTGATACATACTTTTAATCCCAGTAGCCACACTAGTTTGCCATAGAAACCGGGTGGTAGTGGTTCATGCCTTTAATCCCAACCCTGGAGAAAATTATAAAACAGGAGGAGACAGCTCTCAGACAGTCTCATTCTGAGATTTCTGGAGGCCGGATCACCATTTCGGGCTGAGGTAGAGGTAAGAGTCAGTGGGTGGCTTGTTGTTTTGCTTTTCTGACCTTCAGGTTGAACCCCAATTTCTGTCTCTGGGTTTTTACTAATCGTACTACGGATTTCCCCACTTTGCTATAACCCACTTGCTTAATATTTTCACCAAAGTATTTGAAAAGTGCCTTGATTGATGGCTTTCTTTTGTTCCATTGCCACAGAAACGTCATTAAACTGTCACATGTTGGAACACAGCATTTGTGATCATCTCAACCCGTGTTCCTGCGCAATGACCACTTATAGTTCCCCCTGAAATACTTTGTCTCTTATTCCCATTGAAGTGAGAGCTATGTTTCACAAAGATACTTCAAAGAATTAATGGGGGAAAAGTCTGATGTCAGGAAAGTATCCTCAGGTAGGTGCTGTACTAATCACAACATTTGGGAGGTCAAGGAAAGAATGGCATGTTATTGAGGGCAGCAACATAGAAAGATACTTAGTTCAGAGGGGAGGAGGGCAGGGAAGGAGAGTGCAAGGCAGAAAAAAGGTTTTGATATTATTGATGCAATCAGTATTAATAACAGATATACTTACAATGTGGGCCTCTTCATGGTTTTGGTAAAATTTCTTCTATGGTTTTATTCAAGATATATCTGCATCTTTGACCTGTAATTCTTTTCCATCTTCTGTACATATTTAGGCTTGTTCTTTTCTGCATGTCCCAAAGGCTTCACATGTTGCATTTCTATGGCTAAGATTCATTGTTTTCTTTGACCTAATGATCCAGTTCTTTCACCTTGCCTCCAAGTTCTGATTTTCTGTTCTCCACATGATCATGTGTTGATGACACTTTCCATTCTACTTTTTATGTGACCGATTAAATTTTACACTTCCAGCCTCATTCCTGATTGAATTTTCTTCCCTATCTCTCTCACTTTGGTCAGTTCTATTTTCAGATTCTGAATTGTCTTCATTTTTTTTTTTTTTTTTTGCTTTTTGAGACAAGGTTTACCTGTAGCTTTGAAGCCTATCCTGGAACTAGCTCTTGTAGACCATGCTAGCCTCGAACTCACAGAGATCTGCCTGTCTCTGCCTCCCGAGTGCTGGGATTAAAAGAGTGCGCCACCACCGCCTGCCTTTGTCTTCATTATTTTATTCAGCTATATGTTTGAATCTCTTAGAATTCATCCAGGACTTTTTTTCAAAAAATTCTCTATGTAGTTCTGGTTGTCCTGGAACTTGTTTTGCAGACCAGTCTGGCCTTGAACTCAAAATAAAATAAAATAAAATAAATCATTTAAATTTAAAAAAAGAATAAACTCCTGAGCTACACATGGTGGCACATACCTTTAATCCCAATACTTATAAGACATGTGCCACCATGTGTAGCTAAGGAGTTTATTCTTTTTTTAATTTAAATGATTCATTTTATTTTATTTTATTTTATATTCCATCCACAGTTCTCCCCCTGTCCTCCTCCCTCCCCCTTCTCACCTTCCCCCAAGTCCACCACCTAACCATTCCTAACAATGGGTAAGGGCTCCCATGCGAAGTCAACAAGCACAGTTAGTTGGTGCAGGACCGAGCCCCTTCCCCCTCCATTAAAGTTGAGCATAGCATTCAACGCTAGAGAATGGGCTCCAATAAGCTAGTTCATGCACCAAGGATAGATCCTGGTCCTATTGCCAGGTGTTTCACAGATAGTCCAAGTTTCACCACTGTCTCCCACACATGGAGAGGGTCTAGGTCAGTCCCATGAAGGCTCCACAGCCGTCGGTCTAGAGTTCATGAGTTTTCATGAGATTGGTTCAGCTGTCATTTACATAATGACACCCAACGTTCAGCAATGTATAACCATATAAAGCCTAAAAAACTTTTTAGAAAGCACTCCTAGACCCACAAAAATGGGAGTCAATTAGAGTTTCTTGGTAGCCATATGTTTTCAGATAAGCTCTGTTTGCTGGCAGTGAGCCAGGCCACTGCTCCTTTAACAAAAGGCTTCCTGGTTTGTGCTGGGGCACAGAATGCTCTGGCTCTTTTAGGAGGTCCTATTATGAGGAACTTGAATGGGGTTTGTGAGCTACACTACAGGAAACAGTTTGCAGAGAACAATGCCCAAATTCCCAAAATTACCGATTATAAATATTTGTTTTCATTTAAAAGGATATATGATACAGAGATGAATGCTTTGTATTGGTATAGACTTTGATCTATTGAGGGTATCAGGGTAATTGTAGCATCATAAAAGTTTGACAATAATCATTCTGTTTCTATTGTGTGGAACAATTAGCTCTTTGAGATTCTGGTAGACTCTTGCACTGAAGTCATCTGGTTCTGGGACTTTTTTTGGTTGGGAGACTTTTAATGATTACTTCTATTTCCTTAGGGGTTATAGGTCTGTTTAAATTGTTTAGCTGGTGTTAATTTAATTTTAGTATATGGAACCTATTTAGAAAGTTGTCCATTTCCTTTAAATTTTCCAATTTTATGGAGTTCGAGTTTTTGAAGTATGATCTGATGATTCTCTAAATTTCCTCAGTGTCTGTTGTTATGTTCCCCTTTTCATTTCTGATTTTTGAAATTTGAATCTTCTCTCTCTGCCTTTTAGTTAATTTTGATAAGGGTTTGTCTGTCTTGTTGATTTTCTAGAAGATCCAATTTGTTTTATTGATTCTTTGTATTGTTCTCTTTGTTTCTATTTTATTGATTTCAGCCCTCAAATTAATTATCTCCTGGTGTCTACTCCTCCTGGCTGACTTTGCTTCTTTTTGTTCTAGAGCTTTCAGGTGTTCTGTTAATTGGCTATGTGGGATTTCTCCAACTACTTTATATAGACATTTAGTGCTATGAACTTTCCTCTTAGTACTGCTTTCAAAGTGCTCCATAAGTTTGGATATGTTATACATTCATATTCACTGAATTCTAGGAAATCTTTAATTTCTTTCTTTATTTCTTCCTTGACCCAGGGGTGATTCAGCTGAGCATTACTCAGTTTTCCTGAGTTTCCAAGCTTTCCGTAGTTTGCATTGTTGCTCAGTTCTAACTTTAAGCCATGGTGATACGTTAAGATACAGGGGTTATTTCAATGTTTTTTTTTAATCTGTGTAGATTTGTTTTGTGATCAAATATGTGGTAAGTTTTAGAGAAAGTTCCATGAGGTGCTGAGAAGAAGGAATATCCTTTTGTGTTTGGGTAAAATGTTCTATAGATGTCTATTAAGCACATTTGAGTCATAACATCTGATAGTTCCCTTGTTTCTCTGTTAATTTTCTGTCTGGCAGACCTTTCCAGTGGTGAGAGTGGGCTGTTTAAATTTCCCACTATTAGTGTGTGGGGTTTGATGTGTCATTTAAGTTTTAGTAGTGTTTCTTTTACAAGTGTGGTCATCCTTGTATCTGGGGCATAAGTTTTCAGGGTTGAGACTTCATCTTGATGGACTTCTCCTGTGATGAATATAAAATGTCCTTCTTCATATCTTTTGGATACCTTTAGTTTGAAGTCTGTTTTGTTAGCTATTAGAATAGCTACACCAGCTTGCTTCTTAGGTCCATTTTATCGGAAAGTCTTTTCTCAACTCATTATTCTGAGGAAATATCTGTCTTTGAAGTTGAGGTGTGTTTCTTGCATGCAGCAGAAGGATGGATCCTGTTTTTGTATTCATTCTGTTAGTCTGTGTCTTTTTATAGGCAAGTAGAGTCCATTAATATTAAGGGATATTAGTGACCAGTGATTGTTAGTTCCTCTGTGTGTGTGTGTGTGTGTGTGTGTGTGTGTGTGTGTGTGTGTGTGCTTCCCTTCTTTAGGCTTTGCTGGTGTGGAACTATCTGTTTTCTGGGTTTTCATGGATACAGCTAACTTCCTTGGGTTGGAGTTTTCCTTCTAGCACTTTCTGTATGGCTGGTTTTGTGAATAGGTGTTGCTTAAATCTGGTTTTGTCATGGAATGCCTTGTTTTCAACATATATGATGATTAAAAGTTTTACTGGGTATAGTAGTCTGGGTTGGCATTCATGGTCTCATAGTGTCTGCATAATGTCTGTCTAGGACCTTCCAGCTTTCAGAGTCTCCATTGAGAAGTCAGGTGTTATTCTGATGGGTCTCTCTTTATATGTTACTTATCCTTTTTCATTTGTAACTCTTAATATTTCTTCTTTGTCTTGTATATTTTGTGTTTTGATTATTATGGAGTGAGGGGATTTTTTTTGGTCCAGTCTATTTTGTGTTCTGTATTTTCATAGGCATGTCCTTCTTTAGACTGGGAGAGCTTCCTTCTATGATTTTGTTGAATATATTTTCTGTGCTTTTGAGCTGCTGCTCTTTTCCTTCTATCCTTATCATTCTTGGGTTTAACCTTTGTGCCAGAATTTCTGGATGTTTTATGGTATGATTTTTGTTGACTTTAATGTTTTCTTTGACTATGAATCTATTTCCATTATCATATCTTCAATGCCTGAGATTCTCTCTTCCATCTCTTACATTCTGTTGGTTATGTTTGCATCTTTAGTTCTTGTTTGTTTATCTATATTTTTCATTTTCTAAGTTCCCTCAGTGTGTGTTTTCTTTATTACCTCTATTTCAAGTCTTGAACTGTTTCCTTTACCCGTTTGATTGTTTTTCCTTGGTTTGAAGTGATTTATTAATTTCTTCCATTTTTTGTTTGTCTTTTCCTCCATTTATTTAAGGGAATTTTCCATTTCCTCTTTAAGGATATCTACCATCTTCATGAAGATTTTTTAAGGTCATTTTATTCTGCTTCTTCTGGGTTGTGGTCTTCAGGTCTTCCTATTGAAGTATGAGGTTCTGGTGGTGCCACATTGCTATTTAGGTTGTTGAATGTATTCTTGCATTGGCATCTACCCATCTCACTCCAATTGATGCAGGTAGTGTCTTTGCCTCTTCATCTGATTCTTGCTGTTGGTATCTGTTTCTCAGGGATCCTCCCTTGGACTGATCGGTGCAGTCACTGTGTTTCAGGAAGCCACTGAGGACTCAGGAGATGGGTGGGTTTGGCGGTGGTGTGGGACTTGTAGATTACAGGGTCCAATGGAGTGGTACGGCAGCAACCTGCCTGTAGAAGGTTTGACTTGTGACTGAGGTGGGCCAGGGAGGGTCTAAGTGTTTTGCCCTGAGACTAGGGCTTAGAGACTGCTGTCCAGATGAAAGGCTGGTCAGTCATCTGTGCAGTCCCAGTCTGTGCCTCAGGGAATCATTGAGGTTGTGGGGGATGGGTAGGTTTGGTGGCTGAGTGGGACTTGTAGAGTGCAGGGTTCAATGGGGTGGGGGTGCTGGGGCAGTCTGCCTGAGGGAGGCTTGCTCTTGAGGCTGAGGCAGGTGGGAGAGCAGGTTTTTGCCCTGGGGTCTTGGGCCTAGAGACTGGGCTGTCCAGCTGGGAGGCTGGTCATTCACCTCTGGTCCACTTTGTGTAGTCAGGGATTTATTTGTATCCATTTGAGAGTTAATTCATATTAACTGAATTCTCAGAATGTATTTAGAATTTTAAAAACATTTTTCCTGGAGTCTTGTGTAAATCGTGCTCACTGGGAACTGCATATTTGGTAATTTTGGAGGAGACACAGTCTTGGCTTTTCCTGAACATCATGTTTTAACACTAGATTTGCACACCTAGAGGTAATTTGCTGGTTCGGTTTTTGGTGTACGTTTCTGGCTTGCCTTCACTGTGAGTGGGTGTTCAGATCTATGCATGGCTTCATTGGTTTTATATCAGTTAGATGATGCTGAAGGTCAGCAATGGAGGCACTCCATTCGGATTTATGAGTGAGGAAGCTGTACTGACTGACGCCAGCACGGCTGGGAGGTACACTATCTCTGACCTCACCAGTTGGTGTTCGGCTTGAGTTGGCATGGAAGTAATGGGATGCCATAGTTGTCAGTGGTGTTGTCTTTAGAACTTGGGGAGCAGGCAATGTCTTCTGGTGGTGGGAGTTGGAGTACCAGAGGTGAGTGGTGTGGTCTTCTACCTGAGGAATGGGCAGGTATTCTAGAGGGGTCTGTACATGATGGTGTGGTTTGGGATGACAAGAGTTGACTCAGGTATGTTCAATTTATCTTTATTTTCCTCTATTTCTCAGTGCTTACTAAATCAATCTTTGTTACATACACACTCCTTTGACATTGTGGGACTTTGGTTAAATTACATATCTTTAATTAATTTTCCCAATTTTCAATGAAGAACAAAACATTATTGACCTTAATGAACTACTGAAAGGGCTCATCAAATAATACACATAAAGTTTTGTAATGCCTGCACTAATCCCTCATTCAATAATTGAGGATTAGACTGATGTTCTGAATTGTTAGCACCATATTAGTGCAGGTATTTATTTAGAAAACTAAATATATAAGGCTGTCTAAAATACACAGGTTTGTTTTTAATGCACATTAAAATGGTGTAATGGCATGCTATGTTATCTTTAAGTTGTTCATTCAATGGAAAAACTTAACAGCAAAACAAAAAGCAAATTTCTTTGTCTGGGTGGTCAGAAGTCTAAAGTTGGGGTGGATGTAAATTCTCCCTGCAACCTATCTCCACATATTTCAGGAGAAGTGCACAGTGAGCATCAATATTAGTAGAAAAGTGTTCCCCAAGAGAAATTTCAAATGTAGATCTCAGGGGCTATCTAAAGACTATCTATCTCTTAACTATCATTTAGCTATTTATCCAGTATTCGTCATCTATATATTTATCATCTATTATCTCTCACCTACCTATTATCAATCTTTATCATCTATCTATCTTCCATAATCAATCTATCTATCACCTGCCATTTACCTATATGTATCTAACATCTATTTCTATATTATATGAATCACCTAGAACATCTCTCTTCTACCTTTTTTCCTCCTTCCCTACCTCTCTCCTATCTTCATTCCCTTCATCTTCTTTAGCTCTGTTATTTCCTCAAATTTAAGTGCAAAATAACTTTACAAGTGGGAGAAATCAGTTTTTAAACTGAGTTTGTAAAACAATTCTTCAGCACACCTTGATAAATACATTTCCATTTTTATGCTCTGTCGGTTTTAGCTGAAAAAGGAATAACTGTAAGCAGGATAAAAACAGAAGGTGTTCATTCAAGCACTGTGTGTAATCTATCACCATATGGTTGTTAGAATAACTGGAATCAAGCTTAAGACTCTGGGGGAGATAATGGATCTATGGAGGGTGCTTGCTATTCACAAAGCTCTAAAATTCTCTTTCATGATTGTGGAATTTTCATCTCATTCTATACTGTGCATAATAAGGCAGCCCTTCCGATATGATTGTTATAATCATATCTCCTCAAACAATATGGAAAAATACAAACATCAGTTTGTTAAAATGATGTCAAGGAGAATTGTCTTTGAAGTGTCCAATGGGCAAGAGGTGGAGGGGGGACTGCCACTACCAGGGGAAAGTGACTCTGTTATTTAAACATAGGTATAACAATGAGGTCTTCTAATAGTACCTTTGCATTTGGAACATGATAAAACGACTCTGTGACATAGCTCTGAATCATCGTGTCTGATCCTTGCTCTCTGTCCATTCTCCAAGAGCTAGGGTTCTACCTTAATCTACCGTAGCTAAGGTCCTATTCACTGTCTCTGGTGTTCATTGCAACTATCACTGGAAATGCCAGCTCTCGGAGCTTTTCCTTCCATCTTTGGCTTGGGTTTGTTGGTTGATTTGGTTCCCTTCTTCCCTTTATTAATTTTGTAGTCGGCGCCAAATGTGGATAAAAATGATTTAAGCATGTCTAATTTCTTTCCTCACTTTTCAGACAGAGACCCCAAACTAAGAATATCTGAAGATCAGCCATCCTTTGGCCCAAAGCCCAAACAAGATGGTGCACATAAGTTACAAGCTGTCTGGTTTCCTTATCCAGAACACCATCGTGCACTGGTACCAGCTGAAAGAAGGGGGACCCTGAAATGAATCTTCGATGACTCAGTCAAGAGTTACAAGCAAGACAAACCCAACTTTCACTTGGAAACCGATGAGAAGAGCGATGGTACCTATAACCTGATAATCAACAATGTTATCACAGCAAAGCCACATACTATTGTGCCTGCTGGGATCTCACAGTGTCTCATCATCTGAAGGAATCTATAAGAAAACCTTCTTCTCCCTGCTCCTCAGCTGCACTCATGGTCACTAAACCACCGAGGACCCTCAGTGTTCTCCTTCATAGGTTCATAGGTATTGGGACTGGCTGGATCCTTGGGACTCATTTCACTCAAAATTGTTGCTGCAAATGGAGAAGCTGGAGCCAGAGAAGATCTGGAGCTAGTGACCCACAAAGGTGACTGTACTTGTATTTCAGCCTCAGTGCCCTTCCTACTTTTCTTATGATCATTTCTGAGTTAAAGTTTTTTTAGCAAAATTTTGATTAGCTTTAATTCTCAACTTGGCACAAGTCAGAATTGTTATTGGATTGTGATGGCATCTATGAAATAAAAATGATACCAGTCTATGAAAGTATATGAGTTTTCTCTCTTACACATGCATACACATCTGTAAGATAGATATGTATGTATATGTGAATATATGTACATACATACACACAGATAGATAAATAGATAGATAGACAGACTGATAGAGAAGCAGCCTGCTTGTTTTTCTTATAGAAGTCTTCAACTAGTTAGGAACCAGAAGTCACTAAAATATACCAACATTTCTGGAAGATGAACTGATCTGAACTCAATGCACAAACTATTATTTTGTCTCAAATGTCACCTGGGGCCTGGAGAGGTGGCTCACCACCAACAGTGCTTTCCGTTCTAGCAGAGGTCCTGGGTTTGGCTCCCAGCGCTCACACAAAGGCCCACAGCTGCCTGTAACTCCAGTTCCAGGGCATTCATGCCCTCTTCTGGCTTCTGTTGGCACTGAACATGCACATGCTATATAAAACATATATGCAGGCAAAATACTCCCCTATGTAAAACTAAAATTTTAAACATTTACATTTAATACCATAATCAGGATATAATTTCTTCTACAGTTTTGTCCTCCCATCTGCATTGGTGACTGTGAGCTGACTGTTCAAGGATGGTTGTTTTGATCACCAACCTCCATCTTTTGGGACAGAGATCACATCTGCTCATGTAACTTACACCTGGGCTGCTGAATCTGGGGATGACATGGTGGCCAGGTAGGCCTTTTAGGTGCTCCAGGGTTATCTGCCATTTCTCTCCTCCAGAGGTGAGTTTCAGAAGATCACAGAACTGCCTTCAGGGTCCCCCACACACACCAGAATTTCAGAACACTGAATCTTAATTTCTACTTTCTAGTGTAAATAAGGGATTTATAATTTCATAGAAGATAGAAATGTATAATTTTAAATTCTTATATGAGGGAGAACAAGAAATCACCAAAGAAACCATTTCCTAGTTGCCACCACCCTGATAATAAATCACATGACTTCCTAGAGCATGGGAGGCTTGCTTCACCATCCTCGGTTGCTCCATTTCCACTGCCATGGCTGGAGAGCTCTCTCCCTTAAGAAACCCCCAAATTACTGAAGGCATAGCCTTGGTGTTTCTGAGAATAGAGGCATAGTGCTGAATTATCTTAGCAGTTTCAGCAATATTAAGCATCTGGGGGTTAATTCTCAGAATGTCTCCTGCTAACATAGGAAAGCTGTTGGTTTGTGGCACGGCCCAGCCTCCTTCTGCTTTTAGCCTTCCCATTGTTTGCTGGTACTTTCCAGTAACTGTTGCCTCAGAAGAGAGAACAGTTTGTGAACGTCAGTTCACACTGAAACTTACAAACTCCTGGATAACACAAAACTTTCCAAAGGAATCCAGGTCAGCTTTGTAAGATAGAGTTTCCAAATGGTTCATCATTCTACAGCTCAAGAGAGGGCTCATGTTTTTGTAGAAGGTCTGAGCAGTGTGACAGCTCGACATGGATCAAGAAATTTTCGAAAGGGACAAAGCTCATAGTAATTCCCTCAGGTAAGGAAGCTGCTTTACTGCTAACTTAGTTGTAAGTAACCGATGAGATTTTTCTCATTTTTAGAAATTGAAAAACAATTGATCAACCATATCCAGCCACAACTTTGCAGTTATGAGTTATTGGGAATAGAAATAAAGCTACTTTGTAATCAATTTCTCCCATCTTTGTCAGTCAGCAAACTGCAATCCTGTATTTAAAATGCATACACATGGGTAGAAGTTAGAATTCTGTGAAGACTATTCACTAATATTGCTACTATATAAAGCCACTTTTCTGTTGAAGGTCTTTTAAGTAGTACTCTTCAAAGTGGAATTTTATTAATTTCTCCTCTTTGTATTTGGGGAATTACAATATGTTCCTTTCTTCAGAAAACTGAAAGATTTCTATTCATGATTACGATTACATACCGAAGGAGGTCAACGAATCGCTCTCCTTTACCTGACACTTTAGGGTCATGTGAGAACAGACGAAATTTATGGCACTGAGACACTTGGATGCTGCCTACAAAAGGCTTGATTTAAAGGAATGTGTGTGTTCTACAAGGCATTTCAGTTCCAGGTCCATGCAAAGACTCTTTATAGCTCTGCATCTGCCTTGGGTCATCTATGCTCAGCTGATGAACAGTTTTTGTTCAGAACGTAAGAGCTAAAAAGGCTAGACATGACATCAACTCCACATTATTTAGCTTCCTGCCCCGAGGGTTAGGTGTTGTGATTAGGCCTCACAAGACCTTGGACTGTGGCTTCCAGAAAGTTAGACGGCCCTGGGTTCCCAGAATCCTTTCCACTCTTAATTTGTGTAATAGTTATTGCTTTTGAAGTCCAAATTTAGGATGAGCCTTTCAAATCCAAAAGCATATAAAATCTGAAACTCTTTTTTGGTTTAAGCATTTTTGGATGAGTGATACTTGAAGTGTGGGCCAATAAAAATTAGAGGATGCGGCCACAAATCATTCCATTAAAGAGAGAAATACATTAGAAAAAAAATTAAAAGCTAGACATTGTGTGAAGGATTGTGTGCGCCTTCAGCCGTTATTCTCCATTATTACAGAGACGTTTATCTCCTTTCACAGAGGAAACACTTGGGCTGAGATGTATGATTTCTCCCTAGTTACAGAACATACAATGAAGGCAAATATTGTGTATTCCAATGTCACAAGCATTGTGTTATTGTTTTGTTTTGTTTTGTTTTGTTTTTGAGACGGGGTTTCTCTGTAACTTCGGATCCTGTCCTGGAAACTAGCTCTTGTAGATCAGGCTGGCCTCGAACTCACATTTCCTGTTCTGTGGCTTGACCTTTTACATGGATACTTTCATTGGCACTTGATTCTAAACATTCACTATTTGTATGATTACATGAAGCATCACATGAATGAAATGCTTCTGTTGTGAAGCCAATTTTAGCCTCTTTCTCCCACAAAAGATAATGGAGATCTTTCTGAATATGTGTTCACTAAATGATTAAGGTGTGTTTCTTGGGTTATTTCTATAACGACATGACTCATTTTTACTTCTGTATTGCCATCAAATTTTATGGAAATATTGAAGATGGTAAAAGAAGTAAACTACATGAAATGCACTCCTTACTTGCACAACTTAGAGTTGTGTGACTCTCGTGATGAGACAGCAAAGGACTTAAACACAGTTAACATATTCTGATACATGGTGCAGAATTAAAATTCAGGGCTCTGCAAACATCAAGGAATCTTTCACTCAAAAGGAGGATTTCCAAGCAAGGACTAGCTTGTGAAGTCATCATTAATAATTCATATCCTGGTGTTGGGAATAGCAGCTCAGTTGCAGAATTCTTACCTAGCATGTCAGGAGCTTGCAGGTAAATGTGAATTTACCTGTGAAATAATACAAACCTTTATCGGTTGGAATTAGATTCTAGTAAGAAATCATGTTATAATTCATCTAGATGTTATAATTCATCTAGAAGCCAATTATTTAATTTATCTGAATCATCAAATGCCTAAAGGTATCTATTTACTAAATGTTTAAATACATGAATACTATTACTGGTTTATCAAAAGTAAATACATATTTAAAAAGTATAAGTACATGCTAGGCTAATAATTTATTTATATACAAAAAGCTTTTAAGGGAACAGATTTCTTCTTATAGTTATTAAATTTCCTATTGATCATAGGAGAATTGTTAAGATAGATAAATAAGAAAAAACACCTGTTACTATCATTCATAGCCATTATTCTGTAAAATTTCAATTCAGTCATTAATCCAGTATATTTTATTTATATTTACAAAAATCTGGACAGAGTAGATTCATGATACTGGATCTAACTGTGTTTACTTGGTGCAATGTTACGAAGCACCTACCTAACTATTATTCTTAAAATTATTCATATTTTCATTCATGGTTGCCTTGAAGGTAATGGCATTCCTCTTTAGTGGGTATTGTATGAATTATTTGAAATTATATATGGAAATTATCTAGATCAGTACCTGAGTCTGGTAGATAATTAAATATTAACTTCTCCACAATTCAGGTTACTATCCCTCATAGATTTGTATGAACTCAGTAATGCAAATATATGGACGATATCTAACACAGATCTCACATTAGATCACTCAGGATATACATCATACTGATACTTTCTAAAACGAATACCCCATTTTCAAAAGTTATTGCAATTTAACATTCTTCTTGTATTGGTAAAGAAAGCCTCAGCCTACATTCTCTCATCTCAGATCTGCTTAAGTGCAGCCAGTGGTATCCTAGCCCTAAAGCCAGGACTAAGAAACGTATCTTCCATCCTTCTCAAACAATCACCCCACAAGGTAGAAAGAGAAACAGCTATACCACACAAACTGTGAATTGATTGTTTTCAATGCCTGTTTCCAAAACTCGTTTAAGAAGAACTTAAACAATCCACAAGGAGTCACTCGGCTAAAAAACATCAGGAGATCAAAATGGGAAACAAAAAGGAGAAACAGTTGTGGTTACCTAGCAAGGAACATTAAAATTTTATGCTTAAGGATAAAAGAAAACATAGTGAAAAACACAGTTTTTATTATTTGATTAAAAGAAACAAATCATATTTTGAAATCCATGATAAATTTCAGAAAGGATTTCAGTGCACAAGACCTTCCGAAGGAAAGCAAAACACAGAGCAGGCACTGTTGTCCATTCACTGAGAGACTTGTTGAATGAACATGACACTGTCACCTCATCAGTACTGGGAACCTTTGACAGTTAGAGCCATGCATTTTGGGAGCTCTCAGAAGATAGGATATGATATGGTGGACCTGCGATGGCCGCACAGCCTGGCCATCTGCTGTCCCTCTAGTCTACCGGCGTTGAGACTAAGTCAGGTGTTTCAGGCTGCACTTTGGAATGAGCAGGCTGAAATCCATTTGCAACTGTTCTTTCTAGGAAAAGATAGGACTTTCATGTGCCATGCTGTTGACGTGGAGCAGAACAGCTCTTCTGGATAGCAGAAGTGAAATGTTTTCATGCACGACACATACTCGTTTGCAGCCAGGCAGGGCTCTCTTGGTTGCCTTTCACATGAAGCCAGATGATGCCCCTGAAACTGGTATGCGAAAGGTACTTTTGCTAAGATCATAACCTTGGGAATTTCATCAAACTCAGAGCAGACCAGAATGCAAAGAGGACAGAGGACTTCATTTTACTCATATTCGCCATGGATCAGAGATCCCTAAATGCATAACTCTCAAGAGCAAGTACAAGGCTTGGTCCAGTGCAATCAACATGTCGTGCTGGAGCAATCATAGCACACAAATTCCTCCAGTTGAACTGATTCACACTAGTACAGCTGTTTTAGGATAAAGAGCTGACGCCCCCAAGGCCATTTGATTTGCTCAGAGACACAATCTGTCATACACATATGTTGCCCACTGAAGCCCGAGAATCAAGAACTCTAAAGTTGTTTTGTCTGTGTTGAGTCACTGTGGAGTTCTTAGCAGAAAATCGTTGGCACAAGAACAACACTTGCCAGTTATTTTACTCTTTCTAGGGTAAGAGGGAAGGAAAAAGACGACCAAACCAGAAAATAGTAGGAGTACCAAGGAGAATCGAACATGATGGAGAGATGGCTGTAGAAATTTTACAAGAATTTTTGATACAAACAATTTTATTAAAGAAGAACATGAACATTTTACAAATAACATAATAGGATTTAGCTTTATGTATGTGTGAACTATAAAATGCTCATACACAAACTATGTAATACTTACATGTAACAATCAAACATACGTGACTATTAGTGAAAGCTTATTTGGACAATTAGATAGTATTGTCAAAGTTTAAAATTGGATGCCAGAGATGGATCAAGTGTCTCTTAAATCAGATAAATTTATATTCAGACACATTTGAGAAACACATTTCTATTTTATCTAAGTAATACTTCAACATTAAATGAAACAAAAAGTTAAAGTTTTTTCTAAAGCCAAACAAAACATGCAAGTGTATAACTCTGTAAGATTGTTTAAAGAAGTTGATTGGTCTGTCCCCGCCCCAGTTCTAGACACTGTCGATTATTTGGAAGAAACAGTTTAAAAACAGTCCAGTTCTCAAGCCTAGAGAGGTTTAGATGTGGAAATGAGATGCTGTGGGATGACAGAAAGAGTAAAAGCTGCAGAATTGGGCAGAGATCCACAGGTACAGGCAAGGGATCAATTCAGTGCATGCTGTTGTACTATGGAGGAAAAGGCCACTAAAACAGGCAATTTGCCTCACAACATCTCATATGTGAGATCACACAAAAGAAGCACATTTGAGAATCATCTAAGTGGAGGGTGGGCTAATTGAATTGCTAATGCCTGGGAGAGTGATTTAGCCAGACAGTCTAAGAGACAAGTGGGGGGAAGATTGGCCATTAGGGAGTGTAGATCCCAGTCCTCAGAGATATCATATCTCAGAGATATCATTCTCAATACTCCTTCATCCATCTTGAAAATGTGATCTAACCTGAAAAAACACAGGAGATGTAGCAAAGAACCCGTGCTGGCTTGTGGAACAACAAAAGATATATTTCAATTAGGCTCCTCCAGTCACCAACTGACTTCTAGAAGTCATGCAAAACCCTCTACTAATCATGTATCTCTAAAATGAGGACGATAGTAAATCTCTACAACCTATGAAGTGTGAAAGTCTACAGTGGGTGCTAACTCAGTCATAATTTGTCTTCCTAGCACAGTGCTCCAGATTTTGCCAATCCATGTAACAGCTGAATCTCCCTAGTAATTCTTTTTTATATTTTCCTACAGGCAAACGCTTCGATTCAGACATTTTCCCCAAGCCTACCATTTTTCTCCCTTCTGTTGCTGAAATGAATCTCCATAAGGCTGGGACATACCTTTGTCTCCTCGAGAAATTCTTCCCTGATGTTATAAGTGTATATTGGCGAGAAAAGGGTGGCGATAAGGTTCTGGAATCTCAAGAGGGAAATACCATGAAGACTAAAGATACATACATGAAGTTAAGTTGGCTGACTGTGGCTGAAGATTCAATGGATAAGGAGTATGGATGCATAGTCAAACATGAAAACAATCAGAGAGGAGTTGATCAAGAGATTCTCTTTCCTCCCATAGATAAAGGTATGTGTACATTAATGTACATGTATTTCCAGAAAACACGTGTAAAAGGGAATGATCATATTGTTTTAATATGTATTGATAAAAAATGAATCTTTCTTAAATCTTACTACATATATTATAAATAGAACCAGGCATGTCTCAGAGAATGTTATAGGAAAAAATAGCAAAATATTTGTTTTTAATTTACCCAGCCTCAGTTATACTACATAAAATATATAAAATATTAAATAAAATATTTTTTAGAATTGCTGCATGAATTAAATGGAACAACATACCTGAAGACATCTAGCCATTCAGTGCCATTTCCACTTTTGCTGTCTGTACTTGATTCAGACACAAGAACAATACACACCTTTCAGAAATGTTCCATCATGAAAAATAAACAAAACTTCCAAATTCAATATAAATGCACTAAATTTTGTCTTTAAGTTCATTTAGTTTTTAACTGACAAGGTAGTGCTCACATAAAAAAATTATATTCAATAAAAAGGAGAACTATTAGGCCCTTGAAGATTTCTGACAGCCTTGAGGGTTCTGATTTTTGCTGTACTTGTCGCTGTTCATAGCATTCCTAATATAAGTGTGGATGAGGCTCACATATACAACACGTTTCTGTTTTCCATGGTGAGTTGTTCTCTTGCCGTTTGTAACTTCAGCCACCTGGGTAAACATCTGCTGGGTCGCCTGCAGGCCAGCTCTGAGTGAGATGTGGATGAATAGGATGAGTTAGTGACCGTGTGACTTCAGCGAAGAGCTCGAACTCTGTTCCGCATCATTTAGAACCATGCATTATTCAGGAGCCGTGTCCTAGACACAGCTAGGCAGAAGGCTGAGAGGGCAAAGACAGGTCGTGGGCCAGTAGCTAGCTCTTCATATGGCTGTGTTCTTATCCTGAGTCTTGAAAACATGCCTAAAGACCCAGAGTAACAGAGAAACAGAATCCTTTATTTTTCCCATGTGGCTGACAAACCCTTTTGATCTAGTAGAGAAATACACGAAGGACAAAACATGGGGACATCTTTGCCATTCATTCATTACACGTTCTCGTTAAGTCTTTGTCCTCTGGAAGACTTTGTTTCAGCAGTGGCCAGTGAAGTCTGTAAAGATGCCCACCTTTACCTAGGGTTTTTATGAAGAGAAAACAAATTAATGGAAATGAAGGAAGTTGTTGTTTGCCACAGCGTAGCAAATCATTACGAGAGAGCCCCCATGTTCGGTTTCCAGCTTAAAGAGATAAAGGCAAGACAAATATACATGGACATTCTATTAGTTTACTTATGTTGTGACTTTTCTAGTGGTCAAGGGAAAATAAAGAAGGGTAAAACCATTGGTGGTGAATGCATGCAGAGGAGAGGTTCCAGTTATTATAATTTACTTACAATGGACTCTGAAAAAAGTGTTTGCCATGTGTGCCTCATGCAGGAAAGAAATCAAGGCATTTCTGGTAACAACTCTCAACAAAGAACTTCTAATGCTGTCTCTGGGAAGACGTTTTGCTTTGTGCAGTTTGTCTTGATTAAAAAAAAAACTTAATGACATGATTGTCAAAGGACGTGAAGCTGAGCGCTAAGACTGCAATTACCTTATCTGAGGGAGTTTAGAAACTCATAGATTGTATTCTTAGTAACCCTATTTATTCTTTCATACCTCAATAGGTTCATACTGGTAGAAATTTTACTTATCTTTTAGATAATAAAATTACTAAAAGGATAAAAAATAGCCAGTAAAGCAGATCTTGAAGACCGAAAGTGAACATGACTGTATTTACATTTTTACCAAACACACCCAAATCCATTTTAATGCACGCAGAACTTGTTCTTCAGTAACATTCCACAGTAAAAAGAAATCCACACCTACGAGAACACATTTGGCAGAATAAGCTCAGAGAACAGGTGTGTGCTTCTCTAATACTATTTAAAATAATCAAGCACTTTATTTTTGTTTTTAAAAAACTCATAGGTGCCCCTGCCTCATCTCAAGTTTCACATAGGAAACTAGAAATATAACTTGGATTATCTGTTTATCCCCAGAAATAACTGCACTGGGACCTTCAGATATTAGAGTAAAAAGAATTGAAATCTTAGCAGGTTTTTCTTTATCTCTTTTTTTAATTTTTTTTTTTTGACAGAGTCCTGCTCTGTAGACATGGCTGGTCTGGAATTCACTGGATAGACCAGGCTTAATTTTTTTTCACAATGTGACACATCTAGTCAAGTTTATGCAAGCCCACATGTCAACCATTATTTTGCTTATTTTTCTATTAAGCATGAATTTATACGTCCTCGCTTTTGAAGCAGAAGTTTTTCTAAGACCTATGAGTACACAAGAATAGTGTGTCTGGGAGGGAAGTTTTAGGCATTACATTGAGATTATGATAATGGTACAATCTTTGTGAACTTCAACATGTTCACATGTAAAAGCATCTTATATGAATGTCCCCTACAGAATTACATGTAGTGCAACTAATGTTTTTGGGATTGCAAGGGTCATATTTTAATGACTGTCTTTCTGTTGACATTATATTTAATATGCAAATGTGTACAAATAGGTATATGAATATATTCACACACACATATATATGTATATAAATATATATATATATATATATATATATATATATATATATATATATATATATATATATATATTGTGAAGTAATAGCCATAGATAGTTGACTGATGTTTGTTTTTTTCCTTTTGGTTGTCAACATCATTAATCCCACAGAAGCTTATTTGAAAACTGAATATGGTAAGTTTTGGATTATATTTTCTTCCTCTTAATCATCTGAACATTTTAATCCACCTTGCTTTCAGTAGAAAAAAAAAAACAGAACTGAATTTTGCCGAATAGACTGAGTAACATTTAAAGAAATCAGTCATTTACTTGTCATCATATTAACATAGCAAATTAACAAATGAGAGTTCAGTGAGATGCTCTGAACAACTACAAAGAAGACCCTAGTCCATCCACCCATCCATCTATCCAATCACACCACTATCCATCCATCCATCCATCCATCCATCCATCCATCCATCCATCCATCCATTCTTCCATCCATCTAATCAACCACCCAACCACCCCACCATCTACCCACCCATCCACCCATCTATCCATCCATCCAACCACCCCACTACACATCCATTCGCCCATCATTTAATGACTGGGAAAACAGTGATATCAAGTTATTCTAGCATTGCTTATAAACATTGATAAATAAAACCAATACCTCAATTTCAATTCAGAGAATCAGACACTTAAAAAAAACTACACAGGCTTGTCTCTCCCCAGAATGTGGCTACAGAAACATGCACAGAAATAAATAGAAAACAATGTATTCTTTATAGGATAGTTCATTTTGGAGGATAATAAATTGGGGTCTTGCGGGCAAAGGGTTACTCATCTAGAAAAAGATGAAGTGCCTCGTATCAAAAGGCGTTGTAGCTGTAGTCCATGACCTGCAATTACACACAATTCAGAACCCCCCTTTATTGTTAGTGTACAAAACAATAGGTTTTATGACACCACTTTCATGCATGTTAGAAGTAATTGCTCCTTTTCTTCCTCTTCTGTTTTTATTAGGAACTTTCTGTGTTGCTGTTCTGTTTTTATTAGGAACTTTCTGTGTTGCTGAGCTGTCGGTAGCTGGCTTTTCTTTGTTCATATATTTTCCTTGTGATATTTCTTCTTCACTGTTCTCTATGGTTGATATTGTCCTACTTCCTCTTTCGTGTGTGTGGTTTGATTTAAAGCACCTCCTACAGTGCTGACTTGGTGGCCACAAAGTGCTTGATTTTATGCACTTTTTAAAAGGTCTTTGCTTCTCCACTGATTTTTCAGATGCCATTTCCTCAATACAGTTGCACATATTGTCAGCAGTTTTTTCTCTTGCTATTTTTATTTTATTTATTTTTTAATACAGTCTTTTCTTATTCCACACAGCCATCCCTGATCAGTTCTTATTCCCTCCCTCCTCCCTCCCCACCATTCCCTTCACCTTCTTCCATCGACTCCCCAGAAGCAGTAAGGTCCTCCATAAGAAGTCAAAAAGTCTGAATATCACTTCAAGGCAAGACCAAGGCCCTTCCCCACTCCCCATATCTAGATTGAGCAAGGTATCCCTCCAAAGAGAATGTGCTCGAAGATGCCAGATCAAGCACTAGAGATAATCCTGGTCCCACTGCCAGTGGCCCCACAGACCGCCCAAGCCTCACAACTGTCCCCCACATTCAGTGTGCTTAGCTTAGCTCCATGCAGGTTCCCTGCTATCAGTCCAGAGTCAGTGAGCTCTCACTAGCTCATGTCAGCCGTTTCTGTGGGTATCAGCACCACGGTCTCCATCCCTCTGCTTATATCACCATTCCTTCCTCTACTGAACTGAACCCCAGAAGCTCAGCCCAGTGCTCCTCTAGATTTCTGCATCTGCTTCCATCAGTTGCTGGATGAAGGTTCCATGATGACATTAATTAAGGAAGCTGTCAATCTACATTAGCAGTTTTTTTAAGTTCTGAAATTTATCACTGGACTTTTTCCTTGTTTTGGAAGGTACCTGCTGTGAGTTCTGAAATCCTGATATATCTGCCTCCGTGACCTCAGCCCTCTATGGATTCCTTCTATTGTAGTGCTCATATCTTAGCTTTAGTGTGCTGTGCAGAGGTTCTTCTCTGAATGCATGTATTTGGGGTTCTAGGTACCTCTTGTACTTGGAAGTCTGTATCTTTCCTTGGGTTGATAATGTTCTATAATTTCAATGAGTACACTTTTTAAACATTTTGAGTACATAGTTAATTTTCCCATTTTAACTTAGCTGTTTTTCTTGTCCCATGGTTTCTTGGGTTTAATCTCTTGCTTGATCATTTACTAGAATTTGTGAGTTTGTGTTCATTCTTATTTTTCTTTATTGATACATAAATATAATATTTTCTCAAACAGGTATTCTAGATAGTTGTTATTTTGATTGAAAACTATAAGAGCTTCACAAGTTTGACGATATTTATAAAATAGCTCCCATATATCCTATCTATTAAATCCACACTATACATAAGCACTTTAAATTTTAATTTATAGTTAGGCTATCTAGAATCCAACTCACTTTAGTGTTACCAAAGAATAAAGTATGATGATTGTCGGGGTCCGGTGCTATCCAGTACCTTAAATTATTTCTCTCAACCAAATCCCAACACAAATTATCTCTCTGGACTGAAGTGGAGGTGCGGAAATAAAGACACAACTCACATGGTTTTATCAGGAGGGATCCCTCATGAAGTCCTGAGTTCACATGCTGAAGAATTCCTCCTGCTTTATTCTCCAAACAGTCTTTATACCAAAAAACGTCACCAAGGGGGGAAAATACATTAGCATTCTGTTTCCTAGGTAACTAAGTGAATAGCTTCCAGTCAGGTCCACAACTACCTGTATGTTAGCTTTCAGGTGGGTTTGAATTAGCATCTCTATCAGGCATCCTCCAAATTACAAAGAAAGGAGCAACAACATCCTGACCCTTTATAAGGGCAGTGGCAGCCTGTCTGCAGGGCTATGTGACCACCTCAGATGGGGCCTATGGCTTCAGAGCCTGACTGTCATACCATATAGAAATATGGACCTACAGATGATGCTTAGGATGCATTCAGCCAGTTCCTGGTATAGCAGTGATCACAGGACAGACAGCAGCTCTTATTAATACAGATGTGCTTGTCTACAAGCAACCAACCACAAAAGTGGAAAATTTGGGACAATGAGTGATTAGAAAGCTGTGACCGTTTTCCTCTGTGCAGATAGAAAATGGTCTACATCAGACTATCCCAAGGGTGTAGGATTCTGTTGTTGACTCTCAGGTTAGACACATTCACTGTGGGTAGAACACGACATAGCAGTCTAATGTGCAGAAGTGTGAAAATCAGGCAAATTTGTACTTTCTTCCAGTGGCCAAACCTTTGGTACAGCTCTGTGGCAAATTTTGTGGTTGGATGTAGAAATACAGAAGAAAAGCAGGCAATCTGGAATATAGTATCGCAAGTGTGGTAAAAAAAAAATAAGTAATGTAGACTTCACAAACTTTGAAATCTTTGTGTGCAAAAACAGGTGACAACTGTTTTCTATGGAATTTCAGAGTAACATCAATTATTCTGAGAATTGCAAGCCTCATATTTTTTAAATATGGCTTCTCCAGTCTCTGTGTCAATTAATATAAACTGCATTTGTATTAATACACAAACACACACACACTTTTAAATAATAAACATGAATAACTAACTAGTACTTTAATTTCTTTCAGCTTTCACAACTATTAATCCCAGAGAAAGTGTTCTGAGACATGAAAATGGTAAGTTTTAGTTTACTCTTGCCTTTGCCTCACGAGAAACTGTTTTTCTTCTCTCTATCATCTCACCTTCCGACCATCTTTGGATTAATGTTAAAAAGCAAACAAATACAAAACAACTGCTAAATGTAGAAGAAAAAACTGAATGGCATTTTAAATCAATCTTTTTTTCCATATCACTACAGATAAAAATGATTTCTCTGAAATTTATTCACAAAATAGTAGTTTTCCCTTATGTTTCCACTATTAGAAAGACTTGCAATGGAATGTTCGGTGCTATTAGTTAAAAAAAAAAAGTCATTTGCTAAGAACAGCCAAGAATTAAGATGCTCAAAGTAAGTATTATGTGGCATGCCTGTAATCCTAGCACTTCAGAGATAGAGGCAGAAGACTCAAAAGTTCAAGACTATCCTGAGATAAACGAGAGAGGCTTCATTAAAATTTGTTCATGTGTGTGCTTGTCTGTCTGTCTGTCTGTTAGAGAGAGTATGCAAGTTGATGTGTGCATATGTGTATATATACACTTTGTTTAAGATGGGTCTTGTATTGGCCTGGAACTCACCAATTAAGCTAGACTGTCTGGCCAGTTAGCCTAAGGCAGCTCTTCTTTCTTTGCCTATACAGTATAGTGATTACCAGAATGTACCCAAGTCTAACATTTTTATATGTGTTATGAGGATCAAACTCAGATTGTTACATTTTCAAGACAGGCATTTTTAGCAATGAATTTATTTCCCAAACAAAGAAATGTTTTAAAAAAATCATGTAAGATTTTTGACTATATTTTTAAAGCCTAATTCATTCTTACACATGGAGTCATTCAGAATTTAACTCATTTAAGTCCTACAGTGGAATTAAATACAATGAATGTGAATCATTTCATACATTGCCTGGTATAGCAATTATCAGTCTGCAAGTATGAGCTTTCATTATCACTTCTGTCTGATGAGATCAATTTCTCTTCCCCCATCGTCCTCCCTCTTTTTCTGTCTCACACACACACATTTTGTAAATTGAGACTGCTTTTCTGTTTCTCGGCCACTTAGACCCAAATAACCACTCAGAAACTATATTAATTACAACACTGTTTGGCCAATGACTCAAGAGTATTCCTAGTTTGCTGTATCTTAAATCATCCCATTTCTATTAATCTATGTATCACCATGAGGCTGCGGCCTACTGGTAAAGGTCTGGTGTCTTTGGCAGCTACTTGACATCTGCCTAACTCCATCTTCTTTTTCTATCTCAGATTGGATTTTCTGCCTTGCTATATTCTGTCCTACCATAGATCAAAGCAGCTTCTTCATTAACCAATGGTAATAAAATATATTCACAGAATACAGAGGGGAAGTGCATTGTAAGCAACTTCCAAAACTCTAGAATCGACAGAGACATCTCATTGCCTGGACACACATCCAAAGATCTTCTGTAATGTTGGGCTCAGGCTACAGAGTAACTGGCAGACATTTCCATGAAGCAGAAAACTTGAAAGGCTGTTTTACCTACATTGGCAGTTTGTCAGTCATTTTCCTCTGTGTCCTACATAATGTCTGGCAGACTCTTTCATGAAGCAGGAACCCTGAAGGACTGTCTCTTTCTTTTGGTAAGTTTAGCAGTCATTTTTCTGTGGGTCCTGCATGTCCACCTCATATAGCATACCATCAAGCAGTCAAGGCAAGAACAATTTCTTGCCCAAATGGCTAGATTTCCTTGTCACATTGAAGGCAAATTCCATAACAGGTTTCTTCAATGCCAACCAATCTCTCTGAAGTAATTGGTGCTGCCAGAAGCAGACATGTCTCATTGTCAAAAAAAGCTTAAGTTCTTAAAATATTTTAAATGCCATATTCTGTAGGTGTTTTAAATGTTGAAAATTACTATCTGAAATACACCTCTGTACTCCTAGAAAATCTAACTAACATGACTAGTTTGGCTATTATAGATGACTATCTATTAATTCATAATTTTTAATTATACTCTACATTTTTAAATGAACTGTATAAGCATAATACCTTAAACAAAAGTAGAAATATACCTATAACAAAATTGACCATAAATTTGTATCAATAGATCAAAATTCATACTAGTGCAAATTACTTATTTCTATATCATATCCCACTTTAAATGAAAAAAAATTATAAACAATCATTTTAGGAATTATTTAGGGCATTGTTTTCTCCAAACTGCTTCCTGCTGTTTGCTAGGTAAAGTATTTTTAGGGTTCATGAAACCTTTCAGAGGGTCTTGTTCTATCAAACCACATTATTCTGGAAGGAATCCACAGGTTCCCAACTCTGTGGAAACAAAAGCAGAATCTCTTTCCAAAATAACATATTCTTAGACTTAAAATTTTGAAGTCAAGATATCTTTAAAACATATATGTTGGTTTAGCTTAGCAGCCCATACAATAAAATGTCTCCTTGAAATTCAAAGAAAATATAATAATATATATAATTGAGACTTTTGGTGTATTTTCCATCTTTATGTAACTTTTTAAACTTTACTACTTTTTAATATTTATTTTATTACCGTTACTCCTTTAATCTATGACTGTCTGTATTCTTATCTATACTCTTTTTCCTCTCTCTCCCAAGCCTACATACATTTTAAAAACTACTCTATGGCCATTTAGAGGTTAATTTTGTCTGAATTTGTCTTTATTGTATATCTGTAACCATTTTCTGACTAGAAGCACTTTTTTTTTTGGTTTTTTGCTTGTTTGTTTGTTTTTATAATGCTAAGTAGGCATGACTAGGACCAACTCCATGACCCTTCCTGTTGGCTCCACTCAATCCAACATGGTGGAGGTATGTACACCACCTCTGCTATTCATGCTCACTGCCCCAGGTCAAGGAATGTGGGTCTATTTGCCACTAAGCAATTAGTAGTACGCTGCTTACAAACTCCATGTAAGAGTGGGACCTTACAAAGAGCCAGACCAGTTCTCGCTGCCAGCACATCTCTTAAAGAAGCAATGTAGTTTTTGCTGCTAATTCTGTGTCAGGAAGCCTTCTCTTAAAGGAACTGTGCCTCTGATCTCTGCCAACACAGCCTATCAGAAAAAAAAAAAAACAACAACAAAAAAAAAAAAACCGTGGCTACCAACAAACTGTGCTTGGCTCCCATTTTTTGTGGGCCTAGAAGCCCTTTTTTTAAAAAAAGCTTTTTTTCAGGTCTTATGTGCGTCCATGCCCCAGATGGTGGGAGCCATTTTGTAAACTGGGACTGTTTCTCCATTTCCCGGTCACCCAGACCCAAATAATCACACAGAAACTATATTAATTCAAGCAGTTTGGCCAACAGCTTAGGTGTAGCCCTTATATCTTTTTTTTATTTTCTCCACTTACAGTTGTATTTATTTATTTTTATTTTTTATTAATTTATAAAAGTTTCCACTTCCGCCCCTCCTCCCAATACCCTCCCACTCCCCCACAACTCCCTCTCCTCCTCCCTCTCCAGCCCTAAGAGCAGTCAGTGTTTCCTGCCCTGTGGGAAATTCAAGTTTCTCCCCGCTCCCTCCAGGTCTAGAAAGGTGAGCATCCAAACTGACTAGGATCCCAAACAGCCAGTACATGCAGACGAAACAAGACCCAGTGTCATTGTCAATGGCTTCTCAGTCAGCCCCCATGCCAGCCACATTCAGAGAATCCGGTTTGATCACGTGCTCGTTCAGTCCCAGTCCAGCTGGCCTTGGTGAGCTCTCATTAGATCAGTCCCCTTGTATCAGTGGGTGAACACACCCCTCGCAGTCCTAACTTCCTTGTTCATGTTCTCCCTCCTTCTGCTCCTCATTTGGACCTTGGGGGCTCAGTCCAGTGCTCCAATGTGGGTCTCTGTCTCAATCTCCATCCATCAACGCGTGAAGGTTCCCTCTGGTCTTGCCTTCTTTGCTCACGTTCTCTTTCCTTCTGCTTCTCGTTTGGACCTAGGGAGTTAAGTCCAGTGTTCCAATGTGGGTCTCTGTCTCTATCTCCATCCATCGCCAGATGAAGGTTCTATGGTGATATGCAAAATATTCATCAGTATGGTTATATCTTAACCATTTCTATTAATCTATGTATCACCACGAGGTTGTGGCCTACCAGTAAGGTTCTGGCATCTTTCTCCTTTGACAGCTACATGGCATTTCCCTGATTCCACCTCCTTTTCTCCTCTGTCTCTGCTTGGAATTTCCACCTCAGTATATTTTGCCCTGCCACGGGTCAAAGCAGGTTCTTTAGTAACCAATGGTAATAAAACATATTCACAGCATACAGAGTGGAATCCTAACACACACACACACACACAGCATGTCAAATAATAGCCATGATTACTCACTAGAACTTGTTCACATTTCTTCTAGTTAATAATTCTACTGATCTGGAAGCTTGCTTGGAAAGAAGAAAGGGTATGTCTTATTGTCTGTTTACTTTTATTTTATTATAGAGAACGTGATCTTAATCTTTGTAACTTTGAACTTCTCTGATTTAAAGAAAAGTCATAATGACAGGAATTGCATGATAAACTGAGTGATAGTGTAATTTGACCCATTACTTCCTAGTCAACAATTGGTCTTCATACAGTATGACTTTGATTAGAGGCTACAGAATCTTTTAGTAGGTTTTTTTTCTGATACTCATCACATTTCCTACACTTACAGACATTTTAGACAAAGGCCCTTGATTTTAGACAAAGGCCCTTAATTTGGGTTTTGTGTCTATATCTTGCATACTTCTTTATTTACTCTTCTCATACACTGTAATAGTTTCCTCCATTTTTCAGATGTGTAAGCAAATATTAAGTCCTCTGGACATGTCACAATCCATATCTGGGGGTGGGTTCCAACTCAGATCATCAAATAGCAATTTGATTACTTATTCAGTTGTGTATTTTCCCTCTAATTTAGTGTAAGGAATTGCCTATGGTGCAATATCATATGAATTGGGAAGAACATAGACTTCAGACTGACACATATCAGACTAGTGGTCCAGACATTTTAACAATCAATGTACACAAATATGCATGAATGACTTCCACTGTGTAAGCAAAATTTTCTTTATGTGACAATGGAGAATAATACCTCAAATTCACAGTTATTTCAATGAGTGTCTAGATGCCACATGTCCAGCATAGTTATCATATTTAGTAAGCATAGTGAGTACTAGTTTCTGGGTCCTTTATCCCTACATATGCACCAAAAGGAGACTCATATATCTGTTATAGGGCTGACTGTTTGTCCATATTCTCAAAGCCATGAGCTAAGAATCTGAGATACCACATGAGGAATGGACCTGAACAAGGACAGAGTTTGCAATATTCATTATTTGAGATCTCTTATGCAGAAAAAAAAAAAACAAAACATGGCTTCGACTCACTAAGTGGTTACTGTGGTTTTCCAATTCCATCATTGTTTTAATTGATGACAGTACATATTTCTTCTAAAACTGCAAAAATATTTTGGTTCCAATTACCCATTATAAACTAATGAGAACCTTGAGAGAGACCGATGAGAGTCTTGGGAAGTCTGGATTGACAAGTTCCTTCAGGCTTTTCTGAAGTGCCCTCGTCTAGAACCTCCCATGTACCCGGCTGTGCTGCCATTGCTTTCCCATGAGCAGCGCCTCCTGATAGCACTGCAGGCTGCATCCACAATGCTGCAGAAGCTCTGCTCTGTGTTCATGCTTCCATTTTCTGTCTGGGGTGATAGTTACACTTGGAGATGTAAAAGAGTTCTTTAAAGTCACTTCTGTGGACTAAGACTTCAGCTGTGCTTACTCGGTACCTATTAGGCAAACTACCTTTCTGTGCCCTCTGCAAATGGAAATGAAAGTAATTCCTTCACCAATAGCTATCAACTTATTGAAAAGATTAAAAGTTTCATGGGCAAAGAGGTCAGAATATTGTTTATAATTTTCTTTGTACGTGATGGATATTATTTGCTTTATTTAGAAACACTGAAAGTGAAGAATTCTATACTTATTCCCCATTTAACCTTCAAAAGGATCCATCTACCCCAAGTGCAATTTCTCTTTTCAGTTGTAGTAAGATTATAAATGAACTTATCAGGGGTTGTTATCAATCTGACTTTCAAGATAAGTCCTCTTGCTGGTTCTGGTAAGAGTGCTAGGTATTGATTATCACTCAACTAAAGTCACCAGAAAAAAAAAGTCACCTATCTGTGCTATTCTGTCAAAAAGAGCAGATGGAACTAACTAACTAGAATACTAACTACAGTATTCTCTTAGATCAGCTGCAGCTTCAAGTTACCAACACCTTGGCATTCTACACCTACCTCAGCCTGTTCTCCAAGAGTGTGGTCCACTTGGTCTTCCTTATCTTCTGTCTGTGTAGAAGGGCAGCAGCGCATCGTGATGGCCAAAGTTCATGATGGATGATGCAACAGGAGGGTCATGTTGTTTGCATCCTTTTTTCTAACCCTCAATGTCTTCTGAGGGTCTAGCTGGATGTGCTTGCTGCTTTGAGCTCACATGTGATCATTCAAGGTCACATATGAGGAATTTAGAATCCTTACTATACAGATGTTTTCAAAACAGGGAGGAAACTGATCGACTTTACTCTACAACTAACAGTAGCCCATGGGAGCAACCAGCCATCCTGACCCATCTTCTCTCAGTGCCCAGTGCCCCCCACCCCTACCCAACATCCTAAAGCATCACAGGCCCAATGTAGACAAACTGCAACTTTTAGCCAGCCCACTTCATGTCCTTCAACCAGATAATGCCCTAAAAACCTCTACATCATAAGCTCTGAAGAACCTTATTTGAACGTGAACTCTGTGCTTTGCCTGCTAAATACAATAAAAAATCATTTCTACCTTTGATATGGTGTGTGCTTTTATTTGTGACAGTGACTGAAGGTTCAAGGTGCAAAGTTACACAACAATCTAGTTATGACATGCAATGCTTGTTCATAACAAGGTCCAAAACTATATTCCTAAGTTCATCCCTAAGATGGTGGCTGGGACAATATTCTGGAGCTGCAGCCAAGTGGAGCGGCCCAAATGATTGTTCTCCCAGGGAAAACTAGGCCTGGGTCATTTGGCTTAAGCCATTCCCATGGAAACAGGAGAAGGCCTAGTAGGATGTGAGCAATGTGGTCAGCTCCGTCCCTGTTTCGCAGTATCATGCTTCTCAGTCCTCACACTGTTCCCAGGAGAGCGGCCCAAACTTCAGAGAGAAGCTGAGAAAGTGAGGCAGAGATGGGTAGAAATTTTCCTATAGCTAAGCAGCTAATAAAAACTGCAGCAAGGTTTGAGCCCAGACTGCCTAGCTTCAGTAGCCCAACTATTTCCTTCAAAAGCATTTGGTTATGGAGCAGAAACAAGGTATTCCTCAGGAGAACCTTCCTCACCAGACTAGGAACTGCTCAATAGAACTGTCTGTTGTAAGGAGGGAGGCCGCTTGTTGGTTCCCGGCTGCTTAGCCTCAAAATAATCACACAGAAACCATATTATTTAAACCACGGCTGGGCCCATTAGTTCTAACTTCTTATTGGCTAACTCTTACATCTTAATTTAACCCATTTCTATTAATCTGTGTATTGTCATGTGGCAGTGGCTTACCAGAAAGTTCCCAGCAGCTGTCTCTGGCGGTGGCTCCATGGCTTCTCATTGACTCTACCCTTCTTTCTCCCAGCATTCAGTTTAGCTTTCGCCAACTAGCTCTGTTCCCCTATAACTCTGCTATAGGTCCAAAGCAGTTCCTTTATTCATTAATGGTAATCACAGCATACAGAGGGAAATTCCACATCAGTTGTCTGTCTACCTTTGCTCTCCTGGTTGTATGTTGTTCTTACAATTACAGAGCTAAAGGCCAACCTGTCACTGGGTTGTCCAAGCAAGGCCAACTCCCACACAGACTTCCTGTCCACCAAACATGCTGCTGTATTGAATAGCTCATGATGGGATAAAATAAATTCAGAATCGAAAGTTTGCACCCATGTGCACTCAGTAGAAAAGGAAGATTGATATAGTACCACACACAGAAAGCCTGGTCTTAGTAGTAGCCTTTCTTGCAGAACTTCGAATATTTTATGTACAATTAATTATCCAGTGTCTAGTCCCCAAAGACAAGAATTTAAGAAACAGCTGAATGCTCTGCACCCACCTCACAGCTGGGAAAACCTGGTTGTCACATGTCTTTATGTTTTTCTATACACACCATTGTGCACGGGGAAGCAGTACTCCAAATGCCTCTCAACTATAAATATAAGGATCTTAGAAACTCCATGTTCTAATTACAAATCAAAGTGAAAACTTTTAGGCAACACACCCCAGAACTTTCTCCAGTACTAATGGCTATCAGTTTGTATTTCTTTTTTTCACAAAGAAAATTCACAGTGAGGAAGGCCAAGGGCAATCCCTAGAGTCCTCGTAAGAATCCAGGAAGGGTGACGCATTGCTTGTAATCTTGGCTGAGGAACCTGGGACACACATAGTCTTAGTGCTCACTGGCTAGTCAGTCTAGCCTACTTCCAGCCCTCTGAGAGTCCCAGTCTTAATAGACAAGGTAGACAGTGCCTGAGAGTCAACACCTGGGGTTGTCTCCATGTGGACATGCACACAGCTGCACATACGTGCAATCATAGACCAAGAGTCTTATCCATGTTCTCTAGGGACACTGAGAAAATCTTCCCAGTCACCCTTCATAAACACCCAGCCCACTTAGCTCTAGAGACCAGGTGTACGTGAACATCCATAAGAGGCTTGTGAGATTTGACCTATGCTAACCTTCCAAGTAGAAAACAAGGTCTCACTGTGACAATTGATTTTTTTCTGAAGACAAACATCTCATCTGGTTGAGGTCTGTTTATGTCCTGTTTATGGGTCTGTTACATGTATCTACTCAGGTCCTTTTCCCATTCTCTACCACCCTACCATGCAGGAATACCAGCAGGCCTGGCACCTGTTAGCCCTGCCTGCATTTCTGTAAGCAGAGATACTAAACAGAATGTTTTCCATGCGGTAGCTGGATGGAAGCTCAGTGTGCATCCCACACCTTTTCTAATGGGCACATGCAAAGTTAGAACCTCTACATTTGAATAAAAATGATATCTAACTTTCATATTGGAAAGATTGTTTACAATCAGCGTGAGTCTACAAAGCTGGTTCTGTTGGAAAGCACACAGAGCTACCACACATTTGGAACAATACATGAACAAGATTCAGAGATTAGATTTAAATTACGTTAACTCCTTGATGGAGGAAGAGACCTGCTTAGTCGTCCTCATCAATTTAGACCATGAAACCCAGTATGGACAAGTTCAACAGAACCTCCATATACAGGCTGCCCATGCATGCTTCAGCACTGCCAGGGCATAAATTGCATTTTGTTCAACTCCTCGATAGTCCTGAGTTGATCAGTCCTTTCCAGGTTGAGCTCCTCGCCCCGCTTTACAGACATGGAACAGTATCTGCAGTGGAAGAGCAGATGCAGAGACTGGAAGCTGACAACCGGCAGCCGCTTTGTGAGACGGTAGGTAGCCAGGACACAGGCAGTGCCTCCTGTGGTCTCAGACCTCCCAGCCGTACAGAAAGAATGCCAGGTGCAGGGGTGGGGGGACACTGGAGGTTGATGGTGTGCAGGCTGCTGCTCTGTGGCTGATGGCTTCATTTTCTCAGGCATCTTTGTCTACCTGCTTGGTCAATGTGGTTGCTTCCTGGAAAATGCTCAAAGTCAAACCCACCCTCACTGACTGGGGCAGCACAAAGGGTAGCTAGGGTGTTAGAAGAGAAAATACGGGCAGTTAAACCACAGTCAGTTCTGTTCCGTTTCAAAAGGCCATGGCTAGTGGAAAAAAATAAAAACCAAAACACAAAACTAGTCTCGCTGTGTGGGAGATGGCTGGCTGTAGAACTGAAGAGCCACACCAAGGGCAGCAAGCCTCCTGGGGTGCAGAGTCAGCGCTCATTCACTTCGTTGGAATCTGATGCCCAGGACCATACAATAGGTCTCTGATCATCCCCTTGAGTGCGCTGAGGAACACCGACAATTCTCTGTGGCTCCAACACCAGCTTAGCCTCCTTTTGGGGGTCTGAGGCCCCTCATTTACAGATACTGATGCTTTAGTCTATTTTAGTCAGAATACAGAAGGTGCAGATGTGCATTCTGATTCTGGTTGATGAAGATGTGGGCCACAGTAATGTGCTTTATGAACGAAGGAATGGAAGTCAACTCAGTGCTACTGAAACTGTCATCCTCCCCAAGTGTGTGTGAGCATGCGTGCGTGCGTGTGTGTGTGTGTGTGTATGTGTGTGTATGTGCGTGCGTGCGTGTGTGCGAGCATGCGTGTGGTGTGTGTGTGTGTGCGAGCATGCGTGTGGTGTGTGTGTGTGCGAGCATGTGTGTGGGGTGTGTGTGTGTGTGTGTGCGAGCATGCGTGTGGGGGGTGTGTGTGTATGTGTGTATGTGTATGTGTGTGTGTGTGTGTGTGTGTGTGTGTGTGTGTGTGTGTGTATGCAGACCCATGCGCCTACCTGTGTGTGGTACCAGAAGCATCAGAGCAAGACCAACCGTAGGATATCAGTTTGCAGTAACAAGAGGCCAGAGAACAAACGGGATGAATGCAGAGTGGACACGCAAGCCGCAGAGGAAGCATGACTACAGCTGAGATGCCCTCTCCAGGATCTCAGTGTCTGATCTCTTAGTCTCCGATTTCACAGTCACATACATATACTGCCCACTCGTGTCTCATCAGTCGGCCTCTTCACATGGCTGCACTGTTCCCAGGAGAGGACGGCCCACATCTACTGGCTCCTGCCAGTACTCTAGGGGTGTAATCCATACTGACTTATAGCTAGAAGCATATACTGCTCCACGCCTGACACAGAAATTATCATCGAGTTTGTTCCATCAAATTCCTGAGGTCCTGTCCTAAGAACAGACCCAGAGGACCCTTCTTGCTTGTACCCCAGACTCCCTGCCAGACTCCTCGTGGCACTGCTGAGGTGGGCATGCTCTTAGAACAGTGTAGTTCCAATCTGTTTCCACCCAAGCTTCAGCATCACCGGGGCATGCAGTTAACTTTCCTAGGAGGAAACGCCAGTGATGGAGACTCACGGTCTGCCCCTCTGGGAAGTTGAAAGTAAAACTGGAAAAACAACTGATAATGTAAATTAACTCATATTAATCCAAGCTAAGTAAACATCCAGGAGAAGTGACAGCAAAGGCATCCATGCCCTTTGCAGGTAGCCGTGTGTGTCGACTATCAGACCCCTATCTCAGAATAAGATATTCCAGTAGGATCACACAAGACACAGGACAGTGGTTTCTATGCCCCCAAAGCCTCACCTTCTTCCTCTCGTAACCCTACCACTCCTGGCCAAATATATACTATAGACAAAACAAAACAGTCAATTTCGTATGTTGGATTTATTATTTTAAAACTGTATAAAGAGCACATGTGCATGAGTTTAAAAACACAAGTGAAATGTAAGGAGTTAAAAAAGAAATACAAAAGAAATCTGAGACATGAAAAAAAAAAAAATACATCCTGTGAATTGAAATAAAAAGGTATCTCACTTACTACAAAATCGTTATTTTGATATATTAAGCAGTCCTTTGATTCGGATGCAGCACAAGACTGAGTTATTCATTATCAGGTCAGACCGAGACTCAGAAGAGAGCAGGCGCACAGCACGACCCAGCGGTCACAGGCAGGGATGATGTGAGTGGAGGTGGAGCACTGTCCATGAGGTATCGCCATAAATAAATCCATGAGCTCATCACAACAGCAGTGAGCAGATCCGCATTGCACTGTCAAGGGAACCCCATCTCCACCTGCTGTCCTTGGACTGCTTGCAGTGAGGGTTCTTCACACTTGGGAGAGAGAAGAGACAAATATTGAGCAGTGATGGGACCCAAGTGCTGCCTACCAGTTTCCTGAGTCTGTACTGAGGGTGACAGACACAGAAAGGACAACGACATGACGACACAGGGCTTAATGTAAAGGTTTCACAAAAGGCTGACTATTGCCTGTGTGTCCAGCTGCTGTGCTGTGCTGTGTGCTGACACTGACAGGGACACAGGGCTTGTCTGCTGCCGTACGGCCTGAGCCAGCAACCTCTCTGCTGCCCTTACTTTGAGAATCAGTCTGCTTCTTCCCTGGTGGCTACGGCCAGAAGGGCTGCTGCCTTTCGCTGGCTGCTTACAGTCCTTGCAGGCCAGATGTGGACATGACACTCACCAATGTCCAGGCAGGAGCTCACAGATTTCCTATCAGAAGCACTAACACCTTTGAGATGTATCTCTGTAGGAGACTGCACAAGTCTCCAGGGTACAAGTAGGTGGACTAGAGTTCAGGTCCCCACTTTATGCTGTACCACTGCAGACGAGCTCCTCACCCACGCTCTCCACCCTATAGTGTGACATGGAGGTAACAGCAATCCCATAGGTCACAGGACAGCGGACCTGAAGACACTATTAAGTGGTTGTCTGCATTAAGCCAGCACCCGGCGCTGACATGCTGGCTAAGCCAATGCTCATTTTCTTAGAAATGTGGGTCTCTGAGGATCTCTCAAACTATGCAGTCACAACACAGAGTGTGAAGGCCTCTGCGTGAGTAAAGTGCAGCTGTTACACACGCACAAGCAGAACAAGCCTGGCCCTGCGTGGCTGCACACTCCGAGACACTTCCTGTAAATCCATCCAACGGAAATACCCACACTCAAACACTTTGCTGGAACAATTTCACTTATGAACGCTTACTTCATAGAGCAGAACTCATAGTTCTAAAAGTGGTTTCTCGCTGTCCTGTTTTTCCTCAGCTTCTTCTTCAGATCCTAGGAGGTAGGAAAGAAAAGGAAAATCAGGGTCTCGTATTAGCATTACAAATTTCTTCACTGTAATGTACACATAAAGCCATAAAATTCTATGTAAAAGATACATACTTAATCCTCAAGAGACTGAGATTAATAAATTGCCATTTTAAAGTTTGACCTTAGGTTCTGTAGGAGGAAACTTCAAACACCACCTATACCTGTAGTTTGGTGAAAGAGATTCACTTTCGTACTCGTCAGAAGAACTAACACACCAAGAATTATTATCGGTCATTAGTCTTCATCTCCCTCTTGGTTAGGATCTGCGTGTATCCTTTAAATATTATTTTATATGTACAGGGGTTTCATCTGCATATATGTCTGTGCAGCACCCACATGCCTGAACAAGGTATTTATTCTCTGAGAACTGGAGTTACAGAAGGTTGTGAGCTGCTCGGTGGGTGCTGGGAATTGAATCCAGGTCCTCTGAAATGGCAGCCAGCGAGGCATCTCTCTGTCTATGAATTCTTACGTGTAAATAATATTTAATCTAGGTGTTTTTAAAAACCACTGCACAGGTTGAATAAAGCGGGCACAATGACAGCTCCTAATGCTTAGAAGTGCGGCCAGGCGGTCGTGTGTCCGTGGACTACTGAGCAGCTCTTCTGAACAGACGGATTTTAGCCTTAGGGTTTTCAACAACTGAGCAAGCAGCCTAGTTGTGAAATTCCTTCCTTTGGATCTATACTAAGTAAAATACTATTTATCCTGAAGACTTTTTCTCTAAAGATCAGAAATCAGAGCTACCTGCCTGAGTTATATTTCAGTGAAATAACTTGTGCTCA
Source organism: Myodes glareolus (assembly GCF_982192425.1). Taxonomy (NCBI): domain Eukaryota; kingdom Metazoa; phylum Chordata; class Mammalia; order Rodentia; family Cricetidae; genus Myodes; species Myodes glareolus. Next base: position 37,396,673 of record NC_142039.1, read on the forward strand.
CTTAAAACTATATGTAATTTATAACAAGAACATTATTGCAAAAGCAAATTCATAACATATAGTTAATAAAGTTTGCACATTCTAAGCTTGAATATGGCAAAACTTAAAAGCCAAATGTATATATACAAATGAGAAAAAATAGAAAATAACCATATAACACTCACATATTTTTGAATATTTCAAAATGTAAACAGTAAAATGATAGTAACTCATTTTTAACTCATAGCTCCACAAACAGAATCTTGCTTTTACTGTAGGACAGAGAGACAGAGTGGTGTAAAATTACACACACAGCTAGAAGAGAACACCATGAGCTCTGAATGCTGACATGGCTTGTAGTTTGATGGTCAGGGCAGCTTTGCGTTTTTATGGAAGTATGTAGCATTCTGATAATCACGGAGGGAGTCTAAGAAGGAAAGTGAGAAAAGTAAGACTTAGGAAAGGAGGCAGAGCCTCATGGGCCGCAGTAAGTGTGAGATGATATGCTCGCAAGGGCCTGCTGTCCTTAGAGATGTCTACTCAGTAAGGCAGAGAACACGCATGGCACAGAGGAGCTTAAGGTTGTGCCTCACATGTAACCTCACAAGCGTTAACCATTTCAGGTGAATTCTGACTGACTAGGTAAAGGCTAAGTGGTGAGGCTTCACATCCAGCCCACCAATTGTTTTCTGTATTCAATTGAGACTCTGAGTAGCTAACTACTTTTCAATAGAGTAGCAGGGCTCAGAAGGATGTCCAGTCTGCACATTCCTGCTCTCATGCTCAATTGACAGCCTCCTGGCCAACGGCATGAACCAGTGTGATGTCTTGGGTCTTCTACATACAGTTCCACTCTGCCATTTGGCAGAGGAGAGAGGCCTAGACCAGGATCTTGAGCCTGACTTCTGTCTAGTGTCTGATACCACTAAGCACGGCAGAGTGCAGCGACTTCCGGGAAGTGAGGCTTCAAAGGGAAAGAATGTAAGAGCCAGAGGATGGGGAGGGGTGGTGTGAAATTCTGTCCACTAGCATGACATTTCACACACATGAACTCCTAGCACTGCTGTGACCTGCACAAGATCACACAAGTGAAAAGTACCAGGGTGGAGGGCGGAGGGGCACCTATGGGCCTGCCCTAGAGGAGCAGTGTTGGCAGCTGATGGCTGCTGGGGCAGGAGAGTCACTCTTTAGGATTGACCATTGGTAGGCTGTCCATGCCCCGATGGAATGGCCCCACACCCCAACGCCCTGCACATATAGACAGCACTGACTGGACTCAGTGGGTTAAAGACAAAAGAGAACGCCAAGTTGCAAAGCAGATGCACTGGAGGTGCTTACAGGGACCTAGAACGAGGGAGTGCAGATACATCTTATACATACAGGAAGTCTTCAAAGAATAAGTAAATATTTTCTTAAAATTTGGTAAAGTTTAAAAGTCAAGTTTTTCAAAAAAAGAAAAACAAAACACATAAAACAGATGTAGCATAAGTCCATACAGAGTGCAATTTCATGTTGAACTAACTTACTAAGTGAGCAATGGCATCCTTTTGAGAGAGAAAAAAATCCAAGTTCAGAACTGCTACACTATACAGGAAACAAGATGCAACAGAAATTATCGGAAGTATTATTTAAAAAAAACACAACAGCACAATGTGATCCTTCTGAAAAAACAGACAAGTCAAAACAAGCCCTCCGTGTGTCTCTAGATGCTGCTTATGACCAGGGAAACATCAAAACAGCAGTAATAAATACATCCACAGGATACACAGAATCAACTTAAGAAAGAAAAGAAAATCATGAGAAAAGACAGCCAGAGATTGTCAAGAAAAATATTAAAAATGAAGAGACTGAAAAAGCAAGTCCTGGAATGGGGAAGCTGCAGAGCTGGGAGCATCTGTGAGAAGAAATTCGGGAAACAGGCGCAGGTAGCAGGGGCATTTGGCTACAGCAGGGACTGACAGACAGTATCTGATCTGCACAGCAGAGAAAGAACACAGGATGCTGAGTAGGGACAGACACTGGCCAGGTAACACCAATATGTGCATCGTCCACAGTATGTGGATGATGGGATCAAGAATATACTGGCCAAATTTTCCGCTTTTTTTTTTGAGAGCCATCAATTCATAATCTAATAGGTTGAAGAAGTGTGAATAAGGATCTACACAGAGGCCTTGTCACCAACCAAACAAGGACCACAGCAGGGCAGAATGCATGGGATACTAGTAAGCAAGGCCTAGAAGAAGCTGCAATTTTGAACACCCATATCAGACCAAAAGAGAGGTCTGGAGTCAGCCAAGCAAAAATAAGTGACTCTTTTTAAAAAGTAGAAAGAGAATCTGTTAAACCCAATCCCAAAGGAGTCAAACAATAACTGACTTAGCACACGTCAGCAAATGACTTTTAACAAATGGCGAGTGAGTTTAGTGGGAGTCACTCTTTTACTAAGTGATTAAAAGACAAATGGACAGACAGCCAACATCAAGAGCATGTGCGTGGAGTCCTTCATTTCCTCTGCATATGAAAAGTAATTAGAATATACTATAATCCTAAAAAATGCAAAACTAACCAAACAAAAATACCCACATTTTAATTGAAACTTCTAGATAGAAACCACAGAAAACTCTTTATGACCCAGAGTGAGGACAAAGAGACCTTCAACGTGTCTACAAACACACCATCCTAAGAGAGGAAACCCGTAAACTAGGCTGAACTGACATTAAAGCATAATCTCAAAAAACAGCACAGGCCAGGCACCACATGGCAGTAGGCCTGAAGCCTGCTGGCCCAGAGAAAGGCTTCAGCCTTGGTCAGAGAAGCTCCCTTCCGCCGTCAGCAGAGGTAAATGGAGAATCTCACAGCTGCTCAGGGTGCTGAGAATAGTAAGTGCTTGATGGGGAACCTCAGCCAATCACATTCTGCTTAGGATGTGTCCCCCTGGGGCCACACAAGACAAATAAAAGATCGAAGTGCGCTTGCCGCTTGCCACTTCTCTCTTTGCCCCTGTGTTCTCGGATCGTTGGGACTCTGGTGTAAGTTTTCCTTTCTTCTGTTTATTAAAGCTATATCTTTTATATTAAGCTAGTCTGGTTAATTTTTAACTACCGATCGACCTCACCCCTTCAAGTGCTGAGCGATGGGTCTTAACCAGGACATCCATGTCACCTCCACGGGCATCCACATCACCTCCACATCACTTCCCATGGGGGAAGGGTGGAAGCATTGCAAGACCCAGGACAGCGCAGAGGCTGTGAACCACTGTCTGATGGATATGATGTGGTATTGGATAATGAACTCACAGCAGCTGCAGCTGCTTGCACAAGACTAGGAGATCAATGGGGATAAAGGGGAGGGCTCAACAGGCCCTACTCCTCCCTGGAGAGCTACTGAGTGTTGGTGACTCCTGGGGAAGTCATTGTCTTGAGTAGTGTGGCCACTGGTGAGTTCTCCGTACTCCAGCAGACAGCTTCACACCTGTGCTCATGAGGACTCTGGTTAAAACCAGTAGGTCACAGAACCAAGGAAAAAGGCAGGAGACTGGGGGCGGGGTGGGGTGAATGTGGTCAGATTATATTATATAAATGTATGGGATTATCAAATTATTTAATTGAAAATATGAAAAAACACATGAAGTGAAAAGACATATCCACCATGTGGACCAGGACTGAGGAAAACATGTCAGGATCACGAGGGACACGTACGATAAAGCACACTGGGCCATCTTCCATCTTGTTAGACTACCAAACCCAAAAATGAGCAAACAGCATCACAAGGATTCAGAGAGAATCAAGCCAATATCCACTACTTGAAGAGCATAAGAAATGAAGGAATTCAAAGAGCAGCACATGAAACGTTCTAGAAATATTTCAGTAAATCTTTCAAAAATCCATCCAAGAAAAATAATAAATTTTAAATTTCCAAACACATATGGGGCTGCTCACAATTTGACTACTTACACTGCTCAAACTGACAAACTTGAGGTGCCACTGGCTAATAAGCGGTGCAGTGTCACATGGCAAAAGGAACAAGGAGACGCTTGCTGGAGTATTACCATTTCCTAAGACTTCACACTGAACAGGGAGCTGAATGCAGAAACCACACAGCACGACCTCTGCTAGCCAATGTCCAGGAGACAAAGTGTCAAGGCAGGAAGTACAACAGCCACCTTAGGGCAAGATGTACAGTGTGTGTGTGTGCGGGGGGGGGGGGGGGGGGAGACTGAGGGCAACCAGGCCTGGAAAGTTTATTGGTGTAAGAAAATGGCCTAAAATTACCACTAGCCATAAAATCATGGTAATTCCCCAAGGGACCACTAGGTGGTGGTAGATATCACAGACAGAGGCCCTGGGTCTATCTGGAAAGCTTGGTGAGGAAGAACTTCATTTAACTACACATTAACAAAAGATGAATCTATTTACAGTATGGAAAGTTACACACACCTCCATTGAGCTTAAAACATCTATTAATTAATAACCCTGGGAATGAGTTTTAACTGCATTGAATACGTTCCCTATACCAGGGGTGACCGCCTCGTTTAGAGTCCTTCTGAGGGCTAAAGGATTCTAATAGTCATATCTGGTGACAAGAATAAGGCAAGGCTCATTCTCAAGCAAGGGCACGAGTACTCGGGTATTTTAGTGCTTTTATCTCGACTTGCACAGAATATTACACAACTTGAGGTATTCATCCACCCACCCGTCTGTCCACCGCACCAGGATCAAATCTAGTTTTCCCACGCAGTGTAGACAAGTGCTACACCTCTGAACTACACAACTTCAGCCCCAAACTCGTCTGCACTTCAAACCAGGCTTTCTACGGGGTAAAGACCTGCCCGACCTAAGCATCCCACTTCATTTACTGCTGCTCTCTGACCACGGCCAGCACCTTCGCTCGCCCCCTGTGGACTGTGCCTTCTTCCCCTGAGCATGGAGCACACAAGCAAGCAGGCTGTTGTTAGCCCGGAAAGTGAGCTTGTGAGCAAAGCACAGCGACCGTTCCAGCAACGCATCTGCCGAGACGTGCCGATTTCTTAATGCCCAATCTAAATTTCGAGTGAGAAAACATTTTTACTACACTCCCTTCAATTTCCTCTACTTTAATCCATCCCTTCACCAGACAGAAACCTATCAGGTGTCAGGTAGTAGTCTGGCGGCTGGGAAACAAGCAAGCAAGGCCGCCCAGTCTCTGTGGGCAAGCCTGCTGCTCACTCTCAGCACCGCCAGAGCCTGCGCGAGACAGCAGTTCCAGCAAATCACCTTCCTCAATAATCTTACTGTTTTACAGATTGAACAGTCATATAATATAAAGGTAACACAAGAAAGCAAGCCCTCTAAGCGTCCACCTCCGTTCACCACTACGAATGAATGTATATCTTGTGTACATAAACAGCCACGTGAAGGAACACTACAGAAGGTAATTCCCAAAAGGCCCACTAGGTGGTGGCAGACATCACAGACAGAGGCCCTGCATCTGTCTGGAAAGCTTGCTAAAGACAGCTTCATAGTATTATTGGCCTGCTGAACTGAGCACCTCGTTAAGAAAACAAAGTATTGAGAAACCATATTAGCCTGCAGAAACTAAGCTAAAATAGTTACAGTTGAATTGGATTATAAATTTTATTTTTCAAACAAGTCCTATGACATAAAATAACTAAATCAAATACTCATTATTAAGTAGTGAAAGGCTTCACTTTGAATTCTGTACTTTTTCTAGCTCTGGCCTCATACTAACACACACCTGTACTTCATGGAGCCTACGATTTCTCCATTCAGGCTGTTTTAGATCCCACATCAATCATACACCGTGGAAGTAACCCTGAGTTCCTGGGCTGCACCTTTCCTTGTTTTCACAGCTCTTTCTGCCTGTTAGGAGTTTAAAGTATTCCCTCTGTCTAACGCTGGACTACAACAATGAGCCTCTAATTCAAATGCCATCCCAGGGCAGAGAAAGACAACTGGCTGCTAGAGATGGTATAGGAGGTGCAGGGTGGAGTGGTGTAGAATGGGAGCTAGAGGGCCACAGGTACCCTCTCCAAGAGAGCAGGAGGGTGGGCAGCTAGGGAAGGCTGAGTGGAGATTCTCAGGGCTTCAGCTAGAGCTAGCATGTTCAGAACAGAAGTAGCAAGATGCATGACAGCTTGGGGGCCTTGAAGCCCAGTCTTTCTGGAAAGTTAGGAAGAGGAGAAGGCCGGCGAGAGGTGGGCAGGAAGTCAGAGAGGCCAACAGAGGCGAATTTGGCCAGGTCACTGAAGGCCTTGGCCAGGGAGCTGACCCAGCCACTCTGACACTTCCACAGACATGCGAAGTCGTAAGCACACAGACACAAGCATGGGCTCCCATGCCTGAGTCAGCACTGTGTCCAGCACCACCATTCACGATGAGGCTGGCATGCGTCCATTCGTGCCTGACTCTGCTCTTCTCTACGCTGGCACAATGGCTCACCTCACAGAATGGTTCTAAGATGTGAATGAGAAAACCTGAGGAGAGGCCCAGTACCGGGTACTTTCCTGTAAAGTCCTGACAACTTAAAATACTTTTTATATTGTACAAAATAAACGTCAATAAAATCAAATATTGTAGGCATTTTTTTACCTCACTCACTATAACAATTTTAATCATTCTGAAGTGTCCCATACAGCGGCGTTAAGAGTCACATTACTGTGTAACCATCAGCATGATTCATTGGCACAACTTCCATCCTGCGCAACCATTGTTTTACTGACTCTTGGGATCTGACCTCAGATAACTACAATCAGGCTACTGTTAGCATTTTGTATCTGGCTTATTTTATTCCACATAGTCTGCTCAAGGCTCACAGATGCTGTGGCATGGGTCAGAATTTAACTCCTTTTTAAGGCTATTTACGTCTCAGCGCGGATGTCACGTGTTACGTGCTCACCTGCTGATAGCTACTGAGCACACTGCTGCTATGATTACAGGGGCTCACTGTGTCTGAGAGTTTGCTTTCCTTTCTCTTGGTCAGACAACCAGAGAAGCAACCGCTGAGTGATAGCACAATAAATTCTAAGTTGAATTTTGTTGGGAAACTCCATGTAGTTTTCTACAGGTACCATTTTGTCCTCTCAACTGTTGGGTATACAGGTTTGACCTCATGTCCTCAGCAAATGTAGGGGATTTTTTAAAAAATAATACTTATATTAACAGGGTACAGTGGCACCTTAGCATGGTTTTGTGTGTATTTTTCCCAAAGATTATGGGTGTGGGCATGTTTCCACATAGAACTGGCTTTCTGCACACCTTCTTTGGAAAATGTTTATTCTAAACCTTTGTGCATTTTTGGTTAGGGCCTGTTGCTGCTACTATAGTTAAGTCCATTGCTATTTTTAAGAGCACCCTGGCAGCTGGTTATTGAGAAGCAAACCCAGTAGCTGTACAAGACAGGAAGTGACAGACAGTAAACCAAGAAATGCTATCTGTTTGGAGCCAGTAGAAATGTAGAAATGGTGTGACTTGAAGCAGATGATGCAGGCAGAGAATACAGGCCAACCAAAAGCCTATGAATGATAGAGTATCGGCCGAGAGAGAGAGAGAGAGAGAGAGAGAGAGAGAGAGGCAGTCCTGAGACACTTCCTGATAGGAGCACTTAGATGGAGCTGCCTCTCAGCCATGAGCAACCCTAGAGGAAGACTTGTTTAGGGATGGAGGAATGAGGACAGAACCAAGTCTGCTCCCTTATTCCTTCTTTTCTGGGACAAACATCACAAGTTCCAGTATCCATGCCATCCCAGCATTCCTCTCTTTAGATCTGTCTCACCAATGGTCTCCTTAGAGACTCTCCCTATTTAGTTTATACATGCTCAGTATCTGCTGAACTGACTGGGAAATAGACAGAGCAGGAGGCAGAAGAGGGAAAAATAGAGAGGCTTCAACACAAACCAAACACAAATGGCAAGGGACTGCTTTCTTTACCTGCTTCAGACTCAGGAGGGGAGTAAAACTGACCATCAGAAAGTCCCGCAGGGATGAGAACAGCCCTCTCTGATGCATCCTGAACAAGCAGGAGTCCTGGGAGAGAAGAAATGCAGATGTTAAGAGCCACACCGCCTTGCTGGTATCTTCCTGGCAAGATTAACTGTTATAAAAATGGTATTTCAATACATCAAATAAGCTATTAGCAAAACAAGGTACTTTGAAGATCTTTCAACCATCAAATAAAGATTTCATTAATAAACTACACATCAACTCTATGAAGATTAAAGAAAAACAGAAAAAAAGTTTTAATAATCATTTCCAATTACTCCTGGGTTCAGTATTCAGAGCTTCAATCCCTCGAGTATTCTTATTTCACTACAAACATCAACACCAATTTTTAACACTAATTTCACAAAGTGAAATCAAAACTGAGCCAGCATGGACAAATGGTCTACCATCTACCTTGGTTAGAGAAACGGCAGATGTCAACTGTGATGCCTACATGGCCTTTAACCACCAACATGTAGAGAGTGCTGCAGACAATAAACTGCTATTTACTTATTTTAGTTTTCAATATTTTTTAATTATGTGAGTGTGTGCATGCACGTGCTCCAGGATGCTTGTGTGTCTGCATCCATGTTGGAGTATGGTCCATGTGGGTGCAGATATTCATAGGCTCAGAAGAGGGCATCTGGTCCCTAAGAGCATGAGTTACAGTCAGTTGTGAGTCACCCTACTTGGGTGCTGGGAACCAGACTCAGGTCCTCTGTGAGAGAAGGACACACTCTTAACAGCGGAGCTATTGCTCTAGCCCTGCTGTCTATTTTATTTACTTTTTCTCATGGAAAGAGGGGAGTGACAGAGCCTCAGATGAGGAGGGAGACCATCCGTCCTTGAAGCTTTCTTGTTCAAATCAGTGTCAGCGTTAGGAACTGTGGTAGCAAGTGCCTCGCCACAGAGCAGGCACCAGGTGTGTCCTCTGTGCTGCTGCAGGGATGGAAAATGCTGCTTTGAACTCCATGAATTGTGTTTTCATTTTTTAATGTAAAAATCACTTTACTGTAGTAAGCTCACAAATAAAAATATCATGCAGTTAGATGAGTCTAGCCACTCAACAAACACTTGCCCAGTACTGAACTCTGTATCTCTCTATGAACTGGTGTACAGTAAGGACGGCCACTTTCTATGTCAGTAACATTTTAATGCATTTATCCACCACCAAAAAGAAGGGGAAAAAGTTAAAAATCAGAGAAACAATTAGCTTTATATCCTCTTTCATGGGTCATGTGTCCTTAACCCGCATTGTCCTTTCTCAGCACCTAATATTCAAGCTCATCTTTCTACATATATACTGTACCTACAGATATGTGTGTATGTGTGTATTTAATATATACATTATAGACTATAATCTATATGTGAGGATTATATGGTTTATTTCTGATACTGGGTGACTTTGCTTCACTTCTTTCTAATTTTGTTCATGTTTATTTATTTGTGTATGTGTGCCTGTGTGGGGTGAGCCTGTGCCACAGTGTCCAATCAGAAAACCATTTGTGAGAGTCGGTTCCCTCTGTCTACCATGTGGGTCAGCAGGCTCCTCACTGACTGAGCCATCTCCAGCCTTTGTGTCCAGCTTTACCAGATACTGTGAAACAACGTTAATCACAAACCATTCAAACCTCAGTCATGTGAACATGTGATACGTTTTCAATAATGTTCAGTTTGGTGTTTGTATGTAATAAAAAGTGGCCTCCCTATGCTAACTTGACATTCCCCATCTCTGGTAGGACAATGAACACAGAATAGCAGAAGAATCTTAGAACGCTGCTTAGTATACTCTGTAAATTCACTTTTGAATTGAGTTAGCCTCTCTCTGTGAAGAGAGATTTTCAAATCAAACTTCACGTAAAGTGATTCTTGATCCTGTTGCTTTTGGAGCTATAATTATGTTTAATTTTCTATAAAACACAAGATTTTTTTTTCCTGTTAGGACAAACTGAGCCAGATTCTGGGAAAGGGTCCAATAGGGATATATCTGAAACAGCATTCTTAGCTAAACTGCCCAGAGGGGCAGACAGCACTGTGTCTCCCTCCACTAACAGTTTCAATAGAGAAGAACCCAGGCCAGGAACCAACCACATAGCTCTCAATGGACCACTTGACCTTCCTCCTAATCACCCTCGTACAGTAGATACCATGTGGCTATGGACCAGCTTGGTTAGATTTTAGAAGACTATGGTGCCGGATGTCACTCAGTCTCTCACAGGAGGATAGCAGGAGCTACAAGAGCAGGGCCCTGCTATAGCTGGAGTTCTACTCTGAACTCCAAATGAACCACCATGGTCCCAGTGCCAGGCACTTTACTGTCTGTTCTATCCGCAGCCCATCCTAAGCCTGCTGTATACACTGCAATAAAACACTTTGCAGGGCCACTGGCTTCCTTAAAACTGCTGCTCCCACTCACTTAAAATTGTTCACCATTTTTTTGTCCCTGAAAGGGACAGTTCCGTTCTGTATAAACGCTTAGCGATCTACAGGGTTCCTTATAGTGAGTAAAGATCAAGTCACCCAGGGAGTGGGAAGGAAGCAGTGGCTATTTTTGTTATTGTATGATTGTCTGTTGGACCAAGGCCATACCTTCTAGGGGAAGCCTGGTCCAGCAGCCAGAAGGAGGGGCCACTCTGCGCTTACCTATCCACCCGCTTCCCCTCAGTTCTGACACAGCCCCTGAGGAACAGGTGCCTAACTGCCTCGGTTTAGTCCCCGAAGCATCCCTCATAGTAAGAAGTCACAACAGTTCCCTACAGCGTGGTGTGTGTAAGCCTGGGAGGCTGACAGGGAAAAAACTTACTGTTTTCTTCTTCTGCCTCTTGAGGCAGCACTTTGAAATCCAGGAACCAGGTCTCAATCCAGGCGAGGATGAAGGAAATGATGGGCAGCACGTAGCCGAACGCCCCTTGGGAGAAAAGCTGGAGGACAGGGGTGTTGAGGGAAAGTGGTCACCATCAGCTCACACAGCAAGGAGGGCTACATCATGGCAGAGGGCAACGGTACAGGGAAGGAGGGCCACACATACCTTTGAGAGGATCACTTTTGCTAATAAAAAGGCACTGGTCACTGCTGTCGTCAACTGCAAGACACACAACATAACACTGCTCAAACAGGGCATTTCATACTGTGAGGGCTCCTCCCTCAATAAGAAAGCTGAGCTAGGAGCAGACAGTGTCTCAGCCAACTGTGCTAAACCCGGCTACTCCCCACATTATCTGTGCTCTCCCAAACACCCGTTCTGGGGAAAATGGATTTCCTATGGCTCTCGATCTCGGTAGATGTTTACAACATTCCTACTCTTGAACTGTAGAACTTCCCAACTAAAGTGCTGGGAAACTTCTTGTCAGTATGAGGTACAACTCTAGTACACGTCAGAAAGGATAGGTGGCATGCTGAGAGAGAGCTATCCCGAGGGTTGTGACTCCCAGAGCAACCCCACCATGCTGAGCACTGTTCCAACTGAGACCTCAGCAGGGAGAAGCCTAAGGAGAGCAACAGGCAGAAATGACTAAAGTGACCAGCAGGATAGAGGCCAGGACACACTGAGTCTTTGTCTATAACAACTAAGCAGATACACACGCCAAAGTAATTCACTGGGAGAAACACTTCAATAGCAGACAATAATTTACTTTGAAGACTGATACTGATTGCTTAGGTGTCTTATCTGATTTGCCCTTTCTACAAATAAATCGAATAATCAGAAACAAAAATAGAATTTGACCATTCCTTATTTATACTATCTGAGATGAAACACAGTACCATTTGAATCTAAGCGGAAATCTATCTGAAAACGAAAGCAGGTGCTTTATTGTGACGCCCTGCACAAGTCCGTGCAAATCTCTTCCATAAGAAATGCCGAGATGGGCAGTCTGGCAAACATGACTCTACATGGAGCCTCTGTAACTGAATGTCTCAAATGCAGAATGTTCTGGCAAAATGAAAAGGTATAATAATCAAAACCACCATGTTATAGCAGAAGAGACAGGATTCGGACTTGCTAAAACAAATGGTCAGCTACGTCCTGGAAATGAGACTCCAAGTGACAGCAAGTCTGCCCTGCACCCTGTGGTGTGGAAGGCGGCACAGGCAGAGCCATCCTGGACGACTATTGCTTCCACGCACACCAGCCCCGTGAAGACTGTTACTGCCGGATTTCACCTTGCTCCTGAGCACCCTCTAGTTTAAGGAGCTCAACAGCTCTGCACCTGTCCCCCACCTGCCTCACTAGCTTTGTGGACAGGAATGAGCATCACTCAGGACACCCACAGACATGGTGAAAATGATGCGGACAACCAACTGACTCTAACGTTCAGCTTCTTTGTACTAACTGAGAATGAAAAGAATGTGCCCTGTCTCTGTGCTAGAGGCAGGGAAGAGACTTGTGAGGTGGTCTGCTGGTCTGGAGAAACCTGAGGAACAAAAGGAAATGAATGACAATGGCCTTCTCCTCTTTGACAGTTGGTTGGCATGTCTAAGACATGTTGGGGCTTACAATCACTTAGCAGATAAAGCTCTGAGCATGTCTGTCATGGTGTTTCCAGAGGGGTTTAAAGCAAGGGGGAAGACCAACCCTGAATGGTGGCAACAGCGTTCCAGGGGCTGGGGTCAGCTGAGTACCAGCATCCATCTCTCTGCTTCCTGACCACGGATGCCACGTGACCAGCGGCTTCACACTCCATGTATGCCTTCCCACCTCACACTGTGAGCAAAGAAACTCTTCCCCTTCTCAAGTTGCTTACGTCGATATAGCAATTACTTACACTGATTTAATTAGTTCAGTGCTAAAAGTAACTAATATAGACCATCGGGTGGGGATTGAGGGCGGGGGGTATCATCAAAAGCAAGGCATTTTCCTCACATCTCAGCTGAAAGCGCTGCCCTCCATTTTTATCTGAAAGCTGAGAGGGAGGAGGAGAAGCCTGGCTGGTGTGTCCTCCTTGGTCTCTAGACTGCTCACTACAGACCATGCCAGTAACTGAACCAACTGTCTTTACTGCAACAAGGTCTGCAAATTAAACCTTCTAAAGTGAGGGAAGAAGGGGATTTAGAAAAAACTGATAAAATTAGAGCTCATTAAGATCCTGTCTCCTCTCAATAAAGTCTGCTATGAGCAGCCTGGCCACCAGACCTGGAAATGACCCACCATGCCACACACTCACCGCTATTGCCCACCAATGGCGTAGTCTGCACACAGCATATCCAAGTATCAGCACTTTAAATCGAAACACTGCCAGAAGCTGAGGGGGAAACGGTAAGAAAAGTTACAATTTACTATCGTTTTCTGACTCAGCTGTGGGCAGCCCCGAGAGTCATGGCTACCAGACCATCACGTGGAAGTGTGGAACTGCGGCCCTAGATCCTTCTGGCCAAGGTTTCAAAATCAAGTCCTTATTATCAATATAAATAGGAAGATGGAAAAAAAGAGAGAGGGACTAGTTCTTCCTCCCTGGGACCAGGGCCTTTCAGTGTGTCTACCCCAGCTAGGGGAGGCTAAGTGTGGGGAGCCTCCCGCTGCTGGCTTTTCTTGTCGCTCATCTACCTTGTCTCTTCTTGTGCCATCAACTTCTTAGAGAGACAGAGGACACTGAGTGGGCAGGTGATCCAGGGTCCGTGCTCACAGGAGAAACAGACCACATTTACGGCCTATTTCAAGGGACCTCGCCTCTTGGTGTCCGTTTTATTATATCTGGATTAAGATATAAAAGTACTCACAAATATATCAAAGTAAGAAGAGTAGTAGTCATAATGAATCACTTCCCTCTTCAGTGTGTTCTCGATGCCTCCATTCACCTAGGAGAAGCCAAAGGAGGAGAGAAGTGAGTGAGACTAAATAGAAGGTTTCTATATACTCCCTGCAGATCTCCCAGGAACCCAGAAATGTTCAAAGATGAAACAAACAAAAAAAAACTATCAATTTGATTTGTCTTCACAGATTTCTGGGAAGAGCCAGGGACCCTACTCTCATAGTAACCATCCCCAAGGCCAGTTGCCATGACACAGGTCATGTCTGCCAACATTTTCTGTGGCTAGTTTTGCTTTAATTTGCTCTTGACATTTAAAAATTTGACACTCATAGATTTTCTTGTATCAAAAAAAGGAACAGATTTGATCTACAATCATGTATAACACAGTTATAGTGAATGAGGACAATAAAATCCAACAGGATAAACTTTTTATTTGTTATTCATACTACCAAAATGAATTTTAAAATGGTCAAACAAAGAATTATACAGATCAAACTATGCAGAGCAATATTTAAGGTAATAATCAAGTAGGAGACATATTCCAGGCCATTTATGCAGCCCAGGCTGGCTCTCTACAGCCCTGAGCTGTGGCTCAGCTGGTCAGTATGAATTTCTGATTACAAATGCAGTCTTAAGGACAGAGAGTCTGAAAAAAGGATAGAACAATTAAACGGGCAGCTGGGTAAGAGGGGGAATTAATGAAGAACTGTTTCACAAGATTCCAAAATTGTTCAACTTGGAATAGAAATAAGCACAAAGAAAAGGGCAGGGGCTTAGCTATCCCACTGACTTGCATTTGCTAAAGAAATAGAGGCAAAGCATGACCACTAGTCTGTGCCTTACAACTCTTGAGGCGTTTAGGGCTCTGAGTGACAAGTACTGATCAGCTATAGACCTAACGGGCTACTGATCCGCACACGTGAAGCGTAGAAGAAAAGAGAAGTCACATGCAAGTAGACACCTAACCTCACGCTGTGCTCTGCAAACTACAGAAAGTTGCCGCCCAGAATATTGAAAGAATAGTTACTTCCAGCAGCCTAAGCAAAGAAGGTTCTCAAGCATGGACATCTCCCTCCTGCCTCTGTTTCCTGGGTGCACACTGGTCAGGGGGAAAAGCTTCTCTTTGCTATCCAGGTGCACTTTATCTTGACTCTCTGCTGCCTACAAGCAGAATTCTTACCATTTATGTCTGTAATCCAAACTTGTACTTTAAACTCTCATTTAACAATCTTTGGCTCAGGGTTCTCAGGAAGACCAGTTATAGTTCATATCTCTTTCCAATCATCTGTCTAGAAAAAACCGAGCATCCTTATCCACACATCTGAAAACTAAACTGCTTCTAAACCCGAGGTTGTCTAAGTACACACATCCTGCAAATGGGAATTTACACACCTGACCTCATGTGAAGAGTTTCAGTTCAACTTCATGTCCATTAAAGGGTGGAACCTGGTCATCAGACTATGTGAATAAAGTATAAATAAGTAAATTTGTTGTTACATGGGGGTCTTATTCCCAAGATATTCTGTTATATCTATGTAAATATTCTAATACCCTCAAAATCTGGAGTCTGAAGCACTTCTGAGCCCAAACACCTTGGGTAAGGGACAGTGTGCCTATACTGTTCTGGGTTCCATTAACAAGTGGTCTTAAACACTGGGGTGGATACAAATGGACTTTCAGCAAGTCTGCCACCGCTTCTGACTGTGCGCTTGCTGCCAACCTGCCTTTAGCTTAATCCAGCTGCTCACCACTGCTACAGCGATCTTCACTCATTCACAAAGTATCTGCCAGGAACCTACTGCATGCCGGCATTGCTTCAGATACAGGAAAAACTTCAGAAAGTAAAACAGTGTCTGTCTTTAGGAGTTTACCAGTGTGTAAAAGACAACAACAACAAAGAATCACAACACACAGATTCAGACAGTGGCAGGACAGACCGAATAATGGTGACAGTTACACTGATACCAGCACAATAGGTTCTCACAATCTCCAAGAGGATACAGAAAACTAATCAGTTTATACAGAAGGAATACTACTATAGCGGTCTTAAGGTAAGTTGTAGTCTGTTCCGGTGTGAAAGCAGGAGACCAGAATGGGAGGAATGAAATGAACCACTGGCAAATAAGCGAGACGGTGTGTGCACAGAGGCGTTATCTTCCAGAAGGCTTGGGTTAGGAGTAGGCGACACAAGCACCCAGACCCAAGGCTTTAAGAATAACAGCATCTAGTTTAGACAAGTGTGGTAGTACAATAACTTTCACCTGATTGTTTTAATTTTATTAATGTATGACTAGAGAATTTAAAACAATATATGTTAAAATTTGCATATTTATATTTGATAATTAATGGGTGGCATAATTGCATAGTTCTCCAAATTATTCTAGAACTTGTTTAATAAAATATGAAGAAGTGATCTCTTTTGCAAAATCTTAAACAAGTGAATTAAAAAGCAGACATAATAAAGAATGCATATTTCAGAAGCATTTTATACTTATATTTTAATATTAAAAATTATCTTACGTATATGAGTATTTTGTTTCCAGAATATATGTTTTTGCACCATGTGTTTGCCTAGTGCCCTTAGAGGCCAGAAGAGGGCATTGGATCCCCTGGGACTGGTGTTAATAGATATGTGAGCCATCACGTTGGTGCTTAGAATAGAACCTGGGTCCTCTGGAGGAGCAGTCAGTGCTCCTAACCACTCAACCATCTCTCCACGCCCAACATTTTGATTTGGTCTTAAGATGAAGATCTGGTTTAAGGCCCAGCAAATAGTCATTTTTGCCTTTTGAGCCAGGTTTTCCTCAGCTACTCAAGCAGAATACAGACATAGATAAACAAGCCTCTGCACAACGAGCAGAGCTGTGTCCTAGCGAAGCTTCCTAGAGACAGACAGCCGAATCTGTGCTACAGGCTGTGCGGCTTCCAGCTCTCTACTACTAAGACAAGCACCAGGAATTCAAATTTCATAATCCCAGGGGAAGTGAATTTGAAGTTCACCAGGTATGTTTACACTAACACTAAAAAGAAAAGATTAAGTCAGCTGGAGCCAGGTCACACTGCATCATTTGAAAAAAGATGGAATTCACTAAATAAGACAAAAAGGGTGAGGCAAAAATGTAAATTTTTATATCTCTGGAAATAAGAAGTTATTATGAGCAAAACAACTTACATTTAGCTCTATTATCCACAGTAACGTTACAAATAAGAGGTCAAAGGTGACGAAGAGGCAGAAAGTCCTCCTGACGTCAGAGATCCCCTTCCTCTCCCTTCCTTCATAGGACTCAATCCTAGCCATGAGCTGCGCGGGGTTGATGGAATGGACGTCACGCAGAGACGCGTGTGAGCTCTGGCTCCCGGTCAGAGCACGCTCCATGTCTTCTGGCAGGTGGTTCATCCTGGAGGAGGACTGAAGGAGTCTCCATTCAACTCCACCATCCCTAGTGAGAGGCAACCTGTAGAGGACAAAAGAGAAAATCCATATTAAACCCATACTGGTGTCATACTAGTATGCTACCCTCACCCCTGGGAGATTCAGTCTAACTGAACCCCAGTGCTTTGTCATCAGACACGTATGTTTGGAGAGAAAAGAAGAGAGGAAGTAAAATAAGAAGCAACACTTGTACTCCATATTACTAAGTGGCTGCTTTAGAAAAGAATGTCAAGAAAGAAGAAAACAAGTTTACAGTAGGACATGGTGAAGACGGGGTATTAGGTACAAATGCCAAAGCATTTTCCGGACCCCGGAGCCAGCTCTCGTGTCACACAGTGGATAAACCCCATGGTCTTGTTATCATCCATGGGCCAGATGTGAAAGCAGCACACAGAAACTAACTATAACATAGTTCCCTGTGAGGAATTGTTTCCTACCATAGAGACATCATTAAATTTGGCATTTCCGCATCACCTTTTCATAAACAAGTATGTTTTCTGGGCCTCTTCCTAGGAAGGTAGGATTTATATCCCCCAAAGTTAAGCACTATACAAACACCAGATTGATAATTACATAAGTTATGATTCTATATAGGGGTTCCCCAAGACCTGGAGTGCCTCATTCTAGAATCAGACTGCAGAGGAGTCATCTAAATGAGGAGAGTCCTCAAAGATGGGGTGAGGTCACGGAATGGAAACAGTGGGTGGCTGCACTGTCGGGCATCCCAGCTTCCCATCCAGGGAAGGACTACGCTCGTGCTTTAGGCCCCGCTGATACTCATGTTTTGCTTTGACCATGAATGTGGACAGAAAGCTGGGTGGTACTTGTGTCCAAATTCATATGCTCACTTTCTAATTGTCACATGACTGGCAGGCAGCATTCAGGCCAAGATCATTTTTAGGAAGAAACAGAACTTAAACAGATTGCTAAGATTCCCCCGGCAGTGTGGTCTCATTCCGTCTTACTCCCTTCCCGCATTCTCTCCCCTTCCACCTGTGGCTGCTCTCCACTTTCCTACGCTCAGGCACAAACGTCTCTCCATACATTTGTATCGCATGCTGACATGATATAACACTGTTTTTTTTTAAAAAAGCAATTTAATAATATGAACTGGTATCTTACAATATACTTCTTGCTATAATATAGTTATAGTATAGTAACTTGCTATATAGTATAACTTTGGTTATAGAAATTAACCAAATCACAGACATTTAATCGAAAGCTAATCTACTGTACTGGAGGTCAGTTAGTAGTTGCCTTGAAGGAAGAGCAAGGCATCGTGACTGGAGGCTCAAAGCAGGAGTGTGTCTAGGGAACTTGGTTAAGTTCTACCTTTTGACCCTGTGTTCACTTGTTTTACATTGATGTACATGTATGTGTAGCCTTTCAACAAAATTTCTAATTATAAAATAAATATCTGTAATAGTTTCAATCAGAAATTAACCTGCTATTTAATAAAAGGAACAAGCAGAAAAGGATATTCCTAGAATAGACATGGAAGACTGATTCACAGGGATCCTTTATCAAGTCTTTATGAGTTAGGACAGTGCTTAAATTATAATAACTGTAATAAAACTCTAATGCTAAATGAAGCACATACATATGTATATACATGACTATAAAATTAATTTCTTAAAAGATGTATTCATGATATATCTGATTCTAGAAAATCTGATATACAAGTGAGGAGATTTTATTTTTCTCCTTTTCCTTTTGCCTCAGTTTTCAAATGTACTTTGTACACAGTTTGTTTAAAACTAAAACCACATGTCATGCTGTTAGAATTCGGAACAGAATCGGCCAAGAATCTCCACAGCCCTCTTTCGTGTTCCTCCAAACTGGGTGATACCAGCTCACAGTGTTTGGGTTACTTTTCTCCTTGGAATCGGCAAATCAGCAAAAATATTCTAAGAATCTGTAAGGAATCAACTTCAGCGTGTTGTAAAAAGAAAGCAATGCTTTAAAATTTGAAAGTATTTGCCTATTTTCCATGTCAGTTGGGTCAAAACATCCTACTACTGGCTGGCTGGGCAGGTTAATTATATAAAACTTAAAACAACCTTTATTCACTCTGAAGTTCACAGGTCTTCAAATTCACAGCTAAGCAACCCTGCCTCACACACCTTGATTTCACACTACGTTAGGGCTAGGTCTGCCCTGTCTGCCATGTCCTTAGACCACATAAACCATAATCATTTTCTTGTCATAAAAGATGGAGGAACATAAGAGACAAGGCAGACCATACCCACACGTTTAAAGTCTCTGTACTAGCTATTTTTGCTCACATTAAGTCAGCCAAATCACATTTCTGAAAGTTTTACTAGAATTCTGCTATTCTATATGTACTGACATCTGCAGAAGAAAATCTATGGTCTACAAAGTTGAAATATTTGCTTTGCTTTATTGCACTCTTTTTTTTTTTTCCCTAGAAAGGGCTAATGGTTTCTTCTCAAGGGAGATCTGATCTGGCTGAGACATGAAGAGACAGTGTCAATGTCTGTAAACTGTGAACAGGGTAAATGACGAATGTCAATTTCTAATGGCTATGATTCAGGGGACAGCAAAACCATGTGAGCATCTCTATTTTCCCCCAGGTTACTCTGCTGATATACGCGTTAAACATGGCGATCCTATCTGACAGAGCCACAACTTCAGCAGACAAGTGCACCCCTAACCAAGGAAACATCTCTTTGCAACAGATGGAGACCACTGCTGAAACCCACAACCAGTTAAAATGCAGAGTTGTGGGCCCAGTCCCAGTGGATACAAAACACTCTCAGGGACCAATGCTAAAGAGGGGCAAGAAAGATTGTAGGAGGCTGAGGATCAAGGAATTGCTGTGAGATGGTGTCCCCCATGAATGTAAGAAGCTACAGTCATAGTCTCATGACTCTGACTACCTTGAGGCTAACAAGGGCAATAACAATGGACATGTCAACATGGAGAGCATGGATGGGAAAGACCATGAGGACTTTCTTTACACAAAGAAATACAGGAAACTAAAGACTGTTGAGAGCAGGAGACTAATCTTCCCCAGGGAATAGTACAGCAACTGGGTATCCAAAACATACATACAAATAATATTATACAGACTGAGCGGGTTGTGTTTATGTATTTAGAAATATATATATATATATATGTTTATGTATCTAGAAATATGTATATATAAACATATATAACAAAAACTAATGAAAAAATCATAAATTTGGAAAAAGAGCAAGAAGGGAAGGTTTACAGGTAGAAAAGGGAAGGGATATAATCTCAAAAAAATAAAAGAAAAATTTTTTAAGTTTTTTTTATAAAAAAATGCAAAGATGAGAATGTCTAAGGCAATCCTGAAATAGAACCAAACTAGAAGGCTGTGTCTCTTAAAGGTTTTCCATAAAGCTTCAGCAATCAGAACAGTATGCCACTATGTTAAGGATAAATGAATAGATCATGAGATATAGTTGGGTCCCATATAGATGCACATATATATATTGGCATTTGACTGTTGATGAAGATATCAAAGCAATGGAATAAAGAAATGAAGTTTGTTTTCAGAAAAGTATGCTAGGACAAGCATATGAAACTGGACAAAACAAATTTCAACCTCTAACTTATATCATGTAAAAAAAAAACTAATTCAAGAAGGAGAATGGGCCCAAACATAAGCATGAAGAATGCAAACCATGAGTTTGGCATCAGGAGCTGCAAGAAGGGCTGGGAGAGGAAGATCAACAATGTATGAAGGTGTAATAATATAATCCAGTATTTTGTATGCCAACTGAAATACCAACGAATTTCTATGCATCTATTAAAGTTTGTAAACACTTTTTTTACAATCTCTTTTATAATACAGATTTCTTAGAAAATACAAAAAACAATCTCATGACTATTTAAAAAGATTTTGTGCAGCTGTCTTGAAAGACCACCTATTGTTCAATTGGAGACAGTGTGAACACTGATGGAAGTGTGACTAATAACAGCTTGGTTGGAATTCATGCTTGAAAAAACCCCTAAACCTTAGTAGATGTGGCTCTACTGTAAAAACAGCTAAGAGTAGACAGGAGATCAGATAAACATATAGGAGGAAGAAAATTAGAAAGCCGGTTTATAATTTTCAGTGCAGGTGTTCTTTAGGCAAGAAACATAAGCATATGCTAACAAGTATTAAACGTATGAGAGAGAGTTTCAAAGTATTACCCCTTGATTAAGTTCAGCTCTGTTGAGGGACAATACGCCTTTATAGAGGGGAGACCTGGCAGTCAGCACCTGGACTGATACTGGAACAAGCTCACATGATATCATTTATTGTGTTGCAATAAACATTACAGCATACTCCCCACTATAAATGTTTAACCTGAACGTAGTTATAAGGAAGCAATCAATTATAAGGAAGTAATTAATCACAGGCCAAAAAAAAAAACCAGTCAACAAAACAAACAAAACAGTAAAGGCAGCAGTGTGAATACTCTTCAAAATGAAAAGGACATAAAGAGCAGACATAAAAAGTGACGAAAGACCTGGCTCAAATGACAATTTTCAAAACAACCAGGTCTGTGAGGTGGCTCAGCGGATGAAGCCACGTGCAGTCCAAGCACGACAGCCTGAGTTCAGTCACCAGGGTCCTCAGAAAGGTAGAGGGAGAAGAGGCTCCACAAAGTTGTCTTCTGACTCCACATGCACACTAGAGCATGGTGATCCTACACACACACACACACACACACACACACACACACACACACACACATACACACACACACATTTTTATGAGTTTTAAAGAAAATGTTTTAAGAACAATTATAAAAGGAAAGGCTACAAAAGCAAGTTGCAGAATTGATCAGCATTTTGAACTTATGACATGGAATGTCCTCATTCTTAGAGGATACACATGTTGAAGCCCAGAGGCTAAGCATCATCATACATACAAACTATCTCAGAGTAGTTCCACAACATATAGGCTGAAAGCACCTTTGAGGATGGAGTTACTGTATCTACACTGTTCTACAGACGGTACATATAAATATAATTGACCACAAAATATTCCTTTAGCAATATTAAAAATATTACTGAACTTTTAGTTAAAAAATATGCTGAGGTAAATATTAAGATACAAAGACTAGATAAGAATGTGATAGTATTTTCATCATTTATGAGATAGGCCTAAACTGAGAACCAAAATACAAATCTGTACTATAAATTTCAGAGAGATAATGAATGAAAAATCCAAATGTTTTCAAGGACACCTCACCCATTCCTCAAATACATTTGCATACCAGAGCTCCAGAGGGCCATCCTCTGAACACTGGATTTCAGTGACTAACAAGCCCAGACCATAGCCTACACAGGAAGGACTTAGATACAAGGAAAACATAAGGGTTTGAGAACATTGTGATCTGAAACTGGTCATGATGACATCACTGATAAGTTCACCTAGCAATACTAGAATAAAAGAGAAGTACCTGGCAGGTATCAGGATGAAGATAGGTAGAGGAAAGGCCCTGGGTGTGGCTGGCCACCCAGGAAGAAGTGTGGCCAACAAGTCAGAGCAGCTGAAGCATGTGAGATAGCACAAGGGGATGAGAACTGGGAAGGGAAACAAGGCATGGGCATGTGGGACCACAGGTACCACTATGAAGACTTCCTCTCCAAGTAAGACAGAAGGGGTTCTCCAGAAGCCAATTATGACTAGTGTGTATACTAAGTACGTACACCGTGAAGAAAAGCAGAATCCAGGGTCCTCTCAGCAGATACAGTATGGCAGTAACTCAGAAGAAAACGTATGGAGTTAGGAGACTAGGCCATGGCAGTAGAGGTGGTAAAAACTGATTCTCACGCCAACCCCAGAGCATCTGGCGGTTGGACATGAAGGATGGACTGAAATGAGAACCAGAGGGAACATAAAAGAACTGCTGTGTACTGAGAGGGAAAAGACAGGGAGGACAGATGGGGACAGAACATCCACTCTGTGTGGATGCATAAAGTAGAGGATATTTATTCAGATCCAAATAAAAGTAAGCCATGAGCAAGTTCAGGGAAGAGATACTGGCTAGATACATATATCACTGGGCCAACACAGGATAGAGGGAACTAGAAGCTAAAAGATTCCCTGTTATTATTTTGCTAAACAGAGTGATGTGGGAGCCTCCTCTGTGTGCTGTGATTACCATTAATGAATAAAGAAACTACCTTAGCCTGTTTATAGGGTAGAACTTAGGTAGGTGGACAGGACTGGACTGAATGCTAGGAGAAAGGAGGGCCGAGTCAGGAGACGCCATAGATCTGCTGCCAGAAGTAGACATGCTGAAACTTCGCTGGTAGGCCATGACCTCATGGTGATATACAGATAAACAGACATAGGTTAAATTAAGATGTAAGAGTTAGCCAATAAGAAGCTAGAGCTAATGGGCCAAGCATTGATTTAATTAATACAGTTTCTGTGTGATTATTTCAGTTCTGGGCGGCCGAGATGAACAAGCGGTTCCTCCTTGCAATAACAGAGATGGTACAAAAATGCCCCCTGATGATTCATTGCAATGGCCACAGATCAATGCACTGCTCAACCTTCATCAGAAGCTTCTTCATGCATCAGATGGCAATTAATGCAGAGATACTCAGAATTAACTGACGTGCAGAGACTAAGAGACTACTGAGTGTTCGGCCCAATCTTAGTTTGTTTTCTTAGATTTATCTTTTAAAGCAGGTGTGTGGATCTGTGTATGGGTATGTGAATATAAGTGCAGGTGCACACTGAGGCCAGACACATCTGATCACCTCCAGAAGCTGGAGTTACAGGTGGGGTTGTTAAATAACCATGAGACTATACTGGGAATTGAATCCAGGTCATTTGGAAGAACAGCATGAATTCTTAATCATAGAGCCATCTCTCCGGCCCCTTAATTTGTTGTGATAAACACCATGACCGAAAGCAACTTGTGGAAAAGGGTTTATTTCATCTTACAATTCCCTGGAAGGACAGGTCAAGAGCCAAGCATGAACCTAAAGGTAAGATCTGAGGCAGAAGGCATGGAGGAACACTACTTATGACTGGCTTGTTCTCCAAATTTACACTCAGCTACCTTTCTTATACCTCCCTGGTCCACCTGCCCAAGGTTGGTATCACACACAGTGGACTAGGCCTTCCCACATCAGTCATCAACTAAGAAAATGTTCCACAGACATGTCTACAGGGCAATCTGATGAAGGCATTTTCTCAGATAAGGTTCCCTCTTTCCAGGTGACTCCATCATGTGACAAGTTACAGAAACAAACCAACACAATCCCTAAATGTGACGTCTCTATCTCATCCTTCCTCTCAAGGCTTGGGGGATCATTATGGAAAAAAGAGCAGGAAGACTTTAAGAACAAAGCTGGTAACTTCAAGGAAAGTCTTTCCAGACAGAAGAGGAATGATACAAATATAAACTCTCAGTGATAGTGAAAATATGCACAAATCCCACACAAGCTTAATCTAGATAAAATCTCAGGTTAGAGGAGGGATGTGGGCATGCGATCCCATCCTTATTTGATGATCTTTTAGCATCTGATTACTTTTCAGAGAAAGAAAATTCATTTTCTTTAATGGAGTGATATTTGCTATATCAACCACACTCCAGGGCAGGCCTCACACTCAGGAGTAGTCGGCCATCACAAAGGGATCATGTTGAAGGTCAGGGGCAAGAAGCTAGGGAGGGAAGTGGGAGGATCTGAGAAAAGTTGGGAAAGGGGATGAAGATGATCAAAATACATTGTATGAAATCCTCAAATAATAAAAAGCATTGCTTTAAAAATTGAACCTCCTGTAGTAATTATCTTGCATCTCAAAGACCAGAATTGGGACTGGGTTTACCACATAGTCTTCATGGTTCCCAACCTATCTTTTCTAATACATATAAACAACAGCTTAATTCCAAGAAGCAGCCTAGTAAGTAGTCAGCCACTCTAAAAGTCTCTTTTTTAACATCATAGGACTCTCTCTCTGGAAGGTGCAATAAGAACTGCTGAGCATGTCTTTCACTCTAACTTACAGCAAATCAATCCACTGCATCTTTGGTGTCTCTAACGTAAGAAGTCCTCAAGGAAAAATACTTGGGAATGCACAATATCAAATTTCCCTGAAGTCACTTGAGATCACCTTACCAACGAGAGCATGTCAATAAAAGGATGAGCCATTTCCATCTCTGACAAAGTATTTACAGACAGAAGTGGCATGTGTTATTTCCTACAATGCAATTTGCACACACAATGGCCACAGCTCCAAAAATAATCTTCTAATCTCTTCCACAGATAAATACGTGCAGTTGCAATAGTAGTGAATGTGAGCTAGAGATATCAATCTTGAAATACCTAGATAACTAGATTTAAACTGATACCTAGATTTTTTTTTAAAGTATTACTTTCTCTTTTCTTCATTAGATTTTTTTTCACACTTACACAGAAACTAGGTCTTCAAATGACAAGAATCAGGTACAATTTCCAAGATTATCTTTATCAGGCTAATTTGTGCTTCAGAAAATGGAATCACATAAAAGAACAAACAATGCCAGAGATGCAATGCAACTCCAGGCTGAGATTCCAAGAAAGCAGTGAGCTGAAAACACCTCCTTGCTTCCCTTCCTCCATTCTGTCCCCTTTCTCATTCATTCTGATACAGGGTCTCTTGTAGCTCAGGTTGGCTTCGAGCCTCCTATGCATCAGAGGATAACCTTGAACCTTCTAACTTTACTCCAAGAATCCTAGTGCAGGAATGACAAGCATGCTCCACCATGCCAGACTGTAGCACAACCTCTAAAACCTTACTAGGTGCCTGTAAAGACTTTAAAGTAGCAACATTCTCAGAAAGTTTAATCTTGTAATTTTAGAAATAAGCAATTACAAAATCAAAATTTTGTGACTAAACAAAGATCCTGACATATACACATCATCTATAAACACTCCCAAATATCTAAGAATAGTCGATAACCATCAGTAAGATCTTACCAACATATACACATCACCTATAAACACTTCCAAATATCTAAGAATAGTCGATAACCATCAGTAAGATCTTACCAACATATACACATCACCTATAAACACTTCCAAATATCTAAGAATAGGCACTAACCATCAGTAAGGTCTTACCAACATATACACACCATCTATAAACACTCTCAAATATCTAAGAATAGGCACTAACCATCAGTAAGGTCTTACCAACATATACACACCATCTATAAACACTTCCAAATATCTAAGAATAGGCACTAACCATCAGTAAGGTCTTACCAACATATACACACCATCTATAAACACTCTCAAATATCTAAGAATAGGCACTAACCATCAGAATGGTCTTATTTACAGCTCTAATAGAAAAACATGCTAAGGTTGACTCTGCTGCTGGCATCCTCACCAGTGAAAAACAGCCCCTATCAGTTCTCCCCAACCTCTTCTCAATCAGCACTCAATCAACAACCTGGCCTTTCCAACTGCCCAGCACCCCTCCCTCCCTCTGCTCAGAAACAAAGTTTCCCTTGCCTAACACTCCAGCTGAGCTTACAACTCTGAGTAGATCTTACACATTTGGCATTGCACCTTTGTCATACCTCAGCCCCACCTAGAAGGCCCATTCTGCCAAGAACTTAACTATCAACAGCCTACCCACTGCTCAAGGAAGCTCATGTGTCTGTCACCTCCTCAAAACACTCTCCTGATCCCAAGGGCTTCTGAGGGCCTCCCGAAAAGGCTCAGGTGCCAGCATCTTGGTTTTCAACGTGGAGAGCCATGGAACAGATGGTGAAAGCAGTAAGAGGCAGGGCCTGGTGGAGACTGGATCACTGGAGAAATACATTACTGCAGTCCCTGGGGACTGGTTGGTTCTGGAAAAGGCACGAGGGTGCAAAAGAGAAGCTGTGGGCCGTGAGTCTTCTGTCTGACCATGTGATCTCTGCACAGAGCTTTATCCTATCTACTCCTCTGCTATGCTGCGACAGTCAGGGATCCTTGCTAGAGGCGGAGCTATGGATTGCCAGACCATGGCTTTCCATACTCCAAAACAATGAGCTAAATGTTTTTAAAACATTGGGGTGGACTTTACATAATATAAAATTATAAAAATTGAGTGTGCAAGCCAGAGGTATTGAACATATTCTCAATGTTGTATAATTTTCACCTCTAGTTCCAAAATGTTTTCAGCACTGCCAATGGAAATTTCCTAACAATTACACAGCGGCTCCCTATTCCTCCCCTTTGCCCTGCCCTGACAACACGATCTGTTTTGAGTATTTTGTATGACTGAAGTGCGGTATATTGTGTGATGCTTCTTTTACTTATCACAGTGTGCTCAAGATGCACCCATTCTAAAGTATGTATTAGCAAACCGTGGCAGGCTGCTCTCTTGTTTTATGTTGCACCTGCTGTATGTATGTCTGGGACACACCAGCCACACCGATGGACATACTTACTGCACCGGCTGCATGTATGCCTGGGACCTACCAACCACACAGACAGGCATACTCACTACACTGCACCGGTTGCATGTATGTCTGGGACCTACCAACCAAACAGAAGGACATACTCACTGCACCAGCTGCATGCACAACATTGTGCCGGTGCTGTGAGGTAAAGTCAGATGGAAAAGACTCTGTCTCTAGTCTCATGAAAAGTTATACAAGTAGTTTGAAAACAAAGAATAAAACAGGTATAATAGAAAGAAGGCTGAGAATCTGCCATTTATGACCAGAAATGCCATCAAGCAAAGGCTAACGTTAGAAGAAACGTGGCTCCGAATGACCTGAAAAGCTGTTCAAAGCATCAATGAAGTGGAAACTTAAAGTGGATGAAGCACGAGCATGTCTAGCAGCAGCGAGTCACCCTCTGTCGGGGGAGCCCAGGTGAGGGAGCCGAGGGAAACAACCTTGGCAGGAGCAGAAGTGTGGCACCAATCAGAGAGAGCTGTGAAAGACAGCGTGGGGCTGAATGCTCCTTGCCCATAAGGCTGGACTGAGGAGAGCAGGAAGAGCAGGGCAAACACCAAAGGCCACCAAGAGGTCAGTGTTTCTAAAACGTTGGCAGAGAACTTCCTTGTTCACAGAAAGGAAAACAAGAATTCCAGGTAAGTGACTCTCCACAATGTGAAGTACGGCTGTGGTTCATTTCTCCAGGATGGAAGCACTCAATTCCAGAGTCCAAGTGTTCTCAAAGCCCGTGAGATGTTTATTTAAACACTGGGGCGAGTGTAAGTCACGAAAGAGGAAGTTATGAACAATACCTGTCACAGCTAAAAGTGGGCAGTTTAGTATGCACCAGCAGCAGACTCGGGGCAGAGCATGGTAGACAACCAGCTTTACTGTCCACATTCCCTCACCTTAAAGGAACACCAAACAATGCCCCCCACTCAGCATGTACCCGACTTCCATCATTTAGTGGGTGCACAGCCCCTTAGGTCGGCAAAGCACTACCATGTACCTCCAAAAGGTCCTCAGACTAACCGTGGAGGTTGTGTTTACTTGCTGGCTTACACACTTCCTAAACAGGGAATCAACTGTCAATATGCAGAGAGGAACATTTTCACTAATGAAACACCCTAGGTTTCTAGTCTCTCTTGAAAAATAGGCAACTGGCAATATTCTCCATCCACAGTGTTTTCTTCAGGCATTAGCTGGCTCTTGCTGGCATTTAATTTTTCTTCTGATTTATAGGATCTTTAGACTAATGACAGTAGTAAGTCAGAGAAGCTGTGTTGGTTAAAAGTAGATTAAGAGCACTGCCTCATTTTACATCCCAGCATTGCCACCTTGGCCAAGTTACTCATTGTTTTTATGTTTTTATATATGTTTTTCAAGATAGGGGCAATAATATTGCAACCTAACTTAGAGGAAGGTTTGGAGAATGAATTAAAGACAACGGAGATTCCCTATGGGATACGGCATTAGGGAGTAGAATGTGCTCCCAGTCCTGGGGCATTTGCCGTGTGGCTGTCTATCCATGGGTAGAGACCAGAGATGGCCGTGGACCTCCTACAATGCAAAGGCTAGTCCTATAACAAAGCCTTGCCCCATAGCTCCATGACACAGCTCTTGACACAGAAAATCTTCTGTACTAATTATTAGCAACAATGCCAAAGCAAGTCCTGGCTTGGTAATTTCACCTGTGCTGGAGAAAGTCCTAACACTTCAAGAGCTGCTGGTACCTTTGATGAATTTACAACAGTACAGGAACAGAAGGCTCTCACCGCGAGCTGAAATGGAGCACAGCAATTAAGAACACATAATGCCCTTGCAGAAGACCTGAATTCAGTGCTGCTGGGCGTGGCTAACAAGCACTTCAACTCCAGCTCCAGAGGAACCGATGCTCTCTTTTGGACTCTGCAGGTGCCTGAACTCACAGGTGCATATACCTACACCTACACACACACACACACACACACACACACACACACACACACACACACATACACACACACGCGCGCACGATTAAAAATAAAAATTTAAAATACATTTAAAAAGAAAAATGTTACTGGAATTATCTGATTCTGCATCATCAAATTGACAAACAGGAAGTGATTAATTCAAAGAATTATGGAATATATTTTTCTAAAACAAAAATAAGAGTATACTATAATAAACAATAAACAATATTCAAAGTCTATTATTCTGGGAGACACAGGATACAGAAATCTGTAACTGCTTCTACTTAAAAGGGTCTGAGCCAAATCATGCATTTAATAAAGTGAAGATGAACTAGTCACAAAACATTTGGGGGAGGGGGAGACTCTGAGAAACCAAAGAAAACAGAAGAGAGTTTTCAAACTCAAAGGACAAAAGCATCCCTACTAAGTTCCTGACCAAGAAGATCCCCCAGACTTCAACAACCAGAGTCAACGATCTGGGTGAGAACAGAGGCTTTGCTCTCCATTCATAGGAAAAGAACTACCTTCCATATGTAAGTCTGCTCACAAAGATAGGAAACCATCAGCAAGTCCTGAGCAAAGAGCCTGCCCAGAGTTCTAAAGTTCAACATAAGCATTCAGTGTTCACCAGGCCCAGGTAAGTAGCCAAGAGTCCCCAGGCCACTCTCTCTGGACCTCAGCTCTCCAGCTATATCAACAATATTAATGACTGTAACTATTTTACCATGACTTTTTCAGGAGCAATGTGTTGTCAACATTTACACCTAAAGATATACGTTTCTCAAAAGGGACAGGCTGGAGACTACAGAAATCAGACCCAAGCTGGAACAGGAAGACAGCTCTGTGGAAACAAAGCCAAGAAACTCTTACCAGCAATAAGATGGCACAAATAAAGCTAAAGGGCTCCACACTGCAAAAGCCACTGCATGGACAGTGGCACTGAAGCCATCAGGATCCGCGTTTGCGGCACACACTGGATGCCTACAATGTGGGCTCTGGTTTTGACAACCTAGATCTCTAAAAATATGGGCACCGGATGCAGGAGTATCCTTACAAACACTGAGACTTGTCTAAACATCCAGTTTTGATTATTTTGGGTTAAAGTACAAAAAAGTTCTTTTGCATAAATGTAAATATCTTCTGACATTTAAGAAAGATGCCAATTCTCTTAATATTAGTCTAAAGTCATTAAACTCAATTTCCATTATGATAACAGGTCAAAAGGGTAGCCAGAAAGCAAATTAAACTACTGATTTTAATTTTTATAATATTGTTATTAACCTAATGTACTTCATCAAATAAGAAAACACAGCTAATGGCCCTTTTTAAACTGTAGGACCACACTACACTATTTCTCAGTCAGGTAACAAACTGGTTTCTCAACCACATAAAGTTTATAAACTGGTTTCTACTTTTTAAAAGTAGCGTGAGAAGAATTACATCACTGAGCTAATCCAAGTACTTCCTCAGTCATGGGAAGACCTCTACTTGGTACCAGAAACAATGAACCAGCAAACTATCTGCCATATTACCTCATATCTAAGAATAAAATCAGGTTGGCAAACTACTAGCAACTGTTTGTTTGTTTGTTTGTTTGTTTTGAGACAGGGTTTCTTGGTAGTTTTGGAGCTTGTCCTGGAACTAGCTCTAGCTCTTGTAGACCAAACTGGCCTTGAACTCACAGAGATCCACCTGCCTCTGCCTTCCGAGTGCTAGGATCAAAGGCGTGTGTTAACACTGCCCAGCTATTAGCAACTTTTATCTCTTTCAATTATCTCTGAAATTAAAACTTGAATTTAAAAATTTCTGATATACTGTGGACTGAATCCAAGGCTATTCAAGTATTCTTTCCCTGAGCTACAATCCTGCCTTATTATTTTAATCAGGAGACAGAGTCTTTTTTTTTAAATTGATATATATTGAGTCCTATATTTTTCTCTGCTCCCCTCCCTGCCTCTTTCCTTCTCCCTTCAGTCCTCCCCCAAGATCCCCATGCTCCCAATTTACTCAGGAGATCTTGTCTTTTTATACTTTCTACTTCCCATGTAGATTAGATCTATGTAAGCAGGAGACAGAGTCTTGGTAAGTTGTCCAGGCTGGCATACAGCTTGGGATTTCTCCTTCCAGAGCTTTGCATATAGATGGTGTTACAATCATATACCACAGTATTTGGAGCCTCTCGCAAGCCCTGTGTACCACTGTCTGGAGTCACTCACAAGCGATATGTACCACTGTCTGGGAGTCACTCACAAGCAATAATCTCCTAACAAAAAGGAAGGGCTCATGTAAAGTGCTAACATCTACTTCTTCGGAAAAGGGAAGAAAATTAAAAAGAATATTTTAGTGCAAGGAAAAGCACTGTCCTAGCCTTTAAACTGCCTTCTACGAGTTTAGGAACAATGCATTCCAGATATTGACATGCTGTACTTTGATATAGGCAGACACTCTTTGCTAAGGGATTTCCAAGAAGGAAACAGAACACAATAAAATACTGGAGGTGAGCATTTGGTACGCTTGGTCACTGTACACGTTGAGTGTGGGCAAGACTGCGTACCTTGGTCCCAGAGCCCCTTCTCCAGGGAAAGGGCCCATTACATGAGCTCTACAGTGACACATCAGCAACCTGCAGACCCTGTTATAGGCCTGGTGGAGAGGGGAGAGCATGTGGAGTGGACTGGAGTAAAGCTAATGACCTCAGCAGTCTAGCAGAGGTGACTTAGTGAATGCTTTCTTCACTGGTGAAGTTTCGCATTTGCGTTAAATCTGAAAGAACAGAATGCATGCAACGTGCCCAGAAAACTGCAAAACTGCAGGAACTAAATAAAGACAGAGCAAACCTTAGTTGTTAATACAAGTTCTAATGGGAAAGGTTAACCTACTTACTGTTACACTTTCGTAGCATATGTTTGGACAGAGCAGGACTGCCTGCCAGCGCTTTCTAAATGGAAAGCAGATAAAGACTGTACAGAAAGCCAGGCAGTGATGCAGGTGCACGCCTTTAATCCCATCACTCGGGAGGCAGAGGCAGGAGGATCTCTGTGAGTTTGAGGCCAGCCTGGTCTACAAGAGTTAGTTTCAGGATGGGCTCCAAAACTACAAAGAAACCCTGTCTCAAAAAACTACACACACACACACACACACACACACACACACACACACACACACACAAAAGGCTGTATTGGAAATGATTGACAACTAGAAGTAAGGAGATAAAAGCTAGAGCTGAAGATATGCAGGGTGTTTGAGTCTTGCACACAGCAACAATGGAAAGGAAAAGTAACTGTGGGATACAGGACTAGGGGAAAGAGGGCCATTCTTCATTAAGAGGACCTCCAAAGAGAAAACTACAAAATGAATTCTTTATAATCAAAATAAACAGAAAGCTGCTGAGAGTCTGAGCACCTTCAAAGTCTGCCCTTCCTCTCAGGCCTCAGATTCCTGTTCCTTTTACAGCGCCACCTCCAACCAAGGTCCACTCGCCCACTGTTTCCTCTTAGAGCCATAAGACTCCCCTGCCACTAAGCCACCTCTTCCTTCCCAGCCTCTGCCTTGTAACTGGCAACTTCCTGATCTCCCCATGACTCACTCCAAACACTCAGGTTTCATCAGACCATCACCTCTTCAGGGACATTTTCCTGGATCACACCGCAGCCACACCAACGTATCCTACTGCTTGATAGTCTAGCATTCGCTCCTATCTAAAACCAGGATTCTATTCGCACATATATTCTATCTTCACAAAAATTTAAGGAATTTGAGCGCCAGAGCCTTATCTAATGTTCAAGCCTTAATTTCCAACACCCAAAACAGCATATGGCACAGACAGACATTCATCATATAAATTATCTAATGAATAAATCTAAATGATAATCACTAGTCCTTGGAGCAGTTTTCACTTCCTTTCTTTGGTGTATTTGATGATGTAACTTTTAAAGGTCCATGTTTGAAACAGGAAGATTTCAAAGAAAAATGTATTCTTCCTAACAATACAAATTATTACAAATGTATGGATTTCAGGAAAGAAAGGGAAGCACAGTATGCACTGTCCCTTCACGGGCATGTTTATCCAGCACTTTACTGATCCATAAATACAGCCATTACACAATAAAAATTGTTCTTTTTCATCCAATTCTGCTCTAGAAGAGGATGATGGTCAGATGAAGCAAAGGTGAGAATTCCGTTTAGGACCCTTAAACAAAGACAACAGACGGGACATGCTGGAGAAACTCTAGAGCACTGAGAAGTCAGACCTGTCACTGTGTCCAATCTTACTAACCTTACCCAATCTAGTCTTGGGTCAAGTGATGGATCCGGTGATTCCATCTATGAAAAGAGCCAAATGCCTTTACAACTGCCGTATTAAGAGAACAATAAGAAAAGTTCCACGATGTCCACTCATGTTCCAACCAAAAGAGGAAGAGAAAGAACTATACCGAGATTTAAAAAAAAAAAAAAAAAAAAAAGCAGAATGAGGATGAGTGAGCAAAGCGGAGAGCTAAAACATTCGTGACTCATGCTTTAATTTTCGTTTCGTTTTGTTATCTCAGGGCTTTTGGGGATGCAGGCGCAAGGCTGGTAACTGACAGTAACCT
Source organism: Myodes glareolus (assembly GCF_982192425.1). Classification (NCBI taxonomy): domain Eukaryota; kingdom Metazoa; phylum Chordata; class Mammalia; order Rodentia; family Cricetidae; genus Myodes; species Myodes glareolus. The sequence goes on from NC_142039.1 coordinate 37,430,773, forward strand.
GCCAGCCGACAACCGCCTGTCATCCCGGTCTTAACAAGGGTGCATGGCACTGCGCCGGAGGCTGGACCGCCCGCCTCCTGGAGTGTGGGAGTGGGCCCGGGGCCCAAGATCCTCCCGCACTCCGCCGCTTTTGCACCCACAGGTCGCACGGCCCTGGTCAGGCGCGGGGAGTCCTGCGAGCCCCGAACCTCTACGACTTGCCCAGCAGGGCTACAGGAAAACAGCCTACCTCCTCTGCGGCGCGAGCCGCCCGCTGGCCTGCAGACCCGGCTCCGCGGTCCAGGCCCGCCGGGCTGGGGCGGGGCTGCAGGGCGGGACCCACCGGTGACGTCAACACGCTGAAAACGCACAGACGCTGCGGCTCGCCGGAAAAGAGAGGAGGTGCAGGAGACGGCGGAATGGTTTGAAGCATTGTCAGTCTTGTGACGACCAGTAGACGGCTCAGGAAGGAGGCAGGGGGCGGGTCTGGAACTGGCCGAGCCTCCAGCGCCCTTTAGGCTCTCCATATCACAGCTGAGAGTTTGTAGCAGATTTTATCTTCCTGTTGGATTCTGGAGACCGCTTCATTTAGTCGCTTTATAAGGATTAGACTGCAGCCGGTGAAAAGTAATCCTGAGGGTGGATTTCAGGCCCTGCCTGCTTGGTTTAATGTGTCCACCAAGAACCTGATTTAGGACGCCACAATAACTTTCAACTCGCCCAGACTTAACATAGGAAGCCTTTTTTCTGCTCTCCCACTCCGTAATGCCTTTTCTTACTGATCATTGTTACACACGAAACTGGGCACAAAGTGATGATTGTATTTTGCCCAATAGATCCTTCAAAAATGTAAAGGTGTAAAGGAAGATATAATGCCCCATCAGTTCTGAAGATGCTCAGTTTATTAAAAAATAATACTGATAATTAGAATACTCTTATAAAGTTATTTTAATTGGCTCTATAATATTTAAAGTACAGAAGTGAATTTATGTGCATGCAAAACTTTTGAACATTATAAGTTGGGTGAAATCTGTGTTTATGAACTAACTAAAAGTTCTATCTTTATGAGATGGGTCCTAGCTCCTGGACATTGACTTGTGAAAATATTTAACACTCACGTCCTGATATTCATTTATCCTTAAGTGTGCCTCATTGGTTTTTAAATACTCTACAATAGTCCTTAGAACCAATATGTATAATTTGTCACTTCTGTGCCCTCAGACATAAAGTATATTTCTTTTATTGCTAGTAGGAGAAATGCTACCTTAAACATGTGTGGATACATTTTACTAGTTCTGTCCAAGTACTGGTTTTGGTGGAGACACTAACAAGAGAACACACTGGATCTCAGGATGCATATATCTTCAATCCTAGCAGTAGGCACCTCTGATGAGGTCCACTGGCGCTGCTACAGCGTCTGTTTCCACCCATGGAATTTAAATTATCCTTCCTGGTATCCCTTTGAAGAGACATAACAGGAAAATTTTGATTTTTTTTTAACCTAAGTTGATAGACATGAAAAAAACGACAAGGTGTGTGTATATAAACAAACTAAGTGCAGGGATTTTGTGCGAAATCATTTGGGTGACAAGGTGAAGCAGCTTGTGTAATTGCTATAATGCCTTCTTCCTAGTTATTTAACAGTATCCACTGTTCTGAGAGTATTACCACTGTGATTAGTTTTCCCGATCTTGGACTTTCCAGGCACAGTACATACTCCAAGTGCCTCTTTTACCTTGATATCCATCTTGATTATCAACTTCCCAGGATCTAAAATCACCTATGAGACAGATGTCTGGGCATGTCTGGGAAAGTTCCTAGGTTGCATTAATTGAAATGGGAAACTCACCCTGAATGTGGGGGAGCAACATTCATGTTCTGGCGTCTCCAAACAAATTAAATGAGCCAAGCAGACGCATTCACCTTGGTGTGTTTCCAGACTGTGGGTGCCTCTGACCACAGGCCTCACACCCCTGCTACCAGGCCTTCTGTGCCATGTTGGATTGTGCCCTAAATGTGAGCCACAATAGATCTTTCCTTCCTTGTTTGTTTTGTCTTACACTTTATCTAAGCAATAAGGAAATAAGTAATATTTGTAATATTGATATCTATTAAAAGAATATTGTAGTACTTTAACATTCTCAGTTTTGTTCATAATTTCAAATTTTGTTCATCCTACTGTTTCTCAATATTGGGTTATTTAAAGTTTGAAGTATTACTAATGATGCTGGTATGGATATTCTTGTACCAGATCATTGGTGCCTATAGCTCTACATTTGATTTTGGTATATTATGAAGTTTCATATGACTGTGCCCCAGAATATACTTTTTTGCTTAAGAGTAATGGATATCTCCCAGTAACTTTTTGGTTTCATCAATTTCCATGTTCATAATCAAGGAAAAAATCTGATTACTCAGCATTTGCCAAAGATAGTATTTTCAGTTGTATTTGTTTGTACTTCTTTTCATTTTTTACACATATATACACATATATTTATGGACATCACGATGTGTATTTAACTTGCATTTCTTTTTTTTTTTTTTTTTTGCTGGAACTAGCTCTTGTAGACCAGGCTGACCTCAGACTCAGAGAGATCCACCTGCCTCTGCTTCCCAGAACGCTGGGATTAAAGGCGTGTGCCACCACCTCCTAGTTTAACTTCATTTCCTAGATAAAAATGAACTTATACACTTAAACTATTTAAATGCCTCTTTTGTCAATGTCAGTCAGAGTTTTGTTTGTTTTTGCTTATTCTTTATTTATACTATCTGCCTTTCTTTCTCTTAAAGATTTCTTATGTTCTTAATGAGTCCTTAATCTCAAATATATTATATTGGAACACAGTCCATGAATTGTGAGGGCTTAATTTATGTTTTAAGTTTTAATTACTGTATTTAAGAAATCTATATATAAAAAAGAAATCTATAAAACAAAAATGCCTCTAACCTGGAAGCTCCATTTGTACAAGACAGATAACTTTTTGGAATGCTGGGTGCTATTGTCCCTGTAAGATAACAAGCCACACCTTTCAGTTCTGTAAACAAGGTTGGTTGCCCCAACTACACAGGGTGTGTGTGCTTGATCACGTGAAGGCAGGAGGTACATAGGCAGGAAGTACATTAGGATGTATGTTTGCCCTGATTGGAGGAAAGTGAGGAGTGTGTAGCTTCGTGGGTGTTGCTTTAATAAGCACTGGACTAATGTAATTCACCGCCATTCTCTGGGAATCCTGGGTATGGATTTGGCCAGTATCCATCGTCCTGACCAGCTTGCTTTAAAAATTATGGTGGTGGTCTTATTCTCGCCAAGTGGGATTAACAGAATAAAACTGGAGATTTCTGAGAATTTGTGAGAAAACGTCAAGTAGACAAGATAAAACCTTTGTTCTTCCACAGCACAGATTTGTTCTTGGAATGTGCTTTTGTGCCCCTCCCAGATATAGTAAATAGGAATCGGTGGTTTACTTTAGATTACCCATTATCTTAACCATTATTATTCAAAATGATGTTTCCAACCACAGGTTGTCCTTGCAAATATATAGAGCCTAAACTCGTGTGACCTTGCCATTGTGATTGTGTGCAACTTGAACTCAAGTGAACTTTGCTTACATGACCTTACTTAACCCTCAAAATACCCTCAGAATATAAATTGTCTGATGCCTTGAATAATGTATTAGAGTTTGGTCCCCCTCATTTTCAGGCTCCTGTCTCCCAGGTTCATTCTGCCAACTATAGTGGTACCAAAGTTGTGGATATATTTTCAACTCTTCATTACAAAATGCTTTTTAGAATCTACTATAAATATTCTTCCTTATTCTTGGACAATGCAAGCCTTCATATATTTTAATTTCCTTAGTATTATGTAAATGTACCACGCAATTAAATTGTCATTTAAATGAAGCAGAGTGTAATTTTAATTTACATAAACAGTATTTTTATTTACTTATATGTTTATCACTATTTTGCTTTTTATTGCATCATACAACTCTGCGACCATAACAGCAACAATTTCATTCTCTATTAAATGTGAGTCTGCTGGCATCTCTATTGTTTACCTAAGATGAGACACTCTTGTTACGGTCGATTACTCCGAGCTGATTTGGATACTCTCCGACATAACTATTTCCTTTTCACATTTATTCCAGAAATATGGTTACCCATGGGTGTCATCACAGGTGGATAGTTGGAGTGATACCAGAATTAATAATAGCCAAAATTGGACTCAGCATGTTGATGGATGCCAGCAATACCATTTTAGTGTTATCTGTTCTAGAACATTGCTATGTGCCATAAGAAAAGGATCCAGAGTGTTGTTCTAAACGTGATCCTCTATGCATTTCCAGTACCCTTTAAGCACTAAAACCTTAAATAGAAGTGTCAGAATTAAAACCTGGCCAAAAGTCTGACAATGCTTGAAATTTTATAGCAAAACAACTATTGATTCAAAAAAGAATCAACTATAAAGTGACAGGAGAAATTCAGATCATTTTTATGTATTGCTGACCAACTCCTTTTCCAGATTGTGTAGCAACCTTGTGTAGAACTTTAAGACAATTCTGAAGCCATTTCTGACAACTCTCAGTACTTCCCCTCCTCCCCTGGGAACCAAGGACGTAACAGCTATATATGCACGTACTGAGATGTTGGGAACTTTCCATCTCCCTGAATAGGGGCAAAATAACCCTTAGGTGTTGACTCAGTTACTGATGTTTTGACTTAGTCCCTGGGAAGGGGCAAAGTAACCCCCAGAAGTGTCCCTTCACCTCATCTGATCTGGCAACCACTTTCCAGCCAATTATTGGTAATAACCCTTTTGAATAAGCCAATCATAATAGTTAAAGAACAACCCCCAGACACTCCTTCCTTCTGTGTTCACTTTGAAAATATCCTGTACCAGACATTCAGGGTTTTTTGCCTCCCGACTGCTGGAAGACCCTGTCATGACAGAATTAATAAAATCCTCATGTTTTTACATAAGCTGTGATATGAGAGATGGTCTCTTGGGGTGACTCTTCCTCCTCGGTGATTGGACGCAAGGGTCCAACACTTGAAGACAGCAAGCAAGGGACCCAGGTAGCCAAGTTAAAAAAGAAGCAGAAGAGAGATTACAATTTACAAAGTCTTTCGAAGGAATAGCTCTTCTAAGAAGGGCCTACCAGATCTGCTAGTCTAGCTTTGTTGGTAGGCATTCTTTCATATAAGTGTTTCAGATTGAATGCACCAAGGCTCACAGGGAGTAAGCACTATTAAGAGGTTTGACCTTGTTGGAGCAAGTGTGTCCCAGGTAGTGAGCTTTGAGGTTTCAGAAGTACAAGCCAGGCTCAGTGTCACTGTCTCTTCCTGCTGCCTGTCAACCCAGGTGTAGAATTCTCGGCTTCTTCCCCAGCACTATGTCTGCCTATGAGCCACCATGCTTCCCACCATGCTGATAAAGGACTAAACTTCTGAACCTGTAAGCCAACCCCAATTAAATGTTTTCCTTTATAAACTTTCCCTTACTAAGACTACAAACCAATGACCTTCATTGGTGTTAGCAATAGAAATATGGTGAGGGATTACAAGGGTAGAAATGATTCAATGACACCTGTGTTGGTGGAGATTTGCTTGTATTGTTGCTCAGAGATCACCAATGGAGCTAATCCTTGATTCAGAGGGTAGAGTCCATGTTCAGATGGACCCATAGAGTCTTCTGGCTGACCCAGATGAAGATAGAGAGGTACAGGGAGGAATAAGAAGGGGCTTGGAAACATTTAAGGGCCTTTTCTTTCTGGGAAGGAAGAGATGAGAATCAAATGATCATTTCTCTGTGTTTCTATCAGATTTATACCCTAATTATCTGATTCCAAGCTTTATTTATGAACAAAACATTAAAAGAAATCACTATATGTGGCACCAAGCATGGGGCACATTAATCTACTTAGGGCCTCAGAAAACTGAAGAAAGAAAGAAAAAAAATCGACAGAGTCAGAAGTGACTTACTGGCAGCCTCAGTCTCTTGCAGTCTCTTGCAGTCTCTGTGACTGCACACATGAGATGCCCTGCTGTGAAACTGAGTTCTTGAGCAGCAGTCACTGGATACAAATGTCTGCTGCAGGTGGACACAGCAATTTTTAGAGTTGGGGCAAGTAAATGCAGCTCCAGGGCTGGTATCCCCCACCATGAGGGTAGGCACTCACGGAACTGAAGGGGACAGAGCCAAAGGCCAGAATGCCTAACAGATTAAGATCTGGCCCATGCAGGGGAAAAAAAATTGCAGACATGCAAAAAGTCAGGTCCAGACCAAGAAAACCTCTGAACAGGTACAACACACTTTAAAATGTGCTTAGATGCTGAAGAAAATAAAGAAAATGGGTATAGACAGTCATAGAAAAACAAATAGCTCAAAAATAGTAAAGTCTTTAAAAAGAGTAATGTAAAAAAAAAATAAGCCACATAAGGATGGGAAATACACAGGGTGTCTGGATCCTGTATGGTGCTTTGTTGACTTTAAATTTTTTGAAAGCTGATAAGCAAAAGACAGATGCAGCTGAGAGACATTGGACTGTAAAAGCTAAACTGCTAAATTAAACCAATCTATATATTTCAAGAATGTCATAACTTCAGAATTGAAGTCAGAAAATATGTAGCATTAAGGGGTATGTTATTCTTTTGTTTCCACAGGAAATCAAAAGGTATTGATTTCTTCAAAATTAATAAAGATCAGATTTGATTAGGGGAGACCTCCTGAAAAATCTTGGTTACAGACATGAAGAAAAAAACAACAAGAAAACCTACAAGACAGGTGAGGTATAAGCTAATCCCTTGACATGGGGCAGCTCTGAGACTGGATGAATCTTTCTGGCCACAGAGTCCTCGAGATTTATTATTACATGCCATCAGATAGAGATTTACATTATAGGTTACTTGTGCAGTCCAAACAGACTTACAGAGTTGGCAGATGTCTTTTACCTGCTCAAACAGAAAGAACAAAAAGATCGTCTTTAGCTTATTTGTGCACACCACACATTCCGTACTTGTGTTAATGCAGATGTATATGTTACCTTTAAAAGTTTGTGTGTTTTCAGGGAAGAACTCCAGGCACCAAAGAAGACAAGTAGCCCAGGTGATCCAGCTTCTCAGAATGCTTCTGTTGCGGTTTCCTCAGAAATTCTGTATTCAGAACAACTTCAAAACTGTTAGCTGAGACGGTCCAGTCTCAGAGACTAATATAGTCAAAACTCCAGATAACTCTACATTTTTCTATGACACAGAGACCAAACAAAAAATTAATACAGCTAGCTCTCCCAGGACTTGACTATTATCCCAACTTTCTCAGACCTCCTAAAGTTGCTGTTGACCTCTAACAACTAGAAGTCATCTGTAGAACACAATGTTCACATTCCCAAGAGGTGGCGTGAGTGGTTTTTGGTCATTCGGTGAATTATGGATGTTTGTCATTGTTTAGGGAGGTTGTGTTACTGGTCCTGGTAAGTGAGGAAACTAAGCAAGGGAAAATGGATTCAAGGACAGCTTTCTGAAAAGAAAAAAGGGAGTTATGGAAATGAAAGGATAAAAGGGTGTATGATTGAAGATACTTTGAGGTTAAAAAGTAATTACTAATCTCAAATGTTTTATATTGGTATGAATTTTGGTATATTGATACAAATTGAAGGTTATTTTTGTTATACATGTTTAGGTATATATCTTTCTACTCATTTAAGATATTGATACATTTTTTTTAAAGTTCTTTGAGACAGAGTTTCACTGTAGCCTTAGAATTTGTCCTGGAACTAACTCTTGTAGACCAAGCTGCTCTCGAACTCACAGAGATCCTCCTGCCTCCGTCTCTTGAGTGCTGGGATTAAAGGCATGTGCCACCACCACCCGGTAATGTTGATACAAATTTGAAGTCATCTTTGTTATACTGCACATATGTTTCTATTCTTGTTTAAAGCATTGTACCTCTGCAGTTCATTTAAAAATGTAATGTGAAGTTCTAGTTCTTGAAAACGGTTTAGGATAATAAAGACAGGTTAGTAGTTAGTCGTCTATAACAATCTAACTTATAGTTATGTTAGGCATGTTCTCAAGCTCAAACAGATATATTTTAAATAGATAGATGGTCTTCAAACACTTCAGAGACCTACCAGTTATGACAGTTAAAGTGTTCAGGAAATCTGGAAACCGGTAGCACATGGAACAACTTGCAGGCAGCTTGGTTTGTCTCTGTGTCTTAAGTGGTTCAGCTTGCCTGATTTCTGGACAGCTTTGCTGATTTGAGAATGTCTCTCAGCAGTAATTACTGCTTATATGCATTTGGAGGAGGGAACTAGTGAGTGTTTAAAGGACTTCCTGAATCCTTTGATTTGCTTACTTCCTAAGTTTAAGGGGCTTTTCTGTAGAATGTTTCATCTCTCTGTTGAATATTTAGAATATTCTGTGTCTTAGGTCTTCAAGGAGGAAACCATTCTTGAAGCTTTTACATGCTGTAGAAGACAGAGCTGTAGCTTGTCCTTGTCTGTTTGTGTAAGAAGGTAGCACTGTGGGTTCAACACCAACTGTGTGAGACATTTCAGAAGATTTAAAACCTGTTTTTCTTAAATGCCCCTCAACTGAAGAATGGATAAGAAAAATGTGGTACATTTACACAATGGAGTACTACACAGCAGAAAAAATAATGGCATCTTGAATTTTGCAGGAAAATGGATGGAGCTAGAAAATATTATTTTGAGTGAGGTAACTCAGACACAGAAAGACAATTATCACATGGACTCTCTCATAGGTGGTTTTTAAACGTAAAGCAAAGAAAGCCAGCCTATAAACCACAATCTCAGAGAACTTAGACAACAATGAGGACACTAAGAGAAACTTACATAGATATAAACTACATGGGAAGTAGAAAGTAGAAAAAAGAAAAAGACAAGATTTCCTGAGTAAATTGGGAGCATGGGGACCTTGGGGGAGGGTTGAAGGGAGAAGGGGAGAGGCAGGGAGGGGAGCAGAGAAAATGTAGAGCTCAATAAATATCAATAAAAAAGAAATAAAGGTTTAAAAAAAGAAAAAAATATGTTTTTCGCTTTCTTTATCCCTTTGAGTTTTTCTGTCCTGAAATGAAGTAAAATCCAGCACACCTTCTTTCTTAGTATCCTCATTAGACAATAACATCAGAATTGTACATAAGGAATCTCATCATATTTACTTAACTCTTAGAAAAAAAGCACAGTAATTCCCAGCATATATTAGTTTGAGAACTTAAAGAATGGCCAGGGAACCATCTGTCAGCCGTCTTCTGTATCTATGAACTGTGCAGTGTTACAATAATGTATCAACTTCTTCTTAGTGTTAGAACTAATCTGACTAATTTCCTCACATGCATCCAGAGGACTCCTAGCTGGGCTGGAAACTGAGACACCCATCCTAGAAATGTAAGAAAAGAAAGGCAAAAAGTCAAACCCAACCAAAAGAATGTTTCAACAAACCTCCTGAAAACTGTGGCCCTCTGAATCTTACACAATAAGGACCAAGACTCACAGCTGGCACATCTGCCTGAGCTCCAAACCCATTGAGACAGTTTACCTTGTACCAGTTTATACTGCAGAGCAATTCAAGAAAGGTTCAAGAGGTTATTTGCTCAAATTCTGAAAATATAAGGTCCTGTTACCTACTGCAATCTTTATTGAAGTCCGTCAGATTCTCAAAATCCAAAACAAATACATACTCATGTGCATACACACACGTAGCTACCAAGGTTTCTTCCCTTCTCGCCTGGCGATTCGCAGGGCCGTGTGACCTCCGGCTCCCTGGAGACTCTGCACTAGCTCTGGCTTGAGGGGATAACTTAGCAAGAACCTGGTTCTCTTTGTTATGGTGATTCCACTTGTATTCAAGGTTTTAGCAATGGGCCCATAGCCTGGCTCCCCAGCTGATCCTGCTCCAGGCGCTGGGAAGACTTTAATCTTCTCCTCCTGCTCCTGGATGGGAGGAGGCTTTGCATTTTCGATCCTTCTAGCCCACTGGTATAAATACCCGACTTGAGTTTAATAAAGTTGCCATTTACTCTGGTAAATGAGCAAAGGTCTCTTTTGTGTGTGTGTCTCTTTTTCAACCCTCAGGACAATCGTCCATTCTCGTGGGCCCGAGTTCGGGAAAGTGCGCAGCCTGAACCGGGTGTGGGTATCCATTGGAAAGTGCAGACTCTTACACACACACACCCCAAAGCAACAATAAGAACAGACAGAAATACAGAAGAAATGAACACTCTCCAAACAAAAGCTGGTGTTCAGACTGGAGCTACAAGCTTTAAAAGCAAAAACCATTTCCCTCTACCAACAAAGTTGTCAATGTGAAAACACAGCTCTCCTATAAAAAGGGATAAGATAAGAGATAGTCTGTATCTAAATTTGCCAAGAGTGTGGGAAAGCAAATTTAAATTACCGCAAATTCCATCTTCGGATGTAATAAAAGTTTCATGGATGGGGTTTATTTTATAGTAACAGAACAAAAGAAAGTCAAAAGACAACACACTTTTCAAAACCCTTGGTGGGTATAGCATTCGGTAAGCAGTTTATAGCAAAGGAAGAAACTGCACTGCAAGCCTCAGATGCTGTTTGATGACGTCATTAGCTCTGGGGTTGGGGGAAGCTAAGAATCTGTTCATGCGTTATAAAGGATGTATCTAGTAATCACAGATTTTAGGTCACACACAGAAGTGGTCAATAAATTTGGTGGGCTTAAAACTATTTGTAATTTAGCTCCAAACCTACAGCGTTAGAACCTCTCCATAATAACTGAAGCTCTGAACAGTCAGCAGCCTATAGGATAATAGCACAGGGGCCTCTCCTTTCAGGGAAATGTAGTTCAGAAAGTGTTTACAGTCAGCCAGTGAGAGGAGCAGGAAAGGAGAGGCAACTCCGAAAGACAGTGCCTTCAGACAGCCGCTGGAGTATCCCCCAAACTCCAAACTTAGGGTTAGCTAGCCATGTGCAGTTCAGTCGCCCCTTCCTTAGCAGTCATTGGTCCATCCACAGAAAATGAGAGGGTCTCACTGACTACAAAGGTCTGGACTCATTTTCTGTGTCTGGCAATGCCCAAATCCAGAACCATTGTCTAAGGTTCATGCTGCTCAACACTTCACTGAAAATCTAAGAACCTGGTCAATGTGATAACTCAGAAGGTAACAGCACTTCTCTTGCAAGCCTCAGGACCTCACCTCAGTCACAGAACCTACAGTGGAAGGAGAGGACAAATCCCCAAAATGCTCCCAAATAAATCACACATGGGGGCTTTTTCTTAATTATAAATGACTACTCTTAGCTTGGCTTATTTCTAGCCAGTTTTTCTTAACTTATCCCATCGGCCTTTTGCCTCTTGGCTCTTACCTTTTTCTATTTCTGTTTATCTTTTCTTTCCTTCTTATTCTGTATCTGTTTGTGTAGCTAGGTGATTGACTTCTTCTTTTCGTGCTTCTCCTCTCATTCCTTGATCCTCCCTTCCCAGATTTCTTCTCCTATTTATGCTCTCTGCCTGCCAGTCCGACTTATCCTTTCTCCTGCCTTGCTGTTGGTTGTTCAGCTCTTTATTAGACCAAGCAGGTGTTTTAGATAGGCAAAGAAGCACAGTTTCACAGAGTTAAACAAAGGCAATATAAAAGAATGTAACACATCTTTGCATCATTAGATAAATGTTCCACAGCATAAACAAGTGTAACACACCCTAAATATTATTCCACTACGTTTCACACGTAGCCATACTGGCATTCACACACATACAGACACCCATCATACACATTCAAATGCACACAATACTAATAAGTAAACACATTTGTTCTTTAAACCTAGTAGACCTTAGTGGAAGAAAATAAATTTGTTAAGGAATGCCCAAAGGAGAATAGAAGGGACAGTTCTGTCTCAACTGTCCATCTTGAGAAGGAGAGTGGGTTAGGAATGTGGGCTCTTTTATTGGACTTAACTATAGTAAGACAACCTGTGGAAAATCCTGCTCCTGACTGGAAGCTTTCTCTCCAGAATGCAGTCTTTCCCCCTTTTTCCAGAAGTCAAACAGACCCGGAACCTTTGCACTCTATACCAATACCTGCATTTTTTTTTAATTTCAAACAGACATTGAATTCTGCAAATTAGTTCAAGGGAGGCCTCTCTAGAATTTTGAATTGCATATGAAAGGGGCATTCATGAAAGGACTGCAGACCAGATTACTGCGTTTGGGCAAAGTTAACAGATTCTTTATGTTGTGTTACAAAGCAAACAGTTTGCTCTACCAGGTACTCTTACCAAAAAGTGCACCACATGCTCAAAGTAACAGGTCCAGTGACACTGGACTGAGAACTCTGATAGTAATGTAATCTCACATCTTTGTAAGTTCATTATCTCAAAGACTTATTACACTTCTTTAAAGCCAAAAAATGCAAGTGGCAACTGAACAAAAAATCCCTTCCACTAACAGTGCCGGGAAATCTTGGCAAGCATATGCACAATGAAATTGGACCTCTGTTTCATTTCACATATAAAAATTAACTCAAAATGGGAAATGACCTAAGTGTAAGAGTTAAAGCCATAAAACTCATAGAAGCAAATATAGACATATGCATTTATTTATGTACCATTATCTTTATTATAAATTACTATTTACATAATTGCTTATTTATTCTTGTACATGTTTCCTTATTTTTCTTAACAAGGACACATTGAAAGTGAGCTTGTTAAGTGGCTGACTTGAGTTCTTGTTGGTGACCATGTTGTGGTGTTGGTGACTGTGACTGCCCAGCACCAAAGCTCCCCAAGGTAAGCTCAGCTAGATCCAAGAAAGACTATGTCACATTCAAACAGCACACATCATTTTCACCCACAGAGAGCGTATAAATTGGGGAGGGAAAACCCAAACAGAATCCGAGGAGATACCATCATTTGAAGAATAAACTAAAGTGGAAGGCATCTCATTCACAATGTAGCAAATTATCTCTAAGAAGTTGAAAAGACAAAGAAAATATGATTTATGAGCCCATGGCTAATGTTAGAACTTGGTAGAACTTTGCCAACCCAAACAGTCAGTGAATTTAGTCATTTCCATCCTGTTCTCTCCAAACATGAGGGATCCAGTTGCATTTTGGTGAAACTATTTAGTTCAATGTGGTCTCTCATGTAACTCAGGACCACAACTCCAGTGAGAATTCTCCCCTGCTACACTGAGTGAGTCAAAACGGCCAGGAAGGAGGCACCCTTCTGCCCCTATGACTCACCATCCATGATACTGAGCTGAAGATCTGGGTAGCAAGCCACTGCATCTCCCTTACATGTGGACCCATTGCTAGCCAAGGTTGGTTAGACCACCAATTCCACATGTCAAATTAGGCCTTTGCCTTGCAAAGTACCGAGGAGTCACGCAGAGGTCATGGGTCTATTCTTCCCAGCTATACTTACAAAGTTTTCACACAATGTTTACATTGGCAGGAAGATTCTTCTGAAGGCTCTGGTGGTAGTGTGTGAGGAACAGCCAAAATAATGGCGGAATATCCAGGAAAGTGATGCTTACCATTGTCGTGAATTGTCAAAAAAAGTTATCTTCATTGCTTTTTTTCTGTTATTGGAAAGTTTTAGCTTTACTGTAAGCATTTGTTGCCTGTTGTTCTTGCTGTGATGACAGAATTGTTAGTTTGACTAAATTGTTAGTGATTCCTAGTTTTTGATAGCCCTACGTTGGTGCAAAGTTTTCTCCACAAATTATGTTCTCTATAATGTTCATTGGAAAGCAGATAAATCATACACCACACACACACATACACACACAAACACACACACATACACACACACACACGCAGCAGTAAATGCTTGGCACTTGTTCCTAGTAAACCCGTTTTCACAAGCTAGAGCTGACAGAGTTACTGGGTTTCTTTCTTCCTTCCTTCCTTCCTTCCTTCCTTCCTTCCTTCCTTTCTTTCTTCCTTTCTTTTTCTTTCTTTCTTTCTTTTCTTCATTTTTCTTTTGTTTGAGGGTTTTGCTGTTGCTTTTTTGTCTGTTTAGAAGTTTAGGGGAGAGTCAGGTCCAGCAGCAGCTGCAGCCGCTCATTTTCTTTTCTTTTATTTTTTTTTTTAGAGGGAAAACATTTATTTATTTTTTTTAAAGTTTATTAAATTATGAAAGTTTTCATTTCCGCCCCTCCTCCCAAAACCCTCCCACTCCCCCCTCCCCCTCCTCCTCCCTCTTCATCCCTAAGAGCAGTCAGGGCTTCCAGCCCTGCGGGAAGTTCAAGTTCCTCCCCACTCCTTCCAGGTCCCTGAAGGTGAGCATCCGAACAGACTGGATCCCAAAAGTCCAGCACATGCAGAGGAAACAAGTCCCAGTGTCATTGTCAGTGGCTTTTCAGAAAGGCTCCGGACCAGCCACACTCAGAGATCCGGCCACATTCAGAAAATCTGGTTGGATCACATGCTCGTTCAGTCCCAGTCCAACTGGCCTTGGTGAACTCTCATTAGATCAGTCCCCTTGTATCAGTGGGTGATCGCACCCCTCGCGGTCCTGAGTTTTTTTCATGTTCTTCCTTTTTCTGCCCCTCATTTGGACCATGGGGGGCTCAGTCCGGTGCTCCAATGTGGGTCTCCATCTGTATCGCCATCCATCGTCAGATGAAGGATCTATGGTGATAAGCAAAATCTTCATCAGTATGGTTATGGGCCACGGCCGGTTCAGGCACCTTCTCCTCGGTCTAGAGAACAGTCTGGGGATCTCTCCTTGAACCTGGGATCCCATTTATAATCAAGTCTCCTGTAAACCCTAAAATGACTCCCTTAGTTGAGATATATTCTTCCCTGATCCCATATCCATCCTTCCTCCCTCCCCCCATCTCAGTCCCCCGAGTTTTCCCCATTCCTCCCCTACTCCCTTCTCTCTAACCCTCTCCCCTTCCAACAACCCTCCCACCCCCTCCCATGCACCCGAGGTTACCTGGGACTCTTGTCTATTTCCAATCTCCAGGCAGATAGCTACATGATTTTCAACAGGTTCACCTTCTTATTTAGCTTCTCTAGGATCACGAATAATAGGCTCAAAGACCTTTAATTATGGTTAGAATCCACATATGAGTGAATACATACCGTGTTCCTCTTTTTGGGTCTGGCTTTTGTCTGTTTAGAAGTTTAGGGGAGAGTCAGGTCCAGCAGCAGCTGCAGCCGCTCATTTTCTTCCGCAGCTCTCCCTGTCTCCCTCTTGCTTCCCGAAACAGGCCCCTGCTGAGGCTGTATCTGATGCTGTCATCCAGGTGTTCAACGACAGGAAAGTGTGCAAGTGCTCAATTCCAGAAGTGAAGAAATACAAGGTGGGGATCTTCTGCTTGAGTGAAGACAAGAACATCATCCTGGAGGACGGCAAAGAGATCCCAGTAGGAGTTGTGAGGTGTCCTGTGGATGACCCCTACACCGTTTTTGTTAAGATACTGCCAGACAAGGACTGCTGCTGTGTTCTCTTCCATGCAATCTACAAGACCAAGGTGAGCAAGGGGAGCAAGGACAACCAGAAGTTCATCTTCTAGACCCCTGAGAGTGCACACCTTAAGAATGAAATGGTCTATGCCAACTCCAAGGATGCTGTTTCTCCAAGAAGAAACTGACAGGAATCAAGCTTGAGTTAAAAAACAAACTGATAGGAAGAGAGTCCAAGGACCACTGCTTCCTGGCAGAAAAGCTAGGTGGCCGTGCACCTAGCTGCCTCCAGCCTCCTGCCTGGAGTGTATGACAGTCCCAGACCTGATCTTGGATGTACAAGCTGCCCCCTTCCTGTAAGACCAGAGGAGCTGGGGGATAGCAGCAGGAGAGGTCAAACCCTTCACTCCAGTTCCAGACATCCCTCTCCCTCCATTCCCTGAGCCGTCCTCCTCCCTCTATCCCTCATGGGGTTTTGGCCAGTCCAAACTAGTTCTAATTCCTGAGTTGAAGAACACCAGGTTTGTGTAGGAGCTTGTATTATTTTTGAAGACATCCTACTCCTCATCTCTCTCCATCCCATGCTGCCGACTGCTAACCACAATAGTGACTCCATGCTTGTCCGTTTAGTGTTGTGTATAAATGATATGTGGAAATGACCCTTCCTGTCACCTGGTTGCCTCCCACCCAGCTGCTTCCTTTCCTTTCATCTTGGTCACTCAAGGAAGCAGGGCCAGTAAGGAACCTTAGAAAAAAAGGTTAATTGACAAAAGAAAGAAAGAAAAGAAAGAAAGAAGGAAGGAAGGAAAGAAGGGAGGTAGGGAGAGAGGGGGGAGGGAGGGAGGGGGGAGGGAGGGAGAGAGGAAGAAAGGAAGGAAGGACGGAAGGAAGGAAGGAAGGAAGGAAGGAAGGAAGGAAGGAAGAGAGAAAGAAAAAAAGAAAGTTAGGGGAAAGGAGATTAGAGATGTATCCCTAACTCCTCCTCCCATACACTCACACTTTGGAGAAAACATCATTTCTATTACACCTGGTTCACAACTATTGTCAATGTTAGCATCAAGCAATTTTAAAGCCTGTTTGACTTCAGGAGGCTCGTTAATGTCTAACTAGACAGTACACCAACTCACTCCTTAGCCATATGAAACAAACCTGCATGATGCATTCATTTCAACTCTTGACTTTAAAACCGTGCCATATAAATAATATGTGAACACATTATTTTTGTAGTAAATCAAACAATGGCTACATTGCCAGTACAGAGTGAAGTCTTTCTCATGCCACCACCCCACCTTTTAGTCCTCCGCAGAAGGTGACTACTGCTGACAGTTTAGTGTACAGTCTTCCCAGGTTGCCTCTCTGGACAGCACAGCTGTTTTTACGTCCAGCACCCTGAACAAGCAAAACACATCTGAAGACATCTCAGCTCTTATTTCTCCTCTTCGGTGCAGACACTGCATAGGAAATCTATTGCTTAGCCCGTAGGTGAAAGAGGTCTTCCCTATGCCTTTTGCCGACTCCTAGTTATCAGTGTCTCTTAGTGATCAGTGATCGCTTAGCTAGCAGTCACAGCTCTGTGCTTGCAATTGGAATGAACAGGTTTGTCTATTGATTAGCATCTTATCATCTTCTGGGAGGAAATCAGAGACCAATACAAGTCAATAACACGTTATTAAAGAAAAGATGACCTTTTCTACCTAGTCCCTGTCCCCACTTTGGCAGTGATTTCTGACCACTACTTGAACCTTAAGCTGGTAGAACATGGAGGAGAGAGATGACGTCGGAAGCAGGTAGAAAGCATGGTGTTGCTTTAACGTGATCTTTATTTTCAGAGTGGCTCTGTGATCTCTGCGTCACAGGGTTTCACACTGTTTTGATTTTATAATAAAGAGAATTACATACAATTTAACTTTCTTTTATTTTAAGCATATAGTTAACTGGTACTAATTATATTTAAATTGTGGTTCAATTAACTTCTAGAACTTTCTCATCTTACTTGTAGAAACTATCTGCTGAACAGCACTCTTATCTCTTCTTCCAGCCCAGGGACTTTGTTTCTATGGCTTTTCCTCTAAGATAACTCTTACCAGTGGGATTCTGTAGTACTCGTCTATTTGTGGTTGGTTTATATGCGTCATTCAGTGTTGTCAGTGTCCACTCATGTTGTAAAGACATCACAGGGTTTATTTCTTAAGGCTGAATTGCATTGCATTGTATGCATATGTGCATATATTTGCTCTATAATGTTGTGTTTTGAGGCTATTTGAAGTTCCACTTCTTGACTATGCTATTGTGATGAACACGGTTATGAGAATATTGCTTTGAAGAGCCTGCTTTCAATTCTTTTGTGTATTTACACTGAAATGGGGTTGTTGAATCCTATGGTGGCTATATTGGGATTTTTAAAGCAGTGACCTCCATACACTTCCCTGGCAGATAATTTTGCATTCATATCAACAGAGCACAGGAATTCCAGGTTTCCACATCTCAATAATGGGGCTTTTTCAGGGGAGGTAATATCTCATTCTAGTTTTGATGTTCATGTCTGCAATGAGTAATTCTGTTGAGAATCTTCCATATGCTGTGATACATGCTCTCAACCTGACGGAAGCGAGAGTAACCTTGGAGACAGGACATGGGTGTGCCTGTGGGTGGTTATTTTGGTAACAGTACTTGAGGCAGAAATTCCCTGGCTGGAATCCTAGACCACAGAAGCTGAGAAGGGGAGCCGAGCACCAGCACGCCATCACTATTGTCTTCCTAGTTGCAGATGTCATGTGCCCAGCTGCTTCAAGATCTAGCCACATTGATTGCCCTCCCCGATAAACTACACTCTTGAACTGGGAGCCAGAATAAACAATGTCTCCCTTACGTTGCATCTTTATTTATCCACAGCAATGGGTAAAAACAAAAAACAAGACAGATGCTCTTATTCATCTGTGTACTTCTTGGTAGAGCAATCCCTCCAAGACCTTTGCCATATCAGTCACGTTGAGCTGTGTTTACTCATTGCTGAGTTGCAGGCGTTCTTTGTGCATTTGGGCACTAGACCCTAAAAAGGTATGATTTGCAAATATTTTCTCCTTCACAGGATATTTATTCACCCTGTTTATATTTTCCTTTGATGAGCATTTTTAAGTAGCCCCATTTTTTTTTTGCCTTTATTTCCTATGGTTTTGGTATAGAACAACAAAAAAAAAATTTGCAAAATCTGGTGCCAAAAAATTTGAGTGTGGATGTCGGGGGGTTCATTTTCTTATTCTACCATGTGGCTCTCAGGAACTAACTTCATGCCATGAACCATAGAAGTCAGGGTCTTGACCCTTTGAGCCATCTTGTCAGCTCCTATTTATTTTATTTTATATTTTGTGATGTTAGGAATAGAACCTACAGCCTTACACACGCTAGCAAACACTAGCAGGGGGCTATATGCCCAAACTGTATTTTATTATTTTTGATGTAGTATATAATTACTTCAATGCCTTTTTTTTTAATTCTCCTGTGACTGTATAGAAATGCAACTAATTTTGGGTGCTGACTTAATATTTGACTTTATTATCAGGTGATTTCTGGTCTCCTGGACTGGTTCGGAAATGTTGCCTCTTTGTCTCTTGTAGTACGTATGTTGCAAGTCTTTAGTAGCCTTAGTCTTAGTTCTCTGCTAAAAGTGCCCTAGGATTCTGTGGGAAAGCCATCTGCCATCTGTCGCAGGCTCTGTGGCAGAGGTTTTCAGTTTCTGGTTACAGAAAATTTAAGAGCTTTCCTTATTCCATGTTTTAGTCTTTGTAGGTTGCATGATTTGAGAAATTTATCCAAATTCTAGATTATCCAATCTGTCATATAATTACCTACTCCCTTAGAATTTTTTTTTATTTTAATGTGTATGGGGGTTTTGCCTTCATGTATGTCTGTACATCATGTATGCTCAGTGCCCGGGGAAAGAAGGTAAGAACAGGGTACGGGCTCATGTGTAACTGGAGTTCCAGTTGGTTGTGAATCACCACGTGACTGCAGGGAACAGAACCTGGAGCCTCTGCAAGAGCAGAAATCCACTCTTAACTGCTGAGTCATCTATCTAGACTCTGAATCCTTTTCATTTATGTTATATCACTTGCAATATCTCCTCTTTTGCCTGATTTTATTTTAGTGTTTTTCTCTTTTTTTTTCTTATTTTAGCCAAAAGTTTGTCCATTTTGTTAATCTTTTAAAACATCTTAATTTTCTTAGCTTCTATATGGTTTTCTATTACAAAATTTAATTTATTTATTTTCTGATGTTTATTTCTTTCTTACTCTGTAAATTTTGACGTAGGTTATTATCTTCTCTGGCTTCTCGAGGCTTCAAGTTAGACGGCTGGCTTGAGGTGTTAAGACTTTTCTAATTTCTCTTTTCATGAAGCATCCAGGGCTCCTGCCACTGTCTTCTAATCTCATTCTATTGTTATTCGTCTCAAGGTTTCTATTGCTGTACTAGAACACAATGACTAAGAGCAACTTGGGGAGGAAGGGGTTCTTAAATTCACAGGTTATAATCCATCATCAACAGAAGTCAATGCCAGAACTCAAGGCAGAAACCTGGAAATAGTCACTGAGGTAGAGATCAGCCTGCCCCTGCCTCCTGAGTGCTGGGATTAAAGGCGTGCGCCACCACCGCCCTGCTCTGTCTGTCTGTCTGTCTGTCTGTCTGTCTGTCTGCCTTTCTATCAGTTGCTCATTCTCTCATCTCCCAGTCTCAGATTTCAACTTGCCTCCATTGGGACCTCATGGCATTTCAGCGCAGACTAGATTTACATAACACCCAGAGCGGATACATCCAGCGGCTGCTTCCTATTCCTGCTGTTGGGGCTGTTTCTACATCATTTTCTTCTGCCCGGGGCTTCCTCAAAGTTCTAGCTCCTTGCTGCTTTGGTCAGTCATAGATTGTTGGACATTTCCCTCCACGCCACCCCCACACACATTTGTGAGCCTCTTTGTGACCAACACCACTTCCTGGTATGAAGCCATGAGTCTGAGTGTGTAATACTTGTGTTCTCTGGTGGTCTCATGGTCTTCCCTGAGCCTCCTTACAGTCCCAGAGCTCAACAGCCTGTGGAGTCAGGGCTGTGAACCTCTTTGTGTTTTCTTCCAGTTTCTGTGTCAGAAAATGATTGTCTTGTTGCCAAGCTACATCATAGCTTCTCCTGCACGGGACTGACAAAATTTCTATACTTTCCTTTTTGTATTAACTTTAAATCTTAACACTTTCTTTCTGTAGACTTAGTTACTGTCTCTAATTCTTTAGATATGGAGAAATAGAGCATGTTTACAGTGGAGGTTATTTGAACATAGTTTGTTTGCTTAAAGTACAGTTATAAGGTGTCCACATTCTTTACCAACAGCAAGACCAAGGACAACAGCCTTAGTGAATCCCTGAATTCATTGCCAGCCTCTTCCTCCCATTATTCCCTTTCCTGCCTTTGTACGGCCAATCAATGTACGACACTTAAGCTACACTCTTTCTTTTTCTACTGTTTTATTTTTTCTTTCATTGGTATCTATAAACAAAAATTTAAATATTATATGGTTTTGAATGTAGTGTAATGTAAAGTACTACTTATACTTTGCTTCTGTTATTCAACATAGTGTTTAAGATTCAATTTTACTGATGAAAGTAAGCCCTGTTCCACTATTTTCTTTAAATTATAATTTATTTAATTTTATTTTATGGACACTGGTGATGAGGATTTAAATACCCTGAAACTGGAGTTACAGACAGTTGTGAGCTGCCATGTGGGTGCTGGGAATTGAACCCTGGTCTTCTGGAAGAATAGTCAGTGTTCTTAACCATTGAGCCATCTCTCCAACCTCTTGTTCCACTAATTTTAAGTCTTGCATAGTTTAGTTTTCCATTGTATGACTGCATCACCTAATAAAATCTTAGGTTTTGTTATTATGAGCATAGCTGCTGAAGAGACAGAAGGATTTGCCTTTTATATACTTATACATGGTGCAAAAATGCAGAAGCGTCAGAAAAACGTACAATGATAGATTGAAGGGTGATATGTAGGCAAACCTCTTTTCCCTAGTAATTATTGCAATATGCACCAATATATTGCAATAACCTTCTGCAGATGAAGACTCAGTTTTCCTCACATTCTGTTGGAGAGGGTTTACAGCTTTTGTCTTTCTGTGGAAAACAGCAGTTTCTTTCTTTCTTTCTTTCTTTTTTTATTTTTTTAAATGTTTGTGTTTCTCTGTGTCTGGGTGAGTATTTGCATGTGTGTGGGTGTCTGAGAAGGCCGAAAAGGGCATCAGAATCCTTGTAGCAGCTACAGTGTAGCTGGGCTTCTAGGAGGCTATGAGCCTCGCTGTGTAAGTGCTTGGAACTCAGCTCCTCTGGAAGAACAGCAAACACCAGCGCTCTCGGAGCCTCGCCTCCAGTCTCAACAGTAGTTTATTAATTTTCCATTTGTGTTTCACTTATAGCTAATGAGCACCTGTTTTTCTTCCTCTTTCACGAAGTTTGTATTTCTTGACCACTTTATCTATTGACCAGAGTTTTCTGCACCACATTTATCCTTGTTCATTTGTGATTGGTATACTTTCAGACAAACTTCTGTGGCTCCAATATTTGTAATATTCTTAAAACTTGTTGGCCATGTTTGTCTCATTGCTGTCATTTTCTCACTGTGACTTTTTTTTAATGGGGTAAATATATTAGTTCTTTCTTTTTTATCTATATTTGTTTGTTGTTGACTAGAGTTCTTCCTTACTCTGTTTATAAGATAATCTTTTCTTCTTCTGTTTTTAAGGTTTTATAGGTACATCTTTTACATTTTGCTTTGGTTTAACTCAGAGTTTTATCAACTTGGAATTAAAGCATAAAAAAGAGCTCTATTTTCCTGCAGATGGCCTGTCAGCCTAAACAATGGCATCTTCACCATTCATGGAGTTTTCTCGTACATGTGTGTCTGTTTTACATTTTCTACTCTATCCTATTGGTCCTTTACAAAGTTTATTGCTTTGAGATGAGAATTTTTCTTACTAACTGGAAAAGCAGAAGGTTCTTTGGCTTCCTTCTCTCATGAGCAATTTGTTTGCTGTCCATCTGCATTTCCATAATAGCCTATTCAGCTCACCAAACTGCATTCATAGAACAAGCCCTTTGTATTTTGTACAGAATTACAGTGGGCTTGTAGGCCATTTTGGCAGAGTGGGCATAGTTATGACATTAAGCTGCTCCCTCCACAATAGGAAACATGGTCTCACTACTGAGTTACAAACATTCTGTATACATTCTCAATGGAAATTCTTTGCTAAGTTCTGGCTTTGCAAATAATCTTTTCTGGGATTTCCATTTCATTTGCTATGAATGATCTTTGATTAAACAGTGCTTTGATTATGTCCTATCTTTTATTTTTATTTTATTTTGAATATATAATCTATTTATCTGCTACTGTTACTAGATTTTGTATTGCTATTTAAGAAATCTTTGCTGAACCTTAGGTCAAAAAAATTTACTTTCCCAAGAGACTTTCTAGTTTGAGGTATTTTTACTTATATACAGAAATTTAAATATTCATCATTATTTGGTGAAAATCTTTTTTTACAATATTGAATTGTGCAGCTATCTTCATCGGAAATCAATTGACTATCTCTCTTTGTAGGTCTGGTTTGGGAATGCCTCCTCTGCTCCTTTGATCATTGTGTCTACATATATGTGCGTGTGTGTGTGTGTGTGCGTGCGTGTGTGTGTGTGTATGTGTGTGTGTGTGCGTGTGTGTGTGTGTATGTGTGTGTGTGTGTGTAATGTATATATAATATATATGCAATATACACACACATTTATATCAGTGTTTCACTATCTGTGACTCTTCAGCATAACTTTGAAGTAAGAAAGTATAGCTGGAATAGTTTATTCTAAATGTGTCTTCTTTTTTCAAAATTATTTTTTCTGTTCCTTTGGCATTTACTTATTTCCATATAAATGCATAATAAGTTTCTCAAATGGAAAGCCCACTATTTCTATGTTTATAATTGCACTGAATATATATATATATATTATATATTTATATATATATATATATAGAAGGATTATGGTCATAACATTTATATATATAAATTTAGAAGGATTATGGTCATCCTGTTCTGGGGATTCATCCAAGTTTCTGCACACAGAAACAGTTTATTTCTATACACTCTCAATTATTTTCCATTATATGAATATCCTCTGGCTTATTTGTCATACTTGGACATCTGGTTTGGTCTTATGTGATGTTACGAATAAAACTACTTTAAAGAATGATATAATGACTTTGTGTGCACATAAACCTTTATTTCTTTGACTTTAAATGATCTGGGATTTGGTTGCTTGGTTAAAGGGTAGCTGCATGGCTGATTTTTAAAACAAATTGTCAAATTGTTGTCTGAACAGGCTACACGTTTCCGTTCCCATCAACAGAGTATGAGCAATCCAGTTTCTCCGTATCTTAACCAGCATATGAGTGACCAGGTTCCATTGTGCATTTAATGTTATTATTTTTATTTTACACATTCTGACAAGTATGCAGTGATTCTCTGGCTTAAATTTCTCCCCCCACTGGCTAATGGCATGACCATCTTTTATTTTTCACACAGTCATTTGCCATTTGTATGTCCTTCTCTGCAAAATGTCATCTTCCTGTTTTGTGATTGAACTGTTCATTTTTTTGTGGAGGCCCAAAAATGTGAGCCTATTTCCATGTTAATCAAAGGTCAGAGAATTGGAACTTACCTCTATTCCTTCAAGGTTATTGTGTTTCTACCTCAAACAAGGGTCCCACCTAGGACTAGGCACAGGAGAGCTCTGTGCTCTCAAGGTTATTGTCAACAGGTGTGGCTAATAGCCAGACCTTGTACTCCTGGAATAGAGAGGGAGATGTGTTCCTAGTCAAACAAGGATTCAACCAAGTTCCAGTTCCCTTAAGGAGATAACTTTGGATTCCATCCAGGGAGTGATTTGCCTACAGAAAGTTTTGGTCTAGGGTGTGAGCATGGCTTGTTTTTTTTTCTAGCAACAGAATGTTTAACTGTGGGGGTAGCCTGTGACCTTCAGTTGGTATGTTAATTTCCTTGTATCCTGTTAATGTAATTTTTTTGTCTTACTCCTACCTTTTGGGGTCAGGGGTATTTTAAGCAGTTGGAAATTAAACAGGGGCAAATTTCAGTAGTCGCTGAAATTCCCTCCCGATACTATCTTATATGATTCTCCATTTTATTATTTTTTTTGTGTCTTCATATTCGTACTAATATTTTCTAAATCCCCATGCCTCTACCCTGGCAAGAAGTATTTTTGTCAAGGCTGGTCCCCGACAATTTTATTCTAGTGTAAGAATTTTGTGTTTTCTGAATACCAGTCATTTGGAATATCTGTAGTTTAAAAATTCTCTTCTGATTTGTAATGACTGGAATCCGTCTTTTAAAGATAATGAAGTTCAGTTTAATGGCCTTTCCTGTCCTAGTTTGGTTATTCTGATAAACACCATGACCGAGAACAACTTGGAGAGGAAGGATTCCTTTCAACCTAAAGATTACAGTCTATCATCCAGGGTAGCCAAGGTAGGTAACCAAGGCAAGTACTCAAGGCAGTTTGCCAACGAGGTACATGGAGGCAGAAAGTAAAGCAGAATCCAGGTAAAAATACTACTTACTGACTTACGCAGATACAAATTTATATTGTCTTCCTATGTAGCCATTCCTGGCTTAGAACTTTCTGTATATACCATGTTGACTTTCAACTCACAGAGATCTGTCTCTGCCTCTAAGCTCTTGGATTAGAGACTTGTGCCACCACATTCAGCTTCAGCTCCCATTTTTATGCAACCCTGGCCGATGTGACCATGGATGGTACTACCCACAGTGAACTGGACCCTCCTCTATCTACTAGAAATCAGGAATGCTCACAGGGACCAGAGAAAATGGCTCAATGGGTAAGAGCACTTTCTGCTTCTTCAGAGAATCTGGGTTTGGTTCTGGTTTCCACACGGTAGCTCACAGTCATCTGTAACCCCAGCTTCAAGATAGATGTGCTTTGCCTTCTACTGACCTCTGAGGGTACCAGGCCTGCATGTGATGCACATACATACATGTAGGCAAAACATTCATAGACACAAAACAAAGGAAATCTTGAAACAAAAAGGTTTTTGAAAAATACCCATGGAGCAGTCTCACAGAGGCAATCCTCAACTGAAGTTCCCTCTTCTTGGTGTGACAATTCGAAAACAGAGATTAGCTTTCGTATTTCGTCTGTGGACTAGGTGTTTTGGCCAAATCCAAAAGCATCCTAAGGATCTTCTCCTAAGACTCTTTCCCGCTAAAAGCACTGCAGCTTTCTTCTTATATTGAAGTCCGTCGTGCATTTGGAATCACGTTGGAACAAGGTATGAAAGGGAAGTGGCTTGTTGCTGTCATTTGTTTGTTTTCTGGGGGAGTTCTTGTTGTTGCCTATGGGTATCCAGTTATACCAACACCATTTATGCTAGTTTAGCAACAGGTTACAGAAATGTTCTAGAACACAACACATACACATACACAAACACAAATTCACACACATGGTAGGAGCAGATCTAGCTATCAGAACAAAGACAAAAGTTGACTTACTTAATGTCAAAGTACACTATTGGCTATAGCAGTAAGAAACTGCTGCTGATGGGTGGATTTCTCCGGCTACGTTGGGGGTGGGGGATGGAGAGAGAAAATTTCAGCAACAGGGATCCAGGTAGACACAGTCCGCCAGGGCATCATGACTTCACATTTAGTGGTGGGGATCACTTTTTGCAACCCTCCCAAACCTACAAAAAATGTGGAACCATTGTGTTGTCCAGACTACTGCTGAGCAGCTACAATGTCCGCCAGGACTGTCTAGTCTTTTGACAAGACACGTACGATGCTTATGTACATGCTACTGACAGGGGCAATGAGACAAAATCATTGCATAGAGCATGTCACTGAGTGGAAGAGAGGCAATTTGATTTTGACAGAAAATATGAGAACCCTCACAGAAAGTGGAAAAAGACGTGAAGGAAGGATCAGGCTTATGCCACAGACTGCCCTCAGGAAGCTTCCTCTTGTTTTCAAATTTACTTTGAAACCTGATCATCTTACACAAATGCCTAACTTTAGGGTCTTGGTCCAGAATTGACAAGGTTTTGTCTCTCTTGTAGTGGTTTCTACATTAAAAGAGACAAACTATTTCAAGTTTTAAAACATACACCTGTTGTCACCGTGAGTTCATCCAACTTGACCTGCTTGGGGTCACTTTAAAAATACCATACACATTACATTACTACCTCTGGTGGGCACCTACACTCAGAAAACAGGGGCATTGTCCAGTCACTGGTTGGTTAGTAAACTGTACGTTCCAGCATCAAGCCTAAACTTGTAGAAATGCTCTTTTCCAGAAAATGACATTCCTTGGAGCTGATCACCACCTCTGGGTTGCAGTCTTTCCACCTTCTCTTCACAGTTCCCTGAGCCTTGAGGGAAGGGCCTGATACAAACCCTCCCACTTAGAGTTGAGAGCTCCAAATCTCCCGTTCTCTGTCTGTTGTTCCATCGCGGGTCTCTGTGCTAATTACTGTTTACTTCAAAAAGAAACCTTTCTGTTGAGGGTTCAGTGATGCCCTGATCTACGGGCACAGAAGGCCGTTGGGGATTGGTTTTTTGCTCTGTTCATCTAGACAAACTGCAGCTGATGCACACCTGAACAATGCCAGCGTACATCAGACCTCTATAAGTTCAAACCTGACAAAATCCCAGAATGGAGAAGAGGAATGGGCACAAATTTTCTTTTTTCTTCCTTGTAAGACAAATTTATCTTCTGCCAAAAGCTCCTCTGGTCTTGATGTCTGTTTTAGTGTTACTCTGGAGTTGGGGGAGGTGGATTGGGGTATGAAGAAAGTCCTGAGGTACCAGGAAGAAACAGTGAGGAAAGCAATTGCTACATAGATTAACCCAGAAATACAACCCTGCCACAGAGGACTGTGTGGCCAAATGACCTTCAGTGTAATTAACTTTTCAGCCCTGCAGGCTTCAACCCACTGCTAACTCTGAGAAAACAGCGATTGAATTTGGGCATGTTATGACTTAGAAAAAAATGTAATTTTGTGGTTAGTTTGCCTATATACACTTTCCCCAAGTCAGCGAAACAGACAGTTCATCCGATGTTCCCTTTCCTATACTTTCCTGTTCATAAACCACCCGAGGCAACAGACAAAGCCCAGACTCCTGTCCTGGACCCCTGTCACCCATTTCTATAGGGAAGGGCTTCCGAACACGTACCAATTTTTTAAAAAAAATTCTCAAAGGAGCTCCATAATCAAGGAAGTTTGCAAACACTGGGGTAATTCAGCTTACAAACACTGTAGCATTCATTTCCAACCCCTCCCTAGAATAAACACCTTGGTAATGGTATGAATGCTCAATGCATAGCCTGGGTTTCTGGTTCAAAACACCAAGTTTTCCCCTACGATATACACCAGCCCACTGAATCAGCATCGTTAATTAAACTAGAACAGTTGTCGCTTATAAGTTACTATACATTTCTATAAAATAATACGAGAGGTTTACAGAGGAGAAACTGGTTTCTAATGTAAAGGGAGGAAATGCTCTTTTGAAGTGTTGTCATGAATCTTACGCAAACACGCCATATAACTGTTGCAGAGCCGAGCAGGAGAACCCATTTTACAGATGTGTGCACAGCCTTGGGAAAGCTAAGCAACTTTCAACACATACATCTTATACATGTTGTCCAGGATCCAAATCTAGATAGTTTCTTAGGACAGCAAACTCACAAACCATGTGGGAATAAAAAGGCTTCAAGTTTGTGCTATATATTAAAACCAAAATCTCCCCCAGAAGAAAAAAAGATTAAAAAGGCATTAGATTGAGATTCTACACAGAAAGTGCAGAACATAAAGTCTTCGCTATTGTGAGCAAGAAGTGAAACAGTGATGCCTGACTTTACTTCCAGCCTTGGTGAAGTCTGAAGAAGTCCAGCTAAGACACCTTGAGTCAAACATGGGCTGCATAGGGAGATCCTATTTTAACAAACAAAAGGAATATGCAAAATCATGCCTGATACTGCAGCAGGCTCCGTTGAGATGAAACAGTGACATCCTTCTACAGAAACAATGCTCAGCGGAAGATGAGGGAATGGCAAATCTGTACATCAAAGTCCTGAGAACTGCACGACAGTGTCATCACCCCCCACAGTCAGCTCAGCTCATGGCCAGTTTCTCCTTTCATGTGTCTACTTAGCTGCTGCTTCTCCCCACTTACATTGTTTCAAGCATTTCCCACATAACATATCACTAAATGATGAACCTTATCCTATGAAATGAGAAAGTTTCACCAACATACAAATTTGTTTTTAGGGACATTAATCTTATGATTTAAATCATAAAAAATCATTAAAAATGATTTAAACAACAGAAACATGCAATAAGTCTCATACTGTCAATTTTAATTTCCTAAAAATAAAAGTATGCTGAAAAGATGCCTCAGTGCTTACTGGGTGTATATGACCCTTCCAAGGGTCCAGTTCTTGGTTTCTAGCACCTAGTTGAGTTGTCTCACAACTGATTATAACTCCAGCCCCAGGGCATCTGATGCTCCTTTCTGAACTCGTGTATTTACATTCTTACAGACACACACACACAGACACACACACAATTTAAAACTAGTAAAACAAGATCTTTAAAAAAGAAAAGGCTAGTGAGAACATGGTGATATGTGTATTTAATCCCAACACTTGGAAGGCAGAAGAAGGTGGATCTCTGTGAATCTGAGGCCATCTTCAGTCAACAATGCAAGTAAGTACCTAGGCCAGCCAGGGGTACATAGGGGTACATAGCAAGACACTGTATCAAATCAAAGAACACATTTTAAAATTTAAAACAAATAAATAAATGGAGCTAAAGACAAAGCCCAGTAGTTGGACATTTGCTTTCTGAGTGCTTGAGATTTTGAATTCATATTTAAGTACAACCAAACAAAGGAACTCACTAAAAAGAGTCAACAAAACAACAAAAAAATATACAGGAAGAAAACCAAGTAATGCTACCTTTAAAGTAAAGCTGAAATGCGTGAAGAATTCTTCTCAAATGGAGAAATAATAAAAGGAACTTAAAGTTTTAGTATTTCTTTAGCAGAGCTGGGAGTCAAACCTTGAGCATGCATTGCACATGTTGGGCAAGATTTAAATTAAGTTTTTTGGTGGCACATATAGTTTGTGCTTTGTTTTATTTTGTTTAAAAGCAAATAAACAGAGGCATTTGGGCTATGAGTTTGATTCTGGTGATTTTGTGACTGATTATTTTTCTTGCCATTGTTGATGCTGAAAAGCAAAGATGCCATGCCACAGCCTTCAAATTTTATATACACATATTAGTTGCAGAGAGTTGTGCTTCACCGGTTCTTCCTAGGAAGATATGAACAAATGTCTCCTTTCCCCAGACAGAGCACCAAGGGCAACCCAAAGAAACAGTGCCACCCATGTCTAGCTTGATGTTCCAGTGACTTTAACTGCACTTGTTCAAAGGAGTGTGGGCAACTTACAACCCACTGCACCGCCAAAGAAGAGTGCCCCCATCCCGGTCACTGCTGCCTTTAGGGGCAGGACCTGTGAACCACCTTGTGAACCAGTGCTGCTGCCACATGGACCCTCCCTTCCATCTCTAGAGGACATTGTTGAACCCAACTCTGTGATGATCTTCTGAAGATAGTCACAGCTGCTCAGACTTTGGGACAGCACAATCATGTCACTCACAGGTGACAGAGGTCAACACCATGTGAGTTAGCATGGCGGATGAAGAAGGGGTTCCAAGTACCAGAACACACAGCCACAGGTTAATTCTACCCATTCCTGAAGATGAAGATAGACAGACAGTCGAAGGTTCAGAAGTACATGAAAGAAAGGGACTTTATTTAGAGAAAATAGAATAGAGATAAGAGTGTGTCTTGGTAAATAAAAGAAAATCAAAATTTAAAAAGAATAGGATGGCCAGGTGGTCATGGTGCAGACCTTTAATCCCAACACTTGGGAGACAGAGGCAGGCAGATCTCTGTGAATTCGAGGTCAGCCTAGTCTACAGAGCAAGTGCCAGGACAGTCTCCAAAGCTACACAGAGAAACCTTGTCTCAAAAAACAAATAACTAAAAGAAATGAAACAAAAAGACTAGGATGAATAATATTCCATAGAGAGCCAGAGAGACAGAAACTAAAACTGATTGTTAAAATTGGGGGAAATGTACAGTAGAGAAAGTTCAAGGGTTAAGCTTGAACTTTAGAAGTAAAAATGCTGGAACGGGTGGGTGGTCAGTCCACTAGCATTTTCTCCCTCATTAATCTGAATTTCAGGGATTTAAAGATAGCAATCAGAGAAAGCAGTTCACGTGAAGGTTTCTGATCTTACTGGTCTTGAAGGGAAACGGAAGGATGAAGAACAAGTGTGGAGATGGTTCATGGTGGGAAGGAGGGCGAATAAGCACCACTTTTAGATAAGAGGAAAGAAAGTTAAATGTGCTTTTGTTGGAACTCTTTGGATGATGTAAAGTTCTGAATGGAAAATGTATCCAACAGCAAACAAACTACTAATTGCTTTAAGCATAATCCAAGTAGCAAGTGAGACTGAAAAGCCAGTCGTGAGAGAGTGTGAAAGGTGCAGAATGTGCTTGGGCTGTATCTTTAGAGGAAGGGAGGCTTAGAGTTCAGATACAGAAAGTCCCTTCATGACCATGGGCAAGAGCTACAGCTCACACATAAAACTGGCCATGGCTTTGCAAAGTGGATACTCCAAGATTTGGTTTCCTATTTCACAATGTTGTATCTTGTCTCCTAATATGACTCTGTCTCTGAGGATGTATCACTTCTATGCGAATGTCGGGCAACATTCAGAACAAGTGTGGTAGGAGGGTGGGCCAGAAGCAAACAGAGGCTCTGCTGGGAACAGAGACAGGTCAGCCTCGGGTCAGGGTGAGCAGAGAGGCTTCTGCAGTAGGGGCACAGTCCCAACCTGGGAGGGGGCAGTCAAGGGTGTCTCTGTGATAAAGGCAGGCCCAGAGAGAAGACGATCTTCTGAGAACTGGAGGTTTGGGAGGTCATGGTGAGGATGTAGGGCTTTGCAATCTGTGATTTTGAGCCTACACACATTCCTGAGGCCTAAATTTAACCAAACTGGCTTGACAGCTTAACGGGGGAGGGCAAAGACCCTAAGAATGGTTTCTATCACATCCAACTGTGTCTTCACTAATGTCCCAGACCAATGCTGCGCAGAATGGAGATCAGGTCTCCTGACTCAACAATTGGTCCAATTCCCCTCTCACTTTCCTTAACATTTAAGGGGAATCTGGTTAAACGTAACTATTAATTAGATCCTGGAAAGTGCTGACTACAGGGAAGGGTGGGAAAAGCCAGCATGTAGGCTTCTCTTAAACATCACCCAAGCAGGTTGGGATCATGAGTTCCCACCAGCAGGGCTCTGTTCAAGGTGTTTGTACCACAGGGAGTTTCAGTTGCACACTTAGTTCAATACTTTTTACTAAAAGGCCATGTGATAGGATAACCTGATACGAGGTATAATATTTAAAGATGCGTCAACCAGAAGATGACTTGGCCCGGAGGTTTTGAAACACTACGGAAAAATGGAACTCTTGGGCTGTTCTCATTAACTGCTGTGGATAACCACGGTTTTGCCCAATCTGCAAAGTATGCAAATGGAAGCGTCACAGAAATGCTTTTTGGAAAATGGAAAAAGTAGATTTATGATTTTTTTCTTCCAGCACAGCTTATTAGCATTTAATTCGATTTCCCCCTGTACCCTTAAATACTATCACCCACAACTCACACAGGAACTAGAGCACACTGTAGACTTATTATAGCTTTGTGGTTAAATAACTGTTACCTTTGAAGGCTTTCTTAAGTTCTCTCTCTCTCTCTCTATCACACACACACACACACACACACACACACACACACACATATGACCTCAGTCTTTTCAGAGTGGAAGCTGTCTCTACACTGTGCCTTTGATTGTTTCACAACACCTCTGTAATTTCATAGCTCTTCCTAGGGAACCAATCCCCTGGCCTTAGGGAGGAGAATGACAGGCTCTGAAAAAAAGGCCCATTGCCCATCTAAGCAATTTTTCATTCTGGCCTAAGCTGATGAAACTCAACAAATTCCACCATTAACCCACCACCCACATGTCCTTCACTTCGCTGGTTTAGAATGCTTTTGACTTCAAGGATGATGCTTTTAAAAGTCCACCCTGGTTCTTAATTTTTCTAGTCCCTCAGCAAAGATTTGCTAAATTGAGCCTTCTGGTAGAGTGAGATATTCTCCAAATTACTGTTTCCAAATGTTGTTGTTCAACAGAGGGTGAAGACAGTTAAGGAAAAGATGTTCTCTGATCAGTCAAATGTAAATGTTTAATGATTTAGAAAGGAGACCAGCTTGCTTTGATTTATCTCACAATCTTCTAGCTGCATGACTTCCTCAAGCGATGAAAAGAAGTTCTAGCCAACTGAATTTTTTTAAACAAAAGAAAAGAAAAAAAGAAGGAATGCAAAGTTGTACATTCTTTTCTATACCTTAAATTATGCCAAAATATAAGATAGAAGTGTGAAATTGGTTTTGATGAATCCAAACCAACAAAGGGGCTAATGACAGTCCAACCAACAAGCTAGCAACAGAATTTTCTAATATTTTCTACATACATAAGTTAGACATATAGGTAGATTAGTGTGGGTAAGCTCATGTAATCAGAAACACATAATGAATTCTTTCAGTATTTTTTCTAAACTCTAAAGATATAGACTTGCTTAAACTGTGCTCCTAAAGCATTCTTGCTTATATCTTCTCTGAACTTCAGACTCATTGCAATATGCCCGTTCAAATCGAGTCCAAGCAATAGTCTGTAGAACATGCATTTATCTGGTTCTCATCTCGGTCAGATTGTTTTGTAGTGTCCATGGGAATTCACTCTGAGACAGAGCTATTGGGTACAGTGAGCAGTAAAGCAAACTTTTTCCCTTCCACAAAGGAAAATGGTCTCCTCAAACTAATTCAAAATGATGGGAGAGGCTTCGTGTTTGCTTGTGGTTCTGTTCTGCTTTGCTGCATCTTGTAATAAACAGTCTGGTTGAAAGACTGAATTCTGATGAAGTGACATGATGCTGCATGTCACTCCATAGCCACAGAAGGAGGTCTCTCTTTTCATTTGGAGCACCCTGGAGCATGGGATTCCATTATACGCTGAGAATTGAAATATAACAGCAATTCTGACACGCGGACTGCCTACGAACCACAAAGAACAGCCACAATGTCAACAACTCCCCTTCTTACCTCTGACCAAACATCCTGAAGCTATATCCTGGGGCTGTTACGTAGCTATCCTGGTTTGGGGAGTGGGTGGCTTGGGAAGATGACGTCTGTTTAGCTTCAATACAGCATGGGAAGACAGGGAGTGCTGAAACTCTTGCTCCCTTCACTTCCCCCAGCAGATGGGAAGACCAATGTGCAAAACTTTGCCTATACAGTAAAGGGACAAAATCCTGAATTAGAAGATCTCTGAGACTGGCCTGTAATTGTAATCTTTGCCATTTGGATTCAAAATGTGTTCTCCCACTGTTGTGAAAGAATTACTTAACATCATCCATTTTAGTGATGAAAGGACCTCACAAGCCAGTTTCTTTAATTTGTAGAAAAACTAATACTATAGTGACAAAATACTCCTTCGAGGACTGATTGATCTAAACTGGATTGGCAGAATGTGTCTGCAATTCCACTTCTGGAAGTTGCTGGTTATAGACAAATACATTTTAATGCATAGGAGAGAATGGAAATACTCCTAGTTAGTGATGCCCATGGTTTTGTTGTGTTCAGAAGTTAGGTGGTGGTTATTTATAATTGAATTACACTGATGTTGGCAAGCCTGGTATTCGAGCTCCAGAAAATGGCCTAGGTAGGGTTGGGGTGCTAGGGGAATGATAAATAAGATTTGGAGGTGGGAGGTAGAGATTGAGCTGGTACATACAGTTCATTTCAGCTATGATTTGTGTTGTGTTGAGAATTTCCCCCTCTTCTGACTGGCTGAGCTTTGTTTATGTTTCTGGGTTACTGTACATCCAGAGTAAGTTTAACCATTAGCTAAGGCCATTTCCATTCTGTTCATTTCATGATACTCAACTCGATGCTTGGCATTTCCTTTATACACGTGCATCATCTCAGATCACTGCGTAAGGCCACAGAATGCATTCAAGTGAGAGCAAACTTTAAAAGAATTTATTTATTTATTTTTATCAACTGAAAATTTTCTTTAGCTGTCATTGGCTGTTGGGTTGTATGGATCCCTAGCTCTTATATGGCAAAGAATAACGATTTCTTTTTCTTTTAAATGGGTTTAGAGATCAACTTCTAGGCATTGAACTGCTGAGGGTGCTTCATATAGTCTAAATCAAGACCGTAAAGGTAGGTGCTTCAGCTGTACAAAAATAGCTTCACTCTTAAACAGAAATTCTCTAGGTAGTGGAAGGGTTTGCAAGTGTTAAGGGTACAGGCTGTTTTGCAACAAAGTCTTTGTTGGCATGGGAGAATGTTATTCGGTCTTAAAGAAAAATGGGTCATGATCATTAGGGCAAAATCTGGAGAAATTGATGAAAGAGGGTAGGAGAGAGGAGAGGCAATACTGAGCTAATACACAGAAGAAACTGACCATACCTCAGTCTTAGCAACTCTGGAGATTGTATGCAAATCATGTAAAAATGGATTGTAGGTAAATTCAGTATCTTAATTATAAAACTAAATTGGCATGGAGGGACCAAGCCTGTATATAATGACCAAGTGTCATTGCAGAATGTGACACAAAGAACAAGTTTCTTGTCCCCGTGGTGCTGGTCTTTGTGGGTCCATCACTAAAGCACTCTCCTGCTGTGGCCACACTATGAAGAAAGCATGTGTTCTAGGAAGTCGCTGTGTTCCTGTAAGATTCTCAATAGTGACACTCCATGACAGAAATTATAAAAAGAAGAGCTTCCACCAGAATCAGCAGGTTTCCAGATCTTTCTTTCATGGAGCAGCTTTAGCATCTGA
This sequence comes from Myodes glareolus, assembly GCF_982192425.1. Classification (NCBI taxonomy): domain Eukaryota; kingdom Metazoa; phylum Chordata; class Mammalia; order Rodentia; family Cricetidae; genus Myodes; species Myodes glareolus. The sequence goes on from NC_142039.1 coordinate 37,466,261, forward strand.
GGGATTTTGGAGTTCTCACAGGAAGGAGTGTCCAAATAAAGAAGAAAAGGATGTGTGCGCTCCAGACTGGCTTCCAGAATCTGGAGGGAACTTCACAATAGAGATGACAAAGGAATATTTATCTTCTGTCTTTCTTCGGGGTCCACCCACCACTCAGCAGGGAAAACCAAGGTCAATCTGTTTGGGGACTTAGAAAGGTTCAGTATGAGTGATAAGCTACAACCTAACTTACCATTCAGTAACCTCTTAGTAGGAAGGGCTTAAAGTACAAGCTAAAAATGTGCTTTTTTCAGATCCACTGATATTTGTGTTCACATTAGCGATATTACTCAACTCTAGACCTTGCCTTCTTACCCACAGAATGAATAAAAAAACAACACAAGCCATAGAGCAATTTTGAAAATCTACTGTGCTAACCTGCACAGTGTCAATCCCAGTGCTTGGCACAGTCAACTGAAATTTGCTGAATCCTACAGTTTTACCGAACAAGATAGAAACTTGCTGCTTGCTATCTTTCTCTTGAACCCTCTGTTATCTGTCTTTAATTCAAGGTTCATTTGTGTGATCATAACTCCTGTATTATTCTGTTTTATCATCATAGTACATATTTCTGAAGAGTATTTAAATATTAATATATTTTCTGTCTTGGAAGAAAGATACACACCTAAGAAAAAACATCGAATTTGAGCAGAACCATGGTGTAAAGGTTACAAAGAAAACAACATCCAGTCACCAGACTGGAACATGTGTAAAATGAGATGAAAATAAATGGTAGTTAAAGGAGCATGATTACATTCCCCACAGATGTGCCAGACAGCCTCAGTTGGTTTGATTGCTGTTAGAAGAAACTATGTCCTAAGGTAAATTATTAGTATTATATGTGTGTATTCATGATTTATGCATGGTGTGTGTGTATGTATGCATGGTGTGTGGGGTGTACATGACGTCATGGATGCAGAGCAAAGAGGGCCACTTTGTGCAATCCATTCTCTCCTTCTACCTTTATATGGGTCCTGGGAATGGAACTTAGAACAGTAGACTTCTATGACAATGGTCCTAACTAGTTGAGCCACCCCACAAAGAGACACGAATTTTAAGGGTCTTCGGATATACTTCACTTGAAGAGTGCTTGCCAGTACAGAACACACACACACACACACACACACACACACACACACACAGACAGAGAGAGAGAGAGAGAGAGAGAGAGAGAGAGAGAGAGAATTTTATAATATGGAAGTTTCTAATTTTAAATGAAAATTTTAAAATCGTGATGAGTTGATTAAAATACCTTCATGGTCCAGATCCAGACATTCAGTGTCTTAGTAGCTCAAATGCCCATTTTCAAGATTAAGTAAAATACCACCTCTCTAAGGCTTGAGAAATCAAGGAAGAGGGTGAGAAGTATGAAGGATCCAGGAGAAAGGATGACAGGCTACAGAAAGTCATCATCTATATTCATGCATCTATTCCAATTATTAACGCATACTAGCTGCAGTTACCTGCACTGGACACACACAAAACTTAGACCTAGGAACCATAAGGCAAATTGGGAGGAGGAACTCATGGGGTCCTGACCCTTAGCCTTGAGCTAAAGGCTGTTGATAGGTTCAGCGAGCTGAGGAACTGCTGTCTTTAGATGTGTACCCACTGTTGAGCCCACACAGCTCCAACAGACAGCTCCATAACCGTGGTCATATGGCCCTGAATTAGTCTCAGTGGGTCACAAAGCAAACCAATAGTCACGAATAGGAGAGAGTGATCTGTGGAGGAGGGTGTGGGTGAGGAGGGCATGAATTGTGTGCATGCTGTTTGCTGTTGCCTGGCAAGATAAACCAGGTAATACGGGGGCCAACCCAGGGTTCTATGGCTGCTATGTCACTGCTATGTACACAGGTGCCAAAAGGACCCTTTAAAAGTCAAATTCCACCCACTTCTGCTTCCCTCCCCCTTTCTGAAGAGGCAGGCTGGTCCTTGCCTCTCTGTCTCCTTTATCTCTTTTCATCTCCTTTCTGTAATTCTCTTTTCCTTTTCCCCTTTACTCCTCTCTCAATAAATTCCTCACTTCAGCTCTGCCTGCAGGACGGATTTGTCTCCCGCCCGCCATGTGGCCCCTGGGTCTAAACCCGCCAAGGTCTCTTGTGCCATTTTACAATGTGTGTAAAACCAGATTCAACTAATAAGAAATAATAGAATAAAAAATTTGGTGAGTGCCCCCTAGTGGTAAAAGACATAATTAAAAGTCAAAATTCTGTTTTCTAACGTAATGCTAAATATTAGTTGTTGATAGATATATCCTGACCGATTTTTAAGTAATTAACCATAAGTGGAATCTGGTAGCTTTGGAAACCTCTTTAATCACATGGAGTGGCACCATCATTGTCCTGGTTAGCTTCATTGTCCCCTTCACACACCTGGGAAGAGCGGAAACTCAATTGTCTAGGAGCATTTTCTTGACTGCTAAGTAATGTAGGAGTCCACTGTGGGCGGTACCATCTCCACACTGGTAGCCCCAGACTGTGTAAGAAAGCCCAGGAAGCAAGCCACTAAGCAGCTTGCCTCCCTGTTACCAGCTTTTGTTCCTGCCTTTGGGTTCCTCCTTTGAGTTCCTGCCCTGGCTTCCCAGGATGATGGACTGTAACTTGTAAGCCAGATAGACTCTTCCTTCCCCCAAGCTGGTCAGTGTTTTAGCAGGGCAACAGAGAAGCAGACTAGGGCAAACCTTTATTTTAGCATCGTGCTAAATATGACTACAAAGGGCCTAACATTTTTATGCTCTAGCGAACAATTTCTAGGGATCTTGTTTAAACTCTGGGTTCTAACTCTTCGGACTGCTATTTGGCACAGCCTGACATCTACCTTGGGTTGTAATGGTGTAGTATGAGACGACGGAGAAAGAACAAAATGACAGTGTTAACGATGACCGAGAGGGTGAGACTCCGCACTCTGTTTTCAAAAAGTTTTCAGAGGACAGGCTTGCTCATTCCCTCTCATCCTCTCTGTGGCTGATTTCTTACTATGGTAGCAGAGCTGTAACGTGGGATACTCCAATGTTAAACAATCACTGTCTTCTTAATGGGAAATATACAGGCCTGTAATTGAATCTCTCCAGCTGTATGTATAGTTTTCGCATCATTTGTTTATATTGTTTATAATCTTATGGATATTCATGTGTCTCCTCTAAACATAATATTTGTCAGTTTTCTTTAACTGAAGACTTAGATTTGGTCTTGTTTTGTTTTGAGACAGGATCTCTCTACATAACTCTGATGTACTGGAACTTGCTCTGTAGACCAGGGATCCTCCTGCTTCTGCCTCCTGAATGCTGTCACCCTACCTGTTTATATAACTGTTTAACTGTTAATATAGTTGATTGCTGTGTTCATATGTAAAGTAAATTAATTAATTAAAATAAAAAGATAGATAAATCTGATCAAGAGATAAAGTGTTTGCATATTAAAACTACAAAGAAAATATAAGAGACAAAAACTTCCTTTTTTTTAAACTGTAGATTTCAAGTATACTACCAAGTATATGTGCTATGTTACTCAACCTTGTTACCAGGCACAGGCGGTAGTTGTACCTAATCTTCAGAGGTTAATAAGTGAGATACTTAACAAGCACTAGATGTTGGAGTCCCCCATTCAGCCTACCAGTTTCTCATGGTATAACATTCTTATGCGCATAATCTTGGTAGCAGAGCAGTTCAACTGAGATTCCGGTGAGGTTGCAATAACAAGGTTTCATAACTTCTCACTTCCTTTGTAGATTGATCTGAAATTTGTGGTGAATCTCCCATGCTCCTGTGGAACCCAACGGTGCAGCTTCTGTTAAATTCTGTTCTATTGGGCAGTAAGCAGAGACTGTAATAGTCTGTTTTGTAAGCCCAATCCCATGAATATCTGTTCATAGTTAGCTCTCCAGGTCAAAAGTATGATTGCTAGTTCAAGTTATCAATGACATAATGAGCATCCTACATTTTCCGTTCAGTAGAAGTTGCATACCAGTTCTTAAAGAGCCAAGAATCTCTATCCTAGAAAAAAAGCTTGGGAGATAAACCTAACACTTTTGGTTTTCTGCCATCCCAACCTAACATTTTATTCCCATGTCCTCTCTCACTTTAGCCTCAGTAGCTTCACACAGAGTTTACATTTATTCCCAGCCCCAAACCCCATAGGCGTAAAGTGAACGAGCTTTCATGGTTTTCTGTCCCTTTCTCTCAGCACCAGATGTTGGGCAGTAAAGCCCTCTGGTGAAAGGCAGGTAAGAGCATGGAGAAGGGTATCAGAAGAATAAATCAACTGGAAAGTGCTGTCTTAGAGTTTCTATTGCTGTGATAAAATATGATGACCAAAAGCAACTTGGGAGGGAAAGGGTTGATTTGTCTTGGATTTCCACATCATAGTTCATCATCAAAGGAAGTCATGGCAGGAACTCAAGGCAGGAACCTGGAGGCAGCAGCTAAAACAGAAGCCATGGAAGAGTATCGCGTACTGGCTTGTTCCTCCTAACTTCTCAGTCTGCTTTCCTTTACTATCAGGACCACCAGCCCACAGGTGGCACTTTCCACATCAATCATTCATCAAGAAAATGCCTTGAAGACTTGCCTATAGGCAATCTGATAGAGGTATTTGCACATCTGAGGTTCTTCCAATAGAACTCTAGGTTTGTGTGACGTTGACAAAAACGACAAGCACGTGTGTCACTGTGACCCAAGGGCTATGCATAAACTCAAGGACTAGGACACAGGTTTCAGAAGGAAACCTGCAAGTCGGTGACAAACTGATTTTCAACAAAATTGTGACAGTCAATAAATGAACAAAAAGTATTGTTTTAACAAGTGGTACAAAAGCAACTCAATGTAAGAAAAAAATGTGAGAAGGAGATTGGACCTTTTCCTCATACAAAATGAATTTTAACTCAAAGTAGATCAAGGGCATAAAAATAAGAGTTCTCACTGAACAACTTTTAAAATTCAAGAATAAATCTTAATCTTAGAATTGGCAATAAAATAAAATAAAATTTTATAAAATAAAGCAAAATTTATTTATTCATTGTATGTTACTCTGTCTTTATGCTTGTTCATCTTGTAGTGCAGATGCCTAAGGAAGTCAGAAAGGTTGTTTAATCTGTAACTAAATGTGTAGATGTTTGAATGCTTTTTGCTTTTGTTTTTCAAGGCAGTGTTTCTCTGTGTAGCTTTGGAGCCTGTCCTGGAACTTGCTCTGTAGACCAGATTGGCCTCAAACTCAAAATGATCTGCCTGCCTCTGCCTCCTGCTTGCTAGGACTAAAGGCGTGTGCCACCACCACCCAGCTATCTTTTTTTCTTTTGGTTGAATTCTTATAAATGACACAGAAAAGTAATAAAGAAAATGTAGATTAATTAAAATTTATCAAAATAAAAGATTTTTTTAAAAAAGAAAATGGTTATCAAAGTGAAAAGAATGGAAAAAAATATTTATGAGCCTTCTGTCTGGGAAGATCTAGTGTCCATAACAGCTGTAAAGAACTTCTTACTTTAATAAAAACATCCAGGCGATTGTCTCAGCATGTTCATTACTTAAGCAATGATTTTGATATTTTTTGTTGTATGTGTATTTCTTCTATGTCTATGTAAATGTGCACATGTATGTGTTTGTAGAGGCCCACAGTTGACATCGTGAGTCTTTCTTGGTTATTCTCCACTTCATTTCTTGAGGCAGGGTCTCTCAATTAAACCCAGAGCTCAGAAATTGACTAGTCTATCTAGCCAACTTCCTCCAAGTACTGGGACTGTAGGGAGCAGTCACAACAGCCTGGATATTTATGTGGATTTGAGGAATCAAACACCAGTGCTCATGTTTGCGTTACAAGTGCTTTGCCCACAATCATCTCCACATTCCAGAGAATTTCAGGGAATTTACAAGTGACAGAAATTTATTACTCCTAGTTCCGGCAGTTGCTCAGTTCACAATCAATGGACCAGCACATTCTGGAGCTGATTAAGGTCTGTTTCTCTTCGATGGTGCCTTACATGTGCCCTCACCACTCTTCTAGGTCATTTCCCTCAGACTCTTATGTAAAGAATTGAATCCATTCTTGTGAATGGAGTCTCTATGACTCAGTCACTTTCTCAAAGACTCAAACTCCTTCTTCCTCTCTTTTTTTGTTTATTCTTTGACAATTGCATCTAATGTACTTTGATTGCTTTCTCCCTTCCCCCACTCTTCCCAGATACACTCCCTCTTCCCTACCTACCCAATTGTAGGTCCTTTATTTCTCCTTAAACCCATCAAGTACAATTTGTCCATATACTTGTAGTGAGGAGTTGCGGGCAGGCCTGCTTTTCATCCTGCCCAGCTCCCGCACGGCTAGCTTATCCCCAGAAATAATAACACAAAAGTTGTATTCATTTAAATACTGCCTGGCCCATTATCTCTAGAGAGTTAGTTACTGGCTAACTCTCACATCTTGATTAACCCATTTCTAACAATCTGTATAGCACCACGAGGTGTGGCTTACCATGAAAGATTCAGCATGTCTGACCTGGTGGCTAGCTCCATGGCGTCTGCCTCATAGCCCTCTTCCCAGCATTCTATTCTGTTTACTCCGCCTACCTAATTTTCTGTCCTATCAAGGGGCCAAGGCAGTCTCTTTATTGACCAATGAAAATAACACAATAGACAGATAACCCTCCTCCATCATTTCCCCTTTTTCTGTTTAAATAAAAAAGAAAGGCTTTCATTTTAACATAGTAAAATTACATATAACAAAACAGTTATCAAGCAAGAATTACAGTCACAATATTTATAACTATATCTTTATCATAATAATGGAAAACTATAACTATGACTATCCATTCTTCAACTCCAAAGACTCCAGAAGGATACAATATTACATAAGTAAACAAGAAGTAAGCAACTTCCAAAACTCTAGAAATGACAGAGACATCTCGCTGCCTGGACAGTGGCCCAAAGTTCCTCTGTATCGTTGGGGCATCCATTTTCGGCCTTCAGGCCCATAATATCCAGCAGACATTTCCATGAAGCAGGAACTTTTAAAGACAGTTCAGTCACTATCTGTTGTGTCCTGCAGAATGTCTCGCAGACTCCTTCATGAATCAGGAACCCCGAAAGATCATCTCACCTTTAGGCAAGTTCAGCAGTCCTCTCTCTGTGGGTTCTCTGTGTCCAGTTTATACAACAGTCCAGGCAAGAACAGTTTCTTGCCCAAATGGCTAACCAACGCCATAAGGAGCCTCTTTGATGCACTTCTTCCTCTTGAAGTAGATTGGTGCTGCCAGGAGCAGACGTGTCTCATTGTCATGAAAAGTCCTAAGTTATTAAAACATTAAATGCCATGTTCTGTAGTCTTTGAAAGATATGAAAAACGCATATCTGAAATATATCTATGCACCTCTAGAAAACCAAACTAACATTACTACAAGCTTGACTATTATCGATAATTATCCATTAACAACCTATATTTTCTAATTATACATTACATTTTTAAAATGAACTATACAATCACAATACATCAATCAAGATCAGAAATATATATACATATAACAAAATTGACCTTAAAATCCATAACAAAGAAAATTATTCATATCTATACCATATCCCCCTTTAAATGTAAAAGAACATTTATAAAGAATATCTGGGAATATGGACGTAGTTATTTCTCTCCAAACTTCTTCCTGCTGAATAGGGGCGCTGTTAATCAGGTCTTTCATGGTATAACCTGTCTGCCAGGTTCATCTCAGTCGGCAGTTAAGTAATTTTTTGAGGGTGTTCACAGAAACCTTTCAGGAGGGCGTGGTCTATCATACCATATTGGGATAGAAGCAATCCACAGGGTCTCATCCTCTGCGAAAACAAAAGAAGAACCTCCTTTCCAAAGTATCATATCCTTAGATCCAAATTCAAAAGTCAAGGTATTTTCAACATATCTATCTTGGATTAGTTCAGCAGCATTTATAAACAAATATCTTTTAGTAGTTGTTGCTCCTTCCTCAGCATTCAAACAATTCAAAGAGAGCAGAATAGCATACAGTATTAAGAATCTCTGTGTATTTTCCATCTTTATGTGGCTTTATTTAACCTCTATTTCTTTTATTTTTACTTTTACTTTTTGACACAGGTTCTCTGTATATCTTTGTCCTGGAATAACTCTGTAGACCAGGCTGTCCTTGAACTCACAGAGATCTGTCTGTCTCTGCCTCTCCAGTGCTGTGATTAAAGGTGTGTGCTATCACACCTTGAACTCAGAGATCTCTCTGTCTCTGCCTCCCAGGCATTGAGATTAAAGGTGTGTACCACAACACCCTGAAGTCACAGAGGTCAATCTACTTCTGCCTCCCAAGTGTTGGGATTAAAGGTGTGTACCACCACACCCAACTACTTTCTTTCTTCCTTTTTTACTTTAAGAACTTTAACTTTTAGCCTGCATATATTTTTAACATACTGTAAAACATTTAGAGGGTCTCTTCCTCTTTGAATCTCTCGTTACTGTATATCTCTCTTTTTCTGACCACATGAGCCTTTAATTTACTAAGCAATATGGAGAGCCGTGGCTTTGACGGCTAGATCCAACCCATTCCTTAGTTTTTTAGACTCATGGCAGAGGTACCGTTGGAGCCATTTTTATTGCTGCAACTCTATGGCGTTTCAAGGTCCTTGCCAACAAGCAAGCTGCAGCATTCTGCTCACAGACCACACTCAGTCAGACTGCCTGCCTGAAAGAGTCTGAGTTAGCTGTGGCAGGACGGCCCAGAAAGCCAGCATTTTAAAAAAGCACAGCTTTTTTCCTGCTACGACTGAAAACCAAAAAGCATGCATTCAGCTTTTCATCAACACCGTTAAAGTGTTTCATGGCAGGACCTCTTAAAGGAGCAACAAAATTTTGCAGCTAAAGCTGAGTCAGGAAGCCTCTCTTAGATGAGAGCATTTGCTTGCCTCTAGCAAGCAGAGCAGACCCGAGAAATTGCTGCTACCAACAAAACATGCTTTACTCTATTCTTTCCCAAGCTTTCTCAGGCTTTCTGTGGATGTAGCTATCCACACGTTGGCGCCATCTGTAGTGAGGAGTTGCGGGCAGGCCTGCTTTTCGCCTGGCCTTCAGTGAGGCATGGACAACCTCGTATGGACTTTAACAGAACTTTACTCTTCCTTTACCAGCTTCTAGCAGATTTGTCTGGATTAATCTTGCATAGGTCTTGTGCATATTATCTCGGTTGTTGTGAATTCATGTGAGCGGTTGCTCTGCTATGTCCAGAAAATAGATTCTGTGTGGAGAAGATTATCTACTGCCTCGGGCTCTTACAATTTTTATTTCCCTGCTTCCCACTTCATTTTTAAGTGATCCCTGAGCCTTAGGAGGAAAGGAAATGTGATATATGGGGAGATATTTATGGCTGAACATTCTTCAGTTTCTTTTTCTTTGCATGTTGGCCAATTGTAAGACTCCAATATTTAATTCTACTTAATATACATCACGTATGCATCAGGCTCCTAATCCTAACTTCAGACCATAACACAACCTCAATAAAGAAATTTGTAAAATACTTGAGTAGATACTTCTCTAAAGAAGATATGCACATGACAAAGTAAGTGACAAGGTGATCAGCATTATCAATTAAGAAAAAAATGCAAATCAAAATGCTGTGAAATACCACTTTGTGTTCACTAAGATAGCCATAATCAGGGAGAAGAGAAAATAAAGTGTTAATGGGGTTGTGGGGATGATAAAGGGTACAATGACAACATTAGCTCCTTGTGAGCCCAAAGAGGGCAAGTAATTTTTTAAGCTCTTCATGAGAAAAAGTGGTGAGCTGCAGTGTGGATAGTAAAAGACTCTGTGCCTACAGTCATATGCTTTGCCAATTCTAGGCATTTATATTTATATAATATTTTATAAGTCTAAATTCAAGTAGATTGAATAATCTCATTTTGAAATTCTTACTAACACATTTGATTTTTATTATCTATCTCATGTTATTTGAATGTTATAATATTTGCTTTGATCTGCTACAACTGTACCCCACCGGAACCCTTATTATGACTTGGACACTCATGTGATGCTGTTGAAGAATGGTAGAGTTTTAAAGAGGAATTAATGTCTTTCTAATGAGACTGGAAGAGGGAATTAATTCTGATCAGAGTATATTGTTGTGGAGTAAGTCTCCCCCTTTCTGCCCGATTGCTCATATGTCTTCTTTTAGCCTCTCCTTCCATCTTTCTTTCATGTATGGGGCAGTATGCTATCCTTATAAAGCAAACTGGATACTGACACCATGCTCTTGGTCTCTGTGTGCTTTTAAAAACTTATGCCCAAGCAAATCACTTTTATTTATATAAAGTATCCATCTTCAAGTGTTTTTTATATCAAGGGAAAATGAACTAGACAATATACCAGTAGTTACACTCAAAGTATTGCTCACAGATCCTAAGTAATACTTTCACTGGGCAGAAAGAAATGAGTGAACAAGAGATAGAATCAAAGGGTGTGGACCAACACAGATTGCAAAATCCAGGTAAGAACCATAGACAATTGCTGTCAGGCTTCCCCTAACTCTTTTCATTAGCACAAGTTAATACCTCTGCTAATGTAAGAATATCTGTTCCTACCCTTCTAACCCATACATATTATCTTTTATAACTCAGAACACACATAACACAGATTTATTTGCAATTTTACTATTTTAAATTTATACTTTAACCTCATTAAACTTCTCATTATAAATATATAATCACAGCAGGAAGCTTCACTGTCACCTGATGCAGTGTTAGTCTGCACACTGCTCTAGAGAAACACAAAGATCAAGGTGTTTGGAGGAGAAGTGGTAACATGGCACAGCAAAGTGTCGGGGCAAGCTACACAAAAGGGACACCCAACCTTGCTTCTAATTTAAGCAATGCATATACGGCTTGTCTGTCCAGCTGCATTACTATTCACTATAATTATGGGATTATAAAGAGAAAAGTCAAAGATGAGCAAAGGAGTTCAGAAGATGGAAAGTACCATGGGCAACAGGATACACAGGTGCTCTCGCAAATGAGAGGGTTCCATGGCCCCGTTCCAATGGCATCATAGGGTCTTCCTCCACTGATTCATTAGGAAAAACCAGACACACATGTAAATATATGACTCAAAGGTGAAACATCCATATATATATATATACTTATATATATATATTTATATATATATTTATATATATATATAGTCATTTTTCAAAATCTTTTAAATCACCCTTGGTGAGAGATGGAAGGTTCCCAAGAAATAAAAAAACTATCCATGGGGGAAAGGGGGAAATTAAAGAAAAAAACTAGTCATAATTTGTAGACCCACTTAAGTCTGTTGTGCTTACTGCGTCTTTTGAAATGTAACACTAACAGTGCTTGCAGACATTCTTGGTTCTCCTCAGGATGATGAGGACAGAGACACTACCACCAACAGAGCTCCCTAAACATGATGAAAGAAGGCACTAGTGAGAAAAGAATGATTTCTTGTGAGTTTCATGAGATGGGACTTGCAACTAGGTTTAATCTCTTTATCTTGACTTTGCTATGCTGATATACATGTTGTCATTAAATTGGTGAATGAAAATTCACAATCAGAGTGATACAGGGCTCATACCTTCTCCTCCGCATGAGTCTTGGCTATGAGAAAGGAAAACATTCTCACAATTTCTATCCTTTAGTCTCAAGTTTGATTCTGGTGACTGTGGAGATTTTGTAACCAGAGATGATTCCTCTAATTAACAAAAATCTTAGAACTGATGAAAGGTACTCTAAATAGGAACCACCTCACAGAGGTCACAAAGACTAGCAACAAGGAGCCTGAAAGGTTGTCTTATTTTCTTTTAGGAAAATTTTGGACAAAGAGACAACATTTAAGTAGATCTCTGGGACTTTGAGTCAATGGCATGTTTCAGAATGATCAAATTTAATATGGTTTGAGGTTTTGCAGTAAAATCTCATCTGATGCTAAGCAAAAAAAATGAAAGTCCCTTTCCAGAGTCTTGGAAAGAATGTGAACTCACAATATTGAAAAATAGGTTAAACCAAACCAAAGGAAACAGACGCTAGGATGGAGGCTCTGCCAGCACAGAATGGACTGGCACAAAAATTCACACACATTATCATTTTCCAAAACATCCTCTCTTGTGGAAGCCAGTGTTACCACTCGGCCTGCCAGAACCATGTGATCAGCCATTAATAACAAACTCAGGTCAACCATGTCCTGTGAACGTCCTCTTAACCCTTTAATCAAAGAGTAATAGGCAGCAGCACATTTATTTGTGGAAGTAATCTGAAGACTTGGGGTAACCCATAAGAAGTCTCAAGGAGCGGCTTGCTTTCAGGCATCATAAAATGAGCTTATGGAAGGTCCTTAATCTCCAGTCATTCAGGGCGGCAGTTACCATTTCAATTCGTCTCTGGAAGCTCAAATGTACTTCCACGAAAAGAAACGAGGCTGAATGTCAATAGGCTCCTGGTAAAAGACAACTGCTAAAAATCATTTCTGCAAACACATGATATAAACTAACACACCTAGCCCCAGATGCTGAGATGCTGTTTGTCTTTCTCCAAGCAAGCACCACATGTATCTCTGTCATAATTCAATTTTGTAAATAGCCCCACTTTGCAGAATTTTTATACTTAAAGCAAAGTCAGAAGGGCTAAGTTCTATTTTATTCAGTGCAAGGGCATTATGAGAATAGCATGCCTTTCCCCTACATGCCTGTGTTATTCCTAGGGAAGATGCAGCCAAATTTTACTTGAGCATTGAAATACACATTCCCTGGAAGATTTTGATTTGGCATAAAGTGTGAGTATGTTTGTCCATCTTTACCAATTTCAAATACCTGGATGGATATTTAAGACTAAACAATATCAGTATTCATTTTCAGCACTGATTTCATCACACAAATTGGACCTCTATCTCCAATGAGCAACCACTGTCAATTCTTTCCCCTTTAGCAACCTATACCATCATTCTACTTTGTTTTTGCCTCTACGTGTTTCATATAAATAGCATCAGAAAGTATACTATTTTGTGACCATTTGATTCAGTAATGTGAATAAAACCCATAAAACTTTAAAGGAGACTGAGAGAAAATAAGAATAGGTGCAGAACACATTCAAGTGTGTATGTGTGTGTGTGTGTGTGTGTGTGTGCAAGAACACATGAAAGCAAAAATGGAGAAAAGGAGGTAGAGAAATTAGGACAGAAAAAATGAACTATGATACACTTTATTTAAAATGATATTATAGATATCTAAAATTTTGTATGCTAATTTTAAAAGTAAAATTATATTTTAAGATGTTTCCAATATAGATATAATATATATACAATATAGATATTGCTGTACTATAGCAAATGCCAGAATTTTCTTCCTTTAAAAATTTTATATAGGTATATATGTGTATATATATATATATCATTTGCAAAATTCCATATATGGAATTTTGAAAATCCACTCCTGATGGATACTTAGTTTACTCCCACATTTCATCTATTGCTAATAACACTGCTATCATCACAGGTGCACATATGTGTCTTAAAAACCATATGTTTGCTTATTTTGGAATTGGCATGAGAGTTTTTTGAGAGTTTTTTTTGAAGAATTATTATTCTCTTCCCTTAGCTGTTTTATTGATGCCAACAAGGCACAGGGCTTCTGTGCATGCATCTCCTGAGCACAAGATTTAATTTTCCATGTACCTGCTCCTTGTTTTCTTTTCTTTCTTCTTTTTTTTATAGTGCCTTTTAATGCAGAGATTTTCTTCTAAAGTAGAATGTGTATTTTTCTTTTATTACCTGTATATTTTGTTACCATATCTAGGAAATCCAATGTTGTGAAGGTTTTATGCTTTAATTTATGAATTTAAAAGTCACAGCTTTAAAGTTTAGTCTCTTGATTTATTTTCCCCCTTTTTTATTACTTAAAAAAATGCCAATACAAATTCCCATTTCCTCCCCTCCTCCCAGTTCCCTCCCTTTCCCTCCACAGACACAAAGGATAAAGAAGCAGAGAGGGAAATCAGAGATATATCACCTTTCATGATAGGCACAAATAGCATAAAATATCTTGGGGGTAACACTAACCAAGGAAGTTACCTATTTGACAAGAACTTTATGTCTTTGAAGAAAGAAAATGAGGAAGATATCAGAAAATGAAAAGATCTCTCATGCTCTTGGATAGAAAGGACAGTAAAAATGGCAATCTTACCAAAGGCAATCTATAGATTTGATGCAATCCCCATCAAAATCCCAACAAAATTCTTCACAGACCTTGAAAGAACGATACTCAACTTCATATGGAAAAACAAGAAACTCAGGATAGCCAAAACAATCCTGTACAATAAAAGAACTACCAAAGGCATTACCATCCCTGACTTCAAGCTCTATTACAGAGCTACAGTAATAAAAATAGCTTGGTATTGGCATAAAAACAGAGACGTTGACCAATGGAATAGAATTGAAGATCTGGATATTGATTCACACACCTATGAATACCTGATTTTTGACAAAGAAGCAAAAAGATACAATGGAAAAAAGAAAATATCTTCAACAAATGGTGCTGGCATAACTGGATGTCAACCTGTAGAAGAATGAAAATAGATCCGTATCTGTCACCATGCACAAAACTCAAGTCCAAATGAATTAAAGACCTCAATATAAATCCAACCACACTGAACTTGATAGAGGAAAAAATGGGAAGTAACCTTCAATGCATGGGCACAGGAGATCACTTCCTAAATATAACCCCAGTAGCACAGACAATTAGAGCATCAACAAATAAATGGGACCTCATGAAACTGAGAAGCTTCTGTAAAGCAAAGGACACAGTCAATCAGACAAAAAAGGCAGCCTACTGAATGGGAAAAAATCTTCACCAACCCCACATCAGACAAAGGACTGATCTCCAGAATATATAAAGAACTCAAGAAATTAGACATTAAAATTCTAAACAACCCAATTAAAAAGTGATGTACTGAACTAAACAGATAATTCTCATCAGAAGAATTTCAAATGGCCAAAAGATACTTAAACATTTGACAAAACTCAACATCCCTTCATGATAAAGGTCTTGGAGAGATTAGGGATACAAGGATCATATCTAAATATAATAAAAGCAATATACAGCAAACTGACAGCTAACATCAAATTAAATGGAGAGAAAGTCAAAGCGATTCCACTAAAATCAAAAACAAGACAAGGCTGTCTGCTCTTTCCATATCTGTTCAACATAGTTCTTGAAGTTTTAGCAATAGCAATAAGAAAACATGAGATTTAGGGAATTCAAATAGGAAAGGAAGAAGTTAAACTTTTGTTATTTGCAGATGATATGATAGTGTGTATAAGTGACCCCAAAAACTCTACCAGAGAACTCTTACAGCTGATAAATACCTTCAGTGAAGTGGCAGGATACAAGATCAACTCCAAAAAATTAGTAGCCCTCCTATACACAAAGGATAAAGAAGCTAAGAGGGAAATCAGCGAAACATCACCTTTCACAATAGCCAGAAATCACATAAAATATCTTGGGGTAACACTAACAAAGGACATGAAAGACCGATTTATTTTCATTTCATTTTTTTTAAGCATCATGTTAGAGGATAAATATTCAGCTTGGTTGTTTTGTGTTTGGGTACCTTGTTTTCCCAGCATTATTTTTGAAAAAAACTGCCCTTTGGCCATGACATGATCTTGAATTCTTCAAACCCTGCTGTTTGGGAGAGGAGCATCCACACATCTGTAAGTCACCCCTCACCTAAGCTCTGTAAGGAAACCTAACAAATCCATTTGTTTTCCAGAGTGAACTTTGGCATATGGTACCTTAGTTTGTCTTTGGAATCTTGAAACAAGGCATAAAGAGTTTACATTTAGCTTCTGGGAAGGAATTTTCGCCACACATGTTTTCCTGAACCAAAAATATAATAATAAACAATATAATAATGAAATAGTTTATATCTGTTTATTGTTCTTGTTTTTGTTTTTTGAGACAGGGTTTCTCTATAGCTTTAGAGCTTATCCTGATATCTGTTTTAATTAAATCTGTTTCATTGTTTTATTCACGACAATAGATGTTTCACTAAAGTCTGTATCATTTCCCATTTTCCTTTCATTCAAAGTTTGCTCAGATTCTCTACATTTAATGGCTGTTAATGGATCTTAATTACATCACTCATCAGTTGTTAAACTCAGATGAATTTACTTTTTAATATCTCACACGAAGACATATTTACCAACTCTAGCAATATATGGAAATAATATTAAATTCAAATAAAATAGAACTTATTTTGGTACTTCAACAGTAGTTTCTTATAAAATAATTTTTCTAGTATTCAAGGTAGTATGCATATGTGTTTATGTTGACAATTAAGATCAATTTCATTTATTTATTTCATTCTTTTTTGATACTGCCTTAATGTTTTAATTTTAAAATTGTTCTGGGTTTATAAAATTATTTGAAAAGTTTTTCACTTCACATTGGCTATGTAACAATTATTTCAAAAGTACATAACCAAGTATGAAAGATATGTGTGTGTATGTGTGTACAAATATATATGAACAAAACAGAAACACAAAGCTAAAGCAATGAGTAAGATTGCAAGCCAGAATTTGCCAAGATCAAAACAGAGTATTAACTGATGTTTGGGTAGTAACTATTATGGGGGTTAGGGATACTGAGCTAAGATAATCAATAAATCAGAGGGAGAGTGAGATAGGTGGGAGAGCCAAAAGCATATTCTGAAGTAAATCACAGAAGAAATGAAATTCCAAGAGTCAATAGCATTTACTTGTGTAAAGAATAAATGAAATTCATTCTTTTGAAAGTTGATGCCAAAGCAATGCTGAGAAATTGTTTAGCACTCCACATCATTTTCAGAAACTATAAACCACATCTATCCCTTTTAACAATAAATCTACACCAGGAATAAATAGGTATGCACCCATATTTTCTGTTGTTTTTCCTAAAATCTCTTGTATTCAGTTCCACACCCTGGAGAGATGATCTTCGGTTTAAATTTCAGGCTCTTATATAACACAATGATGAAGTGTTACTTTGTTTAGACAGACATCAAAATACATGGCTACAAAGGTTGTCTGGAAAGTGCAGGGAAGGGCCCTGTGCTGCTCGTGGGAAAGGGAAATTGCGTCTGAACTCATGAACTGGCGTTCATGCTGGGTTCATGCTTCCGTGGTTTTATCTGCTGCTGCAAGAGCAAGAGAAAGGGATAAAATGACTGCAGTGTCTACGACATAAGATAAGAACAGTAGGCAGGTGGGTATTTTGCTTGTGTGTTGCCTTTTGACATTTTAAATTACTACCCAAATTGTCTAAATTCTTAACCATTTAAATACAAATGGTCTAAGTTGGCCATTCTATTATCACAAAGATAGTAACCCTTGTAATTTCCAAATTATGATATCCAAACTACAGTGATATAATAGCATGGGAAGTGAATGCCTATTGTAACTTAGTATCTCATGCATTCATGGGATGTTCTTAAAAAACATTAGCTACTTTTTTTTTCTTTCAATCAGAGAATCTCCCATGAACGATGGATATCACTATAATGAGAAAAGTTGGAAACATGGCGTTGAACTCTGAGGCAGCTAGGGTGGGGCTCGAGAGTAGGCATTCAAATTTGTCTTTCTCTTTGTATCTTTTTCTGTTTGTCTCTGAAGAGATAAAGGAGACATGCTAAAGATGAACTGTGGTCAGTAAAAACACAGGAATAAAACTCAAACTTTGGAAATACAAGGAACTAGATCATTCTCTTTCAGAAGGGAGGCATTCCTTAAGTCTCCTGCAGGAAATAGTGGAATCGGAGCCATATCCTTCACTTCAGTGGGCTCAATGTCTACTATCACAGGTCTTATTTTGTGCACAAGGGGAGGTACACATCCATGGGTATACAAGTGTGCATGTGTTTGTGAACATGTTTGAAGGCTAGAGGACATCCTACTGTGTCATTCCGAAGCAGCATCACATTTTTTAGGCAGTTTTTTTTCCTTTTGGTTTTTTGTTTTTAATATTGCCTTGGATTTATTAAGTAAGCCAGCAAGGACCAGGGACCAACATGACATAGCTCTGAGTTACACCCCACACTATTATGGCTTGCATTTTTTGTTTGTTTGTTATTGTTTTACATTTGTACTGGAGAGTCAAACTCAGGTCTTTATTCTTGCAAGACAATCACTTTATCAACTGAGCTACCTCCTCAATTCCACACATTTTTCTATTTTATTATAAAAAAGATAAGGGCCTAAATATTGCCAAAATATTTAATCATGGTTATATTGTGTTCTATTTTTGGGGTATTGTTGATTTAATCAGATCTTTGAAATACTTTGTAAGCATTTCATAAGCATATATATATATACATATATATTTGCTATATAATCATATTGTATTATTTTCCTCACTGAAAGTGTGAAATTTAAAAATTCTCAATTTCATAGAAAAGTGGATTAAGTTTGTAGAGAATATTCTTACAAATAAAATTAGATTCTATAATTAATTATCATTATAGTCATTATAGTGCATGTTCATCTGTCTAGTTCTGTGTTCATTAATCAATCCATTTTTATTGTTTTAAGTATAAGAGATACATAGAATTTACTTCCCTCAAACATTTTAAATATTTGTTGTTCTTTTACATAATAAAATTTGCATTCATAAGATGCACAATTTAAAAACAAATTTTCTGTTTTTGTGTCCCTAGGATGGTATGTGCACACATATGCAGGTGCTCAAGGAGGCCAGAAGGGGGCATTAATTATTCTGGAGCTGGAGTTACAGACAGTTGTGAGCCACCAGTTATAGATACAGAGATCCCAGCTTTGGTCTTCTATAGAACAGTAGTTTCCCTTAAGCAGTGAGCCATCTCTACAGGCCCCAAATACATATAATAATAATAATAATAATAATAATAATAATAATAATAATAATAATATATTATTTTTTGAGACACTATTTCTCTGTAACAGCCCTAACTGTCCTGGAAGTAACTCTTGTAGACCAGGCTGGCCTCAAACTCACAGAGATCCACCTGCTTCTGCCTCCTGAGAGCTGGAATTAAAGGCTTGTGCAACCACTGGCTGGCTCCAAATGCACAACAGAATTCTTAGATCAGGATTGATAAAAACCTTATCAAGATACAGAACATCACAGCCATCTAGAAAATTTCTGTGCTCGGACCACCTTCCCTGCTTCATCTAGCCACACAATCACTGTTCCAATCTTTTGTCCCCAGTATATACAAATGCTGTCTAGTCTATAACGGTATACAAATGGATTAATGCAATATGCACTTTTCTATTCAAATCCTTTTCTCACTAAGAACTATGTTTAATGTGCATCCATATTGTTTTGTGTATACGTGGCTCATTCTCTTTTTTGTTACTGAGTACAAATCCGCTGTAAAAGTGCACTGTAGTTTGCTGGTGGTCTATCCTGTTATAGACTCCAAGGTTGGAAAATGTTCAATATATAACAGGTAGTACACTTGTAGGTGAGAAAGAAATCATTACAGTGTAGGGTATATGGACACAGGTATGGCTTCTTATTTAAACACGACAGACACACTTTATTCTTCTGGGTGTTACTTACAAAAGAAGAGGACAATTACCAATGTCACAACAAGTCTGACTGGTAGATTTCAGTGATGATTTTTTTTTTTTGGTTTATGTAATTTCCAGTGTTTTATGATTCATCTGAAATAAATATCAGTTTATTCCTTTCAACTCCTATACATATATGATTGAGCCAAAGAGAGTGAAGATTGAAACAATAACAACAGAAAGCAACTAGAACTGTGATCTAACTTTCCTAAAACCAACAGAAAGAACAGAAATCTAAGTGCCTGGCTGGACAGACACCACAGGTTTCACTTCCCCTGCAGCCTGTCAAGCCATAAAGTGCTGTCTGCAGAGAGGCCTCTTGCAAGAACTCTTCTGCAAACCAAGATTCAGAGTCTTGTGTGCAGATTTAAAAAAAGGTCATAAAAATCTCCCACAGTTACTTTTTTTTTTCTTTTTCAGAAACATTGTTGGTTCCTAAGGAGAAGAAGGTGAAGAAAAACCGAAGCATTTTACTGAAGCCAGTTGTGAACATAGCTTTTTTGGAAAGGGAAGTTTTTAAAAAGTCAACCAAATGCCTTGACTCCAATCATCATCAAAGCCACGTGAGGTTCACAGGGTAGGTTCCAGTTTCACAGCTTACATGGGGATAGTCAAGTCATATGACTGGGCAAAAGTCACAGGACATGGTAGCTTACTATTCAAAAAGTAAAACCTGTGGGCCTTTATTTGTAAATCAGAACCCTCTCCAAGGTATCGGCTGAAGACCCTCACATGTCTCATTCCTTTAAAAACATTTATGACTTCAACAAAGTCTGAAGAAAAAGAAGTCACCTGCAGTGGACAGTTACATCAGTGTTTTTTTGGTGGGATCCCACAAAGGTGAGGTTTACTTGAAGAGTCTCAGAGCTTTTTGCCTCACTGGAAAGTGTCAGTGGAAGCTGAAGAGTTGGCCCTGAGCTTCTCTCCTTTCAATCCTTCCAACCAAAGGGAAGTGATTCTTGGTTGGGCTGGTGTAGAACCGAGCCTTCTCTACTCGCTTTTTGTTTGAGTCAAGTGTTTGGGAGAGGCTTAGACAAGAGCACACGAGGGCTAGTGGATACCACCATGGGCTCCATGGGAACCCCAGGCCTCTGTTTGCTTGAATTCCTTGTTAGGTGAGGTACATTGCAAAAGTGGTCTCTGGTCAGTTAACTCTGAGGCCCCAGATAGTAACTGTTCTGCCATGGGAAGAGCAAGGGATGGGAAGGCTCCCAGTGACCCTCCTCAAAAAGCACTGCAGAAGTGGCAGCTGGCAGAATAGATGGAGCCCCAGAGGTGGAGGGAAATCATAGCTTGGATTCCCTGCTTAAGACCTCTTAACTCTCCAACATTCCGTGTTCATTTTGACGCAGTTGTGGAAAATGTACAACACACAGTACCAGATTATATTAAAACATTTGCTGTGGTTCTACTTTGAACAATCCCCACGTACATCCCTTGACTCAGGCTTTTATTATGTGCTAATTTGTTTACTACGTCCTGATACTCAGAAATGAGTACCGGAAGACAAAAGGCTAGACTCTAAATCCAACCATTTCAGTCAGAATACCAGCTCTACCACTGATCAGTGGTGAGTCAGTGAAGTAGGCCCTTTCTCAGTCTGATTTTCACCTTCCTGATGAAGAACAAAAGGCATGTTTCTTGAGGTTATTAGGAGTGTTTAGCACACCGATTTTTCTAAAGATTCATTATACAGTCCCTCAACTATAGTAAGTGCTGGGGACTTTACAGTTGGTGGCTCTCGTGTGTGACACCTGATTATAAGCAAGGAAGAGCCTCGCAAGGTGACATCGTTCCGAAAGAGGTGTCGGTCCAAAGGAAGCATTGGTAAATTTGTATCTGAGCTGCAGCGTGTACCCTGGCTCATTGGACATTAGAATTAGTGAATCAACTAAGAAGACTTACATGTCACCATTGTCCAGCCAAAGATAGAGCATGAAGCCCGAAGTCTTTCGAGGTAGTCTGGGTCTAGGTGGATGGACTATTCCAGGAGGGAACATGACCAAACATGGTCTCAGACCTCCTAAATGGATTGCTTCAACTTTATAAACCTGCTAGGAGAGGAGTGGTGTGGGTGTGGGTGGGCAGGGAATGGGGGAGGTATAAGGAAGGGGCTGTCAGTAGTTCATGCAAACTCCAGGGTAAGTTCCTCCCGCCCTGCACAGCTGTTGCTGTGATCCTGTCTTCTCAGAAACAGCCTTCTCTCTGGCCTTTCCCCCTGAACCTCCCTATTCCTTTTCCAGATTTATATCTCTTGGGGGAGCGATTAAGAAAAATAAAAGAATTGCACAACTTTCCCCCCTTTCTGCTGTCGCTAAAATTATATTGATTTACTGACCACAAAACACCCACAACTCAAAAAGTCGAGTCTGCCAGAAGTCAGCTTTGGGAGGGAGAATCGACATGAAAACCAGCCGGAGAAAGCAGGCCGAAATCTCGAGGACCAGTCTGAGGAAGTAGGTTGAAATCAAGAAAGCAAGCCTAGTTGGACCCGTCACCAGTGCTGCCATTTCTCACCTTTGGCCGAGGACCAGCACCCAAGAGCAAGGCCAAAGACAGAATAAGTAAAATCAAAAAGTGGCAGCAGAAAAAATATACCTCTAGGGTTAACTTTCAAGATCGATTGTGTGAGGGGAGGGATTGGGGACAGAAAAACAGAGAAAGGGAAGGGAAATAGAGAAAGATGGGGAAGGGAGAGGGGGAGTAGGGGAGAGAATCAGGATGCATTCAGTCATCCTGTGGGGTTTCTTCAAGATACCAGTTTTGAAAGATGTAAACACATATAATATGCATGTGTGCACACATGCACACAAACAGCTTTTGGAAAAGTCATAAAATTCTGAAAAAATAATAGAACCCTCCTAGTATTTCAAAGGATGGAAACATTCTCAGTTGTGTTTATCTCCCCTAAATGCAGTTACTGATTGTGAATGAACAGGACTAACAATCTATGTAAAGAAGCCCAAGGAATTGGAGAGCAGACTCCATGTGGTTAAACTCAGCTTTTTGGCTCTGGTTGCTAATGCAGAGCTCATTCTCCAACCCAACATCCACCCTTAGGGGCAGAGATGCCCCCTGCTTAACTGTTACACTTCTCAGCAACCTTAAATGAGTGCTCAAATACCTTGAATTTAATTTTGGGGAAAGAAATCAATAAAAAATAATTTATTCTATAAAGAAGCCTACTGACTGTAGAGTTGTTTCAGCAGTTAAGAACATTTGTTGCTTTATCAGAGGAATGGGTTTGTTTGCCAGTAGCCACATGGTGGCTCACAGCCATCTGCTACTCCAATACTGTGGGATCTGACTTTTACTGACCCCCAGGAGCACTAGGCATGGGTGTTCCGCACATATGTAAATCCAGGCAAAACATTCACACTTGTAAAATAAGTTAAATAAATCTGAAGAAGAGGAGGAAGAGGAAGAGAAAGAGAGAAGGATGAGGAGAAGAAGCAATTTAAAATTGTCTTTTCTTGTTTTTTGTTTTATCGAGACAAGGTTTCCCTGTGCTTTGGATCCTGTCCTGGAACTAGCTCTTGTAGTCCAGGCTGACCTCAAACTCACAGAGATCCACCTGCCTCTGCCTCCCAAGTGCTGGGATTAAAGGCATGTGCCACCACTGCCCAGTTTAAAATTGTCTTAAAAAGAAGGAAGTTCCAATAGGGAAAAATTGCATCAACCTGAGATAGCCTTGCAGTATCCATCCTACTCAAGGGAGAAGTGTGATTCCTCCTGTACAAAAGCCCAGAGATAATGAAGGTATTCTTAAAGAGTTGGACTCACAGCCACGTGGCTCAGCTCAAGATGAATACTGACCTCTGCAGTTTTCACACCTTGGCCTCTGGGGTTCCATTGACCTTCAAGTGGTGCTCCATCCTCGTTGTAGGACCAGCTTCATTTTTGAGTAGATAGAGATCTGATTTATCACTGACTCCTCTCCTGGGTGACTAACCCCAGTTCCATCCTTGATTTCTCAGCTCTTTTTATTTTCAAGTCTGTGCTGACATTGGTCTTATAAGAAATTACTTGTTTTCCTGCCATTTGTCAGGTCATCTACATAGGCTACATCTTCCTTTCTGTCTTCCAGCCTTCAAAGGAATCCCAAGCATATCAGGTCATGGGTTGCCTTTGATCTTTTTCATGCCATGCGTCTTGCACAGTGAACTCAGGACACTCTAAATCAGAGACCTGTGAAAACTAACATACCACTGGAAATTATGGCATATCTTTCCTAACGGACGGTTACCAGGGATAGATAATCATATTGCAAGTAACCAAGTGCCATATACTTAAAATTCAGTCTCCCTAGGATTGAAAAACGATGCTTTAACTAACATGTTGGATATCTTTTACTTTAGATCAGCACAGTTGATTTTAGGCCCTGGCTGCAGTGTCTGAAAATGTCTCCAAATATTTTGACCTCTAGCTCAGTGGTTAGAGCAGTGGTTCTCAACCTCCCTAATGCTGAGACCCCTCGCGTGGTGGTGAACCCCCAACCATAAAATTATTTTTTGTTGCTACTTCATAACTATAATTTTGCTACTGCTATAAATCATAACGTAAATATATATCTGTGTTTTCCGATGGTCTTAGGCAACCCCTGTGAAATGGTCATTTGACTCTCAAGAGGGTCACAATCCACAGGTAGAGAGCATAGAGACTCTAAAGCCATGTCTTTGCCCTCTCTAATTTCCAACCTCAGTATAAAGGAGTTAGGATTCAAGGCTTTTGTAGATTGACTATTTATGGACTCTGAGAACTGAAGAAATAAGGATGAGATGAAAGAGAGGACAGAGAAGACATGAAGATGTGAAAAGGATCTGTTCCTGCTCAGGAGACCAAACATTAGAATTTGAAGTCAACACATAAAAGCCCCAGACCTATGTTAAAGAGAGGATGTGGAGAGTTGAGGAAAGAGAGACATGACTTGATAATCATCTACCCCAGCTTTTAAGTCATCAACCCTTTTCTCCTTCACTGTCCCCATAATTCCTTTCATGTGAACATTTAGTATCCTACAGTTCATTCTTCAAGTCCCCGTGGAATGCAAGCATTGCTAATGCAGTTAGGAGGCCCTGGCATAGGCGTATCCATTTTGAGACAGACCAGTTAAAAATCTTCACCTCCTTAGACAAAGTCCTTTACGATGGCTTCAAAGTCCACTTTATGATGGAATCCTTCACATCTGGAGAATATATGTCAACAACCCCGTCTCTGTAGGTGATTCTGGTGTGGGTCAGTGTGTCAGAGCGAGTTTCTTTCCCAGGTGTGGCTCTAATTGTCTTGAGTCTGGGCTGGAGGCCTCAGTCAGGAAGAGTCCTAAAGTCTGTGTTTTCTTTTTCGTTATTTCCAAGAACCATTTAGATATGTAGTGGTAATAAATCGCTAAATCATTTTGGAAACATCTAAAAAGTTTTGTTTGGGATCAAATGCAAGACTTATGGGAAACCCCTCTCTCCTGGGAGTCAGTAAAACCATACTTTTCTAAAAGATGTGGGATAATCCCTTAGCACATTCTCTGCTTTGTTGCCGAGTCCGTCTTAGCAAGCTATAACTCATGCTATATTGTGACAACCTCTAATTTGAATTAGATAACTCAAAACAATGGCCAGTCTGGGATTCGCTTACTCAGTTAACAGAAGAAGTCAAACTCAGGTGATAACATCAGTTTCTCTATAACAGACATTCCTGCCACAGTGTCTGTGTGCCCGTTATAAAATAGTTGATTGGAATATGCTGCTTAAGGAGACAATAGCAGTAACAAGGCAGCATTGCTTTTACCACAAAACAGATAAGCATTCAATCCCTTTGCTCTACACACATGCCCAAAAGCATACAATAAAGTTTGTTTTTACTTAGAAAAATTTATGTGATATTGCACAGGAAAAACACATTTCCAAAAACTTTATAATTCTCTCCACGAAAATTCTCTGTGATCTGGTTCATAACTTATTCATATAGAAGAGTCATTTAAAGAAAGTGTTGTTCATCAAAACTAAACCCTGTGCACTTTCTTTCCCCTCTGTCCTTCTGCCTTCTCCAAAAGAAACTGAAAAGACTGGATTCAGAACCCCATCATCAGCACTTCTTAGCAGTGTGACACTTGGCATGCCATTTAACCACTGAGAGTTTTAGTTTCCTTCCTTCTTCGGTGGAAATAACAGGGTTCTTTGGAGAATAAATCAGACAACACATGTAGCAAGTGTTTATCTAGTCTCATTAATTCTGAGGCTCTCATAAAAATATTTTTAAATGCTTTTTTTGGTTTCAGTTTTTCCTTTCAATGTCTGCATCTACTTGCCCTGTATTGTAAGCACTTCTTTTCATTTTTTGGATTTTGTTTTTTGAGACAGGATTTCTCCGTGTAGCTTTGGAGCCTGTCCTGCAGCTAGCTCTTGTAGCCCAGGCTGGCCTCAAACTCACAGAGATCCGCCTGCCTCTGTCTCCTGAGTGTTGAGATTAAAGGTATGCGCCACCACTGCTGGCACACTTTGAATATATGGCCCTGTCTTAGTCTTAGGGTTTAAATTTCTGTGAAGAGACACCATGACCACAGCAACTTTTATAAAGGAAAACAGTTCATTGAAGCCAGCTTACAGTTTCGGTGGTTTAGCCCATTATCATTATGGAGAGAAACATGGTGCATACAGGCAGGCATGGTCCTGGAGAAGAACCTGAGAGTTCTATATCTTGATCCACAGGCAGCAGGAAGTGAAGTGTCTAACGCATTGAGCAGAACTTGAGCAAAGGAAACCTCAAAGCCCACCCCCACAGTGATACACTTCCTCTTGCAAGGCCAAACCTATTCCAACAAAGCCACAACTCTTAATA
The DNA here is from genome assembly GCF_982192425.1 of Myodes glareolus. Taxonomy (NCBI): domain Eukaryota; kingdom Metazoa; phylum Chordata; class Mammalia; order Rodentia; family Cricetidae; genus Myodes; species Myodes glareolus. Next base: position 37,492,714 of record NC_142039.1, read on the forward strand.
ATGCCACTCCCTTTGGGGGTCATTTACTTTCAAACCATGACAGGCCTTCATTAAACATATGTATTTGTAACAGTTATTAGCATAAGCAGTGTAGGGTTTCTTCAATAAAATTAAGACCCCATTCTTCAGGAATATTTCATCTGTTACCCTTAGCACCGGCACAGTCTCTGGATGTTAGTCAAATGCTCAGTTGTTGTACTGGAGATGCCCAGGTCCTTTAGCACTGGCCTGTAAGCCCAGCTACTCTGGAGTCTGAGAAATGATTAACCTAGGATATACAATGTGTTCAAGTCCAGCCTGAACAGTGTAGTAAGTACCTGTCTTAGAACAAAAGTAAACAATACAAGTAGTTGGGGATGTAGTTCAGTAATAAAGCAACTGTCTATCTAGCAAACAGGAAGATAGAGGTTAAATTCCCTGGACCAAACACAAAAGCAGCAGCAGTGACCCAGAATCAGACCAATGGCAAAACCACGAAAATCTCACCAGATGTAGAGAGTGAATCCCATGAAATTCTACAGCAATAATTAAACCACAAATATCTATAATAAAATGTGTCAGAACATGATTTTGATAATCTAAATAAAATATCTATGTGGAAACAAAAAATATCTCAACAGATGTCACAAGTACTTAGTGAGAGAATTATTCCCTTGAAAATTGGGACTAAGAAAAGGTTGCTAGCCTTTCTAGCCAATATTCTCCTCAAGTTCATGGTGAAATAATCAATAGAGTAAGGCTGCCAAAAGGAAGTGGAAGGAATGAGACGTAGAAGAGAGAAATAAAAGATAACTTCTAGCATCTTCTGCTCGTGTGGTTGATTTTATGTGAAAATATTCACATGGCAAGCCATGAAAAATTAAAATAGCATGTTTTAAAAGATTAAATTTTTTCCATTCATTGAAAATAGATTTTTTTCTCACATAACATATTCTGACTGGAGTTTCCCCTCCTCCTTGTCCTAGTTCCTTTCCACCTCTCCATCCCTCCGGGCCTACTCATTAGAGAGCAAACATACTTCTAGCTTATAATAATAAAATACAACAGATTAAAGTATAAGACAAAACAAAAACTACCACATTGAAGTTGGACAAGACAAGCCAAAGGAAGAAAAACAATCCAAAAGAAGGCATCAGAATCAGAGACCCACTTATTCTCACACTTAGGAGCCCCATAAAAGCACTAACCTGGAAGCTATAGTGTGTAAGTAGAGGACTTGGTGCTACCTCAGTCTGAGTTCATATGAGCTGTGCTCATGTCGATTTAAAGGGTCTTGTTTTCTTGATGTCCTCCATCCTCTACAGCTCTAATGGTCCTGCAGGGAGGAATTAGATGGAAACATCCCATTTAGGGCTATATTCCAAGTTCTTCCACTCTCTGTATAGTGTGTGGTTGTGGGTATTTGTATTCATTCCCACCTGTTGCAAGAGGAAAATTTTCTGATGATGGCTAATCAAGGCACTGATCTTTGAGTATAGCAGAATGCTAATCTGTGTATGAAATCAATACTAAAAAGCTCATATTTCAGCCAGGCATAGTGGTGCATGCCTTTAATCCCACAACCTGGAGGATGGGGAACAAACATCCCTAGTTTGCAGCAAGCTTAGGGTACAGAGCAAAACCTTAGGGTGTGTGTGTGGGGGGGGGGTGTTCATTTTTATTTATTAGAAACTGTTAGACATAAAATTTAACAACTGTTTTTATAATGTAAAGCATTATAATATCTTATAGCCGGTAACTCAGAATAAATCTTATAGCAATCATCTTGGGATTTTATAAAGATTTCACAGGACTTAAGAGAAATTTAAAAATTGCAAACCTAAACTGTGTGTCATAAAATATGAATGAATAAAAAATTTCAGGCATATCTGTTTCTTTATAAAACACTGAAATCTATTTTCTTACAGAAAAGCAAGATAAGGGTTTGGAGTGTTGACTCAGTGGTTTAGAGCAGTGACTGCTCCTCAGAGGACCTGAATTCCATTCCCGGCACCTACATGGCAGTTCACTGATGTCCATAACGTCAAGGAATCCAATGTGCACCAGGCATGCATGTGGCAAATGACTATATATGCAGGCAAAATGTCACTACAGACAAAACGACATTAATATTTTCAATTAAGGAAATCAAGGTCAAGATGAGAAAGTTAATGGATTAGATACCAAAACTGATTATAAAGCTGCTGCAGTGATGCTAGTGTAGTTTGGGGACAGCAATAGAGAAAATGGTAGGCATTTATTGAAAAGAGCTTGAAGAAACTAGGAGTTATCCATTGTATATGGAAACAACTGACATTTTATAATAAAGCTTCTCCATAACCCATAGGGCAGTCTGTTAATTAGAGTTCAAAGGTGCAGAGGAAGCTATGTGGAAAGAAGCTACATGTACTTCTCCATGTAGACACCTTACTACATTATGTTTTAGAACCTGAAGCATACTGCAATTGAAGTTCATTTTATAAATGATATTGGTGCAAAGAGCTCACTGATTTGTTCAGCTTTGGAGCGAGAAGCTGAGATTTTCAATGATAGAAGAGAGACTATAGGCAAAAGGACATTTTATCTTCTGTGTTATAGCTTTTAATTCAGAATAAGTTGTTTTAACACATAAATCAATCTTTTTGTTCACATGGACAATTCTACCTTCTAAAAAGTTGGATTAATCTCTTTTTTACAAAAACATTTTGAATTGGGCAGTGATGGCACATGCCTTTAATTCCAGTACTTGGGAGGCAGAGGCAGGAGACCTCTGTGAGTTCAAGGCCAACCTGATCTACAGAGCAAGTTCCAGGGCAGGGTCCAAAGCTAGTTGGATCTATCCCCACACTCCAGGCTTGTAACCAGGTATGCATCCTGCACGCCAGACCAGTCCTTTGTGGCCACCTGAATTAATTCTAAATAAGCCATTTCTGACCTCTAGGCCCAACTCCACTGTGCATCTTCTCTTGTTCCTCCACATGTTCTGTATCAGATTCAGAACTAAAAAAAAAATCCAGGTGCTCAGATCCTGTTTCAGAAATACAAATAATGTGAAAGAACAAGGCAGTATCTGTTGTGGTACAATAGTCTATATTCTGTCAATTATATTTTAAATAAATGCTGATTGGCCAGCAGCCAGGCAGGAAATATAGGCAGGACAACCAGACAGGAAGTAGAGGTGGGTCAATGAGAACAGAGAATTCTGGGATGAAGAAAGATTCGTCCTCAGTCCTGATCCAGCCACAGAGCAAGCAAGATATGACTGCCTCGCCGAATAAGGTACCAAGCCACGTGGCTAACATAGGCAAGAATAATGGGCTAATATAAGTTATAAGAGTTAATAAGAAGTCTGAGCTACTAGGCCTATCAGTTTATAACTAGTGTAGACCTCTGTGTGATTTCTTTGGGACTTAATGACAACAGGAACCAGGCAGGACAGAAACCTCAGACAACACAGTACCCATGCTTTAAAACCTGATAGTGCTATGGAAATGTTTGCCAATGAGAATGACCTAGATGAACCCAGGACACAGAATTTTTAAAAAATTATATTATATATAATATATTTTACAATATATTATATATTCTATCAAACAATCAAGGAGTTTAAAGAAGAAGCAGAGAATCAGGTCAATGAAATTAAAGAGAACTTAAATATAAAAAATGCTTGAGTGATACCCAAGAAAACATTAAGTTGGTGGAAATGATGAAGACACTCCAGGGTTTGAAAATGAAACTCAGTAAAGAAACAGACATGCAAAAGTGGACTCAAGTTGAAGTGAAGACAGACTTGAAAGATCCAGTAACCCAAGTAGAAAACTAAAGAGAAAGTCCTTCAAGAAGAATGAATCAAGCAGAAGGTAGAATATCAGGACTCAAAATAATAAAAGGATGCAGACAAAACAAACAAGGAATTTGAAATTCTTTTTGAAAACACCAAAGGAACATAGAGAATATGTGGGACATCATGAAAAGACCCAAACTTTGAGTAATAGGTCAGAGGTCAGATGATGGAGAAGAGTACTAGGTCAGACGTAAAGACCTGAGATTCCAAAAACGGTTGGAGGAAGAAAGAACCGTAATTACTCAAGAAGCAGAGCATAAAACTGACAGCATCACATGAGACTGAAAATCTTCTACACTCCAAAGGAAACAACTGAGTAGAGAGGCACCCTACAGAATAGGAAAGCTCCTTGCTATCTTCTCATATGATAAGAATTGATACCCAAAACATAAGAACTCAAAACAACTAAATATCAAGGGATCAAACAACCCAACCAACAAATCACTGAAGAAACAAACAGCCTGTTCTCAGAAGATGAAGTGCTGTTGCACAATAGTTTCCCCCAAGGTTACAGCCTTTCATCTTGGGGAAACTTGCTAAGACATAAGGTATAAAAACAAAGTCAAACAACAGGATATTTAGGACAGGATGTTTACAAGGAGGTGAAACAACAGAATGTTCTAAAGGGAGGTGAAACACTCCATCCGGTGAAGAAACTCTGTTAAGATGGAAATAACTCAAAATAGCTTCCAAAAGTCCCCCAAACTGACCAGATTCACCAGGCCCCTACTTCCCAAAGAGCACAGAGAGGGAAAGACTGCTGAAAGCCCAGCTGTCCGGAAGAAGCACACAGCGTCAGAGCTTCCTCAAAGAGGCTCAGACCAACCGAGTCACCTGAAATGGATGCTCTTCAACCTGTTGTGTGGCCTGAAGGCTGTGCAGCATTCTCCAGGTTTCTGACTTTTGTGAGCTGTCCCCCATGCTAGGGTGGGCTTAGTGATGCAGCTCTCTGTGAGGTGTTTTTTCTCTAAGTAACCTCCCAGTTATTTTCCATAGATAACCCCAGTAAAACTCACTGGTTCACCAAGGTGGACTTTGTGGTATCATGGGCTCCTCACCTGGGGTAGCTAAACATGTGCATGTGTGTGTGTCCCCAGGAAAAGTGCCACTCAACAAGTACAGAAGTTGGCATTTCACAGCTCTCCTCAGCCAGCTCTAGCATTCTTTCCACCCATTCTTCTTACATGCAGGAGGTTATTTAATACAGATAACTCATCCACAGCTGAGCACTCACAGTTACCTATACTTGGTTCTTTGACCTGTTACAAGTCTCTGCACTAACCATTGCCTGCGCCAAAAAGAGCCTTCTCTAACAGAAGCTGAAATACAAATTGATGAGTAAAAACATAAATATTTAGATGTAAGTTTGATGACATCACTATCTAACATAACAACAAAAGTATATTACCCCCAGGACCTGTGATCTCCCACATATGGATTTTTGATTAGGTTTACAGTGCCTCATATGAAATTTATCCTGCTGAGCTGGCATCATTTCAATAAATAAAGACTGCCTGAAGAAGGGAGTAAGCAGTCCCACTGGTCAGCCTTACAGAATAGGTTATGGTAATACGCATCTTTAATCCCAGTAGCCACACTAATTGCTATAGAAATCAGGTAGTGCATGCCTTTAATCCCAGTTGCATATGCCTTTAATCTCAGTCCTAGGAAGGAATATAAAATGGAGGGAGACAGCTCTCAGACACAGTCTCATCCGATCGTCATTTCAGACTGAGGTCAAGGTAAGAGCCAATGACTGGCTGTTTTGCTTTTCAGATCTTTAGGTTGAACTGCGATTTCTCTGGCTTTTATTAATCATGCTTCAGATAACTACCATTCTAACACCAATGGTGACATCCTATTGGGCAGGTCAGTATTATTCAGGGCTCTATAGATGAACAGATTGATAGACTGATAGAAATATATAAATATATATATGTACACACACTCACACACACACACATATATACATCTACATAATACATATATTCTTAACACAGTATGGCATGTGTGTGATGAATATTTACATATATATTCTTTTTTTATTTTATTAAATTATAAAAGTTTCCATTTCCGCCCCTCCTCCCAACACCCTCCCACTCCTCCCACTCTCTCTCCTCCTCCCTCTCCATCCCTGAGAGCAGTCAGGGTTTCCTGCCCTGTGGGAAGTTCAAGTTCCTCCCCCCTCCCTCCAGGTCCAGGGAAGGTGAGAATCCAAACAGACTGGATCGCCAAAATCCAGTATATGCAGAGGAAGCAAGTCCCAGTGTCATAGTCAACGGCTTTTCAGAAAGGCTCCGGGCCAGCCACATTCAGAGAATCCAGCCACATTCAGAGAATCTGGTTGGATCATGTCCTCGTTCAGTCCCAGTCCAACTGGCCTTGGTGAACTCTCATTATATCAGTCCCCTTGTATCAGTGGGTGCTCGCATCCCTCGCAGTCCTGATTTCTTTTTTCATTTTCTTCGTCCTTCTGCTCCTCATTTGGACCGTGGAGGGCTCAGTCCGGTGCTCCAATATGGGTCTCCGTCTGTACGTTCGGATGAAGGTTTCCTCTGCTCTTGCCTTCTTTGCTCACGTTCTCTTTCCTTCTGCCTCTCGTTTGGACCTAGGGAGCTAGGTCCAGTGTTCCAACGTGGGTATCCGCCTCCATCTCCATCCATCGCCAGATGAGTGTTCTATGGTGATATGCAAAATTTTCATCAGTATGGTTGTGGGCCAAGACCGGTTCAGGCACCCTCTCCTCTGTCCAGAGAACAATCTGGGGATCTCTCCTTGGACCTGGGATCCCCTTTATAATCAAGTCTCTTGTAAACCCTAAAATGACTCCCTTAGTTGAGGTATATACTTCTCTGATTCCATATCCATCCTTCCTCCCTCCCCCCATCCCAGTCCCCCGATCTTTCCCCATTCCTCCCCTACTCCCTTCTCTCTAACCCTCTCCCCTTCCAACAGCCCCCCCACCCTCCCATGCACCAGAGGTTACCTGGCACTCTTGTCTATTTCCAATCTCCAGGAGGATAGCTACATGATTTTCATCAGGTTCACCTTCTTATTTAGCTTCTCTAGGATCACGAATAATAGGCTCAAAGACCTTTAATTATGGTTAGAATCCACTTATGAGTGAATACATACCATATTCCTCTTTTGGGGTCTGGCTTACCTCACTCAGTAAAGCGTTTTCTATTTCCATCCATTTGCATGCAAAATTCAAGATGTCATTGTTTTTTTACCGCTGAGTAAAACTCTAATGTGTATATGATCCACACCTTTTTTAACCATTCTTCTATTGAGGGGCCCCTAAGTTGTTTCCAGGTTCTGGCTATTACAAATAGTGCTGCTATGAACGTAGTTGAACAAATGCTTTTGTAGTATGTTAGGGAATCTCTTGGGTATATTCCCAAGAGTGGAATTGCTGGGTCCTGAGGGAGGTTGACTCCCATACATATATATTCTTAACACACATATAAATATTTTATATATGTAAAGAACACACGTATTCACAGACACTCACACACACATTAAGAGTGACTTACAGGATGTTGTTCAGCTGTTCCAACCATGACTGTCTACCAGTGGAAAGTCTAAGAACCCAGTAGCTGTTCAGTCACTGATGCCGGATGCCTCAGGTGGTCTTCTGTATATGCTAGAATTCCGAAGACGTAGGTTCTGATGCCAGTGAAGGAATGAACTCGACTGTAAGAGCAAGGGCAAGCAGGTAGGGAGCAAGTGCTACCTTCTTTCTTGTCCCTTATTTAGGCTGCCACCAAAAGTTATGGCCCATATGTAAGGTGGATCTTTCCACTTCACACAATTCAGTCAAGGAAAATATCCCTGACAGGTGTACCCAGCCACTCGAGTTTGGTTAATTCCAGATGTAGTCAAGTTGATACCCAAGAACAGCCACCACACATGCTGAATTCTGGATATGACATTGATGCTACGCACATCACCTTCACAGCAGCTAGTTGTCTACATAAGACCCGCACAACATAAAGTCACTAAAATTAAAAAATGACTAGGGAAGGGTCCCCAGAGGTTCCGTCATTGTTGGGGAGTTATTGACAATGGACAGTTGCTAAAGAAGGGAGAGCCAGTCACTGGGGAGCACGGCTGTTAATATGTTGCTGTGCTTCAGTGGATGGTCCTATATCCATGTACATATGAGCATTACTAGTTGGACTCATGGTTACCAATAAAAATAAAATTGTAGGACAAGAATTTGGGAGGGAGAAACTATGAAAAGTTGGCAGGAGGCTTTATCATTTGAACATGTTGTTTTATTATCTCTTTTACTTTTATAGAATACAGTATAATTATATTACTTCCCCATTTCCTTTCCTTCTTCTAGATCCTCCCATATACTCCTCCTTGATCTCTTTCAAATTCATGGTCTCATTTTTATTAATTATTGTTATATAATATATTTTTACATATATGTGTGTGTGTGTGTGTGTGTGTGTGTGTGTGTGTTCCTAAGTATATAAACACAAGTTGCTCAGTCTGTCTAATATTACCTGTATGTATGGTTTCAGGGCTGACTATTTGGTATTCTATGACCAACTGCCGTATTCTTCCCAAGGAAGACTATTTTTCGATTCTCAGTATACCTTAATTGACTGCATAAATGGTAAAGATTCCCATCCTGTGGGCTTCCTCTTTACCCAACTGATTGTTTTTCATTTGTAAAGAAGCCTTTTAGTTTTATGAAGTCCCACTTGTCAATTGTTAGCTCATGTCTGAAGTGTGTACTGACTTCAGCAAGAGGGTCTTACTTTCAACTTTTACAGTCAGGGGCAGAATGTATTAATTAGAACATTTCTCTCTCTCTCTTTTTTTTTTGAGATAGGTCTCATGCAGTCCAGGTTGGCCTAAAACAGATTATGTAACCAAGGGTGACAATATCCTGGTCTTCTTTCCTGGTCCACCTCCCAAATTCTACGACTATAGGCAAGCCTACATGTCTGGCCTTTCTGTTTTTAAGTAACAAGAAATGAATCTAAACTTTCTGTCCACAAAATTTCAGACTAATTAATTTGAATTCCCTAACATCAAAACTGTCTCTTTGCTCAAAAGTCTAAGCTTTGGACTTAATTCTATGGAAGAAAGTTAAGTTACTTCAGAAAAATTTGATATTTCATATTGATTGAAGATAATTTGAAGGCATATTTCAGTATGTGAGGTCTGACACCAAATGACCAAAGTGATGTTTCCAGATTCTGAAGCAATTGCACATTTGCTTTTTTTCTGTTATCCTTGTATTTGAGGAAGAGACAAAAGGAAAATTAACTAGGTGGAGATAATCAACTGTGATTTATATGAATTGAGTCCAATGGTAGGATGAGTTTATATAAGATGACAGTCAACACTTCTAGCATGGGCTCTTGGAGCTGCCAATGTTCTGAGTTATCTGTGTCTCAAGAAGACCCAAGAAAACTTGGAATACAAGTCATGGCACCTAAAACATAAAGATAAATCAGTAGCAAACACAAGCGCAGTCAAGGACACCGTAATTTCCTAAAGTTGTCACATCTAAGTGTCGGGGTTGGCAGTAGGAGTGTGAGTGACAGTCCAGGGTGTCTGAGGAGTAGGTGTCTCTTTCAAGTGTGTCTTGCTTTAGGAACCAGAGTGTTTGTGAGCATCCATGTCAAGGGAGGTACAGACCTGCTCTGTGTACTCTACAAGCAAAGAACCCAGAAGTGAACGAACACAGGAGTGAGATAGGGTCCAGAATTTTGCTCATTTGCATTTGCTCCTTCCAGAAGAAAGACCAAGAACTCACCCTCACAACAAAGGTGAAAAAAAAAAAAAGTCCAGTGAACTACAAACACTATGGTTCGAACTTCTCCCTGCAGTTGTAGGTCAAGCTACTACCAAATACATATGATCAGTGTAGCATCTGGTTGGTGACCCTTCCTGAGCAAAATGACCTGCTTCCCCCTGGCTTCCTTCTGCCTTTCCTCTACCTTTCCCCTGCCTTCCACTTCCTTCCCCCTGAACTCTTCCTTCCTTTCTCCTGCCCTCTCCCTTCCTTCTCCCTGCCTTCCCCCTGCCTTCCCCTGCTTGGAGGTGAGCTCAGGACAAGCAGATAATAGCTTTGTAGGGACACAACAATCATTCCATGCATAGTGGGGATCTAAAACAGCAGATGGTAGAAGAGATAACATCAAATTCAGAGATTTCACCAATAACTATGAATTTAAGGCACTATTAGTAACAGAACCTGGGAAAGAATTTGATCAATGAGAGCAATCAATTGAATAATGCATTTCTTATCCCTGTTCTTTTAACTCCTACAGTCTAACAAATTTAGACAAAAGTGACCTGACGTCTACAGAGCATTCTATCCAAACCCTGAAGACTACACATTCTTCTTAGCAATCCATAGGATTTGTCCAAAGTCAACCACATATTAGCACAAAAAGGGCCCCAACAGATAGAGGGAATACTTCACACTCTATATTATCACAATGGATTAAAGGTGGATATTAGTAACAATAGAAACTATAAAAAGAACACAAATGCAGGGAAACCAGACTTAAGTGAAGAAAGAAATCAAGAAGGAATTTTAAAATTTCTAAAATTGAATGAGATGAAAACACAATATACCAAAATCTGTGGGATTCAATGACGGCAGTCTGGGGACGAAGGTTTACATCAGTAAGTGCCTACATCAAAAACTTAGAGATCTCAAATTATTAACTTGATGAAGCACTTGATAAACTAAGATTAACACAGAGACTTGTGGGTGCTCAAAGTGTAGAGAATAACAGACTGCGGCCCTAAATGAGACTTTGAAGAACCAGAGCAGGAGGTTGACGACAGCAAAATGGTGTTTTCAGTGCAATCTGGGCAGTTGCACAGAGGAATTCATAGTGTATAAGATGAACATAAGATCAAGTCAGATGCAATCACAGCATGGGAAGGGCAGTGGCTGCTGTCACCAATTCCCCCCTTTAGATGAGGAGCAATTGGCTATTTATGGTTGCCAGGAGAGAGAGACAATTCTCTTCAAGGATGCAGTCCTGAAAAGGCTGGCCTCACATTTATGCCCAAACTGACAGCAGTAAATTGACATGGTGTGTAAAAAAAAAAAAAAAGAAGACGCAAATTTGGGAGGAAATAATGACTGCGTTTGAGGGGGAAGAATTGGAAAGGTGGAAATGGGGGCTGGATTTGATCAAAGTACATTATATGTTTATAAAAAATGTCAAACAGTAAAAGGAGGAACTGTATGTGGAGAAATACCTCCAATATTATTAATCTGGAGGTATTTTCAAATTATTTTTTCATATTTTTTTACTCTCATACTTTCATTGGCAAGAACACTCTCATGCCCATGACTGTCTGCCGTTAACTATTGGGCTCCACTTTGGTTTTCTGTCTGGGATATGCTGTGAGTCCCTAATGACTGTCTTAACAGAAGATTCCTAAAGACACACTATTGAGTCTATTCTGACTGGGTAAAAGGGCTCGCTCATTCCTCACTGCTGCAAGGGTGCTAGTGCCAACCTGTGTCATTGATTTGATTTTCATCCTTCCAAGGCCCCTCTTGATATACTTCCATTTGTTGCTCTTGTACCTTCCTGGATAGACTTCCAATATAGCTAATCCTTCTGAATCTGGACGATTGTTACCTCAGCCTGAAGTCTTTACCCTGGAAGCCCCATGGTAAAAGTTTTGGATCCAAAGTTGGGTCCAGGCTTCAATAAAAGCACCCTACAGTCCTGATTGGATTCAATACTTCAAATCTTTGTATATTTTAGGAGGAATGCCATGGATCATTTCTGTTTCAAGTTTCTTCATTCATGGCTCAGTTTGGTTCCTATTTCTCCATCATTTGGCCCATAACTTCTTCACTTCTTGGCCCAACATGGTACTATGTACCAATGACAAAACTGGCATCCTCTAGACAAGTAGCAAATTCTAGGATGATGTTAAGCCACCAAATTATAGGCCTGCAGTTTCCAGTACTGTAGCTAGCTGGATTTCCCCCACTGTGAGTCTCTGTCACTAATGAATTCAGTATGTGCTTTATTCTGGTCGATCTCCCGATAGCCTTAGTCAGGAACCTGTAGCATCATCTGTACTGCCACAGCCTCCTGCTTCCAAAGCATCTGTCAAGACTGTCTGAACTCTACTCCAATCTCCTCCTCAACATGAACTGATACCAGCTTGATTCGGAACATGGGTTCTCTGCGACGAGATCTCCTCATGCCCTCATCTGATCTCATTGACCCACCTCCATAAATCTAATCATCTGTGCCAGCGTAGACATACTCTAATAAACCATGTCTTCTGCTGTTCTCTAAAACAAACATTGCCAAATCCAGAATGGACAGCAGATAGAGTTTAGGAGGAGCACTGACTTGGGTTTTTGTTGTTGCTATCTTTTTTATTTCTACCGTCCCTGCTGCGGAGACCCACCAGCAATTAACTGTCAGAGAGAGACAAATAAGTCAATTTCAGCATAGCTAACAGGGATGACAAATAGTTGGTCAAACTTTTCTAAATTTCAATGTGCTCTGATGACATGGCAGACTTGAAGAAGTATCTTTGTTTAGAAGAAGACATTTGTCCCAGAAGCTTGCCTTCTGCATACACTGGCATGGACTCTGGCCACATATATCATACATGTGAGTCAATTACCTGTACTCTAATGTTTTATGTGCTTTGGAATTCAAACACACTACTTCCTTATTTGCAGGGTCAGTATGATTTATCTTCTATTAAACGCAGACAAACCCATGCCATGCATGTAGATGAAAATTTGAACTGAGTACCTACTGGAGAGTTGGCTTCATTCCAGTTTTGGCCACAAGCTGAGTTCTTGTGAGGCAGGTCCTACCAGCAATGCATAAATATGAGAACATTGGTAGCAGGGATTCTGGGGTCATTCGTGTGTATAAACTATTGAGAAGCTGACTAAAACTTTTCTGTGTAAATGTTTTCCTTATAGTGAGCCACAAAAAAAAATTAAAGAGCTCTGGTCACCCAGATATACTTCTTATTTATAATCACTGCAACCAGAGCTGCAATGGATTCTGAATTTGAAACAGAGCATTTTATCCTAGCTGTCCTCACGAAAGGTGTGGCTCATTTTGGTAGAATAGAAACAGAACATTGTAACTTTAGAAAGAAGGCTCATTACATTATTTGTTAGATCAAGATCCATCTTTAAAAAAATAGTGACCTAGAATATAGTAACATTAGCCTTGTAAAAATTGAACCATAGCTGAGTTAAAATGTTGACTGCCCAAGGCTGTCTTTAAGAGCTCGTCATCTGGATTCACATACGTAAACAGAAAGAACATTCCAGCAGCACCTATAGTGAAAGAGACAAAGAAATCACACACCTCTCGTGCCTTTGCATGCATCATCCATAATATGCAGGTAAGATGCCCAACGAAACATTTCACATCTGAAAAGAATGCCCAGGCTAGGGTGATGGCAGATGAAATTTCCTACTTCATCCAACTTCTGTGGCTTTTCCCACAAATATGCTGTGTTGCTCACATAGAAAAGTCTGCCATGGAAAGAGAATAAAGCATTCCTTTCAAGGGTCACAGGCTGCAGAGTTAGGAAAAGGAGTTTGAAGCACTCCTTCAACTCAAACTTTTGAGATTCTGCCCCTGAGAATTTTCACACATCACATCTCATTGTTAGGATCCATACTCAAGAAACCAGCAAAATGTGTCCAACTTTACTGAGTAGAGGTCTATGTACAGGAAAAGTTCTATTTTCATAGTTCTTAATGCAGACCTATACAAAATCTTACTAAAAACATGTAAGAGGCTCGAATGAGAAAAATAAACACAAAACTGGCCAAGTCATAAAATGTATGCATATTTTTATAAAAAATTCCTCAGAGAGAAACATGAATATTTAGAGCATGGATTGTATATAGATAATGGGGATTGACACATATTTTTAAATCTTTTTTAGAACTATCTGTAGCTTTTCTTTAGTGATCTTGGATTGCTCCTAATGATACTAAGTACAAAGTGTGTGTAATATTTTCCAGCACCTAATCCATGAAAGGAAAGTAGATTCATGCCATTGCAGAGTGGCCTAACTATCAACCAACTACAGGTTTTCTTGCTTTGTTTTAGAAACTTCTATCTGAGCCCCAAATGAATGGATGAAAATCCTTCCTGGATTCATAAGAATGCAGTGGCCTCTGTTCCCGGCAGACTCTAAACAAGGTTCACAATGTCACCGTGGACTTCTTTCTACACCGCCCTACTCACCTTCACAGCCATCCAGTGTTCGTTAGCAGAACACTAGAAGGCAGAAGCTAATAAAATTTTATAAAAATTGCTTTACCATAAGAAAAAAAATCTACTTTGAAAGTATAGACTTGCTTCTTGGATGTTTTATTGGAGGTTGACTTGGCAGCATAGAAGGACACTTAGTGGTGGCTGTGTATACTTAGTTGATACTTGAAGATACCCTTACCCAGGGCAAAGGACAAAGGGACGTTACCAATCCCAAAAAAGCAAGTGTGAAAACAGGTGTTCCTGGGTCATCAGGTGGCAAGGACAGGTGTGTTAGGCATGCTCCTCCAGCATCACTACAGCATTTTACAGGTGAGGGAACTGGAAATCAGTGGTCCCACTCTGCAAACTCAGAAAGAGCAGAATCAAGGCTTCTGACACTCCGGTTTCAAGGCTTCACTTTCCAGACAACTGTCACCCTGTCAGCATTCTATTCAGACCTCAGTGGGAGTCTCGACGCTTTTTGTAGGGCTACTGCATGACAGATGCAATGGGTCCTGGTTGGCCGATGCTTAAAACTGTACCACTTAATGCATTTCTTTGGCCAATAGGAATTTATACAACATACAAACACCCAAAGGGTATTGCCTTTTGTCACCATAAATATAATTCCTGTCCATTCTTTCCTGAAAGGTGTTAAAATGAAAAGCATTTTTAATTCAATAAAGAAGCCTTCTGCTCAGCTTTGATCCGAATCCAAACCAGAGGGACTCTTGTGCTGGGGTTTGCATCAAAGCACTGAAATGATACGTGTCCCTTGCTAGACTGTAAACCGCAATGCCTCAGTTCAGATGACCTCAAGGCCTGACCAGAAAATACTCAGTGGCTTCTTCCGGTTACCTTTTCATGCTGACTTGTCCTTAATATAGCTAATGCTCCCCAGATGTATCAGTGGCTGGCTCTGTTAACCCTTTGTGGTCTCACATGAACATTGGCTGGTTTTCATAGACACACAAAGAGGGAAACTACCTCCCAATGGAGAAAAATAGTAAAGCAAATTACATGTATCTATGCATAAAATTGTATGTATTTAATATGCCTGTTTATAAAGTATGGTATAATAAATTCTACATGTGCCATTATTTAACCTCAGCAAACCCATTTTTAAATAAACTGGTATCAAGGCTTCTTTCTCAAATAATTTTGCTCCAGGTTCCAGGCATTATTCTACAATCATCCTTGGATGTCCTTCATGGAGCCCTTGTAGATACCAAAATCCTCAGGTGCTCACTTCTTTCCATAACATGGAATAGTATTTACACATCATACTAGCCTATCTAGATATAGTAGGCATGGATATATGTGGGTTAGATTTTATTTCTGCTTCATTCCATAAGGTAGAAAGTGTTGCTATTAAAATCTCCAGGCATTTTCAAGTGACTTAGATGTTTTCTATGAATGCTAAAAGCAGTTTCTTGGGTCTTTAAGGAACAAACATTTCCTCAGTCTCTGTTAGGGATCTTCATCTGTTTCTAGCCATGTAGTGTGCCTCGCATGGCACATTATTTTTTGGAAAGTCTGTTTTATAATAGGATGTTTCTCGTGTGCCTACTTAAATGTGTCAGTGTTTCCTTTTGCAGACTCATCTTACCTGTGCCATTTCTTCTCCCCTATCTTCTCTAAGGTGGAAACAGATTTTTAGAATGCTGGTAGCAGACTCATGCCGATCAACAGGCTAGCTTTGATAAGCAAAAATTTCAAAACTGTGTTCCAACGATGGAAGTGATTGACAGAGAAGTGAATTGAATGCAGTGCTCCCCGAATAACCCTATGTCTTCTTATTTTCTTAGTGGCCAAATAAAAACATTACATGGAATTTACTCCTACCTTTGAGTTGATGCAGATTTTCCAAAGCGTAGTTTACTGAAGAGTCCTTAGGTGGTATTTATAGTTCATTGCTAAGTCAAGCTTTGTTTTCCCAGGTTCTACCTTTCCTTTTCTTTATGGAGCTAACAGCTAAGCTTACCATTCCTTCCTGCCTTCTAGGCTACTGGTTAGAATCCGGGTCTTGCAATAATAGTGAACAGCACTGTACACAGATACTTCACATGCGTGCGTTCTTTAACCTGGTTCCAATTTTCGATTCGATGGTTTTAAATGGTGTCACAAGAAAAATTGTGATGACATACTCAAAATTCAGTTGATCACATAGCTTTTTCGGGGGGGAAGTTTTTTTTTTTTTTTTTTTTTTAAAAAAACATTTTGTAAGACACTGGTTCTGAAAGAGGATGTGACTCAAACAGAATCTAAAACCCACTGTCGTTGTATTGGCTCACACAGAAAGAGGGGGAGAGAGAGGAAGAAAAAGAAAGAAAAAAAGAAGGAAGAGAAAGGAAGATAGGGAAGGAAGGAAGAAAAGGGAAGGAAAAGAAAGAAAGATTCACTGCTTGTGGAAATATACATCAGTATACCCATTAAGGCAATCCACACGGAAGTCCTTCACAAACAAAAACTGGAATGTACCTTACCATCCAACTACACTCTCACCCCCAAAAAGTTAAGGTGCAGACTCAGTGAGCGAAAATCACGCTATTTACACACCCGGACAATGTAACACACGTGACAAAGCTATGCTCTTTAATCCAGATGTTGCCATGAGCCCGATGCAAATGAACCAACTGGAGCCACTCACTTTGATTAGCAACAGCAGCATCTGGGTCGTCCTTAAAGTGTCTATCTTCAAATAGATGGCGGCAGAACAACTGCCATGAAGTCATTCATCATTTCTACATAAGCTAGTTTCGTTTTCTCCTCCAAGCTTCTTCCCTCCTATCATTACACTGTGTTTCCTCAGGCATGGGGAAATGCCTTGCTGTCTCAGTGAACACCCATCAAAACGGTTGTAGGTCATTTCCCTTTGCCAAATGTCTCTGGAAAAAAGCTTCATCTGCTCAGTCAAGAATTTGAATCTGCAAATGACTCTTTTGTTTGGTGGACATGGAAAAGGATGACATAGGATTTTTAATAAAAGGGACTTCAGCCAAATATGTACCTGTTTTTTATAATAATATTTGAAAACATACTAATTGTATCCCAAAACCATATTGTAATATGGTTATATAGAAAATACAATATCCCTAAAAAGAAATAAAGCACAGCAACTAAATGCTAAGTGGAAATTGTGCTGACAGTGTGCTGTGGAATAATCTTTCCATACACTGTGAATATGAATTACTTTCATTGTTAATAAAGAAACTGATTGGCCTATAGCAAGTCGGGATAAAGTTAGATGGGACAATCGAACTGAGGATACTGAGATGAAGAAGGATGGAGTGAGAGAGTTGCTGGTAGACACAGAGAGCAAGATAGGCATGCCATATTGGGAAGAGATACCAAGTCACATGGCAAAGCATAGATAAGAAATATGGGTTACTCTAAGTGTAAGAGTTAGCTAGTAATAAACCGGAGCTATTGACAAAGCATTTATATTAAGCCTCCAAGTCACTTATTTGGGAATAGGTAGTCGGGACAGGATACATCTGCCTACAACAGTGGGTCAGTTTTTATCCCCACTAAAGAAGAGAAAAGTTGGAAACCTGAGACCTTTTTGGCCAAACATTGATGTGCCTTGGTGATTTTATTCTATCCCTCCTGTCTTTCTCTCTTCCCACTCTCTCTGTCTCCTTCTCTCTATATAAATGAAAGATGACATACATAATATATAAGCAATGTGTCTATCATCTTTTATTTATCTATGAATGTACACCAGTATAGAGTAGAGGTGTAACAAGATTATAATATCAAAACTGACCACACTTGAGAGGCGATAATTAAGTTTCTATCTGGAAATGCAAAAAAAATCAACTGAATATGTATTGGATAGAATCCTCTATCTAGAATGTGTTCATACTGTACTGTTTCAGTCATTTAACTGCTTGTGGTAACCTTATGAATCTTTCATTTTGCATTGAGAAATGATCCAGATATATAAGGTATTTAACATGATGTTTCTAGACAAGTAAATACTGACTAATGATTTTAAGTAGACAAGAGTGCCAGGCAACCTTGGGTGCACGGGGAGGGCGGGGATGGAAGGGGAGAGGGTTAGAGAGAAGGGAGTAGGGGAGGATTGGGGAAAGCTTGGGGGATTGGGATGGGGGAAGGGAGGAAGGATGGATATGGGAGCAGGGAAGTATATATATCTCAACTAAGGGAGCCATTTTAGGGTTTACAAGAGACTTGATTCTAGAGGGGTTCCCAGGTTCAAGGAGAGATTCCCCAGATTGTTCCCTGGACAGCAGAGGAGAGGGTGCCTGAACTGGCCTTGGCCCATAACCATACTGATGAATATTTTGCATATCACCTTAGAACCTTCATCTGGCGATGGATGGAGATAGGGACAGAGACCCACATTGGAACACTGGACTTGACTCCCTAGGTCCAAATGAGAAGCAGATGGAGGGAGAGCGTGAGCAAGGAAGGCAGGATCGGAGGGAACCTTCATCCGACAATGGATGGAGATTGAGACAGAGACCCACATTGGAGCAATGGACTGAGCCCCCAAGGTACAAATGAGGAGCAGAAGGAGGGAGAACATGAACAAGGAAGGCAGGACCATGAGGAGTGCGTTCACCCTCTGATAGATACAAGGGGACTGATCTAATGAGAGTTCACCAAGACCAGCTGTACTGGGACTGAACGAGCACGTGATTAAAGCGGATTCTCTGAATGTGGCCGGATTCTCTGAATGTGGCTGGCACGGGGACTGTCTGAGAAGCCATTGATAATGGCACTGGGACTTGTTTCCTCTGCATGTACTGGATTTTTGGGATCCAGTCTGTTTGGATGCTCATCTTCCGAGACCTGGAGGGAGGGGGAGGAACTTGAACTTCCCACAGGGCAGGAAACCCTGACTGCTTTTAGGGCTGGAGAGGAAGGAAGAGATGGAGTGGGGGGAGTGGGAGGGTATTGGGAGGAGGGGTGGAAGTGGAAGACCCTCTTGTTAAAGACACTACAAATCTTGAACTCAAGGTATAGAGAAATCAAGCTATAACTGAGCTCAAAGCTTCCTCCCTACTGGTTAGCTTTCATAGAGTAAAATGGTGTGATGCAGGTTGGGGGGGGTGGAAATAAAAGTATGGTCTTATCAAGATGTGAACTCTATAAAATGTAACACAAATGTGCCAGGAAAGATATGCCCATTGGTGCTATAGTGCCACAACTATTACAGGGTAGTCAACTACTCCCTTATTAGAGCTGAGTCTTATTCTGCAAGAGGGAATCATATTGAATACCATAAATTTAGCCCTAAATCCATTACTGAAGAGGTCTTACACCTTAAGGAGGAAGATACCACTACTGATTAACTGAACTGACATTGTGTCAGACTACCTTCTTATATCTTTGTTTTTACCCACAGACAAGGTCTGCTCTCCTTTAATCAGAGCTTTAACCTCTCTTGCCCTATTCTCTTCATCAAGTGAACAAAAGTGACTGAAGATATCCATGGCTGCACTAGATGCTGCAAAAACGACAGCTGAGGCTTGGCTCTAAACAAGACATTTACACCATTCCTTTAAGACTAGGGAGAACATCATGAAAACGGGAGCAGAAATAACATAAGGCTGAAGATTTTGAAGAGGGTTGTGAAAGTGTCATCTTTTAAGCAGCACCCAGCAATGACAATCATGAACTCAGAGCAGCTGTGCCTACTGGCTGTGGGCCCACACAACTTTGATTCTCATAATCAGGGAAGAAACTGACGGGTCATTACCACTTACTGCTAATTCGTTGAGAACTAACAGATTCCAGGAGAGGAGAACACATAGTATCCAGTGGCATACTCACTGTATGCCACTCATCTGTATGCATACTCATCTGTCTCTAGAACTATCTGCTGAATAGTTCTAAATCCAGAGCCACATGTCTGACCCTGTGTGTTAACTAAAAATAAAGGACCCTAAGAGCTATGAACTACAAAACAAAATGAAAAGTAGTGAATATGGGAAACTGATGTGGAAGTCTTCTTGGTTAATGAATAAAGAAACTGCTTTGGCCTGTTGATAGGGCAGAACTTAGGTAGACGGGGAAGACAGAACTGAATGCTGGGAGAAGGAAAGAGTCAGAGAGATGCCATGGATTCATCAGAGACACACACTGGGAATTTTATTCGGTAAGCCCCTGTCACGTGGCGATACACAGATTAATATAAATGGGTTAAATTAAGATGTAAGAATTAGCCAATAAGAAACTAGAACTAATGGGCTAAAATTTATTTAATTAATACAGTCTCTGTGTGATTATTTTGGGTGTAAGCTAGCTGGGTGGCCTGGAAGAACAAGTGGTCTCCCTGCAACAGAAAAGAGACTCATAAAAAATGGAAGAGGTCTGGAAAGTTTGAGAGGGAAATAAGAGAGGGTGACATAGTAAGAGTAACCAGAATGCATTGTATACACATACGCCAATATCACAGAACAAGATTTATTAATTATAAATAAGAACATTAGGATCTACTTGCTCAGAAAATTTCAAATTTGAAACATGTTATTATTAGACAGAGTTAGCATTTTACATGTAAAAAGTTTTGTGTTGGTGAGTTTTTGTTGCTATGATAAAATGCCACAACCAAATACTACTTATGGAAGGAAAATTTATTTGGGCTTATGGTTTCAGAGGGTTAGCTTTCATAAATGTTTGCAGGGAGGTATGACAGCAAATGGTGGGTTGTAACATGAGGGCCGGCTTGTTGGGGTAGCTGTCCCACCCGGTACCCCACAACCGGCAAATCCCAAAGAAAATCACACACAAGACTCCATAAGGTTATAAACTGATTGGCCCATTAGGTCAGGCTTCTTATTAGTCCTTGAAACTTATATTAATCCATTATCATTATCTATGTTAGCCACAGGGCTCAGTACCTTTCTCAGCTGGGCAGGTTACATCCTGTCTCTTCGGTGGTCTGGGCAGCAGTGGTGAAGGGAGCTTCCTTCTTTCCAGAATACTCCCATTCTCTTTGCTCCACCTCTACTTCCTGTCTGCCTGGCCAATCAGCGTTTTATTAAAATATGATTGACAGAATACAGACAATTCTCCCACACCATTTCCCCTTTGAATAAATAACCATTCTATTAATCATAATTCCAAACTGGTGTGGAATTGTTTGTGACTTATGCCTTCAGTGGGTGTGGTGGGAGGAACGGGAAGTTAAGAGATCACATCTGTAACAGTAAACAGGAAGTGGAGAGAGTAAGCTGGAAGGAGGGTGAAGCTTTGAATTCTCAAAGCCTCCCCTGAGTGATGTGTTTCCTCCAGCAAGGCTAAGTCACTTCCCCAAACAGCACCAACAACTGGGCATTAAGTGTTCAATTACCTGAGCCTACTGGAGACATTTCTCATCCAAACCACCACAGCCTCATTCATCTCATAATCAAAGATATCTTTGACCCAATCTGCCCTTCTCACCACTCCAAGCTTCTAGGAACACCCATTCTATTCCAAGTTCAACTATTTTTAACTTCCCCAAAGAGAGATAGATATCATGAAATATTTGTCTTCCCATGTAGCACAATGCCTGTTCTATGTGCTTTGCACATAGTCAAGCAAGGGGCTGGAGATTGAAACACACATACACAGAGACATGGATGCCAAGAATGCCCTCTTTATTGTGTTCCAGGGCGGCTTATATTCCCTGGCCAATGGCCATGCCCTATCTCTTGGGATTCTTCAGCTGCAAGCCCACCAGAAAACACTTCCCTGCCATCAGGCAGGGTCTCATGCTCAGAGCAGCTGCAAAACAAGTCGTAGGAAAACAAGTTGTTCATTCTGGCAGGCAGGGGGGCCACAGGAAATTCAGGGTTTGAGGGTCCACAGTTCCCAACATCTCCCCCCTTTTCTGTATAATTAGACCAAGGTTCTGAACTGGCATGGGCGTAGCACAAACATGATAGCAATCTATTGAAAAATGCCCTAGTGAACATAGTCACTGTACAAGATAGCCACAGCAACTGTATGACTGATGGCAATTCTGGCTGCCATGAAGGAGACTGCAGCAGTGACAATAGTGGCCAATACAGCCGTGGTGAGAAGTCTTGCTGGTTCTCTTCTCAGAAACATTTCTATGGTCAGAGGAAGTTTTTTGTGTATATGTGTGAATGTATGCAAATTCTACTGTGTAGGTTTGGAGGTGAAAGTGTGTATGTAAGTTCTCTCCAGACACCAGACTCAAGTGTTCAGGCTCAGCAGTGATCACTTCTGCATACTGAGCCTTTCTTTGGATCAGATAGCCAATTTTCACTACAGCGAGGTAAATGCACACTCGCACAGACAGACGCTGGCTTGACTTCTAAGTTTGCAGCTCTCCAGTTCACATGTGCTTCCCCAGAAGTCAGAACTCAGGGCTCGTCTGTGTAACTAACTGTTTTCATATTGTAGCGCTATTCTAGGAGGAACTATAGCTTCAGCGGTCACACAGTAACTTCAATAGGCAAATGCAGAAGACAAGGAAGGATGAGCTTGCTTTCCAGCCCTCTCACACCCATCCTCCCACTCCCACACCAGAGTCTCGCTGGGGCTACGTTATGCAGATATTTATCTCTAAATCTCACAACCCCATGTCTCTGTAGCTTCATATTTTCCTTAACTGCGCTGTAATTCCAGCAAAAACAGAAAAAAGGAAGAAAATAAAAGCCAGAATCATCATCAAATAAAACCCACAAAAGGTTCTGTTTAACTTCCCTCCCCTCCACCTCCCATCAAATGAATTCCTTGGAAGTGAGATCATGATTAATAATGCTACTTTTTGGTAAAATCCTTCTTATAATTTCACAAAAATTCGAGTAAAAGAGACAGAAGAATGAGCACCTTCCAAGGCCTTTTGCTCAGTGTTTCCTGATATAATCCTAATAAAGAACAGACCTTCATTGTGTAACCCGTGTATGTGAAGCACAAAGAAAACCCCTAAGTGGCTGACCTCCCTTTGCAGTGATCTCAGGTCTACTTTGATTGTCCGGCAACACTTCCTTCCCAGCCTCTATCAGCTGCACTTTGCACTTTCCTGCCCACAGAATCCTTGGGATCGGTTTTCACTTCTATTTTTTTTTCTCCAATTTTTAGTAGACTCATTACCCAAAGGTAACCACAATAAAATATTTTCTGAGGTCTGCTGAGGCGGATCACCTTCCTGAGCTGAGGAAACAATCAGGAAACATACTCCAAGCTGCGGCCCCAAAATCATGTCCTCAGCTGATGTCCTTGAGCAGGATGTTGTGATGATTGCGGGCACCACCTACAGATCAGTTCTGATTTGTTTGGGGAAATCTATGTAATAAACTTTCCTACAGCTTCTTCTAGCACTCTGTGTATCCAACCTGCATATGTGTACATTCTGAAACTAATACACACTCAGGGGAGGGAGGGCAAAGGCTGCACTCTATCACAATGGCTATTACTGAGATAGAACAACAAAAATAAGCAGAACAGTTGCCATCATGAGTCACTTTCTTCTTCAGAGAGGCTCTGTGATAATGGGATTCCCTGAACTGTGTAAGTATACTATATACAAATCATAGATAATTTTTAAAAAGGATAATGCCTGGGGTGTATGGTCGTACCACTTTTATACAATGCAAATGACGTTCTTGCATTCCTCCTTTTATGTCAAAATTGGAATTGTATCACAAAATTAGTCATGAACACAATTGTTTGGCACTTTGGAAAAATACTTCAAGATTTACAGTAAGGAAATAAGTACATTGGAGAGTTTAATAGAGCTCCTAGTGGTTTGAACTAAATTATTTAAGGAAACATAATTCACAGTCTCCTTTTCTTTCAAGGATAATCAGAGTTACAGTGCCAGGCATGAATTTCTTCCTATGGAGCAGGCCTCAAATGCAATCAGAAAGTGGTTAGTTATGGCCATAATTGTTGGACCACTATTTCTCTAGTGAGCACATCTTTGCTGGGTCCAGTGCTGGGTAAAACACTCCCAGCAGCTTGCGAGCTAGTCAGCAGATCTGGTTTCCTTGTCAGTTGGAGCTGATTTCTCCTCAGCAATAGTACTTGCCGTAAATTATGGTGGGCACACAGGTGCAATGTTGATAACCTGTGTTGATTTGATACCCTGGGCCCTCACTGACCGATAATTTGTACAGAAGTAATCTGTGCCTGGGACTGAGATCTTCTTTTCAATAACTCATTTTTTCCCCCCTGGGAACAGCACTGTTCACCCTTCCAGGGGATTGCTACATAAACTCCCCTTTTAAAAATTATATTGTAATTGGCTTACAAGCTACTGGATTTTGATAAGTCTTCTTAATACACCCTTAGCTTTAGTTAACATTTTCTATATGTGTAGATATTTATCTCTTACCATTTACAAAAATTGATTCAAATCAGATTAAACACTTGGATAGAAGACCTGAAACTCTGGAATAACTAAAGGAAGAATAAAGCAAATACGTCATGCCATTGAAATAGGCAAAGCTGTTTCTGTATAAGACTTCAAAGACACCAAAACCAAAAGCAAAACAGAATCATATCAACTTTCAAAAACCCAAAAATGATATAGCGAACATAGTAAAGAAATAACCTGTAGAATGGAAGACAATATATTTTTAAATCACATTCTTATTTTTTTACTGGTACAGATTTGTTCAATAATAGATACATATTTACATGTCTGTAGAGACGAGATTTGCTTCTATTATCCAAAGACAGAATTGTAAAATTATCCATTATTTCATACTTTAGATATTATATTACTTTTTTACCATTTAACAAAACATTCAAGTCAGAAAACTTAAAGAGAAAAGACGTTTATTCAATTCAGTTTGAGAGGTTGTGTCACATTGGGGCAGACGGCCATGACAGGAGTTCTGGCAGAAGCAAGAAGCTATGACTCCACACAGGAGGGCAGAAGGAAAGAGACTTGTAGGGGAAGTTCTCTTTTTGCTTGCTTTTGTTTTCTTTCAGATAGTGAGACTATGTAGCCCTGACTAGCCTGGGGCTTGCTATGTTACCAGGCTGGCTTCAAATTCATAGAG
Source organism: Myodes glareolus (assembly GCF_982192425.1). NCBI lineage: Eukaryota > Metazoa > Chordata > Mammalia > Rodentia > Cricetidae > Myodes > Myodes glareolus. The sequence continues at coordinate 37,517,793 of NC_142039.1, forward strand.
ATCTGCTTGCCTGTGCTCACTCATGTCTAGGAAAAGACCCATGTTTCATGGTTTCTGAGGCCCCATTCTTCCCACCTTCAACTAGCAAGCACAGGACGCTGGGGCGCTGAAGCCTTATCACATAGAACCTTTGGGAACAGGTACAACATAGACGATACCCCCTTTTAAGTCAGTAGCTAGAGATCTACCTTATCCTTACAATTTAAGCAAGGTTACAAATGCACAGATCATTTCATATAAGCCATATCCCAGGACAGATATTTTAGCGGTGGTCATTCTCAACTCTGGCTTTCTGTTTGCCTCACCATACCTTTTGCTCTCATTCCTCTTTCTACTTCCCATGTTGTAAATGCTGTGCATTCACACACATCACATGTGCTTTTCCATCACTCATTCTACAGAAAGGAGATTATGAAGTGTTCTCTCTAGGTTATTTCAACCATTCAACACAGTTCGGGGCACTCTCTCCCCATTCATATATTGATGTTCTTGAAAAAGAGCTATTTCTTCTTGGAAGTTCTGGTAGAATTCTGCACTAAAACCATTCAGCCCTGTTTTTGTTGTTGTTGTTGGGAGGTTTTTGATGACAGCTCCTATTTCCTCATGACTTATAGGTCTATTTAAATTGCTCATCTGGTCTTGATTTAATTTTGGTATATGGTATCTATCTCAAAAATTGTCCATTTCTTTTACATTTTTCAATTTTGTGGAATACATGCTTTTGTAGTAAGACCTAATGATTCTCTGAATTTCCTCAGTGTCTGTTGTTATGTTTCCCTTTTTAGTTCTGATTTTGTTAATTTGGGCATTCTCTCTCTGCCTTTTGATTAGTTTGGATAAGGGTTTGTCAATCTTGTTGATTTTCTCAAAGAACCAGCTCTTTGTTTCATTGATTCTTTGTATAGTTTTCTGTGTTTCTATTTTGTTGATTTCAGTCCTCAGTTTGATTATTTCCAGTCTTCTATTCCTCCTGGTTGAGTCTGCTTCTTTTTTTTCTAGAGCTTTCAGATGTGCTGTTAAGTTGCTAATGTGAGCTTTCTTCATTTTCTTTATGTGGGCACTTAGTGCTATGAACTTTCCTCTTAGCACTGCTTTCATAGTGTCCCATAGATTTGGATATGTCGTGCCATAATTTTTGTTGATTTCAAGGAAGACTTTAATTTCTTTCTTTATTTCTTCCTTGACCCAGTGGTGGTTCAGTAGTTGACTGTTCAGTTTCCATGAGTTTGTAGGCTTTCTGGGGGTAGTACTCTTGTTGAATTCTAACTTTACTCCATGGTGATCCAATAAGACACAGGTGGTTATTCCAATTTTTTTTTTTGGTCTGTGGATGTTTGTTTTGTTACCGAGTATTTGATCAATTTTAGAGAAGGTTCCATGAGGTGCTGAGAAGAAGGTATATTCTTTTCTGTTTGTGTGGAATGTTCTATAGATGTCTGTTAAGTCCATTTGATTCATTGCATCTGTTAGTTTTCTTATTTCTCTGTTAAGTTTCTGTCTGTTTGACCTGTCCATTGGTGAGAGAGGAGTGTTGAAATCTCCTACTATTAGTGTGTGGGGTTTGATGTGTGATTTAAATTTTAGTAACGTTTCTTTTACATATGTGGGTGCTCTTATATTAGGGGCATAGATATTCAAGATTGAGACTTCATCTTGATGAATTGTTCCTGTTATGAGTATAAAGTGTCCTACTACATTTCTTCTGATTGATTTTAGATTGAACTCAATTTTGTTAGATATTAGGATAGCCACACCCACTTGTTTCTTAAATCCATCTGATTGGAAAACTTTTCCACAACCCTTTACAATGAGGTAGTGTCTGTCTTTGAGGTTGAGGTGTGTTTCTTGTAAAAAGCAGAATTCTGGATCCTGTTTTCATTTCCATTCTCTTAACCCATGCCTTTTTATAGGTGAATTGAGTCTATTGATATTAAGCGATATTAATGACCAGTGGTTGTTAACTCTGGTTATTTCTTGGTGGTAGTGTTTGTGTGTTTACCTTCTTTGTGTTGTGTTCATGGAGGGTTATCAGATGTCTGTGTTATTGTAGGTGTTGTTAGCTTCCTTGGGTTGAGGTTTTCTTTCTAGTACTTTCTATAAGACTGGGTTTGTGGATACGTATTGTTTAAATATGTTTTTGTTATGGAATATCTTGTTTTTTCCATTGATGGTGAAAGAAAGCTTTGCTGGATATAGTAGTCTGGGCCTGCATCCATGATCTATCCAAGACCTTCTGACTTTCCTGGTTTCCATTGAGAAGTCAGGTGTAATTCTGATAGGTTTACCTTTATATGTTACTTGATATTTTTCCTTTGCAGCTCTTAATATTCTTTCTTTATTCTGTATGTTTTGTGTTTTGATTATTATATGGTGAGGGAATTTTGTTTTGATCCAGTCTATTTGGTGTTCTGTAAGCTTCTTGTACCTTCATAGAGATATTCTTTTTTAGGTTTGGAGTTTTCTTCTATAATTTTGTTGAATTTATTTTCTGTGCCTTTGAGCTGGAGTTCTTCTCATTCTTCTACCCCTATTATTCTTAGGTTTGGTCTTTTCATGGATTCCAACAGTTACACCCAATATTCCAAGGCAAAACTAGGGGTTGGCAATAATTACCTGTTAAGGGAGCATTCAAAAGTGAGTATGGCTCTTGAACTGCAACATCCAAGCTTTCCACAGCGCAAAGTTCAAATCAGCCAAGAAGCCTGCAAACTCTTCATTTTGTTTTCCGGAAATTTAAGTTCCCAATACATATAGGGATTGTAGATAGAAGGTAATTTACACACACAGCATATTGCCTCCAGTGAATATTTTAAATTTAATACAGTAATATTGATACAAGTCCATAGCTTGTTTCCCCTAAATTTACCAAAAGCAAATGATCACAAAAGTGAAAGCACATGTCTCTATTTTACTAAATGATGTAAAGCCGTCAAGTGCCACCAATGATAATCAAAGCTATAATATGGGGAGAAAAGAGAGAGCAGGCAGAGCATGAGTTGGTATATCTATGAGCTCATGGTTACCAGTTGAATCACGTGAGAAAAGAACCTTGTAGCCACTAGGCTTGCCACTGTGAGCCAATAGACATGGTGTCTTTTTTTTTTGTAGTGTTTGATGTGCTTTTCTTCCCATGTTTGACAATACCAAAAGACATTCACTTAGGATTTAAAATACTCAGGGCTGTACTTCCAGTGACAATAAATGTATGGAAGCCAATTATATTTTCACAACTCATGCTCATAGTTCAAGTAAGATTCTGAAGCAGAGCAAGAATTTGGAAATAGTTCAAGGGATGCATTTGAATATTGGATTTAAATTGTAAGTATTTGTAAAAATGCATGAATAAAATTACTTCCCAGAGATGGGGAAATGCTTTGAGACCAGCCATTCAGTTGTTTTGGTTTCAGACAGTAATCAGAGCTGGTTCTGGTCACTGCTAGTTTGATAAATGACTTTCCCATCATATTCTCATTTTGTGGGTTTGGGTCAGACACCATATTGTGACTTGGCATGGAGGCTGGTGCTTTACTGTATTTTTAGAATATTTAGCTTATTTAGAAAGTTTACATAATTCTGGTCACAGTGACTAAGGTGACTAGGATTAAAATAAGACTGAATTTGACAAAACAAACTCTTCCAACATTAGGGCAGGATGACACTCCCTTGTGTGCCAAAGTTGTACACCTGGATGCTTAAGGTTGTAAACAAATGTGCCCATAAAGAGGAAAAAACTCTCTCTCTGCTATTTGTAGGAATGTTGTATTCCTAAAAGACAAGTGAGAAAGACATCTAGTTGATGTGGTGAAGAATTTCATGTATTTTACTACGTCTGAGGAATCAGTAGCAGTTACCTGCAGTTCACAGTGGAGGATGCTGGTGTGGTGGTGTAGCACCTTGCTAGAAACACTGAATATGCGAGTAGAGGAAGAGATTCTAGTGCAGATCTGAACTGGTGGTAAGTGAAAGGGGTAATAGATGTTCTTTGTGTAGTTTGCATCAACTCTGTAGTCATATCCTATATCAAATGTGCTGACACAGAAGTGTCTCATGGGCATTAAAATAATCCTCATGAGTATAAAAGTATAAAGTGCACAACTACTGCCTAAAACACACATGTATGTACATTACATAGGTATATTTCTTCCCTTTTAAGCACAGGGAAAATTATTTTGGAGTTTAAAGAAGCTAAAGAGATGGCTCAGCAGATGAAAGAGCAAACTGCTCTTATAGAAGCCCCAACTTTGATTCTCAGCGTCCACATTAGGGGGCTCACAACCCATGTAATTCCAGATCTGGGGAATGCCAGTTCTTCTTGCTGTTATGGTCACTTGAACTTATGTGCACACAGCCACACAAAAAACATAATTAAAATAAAATAAGTTTTTCCAAAAATAACTATGCTTGAAAATCTAGTGGAGATGAAACCAACTCTTCTGAACCTGGTTTTATGTTCAATTCAGTGTTCTCCATTATTATCTGTTTATGTAGCAGAATTACACCATCTTGTTCTCTGCAGCTTTATAATAAATCTTGATACTCACAATATGAGGCATCTCAATATCACTATCCATTTCTCCACTTTTAATTTTTAGAAGTATATTAATTATCATTTTGTACTTCCATTTATATTCTTGAATCACCTTAAAAGCATCCACAATAAATGTTTGTTTTGACTCAGGTCCCCTGGGCAAGGACTCTGAGTTTTGCAAGATCATGTACATTTCCTCAGTGTCAAAAAGTGAGACAAGTGTCAGAAAAACAAAGAGCAGAATTGTCATGGGGCATAATTTCCAACTGGTCTTAATAATAAAAACCTAGAGTCAGATATAGGGGTAAATGCTGAAAGACCAGAGAAGCAGAGCATCCAGCCACTAGTTCTTACCTTTACCAAATCCTAAGACCAAATGGGCGATGCTGAATCTAGGAATTCTCAGACTGAATGCCTTGAGCTTTTGTCTTCTCCTGCCTTATATTCTTCTATCTGCCTAGCCATATCCCTTTCTGTCTTCACCCTGGTGCTGGGCTTAATGGTGTCTGGTTCCCAAATCCTGGGATTAAAGGCATGGGCCACCACTGTCTGGTTCAGATTCTTTTTTAGACTGGATGGAGCTCGTGTAGCCCAGGGTGGCCTTGAACTCACAGAGATCCATCTGCCTCTGCCTCCCTAGTGCTGGGCTTAAAGGTGTGTGCCACCACTTCCTGGCCTTTATGTTTAACTAGTGGCTAGCTCTGCACTCTGATCGATCACTCAGGCTAGCTTTGTTTGCTAAAGCATAAACAAAATATCGCCACAATTGTGATAGAGACGTGTCATGTCAGATAACATGTGGAGTGTTGGGGCATGAAGTGTTATCCTTCAGTGTTATCCTAAATTGAGCTTGAGGGACTAGATGTTTTAACACCCGTCTACTGATAGCTAAGTGTCAGCTGTTTCTACAGGGGAACATAGCAACGGGCAAAGCAGCTTGTATCATCCAGAAACACTTGTTACAGAATCAATTGTAAACTGTCTGCAGTTAGCACTAAAGAAAACTCAGAGAATGAGTGCCGAGGCTGAGGTGGGTGTCTTGGTTTGAGTTGCTGCAGAAAAAAAAAAAAAAAAAAAAAAAAAAAAAAAAAAGACTATCGATAGGATGACTTCCAAACAAGAATTTATCTCTCTCTTCTGGAGATTTGGAATCTTAATACCAAGATATTAGCATATGGCATCTGGTGATGACTTCCTTCCTGAATTGTCAGTGACTGTCTTTATTAGTTTTCCAAGTGACAGAGGGCAAAGCAAGTTCTTCTCTGTCTTTTTATATAGGTGTATTAGTCCCACCCATGGAAGGTTCACCTTCATGACTTGATTAGTGATCCAGGTACCCACTGCCTCATCCTAATACGGTGCATGTAAAGGTTCCATTGTGTGGATTTGGGGAGGACATAGCGTTCAGTTCCTTGCACTAGTTCTGAGTTGTTGCTGCTTTAGAGCATTCCTCAAGACTTAAACTCTATCAGGATTTGGTTCATTCTCTCTGTGGGTAGACTTGCAATAAAAAAATAGGACTAACTAAATATAATTAACTAAAGATCCACCTAATAATTTAAGTAATGAACTGCCCAAATTACTCTAGAATGTAACTCATAATGTCTCCTTTCCAATACAGCATCTAGACTCTAGAGTCTTGTGGTATAACAAAGTTCTAAGATTCTGATTACCATGGAATCCAGAACATGGTTCACAAAGTTGTTTTTTTTCCTGTGTATAAATTAGATAAGAGCATGTGAATAGATGGCCCAGTAGGTCATCTATAGGCTAAATATTTTTCTTTGCCCATAGAGTAGAACAGCATTCTTTGCTCATCCTGATGATGAGGCTTAGACTACATTATCCCTTTGCCTCGTCAGCAGTTTCTCTGTCACAAGGGTTCTTCTGGACAGCAGTCCTGGCTTCAGTTCTATCGAGCTATTTTCCCAGTGGAAGGAGGCATTCCCTCTCTTTCACTTCCACCATTCAACCTGCTTGGGTTCCATAAAATCCCCTCTCCACTAAGTTGCTTGCTGTTCTCTGTATATAGGTAAACTGCAGGCTCACGAAAGGTTTCTGTTGCTGGGAGGTTGGCCATCTTGTAACAGCAAGAACTAGACCAGTGCTGCTGGCTCATAGCCAGTATCACTGCTTTCATGATGAATTCATTCCTGAGGTCATTATACTAGCGCTTAGTGAGCCAGTAGAGAGGATGGTTGAGGTCAACTGGTTATGCAATTCAGTTTATCTTGTATTTAGCATTTTTTGTACCCTTCCCTGCTGGTATCAATGTTACTCTTCAGATTAAATGACCAAGTGAGGGTTATATGAACTATAAATAATTTTAAACCCAAGTTTGGGAGGAACAGCCTCTGCTCTGATTCAGTGAACCTTGTATTTATTCTGGGCAGGCTATTTTTATTACCCGACTCCAGTGTGCTCCAACTCTATCACTCTGACTCAGTATGTTGAGGCCAATTCAGTCTCTTTGCCTGATAATCCTAACTGTGTTTGGGTTTTCCACTTTCCCATTGACAAAAGGCTTAAATTTTTTTTTTGCAGCAAATTATGAAAATGACTACTGTGTGCTATGATATTGTAGAATCTTTAATCTTATCTCTGTTTACAACCAATAGGTTTGAGTGAGAAAAGTGTTCATTTCTTGGACCATTATAGATATTGCCACATTCTAGTAAACATTTTCTTTGCTGCACTGGCTGCCACTCTAGATCACTACTTATTGTGATACATATACCCACCTAGATTTGTGTAGCTAATGTAAGCTGGACCCTTGGTCTCTACTGTCTGGGATCATTCCCATTGTTATTAGTGGGCCTTGTTCTGTAATCATAACTCCAAACTTAACGAGGAGAGATTGTCATTGCTGCTGGTGCATATTTTATGAGAATCCATTATTCTGATAAAGTGGGTGGCCGTGTAGCTCTTCTGCGGAGCATAGGCTGCAATTGTTAAGCTTTTACCCAGACTTCCACTGTAGATCCACTCTAGAATGTCCAATTCTCTAGATTTTTTGATCCCTTCCCCTTTGCCAGTCATGGAATTCTGGTGTTTTTCTTTTTCATCAGGGTGCTATTGATTGTTCCAGGCACCCAAGAGCAGTTCTAGGAACATGTTGATTGCTTCTTGGAGACTCCAAGATTAAATAGTAAAATGTCTTTTCAAACGAAAATAAAACAAATTTTCCCTTATCCGAATTATGCACTGAACCACTTGAATCAGGACCTTCAGAATCAAGTTTCATGAACATTTATCCACATTCTGCTTATGTACATTTTGGCATCAATTAATTCTGTTGACTAATGTAAGAAAAATTAAATCCTTTTAATAACAACTTATTTTTTCTTATTTGTTTAGATTACTTGAATAATTCTATCAAAACTATACATAACCTTGATGGAACAAATTATAAAATCTAGAACTATGAGGGTGGGCATGAGGGAGAGTCTATTCAGCATAAACTACACATGTATAAAATTATACATTTATTAAAATAAACTATATATATATATATATATATAAATGTGCATGCATAAAAATACATACATTTAAAAATAATCACTGACAAGGTGTCCTAATTATTTCTGGGCATTGTCAGATTTTCGCCACCAAAACCATTTGCTTTTAAACTGTCAAAGAGATTTGCTGACTATTGTATTATTAATCTATCATCATAATCTTAGAAAAACTTATCTGATTCTTTATGTATTACTATTTTGTGTTATTAAGTATATATTCCCAATATTTGCTTCAATTACTAATAGTTTGACTTTTGCAAGAGCATAGTTGTGTCTTTTTTTTTTTCTTGAAATTGATAGCACAATTGAATAAAGTTGTCTGGGTTTGATGTTTTCTTTGTGGGGATTCTTCTGTTGACCTTGAATCATCTTTACCAAGGAAAAATATGCATTTTACTGAATATTTTAAGACAATGAATGACTAGTAGGTGAATCAGCACAGCTACCAAATCATACCAACATTGCTGTCTGTGAGAAAGAAAACGCTCCCTGAACATCTGCAAATAGAGGCTGGAGAATAGACGGTTGCTTCCATGGCAGAATTCCTAGCATCTCATTGGAAACCATATTATAACCTATGCGCAAGTATCACAAATACTTTATTTATATTTAATTCTGGAGCAAGGGCATTAAGAAGGAAACTTTCCTTAGTGGCAAAGTGTGTGACATAAATCCTCTCAGATCAGTCTCCAGTGATTTCGGACATGTTCATACATGCCTTTGTTTGCCTCTACTGTTCTCTGAATGTTTCCTTCCAGATGATGTAATGTCAAAGCCAACCCATGCTCTTCATGCTGTAGCTCTATCATATCTCCTGCCACTGTTCTAGGTTCAGATGAAATCTGCTATTCCACTTCAGTTTCCAACCTGAATGTAAACAATTTGAAAGCTGCACTCTTGTAACAACATAAAAACAGAACACACTAAAACTCAACGTTCTTATTAGACCTGTCAGAGAGCAAATTGCCGTTCCAAACTCTGGTTCAAAAAGTTCAAAGGCTTGAAAGTCAGTCAAATGCCAGGAACAGAAGTGGATGTTTGGTAAGAACTTGTAAAATTATAATTGTTGATTGCCAGAGTCTCTGTGTAGATAAACCTGGAAGCAAAAAATCCAGGTTCCTGCCTGGGCACAGTGGTGCAAAGCTTTAATCTCACCTCTCAGAACTGAGGCTAGTCTAGTCTAGAGAAAAAGTAAAGACCAAAGTAAAAAGCAAACAAACAACACAATTTCAAGATAACTTGTGATAGGCTGTGCTGCACTGTTTTTAGGAATATTGGGCTAGTGAAGTAGAAAAAAAAACAATTAGCAGTCACAGTGTAGTAAATGGCATGTATTTAACATGACAAAAGCATACTGATTTTTAAATTTAGTAACTTCATTGTCTCTGGTCAGATCATATTTTTCCTTTTTAATGAGTAGATATGTAGTTAGCCTGCCCTGTGTCCCTGTGTTAGAGAAGGGAATCACAAAGAATTTTATGTTCTTGAAAGGTTCATCCTTATTTTATGTGTAAGGGTGTTTTATCTGCATTTATGTATGTGAACCATATACATGCCTAGTGCCCAAGAAGACCGGAAGAGGGCATTAGATTCCCTGGAACTAGTATTATAGATGGTTATGAGCCACCATGATGGTTCTGGGTATTAAACTTGAGTCCTCCGCAAGAGCAGCCAGTGCTCCTAACTAGTGAGCAATCTCTCCATTTCCATCACAAAAAAATTTTGAAAACAAGATTCTAGCAGCAAAGTTATAAATTAACAAATATAAACAAGCTTCTGAAGAGATACATCTTTTTTATTAAAAGGCAGTAAAAATATGCATGGGATTTAGATGTTTTGGAGTGTGAATAGTGGAGAGGGGTTGCCATTGTTAACTCTACTGCTCACAACCATTATTTCTTAGAAACTCACTTGGTCCTTTTTAGTTTACACACCATGAGACAGTGAGATGTGAATAGTAACAGTTTCTACTGCACACATTTCTGGGTTATTGACAGTTCCTCATGCAAGCATGCACTTTCTCTCTCTGTGTCCTCCCTCTCTCCCTTCCTTCCATCCTCCCTCCCTTCTCCCTTTCTCTGTCTGTCTGTCTGCCTGTCTCTGCCTCTATCTATCTATCTATCTATCTATCTATCTATCTATCTATCTATCTATCTATCTATCATCTACAATTATATGAAAATATCATAGCATGTACAAAAAAGTCAAATATAAATTAGAAATAAATTTAAAAGATTAAATTTAAAAGTTAAGGAGGATTCTCCAGGTTCTAGTTACAGCTGAACAACTAACTTTAATGTCTTGATCTAAATGGTCCTGAGAGGGAACTTTCCCCAGGAGCACACAACTGGATGGAACTGAAAGTTCGAATGGCAGGTAGGTAATGCAGGATGTCCTTCTGTATATGTGCTGCTTTATTGGTTGATGAATAAAGCTTCTGAGCCTATGGCAGGACAGAATAAAGACAGGTGGGAAATCCAAACAGAGATACAGGGAGAAAGTAGGTGGAGTCAAGGAAAGACGCCATGTAGTTGCTGAAGGAGAAAGACACCAGAAAACCTTACCAGTAGGCTACAACCTCATGACAACTAATAATAGTTTAATAGAAATGGGTTAATTTAAGATATAAGGACCATCCAGGAACATGCCTAAGCTATTGGCTAAGCAGTGTTGTAATTAATACAGTATCTGTGTGATTATTTGCATCTGAGCAGTCCAGAAACCAATGAGCAGCCTCTGCTTATGCGTGGGTAGGGGTAAGGGTCTATAGTAGGAAACTCCAGGAGAAAAAGATAAAACGGAAAACTAAGCATCAATATGGCAGTATGTGAAGGTATGTGCCACCAAGCCTGGCAACCTGAGTTTGATCTCTGGAATCCATATAGTGGAAAGAGAGAATCAATTATTAAAGATTGTCCTCTGAACTCTGAAAACTTCCCCAGGAAGCACACATATACAAACACACACAAGTTATTAATTAATTATAGTGCAGCGAATATTTTTGAAGGGTTGACAAAATTGCTCAGTTCCTTAGAGCACTGATTTCTATTTCAAAGGAACCAAGTTTGAGTCTCATTGCCCATGTGATAGCTCACAATCATTTGTAGCTCCAGACCCAGGGGACCCAATGCCACCTTCTGGCTTCCTTAGGTCCTTTATACATATGGTAAACAGAAGACTTGCAGGCAAAACACCTAAACACATAAAATAAAATTAAAATTCTAAAAACTTAAAGATAAAAGCCATTTAATTCTTTCAATTTTGTTACTCAGTGTCACCTTTCAAAAGACCAAATTCTCATGTGAAAAGAAAGGCTGCGCTGCAGGTGATGCAGTAGACTGTGCCATAGAATGGCAGCCAGGGGAAGGGAAAGGCCAACTTTAAACACCGGATAAGGGAACTTATCAAGTCAGTTGCCCGAGCTTCTCAACGCTCTTAAGTCAATTGAATGATGCCTATCTTAAGTGTTTTAAGGTCAATGATTCTACAGTGCTTCCATTTACTATTAAACTGCCTTCATTACTTTGAATGACCCATATGATGCTCCACATTAGTGAAAGTAACTGCTTTAGATATATGTTGACACAAAAGTTAGGAGTATATGGGATGGATTTGTTTTTTAATACATGATGGTAACATGCCAGTGCCTCAATCTGTTTCTTTTTCATTTCATTGATCAAACACCTCATGCAAAGATCATAAATGAGGAAGGTGACTCATAGTCTCAGAGGTTTTAGTCTGTGCTACCTGACCTCATTGTTTAGGGGGTTATAATGAAGCAAAGGTGCTCACTCTCTGGCAGCCAGGAGACAGATTGGGAAGAGGACAGAGACAAGAGGAAGATCATCGTTCAAAGACATGACTTCAGTGCCTTCCTCGAATAAGACTCTATCTCCTGATGGCTTTGTCAGTGATGAGTTCATTAACATAATAATCCATTAATATGATCTAATGTGGCTTTAATTTTTATCTATTTTCTAGCATTCGTTGATTTCTCCAAATATATTTATTATTCTGAAAATAGTACGATGGTTCTGGTTAAACATTTCAAATGTAAACTTCTCAAATTTGGCTTACAAAAAAATAACTATGGACAGCTGCTTAAAAATAAGTGATGTTTAAATACAAAGTGGCAGGTAGAATATCTTGGTTGCAGGTAAAAGACCAACCTTATTGGGAGATCTGTGAGAAATCTCCCACACTTGGAATCAGCATCCAGGGTTGTTCCACCTCTGCTCAGTCATCTTGATTATTGCCGTAGAATCTTTCATAATATAGCTTGGTGGTGCCCACTTTCAGCCCTTGCCAAGCTCACAAGGTTCCACAGCAGAAGTCTGTGCTTTCCAATGACCATCACTAAGAAATTGGCCCACTATATGACAGATTTGTCTGACTTACCCTTTGGTCATGTTTCCCCTAAGCTCCCAGAACAGTGGAGAGTTCCTATGATACCCAAGGAAGTAAAACATATGGAAAGTTATGGGTGATTTGTTCATCTCTATCTCAAAGAACTGCATAATTCCTTCAGCTTCCCACTTGTAAACCCCAGAGGAGACAGTGGTAAAGCCAGTGGCTATGACAAAGGAATCATAGCACCACCATGGAAGACCACAGACTTATCTCCCTGGTGTCTGTTTTCCCACCATTTTTCTGAGAATCACTTTCAAAAGAGACCTAATGAAATTAAAGTGGAAACAAGTGATCTAATATCTAATCCTAGAAGCAAAATACAACTTGGTAGAAGCAGCACTAATTAAGATCTAAGGGTGCACATTAAGATGCCAAAAGCAACAGCTTCCTAGGCTTTTCACTTGGAGAAAGCTATCAGTCTGAGCCCAAGTTCTTTCACTTGTGGAACAGAGATAATGCTGTCTTCCACCATTCTGAGACCTAAGTGGAATAAGGTGTAGATTACACATACATATTACATATATATGCATGTACTCATGATGTCTAGCCACATTGCTGTGTTCACTCCCCATCTCTTTGATATATTAAGCTCATATTACTTCTGGCTATTGTAAACTGTATCTGATGAAGGCAAACTTCTCAGAGACCAATAATCAGAGGTATATTATTGTTCCTGGGCTTCCAATATTCATACACCGGGGGTCTACTTTCCGTCAGAAGAGGAGAGCACAAGGAGGTAAGAATCAGCTACATACCTCTGATACAGAAGATGGCTATATAAGGATATCCACATATGTCCTTAGTCTCAGAGTATCTGCTTGGCACCTATAGCAATAACTGCTGCCATGTTGGTCTCAGTAGTAAGTTAAAAACCAAGAGACTTTGTACAAAGCATTTGATTGCCTCTTATTTTTGGAATTACGTGCCAAAGCTGGTTTAATTGGAATGTGTTGGCCAGTGTGCTTGGGACGAACTGGATATTGCATGGCAGGAATTTCAAACTCCCCTCCCTCTTCAGCGACCTTACGATAAGGTGGCAAGGTTTCTACAGTATTTTCAGGAAGTGCAAACAAACTACACAAACACACTCAAGGAGAGCAGGTCTGCCTGATGGCCCTCAGCTGCCTCATTTCCTTGCCATACCTTTTAAATATGCATTGCTGTTTTCAAAAAGGTTTTTATTACAGATGATTTTTCTGAAGAATATTTTTAATATAGTTGTAATGAAAATAAGAAAAAAAAGCAGAGAGAGTTAGTATGGTGGAGGAGGCAGCCCAGGCTGGCACCCCCAGCATATTCACCACATGGTTGGCCAAAACCGCAGTGTTGAGGTCACAGCAAAGCGGATGGTAGCTCCAATTTTATCAGCACTAAAATGCAAGTATCTCCTTCTGAGGAAAAGAGAGACGGGGGAAGGAAGGAAAGGGAAACGGAAAGAGTGGCATTATTATACTGGCATTGCAATTAAAGTTAGGTCACACTTCCCTTTGCATTAGGAGAAGACCCAAAGCGGCATGACCAAGAAAGCTTTGTTTATAAAGAACTTTTCCAAGATACTGTTTTTCTCCTGGAAAATGTGGTTTATCTAATTGATGACTGAGGAAAACCATCTTTTTAAACTTCCCACTCAGTGAGTCACCCTGGGGTGTGTCTGCCTTGCAGCATCCTGTGAGATCCAGTAATCTCAAGTGGCATGACCAACGCAGCCCCAAACTTCTGCGTCAAGCGGAGCTACGGGTGCTGGGAAACCAGAAGGAGCCGGTTTTCTAAGCAGAGTGGTTAGCAAAATTACATGTTGTGAAACAGGGCTTCATGCTTTAAAGAATCATTACCTATTTTTAAAAGAACCTGTCCAATGATTCCTTTCAATGCCCAGATGTGGACAGTTGGGAAAGGCCAGGTGACTGCTTCCTCTGAAGAGTGAGTGCAGCGAGTATTTGATAATTTCTCCATGTTCACGTTGAGAATATTCCCATGCGATTGCCACTTTGAAAAAATGGAAATGAAATGGTAAATGTGCGTTCTTTTTTTCAATGTAATTTGAGATGCTAACATAACATCTTAAGAACTGAGCCAGCCAGACTAGGGAACATCAAACACAGGAAAGAAATGCACATCAGACCGAAGACTTACTATCAAACCAGAACCTTACCACACAAGATAATGATGCATTCTTGAATACTAAGAATTTGAAGTCAATAGAAAGTGAGAGTTTAAGTGTATAAAAGCATTATACACATGGTAAGTCATGGAAAATAGAATGAGGACCCTAGGTTTTCCAAAGGATGAATATGTGTAACTAGGCAACTGAATGGTTTTAAAGAAAAGGAAAAAGACAGCAAAATGTTTGGAAACAATGTCAAGCCATTTTATTTTAGTCTATCTTCTTTGTTCCAGATACGGTAGGATAGACACACATCTAGATAGAAGATACAAAGGTGACTTGAGTCTTTAAAGTTTGTCTTATCAATTTGTTCCTTTGAATAAACCATAAAGAGTACAAAATGACCCAACAAAATGAAAATTTCACCCTAGACTGGAAAACTCTTACTCAAGTTTTTAAAAATGAACAGGTAACATAAATTTTTGTATTAAGAATGGACAAGCACTAGTAGGTTATCAAATACACGTCCTGGGTAGGGTTGCTTAGGTTTGTGTGGGAATTCTATTTTGGGAAGCAAAGGGATGACTTTAACTTTTTTTTCTGCTTCCTTTATACAAACATCATAATACTAAGGCAAAAAGATGTAATAACCTCTAGGCTACATAACGCTAGAGAAATACATCAGTTCTATTCAGACAAAGGTGACAAGCAGGGGACCAGTTTCACTGGTGGAGTGAGTTAAATAAGAGTAATAAGAACACTGTGAAGTTCCTGGGAAGTAAAGAAAGAAGATGCAAAAAATCCCACACCAGTGAGTTAACAGAACACCTGAAAACTCTAGAACAAGAAGAAGAAAACTCACCCAGGAAGACTAGACAGCAGGAAATAATCAAATTGAGAGCTGAAATCATCAAAATAGAAATAAAGAAAACAATACAAAGAATCAATGAGACAAAGGGTGGTACTTCAAGAAAAATCAACAAAAATAGACAAACCTTTATCCAAACTAACCAAAAGTCAGAGAGATTACCCATATTAATAAATTCAGAAATGAAAAGGGGGACATAGCAACAGATACAGAGGAAACCCAGAGAATCATCAGGTCATATTTCAAAAACCCGTGCTTCACAAAATTGAAAAGTTGAAAGGAAAAGGAGAATTTTCTGGTTAAATATTACTTACCAAAATTAAATTCAAACTATATGAGCAAATTAAATTGACCTATAACTGCAAAAGAAATAGAAACAGTCACTAAAAGTTTTCCAAGCAATAAAAAATCCAGGACGAGATAGTTTCAGCACAGAATTCTACAAGATTTTCAAAGAAGAATTAATACCAATACTCCACAAATTGTTCCACACAATAAAAATGGAAGGAACATTGCTAAATTCTTTCTATGAGGCAACAATTACCCTGATACCCTAACCATACAATAATATTAATAAGAAAGAGAATTACAGACGAATCTCACTCATAAACATTAGTATAAAAATTCTCAATAAAATACTGGCAAACCAAATCCAAGAACACATCAGAAAAATCATCTACCATGACCAAGTAGGCTTCATCCCAGAGATGCAGGGATGGTTCAATATACAAAAATCTGTCAACATAATCCACCATATAAAAAACTGAGAAAAAAACCCATATGATCATATCATTAGATACTAAAAAGCCTTCAACAAAATACACCACCACTTCATGATAAAGGTCTTGGAAAGAGCAGGGATACAAGGAACATGACATCTAAACATAAAGGCAATATACAGTAAGCCAACAATCAACATCAAACTAATTGGAGAGAAATTCAAGGGATTGCTTATCCCACTGAGAAAAGGAACAAGACAAGGGTGTCCACTATTCTCATATTGATTCAATGTAGTACTTTGTTGACTGAGGTTTCTGTCCTTCCAGATCCTACAGCCATCAGCCATCAAGTACCAATGAATCACAAAGAGGTCTACATTAGTTATAAACCAATTGGCCTAGTAGCTCAGACTTCTTATTTACTCTTATAACATATATTAACCCATTATTCTTGTCCACGTTAGTTATGTGGCTCGGAACCTTATTTGGTGAGGCAATCACAACTTGCTTTTTCTTTGGCTGGATCACGACTGCAGAAAGAACTTTTCTCTTCCTAGAATTTTCTTTGCCCCACTTCTACCTCCTGCCTGGTCACTCCACCTATACTTCCTGCCTGGCTACTGGCCAATCAGGATTTATTTAAAATATAAGTGACAGGGTACAGACCATTGACCCACAGCAGTACTTGAAGTTCTAGCTAGAGCAATAAGACAACAAAAGGAGATCAAAAGGATACAAAAGGGAAAAGAAGAAGTCAAATTCTCATTATTTTCTGATGATACAATAGTTTACATAAATGACCCCAAGGATTCTACCAAGGAACTACTAAAACTCATAAACAGCTTCAGTAATGTAGCAGGATACACAATTAACTAAAAAAAAATCCCTCCTTTATACATATGGTAAATGGGCTGAGAAAGAAATCAGAGAAACATCACCCTTCATAATAGCCACAAATAGCATAAAATATCTTGGAGTAACTCTAACCAAACAAGTGGAAGACCTTTATGACAAGAATATTAAATCTTTGAAGAAAGAAATTGAAGAAGACATGAGAAAATGGAAAGATCTCTCAAGCTTTTGGGTTGGTAGCATTAACATAGTAAAAATGGCAATCATACCAAAAGTAATCTACAGATTCAATGTAATACCCAGCAAAATTTTTCACAGACTTCCAAAAAAAGAATACTCAACTTCATATGGAAAAGCAAAATATCCAGGATTGACAAAACAATCCTGTACATTAAAGAAATTTTTGAAGATATCACAACCCTTGACTTTAAACTTACCACAGAGCTACAGTACGGAAACATCCTGTTCTGGCATCAAAACAGACAGGAGGACCAATGAAATTGAATCGACCTGGATATTAATCCACACACCTAAAAATACCTGATTTTTGACAAAGAAGCGAAAAAATACCAAATGTAAAAAGGAAAGCATATTTAACAAATGGTCCTTTCATAACTGGATATCAGTATGTAGAAGAATGAAAATAGATCCATGTCTATTGCCATGCACAAAACTCAAGTCCAAATGAATCAAAGACCTCAGCATAAAAACAATGACACTGAACCTTGTAGAAGAGAAAGTGGGAAATACACTTAACTGCATTGACACAGGAGACCACTTCCTAAATATAATCCCAGTAGCACAGACACCGAAAGGAATAATTAACAAATGGTACCTCAAGAAACTGGAAAGCTTCTGTAAAGCAAAGGGCACAGTCAACAAGACAAAATGGCAGCCTACAGAATGGGAAAAGATCTTTACCAATCCCACATCAGACAGAGGTCTGATCTCCAAAATATATAAAGAACTCAAGAAATTGGTCATCAAAAGAACAAATAACCCAATAAAAACAGAGAACTCTCAACAGAGAATTTTAAAATGACTGAAAGACACATAAGGAAACGCACAAAATCCTTAGTCATTAGAGAATGCAAATCAAAACAACTCTGAGATTCCATTTTACACCTATCAGAATGGCCAAGATCAAAAACACTGATGACTGCTTATGCTGGAGAGGTTGTGGGGTAAAGGGAACGCTCCTGCATTGCTGGTGGAAGTGTAAATTGGTACAGCCTCTTTAGAAATCAGTATGGCGATTTCTCAGAAAATTAGGAAACAACCTATCTCAGGACCCAGCAATACCACTTTTGAGTATATATCCAAAAGATTCTCAAATGTAATACAAGGACATGTGCTCAACTATGTTCATAGTAACATTATTTGTTATAACTAGAACCTGGAAACAATCTAAATACCCCTTGACCAAAGAATGGCTAAAGGAAATTTTGGTACATTTACACAATGGAGTACTACACAGCAGAAAAAATAATGATATCTTGAAATTTGCAGGCAAATGGACAGATCTAGAAAACATCACATTGAATGTAGTAACCCAGACTCAGGAAAAAAATATCATATATACTCACTCATAAGTGGCTCTTAGACACCAATCAAAGAAAAGCCAGCCTACAATTCACAACCCCAGAGAACCTAGACAGCAAAGAGGACCCTGCGAGAGACATTCATGGATCTAATGTACACAGGAAGAAGAGAAAGACAAGATCTTCTGAGTAAATTGGGAGCGTTGGATGGGAGAGGGTAGAATGGGAAGGGGAGGATGGGAGGAGAGCACAAAAAAATTATAGCTCAACGGAAACGATAAAAGAAAACTTAAAAAATTCCTTGATCAGACTGGCTCATGGCCACGTTTCTGTGAGAGAGAATCTTGACTGATGATGGATGGGGGAGGGTTCAGCCACTGTGGATGGTCACATTTCTGGGCAGGTAGACCTCAGGTGTATAAGAAAGCTGGCTGAGTATGAGCTAAAGCACAAACCAGCAGGTAGCATTCTTCCTTGGTTTCTGTTCCAGGTGCTTGTCTCTGAGTATTTTCCGTGAATTCTATTCAAAGATGTATACCACTAACAGCACTGTACTTTGCATGTCTGTGTATCCATGTAACCTGAAACAGCTCACAAGGATCACAGACACAATCGTTAAGACAACACATCACTAAAACAGATAAAGGCCTTTACTGCCTGTGTCCCAGTTGCTAAAAAGGTTTCCATCATTTTCAAACCTAATGGAATGAGATTGGATGGGAAGAAAAGGAGACAGACAGATGTTTACTCCATTAATAGGATCTCTAGCAAACAATGAGTCACAAAGTCATTTCCTGAACTGGCCCCAGTCCTTGTCTCACTAGAATTGCTATCTTCTACTCTCCCATTCCATGCCAGGTAGAATTTAGAGTGTCATTCTGAAAGCATCGAGTAGATCGTGGTGCTAAATAAAGGGTGGCTGATGGCAGCTTGTTGATCTGAGACGGTCCTAGAAGTCTCTGGTTAGTGTCAACAAGACACACTGGAAGAGCCTGAGTACATGCAAGTCTTGGACAATAGAACAGTGTTTCCACCTCAGTCATCACAGCTGATCATCGTGGTCTATGACTGTTACCATGATGTCTCTTAGATGACAGAAAAAAGAAAATATTACTGTTGCTGATAAGCAGTGAGGAACCCCCCCCCCCAAAAAAAACCATAAGTTTTCTCGGGTCTGATCCACTGGAGAGTCCTTTAATGTCTATGATGTGGTAGGGAGTCTATCAACCTAAAAGACAGGAAGACAACAGTGGGCCCTTCAGAGAGTGTCAGAGCAAGAAGGTGGGAATAGGAAGCCATGTAAACTTTTAGCTGTGTCTGAAATGTTGCCACATAGTGGAAATTGTGATGGAGGGTTTTTTTTGGGGGGAAGGCTGTCAAGTGACGGACATAAACAGCAGATAAGGGCAGACCACTAGCTCCAGTTCAAACACGGAGAGAATCTGAAAGTAATCATTTCTATCCTTAAAAAAAATGCCTTTAATCCCTGCACACAGGAGGCATAGACAGGCAGATCTCTGTGAGTTCAAGGCCAGCCTGGTCTACAGAGTGAACTCCAGGACAGGTTCCAAAGCTACAGAGAAACCTTATCTTGAAAAACCAAAACAATAAAAAATAAATAAGTTTTAAAAATTGAATAAACAGGAAACCAGACAATTTTATTTATTTATTTACTTATTTATTAAAAATTTCCACCTCTTCCCCCTCCTCCTATTTCCCTCCCACTCCCTCCATTCCCCCTTCCCCTTCCCTCTCTAGTCCTAAGAGCAGTCAGGGTTCCCTGCCTCCATCCAGGTCTAGGAAGGTGTGCATCCAAACAAACCAGGCTCCCACAAAGCCAGTCCATGCAGTAGAATCAAAACCCAGTGCCATTGTCCTTGGCTTCTCAGTCAGCCCTCATTGTAAGCCACGTTCAGAGAGTCCGGTTTGATCACATGCTCCATCACTCCCAGTCCAGCTGGCCTTGGTGAGCTCCCATTAGATCAGTCCCACCTTCTCTGTGGGTGGACACACCCCTCCTGGTCCTGACTTCGTTGTTCATGTTCTCCCTCCTGTTCTTCATTTGGACCTTGGAGACTTAGTCCAGTGCTCCAATGTGGGTCTCTGTCTCTATCCATCCATCGCCAGATGAAGGTTCTATGGTGGTTTGCAAGATATTCATCAGTGTGGCTATGGGATAAGGCCAGTTCAGACACCCTCTCCTTTGCTGCCCAAGAAACAAGCTGGGGACATCCCCTTGGACACCTGGGAACCTTTCTAGAGTCAAGTCTCTTGCCAACCCTAAAATGGATCCCTTAATTAAGATATCTACTTCCGTGCTCCCATATCCACATTTCCTCCATCTTAACCACCCCATTCCCCCAAGCTTTCCCCAATCCTCCCCTTCTCCCTTTCCATCTCCCCTTACACCCCATCCCTACCCCCGTGCTCCCAACTTTTGCCTGGCAATCTTGTCTACTTCCAATATCCAGGAGGATAACTATATGTTTTTCTTTGGGTTCACCTTCTTATTTAGCTTCTCTAGGATCACGAATTATAGGCTCAGTGTCCTTTATTTATGGCTAGAATCCACTTATGAGTGACTACATACCATATTCTTCTTTTTGGGTCTGGGTTATCTCACTCAGTGAAGTGTTTTCTATTTCCATCCATTTGCATGC
Source organism: Myodes glareolus (assembly GCF_982192425.1). NCBI lineage: Eukaryota > Metazoa > Chordata > Mammalia > Rodentia > Cricetidae > Myodes > Myodes glareolus. The sequence goes on from NC_142039.1 coordinate 37,538,993, forward strand.
AAATTCAAGATGTTATTGTTTTTTTACTGCTGAGAAAAACTCTAAAGTGTATATGTGTCACACTTTCTTTATCCATTCTTTAAATGATTAATTTAAATTAATTTAAATTGTTTAAATACATTTAAACAATGTATCCATGTTTAAATGGAAACAACCTAGGTTGTTTCCAGGTTTTGGCTATTACAAATAGTGCTGCTATGAACATAGCTGAACAAATACTTTTGTAGTATGATTGGGCATCTCTTGGGTATTGTATATTCCCAAGAGTGGAATTGCTGGCTCCTGAGGTAGGTTGACTCCCAGTTTCCTGAGAAACCGCCACACTGATCTCCAAAGTGGTTGCACAAGTTTGCATTCCCACCAACAATGGATGAGTGTTCCCCTCACTCAACATCTTCTCCAGTATAGGCTATCATTGGTGTTTTTGATTTTAGCTATTCTGACAGGTGAAAGATGGTATCTCAAAGTTGTTTTTATTTGCATTTCCCTGATAGCTAAGGAGGTTGAGTGTGACCTTAAGTGTCTTTTGTCCATTTGAATTTCTTCTGTTGGAAATTCTCTGTTTAGTTCAGTATCCATTTTTTAATTGGGTTAATTACAGTTTTAATGTCTAGTTTCTTGAGTTCTTTATATATTTTGGAGATCAGACCTTTGTCTGATGCAGGATTGGTGAAGATCTTCTCCCATTCAGTAGGATGCCTTTTTGTCTTAATGACAGTGTCCTTTGCTTTACAGAAGCTTCTCAGTTTCAGGAGGTCCCATTTATTCATTGCTGCTCTTATTGTCTATGCTTCTGGGGTTCTATATAGGAAGTGGTCTCCAGGTTCTGGCTATGACAAACAATGCTGCTATGAACATAGTAGAGCACATGTCCTTGTGGCATGATTGAGCATCCACCATCCAGCTTTTTAAATTTTTAAATTTGATTTTCTTTGCAACTTCATTCCTGTATACAATAGATTGTGATGATATTTACACACAATCATCCTTTTATCCAACCCCAATTCCTGTTGATTCCTTCTTCACAACCAGACCCCTACTTTTAGGACTCTCTCTCTTTCTCTTATCTTTCTTTCCTTCCCTCTTCTCCCCTCTATGTGTGTTTAATTAGAGTTGCTTATAGAGAGCATGGGTAACGAGCTATTCACTGGAACATGTATGCAGAAAACAAAATAATAAAACAAAACAAAAATATTCTCTTACTAGGCCAATAATGGTGGGGAGATTTCTCATCTTAATAAAGACAAAAAACAAATACAGTCTTCCCTTCACTGAAGCCCACACTTACCACATACTTAACCATGAGGACAAAGGCTACCTTCTTCATATTGGGTGCTCTGATTGTTAAATATTGATTTTACGTGTAACAAGAGATGCAGTAAGATGAAAACTAGGAGGAATAAAAAAGCATACATGTTGGAACTTAAGAAGCAAAACTATTTTTTTTCCAGTTGTCTCATTGGGAAACAAACTATATATGAAGATCTTTGGAAGCATTTGGCTTAAGCAAAGTTTTAGTATACAAGCATATACTTGAAACATTGATGTATTAATCTTTATCATTAAAAATTGGGAGTCAGATATCGGGGTAATAGCCTGAAAGATGAGAGAAGCAGGGAGCAGTCATCAGTTGCCTCTTACTTCCTTCATTCCTCCATTCAAAAGGGCTGAGATCCTCTCTCCACCACCTTGCTACTTCCTGTCTCCTCTCTGTATACAATCTTCTAAGCCTCTTTGGTTAATTTAGGTCAGGTAGTGGCTAGTTCTGCCCTTTGGCTCCTAGCAAGCTTTTTTTGTCCGAACAAAATCAAAATATCACACAATACATACTGAAAAGTGGAGTGTTTTCCTAGTTGCCAGCAGTGAAAATGCAGAATTATAAACAAGACTCCATTTACAATAGTTCAAAAGATAAAACACTTAGATATGTAGAAAGGTTCTATTAAGAAACCTATAAAATGCTTAGGAAAGTTTAGAAAGTTCCAAGGTCATTCCTAAAGGTCATAAAAACATAGCGACGGGGAAAGGGGTCTGCTCAGTAACGCTAACTGCAAGTTGTCATGGGCACGCTAGTGAGAAAACTTCTGTGTGTCACCCATGCTGGTGTAAGGCTCCACAAGATCACAGCTGTCTTAAAACCACCCAGGCTGCAAGCCACTGCTTCACTTAGCAGGACTCGGGTGGATTCGTTACTCTGTTGTCAGTGCCCTCCCTCTCTGTGGAATAGACAGTTAGAAATGTCTACCCAGGAAAATTCACTCAACCTGAAAATGACTTATTGGTTTTTTTTTTGTCTTGTTTTTTACTTTCATCTAAACTTGACATGCAAAATCGTTTGCACTTTGTTCTTGTTTTATGTTGCATAATGTTGGCTCTTTAAATTATTTGTAAGTAAGATAGGGTAAGTTCATCCTATATCTGGATATAACTGTGAAATTTCTACAAAACATTTGGAGCAATTATTTGAAGATTTTTAAACCAAATCATTAATAACAAGAAAATGAGATGAAAAAAACCCTAAGATATAGTGTATTATAGAACTTGTATTGAGTTTATCCTTTTTTGCTCTTAAATAAGTATTCCTTCATCTGAGTTCAAGGAAATCAGAAACCTGCTGGTAGGAACTGACACAGAAAAAGAGCTAGAGAAGCTATCTGGTTGTGGCTCAGTCTGTAAGAGCATCATATTCAAGTGCTCAGAGGGGCAAAATCTCTGCCACCCCTACTCTTGGATCCTAGCTCCCGAAAACAGAAACAAAGGGTGAAGTAAGGTTATTCTTTTCCCAGAGCTTCTGTTGTTTCAAGGGATTTATGGTAAATTTCAATTTCATTTCCTCCATTCAGTCTTCCTGTTTCAAGCCCCATGGTGGGTTGAATAAGAATGGACCCCATAGGCTTATATATTTGAACACTTGGTCTGAAGTTGGTGGAACTGTTGGGAAAGAATTGGGAGGTTTGGTCTTGTTAGAAAAGGTGTATCATTGAGGGTAGGCTTTGAGGTTTCCAAAGACTATGCCATTCCCAAATTAGCTGTCTCTGCCTCAATGGCTGTGTCTCAAGGTATGAATTCTCAACAATTGTTCTACCATCATACCTTTCTGTCTACTGCCGTTTTTCCTGCCATAGAGGTCATGGACTCCAACATTCTGAAGCTGTAATCCCTAAAATATTCTTTCTTCTATAAGTTGCCTCAGACACTGCGGTTTATCACATCAATAGAAAAGTAGCTAAGGCATATCTCAGTAAGAGTGTTGCTGTGAGAAGTGTAATTCAGATCAAATGGAATCTTATTGTCGGAGTTATATACAATTATGACTTAAAGTGGAAAGGGTCAAAACCTAATTATAACCAATAGGTCTATATTTTCTTGAGACAGTAAAATATTGAATCTAAATAAAGAACAAAATGTTGAAAACTGAGTTATCCAATAAGAAATCTGTGAGATTGCATCTTCCAATAATATCAGAAGGTATAACTATAAAGTCTCATAAACATGACCACTCTAATGTGAGCTTAACCACCATGCCAAACTGAATGGGGAAAGTCCATTAGGCCTCAACTCTACACAAAGAACTACAGTCAACTGAGGAAAGCTGGGAGTGGAAAAATCATCTTCCCTAGAAAACAGCGTACTGATTTGTTGTCCAGTGCCAAACAGTCTGCTCTGAACACATACATATACACTTCTTAATATTATATGGACTCAAAAGCTACATTTAGAAATACATATATATGTAAAAATGCAAATATGTGTGCAAGAACCATTAATGAAAAAGTTCACGAATTTGAAGGAGAATGGGGATGAGTATATAGGATGGTTTAGAGAAAGGAAAGGGAAGGGAGAAATGTAATTAAATGGCAATATCAAAAATAAACAGTAAAAAAGAAGTATTATGGAGATATAATAGATATATATTTATAAAATTGAATACTAAAATATCCACGTAACCCCAAAAAAGAAAAGCATTGCTGCAACCAGAGCAGCCTGGATAGCCAAGACTGGCGGGGGGTGCCGGGATTGAGACATAGAGGCTTCTTTTCCGGTGGAAGAACAGCCAGTTTTAGTTTGCCCAGCAATCTTTTATACTTCTACTCCTTCTGTGGAGACCCACCGGCCAGAAAGAACACAGACATCCTTGTCAATTACAGACCACAAGGAAGTTCCACTGTCAGTCAGGGGGAGCGAGGGCAGCTGGATCACAACAAAGCATAACTATGAAAATATTAATACTACACTAAATATAAGTGGTTTAAACACATCAATTAAAAATTACAGCTTATCTGAGTGGATAAAGTTTGTGACCTTTAATAAAGATGTAAAAACATACTGGGTACAAAAACTCACTTCAAACTGTATTTGTTATAGAGATTAAAATGTAAAAGATGCAAAAACAAATATATTGAAGACAATCTCAAGTTCAGCTGTAAGCTCCTGGATATTTAGTGGACAATAATCTCAAAAACCTGTACTGAGGAGATGGAAATGGCATGTGACCAGGTCCTGGGGAGCTCAAATCACAAAGTAACCAACCATGAACAGGTAAGACTGGAAGCCATCTGACATATATGATATAGCATGATTTCCTAAGAGTATAAACTGGTTTGGATGATTTTACACCATCTCATCTTTCTATTGATGCCCTTCTTGTATATTAAATGACTTCCTTTTCTTAACATTTGAGTAACAAATATGCCCATGAGTAAAAACACTGCTCTATTCAGTCATGTTGTGGCCTACCATGTCTGTAGAGTAAAGGCTGTTTGTTTCAGTTTGCTCTTCCTCAGATGAAGTCTCCTCTTTGTGGAAACTCATCATTGCCATGTTTCAATACCCTTCTGTCAGTACAGACTAGTTACCCTACTTTTCATTCTCACATTGCCTTCTCATCATCCATAGACAAAGAAACCTTTAAATTAATGTTAAAGAACAAAATTTTCTCTGTTTTTTCTTCTTCTAAGAATGTGTTGGCCTTGCCTGAACTGAGACATTGAAAATGATGGGCAATTCAATTAGGTCAAGATCAGGATCAATATAGTAGGAACTCGGCTTACTTTTTTATACCGTCACAGAGTTTTAGCAATATTGGATTTTCTATTCAGAAAGAAGCTAAAGAGAATGTCAGGAGCCATGTATATAGTCTCAAAATTACTTTTTTTGTAGAAGAATTTTGACATATCCCATCAAAATACCTGTGCTCAGGAGGCAGAAAATCACTAGCAAATCAAAGGACTCCTTCACTGCCCTTCCCTGTCACCATGTCCCTTAAATGACTTCATCCTGCTAAAATAGGTTAGTTGTCTCTGGCCTGAAGATTTTAGAAAAATAAAGCACAAAATAAGCCCCCAGGGGAGGAGAAAGGAGCCTCAGGAAGATTTCTGCAATGGTTTACAAGATCTGGAAACAGAGTGCCTAGCTTTAATGAGGTAAAAATAAGGCTACCATGAAGAAACTGATACTTACTGTTTTGCTAAAAGTCTCACCTTCTTTCAGGAGTCCTAAAGTTCTGACCTACAGGAACTTTTGAGCTTTATGCTGGTAGATATCAAGTAGATAAAGGACTCAAGTAGACAAAGGCAAAATTTGCACTCAGTTGGCCATGAATACCCCAAGCACACTTGTGATAGAAGGCTTGGTCATTGGGAAATGGAAAATGAAGCCACCTGTCTTTTCTAGCTAGATGTACTGTCAATGCCCTGCTTGGAGAGACAATTACAGGCCAGTCTTCAGTTCCTTGACCAAATTTTAGCAATTGTAGGCTTGTTGTTTGAAAGGAAGTTGAGAAGGTCATGAGCCTTGTGCATAGTCTCAAAATTAGTCTTGTTCATAAGTCATTAATTCCTTGCTCAATCCCCTACTGTCTTTCCACTGAACTCTGGAGAACACCCATGATCTTCAGATTGGCTTTTTCCCAAAGCAAACTGGTTTTGCTGTCTCTGGGACAGCTCATGTTCCTTTGAAACTTTGTTCTCTCTTTCCCCTGATGCTATCCTTCCCCCACCATCCGCCCAATCCTGACAGACTGGCTTACATCTACTCTTCTTTGAATCTTACTCATTCTGCTTTTTTGAAAAGCTGTCCCTCTGCACGAGTCACATACATTTTTCCTTTTCACTGTTTTTCGAGTACTTTTGTATATCTGCCAAGAAGAGGGACAGTGGCTCTGAGGTAAAACCTCATTGTCTGTGTATATCTTGGGTTCACAAGTGGATTTTGCATCTTAGAAGCCGTGGTTTCTGGATCACAGCTGCTTCCCTATTGGTGCTGTAGAGAAGTTCAACTTTCACCTTCACAGGTAAAGAAGAAAAGGCAGCTTGTTTCCGAATACTTTTCAAATGCACAGAGCACAGTGTTTCTTTGCACAGGTGGCATGTTTATGCTTTCTACCTGCTTTTATCTTTATCAAGGCTGCATCCCTGTATACAGAGTAAAAGTAATGACCCTAGTGTTATGTCTTGGAAAGTTGACTCTGCTAATGTCAGGCTAATGTCTGTATTTAAATGAAAAATAACTATTGTAGATAAAGCATATTGAATAGAATGTTTTATTGTTGACAACTATGAGTTGTCTCTTAGTAGTTGGCAATGAGACTTCCTAAGATCTCTAAGGCATTTAAGGTGACAGAAACACACTGAATACCTTTTATCTACCATGTATTGGGGTTGTATTTGATTACCTTAAGGTGCTGTGCTGGTTACTTTTTTGCCAACGTGACACAAGTTTTTTAGAAAATGGAACCTCACTTGAGAAAATGCTCCCACCATATTGGCCTGTGGGCAAGCTTAAGGTACATTTTCTTGATTGATGATTGATGGGAAAAGGCCCAGCTCAGTATGTGTGGTAGCATGTCTGGGATGGTAGTTCTGAATCTATTAAAAAAAAAAAAGCAGCCCAAGAAAAACCATGAGGAGCAAGCCAGTAAGCAGCATCCTTTCATCGCTTCTCTATCAACTCCTGCTCCAGGTTTCTGTCCTGTTTGAGTTCTCACCGGACTTCCCTTATAAAAGACGGGGATGTGAAACTACAAGCTGAAATAAACCCTTTCCTACCCAAACTATTTTTAGTCATAGTGCTTTATCATAACTATGGAAACCCTAATTAAGACAGGTACTCATAGATTGCATATGGATCTAGTTATTATTTTTCATTTCAAGAGAAATATATAAAACCAAACTGTAAGTAGGGATAGTTATTTTTAACATTGTTTTTATTGATTTTATTGAGCTATACATTTTTCTTTGCTCTTCTCCCTTCATCTCTCCTTCTCTTCAACCCTCCCCCAAGGTCCCCATGTTCCCAATTTACTCACAAGATCTTGTCTTTTACTACTTTTCATGTAGATTAGATTCATGTATGTCTCTCTTAGGGTGCTCATTATTGTCTAGGTTCTCTGGGATTGTGATTTGTAACCTGGGTTTCTTTGCTTTATGTTTAAAAACCATTTATGAGTGAGTACATATGATAATTGTCTTTCTGGGTCTGGGTTATCTCACTTGATACGATGTTTTCTAGCTCCATCCATTTGGCTGCAAATTTCAAGATGTCGATAATTTTTTCTGCTGTATAGTAGTCCATTGTGTAAATGTACCACATTCTCCTTATCCATTCTTTAGTCAAGGGGCATTTATGTTGTTTCCAGGTTCTGGGTATGACAAGCAATGCTGCTATGAATATAGTTGAGCACATGTCCTTATGGTATGATTGAGCATCCTTTGGATATATACTCAAAAAGGGTATTGCTGGGTCTCGAGGAAGGTTGTTTTTTAATTTTCTGAGAAATTTTTATACAGATATCCAAAGTGGCTGTACCAGTTTGCACTCCTACTAGCAATGCAGAAGTGTTCTCTTTACCCCACAACCTCTCCAACGTGAGTTGCCATCAGTGTTTTTGATCTTGGCCATTCTTATAGATGTAAGATGGAATCTCAGAGTTGTTTTGATTTGCATTCTCTGATGACGAAGGATTTTGTGCATTTCCTTATGTGTCTTTCAGCCATTTTAAAATCCTCTGTTGAGAGTTCTCTGTTTAGGTCTGTACTCTATTTTTTTTAATTGGATTATTTGTTCTCTTGATGACCAATTTCTTGAGTTCTTTATATATTTTGGAGATCAGACCTCTGTCTGATGTGGGATTGGTGAAGATCTTTTCCCATTCTGTAAGCTGCCATTTTGCCTTGTTGACTGTGTCTTTTGCTTTATAGAAAATTTTCAGTTTCAGGAGGTTACATTTGTTAATTATTCCTTTCAGTGTCTGTGCTACTGGGGTTATATTTAGGAAGTGGTCTCCTGTGTCAATGTATTCAAATGTACTTCCCACTTCCTCTTCTATGAGGTTCAATGTGACTGACTTTATGTTGAGGTCTTTGATCCATTTTGTAGTTGAGTTTTGTGCATGGTGATTGATATGGATCTATTTTCTTTCTTCTACATATTGATATCTAGTTAAGCCAGCACCATTTGTTAAATGTGCTTTTCCATTTGATATTTTTCCATTTGATATTTTTTGCTTCTTTGTAAAAAATCAAGTTTTCATGGATATGTGGATTAATAGCTGGGTCTTCGATTCAATTCCATTGGTTCTCCTGTTTTTATGCCAATACCAGGCTGTTTTCAGTATTGTAGCTCTGTAGTAGAGTTTGAAGTCAGCGATTGTGATGCCTCCATAAGTTCCTTTATTGTACAGGATTATTTTGGTTATCCTGTTTTTGTTTGTTTGTTTGTTTGTTTGTTTATTTATTTTGCTTTTCCATATGAAGTTGAGTACCGTTCTTTTGAAGTCTGTGAAGAATTTGGCTGAGCATTGCATTGAATATGTAGATTGCTTTTGGTAAAATTACCATTTTTACTATGTTAATTCTACCTACCCAAAAGCCTGGGAGATCTTTCCACTTCCTGGTGTCTTCTTCCATTTCTTTCTTCAAAGATATAAAATTTTAGTCATACAAGTCTTCCACTTGTTTGGTTAGAGTTACTCTGAGATTTTTACGCTATTTGTGGCTATTGTGAAGGGTGATGTTTCTCTGATTTCTTTTTCAGCCCATTTATCATCTGTGTACAAGAGGACTACTGATTTTTTGAGTTAATCTCGTATCCTGCTACATTACTGAAAGTGTTTATGAGTTGTAGAAGTTTCTTGGTAAAATTTTTGGGGCTGACTGAATTCTGCATAACATGGTATAAGTAGAAGCATCACAAAGCAGAAAACAAGCACACAATCAAGAGACAGAACTTCAACAAACTTTGTCTTTCTAGCTCTCTTCTTCCATTGTACTGTCTAGGAGTACATGTCGCCATATTGTAGCTTCAGGGTGGGGCCCACAAAGCCTGGAATTTTTGTTAGGATTGTATACATCCTAGGGTGCCTAATTGGGTTTTGTCTTGGAAAAGAAATGAAAGGTTTTCTTTTTTTTAAAAAAAAGCTACAATTGGTTTTCCCCACTAATTGAGATAAAGGCTACCTAGTATAATTAGTTTCTAATTGTAACCAGTGTACAGTGCACAGTAATAAGCTTTCCTTCATAGTTCTGTGTATCTATAATAAAGTTCATTATAAGTAGAATTATTCCCTTGGAGTTTAAGAATATACTGAAGTGCAAATACATTTCCTCCTTAAATTCAATAGGGATCAGTTTGTCAAATGTCTTACATTTTAAAAAATAAGCAACTGGAATAAAACAGCGAAAGAATCAATGACAAACTAAATTTCATCTTGTCTTTAAGGAAAGTAAATTAAGTTTTTTTAAAAAGTTGTTCTTTAACTTTTTGGTGTGTGTGTGTGTGTGTGTGTGTGTGTGTGTGTGTGTGTGTGTGTGTGATGACATCACGCCAAGGTGCATGTGTGAGTATCAGAAGATAGCTTGTGGCGTTATCTCTTTCCCTACACTTCGCGGTTTCCAGGGATTCAAATTCAGATGCCCAGGCTTCTCAGCAAGAACCTTTACCCACTGAGCCATCTTGCTGGCTTGTAAAGTTTTCTTTGAAGAACTTCTTTTCTTTTCTTTTTGTAACTTTACCCTTCACATACTTTACCAACTTTTCTATTTTGAACACTATAATTATTTTAGTCCTTTAATTGTAACATATTTTTTATGTTTTAAATGTGATAGAGAGATGTTTCTTCATTGTTAGAGAGTATGTAGCATTATTGCACTTCCTTCTTGCAGAAGAAATTTAGACACAAGCACTCAGGTTTCAAAACATTAAGTTAATGATTTGATTAAATTGTGATTGAACCTATTTGCTTCGGAGGAGGCCAAAATAATTACTGTACATATTGGGTGTATTATCAAGTCATAGAATTTCTCTCATTCATTAATTCCTGCAGTCTAAGTACCATTTTTACATTTATATTTACTGGTTTACACTCAATATTTTTAAAGAATGTATCAAGTAAGTTTGGAGAACTTTTGCCTTTATTTATTTAATTTGATCAAAACTAGTTCATGAGAACCTTTAATTCCCAATTTTATCCTTTATATGCTCCCTTAAACTAATTTTTAATTTATTTCACTTTCTGAAATTACATCAGTGGTACAAATTTATATTCAATTCTAATTTGTGTATTTTTTTAGCCCTATTGCATTGGGAACAGAATTATAACAATACTGAATAATAATCAGTTGAATATTTCATAACAGTTACTACTCTTGCCCAACGTAATTCCTTTACTAAGTGTCACCACTGTGATGTTTAAAGTGATATTTTAATTAATTTGTAAGTTCAAATTAAGATGGGATTAGAAACCTTTGTCTTACTGTTTTATATATTACATATTAGTAATTTTTATATACGTATACACATACATACAGAATCTCTACTTGACCTCCTAAAACATTTACTCTTGTCATCTGCACCAGGCTTCATAGTTCACTTATGCAGACATGCAGACAGATCTGTCTCCTTTTCCTGTCAATTTGAAAAAGCATTTCTACTACTTTGTTTTTTCCCTGTGATTTTAGTTTAAGCTTTGAAGTAAGCCATGTTAGAAAAAAAGACTATTAAAAGATGATAGATAATAAACACGAGCTTCCATTTCTGGACTGTGAATCCCAAATCTAATTCAGTAGGTCCATAATAATGTTATCAACTGGTGCGTGTGTCTTGGTCCTATTGCAAGAGCCTACTTCAAACCTTGAGACAGACAGAAATTAAAAACAAAATTTACACAGGGAAATACTGTGGATTTCAATAGTTTGAAAAGCTCTGGACAGACAGCAACAGGACTTGGAAACTGCTTCACAGTCATAAAGAAAATATTTTGGCCCCTCTGAGAGACGTTCCAGACACTAATTTGAGTCTTATCCTAGCTACAAAATCATTTCAGGTCAGCAAAAAGGTCACCAAACTGGCCAGAGTTCAGAATGAACATTCATTTGAGATTTGTGAGGAGGATCCGGATCTGGAGCCTCTGTGAACAGACCTTGGACTTTCTGGCCGTAACTCACTCGTTATTGATACCATATGATACAGTGACATCCGATGCTGTAAGGGCGGGGCTTGCTGCCAACACACAGACCTTTGTCTGGAGCTTTCTGTGTTTGGCCTCTCATATGACAAAGTCATAACTTTTATTTTTATTTTTTATTTCTCTAAGGAAAGGGTTGTCAGTCCTCTTTTCAATATGTAGTTATTTCAGGCCCAAATTTATATTAATATATATATATATTAATTTTCAGAAACTATCTCTTTTAAGATGAGATGGTAGGAGGTAATCTTTTGGTCCTTAGTTTATCTCCAAGAGAAACTGTAAGTCCTTTCTTTCTAAGAAATCATCAGATGAATATAAATTTAAAATGTTAATGATTGCCTAAACAAATAGCTATAAGAACCTCTTCAGATGGCAATCTACTGTGAAGATACTAACCCTACCCCAAAAGTTCAGATTAAGCTGTATTTTATTACTAAGAATAAATTAAGTACATACACATCTTCATAGTTGCAATGATGTACTGAATTCAGTTGGAGGAAACAAGTAACTCTTGGTGCATCCATTTATATCAGCGATTGGCTTGCTATTAAAACCAACATTGTGGTTTTTGTTGAGAGGTGCCAGTTGAACTGACCCTTACTTGTTTCTCAAGGATGCCCACATCTTTGTGAGGGTTCAAATCGTTTGTCTGACTCACTTGACTTAGATTAGTAAGATCTCTCATCTCTAAGTATATCAGCTCAAACACAACCAGGATATGAAATGAGAATATGAAGATTGGTCTAGAGTGGGACCACCTAGTGGAAATTCAGATAGGAATGTTTCAGGGTTAACCATTTGACTATATGGGATAAAGGTCACTATATCTTGGCAGTGTTTGGTGAGAGAAGGAATATATTGCCTCATATTTCAGTATGGTTTCTAGGATAATTCAAAAGAAGGTGCTATATCAGACTTTGATAGTGAACAGTAACTTACTACTCGTGTCCTTCCTAAGGATCATAGGGAAGACTCCACAGCCTCTTCTCAGTCGCATCAAGGATACAAAGCCTGGGCAACTTTCTAGCCCTTTCCTATTACAAAGCCACCCATGTACACATGCATTATCTGGGTGCATGGTGGGAATGTTAGAAAGTATAGAACACTTAAGCATACTTATTTTACAACTCAGGAAACTACAGATGTCTTTCAGAGCCAAAGGTTCCTATTCTTGTCTCTGTAGCTGTGTATCAAACCACCGCAAGCTCAGTAGCCAGAAACTGCATAAGAAGAAACCTGCTTTTAGACATTTTGCATGTCATCGTTTAGCCAAGGTACAGATACTATTTCTACTTATGTCTAATAACCACACCTAGAGCATTACATTAGGTGGGAAGACACAGTGACAAGGCTAACAATTCAACTGGGAGTAGGAATCGCCTGGATGTCTCATAGTGTCTGATAGCTCATGCTGACTATTGGTAGAGCCCTCATATGGTTCACTGACTAAGCCATCTGTGAATGCCATCTGTATGTGGCCTAATATGGCCATCTTTATAGGACAGAAGCACCTGGGTTCCGAGAGTAACGGTCCTAAAAGATGAGTACAGAGAGCAGGTGTTCCTACAGCCTTCGAAGGCACCCGGTGCCTCTTTCACTGCGCTTTCCTGTTAGAAATGTCACAAAGCACTGCCAAACTGACAGGGTATCGTTTCCGTTAGCCATGGAGGACAAAAAGACAGAAATGGCTGCCCTGTTTATTCATCTGTTACTCATGGAAAAAGTTTTATGGCATATACAGAGGAAAAAGTAAGACTATTGTCCTCCTTATAAGGGACCAACCAAGAAACTATAAAAACTAGATGCTGGTGTCTCACTGTAGCAATTTCAAGAAGAGGAATATCCTGGGATGAGTAACCATGGTAAAATTCTTCTTTCCAGGCCCATATTTGAGAGAGAGCAGATGAAGCATCAGAATATATCTCTTTATAGAGATCCCTACAAAGCAAGTTTGAGAAGAGCCTGCAGGTGCTACCCCCTGAGAGCTGGGAAATTAGCCTCCTCTCCAGGGACTTACTGTTTGGTGGATGTCATGGGTAGTCTTCATTTGCAGCTTCACTGGAGTTACAGTCGCCTAGGACTTCTGGAGGAATCTGTGCAAGTTTCCCCAGAGATTTGCAAACGGAAGAAAACCAACTCCGAATGATGGCATTGTTAACCTATGGATGAGAGGCCAAGCAGAATGGGAGGGGCAGTACAGGAAGCAGAGCACAGGTAACACTTTCTCTGCTTCCTGGATGCCATGATGTAAATCATTCTGGTCTGTCACATCCTCTCTTCCATGACAGAATGAAACTTTAGAAACTGTAAGTCAAAATAAATCCTGTGTCCCTTGGGTTGTCTCTATAAAGTTCAAGTTACAGCACACAAAAGAGAGAGACTCTTGTAAGACGGCCAAGGATACAAGACAACAGCTTTGCAGAACCTGGGGATGTCACTCAGGACTCCCCGAAAGATCCAGCATCTTCAAATTTACCTCCTATAGAAATTGCCATGGGTGACAGTAAAACAACCTTAATCCTTCCGTCCTGCAGCACGATTCAGGAATATATTCTCCCCCTGACGCCTTAAAACAGCCCAAATCTCTGTCCAACCGTGCAAACGCTTAGGGTGTCTCACCTTGGTTTAGGGGGAGAATGCATGTGAGATCTATGAAGTCCTTGTGTGATTAAGAGACGAGGAAGGCAGTAGCCATACTAGACCAAAATACAGACCAGTAAGTATCAGATAAATTAGAAACACTAAAATTCAAATGGGAAGCTGTTATATTGCCCTTGTAAAGTTGAGTCATTCCTTGTTAGCAAAGTTCCAATAATACAGTTTTCAGTAATCACCACTTTTAATATCAATCCTCTAAAACATATCGTTCAGATTTTGATCACCATGGCATAATAATTGTAAGGAATTGCATAAATTTGGGAACTTTTCCATGTATTTTTTTAACCAATAAATTGCTATGTTTGTAACATGTGAATCATGCTCAGCCTAGTCAAATCACTTAGTTCAAAAACTGTCAGTTATTTGTTATCCTTTGTTTATTAATTCTGTTCTTATACTGCTTGACAGGAAAGCATGTACTTCGGATTCATCTTCGTTTTCCAGTGGTTAACTTATATTAATATTTCCCAAAATGGTTCCTTAAAAGAAGAAACTGATCAGTATATGAAGTGCCCTAAGGTCAATGAGACAAACCTGAGAACTGGAACTCTCTGATGGTTAGTTCGCAAGTCAGCACTGAGAGGCTAAAGATATCTAAAAAGCTGGTAAAACATTCTGGTGTGTCCGCGATCAATATTTGAAGCAGCAAACCTAGTAAAGACCAGATCATCCTCATCAATATAGGTAATAATTATATAATATATGAGGAAGTAGAATCAGGGAAATTGACCTAAGCCGAGTGTTCGTTCTTCCTTACATTTTGACAATAAGCAGTCCCGGTTCTCAAGCTTTCCGAGTTGAATAAGGACCTAGACCATAAATGGTCCAGCACCCAGATCTTTGGGTGAAGGTTAAACAATTAGAAATGTGTGTTCTAATTTATGCATTTGCTTATAATTATTATATCATATTGATCAAAATCTGAATGGTATATTTTAGAGGACTGATATTCTTTAGTGAAATGTTGATTACTCAAAACTGTATAATTGGAACTTTTCATTCATATATCTTGTTGGTTATATTTCTCAAAGAGCTCAAAGTGAAATTCAAAGTGAATGTAAGTTGAGTTATGGAAGAAAGAGCTATTAGTAGAAATACTCACACTGTCTGAGAGACTCCAGATGGCTAAGAGGCGGACCTAGAAATACCCAAGGAAAGGGCTGTGGTGCAAAGGCTTAAGATTTCTGGGAAAAGCGATTTTGAAAAGATATAACTTTAAAGCCATTCTCAGAGATATTTCATAACTTTGAAAACACAGAGGATAGTGGGAAGCCAATCCAAACTGAGAAAGTAACATAACAATTCATCAAGATGTAATAAAGCTGATCTCTCTGCATTGTCCACAATGAAGTGAACATCATTCAAATTACACTCAATAAATTTTACTTTCAAATATTTTCATTAGCTCCTTGAGAATTTCATGTAATATAATTTGATCATATTAACCTCCCGCTCTTCCTTACGACAGTACCCAGATCTACCCCTAGCACTTTCATTTTGTGCTACATTAATTTTCATAATGCTCTGATTCCAATTTGCCTTGTCCATACTCTTCTGGTGTGTGGCTAGCCACTGGAGTGGAGCCAACCTACCAGAAGTCAAACGCTTCAGAAAAACTGACACACTCTCTCTCTCAGAACTTATCAGCTTTCCATAGCTCCTGAGAGGTGGAGCTCAACTTCATGCTAGACTGTTCACTGGCTTGACCTTGTGCTGGTCTTGTCTGACAACTGTAGCTGCTGTGGATTCATGAGTCCAACAGTCCCACCACCTCCAAAAGACACTGTTTGATTCTGGTTATCCAAAACTCCACCTCCTACAATCTTTCGTTCCCATCTCTTGAGATAATTCCTGACCTTTGAGGGGAGGAAATATCTAGAGCCAAACACTTCACTGACACTTATTCTCTGTACTTTGATCACATTCTAGCTTTTGTAAACAAGTATCTACTACAGAAAGAAATTTCTCTGATGTGGTCTGAGAGCTGCTCTCATTTATGGGTAAAGATGAATTTGGAGGACAATTTGATAGTCTTCTATATAGTTCTATAGTTCTATATTATAGCAACAATAAATATTTTACAAAGAAGCCAAAATATTTTAATGCCTTACTGGTTTTTCTAGTTTGGGATTATGATACACATTTATAATCTATAGTGAAATAATTTCTACTGTTTTATGAGCATGGGCTCAAACTGGACCTTCTGAATGTGGCTGACAATTGGGGCAGACTGAGAAACCAATGATAATGGCACTGGGATTTGTCTCTACTACATGTACTGGTTTTTGGGATCCTAGTCTACCTTCCTAAGCCTGGATGGAGGGGGAGGGCATTGGACTTCCCACAGAGCAGGGTACCCTGCCCTTTCTTAGGACTGGTGGAGGAGGGGGAGCGGGAGTGGGGGAACAGGAAGGAAATGGGAGGAGGGGAGGAAGTGGAAATTTTGAATGGTATTATTTGTAAAGTAATAAAAAAAATTTAAAAGGCAAAAAAAGAATTAATTTCTACTGTTTTAAAAAATGTGAGAGGACAGAGAACAATCATAAATTTCTTCTTAATAAGGGTGTAGCCATGGGAAGAAAAATGCCATGGCAGATATGAAGTCAGGAAAACTGAAAGGATTCTGACTGAGTAATCATGAAGAATAAGGCTAGAGATTGTGGTGTGTATGCCTAGCAGAAAACAAAATGAACACAATTATTAGAGGATGAAAGCCCTTGCATAAAACCAGACCCCAAGACAGATGATTTGTAGAAAGAGAACCATAGGCTTTAGACACAGTGGCTTTCTAAAAAAGATTCAGAGATGTGAACTATTGAATGCAACTATGTACAATGATTCAGTAGTGTGCTATGTGACTGGAAGACAACACACAAACAACCATGGATGTAAACAAGACAAACACTTCTCATTCTCACACCACTTCATATAATACATCATTAATTTAGTGAGAAACACTGATTTTTGTTTTAATCTATCTTTAAAAGGGTAGAAAAACTCTGACCGTTCTAAATCTTACTGGTTCCAGTGTTTTCAAATGAGTATTTGTCTCTCTAGTAACAAATGTCACTTTCTTTACAGCTTTACAATAAAAGTTTAAGGGTTGCTTTATTCAGAAAAGTCGCCAACAACAGCAGCTAAAAGAGGAATGCATGGCAGATATCCTAGGCATTCAGGAAAAAGAAGAACTGGTTTCAAGGAAGGATTACAAAGAGGTTCCAGCTGAGCTAGAAGACCAGGTCCAGCAGGGAGAAAAATGGCAGAATTCTTGTCCTTTTGGAGTCGAGCTATGAAAGTTATTGTTGTGTACTGTAAAAGACTCTAGCCATCCATCATGGTTGGTTGACACTATTAAGTTGAATCAAGCACAGAAGAGAAGTGTTCTTCATGATAGGCCAGATTCCATGGGTAGAAACTCCTTGGAGCCAGTTGGAAAGTGAATACACCCTGGTGTTAGAGATTTTCCAGAGGCCTCTTCCATTTCCACTTTCCACCCCTCCCTAAGTCATTTGCCAATGAAATTCCTGGATACTGAAATGGGCGCAGCTGTGCTTGTAGGAAAACATCAGGGCAAAAACTAATCATCCTCTTTCCACTGCCTCCTGAAGATGTGTAGTGTTCAAGACAGGTGCTGTAAGACAACAGGCAGGGTTGACATCTTTTCAAGGGCTCTCACCCCCACCCCGTATCTGAAAGCTTTTTAGATCATGAATTAACTGAAGGGATAGAGTTAAATTTCAACTGTATTGGTGTTAGGCAAGTAGGTCATTCATTGGTAATGTGTGAGGTTGTAATGAATATGAAAGATGTTGCTTCAGCTTCACTCTGCAGCTTTCTAATAGATGACTCTGTGATGCTCTTCAAATCCTGCCAGACTTCTGGAAGTCCTCCCCTACTAGCCACACGGGCCAGCAGTTGTCCTCCAACAGATGGACTAGGCCTTCTGTGTCTTGTGCGGGTGCCCTTTGCAATGAGTGCCAGCTTTAGAAAAGGAAAGGTAACTATATTCCTTCATTCCATCAGTGTTTCAAGACATCTTCAGCTCCATACTGTGTGCTAAAGTCATCTAGGTGTGCAAGCATGGGTAGAAGGCCCTTCAGTCACAAGAAAATATCCATTTGTTTCTAAACAGTGGAAAGAAGATAGGACAATAGGTGTATGATTAGTACTTGGCTCTGAGCATTGCCCAGGAAAAGTGAGAGGTTCTGCTTTTACATCTTACAATCTATCTATCTATCTTGGTTTTGATTTTGCTGGTGACTGAGCAAAATGTCCTATGCATGCTAATAAAGTTCTCTATCACTAAGTTATACCAAAACTAGAATTTTAAACAGACACTTTGCTGATGGTACAACTTCTCTGGAACCCAGTAATAAATTATGGTGTTTTAAGATGTCTAGAAGATTTAGGCACAAATAAATAGGCAAACACATAGATTCTTTTTTTTCCTTTTTTGGTTTTCTGAGACAGAGTTTCTCTGTAGCTTTGGAGCCTGTCCTGGAACTAGCTCTTGTAGTCCAGGCTGGTCTCGAACTCACAGAGATCTGCCTGCCTCTGCCTCCCACATGCTGGGATTAAAGTTATGCACCACCACCACCCGGCTAAAATACATATATTCCTTAAACTCCCAGAATTTAAAATCTAAGTATTTTTATTACACAAATACAACAAACGGGACTTGATTTTCTCCAAGGCAATCAGTTTCAGCCTGATGACAACCAGGACACTAAGTCGGTGAGACCCACGTTCCCTAAGGATAACTCCCTATCTTAAACTCATTATCCTCCAAGGCAGCCAACTCCAATTGTTGTCTAGCTGGTTCCCGATCACACTATTCTTGGGCTCATTCTTCTGAGATTAAAACAGTCAATGTCTAAGCATACCCTAAGCTTTTTCACCAATAATAGCAAAGGCTTTCACCTCTCTGCTTTAGCCTATTTACTAGTAATTGGCAATCAAAGGCAGAAAAGCTCGGCTGCAAGCCATTCCCTCCAGCTGATTTGAAGACAACTCCACTCACACCACCCAGATTGCAAAGCTATGACTTCAAGGCAGACTCACTGCTGGCTCAGTGTTCATTGTCTGCTGTATCCGTGTCCCAATAATCATAACATTAATAATAAAACAACTATGCTAAATTATAAAGAATTTACATTTATGTGAGAAACAAAGACAGTATACATTTGTCAGTGTAAGACATTCATTACGAAAGCTGAAGGATGAACGGCACTCATGGGTATGTGTCTTTCATAAGGAGAGTATGAGAATAAAAATGCTCATTATTCAGTTAAATACTTCTACTGCCCCGGAAGACTCTATGCACCTTCTGCTGTGTATATCTCTAGGCTTGGCATCTGTGGCTTCCCTTGACTCTGGAGTGTTGCCGTTGCCACCCTTAGGATTTCAAACATACCGTCCTCATCACCTCCATTTCTACCACCAAAATCTGGTCCTTGCCTCCGTGTCCACACAGCTGAGCTCCATGTGGTGCATAACAATCACAAGACCTAATTCTCACATTTTGCCCTGAGAGCTGAGATTTATAATACTAATAAAGATTTCAACAGAAAGTGGAGGATAAATAACTCCGAAGAACTCGGCTTAAGAGGTTGTTCCAAAGTCCCTACTCATCACCCGTGGGTCATGGATCAAAATAAAAGCATTAGTGAGCTAATGTTACAGAGTCCACCAGGGTAAGCTTGTTTTGGAATCAGCAATGATTCCTTCATAACAACGCATTATTTTGAAAATTCTCTTTTGGACCAGTGGTCTTTATATGAAGTTTTTTAAAGCTCTGACAAATTTGTTAATAAGACATAAACAAGGAAGGGAGGGAGGGGGTCTGAATGCAGATGTCAAGGACCTCAGATTCTGACATTTACTTTCAGCCAATTTAGCAAACCAAAATATTTCTAACTATTAATGAGGCTCTGAAGAGATGCTCAGAAAGTTCCTGAGGGAGTTACATCAGGACCAGGACACCCAAGAAGGCAGACTTAGGTGGGCATGTGCACTGCCCGTGAGAAGCAGGAATGGTGGCCCACCTAGCACCTTAGCTGCGAGCAGTTCCACAGCTCGACCTATCAAGCTGTTACATTCAACGAGAAATATGGCCAGTGACTCAGATCTAGAAATGAAGTGAATCCTATGCAGTTAAATCAGGTCAAGGTCATTTTGTACATTTCTGCATGGGAACATTCTGCGCTGTTCCATTGCTAGGTATTTGCTTTGACTGGCAAACAAAAGGTCTCCTTTTTTTTTTTCTTCTAATACTGACACCGTAAATACTGAATCCTCTCAGACATTATAGGTTCTATTTAAAAAATCTAATGGAAGTACTGTATGCCTATTGGAGAACATTTGGAAAGTTACTAAAAGAAGCAATCCCCTAGGTTTCTAAATATTAATGTTTGTGTACTTTATAGTCCCATTCTTTCCTATGTAGTTGAAGCCATTGTGGAGCCAAGGGCACTTATAGACTATAAGCTCTAGTCCTTTGTCCTGGAGAGCATTCTACACTCAATCTCCCTGCAAATATTATCTTCTTCACTCTTTCATTCAGTCCAGTCTAGGTAGCCAGCACACCCGGGTTGTGATCCAGTGGCCACAACTTAGTGCTGAGATAGCATGACCCTGCAGTAGTTTTTGAGTCCATGCAGTATTGTGCTCATCTTGGGATAATCTCATCATTTGGCCTTCAGGACCCTACCACACATTTGCTTGGATTCTAGTCTACTTGATTGGCTCTTGCTTTTAACGGGAGAATGGTAGTTTCACCCAGGACCTGGTACATAATTTGCAACACAAAGTTACAGTGCAAAGTTATTCTAAATTATTAAGAGTTTCAAGATACGGAATGGAGATTATTTACCAAGTCTAGTCAATTCTGAGCATAAGGATATTTGTGGATGCACAGGTCATATCTCCCTCATCCTTAGAATGCTTCTATGTCCTTAATTAGCACTCATTTATAAATTATTTTATCCAATACCATTGAGTCTAGGAACAATATACACCAACACACCCTACTTTTTAATCTTTAACACCCTCTTTACTATCAAGTTCAGCTTCAACTGCCTATGGTCATACCCAGGCCACAGTGGGGACCTCACCACCCCTAACTACAAAGTGGGAGACAAAGTGAGTCAGACATAAAAAGACCATGTTTGTTGAGTTAACGTACTCAAAGCATAGTGTTTGCCAAGCACTAAAGCCTTTTCTCATTTCTTTTCTTTTTTGATTATAAATTGTTCATTCCTGAAAGTAAAATTGTGGAACAAAATGTATAAATCTCCAATTTAGAATTATTAAATCCTCAATATTTATTACCATTATCTGAGTATTATACAGTTTATACATGTATTGAATTATCAAATTGTGAACAAGAATTTCTGGAAAGAAACTATGTTTATAATGACTGATTGATAAACCAGCAGTGATGTGGAAACACTGGAATGTTGCAGGTCCAGAGATGCTAATTACCTTACCTAGGGCTAACTTTAGCCCCACTAGCCATTCCTTGTCCACCTCTTTGTCTAAACTAATGTCTTGTGTCTAATAGATAAAAACCGTTCTGAATCTATTAACTTAGCAGACCTTAAGTTTCACCAGCTCAAAAGCTTAGAATGTCACCAGATAACTTCTTGGGCCCATAGAGAAACTTCCCTTGTCTTGCTGCAACCACATTTCTGATGGACCCACCAATGTATTGTTTTTTTTTTTTTTAGCTTACCTTGATTTATGACTTTGTTTTGTAAAGCTTTAAAACTTCATGAAACTGCTTCCACACTGGAACATGCAGTTTAGAGTAACCTAAATCTGTTTTCCTGAGCCATGGTCATTCAAAATGTCCCTAGGATAAACTATCTCTTGCTCACTTTAAGACAAGAGCTTTAATTTTTACATTAACAGCAATGTACTTTATATATGTGTACAGAAATTATTTGTTGGTTAAAAATTCTTCCAACACATTTAATAACATGTAATGTTTTTGTAGAAATTTAAATTCCATGAAAATGAAACATATTGTTCCACAAAAGTATATATTTATTACACAGACTTTTATTGTTTATAGAAATTTCAGAAAATAACTGCACACAAAATAAAGACAGAGGTAGAGGCAGGTGGATCTCTGAGTTTGAGGCCAGCCTGGTTTACACAATGGGTTCCAGGACAGCTAGGACTACACAGAGAAAGCCTGACTGTAAAAACAACAACAAAAAAGAAAAGAAGACAAGAAAATATGAATCAAAATACCCAAAAAACAAAAGACAAACTACTATAGATATTTTTGTGTATAAAGCTCTAGGTACTTTTTGTGCACATTCACATAAGTGAATACATTTAAATATTTAAATAATATAGCAGATCATCTTATTGTTAATAATCAATAGCCTAGCTTGATTCCTAAATTTCCATGAAAATTTAGAATGTATTTTTATCATCTGTAGTGTTGCATTAAAGGGGAAAATATCCTGCTTTGTTAGGACATATTAGTGTGTAATTTGATCCTGGGTTGGTGTGCTGGTATTTTGTTTACTAATATCTATTATATTTTAATATACATCATAGGTTTCTTTTATGAACTGTCAGATTTTCATCTCAGGAACCTGCTGATTTTATGGGATAGGTTTGTTGGGTGTTTTCTCTGGTTGGAACAGCATTTTTAGTAACCTGTGGTGAGAATTTCCCCCTGACTTTCCAGCCTTTCATGTATCATGTCTTTTATCAATAAAATAATGAGTTTAAAAAAAGCTAATAGGCCAAATGATCAAAGTACGGGCTCAATTTCATTATGACTAGATTCAATAGACATAAAGTTCAAAATTGACATAAGCATTTTGAAATGCTGACTCTTGATTGTGCTTACCACAGGTCTCACCACATTGCTGTACCACACTTGAGTGTCCCTGCAGAACAGACTAAAGGGTCAATATTTTTGGTAAAACATAGTTGCAACAAATAAATTATATTGGAATATAATCAGAATATACTTACTTATAAGTTATATTGTAGTGGCATTTCACTTGTGTTTTACTAAATAAAGTTTGCCTGAAGTTCAGAGAGTAAAACAATCACACTGATCAACCTTACAGACAAGGCAGTCGTGACACACATCTTGAATCCCGGTAGCCACACCAGGACAGCACTAAAATATGCTTAAAGAAGATTTTTTTTATAGGCAATACATGTGGACACTTGTTTTCCAGTAGCATTTGAAGGCTTAAAACTATTTGGGCCAATGTTTCTCATGTCTCACTAGAGTATCCTTGTGTTTGACCCACAGTATGACTGATGCAAGCTTGCTTTTGGACTCTGACACTGAACAGGGAACATTTTCTCCAAGCTGTGGCTCCTGGTCAGGAAGACTATCAGGGCGCTTCCCTGATGGGAAGGGGACCTGTCAGTGATCGTGAAGTGGAGTAGCCTAGGGAGTCTGTAGCTGGAGGTGTCATGACAAACACATTAGCAAGGGAAATAGGTGCTACCACACATTGCACACATTGTACATGTATGAGGTCATATGTGAGACTTGACTCGCAGGACACATAGACACAGAGGACAAAGCATTGAGTTAAACATCACTGAAGTGATAATTCTTCCTTTTATTAAGGAAAAACATTACGTCTGTAACAGTCTCATTTTTCTTTTACATTTTATGTGTTTTCTTGCAAACATCATAGCTAAAGAATCATGACTCTGATACAGGCTTTCCAGACAACAGCATGGTTCTTCAACCATCTGTTTATTCTGTATTCAGACCCCTGGGCTCTATCACATGATAAGTACATGAGATCACGAGGCGAATACGGGAGACAGAAGAAAGGAGATGATAAGTTTAGTAAACTCCCCAGGTGGTTCTTGATTCTGTTACCATCTAGGGATCCTGATCAGGTTCATTTTCTCGTCTAATTAAAGAGTTACAGGGCAGGAAAAACCGAGACACAGCAGGCAGCAGCAGGCAATAAACTCTAGAGCAAATGGAGAAGCACATACATGTATGCATGTATGTGTTTCTGTGCAAACACACATACACATGCACACTCACCAGAGAGAGGGAGAGAGAGAGAAAGACAGAGCACGCAAAGAGAACACAGAGACTCCCTACACAGGAGAAGGACTGAAATTTGTTTTACCTCTGGAGGGCTGGAGGTATCTTCAGTATTTTTGGTGGCATAGGATGGGTCCCCTTCTTCTCATTTTAGAGTGGTCAGGTTAAACAGAGGAAAAAGAATTGATAGCTCACACCCTCTAGTAAACATATTTTTGGTGGTACAGGATAGGTATCCTTCCTTTAATTTTGGGTTAATCAACAGAGACTAGTGAATCTCAACCTGTGGATAGCAATCCCTTTGTGGGGGCCAAATGATCCTTCTACAGGGGTCAGATAAGATCATCATAAAACATAGATATTTATATTATAATTAGTAACAGTGGCAAATTACAGTTATGAAGTATCAGTGAAAATAATTTTATGGTTGAGGGGTCACCACAACATGAGAAACTGTATTAAAGGGCTGCAGTATTAGGAAGGTTGAGAACCACTGACTTAGACAAATAAAGGAGAGCTGAGAGGCTCACAGACCCCCATATACATGTTAAGAACCAGCGCTGAACATATGTAATCAGTGTATTCTCATTCTTGTTCTTTCTCTAGGTTGTCAACAACTTGTTTTTCTGTGCCCCATGATCCTTCTGGTGCATCTTTCTTCTGTGGACTTATAAAAAATAATTTGTTTGTTTGATTGTTTTAATTAGGCATCTATGACTTCAGGAAGAATATGAGCCCAGTGCCATGTGTGGGGAAACTTCCTACAAGTTGTTCGTCAGGATTATCTCAGATACTACCCAAATAATACAGACTACTGCTATTCCTTTTGGTTGCCCATCAGAACTTGATATATTGATAAATACACCACATATTTTGGTCATCGGACTTGGAAAATGAAGCTGATACTGGCCTGGAAACTTCTTCCCTGCCAGGTAGCTTTTATAGTATCAGACGGTGTTTTACAAGATACTGGGCAGAAGAGTCATAGTCTTACCCAGGAGTGAATGCATCAGTCATAAGCACATTCACGATTGGCCTGGAAAGACATACTCAAGGGTGGAATAGTGAAATGACTGTTACAGAGGTAACTGATTCCCTTCTAATTGGATTTCTGACCCTATTCACAAGATAGAGTTCATGCCTGGCACTATACATCTAAGGAAGAACCCATGGCTGGAGGGGTGAACCTACATCTATTATTTCTCTAAATGGGCTTAGTATCAAACCACCTTTTAAATACCTTCTAAATATGGGTATTTCTATACCCATAGCTTACTGTAATTCTCAGTCTGCATCAGAGAAGTGCCTTTGTGCATTGGATGATGGCTAAAATTCACAAACCACCGAAGCTCAGAGAATAAGTATCCGTGGAGTGCTCATCCATGAATGAGGCGTCTTTATCCCCAACCCCTAGTACTAAGGCTTAAGTAGTGGAAGAGGAGGCAGATTGTAAGAGCGAGAGGTTGAGGAGACCTGGGATGGAACAATGTCTTCTGGACATTGCAAGACTACAGAACTCAGGAACTCCCAGAAGCTGTTGAGGGCTTTTACAAGATCAAGCCAATCACCATTCGAGTGTGGGGTGGGATGAGTCCCCATCACTAACTGAGAAGCTGTGGAGAGTTGATGACTTCTGGGGGAGGGAAAGTCAGTTTAATTTAAGAATATTGTCCCTGGTAGGTTGACCACACTCTAGTGTGTAGTTACGCACTCACATATACATGAATAAAACAAACTGGACTCAATGGGCTACTTTAAGAAAAAATAAAGGATGTTAATCTGGGAAGTAAAAGTGGAAGGGGATCCAGGAAATATGGGAGGCAAGGATATGTGTGACTATTATTGAAACGTATTCATATATATATGTATGTATATATAAAACTCTCAAAGAATAAATTAAAAATTGAAGTTATTTGCTTTCTTTTCTATTACTAAGAGGTTTCATTCCTCACGGCCAAGGCCAAGCACCTCTCCATCCCTTGTGTCATGATTACAGTGTATTGTCTCCACACTGGGCTGAAGCATGTGGAGAACATTGGCTTCCTTCTACTGGGTCCTTTCCTGTCAGAGACTCCAAGCACAGGGCTGCAATGCCCTGTATACAGAGCACCCTATAAGTGTTAGCTTGAACAGATAGTCAAAGAACTACACAGCCAGATAATAAAGCTGAAACAGGCCTCTTTCCTGCACAACACCTGATAGTTTTTGTTTTGATTGAGCTGATTTGATTGAGCTTCATTTTTCCTTTTACAGCACTTCATTTGAAGTGGGCAACTACACAAGACTGACAGGATAGTTTTCTTTCATAGATTTAAATTTTTTATAATTTACTATTTGAGGAATATTCTTCTTCCAGTTGAATTCTTAGTACCATTTATTACTGTGCTATTATTTTCCTCATCCACATTATAAATAACAGTTCTGGACAGGGCCTTGTATATGACATTTATCTTAACCTCCCTGGAATTAAACTTGTTTTCTCAACTGAATTGTGAAGTTCTTAAGACAGACATCGTGTATCATTCATGCCCTTTTTATAATCTCTTAATGTCCCTCTGTTCATTAAATACTAGGAAAAATACTGTCATCCCTGATAGTGGTACAGGAAGCTAGCTTGGAGTCCACATGCCTAGTCTGGGATCAGAGTGCCACTCCCAACAGTGGAGTCAGTTGAGTTGAAATTTTAAACACTCTGATGCATATATAAAACACTTTCTCACAAATAAAATATGAGAAATAGTAGTAGTGTTACCATGAAAGTAGTTACCTTTGCATTGCTGCAACCAAAAACCATAAACGAGAAACATCAGTAAA
Source organism: Myodes glareolus (assembly GCF_982192425.1). Classification (NCBI taxonomy): domain Eukaryota; kingdom Metazoa; phylum Chordata; class Mammalia; order Rodentia; family Cricetidae; genus Myodes; species Myodes glareolus. Next base: position 37,565,980 of record NC_142039.1, read on the forward strand.
GATTTATTTTGGCACACTGTTTCACAGGGATTGGTCCATGTTTGTTTGATCATATGTGCTTGAGCAGGATGTCATAGCAGCAGGAGGGTTGCTGCAAAGCTATCCACTTCATGATTGACCAGGAAACAGAGTGGGCAACAGAAAGCAGTCAGGGACAACATGCCTGCTCCCAGTGATCTATCTCCTCTTGCTAGGCCAACCTCTTCAAACCTTCAGAACCACTCAGAATGGAGCCATCAATTGAGGACAAACTATTTGTCTTATGAGACATGAGTGCACACACACACACATACACACACAAATATGTGTAGTGTTATTTCAATTGTAAATAAAGACTGCCTGAAGATCTGAGAGTAAACAGTCCCACTGGTCAGCCTTACAGACCAGGTTATGGTAACACACAGCTTTAATCCTAGTAACCACAATGGCAGACACCTTTAATCCCAGTAGCCATACTAGTTGCCATAGAAATTGGGTGGCTCACACCATTAATCCCAGCTCTCGGGGGAATTATAAAAATAGGAGGAAACAGCTCTCAAAACACAGTCTCATTCTGAGATTCCGGGAGGCCAGATTGCCATTTCAGACTGAGGTCGAGGTAAGACACAGTGGCTGGCTGTGCTTTCCGGATCTCCAGGTTGAACCCCAATTTCTGACCCTGAGTTTTTACTAATCATGCGTCATTTGGCACCCAACTTTTTGTTTCACTTTTTAAGAAAATGCCATTTGCCTGAGGCTTTTTAGCCACCAGCCCAGGTGAGGGCTAGGAATACTATATCAGAAGTGTTATCTAAATAAAGGAAAGGGTGAAACAAATATCAAAGTCATAAAATATGCTAATTTATTTGTTACCATATAGATTTCTATGACTTCCACAAGAAATATTAACGTCTGGGTGACTTAAATATTAGAAATCTGCTTTCTCAAAATTCTTGAGGCCAAGTAGACATACAAGTTTTTGAGTGTTGGTTTCACTTCAGACCCCTCTCCTCTCTATAATGGCTATCCTTTTCCCTGCGCCCATTTTCTACTGTACTTATATCCTAACCTCCTTTTCCTATAAGGACACTAATATATTGTATTAAGGTCCACTCTGATAAACTTGTGGTGTGGTTCCCTATTTACTCCCAGGAAGTAGTCATTTATCTGTCTATGGTGGGTGGTGCCTGGCAGAGGGTGCAGTTTCTGGGTCTGATGATGGGTTGCAAACATCTGCCTCAAAACAGTGTTCGAAACTGCTTGTAAAATGCAGTCTTCTAAATCAAGGCATAGCCTGTAAAACCGTTGTTCCATACAATGTGAAGTAATTTAGACTAGGACACAGCCTGGTCTCAATCTGCCACAAGGGCAGTGTGTTTAAAATGTAACCTCGGGTGCATGGGGGGGTGGGAGGGTCGATGGAGGGGGAGAGGGCTAGAGAGAAGGGAGTAGGGGAGGAACGGGGAAAGCTTGGTGGCCGGGTATGGGGGGGGGGAGGGAGGTAGGATGAATATGGGATCAGGGAACAATATATTTCAAATAAGGGAGCCATTTTAGGGTTTACAGGAGACTTGATTATATATGGGATCCCAGGTCCAAGGAGAAATCCCCCAGATTGCTCTCTGGACAGAGGAGAGGGTGCCTGAATCAGCCGTGGCCCATGACCATACTGATGTATATTTTGCTTATCACCATAGATCCTTCGTCTGGCGAAGGACGGCTATGCAGTCGGAGGCCCACATTGGAGCACCGGATTGAGCCCCCCGAGGTCTGGAGGGGGAGTGGAAGGAGGAGGAACATGAAAGACGAAATCAGTACTGCGAGGGATGCTATCACCCACTGATACAAGGGCACGGATCTGATGAGAGTTTACCAGGGCCAGTTGGACTGGGACTGAACGAGGACGTGATCTAGCCAGATTCTCGGAATTTGGCCGGATTCTCTGACTGTGGCTGGCCCGGGGTCTTTCTGAAAAGCCATTGACTATGACACTGGGACCTGTTTCCTCTGCATATGCTGGATTTTGGGGATCCAGTCTGTTTGGATGCTCGCCTTCCTGGACCTGGAGGGAGGGGGAGGGAGCTGGAGCTTCCCACAGGGCAGGAAACCCTGACTGCCCTGGGGGACGGAGGGGAAGGGGGGGGGGAGTGGGGGGAGTGGGAGGGTGTTGGGAGGGGGGGCGGAAATGGAATCTTTTATAATTTAATAAAATTTACTAAAAAAAAAAAAAAGAAAAGAAAAATAAGGCCATCCAGCATGGTGCCCAGAGTGAAGGTTGCTGGCACAGAGCTGCCTGTCGCAGGAGCAGCTACCTGCAGCCCACTGGGAGTTGAAGGTATTGCTTCTTGTTGCATAGAAGACACTTGCTACGATGGCTTCCCAGCCACAGATGCTCATGAAAACAAAGTGCTTTCCCTTACAACAGGCAAAGGAACCCCACGTGCAAAGGACACAATTAACCTGTTAATTAGGGATCAAAAACTTGATGCAACATTTTTACTACCTTTACCATTTTGTATACAAACATGTTGGCTTCCTTTATGACGAAAATTTATCTTGGGTGTAGAGGATTCTGATTTTGGTGACTGGGGTAGTATTTTTGTATCCTTGTCTTATTTATGTATTTATGTAGAACTAAATCCCACCACTGTTTGTAGAGGGTGACAATAAACATGAAAAACTGGAGTTGCCTGCCCTTTCATGGCAGACAGGAAGACTCCGAGGAACAGTTCTCCACTCTTCCCAGGATCAAGTTCACCCAAACATGCTAGGTTAATAATTCTATTAAACACCAGTCTATTTCTATTAAACACCCTTCTATTTCTTAGTCACTAAGTGGAATTGATAAACGAGTCAGGCTATTTGTAGTAAGTAGAATTTGGTCTGTAGAAAAGAAGAAGGGTATATAAGACTGGTCTGGCAACTGGAGCAAAGGCACAGAAAATAATCTTAGATCAGGAGCTGCCAAGGAAGGTTATAGGACAAGGTAGATGAATGAGTACAGATACCATCCTTAGCACCTTAGAGAGAGGATCTGCTACTGCAGTCAGACCTCCAGATTAGAAGTCAAGAACAATTCCCAGTACAGCAAGCAAAACCTTTAAATATTATGAATCCTAAGTTTATATGTTCTCAGTTGCATAGCAATTAGGAAGGAGAATGTTCTAAGCAGGCAGGTGTATGCTGCATTCTGCTTAACTTGAGAGCATTGCTTAACCCTTGCCAGCCTCAGTTGCCTGTTCTGTCTGGGTGATAATCATCACAGTCATCCTTACAGTGAGATCATTGTAAGCAGGTATCTAAAGATACTCTTGGTAAAATATATTTTTCCAAAACAAAGCTGGAAGAAATAATTTTTAATCAAAGTTGCTACCAGCAGCCTTCAGAAATGAAACCTTAGTCATATGTCTTTATAGAGGGTTGACCACAAGCATCCTTAATCACCCTCTGGTATTGGAGACCTTATTAAGTATGTGACTGAGCTCAATCTCCAAGGGATAGTGGCATCTTAGAGGCTGCTGCAGACTAAATAGAGACCTTGTTACTGTGTCTCAGTTTAGGTCTTATCACGAATTGGATGGAGGTCAAACAGTGCACAGGTATTAAAGGTGACCACAGCAGGTGTAACTGTGGCACGGGGAAGAAGGGAAATGTGCCTGGGTAATTCTCCTGATGGTTCTTGAAGATCACTCCTCTAGGTGGATACAAGGAATTGGGGCAACCAAGGTACAGCAGTAGCCAAGGCATTTCCTTGTGGGAATGCTTTATTTTTTCCTTTATTTATTTTTTTCAAAGTTTATTAAATTATGAAAGTTTCCATTTCCGCCCCTCCTCCCAACACCCTCCCACTCCCACCCTCCCCCTCCTCCTCCCTCTCCATCCCTAAGAGCAGTCAGGGCTTCCAGCCCTGTGGGAAGTTCAAGTTCCTCCCCCCTCCCTCCAGGTCCAGGAAGGTGAGTATCCAAACAGACTGGATCCCAAAAATCCAGTATATGCAGAGGAAACAAGTCCCAGTGTCATTGTCAATGGCTTTTCAGAAAGGCTCCGGGCCAGCCACATTCAGAGAATCTGGCCACATTCAGAAAATCTGGTTGGATCACGTGCTCGTCCAGTCCCAGTCCAACTGGCCTTGGTGAACTCTCATTAGATCAGTCCCCTTGTATCAGTGGGTGATCGCACCCCTCGCGGTCCTGAGTTTTTTTTCATGTTCTTCCTCCTTCTGCCCCTCATTTGGACCATGGGGGGCTCAGTCCGGTGCTCCAATGTGGGTCTCCGTCTGTATGGCCATCCTTCGCCAGATGAAGGATCTATGGTGATAAGCAAAATCTTCATCAGTATAGTTATAGGCCAAGGCCGGTTCAGGCACCCTCTCCTCTGTCCAGAGAACAATCTGGGGATCTCTCCTTGGACCTGGGATCCCATTTATAATCAAGTCTCTTGTAAACCCTAAAATGACTCCCTTAGTTGAGATATATTCTTCCCTGATCCCATATCCATCCTTTCTCCCTCCCCCTATCTCAGTCCCCCGAGTTTTCCCCATTCCTCCCCTACTCCCTTCTCTCTAACCCTCTCCCCTTCCAACAACCCTCCCACCCCCTCCCCATGCACCCGAGGTTACCTGGGACTCTTGTCTATCCAATCTCCATGAGGATAAGTACATGATTTTCTTCAGGTTCACCTTCTTATTTAGCTTCTCTAGGATCACGAATAATAGGCTCAAAGACCTTTAATTATGGCTAGAATCCACTTTTGAGTGAGTACATACCATATTTCTCTTTTTGGGTCTGGGTTACCTCACTCAGTAAAGCGTTTTCTATGTCCATCCATTTGCATGCAAAATTCAAGATGTCATTGTTTTTTACCGCTGAGTAAAACTCTAATGTGTATATGTTCCACACCTTCTTTAACCATTCTTCTATTGAGGGGCACCTAGGTTGTTTCCAGGTTCTGGCTATTACAAATAGTGCTGCTATGAACATAGTTGAACAAATGGTTTTGTGGTATGATAGGGCATCTCTTAAAAAATATCTTCTGGTTAATTTCAGATAGAGCAGAAACTGATCTTTAAAACTATATGATTATGCTGTGAAGACACAGAGAGAACATTGTACTAGAAATAAAAGGTGCCAATATTTAGTCATTTTTATTTTACCACAAAAATATCTGAGCAAATATTAAATAAATGGTAAGCCCCAGTTTTTTATATCTTTTGCTCTAAGGTATGTCCAGAAAAGGTGATTTTTAATAAAATACATTAGACAAATATTATCTTAACTATAATGATTACAATTGTTATGGACAAATTAAATTATCATGTTGGCATGACTAGAATATATGACTGCCTTGGTAACAACAAGTGTTTCCATGTAATTTTGTCCTGGTAAAATTATCATATTAGATGACAACTTACACAAATTAGAAAATGCCCAGACAATGACTTTGAATTAGCAGCTGCATTACAAACCATTGGGTAACAAGGACATGAAATAAAAGAAACCTGAACCACCATAATCAAGAACTAGAAAAGCACAAGAATGTGAACACTGGGGACAGGAGAAGAGGAAGGAGGCTGTGGAAGGCAGTGGTCAAGCAGTAGGAGACAGAATCCAAGGGACTCTTTGTCGCAGCATATTTGATCACATGGTAAATGCTGAGATTGCATTATCGATGGGAAAAACCTGTTTCTAGCTGTGGTGTGGCTCAACCCTAACACACACCTTTATTCTAAGAACTTTCTGCTTGAATATTGTAAATAGGATTAAATAAAGTCAACCTTAGGTAAAGAGGGAGCTTAAACAAGTAGTTGCCAGGAAGGAAAGGGCATATAGAGAGTAAGAGGGAGTCAGGAAGACTGATAGATGCTCAAGAAGTAGAAGGGAGTGACATTGACTTTGGCACTCCTATTTGTTTGAGATGGTAGAGGAGAAAAGTCTCTTTCTGGGACATCAGTGGAAAGAGTAGTCAGGTAGGTGATTTCTCTGCCTCTCTGAGCTATCAGGTTTCACCCTAGCATCTGGCTTCTGAGCCTTCATTGGTAAAATCGAATGACTGGGGACTAGTTAAAAACAGCCTTTAGTTTTTGCTAAAAACGACTCTTTAGAAGCTCTCCTGCAATTCATTTTTTTATTTTTAAATTTTATTTTACATTACAACCACAGTTCTCCCTCTCTCCCCTCCTCCCACTCCCTTATTGCTCCCAACCCCCTCTAACCAACCTCTTATCCACTCCTCCAAAAGGGTAAGGGCTCCCATGGGGAGTCAACAAAGGCTGGTTCATTAAGTTGAGGGAGGACCAAGAGCCTCCTTCCTGCCTTAAGATCAAACATGGCTTCCTCCATAGGGAATGGGCTCCAACAAGCTAGGTCATGTGCCAGGAGTCCCTCAGATAGCTCAAGCTACACCACTGTCTCCCACATGCAGAAGGCCCATGAGCTTGGCTCAGCTGTCTCTGTAGATATTCTCTTTATGACCTTGATCTCCTTTGCTCAAATATTCCCTCCTCCCTACCTTCGACTGGATCTCCCATGGTTCTTAGATGACAGTCTGGCAATCTGGGCTCTCTGTTAAGTCCTTCTATCTGCATGAAACGGTAGTAAGGACCTTGCATAATTTTTGCTTGTTTGAGTATGGAAATAATGTGGTTGAGTCTGTGTCAATCAGTCCCAGCTATAGATACTGGTAAAGAACACTGTGTGCACACCAAGATACAATCAACAGTGTTTGAAAGTTGTGGCAGTACATATCTGAGAATATAAGCCCCATTTAGCATTCACAGTGTGCAAGTTAATGCAGGCAAAATTCTGAGCATGGGAAGAAAAATAATCAGAAGTAGAAATATACATACACATTAGAACTGCAGGTGATCTCACTGTTAAGGAGTACTGTCTACCAGTGAAGGCTTGGACAAAAATCTTTTGCCATTCCCAATAATGGAATGGTTGAGTGAGTTGAACAAAAAGGAATTTACCCTACAGAGTACAGCTTAGAACTTTGCCAAAAAAGTACAATAATGACTTTCCCCTGCACAACAATCTATAAACATCTCCCTGCCGCAGAAAGGAGTGAGCATATGAGGGTCCCATCTAAGGAGACAGACATGAGAACTTTACTTTTAGGGAGAGCCATGAAACACTGAGGAATGTGAAGTCAGCCCAATAAGGAGAAGTGCAGGAAAAGGCAGGAAAAGACAAGTTCAAATGCCAAAGACCATTAGCCAAGCCAGATCAGTTGGGTGAAGCTAGAGTAGGTGTCAGGGACAATGGTGAGACAAAGGGAAAAACACAGGCTGAGGCAGAGGGCAAAGACCTACTGAGCTCATGCCACCCAGGCCTACAGATGCTTGCTGTCAACCAGGTGAGTGGGGGTTCTGGGCTCAGCTGGTTTCTCACGCATAGACCTGGTGTGTGACGGACCCATCCCAGAGATCAAGCAGAGTCTCCTTCAGGATGTCTGATTCCATATCACTCAGGTTCTGGTGGTTTCACCAAATCACTATCTAAGACTTTCTGCAACACTTGAAAGGATATAAAATAGAAAAGGAAGATTGACTTTGAACTTGTCTAATGAATTACTGTTGTTCTTTTTTTTAGTTTCAGGATATCCTTTTTTTTTTTTCTACACAAATTGAGATAAAAAATACCCCTGTCATCAGACTGAGTGTGAGGGTGCTGTAGTTAGGGTTATTATTGCTATGGTGAAATACCATGAACAAAGCAATTTGAGGAGAAAGGGGTTTATTTCATCTTACATTTCTACATTACAGTTCATCTTCAAAGGAAATCAGTACAGGAACTCAAACAGGGCAGGAACCTGGAGCATGCTGCTTCCTGGCTTGCTCCTTGTGGCTTGCTTACTCATCTTGCTTTCTTATAGAATCCAGGACCCAGGGATTGGCTCTCCTCATCAATTACTAATTAAGAAATACTCTACAGCTGAGTCTTATGGGGAATTTTCTCAATTGAGGCTCCTTCCTTTCAGATGACTCTAGCTCATGTCATGTTGACAAAACACCAGCCAGCACAGAGGGCAAAATAAACCACAACTATATGTAAAGTGTAATGCTACAGTCAGGATTTGCCACCATGATAGATTCTTTCTTTCTCCCTCATTTTCTGGTACCTTCTTCCTTCTTTACTTTAATTCTACACGCTACACAGAAATCATAAAATCAGACCTACTGCGGCCTTTCAGAGCTCAGGTCGACCTTACCACAGTGGCCTTCAGATATACAAAGTTTCTGACTTCTTCCTTCAGTATCTCAGGAAGGGTGATGCCTGCTTCCCACAAGGACGTAAGCAGAGGGTATCATAAGCCTGAGTCAGGGTCCCTTGGGGAAGATGAGTGGAAACCTCATAAAACAAACTCAAAGCATGTGTTTCACATAATAGTGGCAATCACAAGGCCAGACAGCCAGCTGTTTCCACAGCTGTCTGGGGCTTTACCCCACCATTGTTCAAGACCTTTCACAGATGACTCATTCTCCCTCTCTTCTATAGAAAATCTGTATCAAACACCAAGATGATATAGATTTGCGACAACCTCTTCAACAGCCTGGAAGGTTCATGTAGATCATGTGACCAAAGCCATGTATAATTTATTTTACAAGCAAATGGAAAAGGCAGTCACGGTGCAAGCTAATGGTGGTAGCTGAAACCACACAGAAAGATGAGTATAAAAAAGGCACTAGATTGGAAATCTAAAAAAAAAAAAATCACTTAAAGAGAGAATAGAAAGCAACAGGTAAAGAGAAAATGGCATTAAAGGGGTGTAGGCAGCGGAACAGGAATTTGGGGAAAGAAGTGACATCAACAGGGGTGTGATAGAGAAGACTCCCGTGATTTCCATCTCTCCAACCCTAAGATTAAATCTGTCAAAGTGCCAAGCGGCTTGCAGCCTCACCTCACACTGGTTTGTGGTGTTGTTTGACAAGTCACTCTGGCTTTCTTTAAGTTTCTCTAACACTGTGCTATTTCTCCTATTGCAAGGCCTTTGTGCCTGTGTTCCTCTGCTTGGAATACTCTTTACCCTAAATAAACTTCATCCATCTTGTAGTAGGTAAAGCACCATATGTCCTAGCCTCACCTCACTGTTCTAGGCCAGATCAGCATCCCTGTATGTGTGCTTTTACATAACTTTATTCTGTCTTAATACTAACCTGTTAGTTTTTTTTCTGTTCAAAAATTTATTTTATGCTAAATTATTTTTTTAAGATTACAAAACAATCTGATGTACAATCTTCTATCCTAGAGCCTCCATCCTGCCCCCTTTAAAACAGTGAGGTGCCTTGTATGTCCACAGCTGCCACAGGAGCCTTTGAAATTCAGAATGGATTGCTCTTTGTATAAAACTTGCAGAGTACATTCAAGTCAAGCAGACCCATGGTACCTTTGTTTAAAGGTTAACAAGTTGGACTTTAAAAAGCCATCCAGACAGTTCAAGCTCCATTTAAAAATTTAGAGAATTTTGAAGCAATCAAAAGATAGAATTTGCCCTACCCAAATCAGTTTGTAATGATATATTCATTTGTGTTATCTGGTAAGAATGTTTCAGTCACTGGAATGTAAAATTTATGAGAGTGGGACTCAAGTACTTTATTACAGCCATCTGGATTTCAACTTTGGTGTGTGACACACTGGCAGAAAACTAATCAGCACACAAACCTTGAATGATGCTTTTCAGTTTCGCTTTTTTATTTGTTTCCTTGTGACAGCATCTCCTGTAGATCAAGATGGCCTTGAACTCCTAATCCTCTTGTTACCACCACTCAAGTGCTGGGATTGCATATGAGAACCACCACATTCACTTTAACCTTATATGGAAATTACATTCCCGTGTAGGTAATGCCCAAGCTATTTTGAAACCTTTCTATTCCCTGTTACACTTCTTACATTGCTTCACCTTTAATGTTTAGTTATAAGAACTCTGTATTTATTGGGTCAATAGATAGGAAGGAGTGGAAAGCTTCAGTCACATAATTTGTATTTCAGAAGGCATAAGAATGACAGAGTATGTCATAATGGTTGCTGCACCTTTCACACCTGGGTTCCCAGAACCCTGGTTAGGGAATGAAGAGAGGACAGACACACAGACACACAGACACTGAACCTGGATTTATGAGGGATTCTCTAACCACTTAAGGCTCCACAGAAATATGGAACTTGGGCATGTTTATTAGGTGCTGCAAGGAGGGAGGTGTTAACCACTCTTGGAGATCTCTGCAGGTGAGCAGTCTCAAGATGCAACTGTCCCTGAGAAGGAAGTTGCAGCGACTAGTCTTTGCACACACTGATCAATTTTTCATACACACTCATGTTCAAACTTTCAACAAAAGCTTTGCCATCCTTCATGAGCCTGGCCCATGTGGGTAACAGCTTTGCCAATTTACCACAAGCCAATTGATCTAGGACTTCTCAACAGGCCTTCCTCATGTCAAAATATACATCATTCAGGACTTCACCACCTCAGCAATTCCTCTGCTCCCTACAGATATTTGCAACAGATTCCAGCCATAAAGGACCAACAAATATATATAACCAGTCCATTCAAAAATAACTTTGTTTAAAAACCTAGAAAAAGGAATCTTTTCATTTGTCTCTAGAAGAATATTCAGTGTTATTTAGCAAACTCAGAAATGAATAGTATAAATTAAGATGGCTTACATTTTGAAATAATACTAAAATCTTTTATTGAAAGCATAAGATCTCTATCTAATGAATGAATAATTTAGATCAGGAAACCATAGAACGAAAAGATCTAACAGCCCAGGGCTAACAACCCAGAACAGTACAAAGCAGGATTCCCACTAGAGTGTGATCTCCTGGAGACACAGGCAGATGGGGGCTGATGTGAAGGAAGCCTGAAGTGGCTTCACTTTGCCTGAAGACAGGAGAGTTTAAGCAGTTGGAGATTGATTTATATAGGGTTTAGTTAAGAAATCTGAAACCAAGGGTTTGGCATTGTTAACCTAACCGTATCCATCCAGGGGAGAGAAATATGGAGTCTGGCAGCCATAGAGAGGACATTGGAGGCATTAAAGTCATGTTTTGTTAATTTGGTCACAATTCAAAGAATATCTAGATTTTACTTCATTCTCTCCATCAAAGATACATAGAGAAATAAGGCTCCTAATGTCAAGCCAAGCAACACATTTCCATTGCTTACTAGAGCTCTGGTTCCAGATATTTCTGTAGAGCACTGGGACCAGACCAAGTATAGGAGGGAGGGGCCGACGGAGCTGCCTGCCAGAGCAGGCTAAATTACCAAGTCTGGCCATTTTACCCCACCACTCAAGTGACTCATCTCAATAGTCTCCTCCCAGGGCTAAGTAGGTTCACAGACAGCTGAGGAAAAAGAGATGGGATGGTTGAGAAAGGTTTTGACTTGGTGCCTAATGCTGCATTCCCCAGATCCTGGCTAATCAGGGCAACAAGCACCTGCAGCCCGAGGAACACCCCAAACAGAAAAGACTTGGCAAGGCTTATGGGTTAGGCGGAATTCAATAACCTCAGATTTATTCCTCTAGTCTACTGACACCCAGCAAGGCAGGGATATCCATGGGCTCACTTCCATCTGCCAGCTGGCAGTCTCCGAGGACCTCAGTCTGTCCTTCATCGCTCCCGTTCACATCCATACCAGTGCATCCCAACCCCCCCCCCCCAGCCACCTGCAGGCTTCTTCGCTCTCATGGTCCTGCTTTATTTTCACAAGACATATTAAAGACAGAGAAAACAAATTACTTTCCGCTTCAATCTTGGCGGCTGTCAATGAGCACTTGCTTGTGTGAGTTCCTGTACTCTTGTTTTATGATAGCTATTCCATTTAATTTCGACAACTACCTATAAGACAGATAAAATTGTTATCATGCCCATCTCATGGGTTTGAAGATTGAAATATGCATCAAACGCTCCTGATTTGGGATAATAATTGAAAAATTTTAACTATCATTTTAGTTATTGGGTATGTATTATTAGTGTATAATTTAGAAGTTACATGTACCAGATGAAGAAAACATTAAATGAACGCATCAAAATATGATTATCTACAATTGATTTTAAATGAGTTGAAAATGAAACTGCGGTCTTCAGTTTCACCTCTGATTGTAAATGTGCCAGCAGATTTCCGTTACAGTAACATTTTCTTATACTTCCCAATCTTCAGAGTCAAATATCCATTCAATAACAATAAAGTACAAAATCACTAGGACACGGTCCTTAGGTCCTTCAGAAATGGAATTTTCTGAAGAATCCTTCAGCCATTTACCAACTGTACAAAAGTTATCTCTAGGTAGAACCACGGAGCCAAACTCAGCAAAGTAATATTCATTTCACTTCCAGGCTTTGCAAAGCAACATGCAGGTCAAAGGTAGGGAGATAATTTCCTTTCCACTATTACCACTTCCACCAGAAGCCAGCAATTGTCTCCCTTACTGGGAGAGAGCTGCATATGGGACAATGTGAAATATTCTTTCATTCCTTTTCATCTCTCAGTAGTATCTATCTTTCTGAATCAACTCAAGCTAGACAATGTCTAGCAGCAGCCAAGAGTAAAATAGGACACCTTCTGAGCCTCTGTCATTAGTATATGAAGTCTCTAAATGAGGATAGTCTGCAGGCCAAATAAGTATTCGTTCACTAAGCATTACTGGCCCCTCTGAATTCAGCCATTTTGTGTTTCTGTGAAAACAATAACCGAGGCTAATATTATGGAAGTTTAGGAGTATAGTGCCTGTGTCTGATAAGGGCATTACTGGATTGTTTGTGATCAAGCAGAAAAGGAAGCAGCCACGTTCAGAAGAAGCCAAGTGAATGATAGGATATTGCTTCATAACAATCTGTTCTAACAAGAATTGGTTCAGCCTCGGAAGTCAGCTTTAGCCTCTTCTAAGGCTATTTCCCCATTACCCAGCTGCCATCCATAGAGTCTTCCCACCATCTCAGCACTGATGCACCACGGAACAAACTTCCATCACAAGTGACCATTTCCTGGGCACATTCAAATTGTATCCAAGCCATATCCCTCTAAGTTCAAGACTGTCTTTTTGAAGGAGGGGATACAGTCAAAGATGTGTTCCTGGCTTTATAAAGTCAGCATTCTGGAGAGGGAAGAAAGGAGATAATGCATAGAGCCCTTAAAAAGCTACAGTGACAAAATCTACCCAGAGAATGAAAAGAAGGTGATGGAATAGAGTGAGCAATTAACCCTTTAGATGGGGTGTTCAAGAAGAGAAGCCATTGAAGTTGAGGCCAGGCAGAAGTTCCAACAAGAAACATTCCAGGCAGAGGAAAAGTCACAGCAAAGGCCTTGATTGCAATGTGTTCATCTTATTTGAGGAATTATACATGCATAAATAGAAAAGCTTGTAGTGACACCTTCAATCACTGGGTTCAGAAGAGCTAAGGCCAATGTGGCCAGGTCCCATATGTGAAGCAGCAGACAATGGGTGTAGACTTCATTCTAAGGCCCATGTGAAGTAGAGGGTGTTCTGCAGAAAACTCACAAATTCTGACTTCCATGCTAGGAGTGTCTTTCTGCTCTTCTGCAGAAATGGAGGATAGGAGCATGAGAAGAAGAGAAAGACAGGGAGAAGACAGCTACAGAGGCTTAAGGGGGACAATGGCCGCTTGCACATGTGTGGTCACTGTAGAGTGGGGAGAAAAACGTTAAGTACGATTAAGTCGTTAGCAAGACATCTTGATGGAAATGCTAGAAAAAGTAAGGGAGCAAAGCAGTTCAAAGAGACCCATTTAGGTTCTGTCACGATACATTTATCTCACATTTCAAGAACTAGATAATGATAGAAGAATACAATCTTCTCTGTCTACATCTATCAGGGGTGTGTGTGTGTTTACTGCCACAGGTACAACACAAAGTTGTGACCGAAGGAATAGCATTCACTCCTGTTTCTGTTAGTGTGCAAGAGGTCCTTTTGTATCCATCTAATTCCTCAGCCACTCTGACAATCACTTACTAGTTTTAATGCAAGTCAGGCCATAGCTTCCAGGCAGACTTTATTGTCTTCAAGGACATATCCCCTTTCCTTAACATTTCTCTAATTTCTCATTGCTGTTTTACAGGTCAATGACAGATACAGACTTGTTAGTTGAATGGAATGAACAAAAACTCAAACACACACACACACACAACCACTGTGGGCTAATAAGGAGGGTTGAGTTTCAGACTTGTTGAATTTTGTTTGGTGGAAGAATGTCACCAAATCCCCCTCCCCCACATCTTTCCTTGATTCTAGCTGTAGCTGAGGATAAGCTACCTAAACTTGGATGTTGAAGATTTTTTTGTTACTGATGGCAAAGTTCATCGAATGTGTCCGGATGGGCTCAGCCTCTAGATGGTGACAACAACCGTGGGAAATCACAGGACAAAAATGGTGTTATTTAGGCCATCTGGGTCCTCAAAGAAGCTGTGGGAAAATCAAAGTGGTGTGAAAGTAAAAATAAAGGAATTAGGTCTTTTGGAAAACATTTAAGAAAATTATTTCTCATGTATTTGCATCAGAATTTTATCTTTTTAAAATACTTTTTAGAATGTACTGTACATGAATTGTAGACAATTCTTTTTATTTTAAATTTTTTTTATTCATTTTACATAACAATCACAGTCACCCCCCCCCTCTTTCCGCTCCCCCCCCCAACCTCTTTCCAACCCATTCCCCATCCACTCCTCAGAAAGGGTAAGGCTTCTCATGGGGAGTCAACAAAGCCTGGCACATTAAGTTGAGGCAGGACCAAGCCTCCTCTCCCCTGTAATAAGGCTGAGGAAGGCATCCCACCATAGGGAATGGGTTCCGAAGAACCAGCTTGTACATCAGGGATAATTCCTGGTCCTACCTTCAGGAGTTCCAGAAACAGACCAGGCTACATACTGTCAACCACATGCAGAGGACCTAGTTCTGCCCCATGAAGGTTCCTCAGTGATGGTGGTCTAGAGTTCATGAGTTCATGCTAGCTCCGTTTAGCTGTCTCCCTGGATTTCCCCATCATGATCTTGACCCGGGCCCCCTCCTGTTCTTGCTCATGTAATCCTCTCTCTCTCTCTCTCTCTCTCTCTCTCTCTCTCTCTCTCTCTCTCTCTCTCTCTCTCTCTTCAACTAGACTCCCAGAACTCGGCCTGGTGCCTGGTTGTGCATCTCTGTATCTGCTTCCATCAGTTACTGGATGAAGGTTCTATGATAACAGTTAGGGTATTCATCAACCCAAATACTAGGGAAGGTCAATTCAGGCACCCTCTCCACTATTGCTATGAATCTTAGCTGGGATCATCTTTGTGGATTCCTGGGAATTTCCCTAGCACCAGGTTTCTCCTAACCCCATAATGGCTCCCTCTATCAAGCTATCTCTTTTATTGCTCTCCCACTCACTCACTCCCCCAACTCAACCATCCCCCCACTCCCTCCCCTCTACCACACTCCCCCACCCTGCCTCCAGGTTACCCATCTATTTCCCCTTGACTTTTAGAGCATTTTCTTTGTGGTATACAACTGTTTTGTCCTAGTGACATGAAAAGTGTCCTACTTTGGCCAGGCAGTGTTGGCTCATGCCTTTAATCCTGGCACTTGGAAAGCAGAGACTGTAGAATCTCTGTGAGTTTGAGGCTGGTCTGGTCTACAAAGTGAGTTCCAGGACAGTCAGAGATACACAGAGAAACCCTGTCTCAAAAAAAAAAAATAATAAAAAACAAACAAGCAAAAAGCCCCAAAACCAACCAACCAACCAAACAAACAAATAAACAAACAAAAAAGTGTGCTATTTTCTCTGATATGCTGAGCCTTTGTTACTAATAACAACGCTGGCTAACTTGTAGAAAGTGCTTACTGATCACCCAGTACCAGTATTCATTCAGCCCAAGAGTCTCACTAGGCATTTGGTGTTCATTCACAGTAAAGAACTATAAAATGAGATGAAGTCTCCTGTTTAATGTCACTGAGCCAGTGAGGAATAGAACCTTTCACACAGTTCAGCCTGTGTTGACTGTTGAGAGCTGGGACATGAATCTATAGAGTTACACAGGCGTTCTGAGGACCCATAGGCTTTGGAGAGCAGGCACATCTGTGAAATCAAACACAATGAGTATCGACAAGAACCGTGTGTGACTCACACTGTCACCTTGAAAATCTCTAAAAACTACATCCGAAACAGAAAAGACAGAGTCCTCAAGTGAGTTGGTTGTATTTTTCTGAAAGGGTAAAACAGAACAACATCATAAAACATGGCCTTCGTCTGGTCCCATGGAAGCAAAACCAAAAACCTTCAAGGCTTTTCATAACATGCAAAAACAGAAGAGCATGACATCAAGATTCAGGCACTTCTAAATATATATATATATATATATATATATATATATATATATATATATACACTACTTCTTCAAACTACAAATAAAACAGGCCCTGGGGAGGCCCAAGAGGGAATGGAAGCAGAGCTCCAAGGCCACTGATGCCAGCTCAGCACTGAATGCGCAGTCCCACGGTCATTCCTGCTGCCCTTGCCTACCTGCGGACATCTCACCTTCCCTTCTGAGAGACCTTACCTGATGGTGATGAAAGTTAAAATAAAGTCTGCAGGAAAGCTTGCTCATCCTTCTATGAGGTCTGGAAGACTGTTGCCCTGGGACCACTGCCCGACTGATCACCGGGAGCAATTTGAAGAGCAAACGAGACAAAGGTGTAGCTTAGAGTACTGCACATGGAAGTCGCCAGCAGGCCGCTCTGCTCCAGTCACGCTGACAGCTCTTTCTCCTGGGCTTCTGCTCTGAACGCACTGTGTTAAATGACTCATTTATTCTTCACAGTGGCCCTAATTATCCCTTACTCTAAGACCACTGAGACACAGAAAGATTTACAGACTTGCTCAATTCCCACAGCCAGTAATACCTTCCACTGAGCTCCCTCTGCAGATCACTATTGGTTTCCCCTGCTCTCCAAAGGACATCAGTCTCTAACGTACAGGAGTCTGTTCCCCTATGTTTCTGCCCTTCATGCCTGTTAGTAGCTTGCACAGAATGGTGCTTATAGCTTCAAAGGGGTTGCACTCTGTTGCCTTGGAAACCTGCCATGCATTCTCTGCTTGAATCTCCTTTCCCACTTCCCATTCAGGGCAGTCACTACTCAGAATCCAGTTCCTCCTGAGGAGCAGTGACCGCCACCCCATCATCTGTTCTTACAGTACACAGCTCTCAGACTGTTTGACTGTTTTATTTAAAGACTCCTCCAGGGAAGCATTTGGTCTCACCCTCTACACTGGAAGCCCCATGCTCCTAACTGTTCACAGAGCATGGGAGATGGCTCTATCTGGGCGATCAACAGTGCTCCAGGGAAATGAGAAGCTCAATTTTCTTTTACTTATTTTCCTATTCTTGTACCTATTCCCATTTTAGGCCTGAAAATTCTGACACTTCTGCTCATAACACCATCAGTCTGATTTAGTTTTATTTAACTAACACAGTTTTGATCTCTAAGCTTACCTAGCAAGGAAGGAAATGCCTGTGTATTAAAATCCTTGGTGATTACAGGATCCCATGCTGCCATGGAATGAAAAAAAAGAAGCAGAGAAGACAAAGGGATGATCTCTATATGACCCTTCTTAATTTTATTCTACAGTCCTCCTGTTCGCTCAGAAGCAGCCGAAATGTCTTTAAACACGGTTCTTCCTTAGTTCCTCTGCCTGGGAATCACACATCATGTGCCAGGGATCTGAAAGATTGCACATGCTCTGAGCTCTTTCACAAACCGAAAAGGACTGCCATCAGAGGAAAGCAAGCACAGTCCCGCCCCCAGCCCAGCTGTGCACTAGAGAAGGGTATCTGGGCATGGCACTAAGTCTTGGAGAGTCTAAATGAGGATGCATCATTGCTTGCATGGATTATTATTGCTTATGAAGATTTGATCAAGAAACAAATGTTAAGTGCATAGCTAATGTGATTGGTGGTAGGCAGTCGCTGCTGCTAGGTCTCTTCTTCCCTTTGCCTTTATCATGGGAGATTTTGAAATAGGCAGGCTTCAGAGGCTCCTTCATCCCGAAAAATTACATCTAAGTTGGTTATATCCACAAGGGATCTTATTTTTAGAGAGAGTATGTGTATGTATTTCCCCGGGTTGTCTTAACCAAGCACCATATGTCTAGCCAACAGAAACATATTACCTTACAGAACTTCTAACATAAAGGTATTGGCAGGGCTGGTTTCTTTTATGTGGAGAAGCTATTTTAAGCTTCTTGCATAGAACCTAGTGGGAGACCAGATGGGATTCTCCATGTGACTTGTCTGTACATGTACTCCTTCATTTCCCCTTTACATAAGAACACTAGTTTTCCTGCATCAGGGTCTGCCATGATGACTTCATCTGATCACTTAAAAACACTCTATTTCTAAATAAGTTCTCATTCACACAGTTCTGAGGTCAACCCTTTCCTCCCCAGGTTGTTTTTGGCCATGGTGCTTACAGCAGCAGTAGAAGAAAAATAGGAAGATTTGATTCGCATGTATTAAACACACCATAAAGCCAAACTTGAGTGCTTACTATGTGTAACATAAAAGTCATTTAAAAATTAACAGTCTGAACATGTTTTTTTTTTCTTAAAGTCTTTTCCTTCTTCATTAAAGAACAATCTACACTGTGATATATATGGGTCCTCAGACAATGGAAATGATTCTGAACTGCTAGCAAAAGAAGCCTGTGGATGTGATTTAGGGTAGATCTTTCAGTTTGACCTACTCCATGGCAAGATACCTTAAGAGGGAGGTACCTGAATCAAAATTTTCTAAGATGCTGCTTTTGTATTATCCATTTCAATGTGCACAACTTTTCTGGACTGAGAATTTATGATGACAAACACAATGTTCCCTTCTTCATATATTTTAGATTTCTTTGCTCTTTAGGACATAGATAGTTTGAGTTGAAATCAAAGCCTTTAAGTTCCACATCAGGACTTCTATAATCATACTGCTGTCATTGATGAGTTAAGCAAGGCCACTGATGCAACTGATACCAGAAATGTTGGAATCTATCTTAATTCCTCTGCAGAGCTATTGTTCACTTGTCATGTGGTCTGAGTTACAGTGTCAGGAGTCTATTTGTGGTAGGCATGTCCTGGATAGTTTTATGTCTACTTGATGCAAGCTAGAGTCATTTTGGAACAGAGAACCTCAGCTGAGAAAATCCTCCCCAAGACTGGTTTATAGATAAGACCGTGATTTATTTCCTTGATTGATAGTTGATGTTGGAAGGCTTAGCTCACTATGGGTAATAGAAAACAGACTGAGCAAGCCATGAGAAGCAAGCCAATAAGCACTCCTCCGTGACCTTTTTATCAGCTGCTGCCTCCAGGTTCATGCCTTCGGTTTCTGTCCTGAATTTCCTTAATGATACACTGTGATGTAGAACTGTAATCTGAAGCAAACACTTTGCTTCTCAAGTTGCTTCCAATCATAGTGTTTTATCACACCAACAGAAGCACTAACTAATGCACGGTAGATGAATGGGGAGGAGAGAGTAGAGTCTGGCAAATGGACATTCTCTGTGTAAGAAACTTAATAAAGCACATACTTATGTTGGGTTTAAGTTGGTTTTCTGATTGCTTCCACAACGTTAATGTGTACAGTCACTGGCATCTCCAATAATCACATAAATCAAAAAAGACACATACATAAGTAGGTGCCTTGTCTTTTACCACTCCATGCTCTATGCCACCTCAGGACTCTGCCAGAAAGACCATGATCACCCAGGGCCTCTTATCTCTGCTCTTCTAGAACTGTAAACAAATAAAACCCCCTTTCTTTCTAAGCAGCCTGCCTCGGTTACTTCATCCTACTAATGTAGAAAAAACAAAACAACAGACCAATACACCAAATACCACTGAGAGGCTATTCATTCATGCTTGTTGAGTTTGAAAAATGATTTCACGTAGTAGCAAACAATCTTAGCTCTAACATATGCTTAAAGGGGTGGTTTTCTGAATGAAAACTATAGAAATCATGTTTTAGCAAGAAGAAAACATGTTTTACTATCATGTATTACCCTGCTGGAGGAAATGAAGATTTAGCTACGTAACTGAGCAGCTGTGTTTTAAAATATACAGCAAGTCGCCAGCAATTACACAACGGCAGTCACAGCACAGAATACAGGCGCTTATACTCAGATGGCTTGAATGCTACGTGTGCTGCACTCACTACAAATTATTCTTTAATTGATGGTACTAATCTATATCTTACAATATTAAATATGAAACAAATAGAAAGGCATGTGTCAATGTTTGCTCAAATAAAAACAACACGTATTTAAAATTAAAAATATTATAGAGATAAGTATCATTCTTCATGCATAAAATACACAATGAGTTCCGGGCCCAGCATGCTTCTGCATATGGTAACTGAGTTTGTAATTCTATCCTAAAGCAAATAAAAATGTATTTCTATTATTACTATCTTGCAATGTTTATAAAAGAGATGGCTATTGATGACAGAATGTCTATAAAATTCAATTTGTTTTTAAAGTGGCATTTAAAGATTATTCACAAATCTTGGGCTGAAGGGACTCATTCTCATCCAGCTGAAACTGGGGAATTATTTTGACTAGAAATGAATGGCAGATGCATTGTTTCTTCAGCTGAGGTACTTTTGTGGCTAAAGAAAAGCTAGATCTATGCATCTGGAGAAGTTGAAAACACCATGGGTGGTATGGGCAATATACAGGCACAGTGCCTGAAAGGAATCATGGGAATGCTGAGGGTAGAGGTGGTAGAAGAATCCAGCAAGAGTTAAGTGGGGGCTTTTGAGCGATGTGATCCTAGTGTAGTAGGCATTGTCTGTGCCTCATGGAACATTTCCACTGAGATACAACTTTTGGTCCTCTTTAAATGTTTGAATAGCTTTTAGGTGCGTCCCAAGTTCCAATTTTTAAAAAGTTACACGTGGCAGAGTTTCCAATAAGAAAGTCATCTTCGTAAGAGAATGATTGGAATCAGACTGTCCACGCAGGCACCTTGACTCCAATAGCCTGCTGTAGAAAGCAGGTGACAGCTCTACGTATGGCTTTTCATTGGTTCTTGTGAAGGGGTTTAACCACTAAAATGGATCAAATGAAAAAGGAAAACACACTCACTTCCTGTGTCCATGAGTAAGATAGGTTTTGATTTGCTTTGATTGTGAACATGGCCAGGGATGTGCCCAGAGTCTTAGGACTGAGCAAAGATCTGTGGTTCGAACTGGACAAAAGGTTTTCTGTGGGTGGGGATATGGGAAGCGAGCAAACACCGCCACAAACTGTTTGTAGGCTGGAACTCTTGGAATGCAGCAGTGCCATTCTTGGTCTTTGGCTGGCCTCCACTTCTCCTTTGTGATCCCAGGCATCAGAATGGCTACTGTAGAGGGCAGGTGCTTGGTGTTGGCTTATAATTATGAATGTATTACAGATAATGAGAACAGGGCAGTTCCTAGAAAATAGATCAGAGGAATGCTAGTAGGTGAAAATACTCTTCCCAAAACCAAGGATGGCAAGAACCCAGATCTCAAGATAGCTGAGGAGATGGATACCAATGTTAGTTGTAAGAACTACACTCTCACATTAGCGGGGATCCTGATCTGCGGTGAAGACGGAAGAAGAAAAACAGATCAAGACTGGCTTTGAAACTTCCTTCTGAGCCAGGCAACTGAAAACTGTACGTTAGAGAAGATGAGGCTTAGTGCACTCTGAAGAGAGGATAACCAATCTGGTTTTCATTATGGGAAGTGTTTTATTCACTAATTACAGAAGAGTTTTAACTTCCTTATAATTGAGTTCATCCATATTTATTACAGAAACAAATGAATGAAAGAACAATTTGTTAGATGTCATTAACCTTGTTTAAGTGTATAATAAATTACAATGTAGGTTGTTTTCAGCATAAAGCAAGCATCACACATTTCTCTTGATAACTAAAGATAATACATGGCCAAATAAAACACAGATATAGAAGAATCTAGAATAGTAAGTCTTCCTAGCAATCAGAAAACCCAACCCTGCTTAATAGATGAGGAAACTGAACACCAACGGTTGGTGAGCTCCTCTACAAACGTTGAGGGCACTGACTATGTGCCAGGCACTTGCTTGGTGCTGGAAATATTAAAGTAAACAGAAAGAACATGGTACCCGTACTCAGGGAGCTCTTAGCCAGGATAGTGGAGAGCTTAATGAGAATTGTGAGCAAGGCATGCCAAACTGCAAGATGCAATGAATGCAGGCATGGGAGCAGCTTGTACAGGTCACATGGGAGCTGACCTTAGATGCATGAGCAGAGGTTATGCTGACACAGCTTTAGTGTAAGAGTCAAGGCAAGAACAGGCATAGTGCATTTAATACTTAAAGGAGTTAAGCGTAAAAGAGAATTCTAGTCCTGACTTAGGGGGTCTCCCAGCTCAGTGCTGTTTTAGGAGCCTGTCTCCCGTAAGAAAATATATGAAGGTTCACCTCACTAATCAGTACTCTAGCAAGGCAACACACACGGCTCTCACTTCATCTCACATGGGAATACTAAGATTGCCTAAGCCTCCTGCTTAAAACTTGCTTTTCCTTTCAGAGCAACCATTACTCCCTATTACAAATTTCTGCTTCCTTGCAGAGCATCTACATTCATTGGGTCATGCCACAAAATTCAAGTCTGGAAGGAATCTTAAAGGATCATTTTGCAGTAGCCAAAGGTAGGGGTGGGGTCAGCGGGAACTGTTGCCATCCTGATGCAAGCAAGGGACTTCCTTTGTAAGGAGAGAACTGATCTAAATCATTCTATACTTTGCTATCACCTTCAGTTCTTTGTGGCAGTAACAAATCATTCATCCCTGCAGAGGCAAACTCTGTGTACCTACTCTCATCCCTTCCTTCTCTACTGCATGTACTACATACACACCTGCACAGAGAAAGGGTGGCCCCAGATGGCACTAGAAGTGTACCAACTGTCGCTGCCAGGCAGTGGAGGCTAACATGAGTTCTCCACTGAAAATGGAGTTGAGCAGTTGGCATCAGATGTACAAGAAACCCCATATCAGTGTTTATCCTCCTAAAATGATCTATTTCTATTGAAGAGTTGCATCCAAAGCAGTCTCTAATCCATTTCCAGACAGATTCACTAAGGTCCGAGATGGTCGCTTCTGTCCCAGCAGCTTCACCAGGAGCAGTCCTCGCTCATCTTCTCTGGCTGTGCTGTCTGGCACGTCTTCGGTGGGGTGAACACAGAGGGGTCCTTAATTCCTAGCTGTACATCAAAAAACCGAGTTGACAGGACGACCGTGTAATTCCTGATGAAAGTCTCCTGGACTGGGTAACAATCCTTGGCTGTATACACGCCGATCCAGGTTTCATCTAAAGAGGAAAAAAGTTGGCCTTTTCAGAGAGAGGATAGGCAAAATTCCTGTGCGTTTCTATTTGTGATAAAACACAACTGACATAGAACGCACCTTTTAACTTTGTAAGGATGCATTTTGGAGGAATCCACGCTGTTTTACAATTATCACCGCTTACTTTGCAACTTTCCCAAACTGAAAACTCTTACTTGTTCAATGGTTTCCCATCTTCCTCTCCCCCAATCCCTTTCAACCAGCATGTTACTGACTGACTGATACTGATTTGGGTACTTCATGTACACAGTATTTGGGTACTTCATGTACACAGTCACATTTGTGACTGGCTTATTTCCCTTAACATAATATCCTTAAAATTTATTCATTTATTACACATGCCAGAATTCATATCCTTTCCTTCCAAAGGATGAACACTAGTCTACCAAAGACATGCATCACATTTTGTTTATCCACTTATCTGCTGATGGTATCTGGGTTGTTTCCAACAGTTTGATGCTAGGAATGAACCTACTATAAACAGAGCTGTACAAATAACTGTTTGAGTCTTTGTAATCATTCTTTTGACTCAATCTTCGGAGTTGGATGCTCTGGACCATATGGCAATGTGGTTGATGTTTTGGTTAAATTCCATACTATTTCTCACAGACTGAATGTCTACTCTTCGTGTTTTAAAACAACTTCAGAATTAAAAGGAATCACTTTGTCTTAAGGCAGGCCTGTTTGTATGTAGACTAATGGAGCAAGTCTGGATATTGCGGCTTTAGGAAGGGATGGTGGGGAAGGAAATGTTGGTATCGAATTCAGGAGTATTCTTGGAAAAAAATCCCTTCAGGTCACAGTCGTCATGGAGATCACGAAAAGTCTACAGCAAAGGGTGAGGCCAAATGTTTCAAAGTGCCAGAGACATGAAAGTAACGCTGGAAGATAGAGATGTCTCAAGAACCCTCTAAGAAAGCAGTTATACATAGTTGTAAAACACACAAGGGGACTTACCTGGGCTTTAAAACTCATCTAAGTATGCAAGTTCCCAAACAACTACCTTGCTGAAGTAGTATCAGAAGATACTACTCCCCCAACATACACCCTAAAATGAAATACATGAATTCTTCCATCCTTACAGGATCTGGCTGTCTTTCTGTCAGACCACTCCTGGACTGTGATCTGCTCCTGTGGCCCCCCAATGGAGTACTGATCTTCAAAAGTAGAATTCTGGGGAATGTCGAGAGGGTCCCAGGGTTCTGTCAAGGAGATCTTTGCACACTGTTTGGTGGCTTGTTCAATCTGAAACATCACTCCATCCTTATAGAGCAAAATGTATTCAAATAATCTGAAATGTGGATTAAAAGAGAAACAGTTAAGGGCTTTTATGTTAAAACCATCATGGCTTCCATCAGCACAGATCCCAAAGGCTTGTGATACAAATTATTATATAAATTGCTTTAAAATTATTGCAAATCATTTGTTCTCTAAAACTTCATTCACATCAAACAACCAACTGTGGAAAAAAAAACTTAGAAGTTAAACTTGACAGTTGATGAGGTGAATTCTTGTCAGTGAACAATTGCATGCTTAGTTGTTCACTAGGCTTAGGCTACCCCAGGCTTAGGCTACCAACACGAGGAGGACATGTGGGTTTCACAGCTGCTTATGAGAATTTGTTTAGTCGGACAAAGAATGACTTCCTTTGTTTGGGATCCTGGAGCATTATATCAAGAAATTAAAGAAATATCCAATAAGACAGCACTCGCTGCAGATGAGTAGACCAAGCACCTACACTCACTGCCCAGAAAACCTTCACAGTTATTTGTTCTGCTGACAGAAGGCACTCTGTGTAGCCTGAGGAGCCTGGTGCAGTAAGGACAAAGGTCATGGAACCCCTATAGTAAAGAACTCATAAAGCAAGCTTGCCTACCTGCTTTCTATCTCCTCCAGTGACTTCATGCACTGAAGGTGCATGGCGCGAGGAAGGTGTCCTGAGCCTTATCCCGCCTTACATCTATATCTGAGCCAGAAGTCTCTAGGTATGCTGTGTTGTATCTCTTAAAGCTAAGCAGTTTTGATACTTTGTAAAGCCGCTGGGCCATGGTCAGTTCAAAACTCAGGACACTAGTGCTGCTTGAGCAGAATGGGACATGGAACAGGGCATTACAGAATGTATTTAAAAAGTGAAAGGAAACTGCCAGCTATGGTAGAAGACCCTCCTGCCATGGGTTCAATCCCAGAGCCACAAGGAAAATGGGTGGCCAACCAATGATCTCTACTGAATGAGCCTTAGGCTGTAGCATGAAGGCTGGCTTGTTGGGGTATCTATCCCACCCAGTACGCCACAGTCGGCAAGCCCCAAAGAAAATTACACACAGGACTCCATAAGATTATAAACTGATTGGCCCTTAGCTCTGGCTACTTATTAGCTCTTATAACACATATCATCCCATTATCCTTATCCGCATTAGCCACATGGCTCAGTACCTTTTCTAGCTGTCAGCTCACATGTAGCTTCTTCGGTGATCCGGGCAGGAATGGCGGAGGGAGCTTCCTGCTTCCCAAAATACTCCCAGTCTCTTTGCTCCACCTCTACTTTCTGTCTGCTTTCCCGCCTATACTGCCTGCCTGCCTGGCCAATCAGTGTTTTATAAAAACGTGATTGACAGAATACAGACAATTCTCCCACATCATTGCTTTAAATGGAGCCAATCTCTTATGATATGCATGTAGGGTCCACATAGAATGGTCAGCGTTTTGCAGTGTGGGGTTGGAATACCAATACTATCTCACATTCACTTAAGTCTCCAACACAATAGAACCTAAACATTCATTGGCTAAACTTAGAAATGGCAACAACAGATTTGAGAACACAGTCCAGGACTAAACACAAGAGCCTCTGCCCATAAGCCAATCATAATCTATGGTGTGTACCCTTAGAGACATACAGCTGAATCATTTCCCCCCACTGCTAGCTTCGTTCTATGTTTTCCAAGGCCTGTAGTGTGCAAACAGTGATAACTCTTTCCCGAAGGGCTCATTACCATGTGTATGGTGATGTGTCCTTAAGACCACTGACATCAACCCCCAAACCCACCCTAGCATTCATATTTCCCATAAGGACCTTGCCACCCACGCCAGGGCTTACCAGTCTACCTGAGAATATTTACCTTGTGTGCCATAACCAGACTTTCCCGGTTGTGTAGTATTGGGACTGAATTCCTACTGGTCAGATTCTCTGAGTACCTGAACTGTCATGTGAACTCAGAAGCTATGGAGGTAATTTCCACCATGTGAGACAAATAAGACTGAAGAACAGTGCAGCAAAAAGAAAGAACTAGGAGGTTGGCTGGGGTTCTAACAGTTGCATTATTTATTTTCTGGAGTGTTCAGAGATGCCCCTGGAGGATTATGATAACCTTCCTTTGTGCTTATAAAGCTTCATTTTTTTGGCCTGTGATTTTGTGCTGCCCATGACCAGTGCACATTTCTGATAGAGTCAAAAAAAAAAAATGGGAGCTCCATACAGAGTCCCCAATAAGAGCTATGTTTAATCAGCTGTCAGTTGCACGGTGAAGGTCTGAGTCAACACCTTGTGAGAAAAAAATGGTCACTTTGGCTCACAGCTCCAGATATATCAGTCCAGTCAGTATACCGCTGCTCTGGGATCTGTGACGAAGCAGGAATCACAGTGGGAGCATGTGGCTCAGCAACTCAAAGTTTAGAACAAGGACCACTTCTACAGACTCGTGGCAAATGGTCTCTCCATGGAACATCTACAAAGAACACCCCCAGAGTCTACAGTCGCCTGACAGCATCTCTTTTCTGGATTTCCTGGACAGCTCCCTTGAGCATCATTAAATTTGTGCCTCTAGTTTCTGTCACCCTCACACATGACATTGTGTCTAAGTTTCGATGAGAGTTTGGCTCAAGAGATTAGGAAGGAACACATGAGTGCTGAGGCGTGTGCTTCTAGCATTAAAACATCAGAAAACAAGCGATCCAGTTTCACTGTTCAGTTGCCGACTTTGATCACCAAGATAGGCGATAAGACAGATGTCTCCATGAGAAATTAGCCATCAATGTTGGATTATATTTTGTGATGCTAAGAATGTCCTTATCCAGTGTTGGTTTTTAAATTTTATTGCCCATTAGGTGCTTTAACCAATTTTAGAAGAGTTTATCTTATTTATTGCTCAGGTGCAGCATGCATGTGTGCATGTATGTGTGGTATGTGTGTGTGAGATGTCTCACATGCACACACAGAGGGAGGGAGGGAGAGAGACAGAGACACAGAGAGAGAGAGAGAGGAAGGGAGAAAGAGGGCTAGCTAGGTAGTTTGTACGTACAAATTCATGTTCCTATAGAGGTCAGAGGACAACTTGCTGAAGCTGGCACTCTGTGAGAAGTTTCCAGTGAGAAAAAGCAAGGGATCAGGCTTGGTAGTAAATAAATGCCTTTAGCTGTTGTAATACCTTGGTACCCTTCACCTAGAAATTTTGGGTAAAAATCATTTCCTAGATCAATTATTTTGTGAGAAGTTGGTATAATAAGACCAAGGGCAGAATAAATGACAGATGCCTATGCTGTCTAATCCCTGCAGGATAACACTACTCTCAAGGCTCCGTGTGTTAGGTGTATCAAGCACCATCTCCAGCTCAGCCACTAAGAAGTCCTTCCAGGCAGTGTCTGCTCACACTGACCCCGTTGACCTTCGAACGCTTGATGACGTTCTGAGATAGCAGGTATCCCAGGCTGGCTGTGGAAATTCTGGTCAGACTTGATGCGAAGCAACCTAGAATTCAGCGTGAGGCAACAGACATCATTGCTGGCATGGCCTTTCAGCTATCAGAGCTTCTTATGCTGACAAATACATATCATAAATATGTATTGCTATTTCCAGTTGAAACTTAATATTGTAGATTTTCATTACCGCTTTTACATTTATCTTTTCCATTAAAAATCACGTTTCCAGAATTATTAACAAATCGATGTATGTGCTTTAAACTATAATCAAACTATTATAAAAACAAAAATGTGGAACAGAGTTGGAATTGTCATTACAGAAATTTTGTCCTTAGACTGGAGTTTTGGGGGCCTTGAAATCAATACTGTGCTAAAATGTTCAGGCAGAATAAGTCGACTCCCTGTGTGGTTATGCTTCCAGATTAATAATCGTTAGCTTCCTTTGTTTCAGCTTCTTCTAAATTTAGGGACTCTATACTCCTCTCTTTTGGTTTAATTTTCCTATTTAAACATGATAAAATGTCATGTTTTGAAACTCAAACTGCTCTAGAGAAGCCTTCTGAGGGAATCTCTCTTCTATTCCAATCGCTCTCCTTCACATCCCTACGGATAACACTTTTCATCAGCGTCCATCTTATTTTCTGTTTCTTTCCCATTCTTACACAGACCAAAGCACGACTTGGCTCTCTGCTGTTTGGGAGATGCAACGTCATCTGAAACAGAACACCCGGGTCAGAAGGTAAGAGACCACGAGTGGTTATTTTAAACATTACCAGATTTCTCTCCTGAGTGCCTGCTTCCTTTACAGTCTTGCCAAAAGAGGACGCTGCCAAACTTGTATTTGTGCCCATCTGATAAGTCAGGGAATCAGAATCCCAAGGCTATTTTTTAGACCTTAAAAATGTAGAATGTCCTGACAAAAGATGACACAAACCTAAAGGATAACGCTTCAGAAAACTTACACAGTGCATAGTCTAGGAGCTCAGACCCAGATCAGGGCAACACAGCTCAGAAGTCAGGTTCCTCCTCATCCCAGGCTCTGCCCTTCTGAGGAGCGGGATGCTTTTCACTCACACAGAGCAGCTGCACAAACTTACACCTGTCAAAACATCGCCCTTTGTTTTCTCGTGAAAAACAAGTCTGCTATCAAGTTTGAGGACTTTTTATCTGCTGTTTTCTGTCTGTCTGTCTGTTTATTACTTTACCTTTTATTCCTAAATTATAGATATTCTTGGCTATCATTTTACAATGGAAAGAATTTTTACAATTTAAGTAAGATTTCTTTGATTGTTTCTGAATTTTTTTCACTCCTAAAAAACTATCCCTGACCTCATGTTTATGAAGCGATGACTCCATGCTCTGTTTTTATATTTATAACTTTAAACCAAAGTGCAGTTTATATTTATATATGGTGTAATATCTAAAAACTAAGCTTATTATGTTACAGTTGCTCCAACAGCATCATTGAACAGTCTATCTTTCCTTGGCGATGGGAGGTGGACCACCACGTACTCAGTCTCCAGCTGTACCTGGATCTACTTCAGGGTTTTCCCTTTTAGCCTGCTGGATTGCACGTCTGTTCACCAGAACCACATTGGTTTATTTAGGAAACTCAAAGTAGGCATCAGCTATTGCTTTCTTCTTTGTCAGAGTTTTGATGGATATGTGGGATCTAACACTTTTCCAAATGAGGTGAGAATGAACTGTTTAGCTCGAATCAACTAAGCCTCAGCTGCTGGCATTTTTATCTTGCTTGACTTAAACATACAGATTGTTGTTAAAAGAATAATACCTTATCATGTAAATTTATCCTATCCTTTCCAAATATATATGCCCACTTTTTATATTTATGATTTAGTAATTTAAAAAATTTTCCCTAACAAGTCATTCATTTTTCTTTTAATTCCTTTTTATCTGTTGCTAAAATAAATGGAACTTTCCCTTGCCTGTTATTTTATAGCAAGTCATTGTATATATATCCATATATATATGGATTACAGGTTTTTTGCTTGTTTCGGATAGAGTTTCTCTGTGTATCAGCTCTGGCTATCCTAGAACTTGCTCTGTAGACCATCCTGGCCTCGAACTCACAGATATCCACCTGATTCTGCCTCCTGAGTCATGGACAACCACCATACAGCTAAAATTATAGGTTTTTATTGTTAAATTTATACTTAACCATCTTACTGAATTCTCTTATTGCTTAAATTCAGTTTTAGTTTTTATTTTCCAAGCTGAGTACAAGAATTTCTTTGAAAAATATGTCTCTTTCCTAACTCTCATCCTCTAAGCATTTTCTCTGACTATGCTGTCTATAAAACCAACATTATTAAGCAGAGTAGAAGTGATGGGTGTCTTTCCTTGTCCTTAGCTAAGTGGGAGAAAGACTACGACCCCAATACTAAAATACATGGGTTTTATTTGTCATGATAAGAAACTGTCATTATTTCCTACAAAATACTTTCTACCAATCATGTTTATTGAATTTGATCAACTGCTTTTCCATCAGACTGAGAATATTTTCATATGTATCTTGTCTTAAATGTTTTTTTCAAGAAAAAGAAACTATTATTGCATCCCCATGATAAATGTCTCTTGATTATGTTATATTTTTAATGTACTATTGGACTCTATTAGCTAGTTAGGAATTTTGATAAACAGTAATTATATATATATATATGTGGGAAATTGCAACACTTTTAATAGATTCCCATTTATCTTGTATATAATCCATGAACTGGTTCTTAATTCACTGTCATTTAAATGATTCCCATAGTTCTGTTGATATCAATGGTGCTAACTACACTTTGGAGGTTGTAATTTGCTTTGCCTTCTGTTTTAAAACCTCTAATGGGAATACAGAAGGATTGCTGAATCATAAAAATCATCCTTTTTATAAAACGTTACTGCTTCTCCCAAATGGGTCTTAGAGTTTCGAATTGGATGTAGAGGCTTACACATATCTCTGCACCCAAGTATGTACTAGAAGGTTATCATATCAAGAGGAGGGAGAAAACTCGCTAATGTTTTCCTTTGGTGTAAAGTTGTTGAACAAAGTGAAAGGCCTTGCAGAAAGCTGAGGCATGGAGCTTGGCTGTCTGGTTACAGTTTTAGTCTCCTCATTTCTAATATCTGAGTGTTGCAAAAATTTGAATCTCAGCGTGCTTTAATGAAGATTATGGAAACAATGGACATTCAATGGTTGTACAAGTGTCAGCCATCATTATTCTGATTAAAAAATAATGGATTTGTGTATACTGCCACTAGATAATATCCAACAAAGAAATCATTCTAATAACATGCACAGGTAAATAACTTACAATGTGGCATTGGGTGTTAATTGGTGTGGGTGGGATTGAGGGCTGGAGGAACAATTCTTGACTGCTTTGGCAAATATCTTCATAAGAGGTACAGCAGGCATTTCTGCCCCTTCCTCTCATCTTTTCTCAAACTGGAAGCAGAGGGAATCGTATAATTTATTCTTTGTTGCCTTTTGGGCTCTGGCCAAAGACCTTAGGGAAAACCTATAAAGAAAGGAATACTGACGCTTTCTCTCAGAAAGAAAGAGAGTGCCTGTCAAATTCTGCTTTATGTACTTCTTGTCTTTGAGTGTAGTCGGATGCAGACATGGGGCATGAAAGTCAGCGTGCCAGCTGGCAACTCTGAGACAACATTCTGGAAAGGGCCTAGCAACAGACAGGAAAGCTTAGGGTTTAGAAGAAGTTTTTACGAGAAACTTAGGAACATGTGTCACAAATACAACCCAAGGGTTCTTAACTGCAAATCTCTCCCGGTGTCAGCTTTTCTGACGTCAGTTGATGATCACTACTGAGGCAGTTAATAACCCCACATCACAAACACTGTATATGGACCCTTCTGAAAGCTGCATGAGCGTCTTCCCTTGCAGAATGAGCAAGGTTCAAGTACTTGGCGAGTCTTAGAATCTAAAATATTGAGGTCTAGCCTGAGAGCGAGCTGACATAAGTAGCCACTACTTGAAGAGTTAAAAAGAAAATTATTCTCTGGCTTGAACTGGGGTCCTCAGGAGAAAGGGAAGTGACCTGAGGTGGAGCCTACAGATCGACAGATTCAGCTGGCTTACTGTCACTAGCAATTTTATCTTTATCGATGTATTAAAGTATGTATGTTTCTGTATCTGCTCCCATCAGCTGCTGGAGGAAGCCTCTCTCATGAGGACTGGGCTAGGCACTGATCTTATGAATGGAGCAGAATATCATTAGGAATCATTTCGCTGACTTTTTTGTCAGTGTGTTTGGTTCTACCCTAGGTATCTGAGCATCCCACTTCTGGATCCTGGCCCTTTAGACAGTGTCGGCATGGGCTCCTTCTTGTGGGGTGGGCCTCAGGTGAGATCAGTTGGGCACTCCCACCAGATCTGAGTCACCAGCACATTTTGCAGGCAGGGCAGGTTGTGGGTCACAGATTTTGTGGCTGGGTTGGTGTTCCAGTACCATCACTGGAGGTCTAGCCTGGTCACAGAAGTCTGGTTCAGGTTCCTTTTTCTCCATTAGGAGTCCTTGCTAAGGTCAATCTCCTAAGTTCTAGGATGCTTCCACTGCACTAGGTTTCCACATTGCCTCCTAAATGCCCACCTATTTTATTTAACTCTTCCTGTACTATCTTGCTCATACTTCCCTCCCCCACCTAATACTTCCTGTTCTCATGTCCCCTGTCCCAGGTTCAGCCACAAAAACCTATTCCATTTTCCCTTCCCAGGAATATATATACATCCTACCTAAACCTCTTCTCTTCATCTAACTTCTCTGGATCCACAGTCGAACATTCGGTGGCACGAACGGATCCTTACAGAAGATGGAGAGGATGGATTATAGAAGTCAGAGGTTTTACAAGAAGATGGCCCATAGAGTCAGCGAAGGAGGGCTCATAGGGGCACAGAGACTAAAGTGACAACCACAGAGCCTGAATGGGTCTGCACTAGGTACTGTTGTGGATATTTTCACACTGTGTGAAGATCTATAGCTGTGATTGTTCCAATAAAGAGTTGTACGGCCAATAACTAGGCAGGAGGTATAGTTCAGATGTACAGGTAGAGAGAGAGGAGGAGAAATCTAAGCTTGCAAGAGAGACACTAGGATGCATGGAAAAGACAGGGTAGGCAGTACATGACAGAATTCATTAATGAATAGAAATGGGTTAGTTTAAGGTTTTAGAGCTAGTTTTAAACAAGCCTTAGCTAAGGTTAAACTTGCATAATTAATAATGTCTCCATGTTTCTATTTGTGAGCTGGTGGCCCAAAGAAAATTCCAACTACATATGGCGTCCAATGTGAAGACTTGAATATCCAAACATAGAGTCTGAGAAAGCTAAGAGAAATAATGGACAAGGAACCAGGTTTGAATTTGTAGTTCTGCAGTCTCTGAGGCAGGCCAGTGCTCAGTAGCACACAGAGATACAGCTCTTAGGCACTGCCTGCATGCTAGAGAGAGCACCATGCTCCAGTACCATGTGCTAAGCTAAGTTGTGGGGAGAGTTACACGACAGTCTAAGATTTGTCTCCCACCTTCAGAAAATGCCACAAATGCAAGGGTGAAGATGCATCAAAATACAGTCCAGATGCAGAAAACCTCTTAAAAGAACAGTATGTTTAAAAATGTGTTTAGATGTTGTAAAAAAGGAGGGAAAAGTGGGCACAGACAGTCATAGAAAAATATTTTTAAAATAATAAAATAAAGTATTTAAAGAGAGTAAAATAATATTAAAAAGCCATGAAAAGTTGGGAAATATAGAGAAAGTATAAATCCTGTATTATGTTTTAATGACTTTGAAATTTTTAAATGTTAATGTACAAAAATAACAATAGCTGCTGAGAGACATTGAATTATGGAAACTGCCAAATTAAACCAGCCTATATTTTAAAAATATCTTGACTTGAAGTTGGATAATGTGTTGTTTGGGGGGAGAGGTTATTCCTTTATTTCCACAGGAAACAAAAAGTTATGGCAATCTTCAAAAATAATAAAGAGCATACTTGATTGGGAAAACCACTTGAAAATCTTGGTTACAGACACACACACACACAAACAAAAACAATAAAGATTACAGGACAGGTAATATATATGCTGATCCCTCTACTATGGAAACAGCTCTGAGACTGAATGAGACATAATACATCTTGTTGGTTATAGTGTCCTCACGACAGTTTGGTTAAGTAGTCCAAATGGACTTATGAAGTTGACAGATGCTTTTAACCTGCTCAAACATAGAACAAAAAAATCATTTTTAACTGACTTGTGCACACTACATACTCCATACATGTGTTAATATAGTATATATATGTGTGTGTGTGTGTGTGTATGTATGTATGTAAAGGATATATATCCTTTAAAATTTTATGTGTTTTCAAAAAAGAAACTAGAACCAATAAAGACAAATAGCCTAGGTGATTCTGTGCAGTTTGCTCAAAATTATGCATCCAGAACAACTTCAAAGCTGCTAGCTGAGATGGTCCAGCCTCACAGACTATTCAGCCATGACTCCAGATAAGCTCTCCACGTTCTCATCACACATAGACCAAACAAAAAATAATAAAGCTACCTCTCCTGGTACTTAACCATTATCTCAATTTTCTCAGGGTCCCCTAAAGGTGATGTCAGACAATAGGAAGCAGTCTGGAGATCATAATGTCCTCATTCCCAAGAGGTGGGGTAGTTTATGGTTTATCATTGTTTAGAGGGGTTCGTTACAAGTTGTTATCAGTTGTGGTCAGAACAAAAAAAGCTGAAAAATGGAGATTAGATTCAGGGACCTCTTTCTGAAGAAAAAAAAGGGGGAATACAGTATAGAAATGGTGGGATAAAGGGATGGATCATTGAGTCTACTTTTGAACAACTACTAGTCTCAAATATTTTACATTGGAATGGGTTTTTGTAGTAGCTTTGAAGTTGTTCTGGATGCAGAATTTCGAGAAACTGATACAAACGGATACAAATTTAAGGTAATTTTTGTTAGAACATACTCTCTATATTGTTTTTTACTCTTATTTAAGATATTTTTGTTTACTGATACAAATTTAAGGTTATTTTTGTCATACTGCATGTATGTTTCTATTTGTGTTTAAGGTATTATACCTATGCAGTTCATTTAACAATGCAAATTTCTAGTCCTTGAAAGTTATTACTACAAACTATTTAAGATAATTAAGAAATAAAGATTAGTAGTTAGTCATCTATAACAATCAAACTTATAGTCATGCTGTTTAAGGTCAAACAGAGATATGTTTTAAATAGATGATAGTCTCCTGATGGAGGAGGGTTAACTGTCCATGTGTTACTTTCATTGGTTAGTAAAGAAACTGCCTTGGCTTTTGATAGGACAGCAGCTTAGATAGGTGGAGTAGACAGAACAGAATGCTGGGAAGAAGACAATGAGGTAGTCACCATTACTCTCCTCTCCGAGACAGCTGCAGGTTAGAATCCTCCTGGTAAGCCACCACCTCGTGGTGCTACACAGATTATTAGAAATGGGTTAAATCAATATGTAAGAGTTAGCTAATAAGAGGCTACAGATAATGGGCCAAGCAGTGTTTAAAAGAATACGGTTTCCGTGTAATTATTTCAGGGGTAAAGCTAGCTGGGAGGCAGGCGGCGGGTGGCAGTGGGAAGCAGCCCACTGCTCCTTCTACAGTCTCCAAACCTTTCAAAGACCCATAGAATATGGCATTTAAAATACTTAAATAACATAAAACTTTTCATGACAGTGAGATATGTCTGCTTCTCACAGCACTAATTTATCTTAGGAAGGATGATGGAAATCAAAGACTATCCATATGGAGTCTGTTTTATTACGGCAAAGTTAGCAACTGGGCAAGAAACGGCCCTTGCTCATCTATTGACAGTACACCTGCAACCTGGAAAAGAGGGGCAAAAAAGAAGGCAACTGTCAAACTCTGCCAAGAAAAGGGAGAACAGTCCTTCAAAACTGCTGCTTCACAGAAAAGTCTATCAGATATTCTAGGCCAAAGGTCAAAGACTGATTCCTCAATGTTATGGAGGAACCCTAGGCGATTGTTCAGGCAGCCAGCTGTCTCTGTTGTTTCTATAGTTTTGAAAGTTGTTTGCTCTGCACTTGCTGTTTACTCAGGTAATATTATATCCTTCTCAGATCTCTGATGGAGTTGAAGATGAGATAGTTATAGCTACAGTTTTCCTTGTTATGAAATTTTAAAAAAACTTACATAAGAGATATAAAGTTTATAAGGTTGAAAAACATAAAAGTTTAAGGTATTTATCTAAGAAGATGTTTTTAGGTCTAAAAAGATACTTTTAGGATGGTAATACAAGTTATGCTAAAAATGGTTTAGGTATAAGACTTTGTACTCATTAAGATAGGATAGATCAGACATATTATCTGAATGTGCCAAATCCAAATGGACTAGGCATTGTGAGTATACTTTTCACCTGGCATTTGCTCTTACTGTATATAGTTTTATGATGCTAGAGTTAAAACCTTTCCTTTTTATTTAGACACAAAGGAGGAAATGTTGTGGAATAATTGTACACTGTGTGACGATCTATTGCTGTGATTGGTTTAATAAAGAGCTTAACAGCCAACAGTTAGGCAGGAGGTATAGGTGGGACTTCTGGGCAGAGAAAGGAAGTAGGAGGAGATAAGAGAGATGCAGGGGAGACACCAATGAAATGGAGAAGAAGTTGGGCATACAGAATGAAAAGATGGGTAACAAGTTACAGGGTAAAATGTAAATTAACAGAAATGGGTTAATTTAAGTTATAAGAGCTAGCTAGAAACAAACCTATGCTATGGGCTGAGATTTCTTAATTAATAAAAAGTCTCCATGTCATTATTTGGGAGCTGGATGACAGGACAGAAAAAGACTCATTACAAGGTCCTCTGCATACATCCTGTGGTTTAGCTTGGGGTTTTTGTTGGACTCCTAACAATGGGAATGGGAGTATCCCTGACTTTTTGCCTGTTTGTGGGACTTTTTTCATCCTCTTAGGTTATCTCCTTGAGCCTTAATGTGAGGGTCTGTGCCTAGTCTTATTGTATCTTGTTATGCCAAGGTTGGTTGATATCACTAGGAGGTCTGCTCCTTTCTGAAGGGAAATGGGAAAAACGGGGAAGTCGTGGAACTTGGGGAGAGGCAAAGTCAGAGGAGACTGACTGTAGTTAGGATGTATTATATGAGAAAATGAAATAAATAAATAAAATTTAAAGTGTGCATTTTACACTAAAACTTAATAGTGAATACCAGGGTCAGGATTAGATTCAAAGTCTGCTCATTTATTAGACTTATTCCCATTCTCTAATGCTATGTCCCATTCTAGTCTCCACAATGAGAGCAGTGATTCTCATCTACTCAGAAGTATGTGATCATCTCAGACACACTAAATTACAGACCAGGGAGTGCAATGATATTATATTTTGATTACAAAAGATCTTTGGCTTTTATGGAAGATATTGGTCAAATCTTGGATTGTTTAACCTGCAGTATAATAGATTAGTAACCTTCTGACTCTCAGGAGGAAAATCTGAGCTACAGCCACTTGTATTTTGGCATACATGAAGTGTGAGTTACACCCTACAGTAATTACTAGACACAAAAGAGAAAAACACTTGCAAAATTCACTGTGAACTTTCTGCCAATCATATACAACTAAAAGAAAACTAGATTACTTAAGAATGTAGTCTGAGGTAAAGTTAAATCAAAGTATAATTTATGTGTGTAATGTAAGAAGCCACAGGTGACAGACCTTCAGTACTTGGACACTAGTTCAAAAGAGAAAAAAAATGCTCAAGAAATTGAAGTGCTTTCTCTTCCAAAATTTTAGCTTGATGGATACTGGCAACATGTACAAATATTCTTTCATCTGATGGGAGACAAAGCATTTTTTCCTTGAGGCAATAGTTCAAGCTAGTTACAGATACACAAAGGAATGACCCTCATTATTACTGAGGAGCCCATGTTGCCATGAGGCATGGTGTTTTCTATAGTTATATGATATGGGGAGTAGAAAGGAGTTTGAGGCTGGGCTAGCAGTCACCCTTTCTTTTTTAAGTAGGTAAGTATCCTTTCCCATCAGGCTGAAGTAGAAACTCACACACTTTCAGAGAACATTTAATGAAATACTTAAAAAGAAAGTCAAGATAAAAATGCAGTGGTGTTAGTGTAAGCCAATCCAGAGAAGAAGAAGAGGAAGCAAAAGATGAAGAGGAGAAGATTTAAAGCCGATTATTTAGGTAACAGAAATTTAAAGATGAATAAGTGGATGAAAATGTTAAAGACAAAATAACAAACTATAAAAATGCATGTAAGAGAACCAAAATATAAGTAAAGAGACTATTCAAAGAACAAGGAAATAAGATTAAACTTCTAGAAATAGAAGATACAGAGACAGGGGAATAACTCAAAGGTAGAGCAGTTGCCTAGCATACTCAAGCCCTTGGGGTCAATCCAGAAAACTGAAAAAAAAATTTAATTTGGAAGAGAATGAGATTTAAATTTTTTATAGTGGTAGACATAACTTAGACATCAAATTCAAGAATAAAGTGAGGAAAAAGCTTCAAAATGTGGGCCAGAGAAAAACAAGTTAACTAAACTCAGGGCTAGAGAGATGTCTCAGGTGGTGAAATGTTTGCTGTACAAGAATGAGGACCTGGGTTTAATTCCCAGCATCTGCTCTAAAGAGCTGAGCCCAACAGAGTGTTTGTAATCCCAATGTTGGGGAACATAGACAGGAGGATCCTGTTAAAACTGTAGGTAATCTAGGCAAATTGAAGAGATTCAGGTACAATGGCATACAAATGTTGTCTCAAAAATAGAAAGAAAGGAAATAAGGAAGGCAGAAAAAAAGGAAGGAAGGGAGGAAGGAAGGAAGATAGGAAGGAAGGAAGGAAAGAAGGAAGAAAGAAAGGAAGGAAGGAAGGAAGGAAGGAAGGAAGGAAGGAAGGAAGGGAGAGATCAAGGAAGAACCCTAGTGTTGACCTCTACATAGCATTCACATTCACATACACACCAAAAAACTAAACTAAAGTTAGTTTGGTGTAAGACTTTGGTTCTAGAGCTGTGGATGTCATAAAAATATTTAAACAAAAAATGACTTTTACCCTCTGATTTTTATGTACCTATAGCTACCAGTATGCAACAGCAACAAATAGATACTGTCAGACATTAGCAATCACAGATGTAAGAAAACAACCACAGCTCTCTCTATGAAAAAAAGTAACCATAAATTCTTTAGCTGACTGAAACATGAATCAAGGCAGAGTTCAGATCTGGGGGAAACAGGCATGGAAGACATTTCAGTGAACAACAATAAAGTAACATGGTTCATGCTTCTCCAGAAGACAATGTGACCAAACAAGCTCCTTAGACCTGAGAGCATACATACACTACAAAAATACCTGGGCTATGTTTAATGAAGGAGCTGACCTTTCCAAATCTGGATTCATGATGGTGAAAGAGGAAAGATGACAAAGTACCAAAGCACTTTTAAATTCTTCTCAACACCCTAAGTGGAACTTAACTAAATGTCTGCCTTGTTCAATGGTAACCATTCTAATGTTAGGAAGGCAGGACCCCAAACTTCCTTTTCAGACTCCTGAAGGAGAGTTAAGATCTCATAATGATGGATTCTCTGGGGCCTCAAGAGTCTACAGATCAGACCTGGAGCAGGCAAAAGCACCACTATTCACAATCACAGAGTGTGTAACAGAGTGAACAGATAGAGGACAGGGTTCTGAAAGGGAAGAGCTCCCATAACCACAAAATATACAGCGTAGAAGATCCAGCACCTAACAGGGCATCTCTATGGATGTTAAGGCTGGGGGTAGGTTCTTCCTTCAGAACTCTTTGCTCCTACAGATGTGAATCTGCAAGATCATTATTCCTGGTTCACGGTGATCTTTTTTTTGAAACGGAACTTCCATCTTCTCACACTGGACTCCACACTTCCATCAGGACGGATAGCACTAGTGAAGCCCAATCCTTCCTCAGAAGGCAAATTTGCCTTTCTCCACCGGAACACCACAATTGATCAGCATCTTGTGTAGGCACTCCAGGCAATAAGACTTGAGATTCCAGGAGATCCAAGAGGCGTCTCATCAAGACATGAAGTGGATGGTTTGGATGCTGTGGAGTCCATGCAGATCACAACCAGCCCTACAAGTGTGTGCAAGCTTGGCTATATTATTAAAAAGAATTGTGCATCATCACTTACCCAACGTCACTTCAGGAAAGGGGAGGTGATGTCATGGCAGGCAATCTATGATACAAATCACCAAGTTGGCCATGTTTTATCCACAGATTAGAATACTTTTCTTTATAAGATCAGTGAATTACTCACGACCAATGTCCTTGTTAAAGCAGCAGCCTGCCAGAGTCAATGGTGAGTTATGACCCTACTCTCCCTAGACACCATCACACCACAACAGTGTGACATCACCCATCTATTTCTTCTTTATAGTATTACAAATCACTACACTTAATTAATCTACTTAGAGATATAATGTGAAAAGTTGGACACTCATATTCTTCTGGTGGGAATAACTTTCCGGAAAATCTTGTTGAAAACTCTAAAAATGTACAAATCCATTTCTATTATTTTCATAAATAGGAACTTCTTAATATAAAATTTAAAATATTTAATATACATTGAATGAAATGTAAGGTTACATATTTTACTGTCAATTATAATAGTTAAAAGCAGAGAATATGGAAATGCTGTGGTCCCACGATAAGAGATGAGCTGAGTAAATTATGTTCTGTCATCAGCTAGTGGTTGATTATCATTTGGTAGCATGGGAAACATGAACGGTGACTTTTTAAATTTAAAAACTGCGTTGCATACTTGCGTTTTACATTTTTGTAACAAAGCTGGGGATTGAATACATGTAATATAGGTTTTCTAAACTGAACTAGACCTTAGTCCTTCATTTTCACTTTTAAAATGTAAACAGAGGAATAGAAAAAACACTGGCAAGCACATGTGTCAGGGCTGTAAATTCTGGCTGAAGTACTATGGATAAATGAGCCTCCTTTCATTTGCTTTTACCGTTGTCTAGATTTTGCTGTCATGAACATGCATAATGCCAATAATATAAAAGTTGTTGTGAGGGGGCTGCTAAGCCCCGAAATAATCACACAGAAACTATATTAATTAAATCACTTCTTGGTCCATTAGCTCTAGCTTCTTATTGGCTAACTCTTACATATTAATTTAGCCCATCTCCATTAATCTGTGTATCTCCATGTGGCTGTGGCTTACCAACTAAAGTTCCGGCATCTGTCTCCAGAGAGGCTACATGGCATCTCTCCAACTCCTCCTTTCTTCTCCCAGCATTTAGTTTAATTTTCCATGCCTACCTCTATTCCCTGTGCAGGCCCAAGACATTTTCTGTATTAACTAATGGTGTACATAGCATACAGAGGGGAATCCCACATCAAAAAGTCATAAAACAGTATATATCATGTTTGTATTTTTTTATATCACATTTGCACTTGACACATATTTATTGAAACTTACTGTTTGCCCAGAACTTCTTAGTCCAGGGATCCAACAGTATATCATACTAAACACAGATCCTCTTACTTCGGAAAATATCATGAAGGCCAGGCAACTTAACATACAAGACAATGGCAGACCATAAATAGTAGCCCGAAGAAAGAAGCACATGATGTAATGGAGAGGGCCTTGTGGGGAGGGTTGTGCTGGGTGGTTACAGAAGGTCTCTGTAAGGCTATGATGGGCTGAATTCTGAAGCAAAGAGGAGCCAGGACCTCTAAGATGACAGAATTGGACTAGTAAGCTTGAGTGAGCATGTACATGTACTACATCTAAAAAGCAACCAGTGATGACTGGATATGGGATGCATCCAGTATGCATTGTAGAAATCTCCTCTGATGTTCAGGTGGCATGGTAGTAAATGTGCTATGTGAGAAATTCTGGACAGTTTTCATTATTGTATTTCTGTTTGTCTGTTTTAAATCCTTCTCTCATGAGGATTATAGCGTCACTAGCACTCATTTCCTTACTGACTGGTTCAAACGATTTTAGTCTGGTTCTACTTAAGATCCTGAAGCGAGAGCAAGACCATGCAGAAATCCCTGAAATTTGTTTGAGACAAGGCTGATGCAAGAACAACAAAAATAATAAACAATACCTTGATTGTTTAAGGCACTGAGGTGGGTATATGAGGATGCTGAGCGGGGAGACAAAGCCTTTGAGAGTAGAGTGGTTCTGCAAGGAAAAAGACTTTCTAGGGAAGTGGGAATGGCCAATACAAGTTCCAAAGTTATTAACACGCGGAGGCCATGGGCTGGCAATGAAAGCAAAGAGATAGGCTGTGGAGGGGCCAGGGAGCAGAAACCACATAGATGGACATCTATGAATGGGGGCATTGAAGCTAAGGCAGATGGAGTTGTATGACACAGCATTTATCTGAACATAATCACTTAGGTTACCATGCTGGAAAACAGACTAAAGAAGGCCAGAGCAAAAGTATGGGTATTAACAGGAGGACACAAAAATCAGGTAAGAAACAGGGATGGTTAAGACTAGGAAAACAGAGAACATGTGATCAGATTCTGGGTATCTTTTGAAATTATAATCAGCTGAAGCCAGGCAGTGGTGGCACATGCCTTTATTCCACTTGGGAGGCACAGATAGGTGGATCTCTGTGAGTTCGAGGCCAGCCTGATCTACAGAGTGAGTTCCGGGACAGCTAGGGCTGTTATACAGAGAAACCCTGTCTTGAAAAACCAAGAAAAAAAATTTAGTCAAGTGGTAGTGGCACACATCTTTTATCCCAGCACTTGGGATGTAGAGGCAGGTGGATCTCTGTGAGTTCAAGGACAGCCTGGTCTACAAGAGCTAGTTCCAGGACAGGCTCCAAAGCTACAGAGAAACCCTGTCTCAAAGGAAGAAAAACCAGAAAAAAAAGAAAGAAGGAAGGAAAGAAAGAAAGAAAAGAAATTATAATCAATTGGATTTACATCATGTTCCTTTGGCAAGTGTACAAGAGAGAAGAGAAGGGTGACATCATAGGTTTATGCTGACCAACCAGAGCTGCTGTACCTAAGATAGGGGACGAAGTTTAGTTTATATGTGTTTGTTTCTTTGGTTTGGGTTTAGTTTTGGTTAGTTTGATTATATGCAGAGGAGACACTCATTTTAGAGATGTTGAGTTCAGAATGACCATACATTCCAGTAGAAGACATCAACTAGGCAATTAGATCCATGAGTGGAGATGTAGGAGATTTCTAAACAGAAGGTAGAAACATGATGGGCAACTCTCATGAAGAGGTGACATTTAAAACCATGACTTACATGACATCACCAAGTCAGAGGATCTAGACAAAAAGCAAATGGATGGGATGCCCCGCCTTC
Organism: Myodes glareolus; assembly: GCF_982192425.1. NCBI lineage: Eukaryota > Metazoa > Chordata > Mammalia > Rodentia > Cricetidae > Myodes > Myodes glareolus. The sequence continues at coordinate 37,609,414 of NC_142039.1, forward strand.
AATCACTGACAGTGTAGACAAAAGAAGAAAACAGACTAAGGGCATGAAGAGAGGACAAGGAGGAGGCAGAGTCTGGGGAGGGGCTGGAGTGGGAGAGTGTTCACTCTGCACGTATGAGGACGTGGGTTTGGATCTCAACACTAACATAAAACCTGGTCATGGTGCCACACTAAGAAGGTAGTGTGTTGAAAGACAAGTAGAAGAGGTACATCTAGGTGGAAGGTAGGTATTGAGAAGAAGAATCAGGGAGAATGAAAGAGGACCCAAGAGGAGTTTGGAGCTCCTGGTCCTGCTCAGAGCATTCTCCATGGAGCTGTGTGACAACAGTTTGTAGTGTTTGAGAGAGCCTTGCAGGACAGAGATTTGTATTAGTGTAAGATATGCTGTAAAGAGGAGGAAAATGAGTTTTCAGCTGTTATTCTTCAAGAGATTTTTTTCCTTAAAGATGGATAAAACAAAAAATTGTGAAGGAATGAAACAGGAGTTTTCACTGGGATCAGGAAATATATGACTGTCACATTTTCTTCCAGGAAGAATAAACTGCTAATTGACATATTTTCAGATCTTTGGGCATATGGTCCTTGACCACCTTCTTTAAGGTCAGGACTATGAAGAAACAGCTCAAGGTTGTTGGAAAGATGTTTTCCGAACAGTAAGGTGATTGCCTCTGATTCCCATTCATAAGTTAGTCTTGACTCTTCTTGACTTTGCTTGGCTATTCCTTTATTTGCATTGCCCTTTTCTATTTCCCCATCCTTGAACTCCAAGGTCTCTATACTCTCTTGAGGCAAACTCCAGTTCTTCCAAGAAAACACCTTTAGAAAGAAAGAAAGAAAGAAAGAAAGAAAGAAAGAAAGAAAGAAAGAAACATTGCAAATCAACACGGTTTATCCTGTGAGGCTCCAGATGCTACGAACAGTATTTTTTCCCGAGTCAATAAAACAAAACACTATCTTTAGCCATCAGAGATAAAAAGGTGGAGCACAGATCCAGGGAGGAGTCAGGCTCAAGCCTTAAAGTCAAGTTATGACTTCTTAAAATGAAAGTTCAATACATGCAGAACAGGGTTCATGCCAGTCGACCTCCCTAAGACTTACAGACACTCTCTGTGGGCTTGCAGTGATTCCAGGTTGATCAATTCAAGAGAAACAAATATCCAGAGAAAATGGAACTTCTCTTCTTTCTCTGCTTGGACAATACAAACTAATGCCTTTACAGAGGAGGCCTAAGAGTAGATTTCTGCAAGGCCTCTCTGGGGGACTGAGCCTCACTGTGAGGAGGGAACACCCTAGCTGAAAAATTGGTCTTCAGTGCATCTGAGGATGAAGTCTTCATGCAATATGGGAACAGGGAACCATAAACTTGACAGGGCCAAGAGGAGAATGCACCATGTGCTGTTGAACTGGAAATGGAAAGGACATTGAAATACTTTCATGGGTAAAGATGAAAATTTAGCGCAAGAGATTTAAATATGTGCATATCTGTGGATGAGTGCTTGAGAGTATGGCTGTGCAGGTGTGTGTATATGTGAGGTGTGTATGTACGTGTGATTGTGTTAAGACCCCTTGTTTTTGCCACAGCAAGACGGGTAACAGTGCTACCTAAGAGCAACGAGCACAACTAGACGAGGATTTTGATTTCCAAGTGTTTTTCTCCAGTATCAGTAACCAGGACTACTTGAGAAACAGTTCATTCCAAGGGAAATACAGATGGCTGTGGAATATCTTACTGTGCCTCAAAAGAATAAGAAATGTTCTAAAGAGTATCAAAGCCAACTGGAAGATGTTCCTCTGGCAAACTGGGGAATCAAAACAAACAGGGAATACAATGATATCCTTGAGTCTTACTGAAATAAATACTAAGTTTATAGTTTGATGAAGAATTGGAATGAAAAGGATGCAAAACTATCTTCCCATAAAGTTACTTATTAATTATAAAGCAAAAAGATGTCACTTTATGATGAAGCAATGTGACAGACAACGTTATGTGACTATAGTGATCATACAGGTACAATATAAATAGCATTAGTTTTGAGACACCTCATGCTGAGTAACGTGAACATGCCTAGAAGGCAACAGAGGAACAGTGAACAAAACACCAAGACAGTAATCTTTAAACATAGCAGCTTTGAGAAAGACCTGAGGAATTGTTCTAGCAGAAAGAAATCAGAGATTCAGTACATCAATATCATACTTAATCTATATTTTTTTCTGTAAACAGCAAATAAAAGTTAGCCAACAAAACCTGGAGATACCTGGGTTTCAGATGGCGAAATTGAGCCAGTATTGATGGTCTGTTTTATAGTTGTACTGAAGGAATAGAGAAGGTCCTTGCTTGTAGGAAATACACAATGGGGTATCTAAATATCATGAGCATTTCCGATTGCCCATGAACTCCACAATAAAAGAAAAACCTCTTTATACAGTATGGATAAGTAGGAGATAATTTCAAAATAAAGTGAGATAATGTGTTTGGGAAATAATCACCATCTTCATTTTCAAACATACGAGAACTGATTTTGAAGGTGCTTTCTCATAAGACCGTTTAGCAGGGAAGAGAAGTGGTTTCTGAGCTCAGTGTCAACGCACTGATGGCTACTTTTCCTTTTGTTCAAGCTTAAAAGAAAAGAAGGAGGAGAGAAAGAAGTTTAAATTTACACAAAAGGACAGGGTGAGAAACTCTTTAGAATCTGTGCCAAGTTTGCCAAAACATGGTAGAAGCAATGAGCTCAGTGTAACAGACGCACCAATATGTTCTCATGGTAACAGCAATCCTGTGTCTCCTAAAGAAAAATACTTAGACACTAGCTATTATTGAAATTAAATGATTCACACCTCATGGCTGCCTAACATCATTTCCCCACTGTTTCTAATACATACAGTTAGTTTGATTTTACAACAGAGAAGGTAAATGCTATTCTCTTCCCTGGGAACGACCAAGACAGATATAAATCAATCACAACTTTAAATGAGAATCCATTTGCTACTCCATCTGTGACATACATAGCATCACTTATAAATAAAAATTTCTGATGGCATATGTTAGATCAATTCCTGAGCAATCTATTAAAACAATATATCCATGCAAGTTCATCCAACGCCTGGTCTCTTGTGTGCAGCTTTATTAACCCCAACCCTGAAACCACCGTTTGTAAGCTACGGTGTGTTATGGAGGCCCTGCAGGATTCATTTGTGTCTACTTTGCTATCCCCACATAAAGATCACCATATTGACTGAATTATAAAAACAGCCTTCGTTTCCTTAAACCTCTCCAAATATAATTCCCATGAGTTTAATCCAATAATCAGAAGAAAAAGTTGGAAGCAGAAAACAAAATAATATCAATTGCTAATATTTCCCATTCTTGGTTCAGGCTTCTCTTATCTGAAGCTCATAAAGTATTTTAATTTATTCCATCATCTCAGGGAACAGAAATCCTGGAAAATCCTAGTCATTCCCCAGTAACTCTCACTGGGATTTTCCATAACTATCTAGATGTGGAAGAAGACTCTTAAGAAGTTGATCCAATTCTAAACCTACGTCTCAACCTATTAGTAAATTAAAAAAGACAAGCATTCCTATTTTCTTCAAATAACATCTGGTTGCTTGGCCGTACTGCTGTTATCTGAAACCATTTTGAAATTTTACCAACAAATCTACATTTAATGAATCTAAAGTATATTTATGCACAAAACACTCTCTTCTACACCTGACTTAGGGAAAGAGACAGATCTGTGAGAGAGAATCCAGACAAAAACTTGGGAAGAAATAGAACGCAACTGCCCCCTACAAGCTGTACTGTGAAACCATCACATGATGGTATAAAGACAGAGATGGGAACGCACCATGAGGACATGAAATCTAGGTCAGCAAGATTGGGCTGTGGCTTTCAAGTACAGTGTCGATGTTTGAAACCCACTAATTAGTTATGCAGTTACGAAGGAAAGAGACTTCCTGACTCAGGTTTGAATGGTGCCAACCTGTGTTCTATTCAGAGTGGGAGGAGTCTAGACCAGCAGATGGAATAACAGGGGGACCCAGAGGCACCACAACTGTGAAAAGAAACGGTTTCCCCTTCAGCTCCACAGGTATTTTAGCTGGAATTGCGTCGCTGTAACAGAACACGGTGGCCAAAGCCAACATGGGCAGGGAGGGGTTTCAATTTGCATCATTCAGGGAAGTCAGTGCAGGAACTGAGGGCAGGAATCTAGAAGCAAGAAGTGGAGCAGAGGCCATGTGTTTTGCTTCCTCGCCCACTTTCTTGTTCCACCCAGGACTGCCTGCCCAGGGGTTGCTCAGCCTCTAGTGTCCTGAGCCCTCCTATATCAATAATTAAATTGAGAGAATGTCCCACAGACTTCCCCACAGGCCAGTTTGGTGTGTGGGGAGGCATTTTTATCAACCAGGGGTCCCTCTTCTAGAATGACTTTATCTTGTGTTAAGTTGAGAAAACCTAGCTAGAACAATTGACACTTATCAACAACACACAACACACCACCATTCAATTGCAACTCTTCTCATTATAATATAAAACATCCCAACTTTTAAAAGTCCCACAATTCAAAAATTCACACACTTGAGAAGGTTGGTTGTTTTAAAAATATTTAAAAACTCAAAGTTCCAAGCCTTTCTAAAATAGCCTGTCTCTAAAATTCCAAAGTCTGTAAAATTCCAAACTTCGAGCTAAAAACAAAAACAAAAAAACCAAAACAAACAAATGAACAAAACTCCACCTTCTTTCAGAAAGGGAAAGCCAGGGCACAGCTACAACAGATTAAAGCAAAACTAAAATCCAACAGTGTCAGGAGCTCAGTGTGAGCACAATTTTCAGGATTTCCTGGGTTCCTCCAAGGACTCCATATCACTACCTCTACCATGGGCGGCACATACAATGTCTCATAGGTTGAAGCTGCCTCCACTCAGCAGCTGCAGCTGTTCTTAGCATCCTCCCCCAGGGTACTGCTCCAAAATCCTGCTGCAAGTGGGCACCTCACCAACTCTTCAAGGACTCTGACCCTGCCACATGCTGCCAAGTCTCAGCTTTTCTCCACGATCTCTTTAATCCTGGTGCTTCTACTATAACTGGGCCCGAACCTTCACCAGTGGTCTCTCCTGGCCTCTCACGGGGCCAAACCTTAACTTCTCCCCATGACCTCTTCATGCCTTCACAACCAGTAAAGCCTGAGAAACTTTATCCATCACCAGTTAAGCGGCCAGCATGGGGTAAAACCTTGGCCCCTCTGGAGCACCGCTTCTGTGTGCGGAACTTGAGGAAACCCTGCCCAGAAAATTTTGTCTCAAACATGTTGGTCTCTACTTAATCACAACTGATTCTTCTGCCTCAGCTGGCCAGTATCAATTCTACCAGCAAAGCAAAAGCTCCACATTAATTGCTATTGATTCAAAATACTGAACAGCCTTAGAGTCTTTAAGGGGCTCTCAAACTTTCCTCTAAAAACGTCACAAGCCAGTCCTTCATTGTCTACACTGCTCTGCACACTATGTTCTCAGGTTCCACATCAGGTCATTAAGCTCTGAGTACCCGATAGCTCTTCCATCCCAAGGTCCAAATGCTACCACAATCCTCCCAAAAACTGATGGTCAGGTCGGTCCCAGCAATACCCTCCTCCTCGTATAAATTTTTTAGTTAAGGTCTCTTGGGCTCTGATAAAACAGCATGACCAAAAGCAACTTGAGGAGAAAAGGATTGCTTGATCTTTCATTTTCATATCACAGCTCAGCACCAAAGTAAGGACAGGAACTCAAAAAAGGCGCCCAAAACCAGGAACTCAAGCAGTAGCCATGGAAGACACTGATAACTGGCTTGTTCCCCATGTTTTTCTCAATCCAACATTTTATCATCCAAGATCACCAGCCCAGGCATGGAGCTGCCCCCAGTGCGCTGGGTCCTCCCACATCAATCAGCAAGCAAGAAAATGCCTCACAAGTCAATCGGTTAAGTTTTCCTCTTCCCAAATGATATCAGCTTGTTTCAAGAGGACAAAAAAACTAGCCCACACAGCATGATAATTGGTAAATATTATTCTGTGATGAAACATTTATTTGTAGTGAAAATCTCATTGTTGTACATGAAAACTGAGCCTAAAACAACCACCAGGCTTTTATTCATGCATTTGTGCCAACTCTTTGCTCATCATCTCCTGATTGTAATTTGGCTCCTCACATGGTTTTGAACAAAAGGAGAGAATGATCTAGTCTATCTCTGTGGAGTTGAAATGACTGGTCTCTGTGCCAGCTATAAAACTTTTTGAAATACAGTTTAGCATTTGAGTCTGTGTACTGAGTCAGTTCCCAGAGGGAGGGTATTGGTGTGTTGTTAAATCCACGTGTATAAGTTCAGAGGGGCTGGCAGTGAGTCTTTAGCATATGGAAAACAAGATGCACAAAGATGATGATGGTGGATGGTAAGCAAACCAACTGTGACCACTCACTGCACACCTCTGTGCTATGAGATAAGGCAATGTGCTATGTGCTTTATATACTTCAGCTTACCGAGTGAATCATCACAGCCTTCTGATAAATTAGTTGCTATAAGATCCCTATTCTATAAAAGAATAAACCAAGTCCCATAATACTACATTAATTTACAAAAGCCCACTTTCAGGAACTAGAATCTGGCCTAGGTCTGTGGGATTATGTAGTCAAATCTCTTAAAGAGTTAAAAAATACTTTTTGGGTAAGAATGAACCCTCATCTTGTCCTGGTTACACTGCTTAGCATCAGCAGTGAACTCTGGTCATTCCAGCCCATGTTCTTCATGTCTACTCACCAACAGATAATCACTGTAGAGTCTTCCTATATGCAGTTAAGGAGTGGTGTCCCACCCTCACTCTGAATGGAGAGAGCAAGACCTGTTCCATGCCACCAGTGCAGTTGGTGTTAGGTGCCGTAGTGGCAACTGGCTTGACTCCTCCCTTTCTCTTCACACCCTGCTACCTCTGACCGCTCACACATCATTACCTCTTCAACACTTCCACAATGCAGCCACGTGTCCAGTGTCCCTACATCAGAAACCACCAGAAATCACTTGGGTTTAAGCTTCTCTGAGACTCATTCCACGCTGCTCTCATTTTCTTAAACCTCTTTAGGATGAAACCTCATTCATGTATCTGGCAATTTTTATGCCACCAAATGATGACGTCCCATTGTTCAAACTCCTTCAGCATGAGCTCTCTCCACACCCTGTACCTTCATCTCTCAGAGTGACTTGGCTGATGTTCTCAAAATATACTTGACCCTGCTTGAAAACTCCCAGATGACAACACACTGAGCCCAGAGTGCACATATACTGATGTCTCCTTTGCAAATAGTTTCTGCATGTCACCCTGGTGGATTCACTTAGGTTTTAGGGGACCATTAAACGGGGACGTCGCTTTCTCTGAAAGCCCTGGTTCTGTGCCATCATAGCTGTCTTCATCACACCTCTCTTAATCCTTCATCTTACCACACAATGATAATGAATTTATGAGACTTCATCCTCAGACTATAAGCTCCCTTAAAATCAAGGCCCACTCCATTGATAACTGTCATGGTGTCTGCCATGAGCAAAATCTTCCTGGACGAAGAGTGGATGATGGGATATGAACTTAGTATCTTACAGATGTAAGAATCTGTGCAGCTTTCATAAGCCTTGGTTGTGTGATAGAAGGAAAGTTTGCCAAGCTCCCTAGGTCTTAGCATCTCTATGTAAAATGGAAATCATAAAATCTATCTACCCTGTGATGTGTTGACAGTTAAACAAAATTATATAAAACAGACCTAGTTTCAGCACTACTACACTATATAACACACTCAAATGATGGATACTATTATGTCTGTCAAGACCCAATGAAAAACATTCGTTGTTCTTGAAAATCTTTGCACACATTCTGATTCTTTCATAAAGACACTGCTGTGTCATGCCTTCCAGACACAGAAGTAAAGCTGTCCCTCTATATCCAAGGAGGACTGGAACCAGGGTCTCTGTAGATACCAAAATCTATGCATGCTCATGTCGTTGATCTAAGAATAACAAAAAAATTGCATGCAGCTTACAAATATCCCTCCATCTATTCTCAGCTGCTTCCAATAACAAATATAATATGCTATGCAAGTCAGTTTTATATTATTTAAAGAACAAAGACAAAAAATAGGATGTATGTGCTCAGTACATGCAATGTGATTTCACGTATTTTCTGTCCATGATTGATTGAATTCTCAAAAGTAGATTCAAGAGTAAAGTGGGTTTCCTGACTTGGTAGTGTGTGGTCTTGTACTCTAAGTAGATGGTGTGGAAGATTCTGACTTTTCCCTATTTGTAGCCCAGAAGCCCGACACTTCAGTGGCAAATGATTCTAGGTGAAATGGTTTTCCCAAGCTTTGTTCTGTGCTAGAAATTAATGGTTCCCATTTACCACCAGTCGTACTGCCCACTGCAGCCTTCCACCGTGGTCATTCGTCATACCTTCCTGTGGCACAAATGCCAAGAGGAGACGCCAGCATGGCCACATGAAGCACGCTGGGAGACAGCAGAGGGTGGGGGCAGGGAGACAGGTGGCGATCTTAATTTAGAAACTGGGTCTTAAAGGGGCCAGAAAGGTGACATCCCAGGAAAAGTGCGTTGTCTGTCATCACAAAATGGAAAGATAACACTGTCAATCACGGGTTTGTGTGCATGTGCACATGTGCGTATGTGAGCATGTATATGAGCATGTGTGTGATAGAATGCCCTCCCATTTTGAAATTGGCCTGGTCATTAAAAACAGGGAACAACTGAAAAAATGACAAGAGAAGAGGATAGGTGAAAGGAGGATTCGGATGTTAGTACTTGTGTCTCGTTGGAATTTAACGGGGCATTGAGTACATATGCTCTAGCGAAAGTTTTAAGATGGCATTCAGTACATATGCTCTAATGAGAGGTTTAGGGTGACATGTATTAATACATGTATCTAATGGCAGTTTTAAAGTGACATTACCTTGCTTTCATGGGAGTTTTAACTAGTTTTTCCAAAAGACAAAATGTTCAAGGTTTAAACAAAAATGTTAATATTGTAATGAGGTAAAGAGTTTGTATACTTTTAAGAATCATTTCCCTCTTCTTTAACAGTGCTGTCCTATGAGCCACATGGTGGAAGGAGGGAGAAAACTGACTTGGTAAGTTGTCCCTTGGCCTCCACATGGACACACACGGACACACACACACACACACACACACACACACACACAAGGTTTTGTAATTGTAAACAAAATCATTAGAGTATATTTTGTGTCTCCCTTGAAGGCGACTTCTAGAGAAAACACGCCCTAAGCTGCAGGGGGCTCCAGGTGCCAGAAGGCTGACTCAGCAGTGAAGACTTGGGGCTAAGTTGGGTGTCTGGCTGGGTGAATCCTTTCTTTGCCTGCCTCTGCATCGCCGCCCCCAAGAGCCCCTGTAAATTTCTTGGGGGTCGGGAGGAGCCAGTCGCGGCTGGAGGTCTAGCTGGGGTGCCAAGCGCCTTGACCTGGCTTCCCCTGGCCGCCGCCATGCCCTTCCACGCCGCCTACCTCTTGCAGGGGATCAGCGCCTTCCTCTCGTCCAGCACCCGCACGCGCTGGTTGAGCCCATCGTAGGACAGCAGGGCGCGGCTGTTGTGCCCGCTGCTCTGCTGGTACAGAACCTGGCGTCCCTCCCACTGCTGGGGCGCCTGGCAAGGCTGCGGGGTCCCCGGTGAGCCCGCTGTCCCCAGGCCGCACAGGCCGCACAGCGCCCAGACCCAGAGGCCACCCAGCAGCCAGGTGCCCCGAGGCCCCCGGACCACCCGGCGGGGAGCGTGTGCGTGCATCACGATCAGCCGCCCCGGGGTCAGCCGAGCCCAAGAGAGCGCGGAGGCCGGGCGTGGGTGCGTGGTTCGTTCTCTCCGCGCTGGGCGGAAGGTGAGCTCCTGGAAGCCGGGCTCGGGAGTGCTGGCCTCTCCCGCTTTTCCGCTGTAGAGGCTCAGAAAGCGGGCCTGGAAAAGCCGCTAGAATCGCCCAGGAGCTCTAGCTGCCCTGGCGGCTGCTTACTAAAGCTTGTTTTCACTGCTCTCTGCTGCCAACAGGAAACGCAGCGGCAGTGCTGCCACTAGCATCCTGAAGGGCATTGAGATTTAAAAGGTTTGGGGCGGAGAAGCGGGAACGAGCTAAGCAGGGACTCCTTTCTCCAAGAGGCGCAGCATTCGACCCGCAAAGCCTCAGTGGGGCGATTTTGCGGGGTCCATCGGGAAAGCAGAGGTGGAGCACTTTCTCTGGCCACTGTAATTTGTCTATGGCAAGACTGCGACCTGTTTTTTTGTTTTGTTTTGTTTTGTTTTTTAAAAAAAATTTTAAATGTCGTGATGGACCCTGAAGAAAAGACACTACTGGTCGCGGGGCAATTTCCAGTCTCGAGGCCTTTATGTTGCCTCGAAGTCACCATTCAGTGAGATTCCTCTCTGTTCCTGCATGGCAAAGCTTCAGGACTAGAGAGGTTTGTGTGTCTTAGGGTTTAAATCTGTGTGAACAAATTGGGTTTGTGTTTAAGTAATGTTAGGATTAATACTATACAACCAAGTCCTGAGGAGACCATTTTCTTTTAAACGCTCTGGCTTTACAATTTGATTTACATTTGCACTGAATAGCAAATAAGTTGAAGAGTGAGCGAGTAGGAAGTGGTTGAGGGTGTTCCTGAGTGAGGGCTGCCTAAGAGTGAGCCCTCCCCAGATGGGCCCTGAGCAGGTCAGGCAAACCAGGCTGACAAACCAGGAGCATGGTCCCGGGTAAACGTGGACACTTTCCCACGTGGGCGCTAGATAAAGCAAACGCGTCAAATGGGAGGGGGAGAGTGCGAATTAAATAATCCCACATTAGCTTCAAATAGGGTATACTAAGGTTTTTCTCTATTAAAAGGGAAACTCACAAAACAGGAACGGGGGTCCTACATCCAGGTGTGGAGTGCGGGAAGAGAGGGGCAAGAGGGTGGGACCTTGGCTGTTTGGTGTCCAAAGCCAAGCCTCAATCTGGTCCAGCCTTTCAAAGGCCATTGACAGCTCAGGGGGAAATGGTGGGAAGTCCTGAGTCTCTTGCTCGCATTAGGAAGTTTAGGGGTTTAAACTTGGGATTTCGCCATTGGAAAAGTCTTGAGATGTTGTTTAGGCCACCCTCTCTGCTTGATATTTTCCTGGCATGGCTTGGCATCTTTGGAACTAGAGACCCATTCTGTAGGAAACAAGAATACCTATTTCGGTTGGCCTGAAGGAATCCTGGGGCAGCTTGCAAATAGTGTCAGAACGCTAAGGTGAATTAATGTCTTGAAAATACTTGTCCCCACACCTTACCCAATAAAGAGGACAAAAGCGATTGTGTTTTGTTTTGTTTCATTTTGCCCAGCTGTTTTAATCCTCAGCCAGATTTACAGCTAAGCTAATTTATGAGTCTCAACTTTGAAGAGGCAAAAGAACATCCTTAAGCCTGGATTTCAAGTTCAACCACAGCTTTAAAGATTAAAATTCAGGAACCATGTTTTTCTTCTTGTTCATGGGGACAGCAAATTTACACTAGAAGCCTTGCTGTCTGACTGCCAGACATTTGATAGAAGCTTGCATAAGTAACACCTCTTTTCTGGGAATAGTGAGACCAGTGTTGACTTTGCTGCCTTTCTCATGCAAATAAGAAAGTAAACCCAACCTGTATACTTGCTTTCCAAAGCTAGTGAATTCTTACTCAAGAAAAATAGTCTATAGTTTATCAAAGACCAGACTGTTGGATTGGGAAAATGTGGTGTCTCAAGTTGGCTCTGTTTTCTCCTGGCTTCCACTCAAGTTGGACTCAGGAATTAGTATTTAGAGAAAGGAAGCAAGCAGAGAAACTGCTCCAACCCAAGGATGCTCTTGCATTCCTGGGCAGTTCTAAGATCCTGGAACACGCACAAACCAAATGGCTGGTAAAACTTGAGCCAGAACTAAGTCCAGAGGCCATAGAACAGCTTCAGAAGCAACAACATCAACAACAAACCCCACACAACCGGGGGCGGGCTCGGGGAGGCTTATATAAACTGTCCTTTGGTGCTGGTTCCAACACCTACTTCGCTGGGCTTTGTAGGGTCCACACTGCTCTCACTACTCTCGCCCCCTACCGGAAAGGAAAAGCAAAAGTTTCTAAATTAAAGGACGATAGCAGGGTCACGTGGCTCCAGTTCTATACTTAGGAAAACTTTAAGGACGACTGAGCCTTTTCTTTAAAGAGAGTGTTTTTCTCTCTCTTTAAAGTCTTTCCTGCAGCGTCTTGTACTGAGTGTCCCAAATGACTGAATATAAGGTGCTCATTTTCTTGATCTGAAGAAAAAGGGACTAGTCACTCTAAAAAGGGGAGGGACTTTGGGGGAATGGCTGCCCAGTGGCAGAGATGATGTCACCGCTTCTGCACGAGAGGCTGGGGGTGGAGCAGCGAAGTCGGGAGCCGACTCTGCGCTCACAGCTGCCAAGGCAGCTGAGCCCACGTCAGGGGACGAGTCTGGATAAATAGGGTCCCACAATGGCTGTGTCCGATTGCGCTCCGAGCTGCGGGGTCCGAGACTGGCGCTTCCGGCGCCGGTCGGTGCTCTGGAAGTTGAACGCTAGCGCTACTGGTGCTCTCTGCGCCCAGGGGCTGTCGGTGGCCAAACCCCAGAACTATCCATCAGTGGGGGCCTGCAGGAAAGCTCATCCGCTGCTCCTAGGTAAAGAGATAGGGAGAGCAGGGGGACTGGAAGAGAAGGGCCCTTCCTGCCAGCAGCAGCGCGGGAGGACAGTGCCATGCTCCTCTCCATCCTGGTGGCTTTGTGCCTGTGGCTGCGCCTGGCGCTGGGCGTGCGGGGCGCGCCCTGCGAGGCTGTGCGCATCCCCATGTGCCGGCACATGCCCTGGAACATCACCCGGATGCCCAACCACCTGCACCACAGCACGCAGGAGAACGCCATCCTGGCTATCGAGCAGTACGAGGAGCTGGTAGATGTGAACTGCAGCTCTGTGCTGCGCTTCTTCCTCTGCGCCATGTATGCACCCATCTGTACCCTGGAGTTCCTGCACGACCCCATTAAGCCCTGCAAGTCTGTGTGCCAGCGCGCACGCGACGACTGTGAGCCTCTCATGAAGATGTACAACCACAGCTGGCCAGAGAGCCTGGCCTGCGACGAGCTACCCGTCTATGACCGTGGAGTGTGCATCTCTCCCGAGGCCATAGTCACAGACCTTCCAGAAGGTAAGGCAAGAGGAGGTACCCCCAGAGGCCGAGAGAGTCCAGGGGTCGACACAATCAGGTGAGAACCAGGCGGCCTCACGGACAGCTGAGCAGTTCTTGTCCCATCACTGTTCACCGAACCTTGAGGTCGATGAAAGGTCGGGAAAATTATTTTGCAGGGATTCCTCAAGGAAGGGGGATGTGCCCCGAGCTTCCTGAAGGACACAGGAAATAAGACTGCTTGGTGCAAACCATTTAGGCATTTTTTTTACTTAAGGGAGATAGCAGAAACAATTGTCAGGCAAACAGATGGTGTTAAACCCCTGTCCTTCACCTTACTTAAGCCTTGAATCAGTCCCACCATGTGATGGTTAACACACTCTGGGAAGTGGGTTAACACACACTTCCACCCATTTAGTGCTGGGTGGAAGTTCTTTCTCAAAGAGCAATAGTAGTTCTCAGTCCCCGCGAGGAGTAAAGTTTGTAAATGTAGTCGCCCTGTAAATTGAATAAACTCCACTCTGCTCCTATGTTGTGGTCACTGAGCCCAGCACTTCAGCATGTTGACTAATCCGATCACTGTGTCACTTCCTGCTTTTCTCACCCCTGCTGTTTTACTGGTTTTGTTGGAAGGAGCACTAGGAATTCACTTCTTGAATGAAACCTGAGAAAAGTGTTGCATTATTTACTGAGGCTTCTCCTAAGTCAGATCGGAGCTATTAAAAGAGACTGGGTCCCAAATGTGAATCAAGGGGGCTGGCGTGGTTTATGAGCCTTGCTTTAAACTCATCAATTACTGAGAATAGGAGAGAAAAAAATTAAATTAGACAACTGCTTAAATCTCATAAATGCCTGGGAGTTATGTTTAGTTTGGGCAATGCAGCTTCGGATTGTTTCTGCATGGCAGTTAGAGGTGGCAACACGGAAATTGTCTGGTTGTTCTGATAGGAGAACTGCCAACTTGTCAATTTGGAGCAACAGAATTGGGATGGCTGGGGTGGGTGAGACTGATACAGGTCGGTGTCATGGATGTTCATTCACATCAAGTTCTGTTTGAGTAAGCAAATTCTTGACTCACAGACTTCTTTCTTAAGCCTGAGGTGTCATGAGCAAAGTAGGGGATGACCACATTTTTTTTTTTACAGTGGTAATATTGTGTTGGATGTTTGTGTTGGCTTGTAGCCTCTGATAATTCCTTGTGCAATCTGGATTAAGGGACACAGTTGTTGACTACACCCTGCCACCCTGTTTGTGTTTCAGATGTGAAGTGGATAGACATCACACCAGACATGATGATGCAGGAGAGGCCCTTTGATGCTGACTGTAAACGCCTGAGCCCTGGTGAGTTCCAACCTCAGGCACCCCCTGCTCTCTTCCCGGAGTGATGTCTCTTCCCCACTTCCCATGTATTTTATGTCTCTTTTAGATCGGTGCAAGTGCAAAAAGGTGAAGCCGACTTTGGCAACATACCTGAGCAAAAACTACAGCTACGGTAAGTCTGCTGATAATGCTATTTTCTCTGGGGACTTGGCACACCGAGGCACCTAAATCACGTCAGGCTGAATGTACTAATCATGGAAAGAGAAATGATGGTTTTTCTTGCTGTTGTGGTTGTTAATTATATGGTTGCTGGAACTCTCAACAACAACTATAAAGCTTCTTGCTCTTCTGGGTACATCAAAGAAAAAAAACTAAATAAATCACTCACATAAAAATGGTCTCAGTGACCGTTTCTGCTGCACAGAGAGTGGCAGGGAGGGGGCCACTCTCCTCTTTCTCAGTTGTGTCACCATGGGAAGGATGAGGGTGCCCAGCAGGATTTGATTGTCTGAGGACCAGAGGATGAAGAGCTAACTGTGTGCTTTTTCCTCATCAATAGCTACAGATACTTAACCCTCTTCTTCTTTACTTGAACAAATCACTTAGTACCCCTACAAAGGAAAAACAAAGCAATCATGGTATTTTACAAGTTTCAACTACTTTTAATCCTACTCTGATCCCTTGTGTTCTTTTAAAATATGCACTTGAGATCTGAGGCAATTCAGTTGCTTGCACCAGCACATACATGCACCCACCTACATGTGACACATACACACACACACACACACACACACACACACACACGAAAAGGCGAAAAAATAAAAACAAATCGAGTATCTACTTGGGTTATTTAATCTTTTGTTGCATTTCTTAAATTATTCCTCTTAAAATAACAAGGACAAAGAAATGGCAGGTAAAGTGGTTTCTTTGTCGGCTTGGTTTTCATATTTTAAATGAAATTGTGTGTCCGTGGGAAGCTTTCGATTATTTACCATGTAAGAACGTAGGGAGGAAAAGAACTCTGGAAAAATAATCTGCAGTTCAGCTGTCTGATGTGAGAGTCACAAATAACAATATGGACAACTCGGCAACAAAAAGTCTCATTTTTTCCCAAGTAGCTTTTTTTTTTCCTTGAAATGTGTTCCATGAAGACGTTGTCTTAATCTTGTCTGCTTTGTTCCTTGTCTGCCAAGATCTGGCCCTTGGGTCTACCCGGAGCTATCTAAGCCCCACTACCATTATCTCTGGGGTGCCACATTTTAGTTCCCACTTGGCGATGAGCTGCTCAGTTGTTACACATTTGGATCCTCCTTAGGCCAGCTTCCTAGGGTGGGATTCAAAACAGATTTGTGTTGGGCTGATCAGTGACTCCGCTAGAATACTAAATAGCAAGGATCCAACGAATCTGAAACTCAAAACTCGACCAAGGTGATGACCTGAACATCCACCTGTAATAACAATTTCATGTCCACTCGCCCTGGGCCTTCACCGTCAGTCTGTGTCATTAATGAACGGAGAGCAGTAGCTTTTAGAGACGCCTTACAGTTGGAAACTGTTCATGTTAGGTCGCAGGCTGTCTAAATATTCAGAAATGAGTTCAACCTGGATGGTAGGAGGATTTTTTTGGTGGTTAGAGAAAAGTCAGCATTCTGTGGGGGACCTGGCAGTTATGACTAATGTTTTTCTGTAAAAAGAAAGTCAAATCTAAGACGAGTGACTGAAGGAATCCAAGCTTTACCTTGCCTTCCAAATCAGATCATATGGTCATCCTCCAACTCATAAGAGGGAACGTAAAAACAAATAAAAATGTTTACATGCAAGTTTTGGTAACCTGTTAGTCCAGGCTAATGCTGGCCTTCTGATTCCCCTTTCATTTTGCGATGTGATTCATGAATTTCAAGAGAATGTTGGCAAAATAGGATGCTTTGCATTTAGCAGTGTGGGCTTTCTGACTGCACCGGGACTGCTCGGACATGACCATAATTACAGGAGGAGCGCTTTAAGAGATGCTCTGGATTCGGCCCTAAAGCACTGTCTGGTTTCCCCCAAAGACTTCTATAACAACAGTTACTTGAGTTTTAAATTGCAGTGATTCATGCCAAAATAAAAGTCATCCAGAGGAGTGGTTGCAACGAAGTAACAACCGTGGTGGATGTGAAAGAGATCTTCAAGTCTTCCTCACCCATACCTCGAACCCAGGTCCCCCTCATCACGAATTCCTCCTGCCAGTGTCCACACATCCTGCCCCATCAAGATGTCCTCATTATGTGCTATGAGTGGCGCTCAAGGTAGGTTCCAGGGAGCAGAGGAACTGCACATGGAGCGTGAATCTCACTTAGCTGTCATGGTTGTAAAGGACAAAGCAATGCCAGTTGTCATTTAAAGAACATTTTAGTAGATGTCTCTTTTGGGATCCTGTGTTTCCTAAATATAATTTTATTCAATATCTGAATATTCTAAATTTCCAGTTAATAGAATGAGAGAAATCTAGAAAAATATTTAAATAGAACCTTAAAAGCCTATTTCAGAATCCATTAGGTGATTTAAAATACATCAACAAGTAAATTATTCTGAGTAAGAGCATGAAGAGGTCCGAATTTTAAAGTCGTGTCCAGTGCTTAGAGGCTACCTTGCAGTCATCCTAGGCTAAAGTTCTACGTGTTTCCTACTGTACACTTTCAAGTCCCTTTCATAGAACATTGCACACACAATCACACATAGAAACTTTAAGATTATTTCTGAATCTGAAAATATATAATGTCAAATCCAGTCATTACAAAGCAAAGCACAGTTGAATACAAACACACACACACACACACACACACATCTCTACTGGCGAGTGTTCATCTGCTCAATTTTTTCCCTAGTCGTGTTTTCTAGAAAACAGAGGTGAACTTTTCAGCTCTTGTCCCATGACAGGCCTGTGATTTACAGTAATTTTATCTAGGAAAAGCACACTTTTTTATATAACAACCCCCCAACTTTTCATTCTCTGGCATTTATGCTTCGATGTTGCTTTTGGATAAAGCCTAGGAGTCCATTCCTCTAAACTTAAAAAGCAAATGCATCTTTTGAAAATGTCATCATTTCAATGCACAGTTGTGTATTCCATTAGTTGTTGATTCCCCTGCCATAGGGCTGC
This sequence comes from Myodes glareolus, assembly GCF_982192425.1. NCBI lineage: Eukaryota > Metazoa > Chordata > Mammalia > Rodentia > Cricetidae > Myodes > Myodes glareolus. Next base: position 37,627,084 of record NC_142039.1, read on the forward strand.
ACGTTCTTAGCTTTCAAACCATTCTTCTCCTCACAGTTGTTTCTCTCAGGCAGTGGCCAGTGCTTCGACTCTTCGCTATGTTTATATGTGCCGTAGCAAAGCAGGGTTCAGCCGAGGACATGCCGTATTATTAGTCATTCAGTTCTTTCTGAGCAGATGAGTGGATTGTAGACTCTTCCAGTGCAACTATTTTCAGATGACTGGGATTTTTGTAAAGAAGATTTTAAAAGTAATTAGAGATCTACCTTATGAAGAGATACAGAACTGGCATAAAGCTACTCTTTTTGAAACCACGTAGTTTAAGGACAGACATACAGATAAAGGAAAGGAAAATCTTTATTTTATTTATCTTCTGTGCTGAGGAGTGTACCTAGGGCCTTGAGTGCTCAGTGAGCCAAGTTCTCTATTACATAGTTAAGCCTTCAACCCTCAATTTGCTTTATATTTTAAGACATTGTCATATAGGCTGATCTTGAGATCATTCTATAGCCCAGGCAGATGTCAGACTTACAACCTTCCTCCATCAGTCTCAGTTCCAAATAGCAGGAGTTATAGGCCTGTGACAAGCAGACCCAGCTAATGGAAATGTTCTCAAAAATAATTATAACAAATAAAAGAATATTTTATGATGGAAGTGTTATTAAACAGTAGCATATGAATACATTAGTTACAAATATTTAGAAAATATTTAGAAAAAAGTATGTTTTTCACTATATTAAGAAGCACATTTAAAATGTATTAAATTGGTGAACATTTTAAAACTCATGGTCAAAAATGGCAAAATTGGTTGATTAGAAATATGGCAAATGAAATGCAAAGTGCTTGATAATCACAAAACCAATGCAAGGAACTGCATGGGAAAACGTCAGTGCACATTGTGACTGGTTGAAATGCTGTGCACAATAGTCACAAATGCAAACAGCAAAGGGCATGCCTCTGTAATGGGTATGATGAAAATGGAGATATTATTCTCTAAAATATGCCAGTTAAAGTGTTAAGAACACACTGCATAAATGTGTGCCTAAATCTACAAAGAAAATTTCCATAAGTATAAACAGTAAATAAACATTAAAGTTTACCTTTGTATTTCCCAGGTTCAAATAAACAGAAGATTTTACTTTTAATTAGTATTTTAATATGAGTAAATTAGATGAAAAAGAGGCTACTTTTAAAATGATTGGTACTCTATTGGAAATCCTTTTTAAAAAGATTTGCTTATTTTTACTTTGTGTGTGTGGCTGTTCTGCCACATGCATGTCCATGCATCATATGTGTACCATTCCCATGGAGAGCAGTAGAGACCATTACATCCTTTGGAACTGGAGTCGGCGGCTGGTTATTGGTCTCTGTGTTGTTCTGGGAACTAAACTCAGATCCTCTACAAGAGAAGTTGGTTCTCTTAACAACTGTACCACCTCTAAAATAAAAAAAAAAAAGCCCCCTTTGGACCAGCATCTAAACCCATCAGAACCCATCTAAAGGAAACAGTGAGCCAGTGCACACTATTCTGTGCAAGGATATTCAACACAATAAGAGTGAGTGATGTGAGATAAACAAATGGAAGCAGAGAACAGCTAAGTAGGTATCCACAGTCGTACTACATATGGATTATAGTTTATTTTATGTTTTCTAATCATCCCAAGAAACAACTATAACAATGAAAAGAAATGTAAAGAGTGGTTTACATATGCAGTGTGATCAGAAAAACATATAGGACCAAGAAAAATCCATGAATTATTAATAGTAGACACACAGGTTATGGGGATAAGAGTTATTTGAAAACAAGTATGATTTCATGTATTAGTAAATGTTTTGCTTTTATAATCTAAATTTAATTGCCAAGAAATTTACTTTTTTTTTCCTAGAATGATGCTTCTTGAAAATTGTTTAGTTGAAAAATGGAGAGATCAACTTAGTAGGAGGTCCATAGTAAGTATAATTAAGAACATGGTGGGCCTGGGTAGAAACGGCTGTAAGAAAAGTCTATAGATTGGGTATTTTCCTACAATGTCTTCTTTCCGAGCTCTCACAAGGGCCAGTAATGGCAAAAGCACTTGTCTTTTGAATCTGCAGCAGAGAATCACACCTAATTTACTCAGAATTGTTATCAGCAACTGTTATCCAACTTCACTGTTGATGCAGTGTGCTCCAATACAAGGCACCAGTTATTTACAGTTTCAATTAGGCATCCCCCCCCTTTTTTTTTCTTTCCAAGACAGGGTTTCTCTGTAGCTTTGGAGCCTGTCCTGGAACTAGCTCTTGTAGTTCCAGGCTGGCCTCAGAATCACAGAGATCTGCCTGCTTCTGCCTCCCAAGTGCTGGGGTTAAAGGTGTGCACCACTACTGCCTGGATGCATTTTTCTTTCTTTATTGTATTACAACTTAGTTAATAAAGCAAACAGTATAAAAATTCAGTATTCACTGGTGTTGAAATGAACATATATTTGTAGAAAAGCAGATACTTCTAAAACTCATACACAACTAATCATACTATTTAAAATAATGTAAGCTATGTCTCTAAGTAATCATAAGCAAAAGTAATTCATTTATGGCAAATGCATAATTTTAATTTAATATTACTCTCATATTGATAGTTTTGTTAGAGTTAGAATATTATCTTCACCCCAGATGAAAATCATCTATAATTAAAAATGGTAACTGGTTTGGAATTTTTAAAGCTGCCTTGATTTTCAAAATAAATAGACATATTGAAAATTTATATTTTAATTTCAAAAAAGAAATCATTACTATACAGTTTTTCAGTTTGGATGGATAAAAAAGCTTCAGCAAGTCTAAGGAACATACTAAGAATAACATAGGGAGAAAACAGCTAAACACTTAGCATGTCTGTTAAATAGAACCCAACACCATTGTATTAGACCTGGGCTAAAACTCCTACCAGAGACTCGGGAGTTACTCAGCAAGTCTGTTCACAGTAATGAGAAAGAATGTTCTAAAAGAATTGCATTTCTAGTTCCCAAGACAAAAATATAATTGAAAAATCAATGAAGAAATTCAACCTCTGACCTCCAAGCTTCACACATGTGTGTATGTACACACCAGAATAATACATACATACATACATGCCACAAGTTTTACTCTCAGGGAAACTTAATTACCCATAAGATGATTCATTCCCCAGTGGTCTGGGCATTTTAGTGAGCTACAACAGCTCTATTTTATCTGCCTCTCTGTGTCTCATGTTTTAGCTTTTGTTTGTTTGTTTGTTTGTCTTCCTGCAGGCAATCACAGTTCAAAAATACAAAACAATACAATACAAAATAACACATTTTGAGAGAGGCCACTTTTATTATAGTAAATGAATGAATAATTTTATTCTTGATATCATTGTCTTTTACTGTGCCTAACATATTAGTTAAGCTTTACCATAGGTGCATATATACAACAAAAGTTACGGCATCTATATAGAGAGCACAGTGCTGTGCATGGTCAGCATTGTGCACATGGGGTCTTGGAAGATCCAGTGAAGAAAGGGAAATCACTAATTTTCTTTTCCTTTGGATATAGTAATTTCTTCAATGCAGTAAAAAACTAGCTTTGCCAGAAGGCTACATAGATTTCTGCTTTTCGTGATGGCAGCACTATTTTAGAATGTTGTGTAGAGATGCTGTAATCTGAGGCTGGCCATTAGAAGCACACGGGTGAGGGGCATGCGCTCTAGAAACGGGTGGAGGACTTAAAGTCTGGCAAGGACTTTCAGCGGCTCTATGGACCTCTGCAAATAATATCTACATACTTGTTTACTGGTTGTGACAACGATGCTGAGAAGATCTGTGTGAGCTTCAAAGAAATGAGCTGAGTATTTAGATTTCTTTGCATACGGAGCTCTTTCCAGTCATGGAAGCCTAAGTGCCCAACCTAGGGAATGCACGGTAATGGCCGCAATATTACAGCTACAGTGGAGCTGCGCTAATGCAAAACCTCCCGGGTCCGTTCTTGTATCAGTTACGCTGCATAAAAGGGTGACGTGCATTTGATAGTTACATCTCCAAATTGCCTCCCAGCAGTGGGAAGAGAGGCTCCGTGAACAGCAGAGGACAGTTCAGGACAAGAAGCGAACAGCCAGCCGCACCAGTCGCAGTAACCCCCCCAAGCCGAAGGGAAAACCACCCGTTCCCAAAGCTGCCAGTCCTAAGAAGAACGTCAAAGCTAGAAGCGCCCCCAAAAAACCAAACCCGAAGAAAACTGCAAGTTAAGTACTTTCCCAGATGGAGCCACATGTACAGGATTAGGCGGTACTACCCGGGACAGCCTAGAGACGGTCACATGCCACTTGCCTTAAGAACTCACTCCAGTTCTACTCATAGACACATCTTGTAGCACTTTTTTAAATGATAGCTTCCGTTTTTCTCTTTAAGCCACACAGCCCTTTGGGTGGTTGGTCCTCTGGAAGGGAAGGAGCGAGAGGGAACTCTGGTGCACCGGTTTGCCCTCAGGGTGGCCTATGTGCATACTTTGTGATCTTCATGAGGTAGGAAAGGCGCTTTTGTTTTGAGAATTTGACCTAATATGTACATTTTAAAGTTCACATAATATGTCAAACGCAACAGTATTTTTGACAAAAGAAAAATATTTTATTTCTTTTGACTTCTGGTAGGAAGTTAGTGATTAAATGTGATTAAAAATATGGTTTTGATGAAGGCAGGAAAATGATACTTAACAGATCTTCATGTGTTTGTTGTCTGCAAACAAACAGATACTTTTCTGATGAATGAGATTGTGAGAAATTAGAGATACAGGAAATCGTCAGACTTTCAATGTTGTCTTTAGCCAGAAACTTTGAAAACTAAGCTGACAATGACAAATAAAAAGGAGAGGCAGACTGGCAAGGCCTACGTTCTTATTGTCTGGATGCCATACCATGCTGAAGATGCTCTGATCAAAATGCTTCTCACCAGTGTCCTGTGAGCCGCACCATAAAAAGGATGCTTTTTCCCCTTTATGAGTCAGGCACCAAGGAGCAGGTTAACCTGACAGAAGAGCTGGGAACTCATCTCACACCCGGGACATCTTAGTACTTCTGATCCCAAATAGGACAGGATATTCTCTGTACAGTTGCAGGTTCTCACAGTTATGTCTGTGAAGCGGATGTACCTGGAATTCCCAACCTGGTTCATACTGTGCTATGCACTCACTGTTCTCTTGGTTCAGGGTGCAGAGGTCACTTAGCTACTCACTACACATGGAATTAGCAGAACAATATGAAAGCTTAAGACTTAGATTTACCATTGTCTCTGCTTGTCATAGGAAAGGTAAGTGACATGTCACACTCATAGTCATTAGACACTGAGGTGAGCACAGCAGGGGCAAGAGGAAAAACGGTTCTATCGAGAAGTATTAAGTATACACTGATTGACTCCTGAAGGCTTAGCTTTGTTTGCATTGTGACCCTAAGCTGATAGCTGAAGAAATACAAGAGCATCAATAAAACACAAAGTATGTGATCCTGCTGTGTAAAATCTGACCCACTGACTCCTAGGAAATCCGGGTGGCACTGCTGACAGCCCATGCAACCTGTTAGCACAAAGAGGATTGATTGACAGAGAACAGTTAGAAATAGAACTCAGCACACTCAGCAGAAAAGGAAGTAAAATAATTCAATAAAAATATTTTAAGTATAGTTTCTCTCCCCTGGCTCCATATTCGATCCCACACCTCTGGCTCCTTTACCAGAGGCCAGGGGAGCCCTAGCAACCCCAGGTAAGGCATCACCCCCTGTCCACTAACACTTATTAAAGCCTGCCCAACAATCCCAAACTGCAGCACTTCCCTTGGGCTCCATATTGTGGCAAACACCTTAAACAGAAGATTTCTGCTTAACCCAAGGTGAAACACTGCCCACAGCCAGGATACACTCTCTAAAGCTGGCCCAACAGCCTCCAATAGCATCCCACCCCTGAACTCCATTCCCAGGCCACAGCTTTACTAGAAATCTTCTGCCGTGAGGCAGGTATGCTGTACGAGGAATCCCCAAGATTATATAGGTACCTAGAACCCCAGAGACCACAAAGATACTTGGAATCACAGGGGCAATATTGGTACCCAAAATCCAGAGGTCCCTTAGGCCACAAAACCACCACTGGAGACATCCTGTTGAACCTGAAAAGTTACTACATTAGAACTCCTGGCCACTTAGGCCAGAAGACCAGAGAGGGAGCAGAAACCAAAAAACAAAGCACCCGTCCAAAACAAAGACAAACTCAGGAACCAACACATAGACCAATAATCATGATGACTAAATGCCAGTGTAAGAACAAAATCAATAACAGGAAGAGCAGCATGTCACCACCAGAGCCCAGCTATCCTACAACAAACGGTAAGACCTGAACAATCCAGTGCAGGTGAACCGCAAGAAAACAATCCTAAAACAAACCTTACAAAGATAATAGAAGTCCTTAAAGAGGAAATGAAAAAAAAATCCCTTAAAGAAGGACAAGAAAACCAAGGAAAAAAATGAACAGGTGAAGAAAACTGTTCAATAAAGGAGTAAGTCACAAAACAATCCCACGCCAGTTTGGAATTATGATTAATAAAAGGGTTGTTTATTTAAAGGGAAAAACTTACAGATCACTGTCTTAGACAACAGTCCTCTGCACTCCAGGAAAAGAGTCTGGTAATCGGAAATGGAGTGTGAAGCAAGAGATGGAGCCAGGGCTCCTGCGGCTACTGCTGTTTTAGCAAGCCAAAGAGACCACGCCCAAGTGGGCTAGTATCTTAAAGGCTATTGGCTGAAGGAGCAGAAAGAGCTCCCAGAGCAGTTCAAGATTCAAACTTCCGGAAAATGGAAATAGAAGCAAAAGAATCCACAGGCAGAGGGAATTCTGGAAACGGAAAATCTAGATAAGCAAACAGAAACTACAGACGTTGAAGACATGACAGGAAAAATAAAATTGTTGGTCAAAGAGAATGTTTAATTTAAAAATTCCCTAACACAAACACCCAAGAAAACTGGGACACACCAGGAGAAGACCCAACCTAAGAACAGCAGAAACAGAAGAAAGAGAAGAATCCTAACTCAAAGGCCCAGAAAGAAATTTTACTAACCTAAAGAAGGACATCCCTGAGAAGATATAAGAAGCTTACAGAACAACAAATAGATTGGACCAGAAAAAAAGTTCCCACACCACATAATAAAACATCAAACACACAGAATAAAGAAAGGATATTCAAAGCTGCAAAGAAAAAAAGCCCAAGTAACATAAAAAGGCAGACCTAGTAGACTTCCACCTGAGTTCTCAATGGAGACTCTGAAAGTCAGAAGGGCCTGGATGGGTATCTTGCAAACCCTAAAAGACCACAGATGCCAACCCAGACTACTAGACTCAGCAAAATTTTCAATCACAATAGATGAAGAAAAGAAGATATTTCATGACAAAATCAAATTTAAAGAATATCTGTCCACAAATCCCACCCTACAAAAGGTACTAGAAGAAAATCTCTAACCTAAGGACATTAATTACACCCACAAAAACAAGACAATAAATAATCTCACACAAAACTCAAGGAAGAGAAACAAACATATGTACATGTGTGCACATGCATGCATGTGAGCTCGCACATGTACACACACACACACACACAACTACTTACCACCACCACCACTATAACACCAAAATAAAAGGAATTTAAAAATCATTATTCATTAATATCTCTCAACATCATTAGACTCAATTCCCCAATAAAAAGACACAGGCTAACAGAATAACAGGAAAACATGATCTCTTTCTTCTGCTGCATACAAGAAACACACTTCAACACAAAAGATTGACATTACCATACAGTAAAGGGTTGGAAAAAGATTTTCCAGTCAAATGGACCCAAGAAGAAAGCTGATGTAGCTATTCCAATATCGAACAGAATAGATTTCAAACTAAAATTAATCAAAAGAGATAGAGAAGGATATTTCATATTCAGAAAAATCCACCAAGAGGACACTGTAATATTTAACATCTATGCCCCAAATGCAAGGGCACCAATATTTGTACAAGAAACTAAAACTTAAATCATTTATTTATTGACCCTCACATATTTATTGTGGGAGATTTCAATACCCCACTCTCACCAATGGACAGGTGTTGTCTAAGTTTTTCTGTCCTGCCCAGTTCCCACAATCGTTAAGTCCCAAAGAAATCACACAGAGATCTACGTTAACTATAAACTGATTGGCCCATTAGCTCAGGCTTCTTATTAACTCTTATAACTTATAGTAGCCCATTATTCTTGTCTATGTTTGCCACGTGGCTTGGTACCTTATTCAGTAAGGCAGACACATTTTGATTCTTCTGTAGCTGGACCAGGATTGTGGACCAAGCTTTCTTCTTCCCAGAATTCTACTGTTTTTGTCAACCCACATCTACTTCCTGTCTTATTATCCTGCCTATACTTCCTGCATGGCTACTGGCTAATCAGCATTTATTTAAAATATAATTGACAGAATACAGACAATTGTCCCACACCAGACAGGAGAGGTTGGACTTATGTAAGTGAATTACCCATGAGTGAGACAAGAAAATAAGATCTAACGGCTTATAATTTTTGGCATCCCAGAAATTAAGTGAGGATCTAATTTTGAGAAGGCACAAGCTGCTAAATGATTTGTGAAGCACAGAGTAGGGGCCAGGGCTGAGCCCAAGGGATATGAGAGTCCGAGAGACATTTGGGTTGCATGGTACCAGACAAAGAGGGCTGAGATATGAGAAACTACAGCTGAGAAACAAGGCCTCACTCGTGGGTAATGATCAGAGGTGCTTGTTGGTGAAGGGGGCCAGCCATAGCCTTAAAGATGATGGCTGGGGGTTTCTCCACCTTCAAGAACACCAGTGGGGTGCCTGAGAATCTACTGTTGTACCCACAGGTCCAGGGAAGCATGTACGCCAACCAGGAAGAGGGAGATTCACCAGTCACAGCCGATGTTGTTCAGAGGGCCCAGTGGTCAAGAAGTTAAAAATTAGGCCATCAGGGCTGGATTGGGTTCATGGTGTACCTCACGGCACCAGGAGTGCCTGCCGAGTCTCACGGCATCAAATGTTGTAGTTTAGTGGCAAGGGGAACTGAACCACAACAAACCCATATGGAAGTTTATTAATAGAAGGTGTAAACAGAGGGGTTCGTGGAGGCCTGTGCTGGAAAAGAAAGTGGTGGAGAGAGAGTAAATGAACCCACTTTTTTGTTGTTGCTGTTTTTGTTTATTTGTTTGTTTGTTTGCTTGCTTGCTTGGTTTATTTTGTTTTTAGAGACAGAGTTTCTCTGTGTAGCTTTGGTGCTTGTCCCAGAACTCGCCCTGTAGACCAGGCAGGCCTCAAACTTGCAGAGATCACCTGCCTCTGCCTCCCGAGTGCTGGGATTAAAGGTGTGAACCACCAACGCCTTGTAGGAGCCTGCTTTTAAAGGGATCTTGACACATGCATACAGACATGTGACATTTACACAGTCATGCAGGGCGTGCACATAGATTACATAGTGATGTACGGCAGTCGGGCCTTGGGCTGACTAAGCATTTGCCTGAATACTGACAATTCATATGGGGCCATAGGACCCTGAGGCTGGCTATAGGGTGCCCGTATGCTAACACTCAAAGCCAAGCATTAGGGGGACTTTGGGAAATCCTGTGGAAGAGGGGGAGGAAGAATTATGAGAGGTAGAGGGGTCAAGGACACCAAAGGAAAACACATAGAGTCCACTGACCTAGGCTCATGGGGATTTACAGAGACTGAACTGCCGAACAGAGAACTTACATCGGACCGGCCTGGGAACTCTGCACACGTTGCAGTTTTGTGGCTTTGTTTTCTTGTTGGACTCTTGGGCAGGAGATCTCTGACTCTGTTTCCTGCTTTTGGGACCCATTCCTCCTATTGGGTTGCCTCATCCAGTCTTAATAGGAGAGGGGGCACCTATTTTTTCTACAATTTGATATCCCGTGGCTCACAGATATACTTGAAAGGCCTGAACTTTTCTGAAGGGAATGGAGAGAAAGAGAGATGGGAGGGCAGATTGGGGAGAGAGACTGGGAGGAGAGGAGGGAAGGAAGAGAAACTGTGATTTGGCTGGGAAAGTTAATAACAATTTTTAAAAAGAAATTATTTTAAGTATAAAACTGAATGCAATAAAAGCTGGGGAATGCCTCTATAAATCTAAGTAATATTTATGTCAGATATTTAGCTGAAAGTATGTGTGAATATTACACAAAATACTAAGTTATGGTCTGGGGAGATAGCTTAGTAAAGGTCTAGCTGTGTAGGGCATGATGACCTGAGTTTGATCTCTGGAACCCATGGAAAACAGCCTAACCTGGTGAACAGTGTTTGTAATCCCAGGGCTTGGGAGGTAGAGACAGGCAGATGCCTTAGACTTATGGGGGTTCAAGACCAAGCAGATAATCTATCACCTGCAGAGAAACAGATAGAACCATTCCATTTCTCTGCCCCAGTCAAGGTATTGGCCACTGCTAACAGATAGCTCAGTTATTCTCAGAAGGCAAAATAAATACTTGGTGACAGAATGAGTGACAGTGTCCTTTCAAGTTTACAAGGATGGCTGTAAGGACGCTGATTCCTCTACAATAAACCCAAGGAAAATGACTGTGTTCAGCAGTCTGGGGTAGAGGTCAGTTCTATAAGCAGAAATGCCTTGCCTTAAGGCAAATTTCTTCTTAGATCCAATCTGGGTCTCTTACTAGACCTTGCCCACAACCTAGTCTCAGTGGTTACATTCCTCCCACACCCGCTAAGACTGGACCTCACTGCTCTCACTGCTAGTCGCTTGTTTCCTTGGGACTATACCCCAGTATGGTAAAGGAATCAGCCAAAGAAATACACCCTGACACTAAAACCAGAGTCAAAGAAACACACCCTGATGCTGAAACCAGAGCCAAAGAAACATACTTTGGCCCTGAAATGAGAGCGAAAGAAACTCCCATTGGCCCTGACCAACTCAGCATGAAAACCAGCCAATCCCTGAGCATGAAACCAACCAATCCCTGAGCATGAAATCCAGTCGATCTCTAAGCTTGTCCAAGCTTAGAAATTGAAATCCAACAAATTTCCACCCTGAAAATCTTCACCCTGGAAAAACTCTACCCCTAAGAAGCCCTATATAAGTCCTGTACCTGTTCAGCTGTGAGCTGCCTTTTTTCACCCTGGCAGAGGCAGCTGCTCTCCTGGATTCCTCTGTCCCAATAAATGTCTTGAATGAGGTTTGGGTGCTGACCTTCTTTTGCAGGAGTAGAGCTGGACAGAGACATCAACAACTTTTGCTGGAACAGGAGCAGATCCGCTATGTTTCTGCATGAAATCCCCTTAGTAGAGTGGAGCAGAGAAGTAAGGACTCTCAGAGAAGAGTAGAACTGCTACATTCCTGCAGGGAAACCATTCCCCACCAGAACAAAGCTGCAGGCATCTCCTGGCTTCCAATGGCCAGGATACCTTTCTCCTCGAGCTGTAACACTTACAGGTATAGACTGGCCTCCGAGGGTCAGGATACCTTTCGCTCCAGAGCTGTAACATTTACATACACAGCACCGTCAGTGATATTATGCTCCAAAGAGAACTGAGGGCTGAATGTCCTGCTTTGGTCTTAGCCAGGTTTTCTATACTCTCTACAATCAAATTAATATCTCTTCTTTTCAGTCTCACATAAGCTGACCAAGATTAGACCTTCTCTCCAAGCTCCATGCCTCTAACTCTCCTTGAGTCAAACCTACCCTACCAAGTACTGTAGTCAATGCAAACCAGCCATAAAGCTACATTCTGAGCCTCTTGCTAAAAGGACAGAGATAAGCAGCAAGGCTCCAAACCACCATTTCAGTGGAGACTGCACAAAAGCAAAGGAGAAAAAGTGGAAACACTCGGCACCCTATAAAATTCACTGGGGGTACCACCCCACTCCATCTCTGCCTTTGCCTCCATCCTCCTACTCCCAAGTCCCTTCATTCCAAAATGTATTTACAAGCAAGTCCAAGGCATTAGCTTTGACTCCTAGAGTTCTCTACATAGCAATAAAATGTACTTTTGTCTACAATTCTCCCAGCCCACCCCAAGTCTCTGAAAGGATTTTGCTGCCAAAATAAGAAGAAATAGCCACACACACACACACACACACACACACACACACACACACACACAAATCCTGGGCATTAACAAAGATGCCCTAATACTCTTGTTGTCTATGTCTTTCCTGAAACTAGTGTATTAATCTTGCTATGAGAAAACAAAGAAATCCCACATTTCAACTTTTCCCAGTTTCCTCTGCTTGGAAATGATAGAAAAACAAACAACTAAAATCTGCTCAAGAGCAAATATTTTAGGCCACTATACAAAAATAAATAAAAGAGCACAGTGGAAAAATTATTAATCAGTAAATATTTTCTCTAATCTATGCTGCTAAAATCTCTCCCAAGTACATAATGTAGACCCCTGAAGAAGTGTAGAGCTCACCTTTTGTGATGGGGCATAATTCCTTTCGAGGAATGATCTTAGAAGACCACTCCTCTCCTGTCTTAGTCTCTCCAAGAAAACTGTGAAGGAGAAAGGTTGGCCACCAGGTGGGGGCTAGCACCATATGTTGGGCCAGCAGCCACTAGTAATCACCCATGCACAGAATCCACCAAGAACTATGATGTTCTCTGATCACCAGCCACCAAATCAAGAAAACAATTCATTTCTCCCTTCTGTTCATCTTCTTCCCCTAACTACAGTAGACTTTCTGACTTCTTAGAAAACTATATTACCTCTTTCTGGTTGGTGGCTTAAATACCAAGAAAGCCACCACTTCCATTCAAGATGCAGAGGGATATGGTAGAGAAAATTCTGAGCACAGGAGTAGGTTTGGAATTCTGTTCCTTCTCCTAGGCTACCAGATCCAAAACAGGGCATTTGGAAAACACGATCTTCCATAACAAGAAGGAAGGGTGAACGCCTTAGGTTCACTGTTGGTAAAAGTTCAGAGGTGAGGTATAAATGTCATTGCCCCCTAAAAGTGGATATACCCCAACATACACACATTCCTAACCAGGCTGTTAAACATGCCCACACCGAGCACTTATGCAGCTGGATCATGTTACTTGACCTTGTGGGCTGTATCCCTCCAGTTTCCATTGTAGTCGTCGAAGAAAGAGCTGAAGCAGTTCCCAGAAGTACGGGAATGCTGTTGGCCTCCAAGAAAAGCCGCGAGGGGATGGAGGGGAGAGGGATCTCTCAGAACAGTCTCAGACTGCTTTGCAATAAATGGATATTGTGTCTTTTCTGTGCCCTGGAGACATTGCAGCACAGCTGCCACCTAGTGGCCATCCAAAAGCTGTTTCCAGCATCTGGTAAATAGTATTAGCATCAGGATTCCCTGGAGTATCCTTTGAACAGTTAGCCAAATTCATTACAAAGTCCATCAGGCCTGGCAGGTCACTTTTACACTCCATCCCATCCCTGGGTGCAGGAATCGCCTGCTATGAGAGCTCTAGTGAAGACCACACACTAGTTTGCCTCCAAATACTACCCCAGCATTTCAGGTAGATTTGCCCCCAGTCTCCCCAGGAGATGCTTAAGGAAGCGGCCCATTGTGGCATGTAGTAGAGACATGGCCCACATCTGAAAAGGATTGTGAGTCTCCAAACTCTCCTCTCCTCTTTTGTCAGAGCTGTAGTCCAGAGGTCAAATGTACTCCAACACCTCAGAGAGTCACATCTGTTGAAGGCTCCAATGCGCAGAGCATAATCCCATAGCCAAAGAAACTCTGCCCGTAGCCCCTCTTTAAGCCATGCCCAGAAAGAAGCTGGACTAGTATGGCTCTCATGGTGAACTCGAGCATGGAGTTCACGTGGCTCTCATGGTGAAGACTCAAGTGTGCATCCATCCCTAGAGCACCAGGAGAAGGGAAGCACCAAGACCTGGCTGCAGAGACACAAAAAGTTCCCCAGCATGGAAGCTTTGAGAGAGGACAGCTCCCTAACACTCAATAGAATGAGGCAGTAGGATTACGAGTTTGAGGCTAGGGTGGGCTATATAGCAAGACCCTGTCTTTAAAAACAACAGAAGAGCAAACACAATATTCTCTAGAGCGGGAAAATTAACTCTAGTGATGGGGACATTAAAGCCTATTCTTGTTGTAAGGAAAAGCGTAGAGAAAGTGTGTGTGCTGGGTGAGGGAGTGTGAACACATGTGTGAAACAGAGGGCTGTAAAATTTCTATAGTTGGTTCTGGCTGCCGTACCAGAGGCCAAACTATGGAAACAAGAGGAATAAAAGTTCAAGGCCAGGCTGGGCCTAATAGTGAGTTTCAGTGCAGCCTGAGCTGCATATCAAGATCTTGCCTTGAAACTTGTCTCGAAACAACAGAATGGTTGTCTTTTCTCTGCCTCAGTATTCCCATTCACACACCCAGAGGAAACCCTTGTACCCAAAGTCTAAGTGGTCCCTGAGTGACCTCCATCTCCCTGGGGCTCAGGACTTGATCTCTATGGACACAATAGGAGTACAGAGGGGAGAGCGGGGTTGCTGCAAGCACGGTACCAGGCCAGTCATGACAGAAAGGGACTGAATTTTCCAACATTGACACCCAAACAAAGCCTGATTCTAGGTTCATTGCAAAGGGTCAGTCAGCAGATCTTCCCATGGATTGGTTGGGAGCCAGGAGGGCAAAATGAGACTCTGGAAGAAGCTGCCTGAGATGCTGAGCCTGACACAATTCTATTTACATAGCTGGAGAGAAGCAAAGAGGGCAACAAGAAATATTTTAAAGGTTATAAAAATTCAAGTCAAAATGCAATGGTGAGCTGAGACTTGTACTCATATAGAAGACACAGAGGCTACAGGCAGAAACCTGAGAGCCAATAGCACAGAGCGGACACACACAGCCTATGTGGCATATTTTACAATAACTAGATGGACTTTTTAAATTAAAATTTACATTAATGTATTACATAACACTATTTTAACCAAGGAGTTGTTGTATTTCCATGACTGTCCCATAACATTGCATTGCGTAGTGACTGTTCCAATAAGAATAAGCATACTCTGAAGAGACTGTCACAGTACCCAAACCATCTCATCCATGGGGTTTTCAGCCTTTTGCCAACTGAGCTCCCTTCCCCCTAGCAAAAGTCCCCCCAAGACCCTTTCCCAAGATCAGGACCCAAGGCCAGCATTGATATAACAGGGATCCCCAAAGCAATGTGGCTCCAAAGACAAGGCCACATTTCAGTCCTGCACCAACCTTGGTGGGGCTACAGAATGCAAGAAGCCCTATTAGAAAGTGAGCAAGCTAGCACCTGACCCTGTCGACCCAGATAGATATGAAAAAAGACTTGCATCATTAAGATCCTAGGAAGGATGAAAAAAGTCCCAGAAAGAGCAAAGGACAAGTGGTTTCAGGAAGAGATCTGAGCCCTGGGGAGATGTTTGCAGGAAAGACACTATCCGTAGGGCTACTAAGAAAACAGGGCAGGGGATGAGAGGGTTCTGGATTCCAGTATGGACTCAAGTAGGCCCCCGAAGTAGAGATGCAGCGTGGGTCAAGGACGTTCCCAGGGTTATGGGACTGCCACGCATGTTTCGGATGTTGGCAGCAGGATGGCAAGGGTCTGAGCAAGAACAAGTGCACAGTTTTCAGGAAAGAGTGGGTTTGGGCCTGGCAGGCAGCTCAAGCAGTAGAGCAGTTCAATGTGGGGAAGTCAGAAGCTGTTAGAACCCAGGAGCAGCAGCTGCCTCCGGAGGAAATGAGGTGATGTGGTTTGTATCCCATTACAGAAGCAATGGTCCTTAAGAAGCCCTATCTACCTGCCAGTCTCACCTTACTCCATTCTCTTTACCTGTTGAGCTGAAGAGAGGTTTGTCTTCACAACAACGCCAGACTGCCCAGATAACAGAAACAATGGAGTTACAATCACCTGCCCTGCTTGGGAGGATGGGTAAGGAAGGAGCAGGGAGAGCCAGAGAACCAGATGTCAACCCAATAGAGCAGAACTTGTGAGCAGGTTATACAATGCTCAGCCAGGACATGAGGACAGTAGCTTCTGTGGACAGAAGCAGGCAGCCTTGCTGCTGTCTCCAGTTCCTGCACCTGCCTGGGCACCGAGATGGGCTTGCAGTTTCCAGGTACCAGGACTGTGGAAGGGAATAGGCTGGGATCCCTTCCCTTCATCTGGAACTCTGTTCTCCTTCACAGGCCACTACATCATTAAGAGAGTTCAAAGTACTGAACTAAAGAGCAGAGGAAGGGAGACAGAAAGAATTGGGAGAGGGCGAGGGGGTGGGAAGGAGGCAGGGTGGGCACTACAGGATCATGAGAGGCTCTTCTGAGCAAGCTGGGTCAACCCTGGGATGTTGTACAAGGAAAAGAAGACAGGCTGACATGAAAAGGAACCAAGGACAGAAGGAAGGGAGGAGTCTAGGACATCAGATGCACAGACAGGTGTCCCGGCAATTGGTCCCTGGAACACCAACTGCTAAATCTCAGAAGCTCCTCTCTCAGTATCTCTGTAGCTTTCTGTGAGGCACACAGGTAGGCGGAATATGGTTCCCCACACCGCAGTCTGAGCTCGTTCTCAGTCTCCAGGGGCACCATCTTGGAGAGGCTAAGGACGGCCTGCTGGAATTCCTCCAGGGGCAGGAATTCGAGCACATGTCTGCTTAGGGAGGCTGGGTCCTGCATTGTTACTGTGAACAATGCTCATTAGAAGAAATACAAATCCTTGTTTCACCCACCTGCAAATCTCCATGCCCTGGATCCACTTTGAAGGCAGGGGTGGGGTAAGAAGGGCAAGCAAGAGTAGGGAAGGTGCTGATACTGGGGAGAGTCAGGGAAACCACAATGCCTCTGCAAAGAACAGCAGGCCATGGCTTTGAGGATGGAGTCTTCATCTCTACTAGATTGGCATCCTTCTGAAGGCTGATGATCCCTGATGGCCTGCTTACTCTTACATTATTGCCACCTTCTAATTCAGGATGTACTGCCTGCATCCAGCCCAGAGGAAAAGAGAGCTACCTGCAAGCTGAAGCAGCCCCTTCCTCAAGCCCTTCCTCTCTGTCACTGTGCAAGTGCATCCAGTCTCTTGCTTTTCCTTCTTGAAGTCTAGGAGGAAATACTCAGTGTCCAGGGCTTCCAGTCGAAGAGTCTAGAATTTGCACCACAGTATGCTACAAACCTTGGTAAGTTGGTAAGTTTTCAGGAGCACAAGAGAAGAGGCCTTTTCTTCTAGCAAAGTCATCCTACTGACGTGGGGGAAATGATGTAAGCACATTATGAGGGGTGGTAAGGGTGGGGGCACAGCAGGTTCAAATGAGCTCCACTACCATAATCCAGCCTGTTCAACAGCAGACCTGTGCGGCTATCAAGGTGGATCTCCCAGAGCTACCAACTACTCCTCCATCTTCAGCTAAATGGCTGACCTAAGTCAGATGTCTCCACCCTGCTACACTGCTCACACATGACATTTCATTTTCTTAGGTGTATGTAATTCTCCCACTCCAGCCTTCTAATGGTGGAGGTCTGTCACCTATAGCAAAAACCTGCAGCCCATGTTGTCTGAGTGACATGGATATCCATGAATCAAAAGGACGTCATTAATCTTCATTACCTAGTTCTCCATCTCATTGTCTCAAAATGTCCTGATAGCTAGGGGGTGGAAAAGCAGCTCAGGACACTCAAGCATTAAAGACTACTAAGTGGGTTTGGTTGAACGGCAGCTCATCCATTTGAATCTCACAGCCCCAGAGAAGAGGGCTGGGGGAGCCAAGAGGAGCCAGGTATGAAAGCAGACCACGTTGCCCAGAAAGGTCTTTTTCCACTCAGTGCCCAATGTCCACATGTGGAAAACTAACCCTCCTCCCTCAGACACCCAGGAAAATGTTCCCAGTAGAAACCAGTTCAAGATCCAGAAATGAACCAGTACTCATGAGAATGACATCCATTTTAAAGGGCAAATGTTCAAAGTTAAGGTTTATTTATCCTTGAGCACAAATCAATGAATCAACTGATGTCCAATGACACGCAACCCACAGAAAATGTCTGCTCCTGTCAGTTCATGCTATTGGCCAGCCTGGTCATGGCCTCCTTTAGAGTCATCCCTCCCTATTCCTCCCTCAGTTATTCTTCTATTCCTCAGAAACATGCTGAGTCTTTTGCTTTAGCTCTAATTAGTTCAGCTTGAACCTGCTGGGATGCCCAGAGCCCTCTCCCTCTCCTCCATCCACACTGCACAGTCATACCTGACGCCGATGGGGGAGCACCTCAGGCTGTTGCTAGTAACACAAGTGTCCAGTATCCTCTGGGTTCACTGAAGGTGATAACGGATAAGTCTCCTGTCAATCACTAAGTTCTAGCCACTGCATAACAGAAAGGTAAAGTGAAATCATGCCTGCCATGGGACTCCTTCAAATCCTTGACCTCTCTGCAGGGACTCCGATCCTGGCACACCGTTCTTTAGCTTATCTCCATGACTCTTTCAATTCTGGGGTCTTCATTGCTACTGGAGCTGCATGATCACTAGTGGGCGCTCGTGTGCTCTCACTGCTCTGCAGGATCTGTCATCAAAACTTATACACACGACCAAGTTTGGCAGCCAGCTTGAGATGCAGCATTGATCAGCCCCCACTAGATGACAGTTCTGTGCTGACCCCGAGGAAATACTTCCAGAAGATTTCAGCTCAGTGACTCTGGTCTCTTGTTAATCCCACTGGATTTGTCATCCTCAGGTAACCAGCAACAATCGTCCCTGGAAAGCAGAGGTATCACTCCAGTGGTGCTGGCCTCTTGCTCATCATAACTGATTCTTCAGCCCCAGCAGATCGGAAACCGTTAACCCGCACACAAAACGCGAGAACGCTCCTCAGTGAAGCTCAGGTCAAGTCCTTCATGTGTCACCAGTGGAGGGCAAGCTCATGCCAGAAATGACTCTCCAACCAGGAGAAAGGAAGAGTCTGGTTTATAAAACTATAACTATGTCATAGCAGGGGCAGGCCAGGGAGACAGGAGTTTCAAGTTTCCATTAACAAAGATTTTTAAAACTTTGATGGGTTAAAATAAATTTTGTATCGTAAAACAATGAATCCTTCAAAACTGCAAGTAAACTGCAGGAGAATATTCTGTTTAGCAAGATGTGGTTAGCAGGGATGGGGAGCTGTGGGGAGGGAGAGGGAGGAATTAATGTAGAGGCCAGAGAGGAATGCTGCTTGCCATATTTCTCTTGCATGGGTTGCTCAGCTTGAATTTTTATGCAATCTATGAACCTACCCACAGTGACTGGGCCCTCTCACATCAATCATTGCAATCAATAATCAAGACAAAGTCTCACATACTTGCCTACAGGCCAATATGAGGAAAGACTCTTCTCCATTAGGGAATCCCTCATTTCAGGGAACTCTAGTTTATTTAAAGTAGAAAACAAAACAAACAACAACAAACCAAAAGCAAACAAAGCAAAAATCTCACACTAACAGCCCAAGAAGAAATGGTCTTTCTATGTGCTGTATATGAAATCTTTGTACAGACAGCACCATGTATATATGCAACTGGGCTTAGCTTGCCATCTGCTGGCAAAATGTGATAGTAGTTTTAGGGGAGCTCTCATATTTTCAAAGTTCTGGGCCACCTTTCAGGCAATTACAATATGCTACAGAGTAGGATCATGTAATAGCACCTGAACATATCCAGGCTGTGAAACAGAGGTCAGGGGTGCCCAATGTGATGAGGTGCGTAAAAGAAGTGTGGAGAAGATTTTTACTCTACTTCTTTCTCAGCGCAATCCATAGACAGTCAATGTTTGATTTGCATTGTTTTTTTTTTTAAAAAAAATGTACTTGGTGATCCAGAGGGGTGGTTCAGCAGTTAAGATCATTTGCTGCTCATTGCAGAAGAAATGAGTTCTGTTTCTGGGACTCACAGTGACCTGTCACACTACCTTGAGAGCATCTGACACTCTCTGGAAACTCATTTGGGCCTTGTTGGAAACCCATGTACATTCACATACACATTAATAAAACAAATCATTTATTTATATTTACCTCTTTCAAGAGAAGGTTTCTCTGTGCAGCCCTGGCTGTCCTGAAACTTGTTCTGTAGGTCAGGTTGGCCTTGAACTCAGAGACCTGCCTGCTCTGCCTCCTGAGTGCTGGGATTAAAGGCATGCACCACCAAAGCTGGCTAAAACAAATTGTTTAAAGTGCACATAGGGCCTTTTAATCATTTGATTAAATGGTTTTTCTGCAGGGCAATAGATGGGGATTTAATTGCATCCTTCTACATGTAGACATAAAGTTTTCCAGCACAATGTGTAGAAGATGCATTCTTCTGTCCAGTGTGCATTTTTAGCATCTTTGTCAGTTATCACATAGCTGTTGTGATGGGCACTCACTCTTGGGTTACATTGATCTACATTTCTGAATTTCAGTTCACTTCGTCATCTTGCTTAACCAGCAATTCTGAATCCTTGAAAAGGTTGATAAAATGCTGTGCTTGCATGTTCATATTTCTCACCATGTCACAAAAATTTATTCATTAACTTGTTCCATTGCCTAACATTTATCAATTGCCTATCTGTTGAAAGCAAGCAATCCAATTAAGAAACAAGCTATATTCAGCCGGGTATGGTAACAAATGCTTTCAATCCCTGCATTTGGGAGGCAAATACAGGCAGATCTCTGAGTTCAAGGTCATTTTGGTGTGCAACTTGAGTTCCAGGACAGCCAGGACTACACAGAGAAACCTTGTCATATAAAACAACAGCAAAAAGACTATAGTACAGAATAGGATACAGCCATTCTATATGACCCAGCTATGTATGCGGAGACTGCTCTTTCATTTCCCAGCCATCCAGACCAGAATAATCACACAGAAACTATATTAATTACAACACTGCTTAGTCAATGACTCAGGAGTATTTCTAGCTAGCTCTTACATTATGAATTAACCCATTTCTATTAATTTGTATATTACCATGAGGCTGTGACCTACTGGTAAAGGTTCTGGGCATTTTCTCCTTCAGAAGCAACATGGCGTCTCTCTGATTCTGTCAATTCTTCCTATATATCTCTTCCAACCTGGCTATATTTTACCCTGCTGTAGGTTGAAGCAGCTTATTTCTCAACCAATGGTAATAAAACATATTCATAGCATACAGGGGGAATCCCATATCATTTCCCCTTTTCTTTCTAAATAAAAAGAAAGGTTTTAACTTTAACATAGTAAAATTACATATAACAAAACAGGTTAAAGCAAGAATTTCAGTTACAATATTTAGTCTATCTGTACCTGGCAAACCTAAAGAAAATATACTATCATCTATTTTATCTTTGTGAGTCTAAAGTTTCATATCTAATTTATCTTTTATCACAACTAAGGAAAACTATAATTATAACTATCCTTCAACTCCATCAGAGTCTCCAGAAGGGTATAATATTACCTACGTAAACAGGAAGTGCATTGTAAACAACTTCCAAAGTTCTAGAATTGACAGGGACATCTTGCTGCCTGGACAGTTACCCAAAGTTCCTATGTAATGTTGAGGCAACCATCTTCAGCCTACAGACTCATAGTATCTGGCAGGCTTTTCCATGAAGTAGGAAATTTGAAAGACTGTTTGCCTATATTTGCAGTATGTCAGTCACTTTCCAATTCTTGACATATACTCAAAGGATTCAGTATTCTGCTTCACAGATGCTTGCTCAGCCATGTTCATTTCTACTCTGTTCACAATAATTAGAAACTGGAAACAACCAAAATGCCCTTTGACTGATGGATTGATAATGAAAATGTGACACATATACATAATGAAATACTATTCATCTATAAAGAAAAATGAATCATGAAATTTGCAAGACAATGGATGGAACTGGAAAATATTACATTGAGTGAGGCAACTGAGCCCCAGAAAGACAAGCACCATATGTTCTGTCTTACTTGAGTATCTTAACTCTGCTGGTTAGTTTTATGTCAACTTGACATAAGCTGGAATCATGTCAGAGGAGGGAACTTCAATAGAAAAAAATGCCTGTATAAAATCATGGTATAGTCAGGCCTATAAGGAAATTCTTAACTAGTCCAGGAGGAGCAAAGATTTTCATATCAAGCCATGAGGAATAAACCAGTAAGCAATACTCTTCTCTTACATCTGCATCAGCTCCTTCTATAGAGATGAATACTCTGCACTGGAATGGATCTTGATTTATTGACACACATGTTGTTATATGTATAATTTCTGCTCTTGATTAAGAGTTTGTGTTTGTGCAACTCATTTAAAATTTAATGTATAATTAAAACTTACAGGTTAACAAATAATCATCTATACTAGTCTAGCTTGTAGTCATGTTAGTTGGGTTTTCTAGATGCATACAGATATATTTCAGATGGATAGATAATCTTCAAATCTTTCAAAGACTAACATTTAAAAATGTTTTAAGACCCTAGGACTTTTCATGACAATGAGACACATCTGCTCCTGGCAGCACCAATCTACTTCAGGAGGATGATGAGCATCAAAGAGGTTCCTTTATGGAGTTGGTTAGCCATTTGGGCAAGAAACTGCTCTGGCCTGGACTGCTTGATGTTATACAGTATGAACTGGACATGTAGGACCCACAGAAAAATGACTGCTGAAGTTGCCTAAGGAAGGTGAGACAGTCCTTCAGGGTTCCTGCTTCATGAAAGAGTCTGTCTGTTGTACATTCTGCAGGACACAGAAGGAAGTTACTGACAAACTGCCAATATAGGCGGAATTTTAAGATTTCTTACTTCATGGAAAAGTCTGCTGATACAATGGGCCTGTAGGCTGAAGATAGATGCCTGAATGTTACAGAAAAATCTTGGGTGACTGTCCAGGCTGCAAGATGTCTCTGTCAATTCTAGAGTTTTAAAAGTTGCTTACAATGCACTTCCTATTAACCTAGGTAATATTATATCCTTCTGGAGTCTTTGATGAAGTTGAAGAATAGTTATAATTATAGTTTTCATTAGTTATGATAAAAGATAAAGTAGATATAAATATTGTAACTGTAAATATTGCTTGATATCTTTTTTGTTATATGTAATTTTACTATGTTAAAGTTAAAACCCTCCTTTTTATTTGAACAGAAAAGGGGAAATGGTATGGAAAGTCGTTCTGTCTATGTGTTGCTTTTACTAGTTAATGAGTAAAGCTGTTTTGGCCAGTGGCTTAGCAGAATAGAGCAAGGTGGGAATTCCAATCAGATAGATGTAGAGAGAGGGTAGGCAGAGTCAAAGAGAAGCCACAAAGCCTCTTCAGGAGACAGGTGCCAGACACTGGATGGAACATTGTAGGTAGGCCACAACCATGTGGCAATACACAGATTACAAGAAATGTGTTAATTTCAGATATAAGAGCTAGCTAGAAATATGCATAAGCTAATAGACCAAGCAATGTTTTATTTAATACAGTTTATGTGTGATTATTTTGGGTCTGGGCAGCCTGGAAACAAACGAGCAGCCTTTGTCTACAAGCTCTTGGCTCCGGGTCCAAGCTCCATTTCAGTTCCTGTTTTGGCTTCCTTCACAGGACTGTTACTTAGGATATAAAAGCCAAATAAGCCCTTTCATCCCCAAGTTGCTTTTTGCCATGATGTTTCAGCACAGTAATAGTAGCCCTAACTAAGACACTAGTTCTGAATAGATGTGAGTATAGAAGCTGGAGTAATTGCAGAAATCAAAGAAAAGTAAAAAAGGACCAGGAGATAGTAGAGCACAGGTGACTGGGGAAAAGGAAAAGGGGCATTTTCACTGGATGAGGAGAGGGAGAGAGTGGACACACTGAGGGTGTTTGGAAAAGCCATAGGGTAAATTATTTTATGTTTACTTGAAAATACATACCTGTAAATCAATGTATGTGTATATACATATATAATATATACATATATTCAAACAAAGTTATAACACTTGGAGTGATAATGCTTCCCCCAAAAGTTGTTGACCATCTAATAAAAATGAATCGTACCAGATAGAGAAAACACCCCTTCCAGTTGTGATCAGGGAAGTCCAAGAGACTCCTAGACAATAATTGCTATTATCCTTGGCTACCCCCCAGAATTTGGTAAGACACTAGTGCTGAAGAAACTACAAACCTCAGACATAGGCCTTGAAGGAATAGAGCTGGAACTGACTTGAAAGTCTCTTCCCTGAGGATTCTTATAGCATCTATAGGTGCTGTATAAGTTACCACGGGAAAAAACTAATCAATAAACCCATATATAAAGTCTATGAACCAAAACATATGCCCAAGCATGTGACACTGGCACTTAAATTTTGGGGGTAGTCAATAACCCACTAGTTAAACTTAAATCCCACTCAATAGGTGGGAATTTATGCCTGCTACTATAAACCAAGTCAGGAACTTGTAGATGGACAGGTCACAGCCCCTAGAGGAGAACTTGAATATTATCACTCTCCTAAGTCAGTATACTTCCTAACTGCATTCTAATATTCAATATCCAATGACTTATACTTGTGGACATAGATAAGTGAATTTGTTACTATTCACTAATCAATGAATCTTCTTTTTGCAGAAGATGGAGATCATTACAGAAAGCCACAAGTAGTCAAAATTCAAAGAACAAGTAATGATGGGTGTCCGACACCAACTGATATATCTGAAACTAAATCCATACACCTAAGTCTCCAGGAACATCTAATCCAGTAAGGGGGGTAAAATACTTGTTAAGAGCCAAAGGACCAGCAAGCCTTCTAGAAGATTGTATCTTCTAGATACAACAGAGAATCTGTATCCATTAAAATTACAACAATATCGTCACCTAAACTAGACCTGAGAAATGACATCAACTGACATGCCAACATATATGTGGGGGGTATATCACAAGCCCTACGCTACTCCAGGGACCAGCACCCCGATCTGTCATCCAACCTCCAGTGGTCAGCCCCAAACATGTATACATCAAAGCAATATCAAATGGAACCAGCAGGTTTTATATTTATAATATTTATAAATTTATAAGTATACATATATATATATATAGTGTGTGTGTGTGTGTGTTTGTGTGTGTGTGTGTGTAGTCGTGATTGTCTTGGAACTCACTCTGTAGACCAGGCTGGCCTTGAACTCATAGAGATCTGCCTGCCTCTACCTCCCAAATGCTGGGATTAAAGGTGTGTGCCACCATTGCCCAGCATATTATGTACAAAAATTAATGAAGTGGTCATGAATTTGAGGTGGAGTTGGGCTATCATGAGAAGAGTTGGAGGCAGAAGAGGGAGTAGTAAGAATGATGTAAATACAATACTCATGTGACAATATAAAAAATAAGTTAAAATTCACTTGAAATTTAAAAACAAGAAACATTTTCCTTAACAATTCTCACATAACTCTATTTTACATAACGAAGTACCACTCACAAGTATCACTCAGTAATATCAAGCAGTGCCGGAGCACCAGTTTTCAAGTGAGTCACCTATTACTAACATCAGATGGAATGGGTCATAGAACCTGCTAGCTCACTTGCCAGGGCACTCTTGAGTGGACTGAGAAGGGGGTACACCTAGCGGCTGGGAGCTACAAATGAACCTGGGTGTAAGCTCGGGAGCCATTCACTGCAAGAAATACCAGGCCGTTTCACCTGAGAGAGGAAAAGAATAGATGGAAATTTTTATTTACTTCTGTCTTTTCTCTACAGAATAGTGTCAGCATCATACCTTCAGGGAGCTAAGAGCACTGTCTGCACAGTCCCCTAGTGACATTGCAAATTAAATAAGTCTCTGGCACTGGGGAGATAGCTCAGGGGTTATGTGCGCTAATTGCTCTTGCAGATGACCTGGGTTTGAATCCCAGCATTCACAGGCAACCATTTATAATTCAAGTTCTAGGGAGCCTGATATCCTTTTCTGAACTCTGCAGGCACCAGGCATATACACAGTGCACATATAAGCAGGCAGGCAGAATGCTCACGCACACAAAATAAAACAAATCTTTTAAAAATTGGGGGGGAGTTTTTTAGTACATATTCCAGCTTCTTAGACTTTCTGGCTGCAACGTTTATTGTCAAACATATGGGCACCCTGCAACTGTTGGAAGCTTGCAGCATTCTCTCTCAAGTCTCTCCTCTTTAGGCTGCATCCACACTAGACTTCTTTCTAGCTCGTGTTTTTCCTTACCTTTTGTCATATCTAGCCATACATCCTTATAAAATCCACGCTTATGGATTTTATATATGTCCTTATGAAAAAAAATAAACATTGAACTTGTTTGGGGGGCGGTTACAGTTTTATTGTTACCAGGCATAGACATGGCAATTTTCATCATGACGTGTTTCTTTCTTGGAGGAATTTAGGTAATTAGTTTTCATAGAAAGCTGTGTTTTATGGTTTTATGTTGATGAAAACTTTATTATCTTCTCAAACTTCTGTGAAAAGAAAAACATACTTAATAATATAAATGCCAATGTTCTAGACATTTGTAGGTTTTTCTGGCCCCTTCATTTTGGTTGGCTCTCCTTCCCACTCCATCTCCCTATTCTCCCATATTCTCAACTTAAAATTCTCCAACCCCAGTGTTATCTCCTCTACACATTACCTACGATCTGATCTACTATCCGATCTTTCTTAAGGCTCCCCCCGCCCCAGAGGCCTTTTCCCAGCTTCCATCATCTGCAAGAACTCTAAACTGAACACACAAAATAATGCTATAAAGCTGCAATGACGTATGGGAGAAAACACGCGCTAGTTTCTCTCTGCCTGGGTTCCCTCACTCAGCATAACTTTTTTCTTTCTGGTTTCACCATTTGTCTTCAGTTTTCATATTTGTTTACAACTGGATAGAAACCCTACTGTGTATACATAACCACATTTTTGTTATCCATCACCAGTCGGTGGAAATCCACACTGATTCCATTTCCTGGCTACTTTGAATAAAGCAGCAATAAGTGTGAGTGAGCACGTATCCTGGCAGTAGGATGTACAGTCCTTTGGGATATGCTCAGAAGTGGAATAACTGTATCTTATGGTAGCTCTACTTCTACCTTTTTGAGGAATCTCTACACCGTGTTCCCATGGAGGCTGTATTCCTATCAAGAGTGAATGAGGACTCCTCTTTTCCCACATCATTGCCAACATCTTTAAAGATTTAATTTGTTGATGATAACCTTTCTGATACGGGTGAAATTAAATTTTAAAGTAGATTTCATTTAAAAATGGTTACATCTGTTGAACATTTTCAAAAGTGCTAGTTGGCCATTCATATTTCTTTTTTTGAGAATTCTTTGAAAAAAAATCTGTAGCTTGTCTTTTAATTAG
The DNA here is from genome assembly GCF_982192425.1 of Myodes glareolus. Classification (NCBI taxonomy): domain Eukaryota; kingdom Metazoa; phylum Chordata; class Mammalia; order Rodentia; family Cricetidae; genus Myodes; species Myodes glareolus. Next base: position 37,654,339 of record NC_142039.1, read on the forward strand.
GTAGTTCATTTACTCATTTACTTTTTTTTTTTTTTTAGTTTTCTGTATGCTCTCGATAGTAATCCTTGCAGCAAGCTTTCTTGCCAGACTATCTAGTCCCTGAGTAGCTATTTTAACTCAAATTAAGCTAATTCTATTAATCTGTTTTCTCACTATGGCACATTCAACTTGCTCTGAGACTGTTGGTGAAATCCCCACGCCTAGATTCTTCTCGAGTTTCTCTCTTTCTCTGGAAATTTCACCTATTCCTTCCTGCCTAGTCATTGTTCATTTCATTCTTTATACAGTCAGAGGCGCTTTAGGTAGAGACACATCTTTCCAGTGTAAACACAAATTCCACAGACTCCTCTGCCAGCTGCACAGCTTGTGAAGATTTTCTCACATTTACCTCTTTCTTCTCTTACTGCTTCCTTTGTTGCACAGAAGCCTTTTTGTTTCATGAGGTATCATTTGTTAGTTGTTGGTCTTATTCCATGAGCACCAAGAGGCCAAGTTAGAAGGTCCTTATCTCTGCCTATATATTGTAGTATGTTCTGTACCCTTTCTCCTAGCAGTTTCAGTCTTAGGTTCTACATTGAGGTCTTTGATCTACCTGGAGTTGCTTTGTGTGCAGGATGAGAATCAAGAATCAAGTTTCATTCACCTACATGTAGACATCCAATTTACCCAACATCGTTTGTTGAAAGGGATCTTTCCTCCAGTGTGTATGTTCGTTAAAAATACTGTTGTTGTGATTTCTTGGGCTTAGGTCTGGATCTACTATTCAAGTGATGTATATATGTCTGTTTTTCTGTGCAAGTACCATGCAATTTCTCTATTTATTAATACAGCAGTGTGGAGGAACTTAAGACTAGATATAGTAATAATGCCTAAAACATTGTTCTTTTGGTTCAAGATTGCTTTAGCTATTGGATCTCTTGCATTTCCATGTGAGTTTAAGATTGTTATTTATATTCTATGATAAATGGCATGGAGACTTTTATTGTGATTTTATTGATTACATAAATTGTTTGGGGCACAATGACCATTTTTTACAGTATGGTTTGTAACAATCCATGAGCAAGAGAGTTCTTTCCATTTTTTAGTGTCTTCCATAATTTCCTTTTTCTCAATTTTAAAGTTTTCATCACAGAGGTATTTTCCTAACTTGATTAGATTTACCATAAGGTATTTTTTGTCTATTATAAATGAGATTGTTTCCCTGATCTCCTTCTCATTGAGTTTAACCAGTGGAATATAGAAAGGCCTTTTGTATACTGGAATTTCACTGCAAGTCTTTATCAATTCTAGGAGTTTTCTTTATCTCTGAGATGAAGTCAACCTGACCATGGTTTGATCGTTTTTTTTTTATTTGTTTCTGTATTTTGTTTTCATGTACTGTCTTGTGGATTCTTGCATTTATGTTTATTGGAGACATTGATCTGTAATTCTCCTTTATTGTGTCTTCATATGGCACTATAATTAAGACTGACTTTGTAAAGGGAGCTTTGAAGTTTTCTATTTTTATTTTTTGAAATTCTTTTGAGGATGATTGGCTGTAGTTCTGATTTTTCTGAATTTCTTCATTTTCTTCAACTCTTTGAGTGTATTTATAATTGTTCTTTTGAGTTTCATGTCTTGAGTTTTGTGTGAGTCATGCTTGTTAGAGACCACTACTATATGAATGGTAGTTTGTTTAGGGGTATATTATCTAATATTTTCATATTGCTTGTGTTTTTCCATGGGATCTAGGCATCTGGAATTAGGTAGGTTGTGTCGTTGATGTTTTTTAATCCTACTGGACCTGAAATGGGGTGATTGTGGGTCTCTGCACCAAGTGGAGGAATTTGTTAGGATTATTAATCTGTAGATCACTTTGGTTACTTAGTTTCATTCTAATAGTAGTTATAGTAGTTTTTGGAATTAGTGACCTTAAGATACCTTCCAACTTTTTTGGATTGGTAAAAATTTACTCTGTATTTATCAGTTTGTCAATGTTTCCTACAAGTCAGCTTCAACAACAGCAACACAATTCCTCTCTGTGTCTCCAAATTACTTTTGGGCTTAAACTCAAATATTTTTCAAGCCATTGACACTTTTGCTTCTGTAAGCCAAGACACTTCTTCTTCCTGCTTAAACTGAGTGCACAAATCAGCCAGGGGTGAAAATTTAGGCTATTCATGCCTTTGTTGGGCATATATACTGCACTGGGTGTCTGTAAAAAGTTCTAAATTTCCCAACATATACTAGCACGTCTGCAAACTGTGATTTTATTAAGATGCTTTTCTTTAACCCTTCTCTGACTCCAGAGTATCTATTATTTGCATTTGAGCCCTAAACTTTAGCTGCAAACAGTTGCAGCTTCTCATTTAGGGAGCAACATTTCCAAGCAATGCTCCTGCTTTTCCAGCAGACTGGTTTTCAGCTTAGGTGAAATATACATACAATTATTATTCCGATGGCATCTAGAAAAGCAAAGGCAGGGGAACAGAATAATTTGTAAATTCTGCTCTTTTCTCTGTGGAAACAAAGACTAGGGGCTGACACTGGGAATTCAGTGTCTTCCCATCATCATCCTCTTGAGAAGTCAAGATAAGCAAAGATGTTACAGCATTCTAGAGCATCTTATGTTGCTTTTATAGTGAATCATAATTTTCCAGGTTCCTGCAAATCTTTTCTTTCAAGATTCATAAAAAATCTTTTTTCTGGTGGTTTCTGGTTATGTTCTTATGTCCCACCAGCAGGATAGACACATGCTCCAACATTTTGTTGACATCACTGCATTGGTAGTCCTCTGAAGCTCTCTAGTTCCTGTAACCTGATTTATCTTCAGTTCTGGATATCATTCACCCAATATGACCAACACAGAATCCATGGTGCTTTTTAGAAGGACTTCCCTCTTTAGAACCTTCTGTCTGAGAATTATTAACTTGCTTATGCAGTGACTGAAGACAGAAGAATATCTTTTCTCATTTCTTTGGTACTGTAGCAACCAATTATCAAATCCCACAGGTGCACTGCAGCCTTCTCAGGATCTTCTTCTTCTTTTTTTTTAAGTAAATTTTATTAAATTATAAAAGTTTCCATTTCCGCCCCCCCCCAACACCCTCCCACTCCCCCCACTCCCCCTCCTCCTCCCTCTTCGTCCCCCAGGGCAGTCAGGGTTTCCTGCCCTGTGGGAAGTTCCAGTTCCTTCCCCCTCCCTCCAGGTCCAGGAAGGTGAGTGTCCAAACAGACTGGATCCCCAAAATCCAGTATATGTAGAGGAAACAGGTCCCAGTGTCATAGTCAATGGCTTTTCAGAAAGACATTTCCTGTCTTCTGTTCTTACCGCCATGAACTCATTCAGCATAGGGAACTGTGTATACCTAGCTCTGCAGCACACAGCAAGAGTTGAAATAAAAATGAATCTTAACTGTCTGAAAGAGGCTCTTAATATTTTAATACTACCCCCATAGTAATATTACATAGCACAGAAGGCACAGGAATGCAGCATCCAACAGAGGATATTGGCACACAAGCACCGTGTGTGTGTGTGTGTGTGTGTGTGTGTGTGTGTCTACTTAGAAACTTAAAAAAAAACCCGAAATTTTCTTTTTCACCTCCATATTTCCAGGTATATTTCAATATTATCTTGTCTGATTCCTACCCATGAAACCTATATACCTCACAGTTCTGCCCTGAATTACACACTAGATGGATATCTCCAAATTGGTCATAATACTGCTCCTGGCACCAAAGGAAGGCGATCCAGATGTTAGGAGAAAGACTCACTCTCAACAGAAGCTTTCAGTAGGACGTTGATCTTCTGAGAAACCTCAAGCTCCTCACTCATTCACACAAGCTAAAATCATTTGAGAGGAACCTCAATTTCAAAAATGCCTCCATAAGATTAAGCTGTAGGCAAGTCTGTAGGGTATAGGGTATTTTCTTAATTAGTGACTGATGGGGGAGGGCCCAGGCACTGTGACTGGCGCCATGGTTGGACAGGTTCTGTAAGAAAGCAGACTGAGAAAGATACGAGGAGCAAGCCAGTAAGCAGCACCCTTTGGTAGCCTCTACATCAGCTCCTGCCTCTAGCTGCTGCCCTGTTTGAGTTCCCATCCTGACTTCCTTTAGGGACGGACTACGATATGAAAGTGTAAGCCAAATAATCCCTTCCCTCTCTGAGTTGCTTTGGTTGTGGTGTTTCATCACAGCAATAGAAACCCTAACTAAGACAGAGTGTGTGCTCTTCTATCCCTTGAGGGGCCTTTCTGAAAGGTTTTCTTTACCTCACAGAGTTTTCTCACTTTCTTGTGGACACAGAACCTCATCTTGGCCCAGGAATGTGAGGACAACATTCTACACATAGATTAGTTTGTTACTGGAAAAATCTATGGCATCTATAGTATCTACATCATACAGTAGATACTCAAAGTCTACTTTTAAATATAAGGAGGGAAAGCAGGTTTTATTTTTTTTTAAAAAAAGTCACCAATTTCCTACTCTGTACGTCACATGACTCATGTTCTTGAAACAAGGGAATTTAGTGCCCATGCATATGAGGTAGTGTATTGCACCTGTAGGGTTATCACTCTTAAGGTTGGATTCAAGACCTTTTTAAGAGGAGGGAAACAATGCCTGGTACTGGAAACCTAGATAACTCTTCAATGCTAATGAAGTCATGGTTAGTGAAAGAGAATCAACAACCATTAAATTACTAAAACAGCATAATCCCTAACAACAGTTCTATAAACATTTGTCTTTTTACCCACAGATAAGTGTAGTCTTTACCCCTCATTAAGGAAAGGTTTTTTTTATTTTTTACAAGAGATGGGGACCGCTGCAGAAATCCATAGCCATAACCAACCAAAATGCAGAGTTATAGAGCCTAGTCCCAATGGGTATGTCCACTAAAGACTCTTGAACCTAAGGCTCAGAAAACATTGTGAAAGAGGGAGCAGAGGATCAGAGAATTTGCCTTGAGGTTGTGTCTCACATGAATTGGTTGTCCAGTGCCAAATGGTCAGCCCTGAAAATATATGTACAAGCAATATTATATGTTCTAAACTGCCTATATTTAGGAATACACACACACACACACACACACACACACACACGTATACATACAAATAAGCATGCAATAACAATTAGCAGAAAAAAGATGTCATGAATTTGAAGGAGAGTGAGAAGTAAGTATATGGGAGGGTTTGGAGGTAGAAGAGAGAAGTTGCAATTATAATCTTTAAAATAACATTTAAAAAGAAAACAAAGGTAATTAAAGTATACTCTTTATGGCACATACTCTAGTGTTCTAGTCTTCGGGATTATCTTCTGTGAACACATTATTGATGCTGATTGATGCTTCAGATACATTAGATGCCCCATGGACAGCATTTCTCAAAATGTCTAGTCCATATTTGGCTCTGAGGGAATCTGGGGAGATCAGTTTTGCTTCTTCTGGGTCTACCGGACCCATCATTCGTCTCCATTCTGCAACAGCATTCCACTTGGTCAGGACCATGACTAAAGATGTGCCCCTGCAAACAACAATTCTTTCAGAAGGCAGGCTCCTTTAAGGGTATGAATTGCACACAGTGCTAAAGACAGAATACTTTTGGTCCATCCAGAACAGTTTTTCCTAACGGTATAATCTTGTGCTTTCTTTGTTTTCTCCCTTTTCAACAAGTTTTGTGTTATTTTCTTTAATTCTAAAGAGTGAATGTGAATGGATTTATAGTTTCACTACTTTGGGGACCACACAAACATTGTCATGGACCAAGGACTTTTGTTTCCTGTTCAGCCTTCAGTCTCTAGTCCTTTAAGAGTTGCCTCCATTGCAGAAAGTCACCTTTCACAGAACACCCTCATTCCCTAGATGTGCTCTATCCAGTGACTGTCTGGTACCTGAGGCAAAATGACTTAGCTCAGCTCAACGCACAAACACTTGAATGGACAGTCTAGTTGGTCAGCAGACACTTTGGTCATCTGTAGAGCACCCTGACCTCTTCCTCCTGCCCCTCTTACCTCTCTTTCCTTCCCCTACCCTACACAATCCTCTAAATCCATAGCCTGAATCATGAACTCTCCCCAGGTGCATACAGCAGATGCACCTGGAGCTTAACTTTCTTAGTGTTCATGGTGCAGGTTCTCAGTCATCTTTACTTCCTGTGAAGTGAGTCTCACGGTTTTGTCTCCATTTTACAGGAAAGGAGATTTAAGCATAGTTTTGCATTGGTTAAACAAGAACCTAAACTCTGATAGCTTCTACATGTAGTGTGAAGAACTAAAGAAATAGAAAGAGGAAGGAATGGAAAGGAAGAAAAGATGGAAAGAAATTGTAAAAATAAATGAACTTTGAAAGATAACAAGGTGTCTTTCCATGAGTCAGATTAGATAGAACGTTGTTAAAAATAATTTCTGTTTCCCAAAGTTTCTATAGTGTACAATTACCACTTCTACAATATAAGCAACCACATTTCAGACACTTACGAAGATAAGACTTCCAAGACGTTTTTATAAAACTCTTTTCCTGTTATTTTGAAATAAATTTTGCTGGCATGCTCGGGAATCAGAAGCATTTCTTTCAGCATAGTCAGCTCAAATCCTGCCTCTTTAATAACCTTCAGGATCTCCACTAAGGAAACAAACATTAGGTAACATTGAAGAGCATTCTTTCCATGTTCATGGTAGAGTAAAGATTAAAATACCGGAGGAAAATTCAACTTGCATCTTGTAGCTTATAAATATGCGAAATTGTATAAAATTAGAAGCACCAAATAACGGTCAGAAGATGTTCAGAATTTTAACATGAATGTGCCACTTTGATCAATTGATGGATTATCAAAGGAAAATGGCGAACTCTTGGCATGCTAAGCATGAAGATATATTTTCATCTTTAGGCCCCAATGTCCACGAATGCCTCATATGATCTGTACTGGGAAATAGCCAAGGCAAAAATTATTTCCTGAAGTTGAAAGGCGCTGCTGAGTGCATCAGTACAGTGAGTCCAGTAAGAATCTAATCAATAGCTTGAGCGCTGAAGTCTGCATTCTCCCCATCAAGGGGAACCAACTTAAAGACTCCGAGCATTCTTCTAAAGGAAGAAGAAGAGTGGGGAAAGATGGGATGTGGGGGGAAGGGGGCAGGGGAAGGAAGAAAGACACAGCCAAAGGAAATGGGAAAGAAATGATTTTTCTTTTACTCCAAGTAAAAAACATTCAGAGGTGTTGACCTGAGAGGAAAGGAGAATAAGACCTAATTTATAGAAAACTTGAAGAAGGCTAGGTCTTTCCTGCTGGTGAGAAGACAGCCAGGATCTACTCCAGGAGACCCTCTAAGTAACAAATGTGAGAATACAAAGAATACAACAGAAATGGGCCAGTCCTATAAATTTATCATGAGAAAATGACATTTTAAAGAATAATGTGTATGGTTCCTAAACCACAGTCCAGGAAACAACTATCTCTGGACTCACATGTACCCTTATTTTTAGAAATGCTGACTTTTGAGTTAGGCATGGCCAAAGCAAGGTGCGGTCACAAAGCAATGTGTCATAGTTGGTGTTTCTACTGCTATGATAAAATACCGTGATTAAAAACAACTTGGGGAGGATAGGGATTATTTTATCTTATATTTCCATGTCACAGTTCATCATTGAAGAAATTATGGAAGAAATTCAAGAAGCAGAAAATGAAACAGAAACCATGGAGACATGCTTCCTTCTGGCCTGCTCCCCAAGGCTTTCTCCGTATCATTACAGTTCTTATAAAACTTAGAGCCACCTTTGATGTGGGAGTTCCCTCTGTATGCTGTGATTACCATTGATAAATAAAGGAACTGCTTTGGGCCTATGGTAGAGCAATAGAGGAACAGAACTAGTCAGGGAAAACCAAACTGAATGCTGGGAGAAAGAAGGAGGAGTTTAAGAGAAGCCATGTAGCCCCACTGGAGACAAGTGCCAGAACTTTAGCCAGTAAGCCACAGTCATGTGGAAATACACAGATTAATAGAAATGAGTTAAATTAATATGTAAGAGTTAGTCAATAAGAAACTATAGCTAATGGGCCAAGCAGTGTTTTAATTAATACAGTTTCTATGTGATTATTTTGGGGCTAAGCAGCCGGGAACAACCAAGCGGCCTTCTCACTACACATCTTCCCTGGAGTGGCACTTCCCATAATGAGTAAGACCCTCTCACATCAATTATCAATCGCAAATAAAGAAAATGTCTTACAGACTTGCTTGCAGTCCAACCTAGTAAGGGTATTTTTCTCAGCTGATATTCTCTTCTTTTAAATAAATCTGGCTTGTGTCTAGTTGAGAACACATATTGGTACAATTAACCACTTGCCAACTTGATTCACAAACACAGCACTGTCCAACTACAACCTTCCTGGTTTCTTCTGTCCTCCAGACATCATGGTAACACTAATATCACAATGTCAAATATCTCAACTTTTAAAACTCCCAGTCTTCAAAAACCCAGTCTTTTAAAAGCACCCAAAGTCCCAAAGTTCAAGCGTCTCTAAAGTATCTGCTCTCTCTACAACTTTAAAGTCTCTCTAAACTCAAAAGTCTCTTTAAAAGTTCAAAGTCAGCGGTGAGTGCCCGTCAAAATAAAAAATGAGGTAAATACTTTTTGACTCCAAGAGGGAAGAATCAGTTCACAGTCACAGTTAAATCAAAACAAAAACAAAGTTTCATGGTGTAAAAGTCTCAGTGTTTGATGTCTTAAAACCTATTCACAATTCTCTGGGCTCTAAAGAGACCCTTGTCTTCAAATTTGCTGTTTGCAACACAGGACAGCTTGTTTTATAGACTCAGGCCCACTCCACTCTACACCTGCTGCTGTACTTGGTAGTTGTCCCCTGGTACTGATATCTCCAGAATACTGCCGTCTCTCCTGCAACTGAGCTTCACCTTCACCAATAGCTTCTGAACTCTTTCAGGGACTCTTACCTTGCTGCATGGTAGCAAACCTCAACTTCTCTCAATGACCCCTTCAATTATCACCCTTCTATTGCAGCTGAGGCTGTACTTTCACCAGTAGGTTCTTACTATGCCATGGCTCAACTATTCTTCACGACCCCATTCATGCCTCCAAAATCAGTAACACCTGGAAGACTCCTACAGCTTGTCAAGTTCAGCTACCAATACAAATTACAGCCTTGGGCACCTCTGGACCATGTGTGCTGACCCTGTGGAAATACCTTTCTGAAGATTTCACCTCGATGATGCTGGTCTCTTCTTAATCACTGCTAATTTCTTAGCACCAGTTAACCAGCAGTGAGTCGTTGCCCCAATAAAGCAAAGGTTTTCCTTTTGTGTTATTGGTCTCTAGTCAATTACAGATAATTCTTCAGCTACAGCTGACCAGATGCCACTGATTCTTAACACAAAATATCATACAAACAACCACAGCAGGGTCTTTGTTTCCTTCTGACATTTCACGGGCCAGACCTTCATCATCTACATTGCTCTCAACATTCTTATATGCCAAGTTACCACAGAATGGATTACTAAACTCTGGGCTCTTGATGTTTCTCCAGACCAGAACTCTAAGGACCTTTCACAATCCCTTCTGTCAAACCAATAGTCCATTCTTTGGTACTGATTTCTGTCTTAGTTAGGGTTGATTTTATTTTAATAAAAACACAGTGATTGAAAATAACATGGGGATGAAAATATTTCTTTCACCATATACTTCTGGATCACAGTCCATCATTGAAGGAAGTTAGGGCAGGGACTCAAGAGGTAGAAACTGAAGCAGAAGCCCTAGAAGAGCACTATTTACTCACTTGTTCTCTATGGCTGACCCATCCTGCTTTCTTATACAATTCATAAGCATCTGCCATCTGCCTAGGGGTGGTAATACCCACAGTGATGTCATCCCATTTCCCTCAATAACTAATCGATAAAATGGGTTCTTTTGCATTAGCATCTTTCCTGACCTAGTTATAGACCCACATCCCAAGAGCCACCTTTTCTAGGTAGGTTTTTTTTTTTTTTTTGGTAAAGATTTATTTATTTATTTATTTTGTTTACAGTGTTCTGTCTGCATGTGTGCCTGCAGGCCAGAAGAGGGCACCAGATCTCATTATAGATGGTTGTGAGCCATCATGTGGTTGCTGGGAATTGAACTCAGGACCCCTGGAAGAACAATCAGTGCTCTTAACCTCTGAGCCATCTCTCCAGCCCCCTCTAGTTAGGTTCTTGAACCCTCTTTATGCCAGGATCACCTTTCCTGGGAAAATCACTTCTTCCCATTGGCATGCCTTGCCAAAAACCTCTGTCATCTTCAAACCACCAATCCTAATTCTAGACCTGTGTCTTTGAACCCTTTTCAATGAAAAACCCATTTTTCTGGCCCATGATTCAGGAGTCAGCTTCTCTGGTCCAGTTAAACAGCTCATCAACCAACTTTACCAGGCCTAACTCAGACCACACATCTCCTGCACTTGCCCAATCTAAGTAAAGCTAGACTATCATATGAAACACACAACCAAAAAAAAAAAAAAAAAAGAATTCCACATGCCTGGGATAGATCACAAAAGCAAAGGATCTTATAATTATAAGAATATAATTCACTAATTATATTATATATTAAGGCCACGTTGATAAAGATAATTATTTGAGTAACGTCTAGGAAAATATAAATACATAACTGAGGGAAAGAATAGAGATAAGTCAGGATTTGAAGACTGAATTCAATAAAGAGAAACACTGAAGGGACCACAAGCCAAAATGAGGATAAAAACTGAAAATCAATATCTCCATTAGAAAATTCAGGGGGAAAAGATTCTTGTAGAATGAATCAAGCGGAAGATGTCAGGACTTGGTGATGTAGTACATGCTTACATCTTTGTTCCTGAGACACGTGGGGCTTGATTAGTGCCAGTGTGCTCTGAGGAGGGAAGAAACACTCTATTTCCTTCTCGGCTGCTGCCCTTGAACTGCTTCCATAGAACTGGTTGATAGGGAAACTTCCTGTGGCAAACTGTGCACATAAACTTTGAAAAAGAGGCCAAGTCAAAAATCAAATGTAACAATCTAATGCAACGCAACACGACTTATTTAATTTGCTCTTAAAAAATCATGCAGCAGCATCCATTCCATCTCTAGGCACTATGCAAAAGGAAGTAATTAGCCAGTGACTTGGATCTACTATATCCTTTTGTGAGGTAGCAGACATTAGAAAGGAAACATGTGAACTTTTAAATCCCATTGTTAATGGATATTACCAAGGAAAACCAGAAGAGGGACTCCCTGCATTGAGAAGGCCGGGGCTAGGATCCTGGCTAACTACATGACCTCACTTGGTCAAATTAAAGTTCTCTGTATAGTGGTGTTAAGTTTCATCTTGATTTTTCTCAAGAATTTTAAAGCTCTTATGGTCAATTAAAGATGTTGCAGCTATGAGCACAACTTTAATTGGGGTTATTTGTCATAAAATATGGTTATGGTAGATATTTCTTTCAGTAAGTAGAGATGAACCATTAGTTTGCTTCTTAATTTCTAGGCCCAAGTCAAGCATCCCATTTTTTTCTGGCAAAACCATGGTCACCTTCAAGAGATATGGAGACCATATCTCTATAATAAATAGTCAATAACGCCACCAGAAACAGGAGCTTTCCTGAGAAGCCAGCTCAGACTGAAAACTGTACTTCCTGTATCTTAGACTTAAGAAGAAATTAAACTGCATTACATGAGAAAAGGTAGGGAGCCATGCTGTAAACAATACCTCTCTGTATCAGATGCGAATGCTTCCTCAACAGTTTTTGGTCCCATTAGCCCTTTCCAATATTCCAAAGCATTCGCCCTCAATAGAACAAGAGCATAAGATGGACTGCTGTTAGAAAAAGCAAAACCAAAGGTTAATGAAAGAATGTCTGAGTAGATAATGACATACATAGAACACAAGTGTGTTTGTTGTTAAACAGACTGCAGTATGTCAAACGATTTAAAAGGAGTCCAACATTAATATGTTAGCATCCACTCAAGAGCAATACTTACATGAGCTGGGAAGAAAGACAGAAAGGGAAGGGCAGAATCCCAGTTATTTAGAGTGGTTTCTTCTGGCTGTCATGCTCTGGTTGGATTGTGTAACCTTGTAGGACTTTTGCTTCAGCTGCATTTCAGTTGCTCCTCTAGATAAGAGGCCACTTCTCAGCATCTCATTTCTTCTCCAGGATGCATGATATTCAAGGTTATCAAAATCTCCCAAAGAATAATCAGTCTGCTCAAAGGGTCAAACAGTTCTCAGTTTGGACTTGGTGATGTTGCCCACTCTAGAAGTCTGCATTCAACTCAACTGGAAATTGTCTGTGTCCATAGAACCTATCATTTGTTCTAACAATATTCCAGGAATGGAGAGGAGACAGATATTTGAGCAGAGAATGAGGACAGTAACAAGGTTGACAAAGACATATCCAGAAACTGTTTATAGAATTTAGAAGTTTGCCAACGCCCAAAAAAGAAAGCTTAAGAAAAGACTGAAATGAGTGGACAATAGATCACAATTCTTTCAGACTTAGAACACTGCTTACCTGCACATGAATGCTAAAAGTTTATTAAAATACTCTTCATTCTCATAGTTCTTGCACACTGTTCTGGCTTCTTCCTCTGATAATAATATTTGCCTCTGCATTAGTATGGTAAACCCTTCCTTCTGAATAATGTCCAAAACATCATCTAAATAAAAACAGTCATGACAAAGTAAGTTTCCAACATGCAGATCCCGGCCATAAACACAAAACAGAATTATGAGGTACCTTATGTGACTGATTAGCTTGGTAAATGTAAAAGTTCACAAAACAGCTTCTTATATTTCAATACAGATGAAACTTCTTGATTTATCAATTATAATTTGCTTCAAATTTTCCTATCACATAGCAATTAGTCATAAACACTTGCACAAAAGAGCCTCAGGGAGTAGTTTCCTTTGCCTCACATGTGCCATAGGTATGCAGATATGTGGTGACTTGAATGAAGATGGCCCCTACAGGTTCACAAGTTTGAGTGCTTGGTCCTCAAAGATGGAACTGTTTGTGAAGGGTTAGGAGGTGTTCCTTGTTGGAGGAGGTGTGTCGCTGGGTGTGTGTTCTGATGTTTAAATGCACATGCCATTGGCAGTTAGTTCTCTCTTTCTCTACCTCCAACTTCAGGATCAGATGTAAGCTCCTAGCAATTGCTCTAGCACCATATTTGCCTTCTTGCTGTCATGCTTCCCGCCATGATGGTCACGGACTCACCCTCTGAAACTCTAAGCAAGCACCCAATTAAACACTTTCTATTATAAGTAGCCCTGGCATAGTGTCTCTCTACAGCAATAGAAAAGTAACTAAGACAAGATGGTAGCCTAAATATTTAAATAATTCCAGTATAAATATTGAATGTGAACAGAAGCCTATATTTTTTTTACTTGTCTATTTGGGAAGAAGTAAATTGACTGAATATCCAAAAGTATTTCTTAATCACATTCTCACTAGCTTGCTTCTCTCTGTTGAAGACCAGAAAAATAAAATATTTTTCTATCCTTCCTCAAGCACAATATTGAAATGAACCCATATGAGGCATATGACGTATAAAGAGAATATGCTGAGATGTTGCTGAAAGAGGTACCTAGGAAAATCTCTGTGCTTTACACTGGTTTTCTGCTTTGGATAGTTGAGTACATAATGCCGGGATCTATAGGCACAACTGATACACCAAAAATAAACATCTTAACTTAGAGTCCAGTCAGTATTATGCCTGGCTGATAATTTTTTATAATAAGATTCAAAATAAAAAATGCATACACAAGGACAACCAGCCAGCACTCCAGGTAAGCATAGTTTCATTAGCTGCACCAGTATGATGGGTTGCCACTATCAACTGTCAATCATACAAACCTAAAATGATCAAAAATTGAGACTAAGATTCAAACCAAGGACCAGTAGAGTGGGATGTCTGAGAAACAGTTTCAATTTTCTCTTCCCCCCTTTATCATCATCCCTGCAGCTTCAAACTGCGCTATGGTCCCTGAGCCATGACAGCAATCTGTTACTATCTTAGCTTCTATTAAAATTCATAAAGGAAAGAAAATAGATTTTGTTTAAGGAAAAATATTTCATAAACTCTTCAAAAGGATGAGATTTCTGGCACTGACTGGAATATATTTGCTTTCTTTAGAAAAATGAAAAGAATGTCTCCATTGTCCTGTAATGGGAGTCTGGGACTCAAGTGCAGACCGTACCAAGGCATCTGGTGTGGACAGAGAATCACTGAACAACATTGGACACATGTATGTATGTATGTATGTATGTATGTATGTATATGACACACACACACACACACACACACACACACACACACACACATATATATATATATATATATATATATATATATAGAGAGAGAGAGAGAGAGAGAGAGAGAGAGAGAGAATATTTAGGGCAAGTCTGCCTAGGAATTCTGATAAGAGCACACATGGGAGGAGAAAGAAGTGGAAAAGTTAAGGAGCTTTCCGACACAATAATCAATCAGCTGAAGAGGAGTCATTGCAAGGGAACAAAGAAGCAAGAATCAGCTAAGGGTACTGAGATCCCATGGATGTTTTTGGTTATGTGAATGTACCATTGAATCATGTTTGTTAATGTGTTGGATTATATCCCTGTCGTAACCAGAAAACTTCACTCTCAAGGGAGAAATGTTAGAAGAGAATAAGCAGCACCTGCAGATGAACATCCTTGAGAAGCAGACATGACATACATAGAATAAGGCATCTATTGCGTCATGTACAGCAAAAGTTAACTCCTTCAGTCAAGGATGACGCTTTGTCATTTATCGAGTAATGAGGCATGGATAAATGAAAACTCGTTCAGCTTTCTGCCTCTAACACTATTCTAATCTGCAGATCCTGAAGATCTCTTACTACAGAGGGCATAGGGTTTTCTCTCTGAGGCTAATTCTCACTCCTTTGCTACAGAATCATTTCTACATGGCTCTATTCATGGTCAGTCGTTCAGCTAATTAATCACAGGGTACAATTCTAATACAAAAAATTCGGAAGTGTAACTCTAAGATGGATGATATAATGGGAAGCAAGTAATCCTGGTGAAGCATGTGGTCAGTCATTCAGCGAATTAATCATAGGGTATACTTCTAACACAAAAAATTCGGAAGTGTAACTCTAAGATGGATGATATAATGGGAAGCAAGTGATCCTGGTGAAGCATGCCACAGCTTTAACTTCACAGCATTAACCTTCTCAGAATATTCCTACCACTGGAAGAGTATTACTGGCCAAATAATCAGTGTGATCAGTCCCCAAAGCATCAGCACCTGCAGATTCGACCAAATACAACTTGTAAGACAGTTAGGTAGGCCTGAGGGTTTCTGGGTGTATACTGAACACATACATATTTTTATTGCTTTTCCCTAAACAAGCTATAAAAATAACCTACATAATGATATGGGATGGCCTTCTGTGTATGTTTTACTCTTTTTGGTAAATGAATAAAGCTAATTTGACCTATACAGAGCAGAATATAGCCTGGCTGAAAGAGAGAGAGAGAGAGAGAGAGAGAGAGAGAGAGAGAGAGAGAGAAAGAGAGAGAGAGAGAGAGAGAATAGGTGGAGTCAAAGAGACACCATGTAGCTGCCAAAGGAGAAAGATCCTGCCAGAATCTTAACAGTAGGCCACAGCCTTGTGGTGATATACAGATTAACAGGAATGGGTTAATTTAAGATATAAGAGCTAGATAGAAAGACACCTAAGTCATTGGCTAAATAGTGCTGTAATTAATATAGTTTCTGTGTGATTATTTGGGTCAGGGCAGCCAGGAAACTAACTAGCAGCCTCTGCTTACAAAATGGCACTAATGTACCATCCACAGAAAACCCGAGAGAGCTTGGTAAGGAATTCTAAACACAAAATAACTGAGTTGAGTACAGCTTCTTGGTAGTAGCAATGTCTCAAGTGGGCTCTGTTTGCTCAAGGCAACCGAAAGCGTGATTTCTTTAAGAGAAGGCTTCCTGACTCAGCATTAGCAGCAAAAACTGTATGACTCCTTTAAGAGCCAGCTTCCTGGTTCGTGCAGGTGCATTAAGGAGCACTTAAATGGGGTCTGTGAGTATCCTTACAAATTGCTTAATAGTAACATAGACCACCTGTGTCCCTGAAGCTGGGGTGGTGAGAATGGCTTACAGAGGTGGTGAGCATGCCTCCACTATTTTGGACTGGGTGGAACAAACAGGCAGGGCCACAGAGTTGGTCCTAGCCACTTCTGCTTAGCATTTTTTTTTAAAAAGGCACTTCTGGTCAGAAAATGATTAGAGATATACAATAAAGACAGATTCAGATGAAAAAGACCTCTAAATGGGTCATAGTTTTAGATAAATATATATGGGGTTATGAGAGAGAAGAAAGAGTACAGAAAATCTTAAATTAAAGGAGTAAAGATAACTATTTAAAAGAAATAGAGTAAAAAATAAGTCACATAAAGTTGGAAAATACACAGAGAGTCTGGATTATGTGTATTTTTGTGTTTTCTTTGATTTTTTTTGACTGCAGAGAGACATTTGATTCTGGGGGCTGCTAAGTTAAACCAACATAGAACTATATTGACTTCAAAATTTGAGTCTAGGGATATGTTACTTTGGAAAAGAGGTTTTTCTTTTGTTTCCCCAGAAGATGCAAAGCTGTGGATTCCTCCCAGGATAATGTGGTTTGATGGAACAAGACCCCTTGAAAGGTCTCCATGAACCCTAAAAATACTTCACCCAACAAGCAGCAGAAAGCAGTTTGGAGAAAACAACACCCAAATTTCCAAAATGATTGTTTACAAATGTTTGTTTTCACTTAAAGGGGGATATGATATAAAGATGAATACTTTGCTTTGGTATGGATCTTGGTCAATTGATACAAATTTAAGGTGAAATTTGCTATACTGTATATATGTATTTCTGCTCTTATTTAAAATTAAGGTGTTGTGTTTGTGTAGCTCATTTTAAAATGTAACATAATAGATAGTCATCTATAATTGTCAAACAGTAGTCATGTTAACTTTTCTAGATATACCGAGATATATTTCAGTTAGATAGATAATCTTCAACATTTCAAAGACTTACAGAATATGGCATTTAAAAGGTTTTAAGAACTTAGACTTTTTTTAATAATGAGACTTGTCTACTTCTGGCAGCACCAATCACTTCAGAGAGGTTGATGGGCATTGAAGACACTCATTATGGAATTTGTCCTCAATGTGACAAGACTAGCCATTTGAGCAAGAAACTGCTCTTGCCTGGACTGCTTTATTGTATGTTGTATGAACTGGATACGCAGGTCCAACAGAAAAGTTACTGTTGAACTTTCCAAAAGATGGGATGGTCCTTCAGGGTTCCTGCTTCACAAAAGAAACTGCCAGACATTCCGCAGGACACAGAAGAAAGCAATTGAAGTACTTAGCCATTATAAGGCAAAACAGATCTTCAAATTTCCTGATTCATGGAAAAGTCTGCTGGATACTATGGGTCTTTAGGTTGAAGATGGATACCCCAACATTACAGAAGAACTTTGAGTGACTGTCCAGGCAGCAAGATAACTCTGTCAATTCTAGAACTTTAGAAGTTGCCTGCAATGCATTTTCTGTTTACTTAGGTAATATTATATCATTCTGCAGTCTTTGATAGATTTGAAGACAGATAGTTATAGTTTTCCTTAGTAATGGTAAAAGATAAATTAGATATGAAACTTCTAGATATGAAACTTCTATATATAAATAGACTAAATATTGAAAGTGTAATTCTTTTTTGATGCCTGTTTTTTTACATGTAATTTTACTATGTCAAAGTTAAAATCTTCCTTTTCATTTAGACATAAAAGAGAAGATGTTGTGAGATACCCTTCTGTATAAGTTTTCCTCTTATTGGTTAATGAATAAAACTGCTTTGGCCTATGGCAGGGTAGAATATAGCCAGGGTGGTAGAGATGTATAGAGAGAGTAGACGGAGTCACCAAAGGAGAAAGATCCTGCCAGAACCTTACCAGTAGGCCACAGCCTTGTAGTGGTATACAGATTAATAGAAATGTGTTAATTTAAGATATAAGAGCTAGATAGATAGATGCCTAAATTGTTTACCAAACAATGTTGTAATTAATATAGTTTCTGTGTGATTATTTGGGTCTGGGCTGCTGGGAAATGAATGAACAATCTCCACTTACAGCATTTGTTTTGCCTTACATATTGCATATAGATATCATATGATATACACCGTGGCATGGATGTATGTCACAAGCAAAAGGTACACCATTTATGTTGGGGTTAAGTATCCTGGGATTTAGCATTCAGAAAAACTCTGTAGTTAACCCCTGAAGATACTAAGGGAGGAGTGACCTCAGGAAATAACATTTAACCACTGCCAGAGCAAAACAAACAAACAAGCAAACAATTAATTAATTAATTAATGAGGTGAGATTCTGAAGGATGAATTGTGTGATATGAAGATCACATCATATCTTTCAAAAGATGCTCTAAAATTTATTTATGCATTTAGGAATATATATTATATTATATTATATTATATCACACACACACACAACTACAACTTCTAGAATTTTCCGTGAGTCACCCTCCCCACTATTTCCCCCAGCCTCCAGTAGTCAGTATTCTCCTCTCAGTTTCTGAAAGGTCATCCATTTAAGACTCCACATGCAAATGACAACCTTCAGTACTTGCCATTCTATGCTTGGCTTATTTCACTTAACATAATGATCTTTACCTTCATCTACATTCTTGAAATGACACACTTTTAGTCTTTGAATGGATAATACTATTACACTGTGTCACATTCTTTATACATCCATCATTTTATTGACAGCTGTTTCCCCTTCTTGGTTCTTGTGGGCAGTGCTATAATAATACAAGAGTATGCCTGTCTCTTTGATATACTGATTTCATTTCTCCTCCCTACATTTACATTCAAGAGGGGAATTCTGGATCATAAGGTAGTTCTTCCAGATTTTTTAATTAAAAATGCAATTTTCACTTTTAATCATGTTTCTGTGTATATGTCTATGTATGGGTTTGTGCACTTGAGTGCCAGTGGCAGAAAAGGCCAGTGGTGAAGGATCCGTCCAGAGCTGGAGTTACAGATAGTTGTGAACTGTCCAATGTTTGTTCTAGGAAGTGAATCTGGGTCTTCAGCAGACACAGCACACACTCCTAACCACTAAGTCATCTCTCCAGCCCTTATTTTCAAATTTTAAAAGCACCTTGGAACCCTATTTCATGATGCCAACATTAGATCTCATTTCCAGGAAGAGTGCCACGGTCTTCCCCACTTCCTCAACAGCAGTTGTAACTTTTTTTAATCAGAAAAAAAAATCCTACTCTTTATTTCAAAAATAGTTTACAAGGAAGATACTAAACACACTTCTACTAGTTTTACCTAAAACATACCCAGAATGCAGATAGCAACCCTCTGAGGACACTAGAAATTAAACGATTGCAGATGGTTTGGGGTGTGAATCAACAAAGCAGGGTTCTCCAATGGAGTGACACCAAGTATATTACAGACACTTCAGAGTGGGCTCCATGCTCAGGAGGAGCTGGCCATTACAAAGCAGACTCCATGCTTTTTGTGTGTTTTTTGTTTATTTTATTTGGGGTTTTTGTTGGAGATATTTTTGATTGGTTGAGTATTTTGATTTGTTGTTGTTTATAAAGAAAGCAAAAGAAAATGAACTTGAATGAGGAGGGAGGCAGGGAGGATGTAGGAAGGGTTGAGAAAGAGGAAAGCAAACGATCAAAATTATGTATGAAAAGAATTTAAATCAATAAAAAAACTCAAAAAAAATGAAATGCTTAGGTGAGTTTTCTGGGATTATTTTGTCTTCTGTCTTTCGGATGAACTCTAACAATTTAGCATCAAAAGTCAAGACAAAACCAAAACCAAAATCACTGGAGATAGTACTGACTGCTGGCCAGTCGGGATCAAAGTAAGGTCTATGGAGTCTTTGGAGGTTCACAGCAATTTCCTCACAACTTTTGTCAAGTGAAAAGTCAAAATAATGCTATGTTTTGGTGAAGTGTTCAATATGCATACAGGTAACACAGGTGAGAACAAATGAAAAGCCTTTGAAAACAATATTCTGGATTTTAGCACTATTTCATCTCAAGTAAGAAAATATAGACTGTTGATCATTTTAATATTGTTATATATATATATATATATATAATGTGTAGGCCACTCATTAAAAGTAGTACATAAATTATACATACATGCATACACTTAAATTAAAATGAGGCACTTAACATTCATGCAAATTTTAAAAAGAAAGAGGAAACACATTACAAATTGATAGTGAGATTTAATTTAAATGCCATAATCACAGCAACTAAAAGACGCTCAGGCTTAATCTGGTTCTAAGACTATATTCTGTGCTAATTACTGGTGAAGAGACCAAATGTTACGAAAATGGTTGACAAGCTTAGGTACAAAATGTAGAGAGGGAGCTGTGATGCCTCTGAGGAAATAGAGAAAATAAAAAGAAGCAGCAAACAAAAATGCTTTCCATTTATGTGACTGCACTTGCCCCCTGCCACCCCACCCTTAGTGGACTCTTCCTAGGCGCTCAGTTGTGTCACTCTCCTCCAAGCATGACATGGCCATTGTTGTCTCAGCATTGGAGCACTGTGGTCATCAACACAAGACCTTCATTAAGACTGGATCACTAATATTCCCGTGTGGAACAGGGGAATTCTCATAAAGCTCAGGAGGCTCATGGGGTCCACATGATACATGATACCTTCCCTGCATCTAAAAGGTTCTATTACAAGTAGTTAACAAATTTGGGAAAGGGAGGCTCTCTCTTGTTATAGAAGCACATGAGTTGCCTATTCTCCTGTAATTAATACCAATAAAAGCCACTGATGCACCAAGTTAGACTTGGTTGTAACCATTTATTCTGTCTGTAATTGGTCTCTTTACCAGGCGCAAAGGGAAATAGAATGCATAGGAGAAGTTACGAAACACCAGGGGATATCTGAAACCTTGGGTCCAGCTGAGCACTGTGTATTGTTTCCTACATGTAAACACATAAGAGATAGCAGATACTAATTATAAAGTAGAACAATTGTATTGGGGAGGGGAGTTTCTAGACAGTCTCACTCTGTAGCCCATGCTGGCCTTGAACTCACGGTACTCTTCCTGCCTTGGGTTCCAAGCTGCTGAGATTTCTTGAGTTAGCTACCACACCCAGCTAAAATAGAACAAACTGTTTAACAACTTATTAACAGTGCAATAAATGCTATTATAAGTGATTTATCTCCAAATGTATTTGTGCACAGTGCTCTCTAAAACATTCCAACTGATCTGAGATGGTCACTGAAACATTAGATGGCAGGCAGTACTGGAAAACTGAATGCATCAAACTATGTCCGAGGGAAAAGTCAATCATTTTGAAATATTACCAGAAAATTCTCCCAAACAACATTTAACAGGAAACCAATTTATCATAGACTTACCCAATCTAGAGAAAGGACAGTCAAACAACTGTAGCTTGGTCTGGCCTCCCTGTCTCACACGGGAAAGGTTATGTCTAAGAAAGGCTTTGAATTGTTCTGTTCAGGGACTGGGGTCCAATAGAACCTCAGTTCTTATCAGAAGGTGATCAATCGAGAGCATCTCCTCCCAGAAGACCATCATTAGAACTTCAGTGCACGCAGAAGCTTCCAGTTTAGAATTACAGACCATCTAATGAGTTCTTAGGAAAACCTGACTAACCCTAAACTGAAGAAAACTGAAGTACCCATGTGCAAACACTGAACACAGCCCAGCTCCTGACAAGAGCAGCAAAATAGAAAGAAGGGGGGAGTATAAAAAATAAAAACTAGGCACCGAAGCTAGCTGGTACACTGCTACATCCACGGCTGTCACGCCAGTGTAGCAGAAATGCTGACTGGACGGACTGTTGTTGTAGGATTGGGATTTGCGCTTCATGGAGCTACGTCCCTGGCTGTCCCTTGGCAATCAGCTGTGGTCATGATGCCACCTGAAGTTGCTCCCTGCACTGACTCGACCTCCTGTCCTTGGCGCCATATATCTGTCTTTTTCCTTGTCTTTGTGTTCTTTGTGATTCTTGCATATTGCTAACAGATCAGACTATTTTAGGCAGTTGCGGATACAAACAAGACTGCTGAGGACATTTTGAGCTCTGTCCCACCATTCATTAAAGCCTTAAAAGAAGTAGCCAGTTCTGGGAATTGGCAGGGTCATCATTAGGATAATTCCTTGATGATGTGGAACAAAAGGAGTTAATTTTACTAGGAAAAACCTTAGAAACCTTCTATAGGAAAACAGTATTAGGCATTTGCCTGGGAAGTATGTGCAGTTGCAAACAGAAGGCCTATGAAACCTTTCTTATGGGCAGAAAAAGACCTAACCTAAGGTGACAACATCTGAGCCTGAGAATTGTGAAGGGAGGAAAGTTGAGGTCAGTGATATGGAGTGAGTTTCAGAGAGGTTCGAGATTATGTCTTTGAAATTTCCTAGCAGAAAGTTTTCCCAGGGAGATAGTAGCCTTCTTCTTTCCCACTCAGGAGCACAAGGTCACTTAGCTCAAACCAGCCAGCCA
Organism: Myodes glareolus; assembly: GCF_982192425.1. Lineage (NCBI taxonomy): Eukaryota > Metazoa > Chordata > Mammalia > Rodentia > Cricetidae > Myodes > Myodes glareolus. Next base: position 37,676,918 of record NC_142039.1, read on the forward strand.
CCTGGTGCAAGCTGATAAAGATGGTCTGGCTCAAGGGCAGTGGCCTCTCTGAAGGCAAGAAAAAGGAGTTTAATTAACAAAATATGAAAGAGCAAAAGTCCTTGTACCCATGCCAAAGCATCTTCAAAGATTCTCTTTGTAAAACTGTCTTATGCTGATCTTTTCTATTTTATAATCTGATGATGTATGCCTTTGCCAAGTTCTTTGTTTGAAAAAATATATAAACCTTGCACTGATTGAAGTAAAATTGCAGCAGCATTTTCAATCATGTTGAGAGTGACTGTCAATTCCTTGCCGGATTTCTGAATTCTCCTGAGCCTTCGCCCTGTTTTCCCTCGGTCTAAGTGCCTCCACGAGAGGCGGTCCATGGCAGTACACACAGGATTTAGAAGCATCAAAGGATCAGCAAAACTGGTAGTTTTGTCACAAGCAAAGAAGAACTACTGAGTCAATGATACATTGATAAGAACAGCCCGAACTGAAATCTGAACAAATGAAGAAACAGAGGACTATGTACCAGAACTGTTGAACAATTAAAAAGTGAAGCAAACCCATAATAGCTGTACCAGAAATAAAGAACCAGAAGAAAGAACTAGAACAAAAAAAATAAAAATATAATAGTTAAGACTTCCACATCATTTAATTAATGATTGCAAGGTAGAGGACACAGAATATGGTGAATTCCAAAATATTTACACCTTTGCATCCTTTGCATACTGTCTTCTAATTGTAGAAAAATAAACATAACAAGAAAATCTTGAGGAAGGACCCAACATAACTTAACTACAGAACAAGCTAAGAATTACATTGTTGTTCCCTTGGGTACTGTGCCAGTAAGAAAGTAGAGACTACTTAAGGTTCTGAAAATAATGTGCCAACCTAGAATCCTAGATTTAGTGTAATTTGGCGTCAAAAGAAAAGTACAAATAAAAGCATTCTGATGTTGTGGAATATTTGTTTACACTGTGTGAAGATGTGTCATTGTGGTTGGTTTAATAAAAAGCTGAATAGTCAATAACTAGGCAGGAGAGGTTAGGCGGAACTCTGGGTAGAGAGGGGAACTCAGAAGGTTAGAGTTCTCATCTAGGCATGTGAGAGATGCTAGTGAGACACTGAGAAAGTTGGACATGCATTATGGAAGAAAGGTGAAAGGTCACGGGGAAAAATGTACATTAATAGAAGCATGTTAATTAAGTTATAAGAGCTAGTTAGGAACAAGCCTAAGCTAAAGAATTTTCATAATCAGTGAGTCTCAGTATTATTATTTGGGGGCTTGTAGCTGACAAGGAAGTCTGACTACATTCTCAGATGTATAAACACAGAAAGCATATCCCATCAATAGGTAGGACTTAGAAGGAACGTTTAAGGCTTTCTTCCAGGAGAAGGGAAATGATGCATTAAGAATGTAAGTGCATCTGCATTGTAAAAGAAGAGACACAAGAGAGTACAAGTGAGGAGGCAATGACAGCTTTTACTTTCCAGGTCCTCGACTCACTGTCGTACTTAGTGCAGTGTTCTTATGGTCAAGGGGTGAATAAGATAAACTGCTGCCAGGTCAGAAGTGGCAGAATGGATGAACGTGGAATTCTCTGATATTTGAGTTACCCATTAGAAGCATAGGGTTATATAAACACTGGAGAAATAGCTTAGCAGGTAAGAACACTTGCTGCTCTGGCAGAGAACAAGGGTTCAGTTCCCATCACCTACTTGTTGAGCTACGATCATCTGTAATTGTGAAACTCTAGCAACCAAAGTCTGAAGTCCTCTTCTGGGCTTCATGGGCAACAGGCATGTAGGTTGTGTACAAGCAGGCAAATTTATATACATAAATTACAAATAAATTTAAATTTTTAAAAATGAGCTTAATATTATTTCAAGGCAGACATCAATTAGCTATTGATAGAAATTGCAGACTAAGGTAACCTCTAGGATGTGTTTAACAAAGCATATTTGAAATGTGCTCTGATCAGCTTGAGGCACTATCAGAGATTCAGTGGATTTAACAGCAGAAATTTATTTTCTCATTGTTTTAGATGTTCTTATAGAAATGTAAGATCAACATGCCAGGACGCTTGCTTGCAACTGAGGTCTCCCTTCCAGCTTCCAGCTTAGGGGCACGTACACTTTTCCTGTGGATTTGTATGGACTCACATAGTCTGTCTTGGGTGTGTGCAGGTGGAGAGAAGCAATTCGTTATGTTCCTTCATATCATGGTAACATTTCTGTGGAATCCTGACATCAACTCCTGTGTTGACTCCCCTTTATGATATCACCTAACTTGAACAGCATTCTTAAAGACGGTCACCACACACACTCAAATTTTTGAGGTGAGAAGAATAAATTCGTTTCTTACAAAATGCTAAGAGAAGAGGGGAAAATCTTTAAATGCTCATTTAAAATAAAAGAAGACAGAAAAAGAGATGTAAAAGAGAAAGAAGCCAAAAAAATTACAAAGAATAAAAACCAATTACAAACATGATACATATTCATCTGTTTTATCTATAATTGTTCTATAATAATGTAAATGATGATAATATGTCATTTAAATTGAACTATATTAAAATACTTTTATAAAATACATTACCACCAAAATCTTCAAGCAAAACCTCAGAGAAAATATTTATAAGCCACATACATGAAAAGGAATCTGGTCCAAAATACACACAAAAAAAAATCAGAAAGTTTAATAATAAGAAAACAAAAATGAGGTACAAGCTAAAGATCTCATATAATGATTAAATTAGAACATTTTTATTATTTGAAGTTTTAAGCATCTCATTGTGGTCAAGCACATTTGGTATCCACTCTTGTAGCTAATTTTAAAAAATCTACAGACACAAAGGAAGATATAGGCATCACTAGTACGCATGTCAAAAAATGCTGAGCCACATACACATTATGGGAACAAGTAAGGACAACAGTAAGGTGGCATTTCGTGTCGACTAGTTCAGAGGGAAATCGACAGTACAAAGTCTGACAAGGACACAGGCTAAGAAGAGCTCTTATTCCTCGATAGCGAAGTAGAACATAATATAGTTACATTGAAATGCATTCTGGCAGTTCTTTGCACAGTTAAAATACAACTTTACACATGGTCCTGGAATCAGGGTCCCAGCTATTTACCTAGTTAAACTAAAAGCTTATGTCAACACAGGAACCTCTGTAAGAATGTCTATGGCCATTCATTCATGAAAGTGAAAGAAACTGAAACTGGGGAAAATGTCCTTCAACAAGCCACCTGCTGAGCTCCATGGCATTCTTACAACTGAATATTATTCAGCAATAAAAAGAAATGAGCGATGAAACTTCAAAGACATGTGGAGCCCTAGTGGACACTGACAAGGGGTCAGTCTGAAAGGGATGTATGCTGTGTGATTTCAATGGCATCGTTCTGCAACAACAAACTGAAAAGAGAGCACAGAGCTCAGATCTCGTAGGGCCTGCACAAGAAAGAGGAGCACAGGGACATTCAGACCTGAGATTCCACGCTGACCTAATCTGCAACGGGATCAATGCTGTCATGTGTTTCTCTCCACACCTGAATTATTTAAAACCAAGAGTGAACCTTCAAACACACTATGAACTTAGTTCATGCATAGCACTAGTATTATGGCATTAATTACAATATATCATAATAATACAAGATGGCTAAAACAAGAAAAATGGGATGGGAGCACAGCTGTGCACACGGGAGCTGTGAAGTGGGTTCTTGTCTGATAAGAGCATTTTAGAGCATAAAGCCTACTAATTTAAAAAGGCAGCATGTCCATGATAAAAAAAAATCCAAAAGGATAAAATACAAAACCCAGTAAAACCCCTCAAACAGAAAATTCCAGGACCAAATGACTTCTCTAACAAATCCCAGAAAACATTTAGGGAACATTTGAAGTGAATAACATTCCGCCTCTTCCAGAAAACCTGGGAGGGAAGACTTTCTTTTCCCTCGTTTTGTAAGTCCCACCTAAACTTGAGTGTTATCTTGACACCCAAGCCAGATTATCATAAAAGAAATAAGAAATAAGAAATATACTGACACTAAAGTGCTTAAAAACACACAAAAAGCAAACGGGGTATGCAAGCCTGGATCAAGCTTCAAAAATTAAAGTATTCTACCATATTATCAAATATAAAAAGTACACAGTTGTAATAGAAAAATAATGAATTGTCTGTAAAAAGACAACATTTATTTACAATAAGATATACTATCTACTCAGTCCCCAGTAGTGCAAAATAAAATCATTTACCACAAAAAAAGAAAATTCACCTTAAGTCACTTAAAATGTCAAAATTTCCTTAATCAAAAGCCAAAAATACACCAAATGTTACAAAAATTAACCTTTTGTTTTAAGATATGCTGCCTCATTACTCCTGTTCAACATCAGCTCCTATTTAGCATCACACAGACACTTCAGCTTGTACAAGCACAAAAAACAAAAGAAACCAAAGTACATGGATGGAAAGGGAGAATGTACATGTCCCCCAAGGCAGATACAGAATGGCTTTCTCAATGATTCTCAGTCCTGTTCAGGGCATTTGACAATCAATGTCTAGAGATATTCGTGTTGTTACATTTTAGCTTGGGAGGGATATCCCTGACACCTAGAGGCCAAGAGTGAGGGTAAGCATTTGACAATGTAGCATGTGATGAACTATGCACTCACACCGTTAAAAATAAAATTAGCTGGTCCAAATATAAATAGAGCTATGGTTATAATACAGTATTCTTTGATGATATCTCTGATACTGTGTTCCTATACAAATGCCAATGGTGTTTCCAGGCACCAGGCATAAAAAAATGAATGAGTGAGTGAATGAATGGATAGATGGTATTATCTAGGACCTATATTCTCGCTTTGTGGCATTTGCTCAGCTGCATAATGATGGGATGGGTTTTAAATTGTCCAACATTTAGAAATAGGACTGTAGTTCCGTGTTAGATAGCTTAACTATCGGTATTAGAGTCCAAGTGCTTTCCTCAGTACTGAAAAACAAAGAAGCCAATAAAGACCAACATTCAGGCACTCAGTGTATGCTTTCTCATCTCAGTCTTCAGATTTTTACAAATAAAATAGACCTGGCACAATATCTTACTCAGGTCACACTATTGATCAACCTCTCCCAGAGTTCTGTACTGAGGTAGTACCAACATGAGATTGTTGTCCTGACTCCTTGTGCTGTTTAATATGTACAATGGTGAGGCAGATTCTAACAAGTCACAGATTAGAAAATCATTTGTAAGTTCTTCAGCTAAAGAGATTTTATCCACTATTATTGAAAAAGTGTAACTCAACATTCCAATCCTACCACCCCTCCAAGTTTGTATTTTGTGCTTTCCTTCCTACCTTTCCTGTCCTCATAGACTTCTGGCCGCAGTAATGCCAGGGTCCTTTGTATATTCATGCTTTTCATGGTTTTGAAATCAGGGAATAAGATGTCAATGAATTTAGAAACCTTAGATGGATCATCCTCAACATCACAAAACTCAGCTACATGTTGTCTTTCCAAATAGCCCTGTAAACTGTTGAAATCCAAAATATAACATAAGATTATTATAAATTAAGGTATAAACTTGTATGAAAACTTGTATATTAATGAATTAGATCTTAATAATACAATGCAGAACTTCTTTCTCCCCACACATTATCACTCTGAAAGTAACTCCCACTGTTCCCAAAACCCTTTAGCATCCACTGAATCCCCTTTCTGATGTTCTATCCTGCTTAAAACTTTAAATTAAATGACATCATAACCTTGCTCAGGGATAGAGCACTTGGGCAGCATACAAAAGGCTTTACATTCTAGGCCCAGAAATAAAATAACAAAACAAATTCGAGAATTACCTGCTACCTGAGAAATATGAAGTGACCAGAAACCACAAGAAAAACTCACAACTTATAAAGCAAGATGTTGTGGGAAATGCTCTTGTACACTACAAAGATTTGTCACTCATATTGGTTTAATAAAATTCTGATTGGCCAGTAGCCAGGCAGAAAGTATAGGTGGGGTAACCAGACTAAGAGAATTCTGGGAAGAGGAAAGGCAGAGTCAATCATTAGCCAGACACAGAGGAAGCAAGAGGAAAATGTCTCACTGATAAAAGGCTAAACATAGATAAGAATTATGGGTTAAGTTGTAAGAGTTAATTAATAATAATCCTGAGATAATAGGTCAAACAGTTTATAATTGATAAAAGCTTCTGTGTGTTTCTTTGGCACTGAATGGCTGCATGCCTGAGGACAAAAACTTCTGTTTACAGCAAGGAGGAATCATCCTGTAATTCTCTGACAGAAAATGGAATAGTACTGGGACACAGAGCATCAGGGGACCAAGATGCAAAGCCTTCTGCTCACAAAACTCATTTGGGCATGTCCTGCAAAACTGTTGTATTAAACTATGGCTCTCAGTCTTCAGCAGAATAAAAGTCACAGATAACAACACCTAAAACCAACATTCTAAAAATTGTTTTCTCATTTTGAAATATTTAGAAATTTACTACCAAAATGTACATGTGTTTTGCCACCATCAATTTTATACCAGTAACCGTCTTAAAGAAAACACGGAGCCTGAATGATGGACGAAAACATGCAGGGCTGGGGATGGACAGGGTGGACTGGGACAATGCATGGTTCCAATACACCCTCAACGCCTGAGAAAATGAGGCCAGATGATGGAGCAGGCTCAGAAAAGTCAACAGGAAAAGCTGTTCCCTTTTTAGTTTTCTTAGTACAAACATTTATGGTAATCCTCATTTTAGATGATTATAATTCTCATTATTATAGAACATATAATATTTTAGATTGACTGAAAGGAAAATTTGCAGTATCTACATAAAGCACATTAGGTTTTGAGACATTTGAGCATTATGCTCTGTCACCTAGTGACACATTATAAGTGATAAAGTTCTGGCCTTAGCTACCTGTCCCGTTTCTTATTCACCACCATGGGAGCAAATTTAACGTGAGGCTCTTCTGGATGCTCAGCTGATTCTTCCTCTTCTTCCTCAGACTGAGGTTGAGCTTCTTCCTGGATAACCTCTTCCTCTTCTCCTTGAGATACAATGAGCACACAGCTTAGGCCGCTTGTTACAAAAGCTACAAACTCTTCAAAGTCGGGCTACAAAAGAAGATGAGAAACTATTTCCCTCAGGCTCCTAATTCAGGGGCATGAAAATGGTGGCCACTGTGAAATCTTCCCTTTCATGGTCATTAGCAATGCTATGTCATCCTTATAAACCTGCTTGCAGGAACATTTTGGCACAACAGACATTTACAGTCAACAGAACATAATTTTAAAGATGTGTAGACAACTACTTCCTGACACTTAGCATGTTGTAAATTCATCTGCAGGGCTAGTTAAAAAGACATTCAGCTGCTTATATACTCTTGGAAGTCTTTTACTGGAACATGGTCCAAAGGCCATGTTAAAAGAAAACCAAATCTTTCCCAATAGCTGTCATTGCTAATAACTCCTTAGCTAAGAGTGAGACTTCGTGTTCACCTCCCATCTCCATGCTGGAATTTTGTTTGGTTTCAGCTTGAACAAGTCTTATGCATGGTGTCACAAACAAACTTGATGACGTTTTGTTTTCTTTTGTCTTGTTAATGAGGACACAGAGTTGGGTAGGTAAGAAAGGGGAGGCAGATCTAGAAGCTGGGTGAAAGGAGGGAAAGGAATACATACATTGTACAAAATCCTCAAAGAACATACATAGAAAGATGAGAGAGAGAGAGAGAGAGAGAGAGAGAGAGAGAGAGAGAGAGAGAGAGGAGATCTTTCTTTTTGTGCTCAATCCCTAGAGTATCTAATTCGGTAACTGTCACAGTTAAATCCAAAATGTCCCCCAGTGGCCATGTGCTAAATAAAGGCTTGGTCATCAACATGTGACTGCTATTAAAAGCGATGAAACACTTAGGTGGAAGACTTTTCAGTTACTGGGTATTTTCTTGAAGCAGTTATCAGGGTTCTGATATGTCTTCTCCATCACTCTGTTTCATGACTTCATGAAGTGAGTAGCTTAGTTCACCATGATCTCCTGAATATAATCTGCCTCACCACTGACAACAAAGTGATAGGTCCAGGCCACTATAGAATAAAATGTCTTAAGTCATGGCCCCGAACTAAATTGTCTTCCTTTTCAGTTGACTTTCTCGGGTACGTTGGTCACAGTGATAGAAATCTGAGTGAGATAATAGCTTCTGAGTGACATTCCTAAGATGTTTTTTCTTAAAAGTACGCAGGTATTGGGAACATAGCTGGCAAAAATCTTTATTTTTTATGTGTGGAAACTGGGACCAAGAGAGATAGCTAGAATGGTACATCAGTTATCAAAGTGCTGACCAGTACAAGTACTTTCTGTACAAGTAACACACTCAGCACTCTCCAACAATATTCCTGGATATGGCTATTGAGCTCCTAAAATGTGGCTAGTATAAGTAAGACTCCAATTTCTAATTGTTATTTAGTTTGAATGGATTTAAATTCAAAGAGCCAAATGCATTTACTGCCCATCACATTGACAGAGCGTTTGTAGAAGATAGATCTCCTTTTTAAAGTCACACCTCCCATTTACAGTGTTTTGAAATGCTGCCTTTACCACATTCTTCCAGGAAGAAGACAGCCTGCTGGAGTCTAGCCCTAGAGAAAGGGTGCAGACAAAAAGTGGGCTATAGCGTCCCTATGTACCAGATGGAAAGAAGTACTTTCAGCCAAGTCTAAAAATTGATGGAGGGGAACTGGTTATTCACTTCCAGAGAACATAGTAGAAAGAAGTCTTCAACAAAACAAACCATTTTATTTAGCGTGGGTGCTACTGCTTTTATTTGCATCACCCAATTGTGGGCATCATGAAGGCACCACAAGTTTATTCAGTTAGTTAGATTTACTAATCTAATACGCTATAATACGCTATAACAAAAATCTAATCACTGTAATTGAATGTGTGTCTTTCTGTGTGTGCAAATATGTAAATGAATGCATGGTGGATTTTTAATGGCCTCCTTACCTGGTCTGCGAAATGAACATAGAATTCCCTCACTAGCTCTTCAGGGAGAAACATGTTGTTCTGTGCTTCTATGACAAATCCTTCTTTGGTAATCTTCAATTCAGACAAGGTCAGAAGCAGACACGACACATGGAAACACATAAAACAAATTAGGGCTATTTACTTCAGAATTTAATAACTACCTAGTTTTAATCTTTTCATGTAAAGTATACAAAAAATATAGAGTTTGAAGTGGTTCATAAATGCATAAAAAGTTTCCTTTGATACTCCCTAGAAATCCATGTTTTTAAAACCTCAATAAAAGATTTCAAAAGTATTTTACTACAATTTGAAATGATAATATAAAAGGATAGGGAAAATAGGAACATAATTCCAAGAAAATACATACATACACATAAGCGGTCTGAATTATTTGGAATATTGAACTTTAAAAGTACTTCTCAACTATGCTCAAAATTAATTTGGATTCTTTTGTTCCCATGTTTCCATTTTTGAAAGATAGCTCAATTGAAACACTAGATCCCATGATGTATTACCTCCAGGAAACACATCTCACTAGTAAAGACATCCACAGACTGAGAGTCAAACGATTAGAAACAATTTATTAAGCAAGCAGAAACTGACAACAGCCTGACATAGCAATCCTGATATCTGATAAGGTATATAAAAGTTAGTAAGACTAGATTTCTTAAAGACATTTAAAAAAGGGATGATTCAGCAGGAATATATGTCAATAACAAATACACATGCACCAAAAGTTCAGCCACAAATTTTACAAAACAAGCACTAATGGAGTTCAAAAGTTAGTTTGACCATGCTATAGGTGATTTTTAGCACCCCACTCTCAATTTCAGATTCATCATTCAAACTGAAAATCAACAATGCAACCTCAGAGCAAACACACATGCAACAGACAGATCCAGAATACTCCATTTGACAGATATAGAACATGTTATTCTGAGTAGGCCAAGGAACTGTATCTAAATAGACCACATCCTAGATCTTAAATAAAGACTCACAAAATACATAAAAACAACTTTCTGTATTTTATAAGGTCATGGTCCCAATAAACTAGAAATCCACAGTAAGGAAAAGATGGCAACTACATAAATTCGTTCAGACTAAACAATATGCCCTTGATTGTAAATGAGGCATTGAATCAACCAAACAGGAAATTTGAGAAGTTCCTGGAAATGAATGATTGTGAAGGCACAATGTACCAACATCTTTGGGATATAGTTAAGACAGGTGTAGAAGGAAACTTTATAGCTATGGATGTTTCCAATGCAAGTATCTGGGGAAGGGAAAGAAAGAAATACCTGAGAATTCTTAAGAAAATAATTTACAGGGGCTGGAGAGATGGCTCAGCGGTTAAGAGCATTGCCTGCTTTTCCAAAGGTCCTGAGTTCAATTCCCAGCAACCACATGGTGGCTCACAACCATCTGTAATGAGGTCTGGTGCCCTCTCTGGCCTGAAGGCAGACATGTAGGCAAATATTGTATGCATAATAAATGAATAAATAAATAAATTGTTAAAAAAAGAAAATAATTTACAGTTGGGCCTTAAGCACAATCTAAATGATAGCCAAAATGATAAGGATCAGGACAGATAAAACTAACTTAGAGACTAAACAAAAATATACAGAATCAATTAAACAAAGACTCAGTGCTTTGATAATATAAGATGAGTAACATCTTACCAAGATAGTTAAAAGAGAAAACATAGGAATAGATAGAAAAGGGGAAATTACTACAGATTCCACTGAAATACAGAGATGCATCAGTGAGTTATTTGAGAATTTTGTATTTCAAAAAGTGGAAGATCTAGAAGAAATGAAAAACTTCTTAGATATGTATTACCTACAAAAATTCAATCAAGAAAATATAAACAACTTAGATGAATACATAAGTCAGCAAGATTGAAGCAATAACACAAAAACAAATACAAATTCAGGTCCAGGATGACTTTTGCTAAATCGTTAAAGAAGAGCAAATATTGATGCTCCTTAAACCGTCTTATAAAATAGAAATGGAAGGAATATTATTATTAAAGTCAGTCTCTAATGCCAGCATTGCCCCAATACCAAAACAGGATAGGGACACAACAAAGAAACAAACCTAGAAATCAGTTTCCCCAGGGAACATAAACACAAAAATTCTCAAAGTCTTGTAAACTATATTGAAAAATACATTCAGAAGTTCATACATCATGACCAAGCTGATTTCACTGCAGGATGCAATGTTTATTCTACTGACACAAATAAATAACTGTAATTAAGCATATAAACAGAATAAAGGACAGAAACAGCATGATCATTTCAACCAGAGTAGATATTTACTTTGAGAAGTAAAATATTCTTTTATAAGAAAATCCCTGAAGAGACTAGAGATAGAAGTAGCACATCCAAACATAATAAGGGCTTTCTATGGAGAACCTACAGCCAACACTGTGGTGCCCCACAGACAGAGTGAGAGAATTGCCTCCAAACTTTGAAATAACACAAGAGTATCCACTATCTCTACTCTTATTCAATGTAATGCTAGACATCTATAGCTTGAAATCTTAGCTAAAGCAAGAAGGCATGAGAAAAAAGAAACAATTCAAATAAGAATGAAGACGTGCCATCCCCATTTGTAAATGGCATGACCTTATGCTTAAAACAACCTTGCAGACTCTACTAGAGAAATTAGAGCTAACAAACTCCAGCAAAGTAGCAGGGCGCAGAAATCAACATAAAAAAATCACTAGCATTTCTATACACTGATAACAAACTTGCCCATGCCCCCCAAAACAGAGAAAACCTCATTAAAACAAAAAGAAAATGCCTAGGAATAAAAAACTAACCGAACAGGTGGAACACTATCAGCACAAGGAACACTTTAAGATACTAAATAAAAAACTAGAAAGAAGACAATAGTCACTTGGACGTTTTACAGGAAGTGTCTGCCCATCTGAGTTAGGATCAATTTCACATATATGTAAGGAACTATGAAAAGTATATCTTATAAATATTTCTATAGGGTGCATGTTACATATTCCATACATATAAATACAGATTGGGTCAAAAAGAAAGCACTGAAGGCTTCTTAAACTATCATGTATTGAAAAGTGCCATCATCTATAATACACAAGAAAAAGGAAGCTAATGTGAGTTTATAACAATATTGCATCACTAATAGCTAAACGAAAAGAACATTTATAACACTCTCATATAACATCTAAGATCCTGAAAGTTTCTGTGCAGGGCTGGTACAGCAGTTAATTCAAGAATGATACAGGAGGAGACGGGGTCTTTGTAAGACAGAGTAAGCAAACTTCTTTAGAGGGAGTTAGGAATATCAATTTACTGTGTTATATTTTATCATAAGGTATTATTTTGCAATTAATTTGAATAACTTTTGGTAAGTATAGCTTACTTTTTCCTTAACTTCTATATTATTTCTCCTGAGTACAGCATCAGGTTTGAAAATAGCCATGCTGTAGTATTCACCTAAGAGAAAAACCAAAAATTAATTTTCTTAACTCAGAATCAGGATGATGAGAGGACTAACCATTTGAAATATGAATTGATTATGCCTGGGTTATTAAGGAGACGTAATATAGGTATGTACAGTTTTGACACAATTCTCATGCATTTGAGTCACACAGATGCTTGCTACCAGTCGGTATTAACAGTGAGTGAAGTTTCAGTCATGTGCTTTGTAAGTCCAAATCATAAACCAAGAGCTACCACATATGAAATGCACTCTTACCTCAAACTTGAAGTAATCATTGTCTTTGTTACCTTTCCAGTTACTATGATAAACTACCTGACAAGAGTGACTTTCAGAGGAAAGGGTTTATTCTGTGGAAACAAAGACTGCTTTTCCTGTTCCCTGCACCTAGACCCAAATAATCACATAGAAACTATACTTATTACAATGCTGTTTGACCTATTAGCTCAGATTTCTTACTAACCAATACATCTTAAATTAACCAATTTCTATTAATCTATGTATTGCCACAAGGTAGTGGCTTACTGGTAAGATTCCGGTGTTTCCTTTGGCAGCTACATAGCATCTCCTTGACTCCGTCTACTCTTTCTATATATCTCTGTTCAGATTTCCCACATGGCTTTATTATGCCCTGCCATAGGCCAAATCTGCTTTTTTTTATTAACTGATGGTAATAAAACATATTCAGAGAATACAGAGGTGAATCCCACATCATCTCTACTTTTCTGCCTAAATAAAAGGAAGGTTTTAACTTTAACATAGTAAAATTATATATAATAAAAGTTATCCAGAAAGAATTACAGTTACAATATTCCTTTGTGAGTCTACAGTTTTATATCTAATTTATATTTTTATCATAACTAAGGAAAAGTATAGCTATAACTATCTGTCTTCAACTTCATCAAAGACCCCAGAGGATATAATATTACCTAAGTAAACAGGAAGTGCATCATAAGCAACTTTCAAATCTAGAATTAACAGAGATATCTCATTGCCTGGACAGTCACCCAAAGTTCTTCTGTCATGTTGAGGCTTCCATCTTCAGCTTACAGGCCCATAGTATCTGGTATCTGGCAAACTTTTCCATGAATCAGGAAATTTGAAAGACTGCTTTGCCTATACTGACAGTCTGTTAGTCACTTTCTTCTATGTTCTGCACAATGCCTGGCAATTTCTGCTGTGAGGCAGGAACCCTGAAGGACCACACCCTCTTTTGGAAAGTTCAGCAGTCACTTTTTTTGGGTCTGGCATGTCCAGTTCATATAGCATATCATAAAGCAGACCAGGCAAGAACAATTTCTTACCCAAATGACTAGCCTTGTCACATTGAAGGCAAATTCCATAACAAGTTTCTTCAATACCAATTAAGTTCTTGAAGCACATTGGTGTTGCCTGAAGCAGACATGTCTCATTGTTGAGAAAAGTCTAAGTTCTTAAAACCTTTTAAATGCCATATTCTGTAGATATTCTGTAGAAGTTTTGAAGATTATCTAACTGAAATATATCTCTGTATTCTAGAAAAATCTAACAAAAATGACTAAAAGTTTGGTTATTATAGATGACTATTTACCTTTATTTTTAATTATACGCTATATTTTTAAATGAGCTGCACAAGCACAATACCTTAATCAAGAGTAGAAATACATATACACAATGCAACAAAATTTACCTTAAATTTGTATCAACAGACCAAGATCCATACCAATGCAAAGTGTCCATCTATATATCATATTTTTTATAAATTGACTGAGACTATTAATCATTTGTAATCAACCCCCTTTAAATGAAAATAAACATTTATAAACAATCATTTTTAGAATTTGGAAATTGTTTTCTTCAAACTGCTTCCTGCTGTTTGTTGGGTGAAGCATTTTTAGGGTTCATGGAGACCTTCTGGGGATCTTGTTCCATCAAGCCACACGAGCCTGGAAGGAATCTGTAAGTTCTCATCTTTTAAAGAAACAAAAGCAGAACCTCTTTTCCAAAGTAGCATATTCTTAGAATCAAATTTTGAAGTCAGGATACCTTTATGTTGGTTTAACTTAGCAGCTCCCAGAATCAAATGTCTCTCTGCAGTCAAAAAGTGCAGAGAAAACACAATAATATACATAATCCAGACTCTCTGTGTATTTTCCATATTTACATGGCTTATTTTTCTTTACTCCTTTAAACTATGACTGTCTGTACTCTTTTATATTACTTTTACTGTCTCTTTAAAGACTTTGTTTGAGTTTTTAAAACTATTTCTTTCTTTCTATACTCTTTTTTGATCTCTCCCAAACCTACATGCAGTTTTTAAAACACACTATGTATGATCTGTTCAGAGGTTTATTTCTGTCTGAATCTGTCCTTATTGCATATCTGTAATTACTTTCTGACCCCAGGAGCACCTTTACTTAAAAATGCTAAGTGTTTGTGGCTAGGACCAACTCCATGGCCATGCCTGTTTGCTCTGCTCAGTCCAACATGTCAGAGGTATGTTCACAGGCTCTGTGAGCCATGCTTATTGCCCCAGTTCCAGGGATGCAATGGGTCTATGCACCCATTAAGCAATTTGTAACACGCTGCTCACAGACTCCATTTTAGTGCTCCATAACAGGACCAGCATGAATCAGGAAGCCATTTCTTAAAGGAATCACGCAGTTTTTGCTGCTAATGCTGAGTCAGGTAGCCTTCTCATAAAGGAACTGTGCCTCTAGCAAACAGAACCCACCTGAGAAAAGTGCTTCTACCAAGAAGCCATGCTTAACTCTGCTCTTTTATGTCTAGAATTTCTTCCCAAGCTCTCTCCAGTTTTATGTAGATGTAGCTGGTGCACATTAGCGTCATTTGTAAGCTGAGACTGTGCTTGCATTTTCTGGATGCCCAGACCCAAATAATCACACAGAAACTATATTAATTACAATATTGTTCAGCTTATTAGCTTATATTTCTTATTGACTAACTCTTACATCTTAAATTAACTCATTTCTATTAATTTATGTATTGCCACAAGGTGGTAGCTTACCAGTGTGATTCTGGTGTCTCCCTGACTCTGCCTACACTCTATATATCACTATTCGGATTTCCCATCTGACTTTATTCTACCCTGACATAGATCAAAGCGGCTTCTTTATTAACCAATGGTAATAAAACATATTCACAGAGAAGAAAAGCTATGGATACCATCAAAATTAATCAAGATTAGGTTTGAAAAGGAGAAACCTTTTGATAAAGAGAAATGACAGCTCATGCACAGTGATAATAATCCACAGGTTGCAAGGAAACTTCATAAGGGTTGGGGCAGGGTTCTGGTTTTGCCTTTACAAGAAAATACCCATTTTCAAAAAGTCAAGAGATCTTAGACATCTAGATCATTAAAGGAGAAAAGATACCTATCCAGAAAGAATCACCAAGTAAAGAGAAATCTGATTTACAATACTAATATCCTCTACAGAGTCAGATCTTATTTACATACATATAATGGTAGCTGCCAATTATTAAAAATCAAACTGGCTTTGGAGTGGGACAGTGGCTATCCTTCTCTAAATCCATGCATGTTGTTAAAAAAATTTAGAGTTTTTGTCTCATATCAGGAACCACCTGGTGTAAGTCAGAGGAATATAAAATCTAAGGACTCTGCTTTCAAAAAGTTTTTCTTCTCCCCATACATATTTTTGTCTCTATGGTACCTTTTGTTAAATATATGTCTATAGAAATTCAAACTTTCCATTTTGATATAAATAATGTCTAAGTTTTCTACAATGAACAATAGATTTTCCTGAAGTAATCTTTGAAGTTTCCAGGAAGAAGATGGGGCCCTACAACAATGATTTCACCTGGTTGATTTGATGCCATTGTGCTGATAGTACCACCTTAAGATTGGTTTTGGATTACAAACTGCTGAAGATGATTTCAACTTGGCTTGCTGAGATGGTGCACCTTCTTACAATAAGTTCTTACTGGCCAGAACTTCAAATAAGAATTTCAGAAAAACCCTACCAACTACCCAGAAACTATTTGCAGTTGTACCAGACAGTAATCTTGTAACTTAACCATTGTTTTAGTTTTACAGGATCCCATAGAAATAACAATGCCCCCACGACAACTAGAAGTAATTCTAGAAAATGATGTCCCCTCTCCCAACAAAGTTTATCCTCAAGGTTAGGAACTCCTATTAAGGATTGATTATAAAGGCTATAGGGTTGGGGGTGGAAATGAAGAAGGCTCAGGGATCTCCTTTGAAAGAAAAAGAAATGAACGGGATGGGATAATAGGTAAATTAGTGAAATACTTGTAAGCTATTATAGACAATTTACATTGGTATTGATTCTTGTATATTGATTCAAATTATATTTGTTTTATTGAATATGCTTCTATTTCTGTTTACAATATTTGTCCACCTATGCAAAGTTATTTTTGTCATATTGTCCGCAGGTATGTTTCTACCTCTGCTTAAGATATTTTGTGTACTGATGCAATTTAAGGATATATTAATCATATTGCACTCTACATTTCTACCTCTGAATAAAATACTTAATATATATTGTCTATATTTTTAGGTCATTGTCCTCATTTGTTGCACATTTGTTTTAAGATTGTTTAATTTTTCAATAAGAAACCTTAGTCTTTAAACTATATTGGTATTAAGAATTACAGGTCAATAGTCATCCATGTTTGTCATAATCATAGTTAGACTAGCTAAGTTCTTTAAATGCATAGAGATTATATTCTGCATAGATAGATAGTCTTCAGACAAGTTAAAGAACTGTATAATATGGCATTTAAACAACTTAGGGTTCTGTTGATGTGAGACACAACTGTTCCTGGCAACACCAAGTTATTCCCAAGAGAATGTTGGACACCAAAGATACTCCACATGAAGCTTGTTTTTTCTTGACAAAACTGGCCTTTGAGCAAAGAACTGGCCCTGCCTCAACTACTGACAAAATGCATGGTGTCCAGACTGGACAAGCAAGATATAAACAAAAAGATTGCCAAACCTTGTCGAGACAGGGTAAGACAGATTTTCAATTTTTCCTGTCTCTACAAATAGTCTGTCAGATACTCTAAGCCTTAGCCAAAGTTGGTTGCCCCAACATTGCAAATGAGACTTTAGGTGATTGCCCAGGTAGTTGGTTGTCTCTGTCATTTCATGCACCTTTTGAAAGTTGCTTGATTGTACTTCCTGTTTACTCAGGTAATATTATTTCTGTTTTCAGGTCTTTTGTGGGGTTGAAGACTAGATAGTTATAGTTACTTTCCTCTCATGGCTTAACCACACCATTTTTTAATATAAGACTTAGACTCCTTAGGATAGGATAACTATTGAAATATTTAGCGTATGTTTCTTGTTTGATGATGTTCATGCTGGTTGTAATTCTAATTTTTATGTATGCTTTTTACCTCTTCTTTTCCCTAGACTATACTTGATATTTGTTCTTATTGAATATATTTTTATGTTAGTCTTAGAATGCTCTTATTTAGACAAAAGGGGGGAAGTATTGTGATAGCTCCTTCAGCCAATAGCCTTTAAGATACCAGCCCACTTTGTGCCTGGTCTCATGTACTATAAGTGCAGACGAAAAACATGCATGAACCTCTTTTCTGTTAGATTCAGTTCCAGTTCCCAGTGCACACTGAGGACTGCAGATTAATGCCCTTACTGTGAGTTTATCCCCAAACAAATAAACCTTTGTTATACTCCATTTTGGGCTATTGTGGAATTCTTTTGATACTACTACAATTCTGGCTCACAGATCAAGTAAACTGTCCCCCGTGGTGCTGCGGAAGTCAAGATGGTGGGATATTGAAGCAACTAGTCATATAATTTCCTCAGCCAAGAGGCAGAGTGATAAATGTGAAGGTTATTGGCCTCCTCTTACGCTCTTCAAGATCCAATCCAGACAATGGTACCACCTATAAGTGGGCGGGTCTTCCCACGTCAGATAACCTGATCAAGGTGATCTTGCACAGACACCAATGCCATGGGTGATTCTAGATTCTGTTAAATTGACAGTTAACACTACCCATCATACCAGTTCACTGGGTATAAATAACTCCGCACCTTTACAACCTCACAGAGAATAAACATACACACTCATGAGTATAACACAAGTTATAACTCAAGCACACGAACACACGCAAATACGTGCACATAATCAAACAGATGCACACACAAACCCATAGAGCAATGATTCTTAACTTACTAATGCTGTGACCCTTTAATGCAGTTCCTCATGTTGTGGTGACCCCTAAACATAAAATTATTTTCATTGCTATTTCATAACTGTAATTTTACTACTATTATGAATTATAATGTAAATATCTATGTTTTCTGATGGTCTTGGAAAACCCCCATGAAAGAGTCCTTCAACCTCAGAGGGGTCGTGACCCATCAGTTAGGAGACCCTGACGTAGAGACTCTAGGAAAGGTATGAAATTTTCAATTGAGATTAAGTCAAAAATACTGAATTCAAAGCTATTATTTTTGCAGGGTTTGGAAGGTGAAAGATGAACTGAAAACTGGCTCTCAGATCAGCTGCCGAAGATAAGAACACACGCTCCTGGGTAGGCTTTGAAGGGTCTTTAACCAGAAATCAAAGGCACAAGGCAAGAGGAACAAAAGATGTGAGCCACTATGCAGTGGAACAACTGTGTAGTGACTCTCACCAATAGAGCAGTTCTTCACTGCTGCAGCAGTGTCGTAAAGAAGCACACATGCAGAAACAGTTGTTGGACCCACTTGCTTTGTTACTTACCAATACTGTCATAATGTGACTCCCCTAGCTCTTCTTCAGATTGGTCAGCTAGTGTGATTTCCACGTACTATGAAAGTAGAACAGTTACTTTAGTGTGATATCCAAAAAATGCCTAGACATTTTATTTATAGTAAATAAAGACAGCAGGGGATAGAAGGTAATACACAAAAGCCCCTTTATTTTGCAGTGGCCACATGCTTCCCGAGCAAGCTGCATCATGTCAGTACCTAGCTAGATATAGAGCACTCATTCAAATAAAGTGTCCCAAAGACCCTGTGTCAGCCCAAGTCCGTGATGCTATTGAGTGGTTGAGGACAACTTTAAAGTAAAGCCTGGTTGCAATGACATAATCTGTTTTGGGACACGCCTGTGGGACACTTATCTCCTTTCCTCTTTCTTTTCCACTTCTCAGCACCCATGAGTTGAGTCATTTGGTCCACTACAAACTGCCTGCCATGTTGTGCTACTTTGTCACAGCCCCAAAGCAACAGGAAGGAAAGACAATGGAATGGCACCTGTTAAACAGGACACCTCTTCTCTTTATAAGTCAACTGCCTTGGCCATTTGATCACAGTGACAAGAAACGTCTTGACACAAATAGTGTCAGGCTTTAGAAAAACATAAAATATGATGCATTTCCAAAGTCATGATAGCCATTTATCATAGTATTACCTGAGGACGAGCCATTTCACCTGCTGCAATCTTCTTCTCTTCGTCTATCAAGTTAATGACCTTTCTATTGATAAGTGGTGCATTTGCACCCTGAATCTTTGCAATAATTTTACCATTCTACAAGAGATGGGAAAGTATAGAGACTTTCATTTTCCTATGAAATCAATAATTAACATTTACTCGGGACTAACTTCCCTCTCCATGATCTCACAGCCCATCAACCATCTTTCAGATACTGTAATCAGCCATTTGAAACTAGTAGTGGTGGGACAGTTCACTCTGATTTGGTAGCATCAACAATTAGAGTCCCATACTTTGTCTGCCCTCTATAGAAGTATGGCTGCACCCCCATCTTCTTACAGCATCCTTATGCTACTACCTAGATCTGGCTGTACCTCCATCACTTACAGACCATCACCACCCTACAGGAGCACTCCCAGGACACATGACCCATTCATCCTTCTTTAAATGTAAAGGACTCTAGACAGGGCCTTTAATTTGATCTAATGGTGTTCTGATTCTCTTTCTGTTGTTTTGCACACTGACCAAAGGCAGTTTAGGAAGAAGAATATTCATCTGGACTGTACTTCTCTCTCACAATCCATCATTAAAAGAAATCAGGACAAAAACTTGAAGTAGAACCCATAGAGGAACACTGCTTGCTGGCTTGCCCCCAAGCTTTCTTATATGGCCTAGGACTGCATGCTTAAGGGTGGTGCCACTTACAGGGATCTGGGCCCTTCTCCATCAACTAATAATCAAGCTGAGCATCCACAAACATGTCCACAGCACAATACAATTCAGGAAATTCCTCAATTAAGACCCTCCTGCTAGATGACTGTTGTGTCAAGTTGATAATGAAAACCAGGAAACATGTCACACCCCTTTTGTCTGTCTTTTATCTTATATGCACTAATCATCTGTTTATGGACATAGAATCAGGCATGATGGCATGGAATGGAAGACCTTGTTTCTAACCCTATTAAATAACAAAAAGTCAAAAGATCCACAAAAGTACAGATGTTTTTGGCATAGCAACTCCACAGTGACCATTAAGAAAGGCTTGGACCACCCAAAAGATCCATGAGAACTTGCCCCATCAGGGAGCTCTGCTGGGGTATTACTCAATATCAGGAAATGTTTCTTACTTTAAGATATGAAAGATGATAAAAGAACATGAAGGTGAAAAGAGAAAATATACTATGCAGAAGGAATAACAGGCACAATGTCATAGGGCCTGTAGGAGGCACGGCAAGTGAAGAGGCCTGGGAAAGTGGGCTGAGCCCAGTGTGCACGGCCTCAGTACCCACAGAAATCCAGAGGATATGGAGCCTTGGGCATCTTGGAAAAAGAAAATCTCCCTCCCTCAGCCAAAACCACTAAAAGGCTGGAATATAACATAGACTGTAGACATGACTAGCATTCTATTTTAAAATTTGTTTTATGTGTGCATGAGTGTGTGTACATGGATTCGACCTTGTGGGTGATGTGCACTTAACTGCTAAGTCATCCCTATGGCTCCACAATCAAAATTCCAGTTGTGAAGGTTGCTTTTCCTACTTTGTGGAAAGGATCAGAGGGAGCAAGAGAAGATGTCTGTCTGCAATTCAGTTGTAGGTCTAACTTTTCTCGGCCCAATGCCAGGCTGGCAATTCTCCTGAGCAGAAAGAGCTGTCCCTGCTGAAACTTACTGGAATGCTCTTTTTGTCAGCTGAGAACCCTGACTAGTGAAAGAAGTCAAGATTAGCTGGAGGGCGGTTTTGCTAAGTTAGGGAAAATTATTCTTCCATAAGCGGCTGTTGATACGGTTTGTTTCAGAATAAAGCGCCTAAGGTATGAACACAGTGCTTAGTGGATGAGGTATGCTGGGAGGGGAAATCCTTGATGAAAAGGAGACTAAGAGTTCACAAGCCAGGGCAGAGTGAAGTGCCATTGTAGACAAGGAAACCCCGAGGGACAGGAGAACTTGGGTTTGAAAAGCAAACTGTGAACCACATGCCAAGCTGTGAGACAGAATTTACTTGAAGATCTGAGGTGACAGGAGTGGGGTGGACAAAAAAACAAGAAAATTCACCAAAACCAGTGGATTCTAACAACCAAAGGAGAACAACGCAGCTAAAGGGTGAGCATAAGAAGTAAGAGAGACATCTACTGTGTCTGCGGTGTCACAAACATCTGAATAACAAAATTGCCACTTCTAGGTGAGCAGCAAATCCTTTCCTTTATGGAGATTCTCATTCTGGTTCCTTAAGCTACATATAGGCTAGCTGGCATCAAAACTGCCACTCTAAACAAAGACCATATTGCTTCAAAAGCCGAAAGTACTATACATCTGAGTGCTATGCATTCAATATAATTCAAGAACATAATATATTTTTATTCAACTAAATCAATATTCATTTTCTTGAAACAGCTGTAAGAGTGCCATTTAATGAAGCTGAAAGCTTATACAGAAGAAGTGATGCTAATGATTATTTCCACTCTTGAAAACTATGTACCCTGCACCAGAAGATGGACCATGTGGTATTTACCCTCCACTGATGCTTCTCCTTACTACTACAGGGTTAAGAAATTTGTGGACTGGTTTTAGGAAAAATTATTTATTATATTATTTTCTGATTATTATAGTTGTGTGTTCAATGCAAAATATAGGTGAAGTACAGACAAGTGTAAACAGGAACTAAGATCCGCTCCCCCCACCCCCATGTAGAAAACAATGAGCGGAAGTAGGGAATAAACATCCTCCGCTATTTCTGAGCATTTGTAAATGTAGAGATGGGAGCAAAAGACATTAGAGGGAGTAATCAGGCAGACACTTTTGCACAAATCTGTGAATACTTAGAACCACTTCTTTCCTGCAGCTCATCTGAGAACGGTTCCTTACTCCAGTCTTTTCTCCAATCAGTTCAGTATGTGATATCTTAACAAGCTCCCCAAAGGCAAATTATTAAATTTATTGTCAGATAGATAGAGATAAGGCAAACACTGTGCAATTACTACCAGTGGCAAATAGCCCCATGGCGATTCTCAGTGCTACCTGCTACTTCAAAAGAATCTGATAGCGAGACCACAAATGCTGTACTTACGAGACTAAAGAGGAACACAGGCTCACATTTATCTCTAAATGACTGCAGAGTCACAATGTTGTCCGCTTCAGCCTGAAGGATATTGTAAATATTTTATACAATAATTGAGAAAGCATTACCCACCCTATTCTGTATCCTATGTTAAAATGTTATAGAGATAAGCACAATTTTTCTGGGATGGCAACATTTCTGGGTTTGTAACAGTCGTACTAAGGATCAAACTGCATGCATTAGCAACTCAAGCCCTGTGCTATTTGGTGCCTGTGGCCAAACTCACCTCTGTGTTTATACCTTCCTTGCTGCCTGGTCCTGCCATTACTCCTCCAATCCAGCCCAAGAGTCCCTGATCCAAAGAGTGTTTCTTATTCCTAACGGACAGGTGACTTATGGCTCCATATTGCACTTGGTTGTCCCTCACCCAGGCACATTGTCTCTTCCAATAGTGTACTAGAGGCAGGTGTGGGGGCTGTCTCACTTGCTTTGTTAGGAAAGCAATGGTTTTCCAACTGCATGTAGCTCCAGCCCCAGGGGATCCAACACCTCTGGCCTCTCAGTTAACTTAACACTTAACACTCAACATGCATGCACCCAGACACAGAGAAAAAGACACAGACATAGACACACACACGGAGATATACACACAAATACAGAGATACACATGTGCAAAATTTAAAATGATTTTTTTAAAAAAAACAAGAATGTTTCTGCAAAGGGGATGGCGGGTTGAAACCATGTGAGGTCAGGAAAGAAACTGGCTCCAAGGGCGTCTTGAAGGGCAGGGAAGGCCTACGCCCAAAGCATGCAGGGGGTGGGGGTTTCATGTCTGTTCACAGACGATGTAGTTTATAGAGATCTAGGATACACTGTTTCGGCAGTTAACAGCTGGTGGACTCAGGCATGGCTTTGTCTAATAGAAATGTATTTTAGGTTCTCTGGGAGTTACATAAAAGAAACAGGTGAAACTAAAGTAATGAAATATTTTCCTTGACTCAATGTATTATCAGTTCAACATGAATTCAATGTAAAAAAAATATTGATGGTATGTTCCACGTAATTTTTCATAGTAAATCTTAAAATGTGTTATTATATGAAAGTTTATATTTAAAACATATTTGAGTGATTAATATTCAATAAATAATTGATTAATAATTAACCCCTAATTAAAAATAGGCTCATGTAGCCAAGTATTAAATTTCACAATAATTTAAGTTAGCAAAGTCAGGTTTAAAATTTTTTAAATTTATTTGTGTGTAAGAGAGACAGGAAGGCAGGCAGGAAGGCAGGCAGGCAGGCAGGCAGAGAAAGAGAGATACTCTGCCTCTACTTCTGTTGTAATGAGAAACAGCAGGCTGCATACCGCCATCGGGCTAGCGTATACCCCGAAATAACAACACACAAATTGTATTCATTTAAACACTGCCTGGCCTATTATTTCGAGTCTCTTCTTGGCTAACTCTCACATCTTGCTTTAACCCATATCTAGTAATCTGTGTATCACCACGGGGTTGTGGCTTACTGGGAAGATTGTAATTCTCAAACTGATAGAACCAAATATATAGTAAAACTGCCAAATAAACATTGTTTAGGGTGAAGATTAACAGGTTGATAATACTTGAAGTACTGGGGAATCCTTAAGTCCTATTGTAACAGGAAACAGGTTGAATGAAAACAGAACTCTTACAACAGCAAAATGAAGAATCTCATCTTCGTTCAGTTCATTTTTCAGTTTTCTGAATAAAGGCTGCACGGCTTTGCAAGGTCCACACCAGGCTTGGTAAACATCAATCACTAGAAGGTGGTGATGTTGATGAAAAGGCAGAGTCAAAGAATCTCCAGACTGGCACATTCCCATCCCAGGAGAGGAGGAAGGCAGCTTTTGAAACATAGAATTGAATTCTACAAGGTGTCCCCAGATGCTTGGGGACAAACCCTGGATGGAGACAGCCAAGAGTCCCCAGTACCTGTTAGGCCTTTGTTCAGCAACATCTCATCCCACAGGTTCTGACTGTTGATGATTGTCTGTGGAAAACAAAACACTGTAAGATGTAGCAAGTGTCACTGCACCAAAGACCCGCTGGCAGGCCAGACCCACCTGGAGCTGGACTTCACGCTTTTTGCTTGCCATTTGTCCGATT
Source organism: Myodes glareolus (assembly GCF_982192425.1). Classification (NCBI taxonomy): domain Eukaryota; kingdom Metazoa; phylum Chordata; class Mammalia; order Rodentia; family Cricetidae; genus Myodes; species Myodes glareolus. The sequence continues at coordinate 37,702,047 of NC_142039.1, forward strand.
CTGCATGGGAAAGGAAAAGAAATATAAACATGGGGGAATTTAAGCATTCATATCTTTGTAGACCCAGACAACATCTTAATCTACTGTCCAATTTCCCTTTAGAAAATACTGGCCTGCTCAGACTAGCCTGTAGAGAGGATTCGATGTCCCAGGCAGACTAGTGCATGCTGGGTACAGATTCTCCCAACAAACCAAAGCTATGTAAGAATGTTACGAGGTTCTGTTTAAAGTCAGTGTGTGTGTGTGTGTGTGTGTGTGTGTGTGTGTGTGTGTGTGTGAGAGAGAGAGAGAGAGAGAGAGAGAGAGAGAGAGAGAGAGAGTTTTAGTACTGTAAAGTCATATAGTGTGTGTGTGTGTGTGTGTGTGTGTGTTTTAATATTGTGGTGGCCTTTTACACCTTGAGCAGAACATGTTAATTGTCTGCAAACATGCTCTTTATGTCTGCTCACATCAAGGTTATTGAGCTTTTATTACAAACTCACTAGTGTTCTCTGAAGCACAACATAAATTTTCCATGGGTGTTACCATCAAAGATGGGGAGTAGACATTAAGGTGAAAGAAAGGAATAGCCCCTAAGATTACATCCTAACAAATTGCTATACATATAGCAAAATGGGCCCTCTCAGCTAGACTGGGACCCTTATGGACTATTTAAATTGGCTCCCTTGCGGGGCGGGGATTTTTTTTGGGGGGGGGGATATCTATGACCCTTCGCAGCATGAGATCCTGAAGTTTAGTACCTGAATGGCTGGGTCAGGCGCCCGGGCTGAGGGTGTCTCCTGCTGTGCTGTCTTCCCCAGCAAGTCCAGCTAAAGGATGGATGAAGGATCACCCCCTGGAAGATGAAGAGTGAAGAGCAAAGACGCCAACGTTCAGCCCCCCCTCGAGGCCTGGCCTGCCATTTCCTTCCTGTGGTGGAGGCTCGAGGCTCCTGCTCGCAGCGGGTAGAACTGGGTACCAAGCCCAAGAACAGTTGACGCCTAAAAATCCTTCACCACTCCTGCCACAGCGCCGGAAATAAGATTTTCACCTCCTCAAGACCCCTCTTTCCGTTGCCTCCTGCTGAGTTGCAGTATCTGAGCCTGTCCTGGGTGTTCCGCACCACCCTGCACACTCGCCTCAGCGTTTCTGATTTCCAGGGAAGCTTCTCAAGAACAGAGCTGACCATATTTCCTAGGCTTTGGAGCCTTTGTGATCAGTCACGCATTGCAGTAAAGGAAACAAATTCCTCAAATTGGAGCACAAGAGGCAGTTCCTTCCTGCTGCGCTGACTCCATTCCCTGGTGGTTTGTCCCTCACCCTCTTCTTCCTCTTCTTCCTCTGTTCCCTCCTAGAAACTGGGCTCACAGAACGGTTTTAACTATTTCATTTTTCAGACTTACAAATATGTTGCCAAAATGATGTTCAGGGTTGCCATAGACCCTTCTGCCAGCTCCAAGTTTAAGTCTAAAATCCCCAGGAAACTAAGGTTCAGCAATCCAGTCAGTAATCAATTACTGTGTATACATTGTCTCAAGTCTGCAGTTTCCCTACCAATGCAGCTTTCTTTGGACCAGAATCCAGGTCAGAGCCCAGGTACTGTCAAAGAGGCATGTATAAACTGCTTATTCCAATGTTACCAACAACAGAAGAATGGTGACTAAAACGTGGTATGCCTGCGTTGTTAAGGATTACACCGATGTGTCCGCGGTGCTACATTCTGCTATTGGTATCAACGGGTCCTGACACTAGAAAGGAAGACAGAGTGCTGGGAATAATGACATTTATGTACAATCAAAGTAAATATTCCCAAGCCTCGCCCAATTCTTTAGTAAAGTGTGTTGTTTATTTATGCAATGATTCTGCGAATGCTTTTCCATATTCCATGTGCCAAGTAGTCAAAATATGGCTAGTGTAAAATGTAACTGTGCATGCCTAACAGGAATACAGTTTTCATCTGGAGTTGCAGCAAGTAATAAGTAATAGGTCAGGAAAGCTATTATGTCGGTCTGCTGCATTTGGATACCGACACAGAAAATGATACTCTTACTCTTCCTTGTGTAATCAAACATATTAACTGTAAAGAAATACAGCAAAAGCAACATAAATGACGCAGAAGGAGAAGGTCATACTGATGGGTGCTTGTGTTGAAAGCAAGATTGCAGACATGGAGACACTGAAAATACATTGTCTTTGCGGTGATCATTCTTGTTTTTCTACTCTTTGAATATTCAGCGTTTCATGTGACTATCCGCTTCTTGAAAAGCGGTAGAAGACACACCTGTGGAATGTTTATCTTGATAGTCTCTCTGATTCCTTTCAATTGCCCATGGATTCTTTTCCAGATTCACTTCAACTTCAGGAAGATGGTATTATGTCACCTCACTTACTTTTCTAGGATCTTTCCCCCCTAACCCAACCCCCCCCACCCAAAAAAAAAAATCATGGTGTATGCCTGTCCTTTACTAGATAACTCAAGTTTCTTCAAAAGATATTTTTTTTTCTATCTTTGGGGAAATAGCCCAAGTCTTGAAATTGAAGTACTCGGAGTGAAACCTGAGCTTTCCTTTCCCTCACAGGTCGACCTGCAAGAATACCTACATACTCCAGCATTACTTTCCCCATGCCCACGTGATTATTCCAGTCATATGTTTGGGAGATCCATACTGTAAGGACTAAAGCAAGAACCTTGCTAAGGAGTGGGCAGGTGTATTTACATCTGTCCCATTTTCTCTGGTTTGTTTCCTCTTGAGACACAACTTGAAGACAGAGCATGACATCAAGATATATAAGATGAGTCAGGGAAACCAAAGCCCAGCAGAGGGTTTGCCACGCACGCATCAAGCCCAGGCTAGATCTTGGTCCAACAAAAAGTCAGATGTGCCAATTATTGTGCCAACTAAAAGTGAATTTTCTAACAAAACTTTCACAGAAGTTCATGGACCCCTACCTCCTAAAATACTAAAATAGTAAGAGAATGTTGAGAACTTTCTGTTTGCTACTGCTATTTAGCTGATTCAATAAAATCTAGATCTTTTCACCTGTATGTATTCTTCCTGAAGTCCGTATATGAATTTTTCATTTTTGTATGTTTACAGAAATGTTTTCTTGTTTATTGTCTCCGGTTGAATTTCACAATTAAAACCATTGAGTGACAACTTCTCAGAATGTCCATCAGGTGGCAGTATGTGCTTCTGTGGCTATGACCGAAGCTGCACAGGAAGAAGTCCCGCACAAATCTCTAATCAGGGGCGGCCTCCAGGCCTCTGAAGCTTCTTTGCCTGAAGTAAACTGAGGATCAAGTATAGCCTGGGACAGCAGAACTATAAAGAGCTATAAAGAGCTCTTGGCTCCAACACCAGGTCTTTGCATTGATTATCCTGCTATCAATATAATCATAAATAGATACCAGTTGGAGAATGGATGCAGGGCATTCTAGCAATTAACCTATTCCATATTATATATGGAATATATATATATTATATATTCCATCATATAGATAGATAATCCTATACACACGTGCTCTCTCTCTCGCACACACACACACACACACACACACACACATATTCCATCATATCCATGACACTGAACCCCACAGTCCCAGTTTTTTGTTTGCTTTTTTGCTTGTTGAGGAGAGAGTTTCACTGCATACTCCAGGTTAGCCTCCTCTTAGCATAGTCTTTTTGTGTCATTTCTCTCTTCAAAATATGCAATAAACTGCACACCCAGTGTTTAAAAATATTATTATGCATGCTGGTTTATTTAGAAATGTTTTCTTTTTATTTGAACTGCTCTTAGCTCACCTTTCTGCATTGTGCTGCGTATTCCTAAAGCAGGAATGACTAAACACACGTTCACTTTCTTGATCACAATTTTTAGAAAATCGCCATCGACTAAAGCAGTTTAAGGTGACCCTCACTGGGTGTCCTTGAAGAGCAGTTGTGTTCAGTTGTTCCTCGTGCCACAGAACCCCAGTTCTTTAAGCTGCCTTCTACAGCCCCGAGAGATACGACCTAGTAACTTGATTAAATTGGGAATGGATTTTTGAGTGTGAAAAGTTTATTATCCTGAATCTATGCCATTGCTGTTGATGGATTCTCAGGAAGTGCAAAGAACTTCTCATCTTATAGTGTCGAAATTGAGATGCCAAACTGACAAGAAAATAGCCCAAGTAATAGAACCTCACCTCACCTAGGGCCAGGTGTGTCTTCACTTCACTTCCTGCCATTCTAGTTGAGAAGAAATGCTGCAGAGATGCATTGCCTCCCCTCAGAGTCCCCACGATTGTGGCTTTATTTTATTTTTTATTTTATTTTGGTAGAGGACCCAGCTCCTTCATGGTCTAGCCTTCTTTTGTAAGCTTTTATTTTATCTCACACGTGGATGAGTGTGGGAGTTCTGTGTGCATGTATGTCTGAGCCCAGAAAGCACGTACTGCCCACAGAAGCCAGAATCCCCTGAAACGGGAGTTAGAGATGGTTCTTAGCCACCCTGTGAGTGCTGGAAATCAAACCCCGGTCATCTGGCAGAGCAGCAGTGCTCTTAACCACTCAGCCATCTCTTCAGCGCATGTCCTGACTCTCTGGGTCACACTGGGAATTATACAATTCTAGTAGCTACACAGACTATGACATCTGAGCAAATAATTGGCCAATTAAAAATGTTTCTTCTCTACATTTGTTGGTATAGTGATGCTCCTTCCACATTCTCTTTTTCTAACCCCTTTGGGAACCATAAGGCAGAAAGAGTTTCTGCCTTCATATCAATGTCTGTATTGGCTTTTGTTTCGGAGACAAAGCTTTGCGTGTTCAGCCACTGAAATTGAGTACTTGGCTGGTAGATGAACATTTTCTAGTCTAGCCTGAGTAATTCATTTGTACAGGAAAGGGCATTCTCATCACAGCAAATTTAAAATTTAAAAAAATCATGATTTTGCTGCTTAGTAAGTCCTTCCCTCTGCATACATATAAAATATCTGAATACGTATCTAAAAATATGGGCCTATAGTATATATCATAATAACACTTTTCTTCATGTAACATGAAAGCCAAATAAAAATTGTTTGAAGTAAAGTAGTTTATTTTTCTCAGGGTAAAAAAAAAATGTGTAGATGTAGACAGTTTAAAAAAGATTGCCCACACTCAGAACATCACCAAAATCCAGCCTAGTGGTGACTCCCTCTCCCTGGGGTCTCCTGGTTTCAGTACCTACACTCTTGATTAATTGTAGAAGAAAATATCAATTAAAGGCAGTGTTGCCAAATAGGTGTTGGCCATAAACGCCGAGGAAATGGAGACTCGGGGAAAGCTCTCTAAAGGAAGAAGCCATGGGTGTTTCAGCGATTCCTGGAAAATAAGAAGGGCTCATATCACATTTCCCTGAAGAGGACATGAGCATCCAGTCGCTTCACTGGGAGGCCAGGACGGTCAGCCGAGTGCCTGTCTGCAGCAGGTAGGAGTTCCTCTGAGGAAGCTGGAATAAAACCCTAAGGAAAGCACTGAACACAGCACATAATGATTTCTGTAGCTTAAACACTACTCTGACTAGGAGGCAGAGAATGCAGAGAGATGAAGAAAACACAGCCAGGGAAGGCGTAAGGACAATTAATTTAAGAAAGATTGCTTGTTGTGAGGTAACAAGGAAAAGTAGTAGAGAGTATGGGTGCTACTAGAGAAGGGGGAACACTTGATAAGCATCCTGGAGTGAGTGCCCTCAGTTGCTGGGATGCTGGGGTGCCATTCCAATAAATCTAGATACTGGAATTTTGTCTTCGTTTCCCTAAGTATATAAAATGACATTTATGTATTGCAATTTATTAATCATGCAAAAATCATGTTTTTAAAAGCAATGTGTACAGCTTAATTTAAGATCCCTTATCACTAATAAATGCCAGTGTTTCCTTGTAACGTGAATGCTATGGGAATATCAGCCATTTTCTGATGGGATCTACGTGTTGATCTATGAAATGGAACCTTTGAAATATCTGACCCTCTTGAAGGAAGGATCCAAGTGGCTAAATAGTCCTAGGGAAGAACCCAATACTATCATTATGCTAAATTAACATTGTATTAAAATGACTCCTAATGATTTATAATGATTTGTTGCTTTACCTGTATCTCTTAATCCTTATTGGAGAAGCTTCTTGCAGAAGATGTCAATAACTCAGGGAGCCTCAACTCATCCATGTACAAAGAAAGTAAGAAACTGTGTAATGTTCAGCCCTAAAGGTGACATTTCTGCCACACTCCTATTCTAAGGCTCCAGGGACCTTTGTAGGAGAGGGGCAGACATATTGTAAGAGCTAGAATTATTCAATAACATTAAAGAAATGGAGTTTTTCATTACACCACGACAGATAGAATGTGTACTCACAATGATTCTTACAGCATTTACAAGGTCTGTACAAGTTGCAGCCAGGCTAAATCTTAGCATAGAGTAGGGAAAGGTGAGCATGAAATCCCACTAGTAGCCAAGGAGCTGGTAATTTTTGACTTCTGGGTATGGAAGGTCTGTTTTTGTTAACGATGTAACCGCTGGTAGGCCAACCACACACCAGAGCTAGTCACACTCCAAATAATAACTAAGGGACACAATTTGGAAAGAAGAAAAGAAGGAGGAAAGGAGAAAAAGGAGGAGGAGGAGGAGGAAGAGGAAGGAGAGGAGGAGAATGAGAGGAAGAGGAGGAGGAGGAGGAAGAGGAAGAAGAAGAAGAAGAAGAAGAAGAAGAAGAAGAAGAGGAGGAGGAGGAGGAGGAGGAGGAAGAGGAGGAGGAGGAGGAGGAGGAGGAGGAGAAGGAGGAGGAGAAGGAGGAGGAGGAGGAGGAAGAAGAAGAAGAAGAAGAAGAAGAAGAAGAAGAAGAAGAAGAAGAAGAAGAAGAAGAAGAAGAAGAAGAAGAAATTTCAAAGTTGGTGGAAAGGATGAGAAGGTGGAAAGGACAGGAGGTTGATGTAGATGGGCCTTCTGTTATGTGTTAGTTTCATTGGTTAATAAAGAGACTGCCTTGGCTCTCTGATAGGACAGAAAATTAGGTAGGCGGAGTAAACAGAACAGAATGCTGGGAAGAGGGCAATGAGGCAGACATCGTGGAGCCAGCCACCAGGTAAGACATGCTGAATCTCTTCCGGTAAGCCACGACCTCGTGGTGATATACAGATTATTAGAAATGGGTTAATCAAGATGTGATAGTTAACCAGTAACTAACTCTCTAGAGATAATGGGCCAGGCAGTGTTTAAACGAATATAATTTTTTAAAGTAATTTTATTAAATTATAAAAGTTTCCATTTCCTCCCCTCTTCCCAACACCCTCCCACTCCCCCCGCCACTCCCTCTCTTCCTCCCTCTTTGTCCCTAAGGGCAGCCAGGGTTTCCAGCCCTGTGGGAAGTTCAAGTTCGTCCCCCCTCCCTCCAGGTCCAGGAAGGTGAGTATCCAAACAGACTGGATCCCAAAAATCCAGTATATGCAGAGGAAACAAGTCCCAGTGTCATTGTCAATGGCTTCTCAGAAAGACTCCGGGCCAGCCACATCCAGAGAATCCGGCCACATTCAGAGAATCTGCTTGGATCACGGGCTTGTTCAGTCGCAGTCCAACTGCCCTTGGTAAACTCTCATTAGATTCGACCCCTTGTATCAGTGGGTGATAGCATCCCTCGCAGTCCGTCATTTTCTCCGTCCTTCTGCTCCTCATTTGGACCTTGGGGGGCTCAGTCCGGTGCTCCAATGTGGGTCTCCGTCTGTATCGCCATCCATCGCCAGATGAAGGATCTATGGTGATAAGCAAAATATTCATCAGTATGGTTATGGGCCAAGGCCGTTTCAGGCACCCTCTCCTCTGTCCAGAGAACAATCTGGGGATCTCTCCTTGGATCTGGGATCCCATATATAATCAAGTCTCCTGTAATCCCAAAAATGACTCCCTTAGTTGAAATATATTCTTCCCTGATCCCATATTCATCCTTCCTCCCTTCCCCCCATCCCGGTCAACCGAGCTTTCTCCATTCCTCCCCTACTCCCTTCTCTCTAACCCTCTCCCCTTCCAACAACCCTCCCCCCCCCCCCCCGTGCACCCAAGGGTACCTGGGACTCTTGACTATTTCTTATCTCCTGGCGGATAGCTAAATAATCTTCATCAGGTTCGTCTTCTTGTTTAGCTTCTCTAGGATCACGAATAATAGGCTCAAAGACCTTTAAATTATGGTTAGAATCCACTTATGAGTGAATACATACCGTGTTCCTCTTTTTGGGTCTGGCTTACCTCACTCAGTAAAGCATTTTCTATGTCCATCCATTTGCATGCAAAATTCAAGATGTTATTATTTTTTACCGCTGAATAAAACTCTAATGTGTATATGCTCCACACCTTTTTTAACCATTCTTCTATTGAGGGGCACCTAGGCTGTTTCCAGGTTCTGGCTATTACAAATAGTGCTGCTATGAACATAGTTGAACAAATGCTTTTGTAGTATGCTAGGGAATCTCTAGGGTATATTCCCAAGAGTGGAATTGCTGGGTCCTGAGGGAGATTGACTCCCAGTTTCCTGAGAAACCGCCACACTGATTTCCACAGTGGCTGCACAAGTTTGCATTCCCACCAACAATGGATGAGTGTTCCCCTCACTCCACATCCTCTCCAGCATAGGCTATCGTTGGTGTTTTTGACTTTAGCTATTCTGACAGGTGTAAGATGGTATCTCAAAGTGGTTTTGATTTGCATTTCCCTGATCGCTAAGGAGGTTGAGCATGACCTTAAGTGTCTTCTGGCCTTTCGAAGTTCATCTGTTGTGAATTCTCTGTTCAGTTCAGTACCCCATTTTTTAATTGGGTTAATTAGAGTTTTAGTGCCTAGTTTCTTGAGTTCTTTGTATATTTTGGAGATCAGACCTTTGTCTGATGAGGGGTTGGTGAAGATCTTCTCCCAGTCAGAAGGCAGCCTTTTTGTCTTACTGACAGTGTCCTTTGCTTTACAGAAGCTTCTCAGTTTCAGTAGATCCCATTTATTCATTGTTTCTCTTATTGTATGTGCAGCTGGGGTCCTGCTTAGGAAGAGGCCTCCTGTGCCTATATCTTGTAGACTACTTCCCACTTTCTCTTCTATCAGGTTCAAAATGGACGGACTAATGTTGATGTCTTTAATCCATTTGGACCTGAGTTTTGTGCATGGTGATAGGTATGGATCTACTTTCATCCTTAAACGAATATAATTTGTGTGTTGTTATTTCCGGGGCTAAGCTAGCCATGTGGGAGCTGGGCAGGATGAAAAGCAGGCCTGCCCGCAGCTCCTCATGATACAGGAGGTGACAGTGGGGATTTTAGGTGTGGGTGTTTTCAGAATACATTGCATAGGATGCTCAAGGAATTAATGAAATTATTTGGGGGCGGAAACTGAACACAAAGGAATAGACAGATCAGCAGAATAGAAAAAATAATTTAAGTTTTTATAAAGCTAGTAATCATCTGAAGTGTTAGAACAATCACACAGACATCTTATTTAGGATGCCCAAACCTTCACTTTGGAAAAAAATGATATTTATTTAAATATGCAACTCACATTAGATGGTTAAACTATATAGTTTATTATTGAGAAATTCTCCATATAAGATAAAGTAAAAGCAAACACTGGGCCAGGTTGTGAACTGATTAAATGAGTTAGTACTTCATCTTATCTGATTTTCAAGTTCAAAACACTTATGGGTTTCTTTAAAAAATAAATATTTTGTGAATAGATATACTTTTATTTCACACTTGCAGGGTGTAGTAGCATCAGTGCTCACAAAGTTAATTTTTAATAAAGAATATAATTGTATACTTTTTAAATTGATTTTTATTGAGCTCTACATTTTTCTCTGCTCCTTGTTTTTAAAACATTGGCTTATCTTTTGTGAGATAATTGTCCATATATCTGGATAAGTTATTTTTTTAACTTATTGCAATGCTGGAAATACTTCTTCACATAACAATATGACTTTAAAATGAGAGGAAGAAAGGCTGTCTGTGTTTACCCTACCATAATATAGAAGATATTCAATATTGTGTTCATTCAGTATCTAGACCTCAGTTTCTGTACTCAATTAATCAGGGTGATTTAACGTTAACATAGCATGGTGGGCAGGGATCAGACTATTTTAATGATTTTTTTAACAGAATAAGAAAACTTGTTTTTTAACTACTTTTTAAAAATTATTCCTTTCTTTTGTTTGTGTGCCTGTTCAGGGACAGTGGTGCCAATGTCCTATGTAGGGAGGTCAGTCAGAGGACAGTTTGCAGCATTTAGTTTTATCCTTTTGCCATATGCATTTCAGGGATCAAACTCAAGTCGGATGTGGTGGCAAGGGCCTTTACTCACCGAGCCATCGCACCAGCCTGTGTATTTATTATTGAAAGCACTTTTGTTTGTCTAAATTTGAGATGATAGCTCATAAGTTGACCTTATCCTTCTTATGCTGCTGGAGTAGAATATCACACATGTCCTGGTTAATTTGTGAAGAAAATAAACTTATTTTGTACAGTTAGAGAGCCTTGCTAGACCAATATCAACGGTTAGGGACTTTTTTATGATACCCTCATATGGTTGATAAGGGAGAGTGTTGGGGACACAGAGGTCCTTGCACTCACAGAGAAACATTATGAGAACCAGGACTGTTAATCAAGCAGTGATGTCTCCTCAATAGAGAAGATACAAATCAAATACCTGCATTCTTTCTAGAAAGCTGAGAGTGGGGTTTTTAATGACCTGGTGACCTTTCTACTGTCTCTGGAGGCAGACCACACCCACCTTTTGTTATAGAGGAAGACCTGACTCAAATTCCCCAGAATGGTTATTCCAGACTCTTCCCTCCCTGGACAATTGTCCATCCTTCGGGGAGGTGTCACATGTACTTTAGGGCCTGATGACCACTAGGTTGTTTTTTAGCTATAGAACCCACCCCCATGAGCACATGTACTGTGTAAAAGAGTCTCAATGTAACCACACCTTGAGCTTTATTGTGAAATTGGATGTTGTAGAATATTTATTTATTCTGTGTGAAGATGTGTCTCTGACAAGGCATCTGCTGATTGGTTTAATAAAGAACTGAATGGCCAATAACTAGGCAGGAGAGAATAGAAAGGACTTCTGGGCTAAGAGAGAAACTCAGGATGAATCTAGGTGAACAGAAGAGTCACCATCCAGAGGTGGAGGAAGCAGGAGGGTCAGTATGGATATGAGGTGACAGAGACATGTGGCAGAATGAATGTTAATGGCTTAATTTAAATTATAAGAACTAGTTAGGTACAAGCCTAAACTAAGGCCGAGCATTCATAATTAATAAGAAGTCTTCATGTTGTTATTTGGGAGCTGGCTGTCAGTACAGAGAAAGACTCACTACACCTGGATTTGAACTGATTGTACTGATTATTGCACTGTGGTTAAAATATGCTGACAATGAGCCACCTGGTATTAGACTCCCTGAAGTAGAATCCAGGTCGATGAAGTTAATCTGCACCGGTTTTCACTCTTATTTCTTTGTGGGGTGCCCTTCTTTGTATGACACCCTCAGGAAAGAATGAGCAATCTCAAGCCCACAGGCCTGCAAAAGATGGGGGGCTAAATCTCGCTTTTCCGAGGCAACCCTCCCAGGTAACACAAGGCCATACTTAAAAAATAGCAGAAGTCTGTTCACCAAGAGTGGCATCCTCAGGAACTTAATATAACTCAGCACTGTCACAGTGGGGGTAAAAGTTCAGTCCAATACATGGAACTTGACAAAAAATCACATTGAAACTATAGCATACCTATAGTCCGTTTTCATTATTAAGTCATGATTGATTAACACTAAGGAACAGATTAAAGACGAGTGATTTCTGCAATTAGGGGTTTGTGATCTGTTTAAAGGACACATACAAATCTGTTATCATTACTTGAGCTGATAATAATTAATTTAATTTGGTATTTATCACCCGAGCTTGCCAGAACCAAGGATGAAGAGGTATTGGGGCAAGGTGCACAACTGAGGTGTGTCTGTATGATCAGCTCCTGACAAGAGACGTCAACAGATGTTGAACTTCCAGTGAGCTTTGCACATATGCAGTTCGGGAGAGCTTGAGACAAGTATGTTCTTTGTAACCCAAAAATATGCCAAAGAGGACATTACTTATAACAAATACATAGTTAAAGGGATAATATCTACTTATAATAAATAGTTAAAAGGATAATATCTTTGTCATGTTTCAGATAAACAAACAAAATTAATGACAATATTTATTTTTTATTGATTTTGTTTTATGTGTATGGGTGTTTTGTCTGCATGCATGTCTGTATACCACAGGCATGCCTAGTGCTCAGAGAGGCCAGAAGAAGGTGTTGGATATCCTTGAAATGGAGTTACAGATGGCTGTGAGCTGCCTTATGGGTGCCAGGCATTGAACCCTGATCCTAAAGAAAAGCATCCAGGGCTCCTAATAGTGAGTCTTTTCTCCAGCCACCTAACTTTCTTTAACTTTGGAGATTGGTTTATATGCTCAGATAATTTGACGAAAGCATCTATACAAAACTGAGAATGTCTGGACTAGCGTTACAGAACTGTATGCAGGCGGCATGTGAGGGCAGCAGAAAGCCTATCCAAGCAGAGTATATAGTCTGAGGATGAGGGCATCCAGGAATATCAGGATTTAGAAACTGGTAGAATCCATGAAATTTATGAAAGAAATCTATGAGAAATCACCAAAACCAGCAAGAGAAGCATAAACAGGTACTGTCAGCAGTCAAAGAATGGAATGATGCAATGAGAAGGCAGAGAACTTCAGAATGGCCCAGTCTTACGTGTAGTCACGTACAGCATGATCTAGGTGGCCTGAGCAATAAGGTCATGGAGTTGATATGATCTCAGTTGCAGCGGAGTCACGTGGGTTAGTTGCCCAAGAAGTGAATGTAAAAGTAGGAAACTGAGCCAAAACCAACAGTGCTTCCTAGAGTCTAAGCAGTGAGGGATGGAGAAGAGTTCGTTGCCAAAGAAAGGGGTGGAAGAAGGTTTGTCTAGCGATTAATAAGAAGGCACTAGCTTGATTATTTGAATGCTGACTTGGCTGTCACCAGAGAAGGTTGATGAGTTGGAAGACAGCTGAGAGGGCATAGATGGAGAGGACAAGATCCGAAACAGCAACAAACAAAAGCAAAACCTCTCTGTAGTCATTTTCTCCTTTGTATGATTCTAGCATATTTATGCAGATTATTTTATTAAAGACACTTTGACAGATCCTTGCGGTGGACAAATGCTACCAAGAAAACCTGTCTATGTATAAAGGCTTAATTGTATCTAGTTCAATGTATAACCCTGATTTTTACATTTTAAAATGAAAAATAAATTAAAAATATAAAGGCTTCCACATTATGCGCAGATAAATACAAAATAAAAAATAACATCATACATGCAATTGTTAGACAAAATAATTTCAGGCATCATTGGATATAGTTCTGCATGACTGCCAATTTATGATTTCATTCTCCCATGCTCCTATCTTCAATATTTCCATGTATATTGTTGCATATGAAAAATATATCATATATATATTCTCTGTACATACATCATATTGTTGCATTTGATATATATATATCACATATATATTCTCTGTACATATATCATATTGTTGCATTTGATATATATATCATGTATATATATATATATATATATATGTTCTCTGTACATACATCATTTATCAGGTGAGCTAACTAAACTTTTATGTTTGTGCTATCTCGGTAAAAACACAACTATACTAATAGAAAGTGACCTGCTGAGCTTTGCTCAGGTTTAAGTTAAAATGACGTCTTGCAGGGAGGGAGTTCTTTCTTTTGTCCATAGGGAACAACGCCAACAAATCAGCCAACTTTCATGCATTTGTGACTGCTTTTTCCTAGTCTTCTGCCCCAGGAAATATATCCTATGAAGTTTCCATGGCAACATATGGACTAATAGTGGTCTCTATCAGCTTGGGAAATTTTCCTGGCCTCCCATCCCACCAGCATTTTGCTGCAGATTATAATGTGCTTTAGTTGTTGCCTTGTGTGGAGGTTAAATGAAACTTGCAATCCCTGCTTATGGTGACTACTCAGTAGTTATTACCTATTTCTGTGCAGAGATATTGCTTTAAAACATTTTCCTTAATATTTATGGGTAGAGTTGTATTCTTTTTTAAACTTGCAAAAGCACCACTTCACAAAAGTCTCTGTCATCAATTAATGACAGTAAAATGGGGGTGAAGAAGCAGAATAAGGGAGAGGGAGAAGGCCACATGGGGGACATTTGTTCAGATGGCCTCTGCTGATGTCCTGTTCCACTGAGTCATTGGCCACTAAACGAGAAAACAAAATTTGACTACAGCCTTTGATTTTAGGTCATCTTAACACCATTATGTCATCTGAGATAAATCACTCTTTCCACAGAATAAGAAAGGTCATGAATATCCATGACATACTGCTCTGTATTAAATTGTTGTGATCCTCACAGAGATACAGCAACAGAGCTGAATTTGTTTTCTGGCCTAACACAATAGAAAAAATTAAATACAAGAAACAATGGTTTTAAAGGCATTGGACATAAACAAAGAAGGGCGTTAATCAACAGGAAATAGCAACCAAATGAGATGTATCCCGCCTCCTGCACTCCTCCCAGTATACTCCTCCACCTTTGTACTTCTCCCCCCTGTACTTTTCCACCCTGCACTCCTCTTCCTGCACTCTCCCTCTGTACACCTTCCCCTTCACTCCTCACCCCTGCATTCCTCCCCCTGCATTCCTCCCCCTGTACTCCTTCCCCCGCACTCATCCCCCTGTACTCCTCCCCCTGCACTTCTCCCCCTGCACTCATCACCCTGTACTCCTCCCCCTGTACACCTCACCCCTGCACTCCTCTCCCCCCCGCATTCATCTCCCTGTACTCCTCCCCCTGCACTTCTCACCCTGTACTCCTCCCCCTATACTCCTCACCCCTGCACTCCTCCCCCTGCACTCCTCCCCTGCATTCCTCCCTCTCTACTCCTCCCCTGCACTCCTCCCCCTCCTCTTCTCCTCCATTCACTCTCCCTGAAATCCCACCATCTGCTGGTCCCAGCAAGCTGAGGAAAGGGGAATACAGCATTATAGTAGGAACTCCACTCAGTGTTCACAGAGAATTGGGAGAAGTGCATGATCCCACCAGGCATGATGAAATTATAAAAGCACAAAATAGTCAATATCTAGCCAGGTAGAATTTCCACTTGATGTCACTGAATTTAAAGAATGACAGATATGGGCCTGGAAGGAGGACTCAGCAGTTAAGAGCACTTACATTTCTACCAGAGGACTGGATTTCAGGTCCCATAGCAGGAGGTTCACAAATGTCTGGACCACCAGCTCCAGTGGATCTGACATTCCTTTATGACCTTCATGGGCACCCACATATGACCAGACCTCCCCCACCCCAACACACACGCAAAATCCTTTTTAAAAAAACTGGCAGACACTTAAATAAACAGAAACAAATGAGAAGTATAATGAGAAATGATGTAGGTGGGCCTTCTGTCTATGTGCTATTTTCATTGGTTAATAAAGAGACTGCCTTGGCCCTTTGATAGGACAGAAAATTAGGTAGGCGGAGTAAACAGAACAGATTGCTGGGAAGAGGGCAATGAGGAAGACACCATGGAGCCAGCCACCAGGTCAGACTTGCTGAATCTTTCCCGGTAAGCCACCACCTTATGGTGCTACACAGATTATTAGAAATGGGTTAATCAAGATGTGAGAGTTACTTCCCCCCCTCCCCGCTGGAGACACAAGATCTCCCCAGAGCTGCTCCCTTGCACGCTGGGCCTGGACTGTGGGCTCAGTCCGGCAGGGGCAGCTCCGGTGCTTTGAGAGCCTGCCTGAGGACAGGCAAGCCCTGTCTCAGCTCAACCACATTCCTGGCCAGCAAGAGAGAGTGAACTTCTAGCAGACTTCCATTGGAGGAGGGAACCCTCATCTGGCGATGGATGGAGATGGAGGCCGAGAACCACGTTGGAACACTGGACCTAGCTCCCTAGGTCCAAATGAGAGGCAGAAGGAAAGAGAACGTGAGCAAGGAAGGCAAGGGCACAGGAAACCTTCATCCGACGTTGGATGGCGATACAGATGGAGACCCATATTGGAACACCGAACTGAGCATTCCACAGTCCAAATGAGGAACAGAAGGATGAAGAAAATAAAACAAGTAATCAGGACTGCGAGGGATGCGAGCACCCACTGATACAAGGGGACTGATATAATGAGAGTTCACCAAGGCCTGTTGGACTGGGACTGAACGAGGACGTAATCCAACCAGATTCTCTGATTGTGGCTGGCCCGGAGCCTTTTTGAAAAGCCATTGACAATGACACTGGGACTTGCTTCCTCTGCATATACTGGATTTTGGCGCTCCAGTCTGTTTGGACTCTCACCTTCCCTGGACCTGGAGGGAGGGGGGAGGAACTTGAACTTCCCACAGGGCAGGAAACCCTGACTGATCTAGGGGATGGGGAGGGAGGAGGAGAGGGAGTGGGGGGAGAGGGAGGGTGTTGGGAGGAGGGGCTGAAATGGAAACTTTTATAATTTAATAAAAAAAAAGTGTACTAACTAAAAAAAAAAAAAAGATGTGAGAGCTAGCCAGTAACTAACTCTCTAGAGGGGGAGGGGGAGGGGGGATCAGGAGGGAAATGGGAGAAGAGGAGAAAGTGGAAATTTTGAATGGTATTATTTATAAAGCAATAAAAATAAAAAACCTTTTCTAGAAAATTCTGCTTTTAATTTCAACTAATCATGATATCTATAGAGGCCTGTGTCCTTAAAATTGAGCAACTAGATGTGAATAATTGGACTTTGAATGAAATCAGAGATTTTACTATGTGATCAACATGCCTTATCTATCTAAAGTATTGCCTGTGACAGTGTTTAAATGAATACAATTTGTGTGTTGTTATTTCCGGGGCTAAGTTAGCCATGCGGGACACGGGCCAGATGAAAAGCAGGCCTGCCCGCACCTCCTCACTACAGAGAAGCAAAGTCAATCAAGAGAAGCTGATTCAAAAGTGACAATTCTAAGACAGTAGATAATGTCATTCCTGTAGGTTGGATCTTAAATTTCTCCCAAAAGCCTGCCTGTTAAAGTCTTGACTTTCTGTCAGTGTTGCTGAAACCTTTAAAAGGTGAGGTTGACCAGAAAGCTGTCAGGTTATTGGCATGTACTAAAGGTTATCAGTGGCCTGACAATCACACCATTCCTTCAATGGGACGGTGAACCCCAGTCTCATAGCACCCCCTTCACATTTCCTGGCCAAATAGAGTGTAGCTGCCCCTTGGGTTTGTGAACATGAAGAGCAGGCAGTGTGAAACCACATTTTCTTCAATAAATTCTGCAGGTGGAAACTGCCTTGAATCTGAACATAAGCATAGCTACTAAACCACTTGCTGGTATTATAGGCTTGAGCCTGAGTAGGAAAATAAAGGGGATAAAAAGAAAAAAAGCAAATTGGTAATGAGAACGCCTTTATGAAAACAAGAAGATGGTGAAGGGAAATCTTTAAGAAGAAATAATGAGATCACAATACAGGAGACCGGATTCCTGCAACATATTCCGTCTCAGCCGCAAGAGCTACAACATGAGCTCACATAGAATCTACAGCAGTTCATATTTGTTGTCATCTAATAGTCAAGGATTTACCTGGTCATGTAGAAATTATCCAACATTTTTGACATCACACTTTTACTTCACAACCAAAGAAATTGTCCAATTATTTTTTGTATTCAGCCCCTGGTGATTCTGCACACTCTCAATATTTACAAAAATTCCCTGAGTGTTGTAATTTCTCTGACACTGTATATCTAAGTTCTAAAATTCACGTGACTGCTGTGCTTCCTGCCCTCTCCTCATCCCACTTTCCTCTGTTGCAATTATTTTCCTAAAGTAACAATAACCTCAGATTTTGTCATTTTAAAAAGATTCCAGGTACCTTATGGAATCTTCAACTCACAAAAATATGTGATTGGCCTCAACTTCTAGACTCTAAAATGCAAACATGGTACGCTCAGAAACACATTGCTTGCTTGCTTACCTTGAGATAGGGTTACTCACTCTAGCCTTTGAATTCTGAAGCCCTGTATGTCCACCAAGATACTGCTACAGAAGGTCAAGAGACCTTATTTTTCTTTTTAGGTATTTTTACTTCATTTTATTTTATTACTTTATGTGTGGGATGTTTAGCCTGTAAGTCTGTCTGCATACTCTTGAATGTCTGGTCTCTTTGGAGGCTATAAAGGGTGTCAGATGCCTTTAAACTGGAGTTACAGAGAACTGTGAGACGGCATGTGGGTGCTGGTCATCAAACGGGGTCCTTTGGAAGAAAAGGCAATGCTGAGCAATCTCTAAAGCCCTGCAGGTCTTTTCTTATTGGCGAAACTATCTCTTTCAAAACCTTTTTCTTGGATGCTCACCTTCCTAGGCCTGGATGGAGGGAGGAGGGCCTTGGACTTCCCACAGGGCAGGGTACCCTGTCCTCTCTTAGGACTGGAGGGAGAGGGGGAGGGGGGATCAGGAGGGAAATGGGAGGAGAGGAGGAAGTGGAAATTTTGAATGGTATTATTTATAAAGCAATAAAAATAAAAAACCTTTTCTAGAAAATTCTGCTTTTAATTTCAACTAATCATGATATCTATAGAGGCCTGTGTCCTTAAAATTGAGCAACTAGATGTGAATAATTGGACTTTGAATGAAATCAGAGATTTTACTATGTGGTCAGCATGTCTTATCTATCTAAAGTATTGCCTGTGACATTTGCTCTCATCTGCCCAGCCTCTCTGAGCACTGGTAAAGAAAACTAAGAATCTGAGAGCATGGTATGAGACTGTGCCATTCACAAGGTCATGCTTTGTCCATTGTCACAGGCTGGCCTTATAAAATACCAAGACTGTTGTGTTTTTAAAAATCCCTATGCCACATCCCATCAAGACACAGAACAGAGAAAAATTAAATGAAAAGGTAAGGCGATACTAGATACTGGAAGATACTAAATACTAGAAGATACTAGACTGTCCTGACGATGGCCTAGGAATTCAGATTTAGTTTATCTCAAATTCCATGCCCCAACATAGTAACAGTTTGATGAACTTTTGTAGAAACAGGGCAAAGAAAGTAATAAATGTAGTCACCCTTTAAATATATTGGTGGAACCTAAGTAGGTAGGTTGATGACCAAGCGGAGAAAACTATTATAGGTCCCAGATAATACCTAGATACTCTTAGCCTTTTGGTTGGCAGGAACTCGGGTTTTGTTAACACATTCCTCTAACCTTTATCTGTTAGTTGTTGTTACTATGTACAACATAGAGGTGGGCAAATATTGTACAATGGTGTCCAACAAGATTGAAACATTACATTCTATATGAAGTTCCTTAAACAGGGAGGTAAACAGCTTGAAATAGCTTCAGGAAGTCCCTGAAACTGACCAGATTCATCAGGCCCCTCCCTAACAGAGTAAGTAGAAAAAGCTGGGAATCCCCCTCAGAGGAAGGAAAGCTGAGTGGCAAAGAAGACGCTCAGACAGGTGAACTGCAAAGAAGACTGAGAGGAGAAAAACTGCAAAAAAAAAAAAAAAGACTTTGAAGACTGAAGACTGACAAGCAGCCTGGAGGAAGGAGACGATGTCACCCACACTGACTGGAAGAGGTTTAGACCGGAGTAACTGGAAAGGAGACTCTCCAATCTGTGGAGCTGCCTTCAGTCTGTGCAGTTCACTCCAGGTTTCTTTGCTTTTGTGAGCCTTATCCCTCACTAGGGTAGACCTTGGTGATGCAGCTGTCATTGGGTCATTTCTATTTCCTGTCAATAACACCAACAAAACTCATTAGTTCGCCAAGTTGGACTTCATGGTTTCCTGACTTTGTTCCGTCATGGGCTCCCTATCTGAAGTGAGTGGGCATGTGTCGCACCTCCTGATGAAAGGTTTTTATTACACAACAGCAAGTGATGCCTATTTATTGACTAAAGATAGCCTCAGATAAATTGCAATTAGGATCTGAATATGCAGCATTCCAACCTCTCCACGGTAATTTAAGTTCTAATTAGTTAATCGACCATGTAGAAGGTTCAATTGAAGGTATAATTTCTTTCTGAGAACTTTAGTTTGCAGGAAAAAAGTAAACAATGTAGAGAACTAAGTAGCATGGTGGAATGCATCCAGCATCGTGGCTGCATAGAGAACAGTTTCAAAATAGGTGGGAAGTATATATACATATATATATATGTGTGTGTGTGTGTGTGTGTGTGTGTGTGTGTGTGTGTGTATCCAAAATGAGAATTAAAAAACCTATATTTCTAAAAACCAAAAGCACTGAAATAGAATTGAAAAAAATGTCTTTGATAGTTAATAACTGTATTGGACATGGCTGAAGAGACAAGCTTGAGCATATCTCAAGAGAGGCTCTAGAACTGGACTAAACCAGAGCCATATCCCATACCTCTCTCACGTATATTAACTCAGACCACAAACCAAAACATAAAACATGGAAATAAAAACTCAAAAGTGAGCAGAAGAGAGAGGTCAGGCAACCCAAGATTGATGGTCTCTGAAAACAAGAGGAAATAGTTGATAAGCTGGGCTTCATTAGAGTAAAAAACAAAATTTACTTTGGAAGAGAATAAAAAGACAAGTAAAGACTGGGAGAAAATTTTTATACTAGATAGAGCTGGTTAAATATCCATACTTGCAATAGGTGAAGAATTTAAAAAAAAACATAAAAATATTTTAAATGAACCCAAAACTTGAACACACACTTCATAAAAAGAAGTGTCATAATACAAATTAACACATAAGATATTCTGTGTCACATGCTAGCCTGAAAATGCCAATCAGAGGAACAATGCAGTACCAGGATACAACAATTACAATGGCCAACATCCCCAAGTCCAACCACAGGAGCGCCTGCTCATTGCTGTTGGGGGACAAAATGATACAGCCTCTTTCTAACTGCTAGCAGCGGAAATTGAAGGCACTATAAGCAGCTTGTTACAGAATAAGACTCACTTGGTCCTGTGATACAGCAATCTGCTTCCTTAGTGTTTACTCAGCTGAAAGACCACACTACTTAAAAACCTGTATGGAATACCCATAGTAGCTTCAAAGGTGATATTCTCCAGAGGCTAAGCTAAGTCATCAAAGTGGTGGAATATTGTTTGATACTAAAAAGGAATGATAATATCTACCATAAAAAGATGCCGGGAAAAGTTAAGCTATACGACTGTATGCTTTGTAATCCCAGTCATAGGAGTCTGAAAATTGCAAAACAACAGCAGCAACGAAAAGATAAACAATGTAAGGGTTAATTCAAGGGAGGGATGGATCAAGAGAGCTAGAAGATTTTCTACTTTCTTTGACACTGTTCTCTGTGCAGTGGATGCATACCATCATGCAGTTTCTTTTTTTTTTTTTTTTACACCAACTGCTTTTTATTATCAAGTTTCAGAAACCTTTCACAAAATGGTCTTTTTTAAAAAAGCCAAAAAACTTTACAACCATGGCTAATGTAATTTTTTCAACTGTTCCCAGTCAGCTTCAAACCCACTGTGTGCAAAGCCCATTTATCCATGCATCTAAATGATAGATACAGGCTATGAATTCTTTATTCTATTTGTAGCAGCTTATGCAGGTGCAGCCAAACACAAAGCTTCAGGACAAATTGTACAAACTTTACAATGCTGGATTTGAGTTTAAAATATGAAACATAAAGTCTACACAAAACTGATAAAAATCAAGCAGATACCAGGACTGAAACTTATAACCCACATGTGAAAGGGAGTCTTATTTCAAGTGCTTTACTCTGCTACAGAACAGTCGAAATGAAGATGTAAAGCTTCGTGGTTAGTTTAAATTATACACTCTGTGGATACTATACCAATTTTAGAAGTTACACATAGATCAACAGATGTCTGTCAGTTCATCTGGACTCATCAGGTACTCCAGCAGCTGGCTTATCCGGAAAATGTGGAAAGAAAATTCACCTGTGCAGCCGCCTGCAGTTTACTGATGGGCACACTGCACTCCAGGTCCATGGTGGCTGCTGCTTTCTTCATCAGAGCTATCGTTATAGGCTTCACGCCTCTGACCACCTCCAGAACCTCGAGTACTATCAAATTCCTGAAGCTCCACTTCTTCTGTCTCTCCAATTACATTAGGAACTTCTGGTCTAGATGGCAGTAGATCTTCTAATTCAGAAAGCTTGTCTGGGTTGATCCAGTTGTTTTCAGGAAACTGCACATCAAATTTTATGTAAAGATCACCCTTTTCAAAGGGATTACGATACTGCGGCATTCCTTCACCTCGAACAACACGAACACATCCTGGCTCAATTACTTTGCCAGGAGGTTATTTTACCACAATCTGACGAGCATCAAGATGCTTAAATGTGAACTGAAATCCACATAAAGCTTCAACAAGTCCTATCTTATACGTCATATACAGATCATTCCCATCTCTCTGGAACACCTCATGTTCTTTTTCCTGCAGCAGAAGAACAATATCTCCAGGTTCCACTCCCGGGGCCTGGTCTGCTTCCCCAGTGAATGTGATTCTCTGTCCATGTTTCATGCCCTTGTCTACATGAACTTCAAGAATCTTGACTTCTTTAATCACCTTCTTCCCTTCACATTTTTTACAGCGGTCTTTTTCATTAATGACTTCTCCTTCTCCATTGCAGTCAGAGCACACAGACTGCATCTGCTGCACCATTCCTGGAGCCAGCTGTCTGATCATAATGCGCACACCTCGACCCCGACAAGCACTGCATTTCTGAACAGCTCCAGACTTTCCACCTTGGCCACTGCATGCACTACAGAGCACATTCTTGCTAAGTTGTAGTTTGGTTGTCTTGCCATTATACAAGTCTTCTAAAGAAACTTTCAGTGGATGCATCATGTCCTCGCCTCTTCTTCTGCCATTTCGACTTCTACTCTGATTGCCCATGAAACCAAACAATCCTCCACCAAAAATATGTGAGAAAATATCATCCATGCCACCGCCTCCGCCGCTACCTTCCCGCAGACCTTGTTCTCCATATCTGTCATACAGCTCTCGCTTCTCTGGATTTGACAATACTTCATATGCAAAACTTATTTCTTTAAATTTGTCTCCAGCATTCGGATTCTTATCAGGATGGTATTCTTTGGCTAACTTTCTGTATGCCTTCTTCAGCTCGTTCTCACTGGCGCCGGGAGGGACGCCCAGGATGTCGTACAGCTTCGTGTCGGCCACGTTCGCCATGGCGGCCTGCCGGGCAGCACTCGCGAGCAGGCGGCGGAGCGGAAGGAGCGCGACCCGGACCACGAGCGGCGGCGGCGCAGGCCGAGCCATCATGCAGTTTCAAATCCTCTGAAATATATAAAACCAAGAGTGAACTCTAATGGCAAGTGTGGACTTTGCATAACACTGAAAGGAATATTGTTGCATTGATGTGGTAGAGGTACCACTCTGAGGAAGGATGCTGGTGTGGGGTAGGGATGGAAATATGTGGGGTAAGAGGTACATGGGGTCACTGTAGTTTCTCCTCAAGCTTCCTGTCAGCTGGAAATTACTCCAAACAAGTTCCGAATAGAACAAATATGATTCATATGAAATAAATATCCCCATGTCTCATGAATTGTATACTGTAACTGTCCTTCTCCAAGGTCTGTCATTAACAACTCTGCCGGTATGTCTCCACTGAGTTTTGTTTTCCTATCCCCAAGTCCCTTCTGAAACCTTCAGAGGCAGCCTTCAAAAATCTGCTACTTACAACTCCATCTAGGCTAATGAGGAAGCCAGCTGCCTTCTTTATCACAGCCTTTAATCAAGATACTTCCCTAAGCTGAGAACAGTTGTTCTCTTAATAGAAGAACATTTTCATAGAGAATAGTGCCATTGCTAGGACTCTTCCAGAAAGGAGAGTTTCATAGTATCACACCATACATCTTAATTTTAAAATCACTTGGCAATTGCACTAAATACATTTGTTCATAGTTTAGATCCTCATGCTAGTGATATCCCACTTACATAACAACAGTACTATGCAATTAGCTTATTGTTTGCATATAAATAGAAAAATTTCCACTACTGTTACCAGACGAGTTAAGGTCAGAGCCGGAGCCTTGGCAGCCCTACAAGCTGGTCTGCCTTCCATCTTTAGTAGGCCAATTACAGAAAAGCAGAAAGGGGAGATTTATTCAATGCAGCCCCATGAGGAGGAGCAAATAGAGGCTGGGTGACTCGGGTTTACTGTCAGAGTGCTAATATAAGGCTGAGGTTTAAGTAGGGAGCAAGAGGTGTGCACTACTACGTAGTCCTGTTCACAGAGTGGTCCTGCTCACCACTGAGCCACTGATGTCTGGGCTCCAAGCTCTCCTGCAAGGTGGCTGAGGAGCTGACAGAACTTTGTGAAATCTCTTTCAGAGAGACAGGTTTCTCTTCTGGCTGGAACAGACTTTTGTTTCTCTCTTCCCTCAGTCTGAGGTTCCTGGGTAAATTCCAATTTCTTGGGGACTATTGATTCAATAGTCTGGCCGTTTAAAGAAAAGACACAAGTGTCTTTCTCTGGAATGTCTTTGCCCTGCCTTGCTATGCCGCTCCCTTGGCACAGCAACAGACCATTCTTTTGTATGCTCTCAGGCTCCATGCACCAGGAGTGTGGTGCTGGCCATACTGTATTCTGTGCTTTCGGTCCTGCGTGTTTGCCTCTGCAGTTTCTCTCATTTCAAGTAACCTGTGTGATCTTTCTGCTTGAGAAACTTAGTGGAGAAATCTCATAGCAATAGAAACTCTAAAGCCACATTCAAGGCACATGCACATTTGAAATGGTGGGTGCAATAATTTTTTGTTTTAATTTATATTTCTTGTCGTTATTTTTAAATATGTGTGGAGATACGTGCATGTGTATGTGGGTGCCAGTGGAGGCCAGAGGTCCACCTGATGTCGGTAGTGGGAGCAAATTTAGGTTCTCTGCAAGAGCAGGGCTTGCTTTTATCCTCTGAGTCGTCTCTACAGCCCAGCAGAATGCTTGCTTAGCCTTCCTTAAAACCAAGGTGAGTTATAAGAATATTCTCCGTGTGTAATTGGAAGGGACCCTTTGTAAAAATAGTAATATAAAGAAGGAAATAGTACTCAATACATAAACTAAGCTATGTGGGGATGCTTAGTATTCAAAACAAAGAAGCTGCAATTTAAGAAAGAAGAGTTTAAATATGTTATTATATTACAGTAAAATGAGGACAAATAGAAATTTTTTTTAACTCATTCCCGGTATTTTTTTTAGAGAGGATGAAATTGAGAGAGAAGTGAGGACATGTTAAAAACAACTCAGAACTTCCTGCTAGAGTTTACCCAGAACTGAAGTCTTATAGATTTATATCCTGGGGAGGAGGAAAAGCAAGTCAGTCCCCTCAGGGCAGGCATTAAAGCCCATGTTTATCTCTCATCTAGTACCAAGAGTTCATTTCCACCAAAAAACTCAGCCTTCTCTGCTCACCCTATTATTTATTTAAATATAGTGATATTCACAAAAGTTTTTCCTCCACGAGAAGAGGAAGATCATGCACAGATGGAGTGGGCCGGGTCTGTTTCTCTATTCCTGTCATAAAGTATAGGTCTACACTCTGTAGAATTCTAGTCAACTTCTTTAAAAAAAAAAAAGTAGAATGCAGGTTGTGTTAATAGTGTAACTTAGATGGATGAAGCTGAGAATACTGCTCTTTCTAGACATGTGAGCAAGAATAGGGAAGTCATCAAGGAACATGATGTACCCAGAGATTAGCACCAACTGATCTGAAGATGCAAGACAAAACACAATGGTTAAAGACTCTAAGGAGAGCCAGGCTGCCAGCAGGAGCAATTTTCTGCAATGACCGGAAAGGGAATTCTCAGTCTCCCTCCGCCCACTAGATGGCACCTCCTGATAATGGTCAAATCCAACAAGAAGCCAGATAGCAAAAAGCCTCTATGACAGGAATGGAAGCCAGCCTCCTGCATAGAGCAAGGCAGGGCAGAGAGAGTATCGAAGAGATAACATGGAAGAAAAGAACAACACTTGTGGTTAGAACACTCAGAACCAGAAATATTCAAGCACACTCATCACGAAACTGGCTGAGATTCTGCCCAGGGGATGAAGGTCAGAAGCTAACGTCTCTGAGAAACAAGCTTATGAGACTCCTGGGCCAAGCAGAACTGCTTTGGAGCTCAGCCATGGAGTTTGGAAAGGGGAACTGTTCATCAGACTCCTTCTGTGAATCAGAAGCTAGTAGCTGAGGTAGCTGCCTCGTTCATCCTTTCTTTGTATAATTCCCTCTTCCAGCTCCAAACCCTCCTGTGTCCCCCTCAAGAACTCTCAAATTTGTGACCTCTTTTGTAATCATTATTTTCACAAACACATACACAGCTTGCATGTGTGCACAGGGTTGTCTGCGTGCATGTATAATCTGCAGCTGATTGAAGCCAATTTGTGGCAATTAGTGGATGTGTTTAGAGTTTTTGCACTTAGGATTGGGAAACTTATCGATGTCTCAGCCCTGGAGAAAACTGATGCTCTCTACCTTGGCAGGCTTTGGCTGTCTGGAGTTCTTCATCTAAAGGTGGGACCACATGAAACACACATCGCCATGCCATGTACAAGCAAACGTATTGTTGAAATTGGATGAACACAGCATGCTTGTCTTGTCTGGAAGACTCCAGCTCCCAGCATTATTCCCGGATTTAATGACTTTTCCATCCCCGATGTTCTCGGAGCCTTAAGTGTAAGGGCTGTGTTGTAAATGTACCAGTTAGGACCTTGAACTCCATGCTCACTTACTCTCTGCGTTTTGACTTGTTGTGGATCTTTTTTGTGGTTCCCATCTTTTGCAAAAAGAAGCTTCTTTGATGAGGGGAGGGTGATAGTAACAGTTTGCTATGGATCTAAAGATAAGTATTTACAATATACATGGGAGTTATATTGATTAGGAAACTGGCAATAGTGGTTGTCCCTTAGGTTCTAGGATTTCTTCAGCCACAGGTTGTTGTTGGGTTGAGAAAAGCAGCAGGCATGAGTTTCCTCTGATTGAACAGGACTGATGTCCAATTAGACAGCTGCTGGCTATCCCCAAGACAAAGCGCCATTATAGCACCACTAAGAATATCTTACTGGGTTGGTCCTTGTTGTGGTTCAGAGGCTTTACAGCTGGGTGTGACTACTCGTTATGTTTTCCCCTTAGCAGTTTAGCACCTTCCCGTTCTAGTGCCAGGGAGGAGACTTCAAGGTCAGTACCAAAGTGCTTCAAGGTCCTGTGACCAAAGTGTGTGGTATCTTCAACAATAGGGTATTACCTTCAAATCTGGGAGGCAACCAAGGGCAATAGCAACAGTGTACTGTTTTTGAGTCACTTGGACCCCCTCTGACCAACAATTCTAAGGGAAGAGTTCTTTGTCTGGTACAAGAGATTTTTAGGCAGTCTATGGATAAATTTTTAGGCAGTCCATGTGAGAAAACAACATTTAAATCACACACACACACACACTATGGATTTTACTTTTTCTAGTTTTATGTATGTGGATGATTTCTGTGTTTATGTCCCTGTACCGTTGTGTGCCTGATGCCTGCAGAGATAAGAAGGTTTCAGATATCCTTCAACTGAAGTTATAGATAATTAAGCCACTATGGGGTGCTGGGGATCGAACCTAGGTCCTCTCAAAAAGTTCCCAGTGTCTGCCTTTAACTGCTGAGCCATCTCTCCAGCCTTATTGTATGTATTCAAAGAAGCTTATACAATGTGACGCAATGGCCTTTTCAAACATTCTTAGTATTACTCATCTCCGCTCTCTTTTTCTGTGTTCTCCTCCCTCCTGTTCCTCGGGTGTCTCCTCCATCCATTCCCCACTTTTCCTCTTCACAGCACCTGTGTCTCTATGCCCCTCTCTAGGTCTCCTTCCCCTCACCTGACTCCATGGTCCGTTATTCACTTCTGTGTTTACTCTAAGTTCCGTATTCAAATCTCTAGATTCAGAGTTAGGATCCACACATAAGAGAGAGAAAGTGACATTTGTCTTTCCGGGTCTGGATTACCTCACTCAGTGTTATATTTTCTAATCCATTCATTTAACTGCTCATTTCATGATCTCATTTTCTTTATAGTTGAATAAAATCCCAATGTATATGTATCACATTTCATTATCTGTTTGTCATCTCACTGACCTATAGGCTGCTTCCACTTTGTGTCTATTTTTAGTAGAATGGCAATCAAGTTGGCCAAATAAGTAGCTCTGTATTGAGGCATGTTAATCTTTTAATTTATACTTTTAAAACTTCATACTGTTATCCAGTTACCACCACTGCCCTCCAACTTCCTCTAGTGCCCCTCACCCAGCTGTGTCCCAACTTCAAGATCTTCTTTTTTGTTGTTGCTATAAATACAACACGATGAATCTAACTGCGATGCCTATATGTACATAAGTAGCGGGTCATCCAATAGATTGTGAACAACCTAACAGCAGCCATGTCTGTAAAGGAGAGTGACTCTTCCTCCCTTAGCAGCCATCAACTGCCAACATCTCCTTAGTCAAGGTGGAGCCTTGAGAGCCCACATTCCACTCCTACTGAATTTTGACTGCCCTGATCTTGTGCAGATTTTGTCCAGACAACCAGAGTTGCTGTGAATAAAATTGTGTCACATTCAGAAGAAGTCAGTATTTTATAGCTTCCCTCCATAGCCATAGCTCTTACATCCTTTTCTCCTCCTCTTTTGAGATGCTACTTGAGCCTTGGGTAGAGGGAGGTTGATAAAGATATCCCAGTTCACAGATGAGCACTCACAGCTACTAATATTTGATACTTTGACAAGTTATGGTTCTCTTCACTAACCACAACCTACTACAAAAAGAAGTTTCTTCAAAATCTATGAATATAAACAAATAATTAGAAAGCAATTTGACAGAATGATCGTATAGAAAGACAATACTAGATTCCTCTAGAGTCTAGGCATTAGCTGCAAAGTTTCTGTAGAGAAAGTTTCTTGTGCCTATGTCTGAATGGTCTCTGGATGAATACACCAGTATCCTATCCATTAAGTATAAGCTGTCTTTGATACTGAAATATGGTTACTAAGTTAGTATATACTATATTCACAGACTTTGAAGACTTTCGTTATACAAAATATCTCATAGATAATCTTATACTGCATATATCTTCAAGTGAAAATATTTAAACAAGCGGATCAATAAAATTTTTGTCTTTTAATTTTCTGTACTATTGTTTCTAATATATTTTTAATTATCTAAAACAACTTTCAAGTTCAAAAATATTTTGATCATATTCTTTCCCTCCCTATCCACCCAGCTTTAAGTTCTTTCTTAAAAAACAAACAAAAACCCAATATAACAACAAACTTCCAAACACCAAGAAAACAAAATAAAACCACATTAAAAACAAAACCAAAAACCCCAAAACACTGAACTGTAACCAAATAAAAACTCACATACAAAAAATTTTGGAGTTCATTTACATGCTGATCAGCTATTCCTGAACATGAGGCCTGTCCTGGAGTGGTTGATCTACCCAGTATCACTCTATTGGAGAAGACTGACTTTTCTTCTCCCAGAAGGCATAAGTGATAGTTAAGTTGTTAAAATTTACCCTACTGGTTAGGTTTTTATTCATTCATTCATTTGTTCATTTTTTAAAAGTATAACAAAATAAGCACTATAAAACAAAAGCTATCATATCTTGGTTCGGCCTGACAAACCAACGGAAGGAAAAGAGCCCAAGAGAAAGCATAGGAATCAGAGACCAACATGTTCACACACTCAGGAACACTATAAAAACACTAAACTGGAAGGAATAACATGCACAGAGGACCTGATGTAGACTCTTGCAGGCCCTATGCATGCTGCCTCGGTCTCTATGAGTTCATAAGAAATTTTGCTCGTGTTGATTTAGAGGACCTTGTTTTCTAGGTTTCTTCCCTTACATCTAGCTCTGGAACTCTTTCTGTCTCCTCTTCCATTGCATTCCTTGACCTCTCAAAGGAGGGATTTGATGGAAACATCCTCTTTCAGGCTGAGTGTTCCAAGGTCTCTCGCTCTCTGTGTAATGTTTGACTGTGACTCTATATATTTGTTCCCATCTACTGTAGGAAGAAGCTTCTCTTCTGAAAGTTGAATAAGGCGCTGATCTATGAGTATAGCAGAATATTGTTTGAAGGCATTTTATCACTTTTTTTTAGACGTATTTGGTTTTACCCTAGGCTATCGAGTTTCAGGTTCTTGGTCATTCAAGAAGTATCAGGTATGTGTCGATTCCATTTGGTGGAGTGGGCTTTAAGTCAAATCATTATTGGTTTGTTACTCCCACAAGCTTTATGCCACCATTGTCCTAAAAGGTCTTGAAGGTCTTACACTAGTGTAGATTAAAAGGTCTGTGACTGGGTTGGCATTTATGTTTCTTTTTGGAGAGCATGCAGGGTGTGCTCTTGTACCAAAGATGCTGGAATATAGAGATGAAGGCTTTATGTGGGCACCAACTTGACACCTTCATTTGTAAATTGTGTATGTGTCCTCAACAGTGGGGTCTTGTCAATTTCTGGAGAGCAAGCTTTAGTCTTTCCAATAGCTTGGGTTATTTAGGGGTTCCTGTGGGACCCCATCTAGCCAACAACTCAATTAGATGTATGACATTAAATTTTTAAATTAGATATGTGGTAATTCTCTGCTGCTGCATAAAAAATTATTGAATAATAGAATACTTCATTGTCTTTCACAATACTATTTGTTTATTTTGTAAGGTTTCATCTCTGTGCTGTGCTGATATAGCAACACAAAACAGACGAATATACAAGTCCCAAATACTATAATTGTTAGTGATTCAGGAGCAATTCATGGAGAACTAATGGTCTATATTTAGCATGGCTAACAATTCTTATCCAATATCCAGTTTTACCCCTTATTATCTTGGAGAATATGCAATGATATGTTTGTTATTAACAGCAAATAGAACAAACAGAGACTAGCAAGTGGGTTATAAAACTCAGATACAATTCCCTACATGGAAGTATTATCTATGTATGCATTATATAATAATATATGTGATTAATATGCTATAAAACATTATACATCACCCAAGACACAATGACCAAATGAACCATTTCTAGTTCCATACAAGAATCTAGAAGTGGCTTAACTGAGTTGTTCTGTCTCAGGGTTTCTTTTGATGCAACAGTGAATGTGCCAGCCCAGTGGGCAGTTATTCCATGGTCTAATGGGAAAGAATTCACAACCAGGCTCACTCACAGGGCTGTGAAGAAGTCTCGGTTCTTTGCCATATGGGCTTTTTCACAGGCTTGTAGCATGACATGATTTCCTTCAGAGCTAATCAACCCAAATGAGAAAGACTGAAGCCACATCCTCACCATGAACTATCCTGGGAAGTGGCATCCCTTTGCAATGTCTACTCTATTTACAAGTCAACAGAGGAGGTGGAAGGGCTTGTGCAGTGATATGGCTGTCTGTAGGTGGCAGTCATTAGCATCCCTCTGAGAGGCTATCTATCACATTAAAAACAGTCATGGAAACTGACATACTAGTTAGTTGAATACTGACTGAATCAATTGCAACCACTGTGAAGATGCTCTTGTTAAGATATATCAATCTTAAAAGGAATAATAAAATGTAATTAAAGCACACTGATTCTTGTTTTATAACAGAATTATAAAATCTTTGGACTATAGTATTTTGAAATGTAATTGATAATTATAGTGTTAATAAAACAGGTTTTATGGACAAAAATAAGCATTTTCTTAAATCTTGATTTAGTAATGGATTTAATAGTAAAGCATTAGATAAACATTGATCAATAAGATTTCATGTCTCTAACGTATATTTTGACCTGGATCAGAATTCTGTGGAATTTTGGCTCTTATGTTAATATTGCTTTTACATCATTGTGACCAATACCCACTACAACAACTTAAGGAATAAAATGATTGTTTTGGTTCTTAGTTTCACAGAATACTCTGTTGTTTCTTGGTCCAAAGTACGTAGGATGAAAATTTGGGGGTAGGGCATACAGCAAGCATGTGTCGTCCATTCTTAGCAAACAAAAAGGTAAGATCAGAGGGAACAGTGGTACTATATCTTCACGAAACCAAACCCACTAACATATTTCCTCCAACTTGGTCCTACTGCCGCAAGTTTCCAGAATTTCATCAAATGGAGGCTAAGATTTTTAGTACATAAGTTTTTTTTCCAATGGAGGATTCTTCACATACTTCATAATATGATTTTTGTCCCCAAAAATCTTTTGTCCCAAAAAATCTTTTGTCTCTATTACAATAGAAAATATACTTTGCCCTTCTTTAAGAGGTCCCAAAGTTCTCACATTTTCAACAATGTTCAAAAGCTCAAGTTAAAGGTTAACCAGATGGTTCAATGAGTAAAGGCACTTGAGATCAAACCTGATGACCTGAGTTAGATCCCTGGAGCCCAAACAGTAGAAAAAGAGAACCATTTCCCACATATGGCACACACACACACACACACACACACACACACACACATTAATTAATAAATTAAAATGATTTCTTAACATCTTAAGTTAAGCATCTTTTCTGAAACTTAAAGCAAATTTTTAGATGTTTGGGTGGAAGCATCACCCCAGCCCCTCCCATCCATTTCAAGCCCCCTCCCCTGGGAGTTACCTTAGTACAGACTCCGCCTCTAGGAAAGTACTCCCAGCAGTGACCCCTCCCCAGAGAGGATCAAGAAAGCCCACCAAGCAGTGACCCCTCCCCAGGGAGGATCAGGACCACTCCCCTATTTATTGCACTGCCCCCTAGAAAAGGTTTTGTATGGTCTCCCCATCTCTCTCCCTTTTTCTTGACATGCTTTTCTGGTGCCACCCAGGAGCACTGCATTAAACATGGGCATCTTTTATTTGGTCTGATTGAAATTATTTGCATCAGCGGAGAAGCTCGTCTAAGAAATATTCCTAACAAACGTCTATAGAATTTCTTTAAGTTACCTTGAAGGTACATTGGCATGGAGTAAATAATTTCACTCCAAAATGAATAAATGGGATGATAGCAAAGAGAACAGGCCCCAAGTAAAACTAAATCTCAGCAGATCAAGCATTAAATTCTTGGTTCATTTCAAGTACACAGGGCATGTGGTGCAAGCCCAAAGGCTTGAGCAGGCCTCTGCCCATTGCCTTATAAGAGAGACCCAACACAGACTGCTAAATGTTTTTCTCATTTATTTTTCAGTTTTATGATGTGTGATTGTGTGTGTTTGTGTGTGCATGTGTGCATGAATTTGTGTATGTGTGTTAAGGAGGAGTATAAGCATGTAACTTATAGGTGTCAGTTCTTTCCTTCTACCATGTAGGATCTAAGGATCAAGATCAGATTTGTAGCAGCACTTTTATCTGCTGATCTATCTTTCCAGCCCTTTTAAAGACATGGGCTATTCTGGCCTTGAACTTGTGTTCCTCTTGACTCTGACTCTTCAACATATCATACTTGAATGTACTACCACAGCTGACCACATAGCTTTTCTCTTGTCTTGTTCCTCTTGTTGCTTCCAGCTTTTCTGGACACACATTTAACATTGCAGGGATCCTCAATATTCTGACATCTCCATAGATGCTCAGATTTGACTTTATTTAATTGTCTGGACTCCCAGAGCTTCCTTTGCAGTCTTGGAGGAAGTCTTATCCTCTCAAAATTCTTGTCTTCTGGAGGCTTGCAAAACCAATATTTACCATAACCTCGCTAAAAACATCCAGAAAAAAAAATCAAACCAAAACAAACAAACCAAAAAACCATGCCATCGCCTGATGCTCTATTGCCCTACCATTTTACTCACCAAACTTACTAATCCAACATTTTTAAACAGTCTAACACATAATTTCAGGATACATAAAAATGGAGGCTTTGCCATAACTAGCACAGATGCATCAGGTGCAGTTCCCAAGTAGTTTCTACTGTCATCTGAAACTTCATAGGCCTCTTCCTAAAAGTCAGTATGTCTATCAGCATTTTGGCCTTCTGAGCTCCCACAGAACCAGACATTAAACATTACGTATAACATAGACTCTCTCTAATCTACATTTCCCAATTCCTCCAAAATAGCATTTCAGAAACTTTCTAGCTACATCCTCTAATTCTTCCAAATTCTACCCACAAATCAGCTCCAAAGGTTCAAGAACCATATGGCCAGATATAGAAACAACAATGACTTTGCTTTCTAGTACCATTTGCTTTTATGAGTCATTTTATAATCTTGTAACCAACTAACTAATAGACCAACTTAAAGGAGGATATATTTTTAGCTCACAGTTTGGCACTATACATTTGAGCAAAATATCATTGTAGAAGGTGGGGTGTGGAAAGGAGCCATCTTCATCTATGGGAATACAAGAGGCATAAAATGAAAAAGGAAGAACCTTTAACTTACTTCCTCTAGGTAGATCTTGCCTCCTAATGTTTCCAGAACACCAAAATTGAGACCAAGCTTTCAATATATGAACCTTTCAGGATATATTCCATTATCAAATCATAACAGCCCTATCTTAAAATTAAATTCTAATAGATGTCACTGAATTAGAGAAGCAGAGAACAAACACTCCTGAGTCCTATATGTTAAGCACTCTCTTCTATCAAAGGACCCATGCAAAGGATTGTAAATATCTGACCCAAAGTTCGATGGTGGTGTAGGAGGGTCTTCTGTTTATGTATTGCTTTCATTGGTTGAATAAAGAAACTGCCTTGGCCTTTTGATAGGGCAGAACTTAGGTAGGCAGAGTAGACAGAGCTGAATCCTGGGAAGAAGAGCAGAGCCAGGTAGACAGCATGGGACTCCTGCCTGAGACGGACACTGGTTAGAATCTTATCAGTAAGCCACAGTCATGTGGCGATATACATTAATGGAGATGGGTTAAACTAATACGTAAGAATTAACCAATTAGAAGTTAGAGCTAATGGGCCAGACATTGATTTAACTAATACAATTTCTGTGTGGTTATTTCGGGTGTAAGCTAGCGGGATGGCTAGGACAACAAGCAGCCCGCTCATTCCTGTTTCATGATGGTTATTAAACACAATTTTATTTCCTCCTATAGACATACACATACACACACACACACACACACACACACACACACACATGCACGTGCACACACACACAATCACACCAGGTCCAAAACTAACTGTATTAACTATACTCACCTATCAGCCACTAGAGCATTGTTTGATCATGGTATTAATTAAATACATTATTTGAGAATGCATTATTATAAGCAAAGTACAAGTGCATGTCAATTTCTTTGATATAAGTGGAATCCAAGTTAGTTCTTTTGATTGCTTTTATTGACCATGGCAGACACAGGCTCTTGTTTAATCATATAATTGTTCTCAGATGTGTAGGGTATCTTGGAAAATCATAAAAAGCACTCTATGGCCTCAAAAGTTTGTACTCAAAGAGTCTGTTGAAAACTTAGCCTATGTCCAGTTTCTTGATGCCTTATTCAATGTCTTTTACTGCTTTTGTATTGAAGGTAGATAAGGAGGTAACTTCTGCTATCCTACTGTGTCTTGATTACAATGAACCACATCGATGTCCAGTGTCTTGGAAGAGTTTCTTTAACTCTCTTGATCATGCTATCCAAGCTAATATTCCCCTCCCGAAACCAATATCAGCAGGAAATTGTAAGTTGAACAAATTAAGACTATTTTAGAACCCTGTTTATCTGTAGATTCCCTATCTATTAAGTTTCTAGATTTTGTTGGACAGGAATTGGGAAAACAAATACATTCAGGGCAAAACTTGGTAGACTAAATGTGTCAGGAATACTTGGAAGAACCAACATGTACTTGACTGAAGTGAATATTGCATGAAATGGACAAAGGAAGGAATTGTGTGCTTGGTTGGCCTAAGGCTAACAATTGAACATATTTTGAGATACATTTGGAAACTGTAAGTATTCTCAAAGGAAAGTGGGATGACTAGGGGGTTAACTAAGTCTTAGTATGAAAGCAATTTTGGCTAAGAGAAATCTAAAAATTTGGTGTTCAGGAACAGTGAGCTTGGAACTTTTTTAAGATGATAGCAGCACCTCACCTATTCAATTGGAGTGTGTTTCATCGTGATATTCCATAAAGCAGTTACAAAAAAGGCATAGGAGGGTCTAATGGATGATGCCACCTATGAAACACAACATGTCCAGGCAGCAGAAGGCTGTTAAAGCAACACAGATTTCATTGTAAAGTATTAATTTAGAATTCTTTTCCTCTGGGTAATTTTGAATAAAATATACCCTGAATGCATGGTGGGGTATGAAGCAGACAACGATGACTACCAGGAAGAAGAAACTGTTGATTTGAGCTCGGAAATCCTGATGGGCCCACATATCAGGCCAATAGTCTCTTATCAAACAAAGAATTACAGCGAGCTGAGTCAGAAAGAGGACCAGAACTGTTGTCATCATAATGGCAATTGTAGAGTAGTTTATGATGATGATATCTGTACAGTTGAGAGATCTATGAAACTCAAAACATCGTTGTTGTTGCTCTGAGTAACTTGGATCTGTGCCATACTGTAAAAAAAATATTGGCAAAAAGATGAAGCTTCCTACCATCCAAATAATAATACTTAGAACCACGGCATGGAACTTTTGTAGCTGTTGCATTTGGAGTTTCTTAAAATAGATGAGCAAACGAAGTATGACAATGGCCACATAAAAAACAAAAGTAAAGTACATATGACCATATATGATGCCACTAGCCACTCGGCATGCAAAAGACCCAAGCTTCCAGACTGTTGAGAGATAGTAGCTGAGGCGGAATGGCAGGCTAATCAGGAGGAGGGAGTGCAGTACAATGATATTTATAATGATTGTGGCAATCGCTGATTGGCTATTCCTTTTGAACATTATATATGACATCATAATTGTTCCAGCGGTGCCTCCAAACAAAGCCACACTGTAGACAATTATCAAAATAATTCTGCAGAAGGCATCACAGTAGTCTTGGTCTGTGCTTGAGCCATTTGACATTATGGTTGCATTCATCACACCCATGGCTTGTCACGAAGAAATTGGATCATAAACTGTGAAATCAAAAGTTTTACAGAATTATGATTGACATATTGAGACTATGAATCATGTACAAATATTCAACTTTTCAAACCTTGAGGACCCTTTAAAAACCTTGAAATCATACAAAAGAAGTACTGTTAGAGATTCCACGTAGTAATTCAAGCAAACTAGAGACAATAGTGAGTGAAATTAAACAAGAAAATTGAATTTGTTTGAATACAAAGTTCAGAGCTGTGGCCCTAGGTATTCTACAAACAGATATGTTCATATCCACAGATGAGGACAAGGTGTAGCATGAGAGAGAAATCTCTACATAATTTGTAAATCTTAAGAGCCCCAAACTCCGTCAGTACCTGAAATCAATTGTGTACCTGTGTGCTCACACTTGTGTGCATGTAAACCTGTATGGCAGTCACTCAGTATCAGTTGTCCTTCCCGATGACTCTCCACTTGAAATTTTGATACAAGAGTTTCTCACTGCACCTTGAACTTTTCAACTCAGATAGTCTGACTATCAGACTACCTGGAATCCGTGTGTCTCTACACCCTTCTCCCACCTCCCAGTGCCAGAATTACAGACAAATGCCTCCACGTCTATCTTTTAGGCAGGCCGTGAAGATCCAGACTCAGCTCTTCCTGCTTGCAGTGAGCCCCTCCCCAGGCCACAGATTGAATGTCAAGGCAGCATATTCATGTTGTACAAAATAACCAAATTCAGGGGAAGCTGGCATCAGTAGAAACCCAGTGCACATTCAGATCAGATTTAAAAACGCAACCCATCAATTTTCAGGCAAATGGATTAACAGCAGTTGTAGAGAAAACCCACACATTATGGGTGTGTCATTATTGCACAAGGTATCTCAGATGACATTTGAGATCATTTTCTGGGGGTAGTTTTGGGCCAGAAGCTCCTCAGCACATGCCGATCCCTGGACCTATTTCTATGTCTGCTTAAACCAGATCCTTCCACACACCGGTTTTTGTGCTAGATTTTGGTGAAATGCTGTTGGACAGTGATTTTCTCAGTCATTAATCCAGTTCAAGTGTGAGAGTTGGAGGGGCAGATCGTGAAGTGAGCGACAAAACTGAGGTGGCTTTCAGCCACCCAGCAAATGCATGCAGCTCTGGATTTAGAAGCTGAGAATGGGCCCTGAGCCACTGCAGCTTCAGCAGCTTTCGCTGTGGAAGGGGGAAGGCTGTGCTGGCTGCAGGAATGGATATTCAGACACTCAGTGAGCTAGTGTGCTTCAGACAACTTTACGATTCTTTTTTTTAAAAAAAAAAAATCATGATTTTTAATATTAAACCATAAAAGGCAGTTTTAGTTCTTGACTTCTACTGTCACCACAGATAACTATGATATTTAAAACTGTCACTGCACCGATATGTATTTAATAAGTATCTCACTAACTAAGTGACAATAGTTTCTCAAGACCTCTGCTCTAACATAAGACTCAGCTCTACTGGCAGCTCTAGCTTCTTGCCAGGGCTCTGAAGCCTGTCCTCATGTACCTTCTGCCCACCTGGCGAGAAGTAGAGTGGAATTTATTTATATCAGAATGAGAAGTCATTCACATGCTAAATCTAATCACTTTGGAGTTTTTATGCACATATGACATTTTTATTGGAGACAAGAGCTATTTTTTTAATTTGTTTGAACCTATCACAATTATTGTACTTAGTAAACCTAAAACATTACAACTTCCGTAACAATCTAAATATTTATAGACAAAATAAGCATTTTAATAATGGACATACATTCAAAAGATATAATATCTGCCTATTTTTATGTAAAACTATATTTCATATGACCTTAAAATCAGCAAATATAATACTAATTTAGTGCCTAAACTTTGGTCTTTTTCAAATCTCAGTGTATATGATTTAAGTTTAAAACTAATTTAATGTAGTTTTGAAATTTTATTTAAATTTTGAACTTATTTAAATTTTGAAATTAATCTGAAACTAAGCCTAAATCCTTGCACAGTATCACAGTTTAAGTGTGCTGTCCTAAGGCAGAATAGAGAATTCGGGAAAAAACAAATAGTCCCGCCGTTAAGCAGTTGCTTTACAATGAGACAGGTATTTAAACTTCCCTGTAGCTAGAAAATGACTGAATGATGCCTCCCTTCAAGAATTAGTTTGGATTGCATCCGTAGAGAAAACTGAAATCAGGACTTTGTAGGAAAAGCCTCAGAAAGACATATACAGCAAGTAGAACCTAGATGTAAAACAATCTGTGCACATCCATGCATCTATGTGTTGGTGTACAGATGCATGTATGATAAGTTATGAAACTGGAAAGGAGAGCATGACAAGCGAAAGGAAGAATAGAAAATATTACATTTTAAAAGGTGGGCAATTTGGGGGAAGGGAGACAGGTGTGCAATGGCGAGCTGAGAAAATGGAGGCGGCCGTGGGGGAGGGGTGAGTAAGAACATTGCAGGGTGATGACGCACACGATTGAAAGTATAACGAAACATCACTTTGTGTGCTAACTTAAAAACTAATAAACGGATAAATAAAAGAGCCTATCAGATTTTCTGACATCTTATCATTTCCTCCTCTATAATGTACTCAAAGGTGTGTCCCATGACACACGAGACTGGCCTGCCTTTTGTTATTTTTCAGGAACTTCCTACATTTTCTCTCAAAACTTTACATTGTGGCCATAACCCCATTATCTTCCAAAAGCCTGTAACTAATCTTGGGTAATTTTTTGCTCATTAAAACCAATTACCAAAACTAGATACTCCTACCAAAAACCAAACATTGCCACCAAAAGTACTTGCCTGCTCCTTTCTGGTTGTGATTGGTCCTGATGGAAAAGCCCGAGGCACTGTGCGCAGTGCGCAGTGCAGTGCAGTAAAGGCAGTTGCTGGAACCAAGACTACCCTAACACCGCAATCAACAGACACATGAGCAGGGTCATGAAGTGAGGAAATAGCTCAAGCCTTACACTGTGGTCTCAAGAAGTCCAACAGCCCAGATACAGAGTCCTGATAAACCATCTGAGCTCAGAGGGACATTTATCTCTGCCTACAGTGGGACAGATTCAAAACTTCTCCTTGGTGGAAAGGCTTTTGTTTTCACTCCCAATGGACTTATTTGCAAAGTTAAACTGAAAACGGTAGAGGGATCTTCCAACGCAGTTTCTCATCCTGCTTTTTTGTACTACCCCAAATGTTCTGTACTCAGAATGAGCAAGGCATGGGGAAATACTTCCTGTAGCTTTCTCTCTGATGGTGTCTGTTCACGTTCCATTGTTCACGGCTCCCTTCTCCCAGGCAGGCTGCTGTGTGGAGCTGTGGTTCTCTTGAAGACTGGCCTTCTGCTGCTGTAACTTTTACCGGGCACTTGTTTCTCCCAAAGGTCCCATCTTCTTGCACGAGCTGTTGCTTCTTCTGTCATAACCGCACAGTCATCTTTAGCTGTCTTAAGACATCAAAGCATGAAGTAAAACAAGTGTGAATTTAATAACACAGGAAGAGAAAAAGGAACCAACATAGCTTCAACTGTTACAAGCAGATGCGCCCCAGTCATACCAATCAGTGTTCAGCTACAGAAACTCAAAACAACCGAAATGTTATTAACTGCAATGCAAGTTCACTATGGTCTCCTTTGGAGTATCAGTGGAGACTATTTTCAAATTGTTACAGAAAAGATAAGCATCACCTGTACTTGTTCCGTCTGCTGTTCAGTCATTGAACAGTACTCAATACTTGGAAGATATAAAATAACAGAATCTACATGTAACAGACCCATCTGCTTAACTGTTTCAATAAAACTTTAAACGAAAGACAGAAATTTGACTCTTACTAAGAAAGTAAAAATTTTACCAGCTCAACTTAGCTAGGAAAAGAAACCACACAGAAACACTTTTCAACCAATTGTAAGCTTCTCTTTTAAGTCAAATTAATTCATAAAATACGAAATCTGGGTCACAGCCCAGATTTAAGTGTATTAATCTGACAATCTTTATTTTTCAAATAAAATGTGTTTCTGGAATCTCTACGCCAAAGTATGTTTCCATAGAAACCATGCTATGTTTAGAGGCTGCCTGTATGAGGAAGAAAAACTGGGAAATAGGTTCTATGCAACAAACAGCAGAGAATAAAAATAAAACAATTGTAACTGAGAACCCTGCACCATGCACACATTGTTCACAGGGCTGGCATGGAATTCTGCTCAATGTGCATATGCTCTACCTCAGCAGGAGGGAGGCAGCCACCCGACCCTGTCTCCACCCACAGCCAGAGTCCACGCAGACAGGATAGTTCTTTAAAAAGAAACAGCAAATCCCAAACACCACAGATAAGAAACAATTGACTTCGGGATAATGCAATCTTATTTAACAAAAAAGTCACTGAAACTCGAGAGCTGAAGATGTCATTAACACGGCTGCGTAACTAGTTAGGGACAGACGAGGAAAACTATGGTTCTTGTTCCAAAATATTGCCCCACTCCACAAGGATGCAGGTGTTAGGAAGGTTTCTGTCAGGCTAACAGTCATTTTTTTTCTGTTTATTTTTATACTAGAATTAACCTACATTTGCTACACAAAAGGAATGCTCTTTTGATATTTTCATACATGCATATTATGTATTTTTCTTGACTTCCACCAGATTAACTTTTCTGGTATCCTTTCTCTATATTTATTGTCTCCTTCTTCCTCCTAAACAGTCTCTACTGTTACTACACGCATATGAATGCACATGCACGCACATGCATGTGCACGTGTGAAAACACACACACACACACACACACACACACACTGTTTATTAGAGAAAAGACAACATTTGTCTTTTTAAACCCAGTTTCTCACAGCATGATGATTTAGAACCCCATTTATTTCCTGCCACTGTCATAATTTTATCTTTATTTCCATAACACTATAGTGTACATGCATTTTCTCCATCATTTATCTGTTGGTAGACATGTAGGCTGGTTCAACCTCCTGGCCATTGTGAACACTGCAGCTGTAAACAAAGCTGTGCAAGCATCTCTGCAGCATGATGGCTTGGATCCTTTCCAGTGTGTGCTCAGAGTGGTATGTCTGAACCACATGGTAGTTCTACATCTAGCTTCCTGAGGGACCTCCACATGGATTCCCATGGTGACTGCACCAGTATCCAAGGGCTCTTGCCCCCACAGCATCCCTGCTAGCGTTACTGCTGTTTGTTTTCTTGAGGACAGTGGGAAGTTTGTGATGATCTCAGAAGCCTTGATTTTGAAATGAAACTAATCTTTCAGATAGAGAAATACTTTTAAAATCCCAAAGACTCAAAATTTCTGTTTTAAAGACTTACTTATTTTATGCACATATGTGTGTATGTATATGCCCATATGGATGTGAGTACATTCGGAGGCCAAAAGAGTGTTGGATCCCCTGAAGCTGGAGTTACAGGCATCGACATTAATTACAAGCCTGTTGTTTTTCAGAGGACAAAATCAATACATCCTCATCAGGTACACACGGGAAACATATGTCTCTGGAGGAGCTGCTGTGTACCCATCTATGGAAGATGTCTTTTGAGATGTCCCTAGAAGGGCTGTCTCTGCTCCTGAAAGAAGAGGGTAGAAATTGCCCACCATTGTCACAGTTACTAAACTGCTGCTGGGAAATGTCCTTGGGAAATTGGAAAACAAATCAGAAACTAATCCCTCTCAGACATATTTACATTCTATATAATGAACTCCTGGGAAATACCAAGGTTGGTAACCTGTGAGATCATAAATGCCCAGAGACTAGGACATCCTGGATCCTGGAAACAGTGGAGGGGACTTCGAGGTTGCCCATGTATGGTGCGGGAGAATTGTCTGTATTCTGTCAATCATATTTTAAATAAATGTTGATTGGCCAGGCAGGAAGTATAGGCAGGAAAACCAGACAGGAAGTAGAGGTGGAGCAAAGAGAACAGGAATATTCTGGGAAGCAGGAAGCTCCCTCCGCAATTCCAGCCCAGACCACTGAAGAGGCAGGATGTAATCTGCCCGGCTGTGAAAGATATGGAGCCATGTGGCTAACATAGATAAGAATAATGGGTTAATATAAGCTACAAGAGCAAATAAGAAGGCTGAGCTAATGGGTCAATCAGTTTATAAGCTAATGTAGACTCTGTGTGATTTTCTTTGGGGCTTGCCAGCTGTGGAGTACTGGGTGGGACAGAAATCCCAACAAGCCGGCCCCCTCATGTTACACATGCTGGCATCTGTGTTCGTAGCTTTTGCCCATTTACTGCTCTCTAAGTGTATGTGCCCAGTCTGCTCTCCCCTTCTCGGGCCATCATATGATCAGATTCCAGGACTGGGAGAAAGGGAAAAACTGTCTATGCTAAACATGTGTACGTTTTAGTGTCATTGTTCTCTAAAGCCATAGCTGTTTGGAGAGCATTTACATTGCAATAGGTATTGAATGGGTGGAAATGAGATGGCAATTTGATAATACTACCCAATTTTGTATAACAGGCAGGAGACATGACAAACATAGGTTTGACATCAAAGGAGTCTATTGGGAACAAATCGTCCATGAACGCTGCAGGCTAGCTGGGTATCTTTGCCTGGCAAAGTGTTCTTTACAACTGACAGGAAAATAAGTATATTTTAAAAATTTTTATTTCTCTCTCTGTGTATGATGCATGCATCTGTGACATGAGTATCTAGACTGGTGTGAGCCTAGATGTACATAGACCCTGGCCGTCACAGGACAACCTCTGCCGTTAGCCCTCAATCTCCACCTTCTCTGAGACAGGCTACTATGTTATGTTAGCTACTATGTATGGCAGGCCCATTGACCAAAAGGCCTCAGGGCACCCTCATGTCTCCAGTTCCCATCTTGGCTGACAAACATTCTGGTAATTCAGACTCAGTTCTGCACATTTGTGTAACAACTGCTTTACCCACTGAACTATCGTCTCAGCCTAAGAAAATAATTCAAGTTGAGCAAGAAAGAGGTTTGAGACTAGGCCCAAAGAAAAGCACTGCTGAAAGAGATAAGACTTCAGTTCCCAGGATGCCATGTCACCCCTTGATTTCTCTGCCCCTGGAGTGCACTCGTGTCTTTATGCATCACATCCTTTGTGCCTCCCTCTCTGCACAAAGAGAGCTGTTTTTCCCTATTCTGCATATTAGGATGTCCTTTGTCATTCTAGTCTCTGATGTTACTTCCTTGGGGATGCCCTCTCTGACTTTTAAAGTGTTGCAAGGCTGCTTGGGTCTCTGTCATACTGCCCTGTTTAATTTCTTTATGTATGATTTCCAC
The DNA here is from genome assembly GCF_982192425.1 of Myodes glareolus. Classification (NCBI taxonomy): domain Eukaryota; kingdom Metazoa; phylum Chordata; class Mammalia; order Rodentia; family Cricetidae; genus Myodes; species Myodes glareolus. Next base: position 37,746,375 of record NC_142039.1, read on the forward strand.
CTGCAGGTTTATGATCTATTCATCATAGATATTACCCAACTTCTCTCTTCCTGAAATATTCTGACTTCAGTCTCTCTGTGGGTTTGGCCTCTGGCATTTTGAAATCTGAGTCAGTGTCAAAGTTTTGAGAATTAGGAATGGCTGGCTTATCTACAACTCTCTAAAGACACATTTCCCAGGACCTTAAGCACACTGCTTATTGTCTCCCAGTGCTCGAATGAGTACCTAGCATAGAGTTCCAACATTAATTCAATAATTTCAGTGAATGTTTAACTATATGTGCTCTTCTAAGAGTGTTAAGGGATAATTTTTTGGTGGTGATTTCATAATTTCCCACTTCATTCTTACAACTTTTCTGGGGCTAGAGTTGAATGTGAGAGTTAGAGTTGGTCCAAACGAGGCTCCACCATATCAAAGTTTCTCATTTTTTTCTTCTATCTTTTTATTAAAAAAAATTAAGCCAGTGTATTTTGATCATGTTGCTCCCTCCCTGAACTTTTCTCCCATCCTCCCCACATTCCTGCCCACTTTCTGTTCCTAAATTCCTCATTTTACAGAAAGCAACTGAGCCAGGAGGGCCAGTCTGAGTCAAGGCAACACAGAGGGCCTGGCTTTGAAGCTTGAATGTCCATCCTTCTTTACCGACTCACACTGCTGCCTGAGGTAACAATCTCAAAGCCACGATAGTAGATGGTTCCTCCACATTCCAAAAGATCTTTTCTTTTTTGGAGGCAATTCTATCTCTTAACATTTTGAAAGTACCCCAGAACATGAACATTTTCAGTAAATAATGAGGAAACATTTTGTTTAGCCGTGACGTTTATGGTTCTTTTTGATTTCAAATCCTTCAGTGTTCTGCGAGAATCACCTCTGTGCTGCAGTCTGATTTGGGTGTATGAAAAGCAGCTCACCTCCTCACCTCTTCACCTGACAGTACGACATGCTTAGTCTCCTTTCTCCTGTGTTCTCCTCTGTTATGAAAGGAAGATATTATTTCCTCAGAGCAGAACTTGGGAGAGTAATGGGAAGTTTGGTTAACACATGAGATGTAGCTCAGATCAAAAGATTAAACCCAACAGTTTCCCGAGATACTAAATGATGTTAAGATTTTACCATCTAGAGGGAGTTCAGTTGAGGTATGATTCACAACGTATCTGATTAATGCAGCAAGGGAGACTTGGGCGAAAGTCACAATGCCTTTTTAATAATACTCAGAAGAGTCTAGAATGCAAGCACATGTGTCACTGCACTGCCTTAAAAATATCAACCTCCAAAAGAACATTTCTCACCATTGATTGTGCTTATGAATCATCTGGGATCTTAATAAGGTGGAGACTCTGACTCAGCAATTCTGGGTTCTGAGATCGTCTTTCTCTAACTCACATCCAAGAGGCATGTGAAATACTGACCGCTCCATGGAGTACCACACCGTGTAAATGAGTGCACCTCACCATGCGTGTAGTAGCCATTTGCACACGTATCTTTTGGACAGTCGAAATATAACAATCCATTTCCTTAGTCACACCAGCCACCTTTAAGTGTTCTCTTACAGAGAAAGCACATGTTTGGATTTATTTATCTTTAATTTTCTGTATATGAGTGTTTTGTCTGAGTATATGCTGCTGCCCATGGGAACCAGAAGAAGGCACTGGGGTTTTATGGATTTTTTTTTTTTTTGGAATAGCTGGAGAGACGCCTCTTGCTGGATCTCCAGCCCAAAAGAAAGGTCAGCTGCTTACTTCTCGACCTCTCTAAGCTAGCAGGTTTCCCCCACACACAACATGACTCTGAGTATTGATAAATAGAATGATAGCTACCCAGTTAAAAACTACATTTGACTGAATCCATTCCTGTTTCCAGAAGTCTTTCCTGGCCACAGTCTGAGCAGCAGGGCCCTGACTACAGGCCTCAGGCAGCAGACAGTTGTTAGATATCAGTAGATTCAGGTGTAGTCACTAAGTCAATAAAAAATCCGACATCTTAAGCACAATTTTTAAAGGATTTATTTATTTTTATTTCCTGTGTAGGAGTGTTTTATCTGCGTACATGTGCCACGTTTGTATTGGTGCCTATGGGAGCCAGAAGAAGGCACTGGATCCACTGCAACAAAAGTTACCGGTGGTGATGAGAAGCCTGTGGGTGCTGGGACCCAAACCTAGGTCCCCTGCAAGAGCGGCAAGGGCTCTTAACTGCTGAGCCATCCCTTCAGCCTCCAAAACACAATTTATTAAATAATTCCTAGTCTCAGTCAATTCCCTTCACCAACTTTGTAGCAATTAGGGTCTGTAAAGCTTTGACAAAGCGTCCAAAGACCAAGGAATTGCAAGATGGATGTAGTGAGAACAGAGCATTTGCTGAGAAGGAGTAAACTAAGTTAGCTTAAAAACTGTCCACTAACGATGGAGATGTGCTCAGGGCAAAAGAGTCATCGAAGTTACAAAAAATATAGGCTTACACAAGGGATTTTAAGATGGAAGGTTTTTCCTTATTTATATGATAAAACTAAAAAAAAAAAGCCAGTCTTATAAAAGCCATGGGGATTAGTGAGGGCTATCCAATCAAAATGGGCCCTACAGTGGTGACCTACTTTTTACATTGATAGTTCAAAGAACTCAAAGAAATACCCTTATCCATTAAGGATTCCATCTCCAATCCTGCAGGTCCTGAGCTTTCAGAGAAATCTCACAGTTCCTTCTCTCTAAGTAGAAAAAATAATTACTGTGTTTTGATTACAACAGTGACTCTAGAACTCCAGGTTCTTTTTTAGGCTTCAGTTGAAATGAAGAACAATTTCACTAATCACATTTAACTCAAATTTTCACAGGTCCCTTTAAAAGTAAACCTTCTTTTCAAGGAAAGCTCAAACCTTATAGGATTTTGCCAGCCCAAACTGGACACCTTGTTCAGAGCCTTAGAAGCTGCCTTAATTAAGTGCACAGGCCAGTTTCCTTTTGAAGGAAATCAAAATTGCATCATTTGTCCTTTTATTAGTAAATGAAAGGCGCAGCAAAGCTTATAGTCCTCGGTGATAAGCAGGATGGATCGCATTTTCCCGCTGCTGCAGCATGAAAGCCCACTCAAGAAAGCTGGCATCATCACAGGGAGACAGGGTTTAATTTCCCCAGGGCAGTGTGCTGCCTCAGATACTCTTAGAACATTGCCTTCTCGATGGCTTCCAATTCCTACCAGACTATTGCGTCTCCGTGTTATGCAATGGACAGTTTGACATGCCGCTTGAACTGGACTCTTGGGGCAAGTGGGCCAACTGGAATTTGGGCTCAGATAGGTACTGTGTGACTTTGCACAAAACACAGAATCTTTAAATCCTTTTATTTTAAAAATAGAAAGTACATAATCTTGTTTCCTGTGTTAAGGCTCCCCACCCCCACCTCACCCCACCCCACCCCACCCTGCAAAGGAAGAAACGTGACAGGCACAGCAACCATGTCATGGTATCTTAAGATGATAATGCGATATTGCCCTCTCACATTCTTTAAGCCTCCTTTAAGTGCATAGCTAGCAGTTGTTTTCCCTTAAGGAAAGAAGAAATATCCATATGACTCAATGCTGACTCCCATGGGGATGCCAGAGATATGTTTGGCTCAGAAGTAGGCATTAGAGAGAATGGGACAGGAAGCAGAGCCCGAGAAAATAGATTCTATAAAGGAGATGCTTCAGGGAACTCTTCCTCAGAGAGACTGCTAGGTAGAAGGTTGCAGGTTCACAGAGTGACAGGCCCAGAGAGGCTGGATCTGGGAAGAGGAAGGAAGCAGGTGGAAACAAGATGGTGGATGTAGGAGGCAGGTCGAGGCGATGATTCTGGAAATGTGTTCATTCATGGCAAGCAAGTGAAAGAACAGGCAAAGGGTTAGGCAAAATTTCAGAGCTTCGACTCAAGTCACATGTGTGGCTGACTGCATGACCCTTCCTTACCACCTGTGAAGAACACTTTTGATTAGATCATGTTACTATAATGTCAGAAGATAAGACCTGTTCTTCGGAAGCATCATCCTTCTAGGCATTAGGGTACCACACAAAAGATCCAGAGTGATCTGTAACGACACCTAAAAAAAGAAGTTGGCATTCTAGACTCCAGGGCAAAGCAGAAGCAGAGACAGAGCTTGGCAGCTAAAAACCATTAACTCTGAAGCAAGCAAAATGTGTTTGTATCACACAGCTTCCACCTTCAATGCAGCCTGATTATGGTCTGAGAATTATGACAGGAGGTGTAGACCTAAGAGACAGAAATAACCATGGAAAAGTCTAGGTTATGGAAATGCAACATTGTTGGGAGCTGTGAACGCCCAGATCCTGAATGTCTTGTAAACAACTTGTTTTCCCCTGATCTGAGTGCCTACAGCTGCTCTGAGCACGAGATCCTCAGGAGTTCCTGATGACAGGGGAATGGTTTCTGGTGCGTTTGCCTGGGGCATGACTGTCCCTATATAAGCTGCCCCTGGACACAATAAAGGGGGAATTCTTAGGGTATTTTGAAATCAAGGATGACCTGTGTCTCTGACTGTGAGTCTTTGTGTGTTTCAATCTCCAGCCCCTTTCCCAGTTCATGAACTGTATGGTGGCGCATAGAGGAGACAGGCGTGGTACGTCGCACAAGATGGAGATAATAGCCAGGCAATTAGTGTTTATAACCAAGGGATGTCTTCATGTAACAACATGAATACTATGAATAAGGTCCTTTTTATTCTAAATAACCAGAGGGAATGACTTCAAGGTAGGTTACCCCAGAGAACACAAGGATGGCAGAACTCAGGGTTACTTGTCCTGTAATCCTTGTTCAGTTTGCCTTTTTAAGACCAGGAAGAAAAAGGAGGAGGAAGAGTAAAGAATGGGGCTGGAAAGGTGGTTTGGTAGTTAACAGTGCTTGCTGCTCTTTCAGAGGATTCGGGCTCTGTTTTCCGTACCAACATGCAGCTCACAACTTCCTGTAGCTTCAGTTATAGGGAAATCTGATGTTCTCTTCCAGCCCTCCTGGGCACTAGACATTCGTGTAGTGTACAAACAGATATGCAGGCAAACACCCACATGTGGAAAAATAAATAATTCTTTAAAAAGAAGAAAAAAGGAAGAGGAAGGATGAGCTAAGTTGATTTCTTGACTAGCATTAATTTTTCTCCCCCCTTGTGTGTATGTGTGTGTCTGGTAGTTCATTTTACACAACAGGAAAACAGATGAGAGCCACAGCATTGGGTGCTGTGTGGGCTGATGAAGAATGTGACACATACCCTCTATGTCAGAGCTTCCTCAGAAACGCTAGGGAGAATTGCGGACTCTAGACTGAAAATATATCACAAAGCATATACAAAATTCGACAAATAATTTCAGGAGCCGCAAGGGCTCCCAAGGTTAAAGACAGTGAACTCTTCTGCCAGAGTGACTCTGCCTGTTTCCAGTTCCCCTGGTTATGTATATCCACATCTGCCCTTCACTCCTCAGAAAACCTTAGCATCACTCACTTAACCTTCAGCCTACGACCTGTCCTGCCTGCAAGATATGCTGGGTCAACGGTGGCTCAGAACTGTGGGAGTGGCCATCCACTGGTCTAATAACTGCTCTAACTTGAGGTCCATACCATGAGAAGGAGTCCATGCCCAACATTGCTTGGATAGCCAGGAACTGGATGGTGGATGGCCCAGAAATCTAAGAACCAAACATGACTAGCAAAAGCAAAAACAAAATGAATCAGTGAAATGATTCCTAATGATATGTTGCTTTATTCCTAACGACATGCTAACACATGGTTGCCTAACTCAGGCATCATCAGAGAGGCTTCCCTGTCAGCTAACGAGAGCAGACACAGAAACCCACAGTTAATACTAGGTGGGGCTTGGGAAACTCCAAAGAAAAGTGGAATTAAGGATTGTAGGAGCCAGGGGGGGTCGATGACACCAGAGGAACACAGCCTATAGAATCAACTGAGCAGCGCTCATAGGGGTTCACACAGACTGAAGCAGCAGTTATGAAGCCTGTATGGGTCTGAGCTAGGTCCTTTGCACACATGCTGTGCTTGTCAGCTTGAGGTTTTCGTTCAGCTCCTCACAGTGGGATTTGGGGTGTCTCTGACTCTCTTCTCTGTTCTTGTGACCCTTTTTCTTCCACAGTATTGTGTTGTCCAGCTTTGATATGATATATGCCTAGCCTTAGTGAATCTTGTTATGCCAAGTTCAGTTGATATCCAGGGAAGGCCTGATCTTTTAGAAAACAAAGAAGCAGAGGATATGTGGGAGAGAGGAGGTGGGGGCAACTGGGAAAAGTGGAAGGATGGGAGAATGCGGCCAGAAGTATTGTCTGAGAGAAGAATAAATAAATAAAAAGAAAGAGAAGGAAAGGAAGAAGGGAAGGAAGGAAAGAAGGAAGGAAAGAGGGAGGGAAGGAGGGAAGGAAGGAAAAAGGGAAGGGAGAAAAGGAGGGAAGGAAGAAGGGAAGGAAGGAAAGAAGGAGGGAAGGAAAGAAGGGAGGAAAGAAGTAGAAAAGGAAGGAGGGAAGGATAGAAGGAAGGAGTCAAGGAAAGTAGAAGGAAAGGAGGAGTCAGTGAAGGAAGGAAGGAAGGAGGGAAGTCAGGAAACCTTGCACCTAAACAGGACAAGTTTTTGTATTATACTACCAAAGTCCTTTTTTAACAGTGGTTTTTAATTTCAGACACAGTTTTGCAAATTAGAAATTTGAGTACACTAGGGCATATATTTTTCTCAGAACAATTAATAGGGACATCAAATCTCACCCTGTGTTTGAGTTCTACTGTGTCCCTCATCAAAGCTTGGTCTTCAGTGACCTGAATATCAAAGGATACATAGTGGAGCCCTCCTCCAGATCCTGTGGATGAAGTGAGGACAGGGGCTTAGTTCCTCCGCCCAAGAGAAGCAGAATCTTAGGAGGGGCCATGAGGTGTTGAAGCTGAGCGTCAGCTGATCTCAGCTCACAATTCTCTGTTACTCAGCAAACCTCAGGTCTCGCCAAGAAAGGATGGACTTTTTTTCTAGGTTGTTTCTGGTTCCTGTGTCTGCAGATATTCTTTCCATTAGTAACAAGTGATTTTCTCCCACAGTGGTGCGGAGTCTGAGCACTTCCAGCAGAATGTTAGCTGGACTGTGTCTCTGTCTCTTTCAGCTTCTGGCTATACGCTCAGACCAGTCGCTCAACTGCTCTGACTTCTACTTGAAACACCTGAAGTAGGTGAATAGTA